>NC_134189.1:15727566-16943816 GCF_964188355.1 Buteo buteo | reverse complement strand
GCATAAAGAAAAAGGGACCAATTCCTAAGCTAGGCTTCTACACAGTTAAGTTGGTTTAATTTAATTTTATGAATATCCAAACCCACTTAATCATCCAAAAGTCAGAGTACGTACCACAGCACTCAATACTGGCTCATCAATCAGCAGCTGCGAGAGATAACGCAGTGCTGTATTTACCGAGCGAGTCTGGAATCAGGGACTTTCTGTACATGACTTATGCTAATGTAAAGCAAATGAACTGCTCAGCCTGGATGAACTTAACATCCCTGTGGTTTAGTTTACACAGAGGTAAACCAGAAATAACAACAGTCAAGCAGAGCCAAGTCAGACTGCAGGGCTTCGTGGGCCAGTACGACATGCAGGCAGCCCCGGCTGGGAGGTAGCGCGTGGTGCCACGTCCCTCGCCCAGGACTGCGCTACACCCAGACCAGCCGGCGCTTCTGCATGACGAGTGCTCGTCAGCAATGGAGTCATGCACAAACAGAAGTAGCTATAAACCGCAATGAGAGAAGACACTTCCCTCTGCAGCATCCCTTCGCTTCCTGGTACCCTCAAGAATTTTTGTAATTCCGGTGGGTTTACTGGGTTTTTTTGTCTTCTACTAGTAACGACCATAGAAAATGGGAAACGAGGTATGCAGTTGGTCTTCCCAGGTAAAATGATTGGCTGAAGCGGAAGCCAAAGTTTATTTATTATCACCTTCATAAGGCCAAGAAGAGGTTTTCCAAAAATGCAGGACTGAAGTTAATCTATATTTCATTTCCTCCAGCTGCAAGACAACTGCCATGCTTTTGTTGTAATACAGGCTTTGGCCAGGGAAGAAATGGCAAGAAGAACTGGCAAGGGCAAGGACAGAGACACAGAAGGAAACAGATTTAATTTCACACCAGATCATTTCCTCAAATTGTAGAAACAGTAAAGAAAACATGAACAGTATTTCCACTGAGCATGATATGGAACTTTTTGGACTGTCTCTTAGGGGGAAAAATATCCAAAACATCTTTCGGGCTGAGCTGAACAAGTTCACTGAAAGTTGACGGGACTCATTTTCCTAAGCCCCCTGAGCACTTAAGGAAAAAAAAAAAAGAAATCTTACAATATGAATGTTTTCTGCTTGTTGCCAAAAGGAATCAGCTGCTTCTAAAGACCAAGAATACACAAAAAAATGGTAACTTAGTTTTCAGTCTCAGCCTGACTACTACTTCTGCACCTGGCACAGTCACTCACTTCCAGGAAAAGTAGGTATAAAGTCTCCCTGTTTTATCCAGTACCACCTTGATCTCTAGTATTCACAGGCACAAAGACAGGTTAAAAGTGCTTGAAAGGAACAGAGCTGACAGCTGGGTCTGGCAACAGAACTTGCTTTTCCTTTCTTCCCACAGAAGCATTTATGGCCTTTCTGGCTCATGTAAGGATAAACACATGCACACCTTCTGTAGTCCCCAGTTTGTGTACTTACCTCACTCATATACCATGCCACTATAATGCACAGGCCTACAAAGGGCATACCTGAAGCCTTCAGTTAAAAGGAGATGCCACAGCCAGCGCAGAGTCACTCCGGCTACTTGAAGTAAATGCAGAACGGTGCTGTCTCACCCGTGCAGGCAATGCGATCTCTTCTGCTGCTGGAGAGAGGGAAAGAGGATGAGAAAGATATCATGTCAGAGGGGTGAATTAAAAAAAAAGTTGAGCACAGCAACACTTGAAAATTTCTGAAGTTTCTAAGGAATCAGATTGAGCCTTCTGACTGAGGTTAAACCTCCTGATTTAGGTTAGAAGGTTACTGTCTCCTCAAAGGGAAGGTGCATTGCAATATTTTGCACATGAACAAAAAACTGGTGAGTTTACCCTGAGTTTATATGCACAAAAAGCAGAGGTGAACATCACCCTGAGTGTACATTTTTCTCCCTAAGATGTCCAATTTCCAGATCAAACTTACCTTGGATTATACTCTGAAGCAAAGGACCAAGAAGAATTTCTCTCTCAATATTCCTGCAAGATAGAGTATAAATGATGCTTGAGGAAACATTCATTCATTGATGGGACTACTAAGAAATAGTATAAAAAACAGGTAGACCACCACCAATAGTTTTTCACTATTGCTTTCCCCCAACAAAATCAGATGGATTAGCACCAGCATTCCTCTTTCACAAGAACAAATTTAAGTAATTCCATTTATTCATAGGAACCCCTTTTTGCTCAAAATCAGTGCAACACTGAAAAGGTCCAGCCTAGTTTAGGGTTTAAAAGGGTGGGACAGAGAGCAGAAATGTTTATCTGGAACACTACCACCTTTTCTTCCACCCTTGCTCAAGTGGTTGACCCTCAGGGAATGTTTTAAGGCCAAGGAGTTTATCCTTTAAATGAAGTGACTTGATGTGTTTGTGGAGCAGGTGTTTTCATTAAAATTGTTTGTAAGTAAGTGGCCTATCTGAAACTAATGTTCTCCCATGCATACAAAGAAAAAGTAGTATAAATAAACTAAAACCAAAAAAAGATACCTTTATACAAGTATGTATTTTACTTGAATTCAAAATACCAGGTTTTAAAACTGAAATGGCTAAAAATATGTTCTTCACAGTTTGTTTTTTAAATAAACCATGTGCTTTCTTTCATTAAAAAGCCTAATCACTTGATATTCAAAATGCTTTTGAATGGGTAAAGTGGTTATTTTTACCTCCAGTTTTAGGAAAAAAAAAAAAAAAGAAAAAAATAATCTCTAGTGGATTTTAGCCTAATTGTGGGGAGCGTGAAACTCTGGCTAGATTTGATGGAATTGCTAAGAAAAAGTACATATCAAACCTACATTCTTTTACCCCTTTCCAGCCTAAAATAAATCTTTTGCCTCCGGATTCCTCGCCATTCTCACTCCTGATATGGGCAGCCTATTTAAAAGCAGCTACTCAGCATGTCGCACGCACGCTAACTCTTTCTGGTGGTATAAATCATCTGTGTCAGCACCCACAGGAGGGAGGGCGGGCACCACTAGTGCAGCTGGCTTTCCTGGGCAGCGTGGGACCTTTGCAATAACTCGGTACCTCTCCTTCTTCGGTTCCCAGTGTGAGAGAGTTTGAGGGAACATGGCCAGAGCATTGCTCTATTATGGCTATTCTTGGCCATCGTATCAGCCTCTCAGGGCCATAGGAAGTGTAATGTAATGCTGTTCTAAATTTATGTCCCAGGCTGGACCAAGATTAGGGGAAGTTTTTAGGTCTCCTGCTGTGTTTTCAGCTCTGTTTCCTGGGGCAGAGGAAAGGGAAGGGGAAGGGAGAAATACTGACTAGAGAGTTAAATTGATTTAACCTGAGGAAGGCAGAAAATATGGATCTCCCCAGCAGCATGTTTAAAGACTGATTTTTCAATAGGATACCTTTGCTTTTAACGGGAGTTTCAGTGTTGTCTCTTTAATGCCTCCCTACAAGACACTTCTCTCCCACCTTGCTCCTCCTGCTTCTGAATTGATCCATGCATAAGAACCCAGAGGAGATGCAACTCTGGAAACTCACAGAGGATGAGTTACAGTGAGACCAGTCAAATGAAATTACGTTTGTTCAACAAGATCAGCTCAAATGCATATTGATTAAATTAATCTTTATCTCCCCACATCTCTAAGTACAAAAACATTCAATTCAACGTGAAGCAACTATCTGTCAATGACATGCTACCTGAAAGGGTTAATTGTGAGAAAATGTTATCTATGACAAACGGACATTTATTCTCTCAATGTTTATGCTGTTTAAGTCAACAGTAATAGGTTCAAGTTAAGCTGGGGTCTGGAGAATCCCTACAGAAAGAGTGCTACACACTGGGGATTTCCTGTTAAATTGTCCCTGACCAAACTCTGGAACCCGAATATTCACAACTTACTTGGACAAGGTGATATGTGCCAGGCTTTACACAGCACTCAAGAGAATCTAAAGATGTACGTTTGATAACATAACAAAGTTTGAAATTTATTGTAACTTTAATATTGAAGGATTTAAAAAGCAATTAAACTGCTTTAAAATAGCAAAGAGTTTATGGGAATGCAATATGGATTGGAACAAATAGGCCTAAATCAACACTGGTTTGGAAGTCTAGTAAGGACTAGAACTATGGGAGGTAATTCAGGAACAGATGCATCAAATTAATTCCAGTAATACTGGAGTGTTAAAAATGGCAACAGAAGCCAGCTTTGTTCAATAGAATGGAAAAATAATCATCCATTCTCTCCCTTTCCGCCCCCAAGGAGTTGGATTTTCCCGGCACAGTCATTCATTGGTGGCAGCAGATGCACCAAAATGTCTGGCACGAAGAAACTGAAGAAAAATACAAAACATACATGAGGGGGGTGGGGAAGAACCAAAAAAATGGGGGGAAAAAAACCCCAACAACCAAAAAACCAAAACCAAAACCCAAAACCAGAAAAAAAAACCACACAAGTGTACATAATGCAGAGAGGTGAAGCTGCATTTCATGTTTTACACTGAAGTTTTAAAAAGATAACACACTAGAAATAGTAAAATAATGGTCAGTACAGCACAGCTAAAACATAGTAAAGGTTAGGACTAAGGCACGTCTGGGGCTAGAAGCAATTTAACTTGCCTTAAAAACATTGTATTTTAGTCACTGTGTACTCCCAGTCCCCAAAATTAGTTCTGCAGATGTGACTCCTTACCACCACTGTATTCCCTCTGCCACACTCAGTTCTCAAGGGCAGACAGTGCTTTGATGCACGCAATGATCCCATATACTGGGCATATATACAGCCCATACACTTGGCTTGATGAAAGTTAGGATTTGGGTAATATGGAGATGGAGACTGCTAATGACTGGAGTTTTCAGCAGAGGCTTTCATCTGAAGGTCTCCAGTTCCTCCTCACATTTACACACAAGCTACAACTGAAACTGCTTCTCAGGTTATTGATTCATACCATAGCAGCAAGTGTGTGGAGTCACACAACAAAACTACAAAGCAGTTTAGGAGGAAATGCAAGAGGACTGTGTCTCCGAGGCTTGTGTGGAAAGGACACCAGTTACTCATAGTAATTTCTAGTCACAACTGGAAGTGGATGAGCAAGTCACAATTTGTTCAGCAAATTTATCACTTTTCTCAAGAATTGTCTGTGAACAGACTGTGACTTTTATTAATTTGTCTCCAGTTGGCAAGAGTACACTAAATATTTTATGTGAATGAATCCTGGCCAATGGATTGCTCACAGACTTACGCCTGTTCTAATTGCTTCAATATTCCCGCTTTGACATTCAAGAGGAGAAGGCTTAGATCAAGCCCTAGTTACAACAGATACAGTTTCATTCCTAAAGTAATGAGAAATTTACCTTTTAGACAGAAGATAGCCATAGAAATCTTCCCCTCACTTAAAATGAAGCATAGCAAATCAGAAACAGATCTCTGGCACTGACAGAAAGGCAAGGAGGAAATAGAGAAAATATTGATTAATGAGATTTATTTGTGCTGCGGATGGCGATCAAAGGGGAGCGAATGCAGTGCGTGGCACTCGCCATTGCTTTTAAAACCAAAATTCCTTTGATGTATAGCACAGTATCCGGCCATTATGGGAATTAAAAGAAAAAGGCATGAGAACATTATTAATAAAGGTTTAAACTGAACAGCTTCAGGCACCAAGCACATAGTACCAAGGTTTTTGCTTTTAAATGACCAGCTGGTGAATAATTATGATAAATTATGTTTAACTATAATTTGGTTTAGTAAACAAAGCCTCTTGATTCAAACAGTAGTATAGTTTTCATACAGAGCAACCTGCATATTTGCAGAGTCAATAAGCATTGAAGCACAAAGAAAACGATCTCCAGAACAAAGAAAAGGCTCCCTAAGAGCAGAGCGGCTGCGGGGACTGTGCCCAGCAGTGCCAGGAAAAATCCACCGCGCTAAGCAAGGAAGCAGAAGTGTCACA
Organism: Buteo buteo; assembly: GCF_964188355.1. Classification (NCBI taxonomy): domain Eukaryota; kingdom Metazoa; phylum Chordata; class Aves; order Accipitriformes; family Accipitridae; genus Buteo; species Buteo buteo. The sequence continues at coordinate 16,937,901 of NC_134189.1, read as the reverse complement.
CCACGACATGGGCGGGCAGGATTTACAGCTTTGCACCCTCCTCTCCCAATTCCTCCTTGCACATCTCTGCCGGCCTCTCCTTGCCCTCTCCATGGGAAGGTCTGACCAGAGGCTGGGCTCCCCTGTGGAGACTGCTCAGCCCACCAAGACCTGCTCTGGTCCCCACTGGTGTCACCTAACCCGTCCCGTTGCCACCGATGCTGAGAAGAGCTTAGCACCCTCAGCCCAAAAGGGCTGCTCCTCTCGTTTTTCCCACTCCCGGTGGCTCTGTGAAAGCTTTCTTTGCAGGCAGGGTCGACTTGAATTTTGCCAAGGCCCAGCCTGGGCAAAGCCGTTCCTGCCACGGGAAGGGGCAACAAGCCAAAGGGCGGTCTCCAGAGGGTCAGGCTGGCAGTGGTTTTGCCACCTGGGAAGGCAGGACAAGGCAGCAACTTCAGCGAGGAGCTCCCACCCTCACTCACAGCCTCCCCCAGGAATCGGGGACCTTTGACAACCCACTGCCTCGCCAAAGGCTTGAGCCGATCCCGCCCGCAGCCCCGACCATGCATCCTCTCGCCATAAAAGACCTCACCCATACGGGCATTTGTCACGGCAGCGGTGTCCCTTGCAATGCTCCATAAAAGTTCTGACACTTATTCGGTTACATAAAATACATACAATTACTTTGGAACATGCTATGGATCAATATAATCTACTTTTCTTTGAAAGCTACCTGCCAACAGGACAAGATGCAGAAGACTGATACATATTTTAGAGGGATTTTTTAAGAATGTGAAAAGTTTAAAGGAAGTAGATTTTTAAAACTCCATATAAGATATATTTTGAAAAGAGCTTTCTAAAAACCAGGAGCTTCATATGTAAAGTGAATCCTGTTATAAGATAAAAGTTTAAGAATGACAGGTATTTTGTCACCTTAAAAGTTACTTGATATCACCTTAAGTTTTGCATCCTCTCCTGTTAATCACCAATAATTCTTTGCCTACAGAAAAAGAAGTTCCTCTTATGCTACATCTCTATTGATGCAAAACACCAAAGTGCATCTTGCAAACAAAAAAATGGAGGATTTTGAAGAGGACTCATCCTCCTTGTTTAACAATATCAAATCTTTGCCACTTTTAATTCTTTTATCACCAAAAAAATGGAATTAAAAAAAAAGAAAGGAAAGCAAATAATAGGAACTCCTGTAAATCAAACCCACTCTTCAATTTTTTTTTTTATTTTTTTTTAACAAAGATGATCTCACAGCTCATTTGACAGATTGATTTGGTCAACATTGGCACAACGGTAATGCACTATGTTAGAACTTACTTCTAGCTTGCAGCACGGAGACTGTGAAGATCATAAGTGGAAGGGAACTAATAATGAACTAAAAATGCATTACAACACATTTCACTGCATGATAGAATGTAGAGAGCATTCAAAGGCTACAAAACCAGTCCATTGACTAAAAAAAAGCTATTAAATTGCCAATTTCACCTAAAGTAATATCTTGAGTATATTAAGCCAGGCTGCACAAATCCTTTTTGGTTCAGCATTTGAGTCAAAAATGCTTATCTGAAAAAAACTTCTAATGATAAAACTGTAGAAAACACTTAAAATATCTGACTGAAAGAGAGAAAAAAAGAGGCCGGGGGTAGGGGGGTGGGGAGGGGAGGGAGAAATCTGTTTTGTGTCAAATGAAACATTCCCTACAGTTGAATAAGAAATCTTTTCTTTCAGGACCAAGAGAAACAAAGCAAATAAAGTTACATTTGAAGTTCTCATGATTGCTTTCCTTTCACACAAGAACAGAGGAACTAACTATAGGACATTTCCAGGATACCGAAGACTGAGGTTCACTTCTCTGTTTTCCTAATCAGGTGTGAAGGCTTTCTTCTCACGTTCTCATCTAACCATAGGGTACTACTGCATGGACACTTTCATTTGTCCCAACAAGGTTGTTCTGTTTTGCTTAAATAATTGAATGTTCATCGGGGAAAGAGAATATATCATAAAGAGAATATATTTGGCTTCCTATTGCAGGTAAGTAAGTTCTGCCATTGACTCATTCAGTGAATGTGCAATACTGAAGTGGCATATCTCCAGCAGGATGACCCTCCACATAAAACTCTGGGATATATCATTAAGGTCAGAAACCTCATGGGTAAAAGGTGAAACTGAGGTGAGTCCTCCCTAAACTATCTACTTTTGTCTCCAGGTTAGTGGCAGGAGAGAAACTGTTGCCACCCTAGGGTCCCTTCCCTGCCAAGATTAATTTCAAAAATTCATAAAAGGTGTGGATTAATTTTTCTCCATGTTTTAATGATTTCTTGTCATATCCCTCAGCTGGGGTATTAATTAACACCACTCTAAGAGCAACAGAAGACAGATTCTGCCATCAACTATCCTAACATAAGTCCATTAGTCACTTCAGAGAAGTTAGCGCTAATTTGTCATGGAGCCATCAGAGGCAGGTAGGGACCCACAGCACCACACAGAGAGAGGGGGGTTTCTCATGAAGTGCTGGTGCATGCATGAGCAGGGTACCCTGAACCCCCATGACAGTCAAGTGACTTTATTTCCCTTCTTGGAAAAGCATCACCGCCTTGCAGCATACCACAGACGCGGACAGGGCTGAGGAAGAGGGTGCTGCTCCCTTAGAGATGTCTTTTATAACACTTGAGATCCCTCAGCAGCCTGGGCAACCAGGAGAGGTCCCAGATCATGTCACTGTTTTTGAAAGAGCCTGGGGACACAGCAGGAAATTACACACACATTAGCTGAAGTTGATTTTGAAACAAAGCAAGCTATTTGAACAGCTTGATTAATGATGGCCAACCAGGCTTCAGGAAAAGGAGTTCATGTCTTGCTAACTGGCTGGAGTTCTCCCAGGGGATGTTGTTCAGGGTACATACATGGGGGGAAAGCATAGAGAGCATTTCCTGAGATACTCAGAAAACATTTAACAAACTTCACAGGAGATTAATGTTTCGGATGCAACAAATGTCTTGAACAGTGGGGACAAGAGAAAGAAGTTATGTCTCTATCAACTGAAAATTGGCTCCAGAACAGAAAAGAGAATCACAGTAAGGCAGGTTATCACTGGCTGACAAGAAGTTACTTGAGGCAGTGTAGCTGGTTGGAGTGAGGCTGCCATTTCATTAGTCTCACTGGAACTCCTTTCAGAGCAGCTGATAGCCATTACTGCCAGACAGAGTTGTGGAAAAGGTCGATGTGTCAATCCTTGATTATTTTAGTCCAGAAACACTCTATTATTCCTAAAGTGTTTGTGGCATATTCCTTTCTCCCTCCCGCCCTCCCCCCCGGACAGAAAAAAATGAAGAAACCACTTAAGTGCAAGACATGGGGGGTACTACGGAAAAGACAAAAATACAGGTCTGCAAATAGGACAGACTGAGGGGAAAAAAAGTACAGGCAAAAGAGGTAACAGTCTAACTGGCCTGATCAAAATTAACATTCAGAGGATGAGTGGTAGATTGAAATAGTTGCAGGAAGTCAGACTAACTTACTTTCATAGGATGGGTTACTCCTGCGATAGAAGCTGCCTACTGCTCATCATAAGCACATGGGTTTACGTTTGCCAAGAAACACTTCTTTCTGCTGCCCCAAGTTTTGTTGCCATCTGCTCCTGGACAGAGTCTCGGAGGTTGATGAAGGCTTCCCTAACCCTAGACAATCCCCAAATGATGTGTGGAGAGGTAGGAACCCCCTTGGTTTGAACACACCTCGGCAGCAAATGTGCTGTTCCCCACGGAGCAGGACAGCTGAGCCCTGGCATGTTATCCCCGGGCAACTGCTACCACCCAACTGGGTTGAGGATGAAGGTCAGAAACAGCTTTACATTACTGCCTTGGTCGCCGTTACCAAGCTACATGTCCTGTAATGACTGAGTAAAAACATATTTTTTAAGTACTAAATGAGGGCCCACGGCATGCTCTTCCTCCAGGTCAGTTTTTCGCCAATACTGTATTTACCCTCCACTTGACAATGAAATCACAAATTATGTATTTTGGCTTGCTGATGGGAACCTGATTCAAAAGGCACAGACAAATGTTTCTTCTCTTGATCTCTGCTAGTTCATCTTACTTTAGGCCTCATTAGGTGGGATTTCTTCTTTTACTTCAGAACCTCAGCCCAGTCTTCACACTTCACTAGTTACCCTCGCTTCTCTAGCCTCAACTAATTCCCTGCTTAATAGGATCTATGTTTTTCAGCTTTTTGCACCATTTCATCAACACAAGTACCTGAATAATTTGGCAATTTCAGGTTCATCTCTGGCATTCAAGGAGGTCAGACTTAATCACCTAGTGTAATCTATTGTGACATTAGAAATAGGATGATCTGACTGGATCTAACCCAACCACATTGTCTGTAATACTTGCAATTTTTTTATGACATCAAAGACCACCACTACTTCATTCAACAGCTTCTTTGGGCTTTGAATCAGCCCCTCCTGGAATGAAAGAAGTAATAACACGATCATTACAACTACAAATACCAAATGAAAAGTATAATCTGTAGTTTCTTTGAAGCACTATGAAGTTTTAGTTTGCTTGTGTAGCTGTACGATATAATTAGTAGCCTGTATGCCCCTCATAATGTGTTACTGTGAGAAAAAAGTCAAAAGTTGCAAGAGAGCTGCACCACAGAAATAAACAAAGCAAAGGTTCACATTACTCCAGTGATCACTGCACTGAACAGAATTTTTCAGTTTACCAGACACATTTGGTCTGTTTCATAAATATACCACTGAAATAATAAACGAGTGGCTTTTCTATTCCTAATATGATTTAAAAAAACACCCTTTCTTTCTGAAACAAAGTTTTTTCTAAATGATGCTAATGGCATCCTTTTTTTCATCTCCCGTATTCACCCATCCTGCATTTATTTTTCCACATTTCTTATTGTACAGAGATAATTACCATCTTACCCAGAAATTTTGTTTAAGTTCCAGAAAAAGACAGCAGCCTTTTCACAACTTCTCACATTTCTAAAACTATTTGTCTTAACTCAGTACCAACGACCCTTGAAAAGGCTCATTTTGCCATATAAGAGGTACAAAAGAACTTTAGGAAACATCTACTGGCATTTAAGGCTTGATTCACAATCAGTTGAAACTGAGTGGCTGACTTCATCATCCATCAATTCAATATTCTACATATAACACTGTTACATTTGCACACCTACAAAATATATGGCTATCAGATCTCAGTGGAGATACTTCACCGAAATATTTTCTAACTACAAATATTAGTTTGTACAAATGTTATTGTTTCTAAGCATTTTTCAACTTTTTAATTTCAAAGTTACCTTTCACTACAAAGTTTTCTTATTCTAGTATATGTACTTTTTTTTTTTCATTTTGGATGTATAGTTTTATATTTGTTCAAGTTGCCAAATTATTAAATTAATTACCAGTAATAACAATAACAAATGACCAGTCTAGATATGAAGTAAGCAAAGCAACAATTTGTTTACCAATTACAAGACTGCATTTCCTGGCTAACAAGACCAGTGCAGCAGACGTTCTGCAAGGGTAGCCAATTTTCATTGCCAAATCTGGAAAAAAAGATGATGAAAAGTATTATTTTTTTCTTTTTTTCAAATAATGTGAAGTTAAAGCAACTTCAAACAGCAGGAAAAGATTCTGTTTCAGTTCATTTTGAGAGTGAACACTGAGTTCTTTCTCATTTTGTTCAAATCACTTTTTTTTCATTCCTACTGCAGAGAAATGCAGACCAAAATCTCAGATTCAAATAATTGCAAACGTAAGTCAGAAAACTGATCCAAGTTTTGCAAGAGATCCCTCTGTCATTTAGGGAGCTTCCTAATCTTAAATTCTGACACCTCTCAGTTTAGTGATATTTGCCGCAACAACTCAAGAGGCAGAAAGCCTCTCTAGGGATGTGGGTACGTGCTTTTCTGGCATCTCCATCACCTGCCTCTGCTGGGGGCTCACAGCTACCCAGTTTGACCCCAAAGAAGGAGTGCCAGCCAAAAAACTGTTGTGGGCAAATGAGGTGTAGGGGGAAGTGATACAATTCATCCTGTGGGTGATCTACTGTTACAATTTAAAGGTACCCACCTTGGCATAAAACCTCAAGGGAAGGTGACAGCTCAAGCAGTATTTTCCCACTTCAACTGTTCCAGGAAAACACAATTCAATGACCAAATTAAGCCCAACATGAATATACTGAGTCGAGTTTGCTTTTATAAGTATTGCAGTCTATAAGAAAAGCCAAAACAATTTGCATCTTAATTTTCGTTTGCAACCAGGCCAGTTGGTAAATGAGAATTGAAGGCACATGTAATTTCCTTTTTGCTTTTCCTCTTCTCTCCACCGCCTGGCCGCCTGCCCCTTCCCAATCATAAGAGTTTTCATGTGCTTTCAGGCTCTCCTTTTGTTCTACTACAATAAAGTCCCCAAACAATTGCCAGGTCAAGTGTGTTCCGTCTTTCTTCTATTAGTGTAACAGCTGGTGCTTGCCTCTTAAAATTCCTTTACTGTCAGCTAATGCATGCCTTCCCATTTGAAGAATTTCTAATATGACTTTCAGTTCCAGTCCTTTACTGTTCTCTTGACCTTACTTTAAAGACTAGATGGGTCCACAACAAAGACAGAGATTCAAATGTCCTCATATGATGTTCAGATCTGGAAACAAGCATCATTAGATTCTTTCCTGATGGGTGAAACAAAAACATGCATTTGAGCAAAAAAACCAGATGCCTGCTGTTTCTTCCAGAAGTTTAGATCCTAACTCATATTTCACTTTTCCAGCAGAAACTCCATATTGATGGAAAAAAAAAAACACCAAATGACCCCACAACATCCTACTGTGATGGATGTATATTTTGTCAGTATATTCCAGATCCAACAAAGTACTTGTACTCATGCCAAACTTTCAGCAGGCAACTAATAGTACCTGATAACCTTTTTATGCCTTCTGGAAGACAGAGCCATTGTCACCTCCTGGTCAAAAGTGGCCCTACTTTCGATGTTTTCCAAACAGCTTATAATTTGCTGCAAGGACTGATTTTTCAACATAGGTCACACTTTTTAATAGGTTGTCCAACAAGGAACACAGAATAAAGGCAAACAAGCACTGAAAACTAACAAATCTATCAAATTGAGACAAACAACCTACAAGTGACTGTTATAAATGTTCTTGAAATTTAAGATGGGTAGGGCTTAGGTAGAGCCTGCAAAATAGTAAAGGGCACGTCTTCAACAGTAACTTCTTTTTTAACATTAGAACTGAAGTCCCTTGTCACTCTGATAAAATTACAGAGCAAATTTAAGCTTAACAGGTGCCAAGCAGACTAGGGGCAAGTTTCCTCACTGCCCTTCTGGGAGGCAGAGCAGAGCACCCACAGGGCAGCAAGACAGAGACCAAAGGAAGCTTTCAAACATCCCAATTCTAGGCTGTTGGACTTCTACCTGCAACGTAATTTAGACAACCCAAAACCTAAGTTAGAACTTTTCTAGACTCTACCCTGTTGTGGGCTACAGGGCTGCTAGCAGTCAGTCAAGTACTAAAATGACACTGTCTACATCTGACATGCTCCTCTCTCACCTTCCTAAGACCATGGATTAAAAAGGCTCTTCTAGAAGTTCTCTAGAGAGTGTCTTTGCCCTGCCCAGGAGCAGACTTTTGGTAGTCACTTTATATTATTTCAGTCTTTTCACATAGCCTAAAGGGACAAAATACCTCTCAGTTGGTCTTTATGAGCTGCTTCAGAATATATTCAGATGGGATAAAGACCCAGAGGATCCAAAGCTGTTATTGATCATGGGTTAACACAAAACCCACTGAGACATGTGGACTAGCAGAATTCACTGACTTTGGTGAGCTTTGGATCAGGCTCCACACACCCCTTCAATGATATTTTCTATTTCAAAGTATTACAGCTATTTCAGCAGATGCCCAGCATCTGTGGTCTTGATGGGGTGCTAATCCTATTACAAGGTGATGATTGGAAGACTATAGCTTATACTTCCGGATGGTTTTAGGATTTGGAGACCACATATGCTCAAAGAGGGGAGAAGGAATGTTTGGAGAGCTGTCTGGGTGTGAGTGTTTCATAAGGTATTTGCAGAGTTTTGAGAGTTTCCGGATAGCTAGGGACCACAAACCGTACATACATTAAACAGTAGAAACTCACAGCACTCTTGAAAGTTTGGAAGACTTTACCCAGCAATATGCAGACCTGTTAATATTCCCACTGGAATGAGTCGGAGATCCCAGCAACTCTTGGCATGGTACACTTGGCAATCAGCCACTCAGGCTTCTTTGCTTCTAGGAAAGTATGGAGGCCTTGTACTCATTTTTCCAGTCTTTCACCAGAGTGAAAGGTTCAGGTGACTTCACTTGTTCCATTCTGGCACTGTAGATGTGGGGATCCATGGGGACCCTAGTAAGGATCTCACTAATTTCCTGGTCCTGATTAACTAGAATATGTTGATTGTAATCCACACTGACTTCCAAAGATTGCACAATTTTATAGCTCAAAGTTCCCACAAAATATTCCTAGGGAAAGAAAGGAACAACTGTTGATAACTATTCCTGCATGTTATTGTGGAATCTCACAAGATTTGATAACTGTCAAAGCTCCAGCTGCTGAAATTTGTGCAAGAATGTTAGCTTCACTTGCAGTAAGTGCTAACCCCCAGGAGCAAGGGAAAGGTGTGAACTGGAGGACTGAAATGTATTCCAACGTTAGCAAACCAGAATGCAAACATTTACAAACAGTGGCTATTAGTAGCACAGATTACAGTAAGAAGCTTGTTTGCTCATATGTGCTCAATCTTTTGTAATGCTCAAACATACAAGGTAACAAAGTAAACCAAATACAATATTTGAGCAAGTTATCAGTAGTGTTATTCTGTATCTACCAGTGTCACACCTCTTTTGACTTACCTGTATCAACAACATGTCATAATTAGATGGTCAGTCAATATGTCCTTATCTTACAGGGAAAAGAACTACATTGGAAACACGGAAAAAGAGACCCTGAAAACCATTTTCAATAAAGCATCAATAACTCAGTAGGGTTCAGTTCAAGCTTACTAAGATTGGATGCAAAGGCTCTGAAATTGGGTGCATGGAAGCAAGAACTGCTCAGTTATATGAGATTCGTTTTCCACCATAGGTGTCCTTTACTGAAAGGGAAGCATTACTGCTGTCCTTTCACTGAAGTATCACATATTACATATCAGTTCTACTGGCTAAATTGATATCAGTTTCTAAGAATATCTCTGTAATCATTCTCCATTCCACATTTTTTGTTACCAAGTTGCAAAAAGAACATGTTTGTTCTTGAATGAACAAAACCAGAAAAGCTTAAAAAATTAGTTTAAAACAGTCTTTTGAGTATTGCCTTCTGCATTGCTTTGAGAGATGTTGCAATATATATGAGTTGGGAGAAACACCAGAAATACCTTCTTCTCTAGTAAGGGTGTTTAGTGTGTTACAGAATGATCATATGTATAATGTTACAATCACCAAAACTACATGAGAGAACCATCTTTGATAATATTATCCTATACATGTTGTATAGGAGGTGATATGGGAACACCCAGTTAAATGATTTTAAAGAGAAAGGAGTAGCGAATTAGTGGCAGGTACTACTGACCTTTGAGCCTGCTAGTAAACAGTCTTAAAAAATATCTACCTACTTGAAGTTCAGTTACATGTATTGCTCTGTGTGTGTCAGGGTTATCACACTGATGCTTGTTCCATCTGGTGAAACCTCAGTTTTATAAGCACAGGTCTCAGCCTTGCAAATAAACCCATTTTTTCAGACCTCTGAGTATATTTAACTTTGAGAAACACCATGGAGTTATAAAGATATCTGTGCCACTGATCTTGTTGCAGAATCAGTCCCACTGGGAGCAGATTGAAAGGAATAGCATACTTTACAGTGCTGCATTGTGCCAAGAATCCCACTTTTTATAAGTCTTAAAATTTTGTGATCTATAAACCAGCTCTTCATTACTGATGCATCGTAAAACATCTTCAGTTCCATTTTTGACAATCAGAACCTTTTCAAGCTTCCATTACTGCTCACTACTTACCAATTGTTTCAAGACTGTTCAGGGCACAGATTTTTCTGTTACAACCAATTTTTTCTCTTCTGTCATGCTAAGTCTCAAAACACCCTTCAGGTTCATCAATATTTGACGTATCAAAGTACCTGTTAAAAGCAGTTTCTCATTTAGTTGCCATAGAAATTCATGGAAAGTCTCCTGTTAGTTTCAGTGGGAGTGAGATCAGACGTCTCTGACGCATGAGAAACCGTCAACCTAGGTAATATGTGGGCACCATATCTAATTAGACTTGTAGAACACTAAGAAGGACCAAACTTTTCTTCACAGAACTTGACGACTGATGTTAACAATAACAGGACTGGCTGAATGGGGACTGTACACCATTCTTCTAATATGCTGTAAAGGGAACAAAGTTTGATCCTTCTTCATTTCCATCTCACCCCGTCTACTTGAGGCTGAAATGTCCCTACAAGTATACAGTTAAGCGGTACAGGGGGGTGAAAGAGGATTTGCACTCAGCTTTTGGTTATAGCACCACAGCTGACTGCTGTTCCTCTGACCAGTTTTAACTGTCTCTTAGGATGGGGCTGGAAGTGCCAGCGTTGTTATCATCAGCAAGTTTGTCAAAACTAATGAAAAAAGCCTGCTGAATGCAAGTCTAACATGAAAACAGGTGGATGAAGCAATGAAAGCCCTATACTTCTCTAACCAGAGTGGTCTGAAGATCTCTGAATATATAGATTTTAGTAGTAAACTGTCACCTGCTCTTTGCTGGAGATATGTGCTAGTAGTATGAGGGAGTGAAGGGGTATTGGTATTTGACTGCAACACAGCAAAGCAGGTGAAATGCTTGATTTGCTCAGTTTGCAGTGGTGGAAACTTGAGGTAAAGCATGTTGTTAGACCCTCTGCCAGGCGCAAGCTGTCATGGTAGCCAGTGTGCATTTAAAGAGGATTACACTGATCCTTTAGGCAAAGCAACAACTTTCATTGCAAGAAAACTGTATCTGCCTATCTTAAGCAGCATTGTCCTGATTTGTAAGGAATGGCTTTGTCTGAGCATTCATGGCCAGGACAAATACACAAGGGAAAAACCTGCCCTGTTTTTAAGGCATAAGTATGTAGCTGCAGGCAAGTTTATAAAGTCTATATATAGCACGTGGACAGATGGATGGATACATTTATCATGGTAAGTCATGCCACTGGGGTATTCACTATGGAGCATAGCAAGGCTCTGTACTGTTGGTCTTTTCAAACTTTTAACTATTATGAAAGCAAAACCATGCAATTATCCATTTAAATTCCTCTTTGCCAGATAGTAAGAAAAAATCCTACTCTGAGAGCATTTAGGTATTCCAGAAGGTATGTTCCTTTTAAAGGATCCCTCAAAATTTTGGGCCTATGATAAACCAATACTTCTGTAGTACCTGTCATTTTCTACCATATTCTTGATCTAAGAAAACAACACCTATCAGCCTAGCTTTATCTGTAATCACAATGAGAGGTTACCATGACTTTTTACAGCATTTGATAGTAAAGTGCTGTTCATACAATTTGCAGTATTTGTTTACACGCATACATTTTATCACCACGTACCTAGAGCTTAAGAACTCTAGGAAATTTGCCAGTTATGGTACAGGATTATAGTCCTGGGAAAATCTCTGATCTCTGACAGTATAGGTTATGTTCCTGTAAACATATGACCAAACAAAGCATTTATTATGCTGGTACAGTCTCTGAAGCAAGGAGGTTCTGTAAACAGCTTATACAAAACATCCCTGAGATGTTCTCAGACAGAAGAAATGCCACTGTTTCATAATTAAACAGTTGGTCTGAATCTTTATCAATACACCAAATAATTTCAAATGTTCAAATAACTTTGCAAGTAAGTTTTGCAAAAATGTTACTTTAATTTCCCATAGGTACTTAAAATTAATTTGCATATACATCTGGAAAACAAAACCCAATAGCTGCATGGAAGTCACAGGAAGCATTGAGGGCTGTAAGAGAGTCTTGCAAGCAGTGATGGAATTTACAATGTATTTACCAGATCTGTGTGTGGCTTTGCAAGTCAGAGAGAGACAAGCATGAAGCTTTGGTATCAGTTAAGCTTCTTTAAATTCTGAAAGCACAACTTAGTAGAAGGATACAGAGACTTTAGTAGCAGGGAGAGTACATGTGAACAAAATACAGAACTTCAAGTTGGAGGTTAAGTTTGTAAAACACTTCTGGCGGGGATCTTAATTTGTATTTTGCAACAGCACCTAGTAGAGAAAAATTACATTCCTAACTGGAAGGTTCTAGTCACTCTAACATCACGTGTGTTACAATAGCATGGAATGTAATAGCATTCTTTACTAGACAGTACTTAGACTGAAAATATAGATCTTACTATATATGCTGTGGTCATTTATAAAATAATTCATGAACTACTGCATAACTGCAGTCCAGTATTTCTGCACACAGATTTAGATGTTATGGAACTAGTCTCCTAGAAAGTAATTCCCAAGAATTAAATGTAGTGGCTACAGAGTATAAGTGACTTCAGTAAGAGTTGGATGCATAACTCTTACCACAGTTTTCAAATCAGCCTCTTCACATGTATGTCTTGTTTCAGCCTTACACTTTGATTCAAACAAAGTAAAAGCAACTACTTCCATGCACAAACAAGAAAGAGATGTTTCGCCTAAACACTAGGCACTTCCAGGCACTTCCAGCACAAAATTTCTGTTTTAAGTTTGTTGTAGCATTTAGGTTTTCAAAACCACCTTCATTGCACTAAGATATAGGTCACATGTTCCATTTTTTTTCAGATGAGCAGAATTGAATCAGTTTTCCAGAGCAAATAGTCATTACTATGAGCTTAAAATTTCCTTCCCACAAATATTCTCTTTAGTTCCTTTCAGTGACCATTGCACTCAATCCCTATAATTCTACTTACAACGTGAGGGAAATTTAATGAATATATGACCTTATTCACTCAACGGAAACCTCAGATAGGGCTGGAGTTAATTTCCTAGCTGTGAAAGTCTAGTCTAGTAACTTTCTTTGCCAGCTATGAGAACATGAACTTCATAAAATCAGACACACAACAGTTGTTACTCAAAAGTCAACTTTAACAACAGTTACCACAACACAGGATCCATGAAAACAAGGGGCTTTTCCATTTCTGAATGTGACATGGCGAAATGCATGTTAAGGACAGAATTTTAAAGTTCAAACTTCAAAGAAAACCATTTCTTTATCCAACACACATCTCAAACCTGTATTTGTCTCCCAGGGTAAATATATGCAGTTTCTTTTTTCATATCATAAAACTTGGTTTTGCACAAAACAGCCAAATTTCACAAATAAAGTGTCTCCAAAATGTAACTTCAGAAGTTTTAACAGTTCCTTCATGAAGTCAGCTGTGAAGTGTCCGATACCTAATAAATTGGAGCTACGATCAACTTTTCTCTTTTTAATTGCAGTAAGCAAAGTACCAACATCTGGAGAATAGAAAGACTGTTACAAAGAAGTTTCCTATGATCCATGAGTACAAACAAACATTGTAGGTAAAGTCTACATGGAATTCATTTACTCCAGTGGCTCTGTCATACATTCTATAACAAAACAAGCTTAAAGAAAGTAGTTTGGGACAGCTCCATACTACTCCAAATTAATAGGATTTTAAAATATCAAACCATGACAGTTACATCTGCAGACAGATGATTAAATGTCATCTGTTATATAAAACAGCTTAGGTGTCCAGAATGCTACTAGGAATGGGGGGGAAGACTAGGTTCTCATCATAAATGCTCTTTCACTACCTATCATGGCTTCTAAACTGTACTGGTCTGCAAACATGTGCCAGGAAAAAAGCTTTCCAGTTTGGATTTGAGGAGTAATTTGATAGTTGCTCTGAAATTTTAAAGAAAACTCTAAATAAATACTTGGCATCAAATATCTTGCTCCAGAAATACAGCTTTTTTCACCGTTTGTGTATTCTCTTAATCCCAGTAATTTTTCTTCTTTCCCCAGACAAATTGACTGTTGCTTTCTGGTCAGTACACATTCCTCTGAGATTGGATCAATATATTGTGTTAGATAACCTCACAAGATTTTTTGGTTTCCTGAACTGTTTATCACTCCACAGTACAAACCTGAGATTTTTTCCTAAATCGTTAGACACTGTTAATAGTGATCAAGAGTTATTCATGTTTGGAGGTAGAGTTGATGGTTTACATGAAGACAGATCACTCTCTCAGGCCACTTCTTAACAGTTGGAGATGATGTCCATAACTATTTCTATTAGAAATCACTTTAGTCTGAGCTGGAGTCTCAGCTGAGAATATCCAGATCTGAATATGTCTTGCTCCTAAACCTTTCACCTATAAACAAGCCATTCAGTAAGAAAACACTGCAATAAGAGCTGTGAAACACATTGGCAGGATGGTTTGGGAGCACCTGGAAGACTTTACAGCACTTATCTAATACCTTTCAGAAATACTAAATACACCAAAAGAACAGGTGGTGCAAAACAAAAGAATATTCATGAAAAGGCTGCGACAGCAATTATACTTAGGCTGTGTCCTTAACATACACATAAACTGACAGCGTGAAGGGATATGTGTGCTGAGCTGGAGCTGCTAGCACATGCTACCCACCAGCACCTGTTTTGACCCAAAATATTGTGATGGTGCTCGTATGTCAGGTCTGGATCCTAGACAGGCCAGTAATTCTAATGGGAGAGACTTCTGCAACATACAGAAAGTAAACTGAAACAGCAGGTTATTCTGCAGAGTAAAGAGGTAGGCACTGAGGCAGTTCTAAACAGTTAGCCCCACAAAGCAACAGATAGAATAATGAAAACAAATCCTTCTCAATATATGGTATGGCTATGGAGGAGTTCACTTCATAATCAGAGAAAAGCCTGTCTTGAGGGACTGATTTTGGGATGCCAAGCAGTATACATAAAAAGATTGGTTGTATTGATCTTCCAGGTATACTCCTGAACACTTCCAGAGGCTCTTACTAGACCACATAGGCTGAGAAATCACAGCTGGAAAAAAATCCTCTTAAATGGTATCATATTTAATGGTCAAAAAAGCAGTTGTGAAATTAGACAGTGCTGAATTTTATGCTACAGAAGACAAAGTATTCTATACTACCTTCCTCATAAAAGCAAGAAAACTGTGACAAGCAAATTATTTCAACCTAACAGGAAAAGCAGAGACAATAGCATGATTTTTTTATACAGATCCACTTACATACTTCAGTTCTGATGGTTCAGACTCTATAGATAATCATTCCATTTTTCATTTTAAATGCTGATAAACAGTGGTAGTGGATTCTGGGGTTTAGTTGGCTGACTCTCCACAGTTAACTTTGCTGAATCTTCTATTTTTATCCAACTTCATCCTCTCAGAAATCAATTAAGAAAGCTCTCACATCTGTACAAGGATGTTTTACCCAGGCCTAAACATGGCCTGTTTGATGATGTTAGAATCTGTATTACTAGAATTTGTATTACTTAAGCCTGGATACTGTAAGAGGTAAAAGTAAGCTACTCTCAGAGGTGAGTGACAGCAAAAAATGGCACTGAGGTACAAAAAGAACTGAAGTCACTCATAAGAGGGTAAGGAGGGATGGAAAGAAAGAGTTTTGAGGCTGGAGCAAAAAGCTGAAATAAAGTCTTCCTGACAGTGCGATTTAAGAACTACAGCAAAGAGCTAGGAAAATTTGAATTCAAGACCTACCTGGCTTCCTTAAACAAAGGACACTTTCCCAGTTGGGACTGGGAATGATTTTCATGAACTGTGATGAGATCAGTAGATAAACAACAGTATATACAACTAACTATTACCAACAATTAATTACAGTTATTATGGCAGCATGACAGCTGGCATTTTTAGTATCCAACGTCAGATGCATTTTTAAGAATCTGACCCGTACAATAACATGCAAAATAATTACTGAGCTACATTTCAGGAATGTGTCAGGTCCCTAAATATAGATCTTTACTTGTTATTTTCAGCATGTAAGATAGCCTCCCTACAACATTCGTCAGCTCCTGTATCAAGATCCATCTTTTTCATATGGCCAGAGATTTCACCTCTTGTCTCTCATGCTGTAGTATCAGGGGTGCTTGTTATACTTCTAATGTCTCTTTATTTCCATCCTCAGTCTTTCTACCATAAGCAGGTCAAGTTATTAGTGAGCAAGAGGCTCTCGACATTTTACAGACTTAAGCAGAGAATAATGTGTAGAATTTGTATGAACTCCACAGTTCTCTAAAGACCAAACTTTGCAAAGGTTTCTGGGCAACTAAATCCCATTTTAGCATCTCAAGAACTTTGTGCTCGCAGCCAAAAGCATCTGTATCTACCTCTACAAAATTCATTTTGGTGTTAAGTCTGCCTTAATGAAACCTTGAACTAATAGGTTATGGCAAAGAAGAATCAAAGACCCTTATGAAGCTGGAAGCTATCCACTTTTGTAAAGCCTACAGCCTCTGCTCATAAGACATTTGCCAGTAAAAATGTTACCCTTAAAGAAAAAAGGTGAGTGTCATAGAATATAGTAGGTAATCACAGAGTTGGCAATTTCCAGGACTCACAGGGAAATAGTTCCCTTACATTGGATCAGCTCATGATATTTTCAGTTACTACAAGCAAGAAGAAACTCAGTTTGATATCCCATATAAAAATTGATGTTTCTAGAATTGTACAACAGCATACAAAATTGGCCAATGTGTACCAGGTAAGAAATTTTGCATATACACAAAGCCTCACATAGAAAGTTGCTAGAAGTACTAAAAAATTGCTAGGATGAAATGTGCAACTTTCACATGATGTATTAGGCAAAGTAATTTTGGTTAATTCTTGCAGTTTTCAAACAAAAAATTCAACACTTCAACCTCAGTTGAGACTGACTGCTGGTCAAAAGAAAATTATACCATTGCATTTCATCTGAAAATGTTCTTTGAACACATTTTGCAGAAATGCAAAACTTACAATTTTTCACATGGTATTCATGATATTTTCTCCCTTTCTCTCAACTCATTTGTATTTCTTTTTTAAAGGAAAAGTTGAAAAAAGCAAAAGCCTAAAATAGAAATTAGTAGTGGAGGAGAAGAAAAATCTCATTTTCTTATTTTTTAGTCATTTTTTTCCTTGAAAAAAAGAAATAGAAAATCAGATTTCTTCTCTCTGATTTCTTACGCTCTCTTCAAAACCATTTTGGAAAGGCTGTTTAGAAGCAACATGAAAAGTTTGTTTTGATATGTTTCAATATTTCTGATGAGGAAAAAAATCCACATTCTTTTTCTCTATTAAATATTTTGGGATGCCATTTAAGAGCAAATGTTTTTCCAGTCAGTTACAGTTATTTGTGACTATACTATAAGCTTCAATTTCTCCTATGTTTTAGACCTACTGCATAAATAACTTCATTATCAACCCCAAATTCTAATATGCCATTTTCAGTATAAATGTTACACGTGTATGTTGCAATAAGAGGAACTCTTCCTCCTAAGTGGATGTTTGAGCAGCCTGAAGATTTAGACCATGTGTTTCATCATGGCTTTTAGCTCACCACATTCAATTCATAATCGAAAAAAAACATTTTTAGTAACACCAGAAATTAATAGCATGAAGGGGCCTGATTGACAGCTCTAGTGATCCATATTCTTTATTATTCACAGGAGAGGGGTTGTATAAACACCTGTAAGAGCTTGTCTAATATTAGGAAATGGCTCTAATAACTTGGCATTAGCTCACCATATGGACATTCTTATTTCACAGTAAACCTCCTGCCTTCACACTATTTAATTTAATCTATACCCAAAACTAGCATAAGCTAAAATGTAAGACAAGCATCTATGTGAAAGTTTTTGCAGAATAATGATTCTGACCTGAGATCATACCTTGACTTATTTTTAAAATTATTTCCTCCAAAGACAAGCCCTAATATGAGATCCATCCCTGTATTTTCCAACTGAGACCAAGCCAAGCCAGCTGCAGAACCAAAAAAGGAATTCAGCCTCAAAAGCCCTTTAGGCACCTCTGCTAAAAATGCCAGCAATTGACCTGATTCTCTTTCCCCTCTCTCCCCAGATTCTGATGAGTTGCACATCCCTCCATCAGCTCTCCTGCTGATTTCAAAGGACTACCTGTACTCCACACTGAATCCGAGGGAAGATAGCAAGGGCAGCCTATCTGCACTTAAAACCTAGGCAGGGTAAAAAGGGTCCCTATTTCACCCAAACCTTGTTGTCAGGAGGTGGCAAATGGGCAGAATCCTGGCTGTGCTTCATGGCATGCATCAGCCTGCAGACCTGAACCCATGAAAATATCTTTTCAGTGCAAATTACTCCATAGGAACCACAGTTTTTTCACTGTAACACTTAGGGTTGCCGTGGCAAGGTTATGACTGAGGAGATGCCTTACACTGCAGCCTGTGCAATAGCATAAATCTCTCCAATCCTAACCAGAAGTAAAGGAAATTCAGGGCAGGATTTTTGTAATACACACCAGTGGGACCACAGCATCTTTCTTCAGTACATCTGTACGGGTGTGTGGGAAAGGGTGCTATTTTAAAAAGCAAGTGTTCCAGATAATTTTCCACTCTCGGCAATTTTTATTGTAACTATTTGCACTTAAGAAATACCTTTGATGCAGTGCCTCGTTATCCATGTACCAGAACATCTCTTTTCCTGGCAGCATTTTAGAAAAAACCCAAAGTTTAAAAAAACAAAAACAAAACAAAAACCCAAACAAACTACCTCTGATAACTTCAGTGAGATGGCATGTTCTCATAAATAATTCTCTCTTAATACATCAGCCTAATGAATATGCACAAAGACTTGGCATATCTGTTTTCTCCTTTTTAAGTCACATTGACCACAAGGCACCAATGTGTTCGGCTGTAATTAGAAGAAAGCTGTGGTCCTATATCCATGACACCTCCTAGAACCACACGAAACTCATCTGTTCACTGCTTCACAAAGTGCCAGAACATTTCACAACATAAGATCAACGAGCAGCACAGAAAAAGTTCATCCAAGAAAATGTCCTTGATGTGTCTTTGATGTTATTTGCAGGGTACTATTTATTCTTGGACTATTGGAACATTCTTCACAAATACACTTTTTACAATAGAAATAACATTTTAACTTCAAAATGCACATAAACATACATAATTATTGTATAAAGAGAGTTTCAAAATAAAACCTATTGATCAAAGATGAAGAGAGAAGGATGTCTGAAAGTGCAGTGAGGTTCTTTTTGCAAGTTAAAACTACTATCTTGCTAACATTTAAACAAGTTATATAGCCTCACGCTACCTTAAAATGAACCCTATCTAGTGAAAATTCAGGTCATAGCAGCTCATGAGCTAAATTAACTCTTCCAAATACTATTTCATCCAAGTAGCCTTGATACCTTATTCAAAACAGCTCATTAGTCTTTATTGTGTTGTATAACAAAGTTTTACGACCACAATAATAATAACAGTAAAACCCAATAAAGCTATGATTAATTAACAAAATAGTGACCTAGAATGCAATCAAACCATTGTAAAGAGATGCAGCATAACAACAAAGCCTAATGAGGGCATTCAAAATCATTACTTGAACTTACTTTCTCATGTATCTCTATACGTTAAAGACTAATTCTCTTTTCCCCTCTTCATTTCCTAAGTACAAGAATGCATTGGTAAATCATATTCGCATATGAAACACGTGTCTATTGTCATGTCTAATCACAGGAATAGCTCTCCTTCTGCAATACGAACATGGTTTTGCTCTATCAAAACCAACAATGTATTCAAGACTCATGGATTGCAAGGCTGGGAAACATGGAAACTCTAGTTTGTGACTTAGGCCTCAGACTTCTTGCATGAAACTCTTATATCAGGCCCAACACTTCTGACTGCACTAATGCATATCACTAAGAACTACACCCCATGAATATTTACAGCCTTCCAGTGAAAGAATCTTCACCACTTATTTGGTGTTTGAATAGCCTTTGCATCTTTGCTCTTAACATATGCACTCTATAACCAGTTCAAGAGGGTTTTTTGCTTCTTTACAGTTTTGTGATAACTTTGCCTGCTAAGCTCAAGAACCTGTCATTATCTTCCCACCACGCAAGCACTCATACCAAGAATAAGCCATTTCTTTTTCACAAGCTACAAGTATCTTAATTCTTTCACTGTAAAGCAAAGTATGAATCATCACCGTGATCTTCTCATCTCTGTTCTTTTTATTCCTGTGTCATGGTTTAACCCCAGCCAGCAACTAAGCACCACGCAGCCGCTCACTCACTCTTGCATGTAACAGGCATATCTTAGACAAAGCACAACATACATTAACTTTCCACTTTTGAAGATACTTGTTATCTGAGAAGCCCATCTTTTCCCTCAATCTACCCACTCAGAGTGTTGCTACAGCTAAATATATGAATTTGTGACTCTGTGTTCCAGTATTCAAATTCAACTGAAAGGTGTTAGTGCTAGTTAGCAGCAGATGTTCAAACTATGAATGTACATAATTCACCTTTGGTATCCTCAACTCTTAGCAGAATATAGGAGCATCAGGGGTTTTGCTTCTCTGTTGAGCTTGGATGCTATGTTCAGATTTATAACGTCATCTACTAATTAGATGGTCCAAAGGATACACCATTCTCCATTAATATTTTTCTCTTTTCTTCCTCCATGCTCAAGAAAGAAAAACAAATAAAACTTAGAAAGGCTATCCACTCAGTCTTGTAGGTATTTTTCACTGGCTGCATGAAGATAAGAACTCATGCAAATTTTCCTCCATTGATTATCTCTTCTTTAATTTTTTGACCAGCAGTAAAATAGTTCATGTTGACATTTAAACCAGATATTTACATTTATTCCAGATGAGATGATTTGTTCATTTCCAGACCAACTGATTCATACTACTTTCATTTGCAGGCAGATGTGAACACTTTTGTCATTTTTTTCAAAGTTTTCTCCCAACTAAATTATTAAAGACTTCCAGTCAGGGAGAAAAAAAAAGGAGGAAAAGAGAAAAGGAGAATCTAGAAAATGAAATGGCAATTCAAGTAAGAAATCCGATCCCACTAATCTTAAACACTTTTCATTTTCAAATTAAAATCTCAGATGCCACTCATATCTGTTTAACTTCCTTTTTTCCTCTAAACTTCTAGACAATAAACAACTGTGACGCAGCTTGCCATATCCATCACCCTCAGGACTGTGTCAGGAACAGACCTGAAGACCACATCCTGACTTATTCTCTTTCCAGTTCTGGGAAAATTCTCATTAAAATTTAGATTCTGCTTCCTCAGTTCAAGCTTCACTCATCTGTTTCCAACACAATTGTACACTCAACAAGCCTCTGTCTGCTTCTTGGCAGTCTGTTTCCTCTGAATCTGAAGTCACGATGTCAGGTTTATGACATCATACTAATTTCCACAGCGACAGTGTGCCATGGGAAAAAACATGGGCTTATAAATTTCACTGAAGAAACAAACAGAAGAAAAGAACCTGGCCGGGGGAAGGAGGAGATGCCAATTTTGAAAACAACCCGTGTGAAAAACCTACATTTTAACTCACATTTTAAGAATCTTGGAGTTCAGATTTGAATTGTAAGGCTTAGTGCCATGCCTGAAGTAGCAAAAAGAGAACAGAAGTACTGGAAAAAAGAAAAATTATTCTTGATCAACACTACATCTGTGTCATCACTCCACTGTGAAAATTTTCCTTGAAGTCAAGCAACTGGCATGCCTAACCCTCTGAAGATACATCATCAGCAACACAAAAACAACCTGTATTTGCTTCCTACCAGGCAGAGCCAACAGATTTTTTTTTTTTAATTTATTTATTTTTAAAATCATCAGCAGATGTTCCAAAGCAAGGGAGAATAGTCCACCCATTGTAAGTACATTCAGTCATCTCTGACAGCCTTCCTGATCAGCTCCATCTCCTGAAGTCTAAGACAGTAGAGCATAAACGCACTCTGGGAAACTTTCCATATTCCTAAAACAGTGAGTCATTCAACAGTTGTTTTAAACAGGATCTGAAGGGGTGCCACCAGCAACACTAAGGTCACCTCTGAGTGCGCACTAATGAACTACATAGAAAAAAGCAGAGACATTTGCAGCAGATTGTTTAATATTTCTTGACATCTCAGTACTTATATGGCCCTCACAACTTCAATATGAATGTCACAAAATCATTGATGGATTTTGCCCTCACATCACCCCTGAAAAATGGAGTTACCTACATTTTGCAAATAGAGAAACTAAACTAAGGAGTAGGGAAAAAAGAAAACTTCTTTAAAGCTGCGGAAAGGATATAATGAATTAAAATGTGATCACAGATCTCTTGAATCTTGTGTTTTGAAACTTTATGAAAACATGGTAAAAAGCTAGATAATGTTTGTCTGAAAATATCCAACCTCCAGAAGGAAAACAAAATTGCAATCTGGCCATATTTTTATAAATATGCACTTTCTATGCATATTGATGGCCTTTTTTCTATATAAAGCTCCCTATATTAATGAAAATTATTCTGTGCCTAACCCAGGACAAGATAACCATGATGCTGTTGTACTGGAGAGCATACAAGATACCTATGTGGTTTGTCATTGATCACCCTTATTACAAGCTCACAAAAAGTCCCAGTCCTGTTGGGTTTCTGCCCATGTTGTCCAAATCTTTATATAACACAAAGAAAGAGACAAACTTTGCCCAGTCAAAGAAAAGTGGTTAGTGTCAGTCCTGCCTTCAGGCCATGGAATATATTCGCTATCTTCTCAACTCCTGTGCAGTGTTTCTGCTGGCTCAGCACACACTCAAAGTTTAGCTTCCTATTTCTGAAGTTGTGAAATCGCCCATAGCTTTAAAATCACTGCCACATATTGTTTGAAGTCTTCTAGCAAAACAAGAAAAAAAAAAAAAAAGAAGGAAAAACATCAGGAAATGTAACAGCAGGTATCTTATTCACCATATATGATCTATTCCTTTTTGAGACCCATTCACTTATATAAAAATCAAACCAAAACCTGTATGTTTACACTAAGGAGAGTCCCAGAATTTAAATACGAAATTGTATCAGCCAAATAAATATCACTTCATGGAGCTTTCATAGATTACCTGCTGGGGAGACAACAAGGATTTTTGTTTCTCCTCACCTACTTATCACTAGCCAGTTATAGTCTTCTGGTTTCACATTCATCTTGACCAGCTAAGCCATCTAAAAATCAGGCCCCTGGCCTTTTTCTAGCATACCTGGAGGGGAAAGAAAAAAAAAAAAAAAAAGAAAAAAAAAAAAGTAAGAATATTCAAAGGAGCAATTCTTCCCATTGTGAGACTATTTCAAGGTAGACAGGAAGAACAGATACCTAGGTGTTTTTTCTGTGACAGTTTAACAGCAGATTGATGACTTATTTGGATTGTAGCTTTTAGGCAGCTAACCTGAGGTTTCATCAATCCCTTCCCAAGAAATTAGGGAGAGCTGGCAGAAGCATATTCTAATCTGGCTAACCTTTCTGACAACTTCTTTCTGGTTCCAGCAGTAGCCCGTTTCAACTAGAGACAGGGGAAAGCAAACAAACAACAAAAAAGACCCCCAGCCACAGAGAACTGGAATGATCTGATTTCCACCTTCTCACGAGAGATGCCTGGATCTATATCTATCTTTTGAAAATGTATTACCCAAACTAGGAGTTAGAGAATGAGTGCCATAACCAATGGCACGTATGACAGTACCTTGGGCAACTCATTAAAGTTTGCCCAGTAAGACAAGAACAAGCTTTATTTAAACTCGGAAATTCAAAGCAATTCAGTCTCATTTCATTCTTCGCTTTAGCGAGCTTGAGTTATTTCTCCGCACGTCCCGCCTTTGCTGGAAAACCGTCGCTCTGACAAGCAGGAGAAGCGGCTGCTGGCAGAGGAGCGCCCGTTCCCTGTTGGTTGCCGCCGTGTTTCCACGGAGGAGCGAAGCGCCGATTTCAGCCTGCGCGCCCGTGGGGTGCGGGGGCTGCCCCCGCCGGGAGCGGGGCCGGGAGCGGCGTGTCCCGGGTGCCCCCTCGTGGTCCCGCCGGGTACGGGGCTTCCCGGGCGGGAGACACCCCGGCGAGAACGTATGATTAACAGAATTAGCTTAAAGAAAGGTAGGATCTCACACACGCACTGACCAAGTACACTCAGGTGGCACCCGGACCGGGTAAGTGTGCTTCACCAGCAACAGGGACCGGGACGGGCGGGCTACGAAGGTGCAATGTGCGTATATTCAAGTTGCAAACGTGCCTTAGTGGAAAACCCAAAGCTGGACAGGCCAGGTCCTGGAGATCATGCCTGCGAGTCTCTCTTGGAACCGCAAGACGCCCTTCGGCCATTCTGTGCTGAGGAGCTGGAGAGGAAACCGAGCTTTCCAAAATGAGAAACGAGGACATGGCAACTGCTAGTGATGACTGCAAAACACAAAGCTTTAAGCTTAATATTTCAAGAGACAGGATCAGAACGCTTCCATCTCAACCATACTGTTGTTTCACAAGAACTCCGCGTCTTAACTCACATGTGATCCAACGCCTTGGTGCGTACGTGTCCATAGGAGCGCTTGTTAAGTCACACAATTGCTTGACTCACCGAAGCAAATCAAAAGAATTAGAGCAGAAAAGGCCTCCTGAACAAGCTGGAGGCTCAACAAGAGTATATGGTTTGTAAATGCCATGCTAGCTTTCTGCTGTTTCTTTGGAGAACATAATGCTTTCAGTTGATTTAATTACTTCCTCACAAAATCACTTGCATTGAACCAAACAAGAACGGGAACAGGGATTGTATGGCCAACAAACCTCAAGTGCCTAACGTCACGTCATACTGCTGCAAAGGGCACTCTATGACAACACCCCATCACTCCCATTTTCAGGGCATGTAGGAAGAAGCTCGACCCTGGCTTGTTCACAAAAAGGAGATCTGGATTATATGACTATCCATGTCCATGACAGATTCATGTAATTGTGTAAGCAGATTGGAATGAGGTCTCCCTCTCTTAGAGTCTCTCACTATAACACCACTCAATTAAAAACTACCTAGTATCAAACTGTCACATCGGGTTTGGAGGTAATTTGTCTGTACCATTTCTACTGTGAAGTCATGGGGGTGGGGGGGGGGGTGGGGGAACAGAAATAGCTTTCTGCAGAGTTCTAGTGGTGATGAGGACGCTGAAGAACTACTGCATGGCTGATCTTTCCACCCGATCTTCTCAGATACCCTACAGATGACCCCCAGCTATCAATGACCCCTTTTCACTTTTTTGGTAATGTGCAACCAAGCGTGCATGCCTACATTACGCATAACTTTTCAACCCTTCCAACCCTATCTTGCTTATTAATCAAATACACAAAAGCTACAGGACGGTTCCCATCACTAAAGCAGCAGCAATGTTTACTCTAGCAGAACATGTAGGCTGTTCATCCTTTACACTCCAGTCATCACATTTTCACTTTTCTCTTTGTAATCACAGAAAAGTATCTGTTCAATTCTTCTACCCCTCCTTTAAAAAACGTCCTATGATTTTGCTGGCATCACAGAGCTGTGGGACCAAAAGTCTACATCTCTGCCTTAAATTAACCTAATGCTTAAAAGAAAAATAAAATTGCATTCTCATGAGACATAAGTAACATCTTGACCCAGTGAAATGATGCTTGGCAATAGAAAATTATATAATTAGGATTCAATCTGTATGTGGTTTGGTCCAAGAGAGGTCTCTGGAGAATGAACTTTGATTTTCTGTTTGACAGATCCCTGAGGGGAATGACTGCGTTGAATAGACTCTGCCCAGGGTTTCTGGCAGACTGAGGAAAGGGGATGGAGGGGGTTAGGACTTGCAGCAGGGGTGCCTTCTGTCACCACTGCAATATGCCTCTGGCTAGACAAACGTTAGGGTAAGGTTTTTAAGGAGCAGGCTGACTTCAGGGAGTTCGAGTTGGCTGTCAGAAAGCATGAGACAGCATTGCACAGTACACTCCTGATATTTTCTGTTGCTCATTCAGCAGCAAGTGACATCTGTTCCTGTCATTATGGTGCTAATTCACAAATTCAGCATGTTCTCTAATTGTAAAATTAATTTTAATAAGTTAGCGCCCCTATGCATGCACACTACTGGGTACAAATGAGTGGGCTTTTCTAATCTCTCTTCAAATGAAGGATATTGTAGGTATTGTCTGAGGTTATTAGTACCTGCATAAGCATGGACTTTAAGTATTTGGATAACATTAAATCCTTGATGTGCTCAGTTATCAATCTGATCTCCTTATGTCCCTGTTTTACAAGAATTACATTTGATTAGTGTGTCCCTTCTGTTTCCTCCATGCTCCAATTGCATGGTACTAGGACAGATGTTTAAGTAATTGGGAGGATGTTTATTAGGGGATTTTTTAGATAAAGTCTTAAGTCACAAGGGAATAGGATATTAAGCGGCTTATTCACTTTTGTGAACATTTAATGACTTATGATCATAGAGATGGGAGCCACTGCAAAAATCAGAGATGGAGATAGCCATTTTAGCAAAAGCGTGAGAAAGGATACAAAAGAGAAAAATGCATCCATTTATTTTTGTTTAAAAAAATAAAGTTTTTTAATTAAAAAATTAAAATTATTAAAATTAAAATTATTAAAATTATTTTAAAACTTATAGATTTTATCATAAACTAAGTTTGCAGTGCAAAAATGACTTCCTCTCTCTTGCACAAACCATAACAAAATTCCCTGTGAGGTATACAAATGATGGAGTAAAGAAGAAATGAGCTTAGCTCCAACTCAGACTGATAAATACTAGAAATCTTTCACCTCAGGACATTGACACGTTGGAGATCAAAAGTTTTCCAATGAATTTGGGTTCTTCATCTGCTTACATCCCACCTTACTTTGGCCCAAATTACACTTGGCAGATTCAGTTCATCCCTGGCATATCACTGCAGGCTTCAGAGACATTTCCTTGGCCCACCATTGAGTTCAAGGAAAACTACTTGTATTCAGTATATTCTCACTGTCAAGACAAACTTGAGCTTGCAGCAGCTCTGAGCTACCACCAGAACAAGTATCACAACTACTCCTGTGCAACAGCTCTTACATGCGATTGGAAAACTTGCGCTATCATTATGCCATATTTGCCTGTTCTCGTGACATCAATGAAAGTCTTATGACATTATTTTTTTCCCTTAGAGTTCCTGAAAACAATTAATTACTTAATGAACCTTTATTTTCTTAATGAAAGCTAAGTTTCGAGCCTTTGTACTTGTAGAGAAGAGCTTGAAAATGGGACTTGAGGGAATTTTAAAGGCTTTATAAAAATACCCTCAAAATTCAAATAAAAAGAAACAAGAGTTTATTATTGTTGTTCTGATTTTTAAGCCTTAAAACTCAGCATGAAAACACCTCTGCAAAAAGAAATAAAGTGCTAAAACTACAGGAGGCATCATATAAATAAGATTTTAATCCTACTAGAAGTGGATAGAAATGTTTTCAAAAGGAAGCTTTATGTTTTCCACAGCTACATTTTGCACAGGAAGTACCCAAACCCCTACCAAGTTGTAAGTGCAAACTTGGTGTTGCTGCACTTTCCCCACAAGAATTATGAACTTATCCACAACCTCCTCTACGAGATATTTTCGCTCTCTGAAGGCATCACAGCTACTACAGTTCCTAGGTCACTATCATGCCGTCTCCAACAGGAGATACTGATGTATGAAGTAGACTGATTAATGGAGCCCAGAGCAACAAAAGAAGAGGTCATAAAAAACAAGTCTTAAGTAGTGCCCTGAAACAATGCAACAACTTAGAGCCATTAACAAGCTGACCTAAAATAAACTATGAATTTCAGGATGACTTGACAAAAAAGTTTATTTTTTTTTCCCTTGGCAAAAGTGATGCATTTCCACAGAAAATATCAATTTTGCTGTAACCACAAATGTCTGTCAAATCATTTCAACAGAAAAGTTTCCAACCAATGCTAATCATTTGTCACTTGAAAATGTACACTAAAACAAAGGACATTTTGGTGTACATCTGCAGCCAATCAACAGACTAATTTGAAACAAAAGAAGTCCATATACAGTTGGAAAAACAAAAAGACCAGCCAAATGGAGCTGCTGCCAAGAATGTAGCCTTGAGAGAACATCTGAACAACACCAAGATTCGTTGTTCTATGCTAATCTCGGGAGAACCTCTTTTGATTGTGATGAATTTCTGCACTGTATCATGCTTTTGCGCTCTATCACAGTTTTGCAATGTTTAGGGCTACCTAAACCTATGACCACCCAACTCCATCTATTCTATTCCTCAGTGGCTCTGATCAAGGGAGATTCAATCCGTATAGGAAGAAAGGAAGAAAGGAAGAAAGGAAGAAAGGAAGAAAGGAAGAAAGGAAGAAAGGAAGAAAGGAAGAAAGGAAGAAAGGAAGAAAGGAAGAAAGGAAGAAAGGCTCTCGACTAGAGCAAGCTTTATGGTTCTCAAGGATAGATCAGGTACACACTGGAAATGACACCACTGCAAAATCCTCAGATGTATCTAATGTGTCCTGCCCAACATTCAGTTTAGAATAATGGTTTGTTTAGCAAAAAATCCCAACAAGACCCCTCTGCCATCCGGTTGCACAGCACTAAACATCTTATAGCAAGCAACATGAATTTTTACCACCCAATCAACAGCTCACTTGCTTTGCTGTTTTATTTCTTTGTGTCTTGGAAATCATTGCTGATATTGCTGTTCTGTACTAGTTTATAAAGAGCTCTAGAACAAGCATAGTAATACAGAATAGAATACTGAGAAAAAAACACAGTTTTTAACTACAGTGGGGATCCTTCCTTTTTGGCTATAGTAGGGGTAAAAAAAAAAATATGCTGTGTCTGGAGATGTTCCACAAAACTTCTCAGCTTCATATTCCCCATGTGAACTGAAGTAATTTCATATGTAACCCATGGCACAAATAATTCAAAATCAAACGAGAGAAGAAAGCAGCACCTGACCTAGAAAGGAACCAGCTTTTATTTTCAACTAACTTTTAATGACAGTCTAAGTACTTTTAAAGTAGTAAAAATACAAACTGAACAGCACAATGGAGTAAAAGTTACATTCAGCATCCTAAAATGCTAGTTATGAAAATGTAAATGTCTTCCAAGAGAAAGAGGCTATTGTTTGAAAAAATAACCAAACAACGTAAAACATGCCTTGTGGGAGTTCAAAATTTCTTCCTTGCTCATGTCATTCTAGCAAAACAGAGATCTGCTTAACTAATAAGTAAAATGATTGGCAGCCTCTTTTCTTTCTCAAATATACCAAAGAAATGAAAACAAATGGGAAAACGTCAACCAAGCCTGTTCGGAAGAAAGAAGATGAGCATATGTGAAGTGTCTGTCTAGAAGCTGCAGCTGCATCTCAGAAATTTCTTCAAAACCCAGAACACATTGCATACAGAAGGGTCTATAACAATTTGGACTACGGACATGTAGTGCACATCCATTTACAAGGGCCTTGCAATATTTTATTCATGCACTAAGAAAACAGTCAGATATGTGGATACTGTCAGAAATGGAGACCGAACACCAGATTAGATGCTATTTTTCAAAAGACAACCATCATTCTAGCACGGAAACAGAAACCCTCGAAGGTCATGCAGTTTCTAAAACAGGTCCCATGAATTGCGAGATGATACTAAAAAATGTGGCTGTTACTGAAATGGGAGTTATGTATACCAGCCCAGGATTTCTATGAACAGTTTGATAGTAGGACACCGAGAATATAATTTCCTGGGACAAGGAGGATGCATTACAGGAACACTACAAAATTCAGTTTCCTGATCTGGTTGTTGACATGTTAATTTTGAGAATCAATTAAAACTTGTCCTTCAGTCTGACAGCATTAGGGTAGCCAGTCATGAGGATCATGTTTCTCAAGCTCTCATAGTTTAGGTGATTCTCCAGCGCTGCTGAAGTGTCTGAAAAAATCACTGTGTCAGGGACCATGAAACATGCCAGCCCTATTTTTTAACTCTTCTTCCAAGAGCTGCCTTCTTGCCTCTTCCCTTCCTTTTTCCCCTCCCAAAATACTGTGATTCACCACCTCTCAAGTGGCATTCATCCATGGGACCTGGCAGGATCAATCAAATACTGAAAGTCTGCTCTGCTATTTTGAGACTAGTGGTTGCACAGGAGTAGCAAGTGGGAGCACAGGGAAGAGATCTGATGAAGCTCTGCCCAACAGCAGTATTTGGATCACAAATCGCCTTTGCGTCCAAATCAGCCAGGCTTTACCATTTATCAAGGTCTGTAGCAGTTTGGAAAGGAGGAGAAGAGGTCGGAAATATGCACACATTTACGAGAACACCTTCCAAGAGAGCAGCTCCTTTATAACCTGATTGAAATAATCATTGCACAGTCAAGCACAGTTTGTTGGTTACACTCAAAGCAAAACATGCTTCCAGCTGTGAGAGATAATTACTGTTTATTGACTGGCTTTTGAGGACTTTTATGCTATATTTAGTTGTAGGGTTGTTTGGTTTTTTTATTTGCATCACAAGCATTGATGAAAAAAGGCTGTTGCTTAGAGCAGTCAGCTGTCTTCTAATGATTAACCTCTTATTTCACTTCAGAATATGTTTCACCTGGAAATGTGCTAGGACCTCAAGATTAATCCTGGTCAAACTCCCATGAGTGCTCTGTTGAACGAGTAACTGCATTCATCAGCCTTACCTACTGATAGCAATTTGTTCTTCTATAGTGACTTTTTTATTTGAGTATCTTAACAAACACCAGAAAGGACAGTTAATTATAACCATCTTGCATCAGGGAAGATTTTAGAAGTGGATGTACCAGCTTGAACTAGTATTCTATCTCGTTAAGTGTTTCTACTCCTTACAGTGGCCGGCACAGTTGCTCCAGAGGCAGAATCAGAAACCAGAAAATAAGCAGAGAAGAGTTTATAACCCCTTCATCTCTGGTAGTTACAGTAGTAGTAGCATCCTTCAGCCAGGAATTTTTAAATCTCTTCCAGAACATTTTTCTTGAATGCAATTTCTTAGCCTTTATCTTTATTCCATTTGTTCTGTAGATGACATAAGCAAAGCCCAGAGAGGTGGCTTCAAAAGTGACTCAAGGTCTGTGAGGGCACTCAAGGAAACTCTGACTGTCCAGGCTCTGCTTTCAGTGTTGTCTTCCACTCTGGTGTGATGTGAGGACAATGCAACTGGAACTATGCAAAAAATGCAGTGGCAAACAGTAAAGGTCAAACTACAGCTCTAGTGCCACAACTTTGGCAGTTTCAGACACAGAAAAGGGAAAGGCACAAAGAAGGAGCAATGAATCAAAATAATTAAAAACTTTTGCTAAAATATTCTTTCTTAAACCAAGATGTTTTTCTTTGGAACTGGGCCTGAAGTTTAAGTCACCTAAAACTGAAGCATTTCATTTTGAAGCAAACAATGTCGCAATTGAAGCACTGAAAACATTTTTTTTCCTTATTTTGTTTTGCTCAATTGCTCCAAAGGTCATTTTCAGATAAATCCAAAACAGTTCCCATCTCCCCCAACCTATTTAATGTATTCATTAGGGTCCCAAATGGACTTATCACAACACACCAATTGCAAAATGCATCCCCTGTCTGTACAGAAAAGTTGATTATGTTTCTACACAGCTCTGTGGAGGACACATAACTAATGGCAGAATTAAAATAGTCAGAAACCAGCAACAAGATCAAACAATAAGAATGTTGACTGTTTGTAAAAGATAAAGGACCACTGGGTATTAAAGAGAATGGAAAAGCAAAGATTGCCCATGATTTTGAGGATTACTGGAATCTATAGGAAGAGTCAGAATTCATTATGTGCTCCTTGTGAATTAGGGGTTCAGAGTCAGAAAATGTATTATAGAAATAGATCTTTAGAGTAATATTGCTATCAGCAGAGTAACCTCACAGCAGTCTACCATATGTTCTGCATTCCCATCCCTGTATACAGCCAGGAAAATACAGAGAATTAATAAGGAGTCAATTTAGGGCTACTATGAGGAAAAGAAGTTTGGAGTCTTTACTTACAGGAGTATTTATCTGCACTGAATGCAAAGATGGGAGAAATAAACAGAAGAAAGTGTGACAAGATAGCCTTCTGGCTCTTAAAAGTGACAAATTATTTAGTTTGTTTTGCAGAAGATTCAAGCATCAGACAAGTAGGGACCTAAACTTCCCTTACCATCAAGGTTGGGACCCAGCCTGTCATCTGGCTTACTGTAGACAAAGAGGTTTATTATCAATCTATAATCTCATCATTTCCTATCTGAGGGCTCAAGGCAGCAAGCAGGTCTATGAACCAGGTACTGTTTTGAAAAGCATTAAAGTTGGCCTAATTCTGCCTCCCATTGAATTTAATGGAAGCCTTATTGTTAACTTCAGCAGGAAAAGGATTAGATCAACGATGAGTGCTTGTGAAAATCATCCTAGAGCAGAGTGAGATTAAAATATTCTTAATACTATGAAAATTAATGTATTATTAAAATTACGGGAGTGTTCAAAACCAGATTCAGGTTGATTTGTAGGGTAAGGGCATTTGTAGAGTAATGCATCAAAATGTTTAAGATTAAGGAGAATAAGCAGACATTAATAATTTTAAGGCAGAACATGCCATGCAAATAACCACCTTGTCTGAATTCAATCATGCTTGCACAAGTCACTGTCACTGAAGTAAATAAGACGGAACTTGAAGTCAATGGGTAGTTATGATTGTTCTAGCAGAGCAATACATGCAGCTTTCCAATAGTATTGCTAACAGCAGAAAGAGGCAAAAGCCTTAAGATTCTCCGTAAAAGTAATTCAATCAGTTCTATCCCTCTTTAGGAAAGCTTAAAAGAATAAGAGCAAAAGAAAAGGTCAGTGGGTTGTTTTTTCCCTTCTAGTTTCAGAGCATTGTTCAGTGCTGGTTTTCTAACCACGACTGGTGGTATCAAAAGAAATACGGTCCTATTAACTGTGGCCCAAAAGAATACATCAGGTAAAGTACTGACAGCTTTCTCCACTGTAATACAAAACATGGTATACTCTCTCCACCACTTAGAACTTCTCCATCTGATTGACAACCTGGCATTTTTGCAAGTGCTATTTCCTCAGGTTCACAGCATCTTTTAATTTTTACTTCTGAGATTGCTTAGTTTTCTATCTATGGAAGAAGTCCTAGAATGGGTTAAGAGTGCATAGTCTGCCTTTTAGAGCAAACTGAATGTCAACTTTTTGCAGGGAAAAGAAAGCTATAACAACTTTTTGCAGGGAAAAGAAAGCTATAACATCGCTCATAGTTACTAAGGTTTATTGTAAAAGTGTTTTTCTTCTTTGTGAGGCACCCTCTTCTCTATTGCCCTGATTACAATCTCACTGAAATCAGCTGCAAAGATCTAACCCCGACTGGAACAGGAGCAGTAATCAGTAATTAAGGCAAGTACTTATGTTCTTGTGGGCAGAGAAAAAAGGCTTTCACCTTTACCCTTCACATGCACAAAGCAGCTAGCTTGTGCGGGGGCTTTGCACACTTCAGGAGATTTTTCAGTAAATGCTCTTGCAGCTGTCATAACAGTACATCAGTAATGACTTACGCTGTCTACTGGTGGAGGGGCAATATGGACATCTGTACTATTAATAAGATGATGCATTATTACAAATACATCCCACTGGTTGGTTAGTCATTTTCAGTCACTGTCTCTGTTTTGCTCCCCACCCCTAAAACCTACAGGGCAGATGTGCCAGCAAGGGAGTCATTTAAACATTATGAACATCACACCACGTAACTGCTTCAAACCAGGAAAAAAAAAAAAAAATCTACTCTAAATACTGCATGTTATGCTCTGGCACTTATTTGATAAAACCTGTGAGAAGAATTCATGATACTAATCCAGTTTGCAGTAGGAAGGTGCCCACATCATCACCAGTGACCTCTCCTCAAATCACTAAGAAATGAAAAAGCCTGGAGAACAACCTATTTTCACAATTAGAGACCAAAGCTGAAATTACATGTGACAGTGCCTGTGTGTCTCTATAGGAGGAACAAGAGAAGGGAGAGTTGGCTTTACTGCTCGTTCATGCTGTATCTTGCCTTTTAATAAATTACTTGTTCTAATTCCCAGTGAAGTAAACTAAACAACTCCCATTGTCTTAATTAATCTAGTCCAGGAAATAATTTCAGAACTTTTCAGCACCACTAAATTAATTCAAGAAGATGAAAAAAGAAAAGAAATTACACAAGAAAAATACTAAAACTAAATTCCATCTTCTGGTTTAATATGAGTGGGTAGGATGCTAGCCTCTGACTTTGAAAAACTGGCTTCAGTTCCCTGTGCTCTTTAACTTGGCAGAAAGCTTTTAAAGGAGGAATTGAAATTCAAGTATCTTCAATACATCAACTATCCTCTGATAGTTGGGGGACGTTTTCAAGAATAGCATGTCTACAGCACATGGACTATAATCCCACATACCATAAGGAAGGGACTGCATCACATCACCATCAAGTGCTCTAACCACGAGACTGTTGTGTAAACTGCAGTACCGTCACCATCTAGTCCGTCTCCGTGACACATTTTTGTCATGAGTGCCGAGGTTGCCGCTGTTCTCCGCATGGAGCCTAGTCTAAGAGATATACCTTGACAGATATCCTGAAGCCAGGCCACAGAGGGAATGCAGCACCAGTGTTCAAATTCTGCCTGGATCGACACAGAGCTCCAGCAGATTGCTCTACCATAACATAACAGGAGCCATTCAGGACATGCATTACCTCATGTGAACAAAACCCACTTCACTAGCAAGGGTGTCTGTAGGACTAGCTGTGCAGGTAAGAGATTAGTCTTGGATTTGGGCATCTAAAACTCCCCTCTGTCCTGAAGTCTTTTGCATTTATCAGTCCAGAGCTCATTTTCCCCCCTCAGGAATGGAGATACTACAATTTCCTAACTTAACAAAAGTGACACAAAGACAAACACAAAAAAAAAATAAATCTGAAGTCCTGAGATGTAAACAGGTGTTAAATTTATATCAGAGAGAGGAATAAATTTAAAAGGTGCATATCGCTGTTTCTGTGTGAACCTCCGTGAACTTCCCCCTTGGATTATGCCTTTCTTGCTGTGTTTACAGGAAACTGAAAAATGATTGTATGGAAGAATACTACTTCTTAAAGGCTTTGGTTTGCAGATAATATAACAGATAGCTTAACAGATATTTTAATGCCTTTCTGACTAATGCTGTATTTCCTAGTAAATGTATAAATATATCATTGTTAAATAAACAGTCCTCTAACTTCTTGTAATTACACACAGCTGCAAAAACCTGTTTGCTCAAATGTCAGGAAGCAACACAGAACTTTTTGCCTTTTCAGATTTTCCCATATCCCTAGGCAATTTATCCTGAAGCTTGAGCTGGTGTATATATATGTTTTTTCTTTTTTTTTTTTTCCATCATTAGAAATGGATTTCTTTTTTTAAGCTTTTATGGTGCATTCACTACAAATGATACTTACGTTTTGCCCTTTCCTCAGAGATCTTTGACTAAACAAAGCTTTTCACAAAGATTTTAATTAAAGCAAAGAGGGTTGGAGGTCAAGGTTGACAATCACAAGTGTCAACTTCCCATGATATCCACAAGTTCATTATCTGCAGACAACTCTGCTATACTTTGCCAATCTAAATCAATGTGCTGCCTAAAGTGTCTAAATGTATTGAGTTTCAAGCAAAAAAACCCCAAGTTGGATCATAAACCCACAGAAGCCATTTAGAATGAAAGATGGCCCTAAATTAAAGCCTTGATCCAGACTCTTGACTGCTGCTGAAATTCAGATCCAAACCTATTCACTCAAAAACTAGTGATGAGAACCATACAAGTATTTTAATACATATAAAATATTTTAATACATAAATAGTATTTTAATACATATAACTTCTTGCCTGGCTTCTTTCCTTAGAATGAATGAAATCAAGAAATCAATATCCCAAGTCCAACTCTCTATAAAATCTGGGAAATTTTTTAACCAGATACAGACGCTGACAGATTTTTCTCCCTATTTGAATTCTATGCCAAATAAGGAGTAAGACTTCTGTTTTCCAAGCAGCCTGAGATTTAAATGCCCAAATGTCATTGAAAGGGGGAAAAAAAACCCCAAACAAACCAAAAAAACCCAAACCCAAAAATCATAACCAAAAAAGCCACTTCCTTAAACTCATTTCAATATGTTAGAAGAGTTGCTGCTTATCTGTTCATTAAATAACACACCATTGCAATGTTTTATTTCTTACTACTGTGCAGTATAGACATCATTATTAAAAAGGACTTCATTTAATTAAATACTGATACTTTGTGTCTAAGCAGCAATTTTAAGAATAATGAATTCCAAAGACAAGGAGAAGCTCTCCTCAGTTTTAGATGAGATGGTCTTTGGACCACCAAGAGATAACCATGGATGTTTTTAGGCTGAGCTGTAGAGCTTTAATCTCACCTGAGCAGGGCAAGGCTGTGAACTTTGTCTCACAAGATACTCACATTTTAATTATAGAGTCTAACGTTGTCTATCCCCAAAGTCTCATCTCTGTCACAGAAATGCAGGTCAGGGCTGGGAGTGCTGGGACTGAAGAAGGTGAAATGGAATGGGAAGAAAAGCCTGTGGGACTGCTTAAGGCTCTAGCCCTGGACCATGCTCTTTTACTAGCTCCAGAACTTCATGAATAATACTCCCCCTGCAGAGAATATGGCTGACAAATTCCAGGTGCAATGAAGACCTTTGGAAAGCACCCCAAAAAAGCAAATCCTTCCATGAACTCTGATTCTTGACCTCCATCTTCCCTTTAGAAAGCTGAGCAATCACAGTAAGTACCTAACAAAAATTAATTAGGATTCACTCTCCTGATGTAAATAATGAGCAACAAGAAAGTTGCAATCGTTTTCAGCAGCAGAAATACATTTTAACCACAGGAGTTTTCTGTAATAGATAAGCCAGGCACTGTTTCTGCCAGATGCATAAAAAACGCAGTGGCTGAAACAAGCTGCAGCTTTTAATATCCACCAATATATTTCAACAAAATTCTTTCCTTTCTTTGTATTTTGTTTTCAAGAAAAAGCTAAACAGCATCTTTGTGCTAAAATACAGATTGTCAAATAGAGTTTTAAATAGATGCAGGGTGCTTTGAGCTGGATTCTAAAGCAGACAGGAGCCAACATAATTATTAGAAAATGAGGTTGACATTCATGTTTCCTGACACATATATGTGAGGGCAGACTGCAGCATTCTGCTCCTGCTGAAAAGCTGGGATTTGGGCCAGAGAGCTGCAATAGTCAGGTTGAGAGGATGTAAAGGCAAAATGATGTCGCGCAAAGGGAATATTGCATGACTTCCACAATCTAGTGCAAACACAGGAACAATACTACTTCATTGCTATTATTTATCAGGAAAAGAATCTGGATTTCTTTTCTCAGATGCTGAACTTTTAGACTTTTCTCTCTGCTTATCAAAGCTCCAGGGACCCAGGACTGCCTACGGCTAGTGAAAGTCCTGTTATTTTCAACCTAGCAGTAACAGGATTTGAAGCTCAATGCATTAAAGAATTTGGTGAAATATAGAACATTTTAACTTTGGAAGTCCAAGTTCCTTTCCCTCATTCATTATTTTAATCACAACCACTTTCTTGAACAAGTTGGAGAAAAGGCTAAGCTTTCCCTGTTCCAGGACCAGTGTTTCAGTACAGATTATCCCTTGCAGAAAATAACACAGGGGCCGTGATGTCTTTCTGCGGATATTTGTGCCAGCTACCTCATCAAGGCAGGAAGAAAACAAATGACATAAAAAATGTATTTTGCTCAGATACAGTTTGCCTCAGGAAACAATTTCTTGGGCAGAAGATTCCTCCAGCTAACATGGCCTACAGTGTTTAGAAACTGACTCTTGCTTGCTTCCCTTAACCAGGGACTCCCAGAGGAGCTTTTCTACCCTCACACTTCTTGCCATCTGCCTCGCAGTCACGAGCAATGCGTTCTTCCCATCAACCAAAATCCCTCTTTGTGCTCATAGTCTTTATGAGGACCAGATGTTCTTGGGACTCACTAGACCTAAGCCATACAGATACAGCTGGCAGTAATCTAATTAGGCATAAACAGGTCTCGTCTCCCCTTAAACAGCCATTCATCTTATGACCAACTGGTATGTTCAGACACCTTAAAATTTTCAACTGGCTAGTTAACTTACTTTAGTGTCAAGAAGGTGGTGGTGTATATGCACAGGTTTATATACAGTCCCTCTTTTCTGTAGATCTCTGCCCTTTAGGATACACGTCAAGACCACAAACATACACCATAGACTCAGACACCTACACTTTCTCTGTTAAAGTAACACACATGTACATCAGTTTCTCCAAATTCAACTCAATAATCTAGGAGCTAGATTACCTTGTTACAGTTTCATCTCAGCATTATCTTACTATAAATGCTACAAACATAGGGACTTACTTACAGAAGGATTACCTATTGATTCAATTTGGGTGGGAATCGTCTTTTTTTTTTCCCATTACTCTTTGCTTGTTTCCTTTCCTTTGAGTCCTCCTTTCATTCTGCAGGCACTTACACCACTTCACAACCACGCTTGTCTCCAGCCCGCGCGATGCCCTTTCTGACTGCCGTGTTTCTGACACGGAGCTGTGACACCACCTGAACTGAAGGATGTAGGAGAGCTCCTTCGGTCAGGACAGGACCAAGCTGCACTTCATCCTGAGCATGCAGATGGGGATGAGGCATTGCTGTGTATTCCAGTAGGCCTGGACAAACACAGACATAAGCTCTATGAACCAGAGCTAAGGAAAAAAAACAAGTTGTTCTTTCAGAGCTCTGTGTTTCATACAGCGCAGCACACTAGGTACTGCCAGTGGTTTGCTGGATCAGAGATTTGATGTACCTTATCATTGCTGCTGCATTTCTGGGTGCCAGTTGTGGCATTGAATTATCTCTGCTACTTTAGGATGACCTGGAGAGTGCACACTTTCACTGAGTGGGGCAGTCCTTGTTCCTGGTTATGCAAAGCTTTATTGTTTTAAAGCTGACTGGACATAATGCACTTCTGTTTGAAGAAGTTTCTGAACTCCACCAAAAGCCTTAGCTACTACAGACCACAGTCTTTCAGGTGAGGCAGGCTATTATGAGTGCATAAAACATATACTGCAACCCTTCCACATGGTCATCTTAACTGAAATAATTTCTTTGAAGCACAGTCTTTATTTAAAATGCTAATTGTATCACTTCAGCTGCACTGAGAGTGTTAGAGAACGTGAGCGAGAAGCGGGTGCCTGGTCAACTCCATATCACAAATGAGCTTGTTTCAAGACTATGCCAACTGCCCTAAGCTCCCAGGACCAACTCTGGAAATCCATCAGCAGCCAGCTACAGGGATGGTCCAGCCAGATACCCTCCACTAACAGATCAAGAGTCACAGGGAGCTGCTAAGAAATCTCTGCATTATTCTAACCTTACGGTGTTCTGCTCAAATTTTACACTGCGGAGGATCAGAGCATGTGCTTCCCAAGATGACAGAAAACCTTGCTTAAATTTCAGAGCATCTGTGGTCAAAGAGTGGCAGATAACTCCTCTGTCGCATTAGCCTAAGAGCTCAGGGTGTCCTGCCGTTTCCTCCTGACATCTCAATCTTTTGAACAAACTCAGCAAAACTCTTGGCACATGGCAAAAACCATAGGTATCTGCAAACCAAACCATCTGTCGGTGGGTACAGTCCTTGCTTTTCCTTTGAGGGACTGATTTTCCAAAATTTTCCAGTGTACCTTATTCCCTTATTGAGTGAACAGTACCTAGAAACCAGAGGCAGTGCATTGAACATACTTCACTTCTTTGAAAATGACATGCACCTTGGTTTCCTATCGCATCCCATCTCTCCTAGCCATTTATTCTGGTTTTGTTACTGTTCTAGTATTATTTATATTGGAAAAGTACAAAGAAAGGCATAAAAGCAGAACAGCAAAGCCTATTAAACCCACATCCGACAGGTGTAAACGCCTGGATGAAATTTAAGGAACTGAAGAATTAGGATCAGAGTGCTCAAGTCCTGAATAAAACAGGAACCAGAGCTGGCCAGATGATATTCCAGCACTACATTTTTCCACTGGGAAATGGCTCTCACTGAAACGTTCCACTGGAATGAATTTGTTCAGAGAGAGATCAGCTTGGAAGCTGACTTATTCCTTACCCTTAATCCCAGAAGTCTTCCTCACCATGTGACAGGGAGCTGAAAGCCTGGAAGCACCCACAGACCAGCCTTCAGCTCTTCTATAGGTTGGCTTCACTGGTGCCACCTCTCAAAGTGGTCTGGGATCCCAGGCTTCGCTGCAGACCCACCTAGGCTCTGCCAGCTTCTTGGCAGTTGGCTATGAACCTGGGAGTCCTCAGCATAGGAGTATCTCCACGTGGCTTTTTTCCCCAAAGATCAGAAGCCAGCTGCACACTGAGCCCTTTAAAAAAAAGACAGGTAATCTTAGTTGCAATGCAGGTGCAGTTTCAAAACCTCTGAATTTTTATCTAAACAGAAAATTCCACAACTGCTCGACTCCAGCAGAGAAAATCCCCGAGCCCCTCAGTCTGTCACAGACATGGAGATGTCAAAAGCTGCCGATTGCTGGCAGTGACCCGTCTCTCAGCCTACACAAATCCTCTCTAGCTGCACAGTGTGAGTGCCAGTGCTGCTCATCCTCTTAGGAAGATGTGATGTGAAAGCAGGACACAAAAAAACCCAAAACCAATCACCCTGCTGTAGGTAAGGCTAAGGAGTGACCCTGAACTCAAAAAAATGCTTGTGAAGTGAGAAAGGCTTGTGAAGTGAGAAAGGCTTCTATTATGTTAATTCAAACATTTGCAGGTAATTGCAGGCAATCTGAATTCCATTTCCAGGTTAGAGGAGTCTGCATTAATGATCCTCCTTTAAGAGAGATCAGAATAAACATCATTTAGAGAACTTAAGCGTTTATGACTGGAAACAAGCCTGTTTGTTAATTGTTAACTGATGAACTGAATCCTGCCTAAGGTCATGTTTTGAAATAAGATATGGAAAAGCAGTAAAGCAGATTTAACAGCCCTAGGAAAAAAATCTCCTAAAATATCAAAACAAAAAGGAAAAAAAGAGATGGAAATGGCTTAGGTCAGGGTTAGTGCTTGATGAGGACAAGTGGAATAGAAGAAAGTTTTTATAGTATGTTTTCCTTTCCTGTTAAAGTAATCATCTACTAATTAGCTCATGTGATGGGCTATTACCATCATGTATGCCCGCATCCCAAAATTATAGCTGGCAAAGAATTCTTCCTTCTCCTGTAACATTTGGAAAGTTGCATAAACACTGACTAATATGAATCTGGTATTGCAAGGGAGTCCTGGGTAATGAGAGGGGCTTGGACAAGGAAAAGTGCTTGCCTTGAATGGGTGTTTGGGGAGAAGAAAACACTCCCAAGCAAGCAGGAAATCCAAGCAATGAATCTGCTCAAGAGCCTCAAATATTCTTATCTCTCCCTGCTGTTGACTTGACTAACAGAAACAACAAAGATTATGCTTCCCCTGCAAGACACAGAACAGGTTATTCCATGATAAGAAATTGCACCAGCTGAGGACCTTGTGGAAATAGATAAAACAAGAGAGCAGCAGAGCTGAGATCTTAAAACCAAAACCCTAAATCTCTAACTGAGTTGATTCTAGTCCTCCTAAGGGGGACCAAACAAAAAGACTTTCTAAAACCCCTCTGCTGTTGCTGCTACCGCTCCAAATTGGGAGTGGAGAACTGAAACTGTAGCCCAATTCTAGGTGTTACTGGAAAGGCAATCGTGAAGTGGACACATGCTAACATTACAGAGGAAGGATACATGCATTTTATTCTTTTTTTTTTTAATATATATTCAGTTTCTGGCTTTATCAAATACATTTTACCTTCTCCTGATAAAAAGTGTTTTGTATCTGTGTGTACAAGAGGCCCCAGGGAGAATGTGTTTATTTATTTCAAGTTTCTGCACAAGGGCTCAGCCTGATTTAGAACACACTTGGGAGGCAGCCTAAATATTTTGATTCTGACAATTTTTGCTGTCACTAACGACCTGAAAGCTTATAATTACAATGACAGACATCTGTCCAAATCAGACGCTATTTCCTTTCAGCAAGTTATCCTACCATCACAGGGAATACATCTAAATAAAATAAAAGGCTCCCCACACAGTTCTCCATCTGTACAGACAAGACCCAACATCATCCTCCTACCCCATCCCTGTGGATTGCTGCAGTAGGAAAGAGGACCGGTGCGTTGCTTTTGCATCTTTCCCAGTCTTGCTGGAGTCTTGCCTTCTCTCCAAGTCTTCAGGAACTGTAATCTTGGATCATTCCTGCCTAGGAAGGGAAGAAATTTTTTTGCAGCTAACCTACTAGCAAGCTCTGTCCGGATCAGAGTTTCAATTCTTGGGATATTTTGGCATAAAGACTTCAGTCTGGCTCCCTGACACAGGGAGTCCAACGCAATGCAGGGCAGAGACACCTAAGGTGGCTCTCTGTGTTAGCTGACACGGGAACCAGAAGCAGGGCGGACTTCCAGCTTACGTGTCTGCTTGGTAATGCAGCGCTGGATGTAACGCTCACCTGAGCTGGGCTGCTAACTCGGTGTCTCCGTGCTGTACTCCCTTGCTCAGCATGGGCATGGAAAAGGAGAAACAACCTTCCTTCAAATGCTGTATTACCACAGAGAGTGTTCAAATGGCATTCC
The DNA here is from genome assembly GCF_964188355.1 of Buteo buteo. Classification (NCBI taxonomy): domain Eukaryota; kingdom Metazoa; phylum Chordata; class Aves; order Accipitriformes; family Accipitridae; genus Buteo; species Buteo buteo. Next base: position 16,895,085 of record NC_134189.1, on the reverse strand, counting down.
CACCCTCCAGCTGGTCTTTGAGTCAAGATCTCTATGGAGGAGGAGAGCATGTCCTTGAAGAGCATATTCCCTCAGGGCATCAGCTGAAATCCCGACTCTCCTGCCCTTAGAAAGCCCTCTCAGAAGGTATCATCTCACAGGTCGGAAGCACTGGCAGCTGGTGATGAATAAATCATACCCTATAATCTCTTCAATATAAGTCCTGCTCCTATCTCCTAATAAATGAAAACACTATGTTTCCTTTAATAAGAAATGCATGAAAGTGTGCTATTCATAAAAAGATTCAATTAAACATATGAAGCATATCCTGCTGTGACCCACATTTCAGTAACAATGTGATCTTTCCTGTGTGGCAGTGGGACTTGTTCAGGCAACTTTTGGGGTTGATTTTTATTTTTTTTTTTTAAATCATGCAAGTCACCTTATTCAGAAAACCTAGTCAAATCTTTACAACTAATTCTACAAATGCAAAATAATTCTCCAGTGCAAAAGTAGTAAATACAACTACTTATTTGAATAGAGGCTGCCAAATCATGTTTTTTCTCCTTGAAGCAGAAAAAAAAAGTCCCTTTTCTTCCTCTTAATGGAAAGTATAGAGGAAGATTGCTTTAGGCCAATTAGATCTGAAGGAATAATAGGGAAATTGTTCACAAGAGAAAAATCCTCCTTCCCCGGGCTTTTCTCGTCTAAATAATTGTATTCAGATCTGAATGTAAAAAACTAAAATGTTATTTTTAAGAGTTGATTTGCAAAATTATTTTAAACATCTTTTGCCATCTTTGATTTCAACAGTCTGAGGCAGAAAAGTGAGCAAATGAAGGAAACTGATACACTACAACAAGGGAGTCCAATATCACTAACTAGAGAGAGTAGCCTACAAACTTACTACCTCACCTTCCGATTAATCTCTTGCACAGTTTGAAATCATTAAAGTAGCTATTTCACTGTCATGGAAAAGCTTTATCCTAAGCAAATAGATTTCACTGAAAATATTCAAAGCAATTACTGAACATTTATCTTTCTAATACTTTTTCTGAAGAACAGGATGATTTAATTAGGGAATAAGAATGAATCCTGGCTCACTGAAGTCAATGGGACTCTGCTACTCACTCCACTGGTGACAGGGTTTAATCGTCAGATTTCAAAAGGACTGTCTATCTGCTTAAACTTAAGCAAGTACTTAGGTATGCTGCTGCATTGGGTCATTAACTTCCAGTTTCCTTACAAAATTCTGTAGAACATTATATGGGGGTAAAAAAAAAATAATTATATTCTAGAAATAGGAAATTGCTTCCCCACTGAATGCTAGTGTCCTGCTTTCAGTTATGCAGAGAAACTGTAAGTGATGTCTTTTTCATTTGTACTTACCACCTCCAATCAGTTAAAGGATTTATCCCATTTCTGAGGAAGATGCCACACTCTTAACTGACACATGCCTACTACCACAGCAGAGCATGCCCAGACAGAAACCCAACAGCTCCTAATAAACTCTGGATAAATGAAGATGCTGCAACACCTCTCCTCTGCAGTTCAAACTATCACGGGCAGCTCTGACTTACTCTGCTCTCCCATCATGACTTCCCACAGAAAAAAAGCCTAATGTCAGGTCACTGTTCTTATCTGCTCATCATGAAGTAGCCCTCAGGTACCGTAGGTATATGTTTAAGACCTCTCCTAAAGCTGCAGGATGAAAATCACGTTGTCAGCAGCAATAACACACTAGCACAATATGACTGTTTACGTAAGGGCGAAGCTCAGCTGTGCAGGATACCGAGGTTTCCTGAAAGACAGTCGAAAAATTCCCACAGAAGCTAAGACAAGTCTTACCACATCCCACTCTGTATGCAAAGCACACTTCTTTAACCTTGCCCTTTTCTCTTTCTACCACAAGAATACAGCTGTGGATTGTTTTGAAACAGAACCCGTACAAAACGGTACAAATAACAGCACGCACATTTGTCCTCTGGAGGAAAAGCTGAGGGACTAAACAAGACGAAACAGACGTGAGCGGCATCGCTTCTTACAGACCACAACGTGCTTAGAGGCTGACGGTTGCAAAAGCCATGCAGGCACACAGCACCCTGCTCCACCGACAAACCGTTCAGCCCCCATTAAAATTGTTGACCAGGAACCAGCATGCGTTGTCCACAGTGAGGATTTCATACTGAAAACACTCAGACAACTCAACGTTATTAGAAGCCATATCGCTTTTATACGTACGCAACTCCATTCCACGCAGCAATTGCCTCGTATCAGAGATACACTCCAAAAGAAAAGCTCAAGAATACCCATCTTTAAGCCCCAACGCGATTACAGCATGCAGGCGACCAGAGGACCTGCGGGCAAGTTCCTCCCAGAGCTTTTGGTCAGAGCCACGGCGTTTGCTCAGAGGGAGCTCCGTGAGCGCTCGCACTGCCCAGACGGGGGTACAGCACAGCACCGTTGCCAGCTTTCAGTGAAATCACTCGGTTTACCCGACCTCTTTGGCATGTTCCTTCAGCAAGTGCCTCACCCTTCATCCTTTTATCCTCACCCTGCAAATTCAGCACAAGTAAACCGCACTTGGCAAAACCAGTTTATGATTAAAGCAGAACAAGGCCTTCATACCTGCGGCCATATGATTACTTGATATGCCTACTACAAATGCAGACATTTATAAAACTAAAGCATAGCTATTATGAAGCATCTGTTAGCATAAGTCTAAGTACTACTAGTGTTAAAACGTGTAATACAAATGGATCAATTTCTAATAAAACTAAACCAACATCTTTGGAAAATATGTCACAATATTATTAAAAATACATTAAATATTTTTTAAAACTCTAGCAAAAGTCATTGAAGTGGCATTTCAGTGTACATAGCCTAAAATTCAATAACAGAAGGTGAATGATAATTCAGTCACAAATCATTCTTATAACGCCTTATTTTTGACACTGGGTGTAAGCAAATCTCAACATTGTCTCATAAGTTTTGTTCAATGTTGCTGTGAATTAGATGAAAAGGTTACTACAACAGGCTGATGCAAGGACCTATTACACATCGCAGTTGTACTAAGACACATGAGAAATGCTTGCTGGAGTTTATTTTTAAAAATGAGCATTTATAAACATAACAAGTGAGGTCTTGGGAAAAATACAGTTTATTGCCCTCAAAGTTCCGGGAGAACCTGCTGGAGGCAGACTGCGTTCCCCAGCATTGGCCCATGGCTAACAGTCTCCAAGAACATGACATCAAAAAAATTATCTGTGGTTTGTGGGAGCTTAGTGCAGCACTACACGTGCTGAGCAGGTTAAGGACTGCTCCCCGCAGAAGAACATGTCCTGCCACATGGACACCCCTGATGTATGGGGCAGGGGGGGGACTAGAACAGAGAGAGGTGCAGTTTGCCTCAGAATGGAAAGCCAACCTAAGAGGCTCTCGAGCCTCTCCAGGCAGTTATAACACCATAGTTAAACACTGTGAAATTTGCTGTAATAAATTTCTCTTTCTAAAACCAGTTTAAGTTTTCACAGAATGGGATAAACAATAGAGTTTGGTTTTGTTTACTTCTCTGGTAAGCTAATATTCACATTAAACTACATGAACACAAGCATTCAATATTTAGGGCCTTTTATACCATTTTGATTGTCTTTTTAAAAAAATTACAGGCCTTCACTATCAGCCAGTTACAGCTATACATGTATGTATAATTGCCACTCTGCTCTTTGCTACTCCGTATTTTAAGGTCATCTACAGCATTAATCCTGTGTCATATTTTATTAAACTACCATTCTCTTCCACCAAAAATGTTATGTTGATCTCCTAAACCCCCTCTGCCTCCAGCTGTAATTCTCTTCCACTGTGGATTTAGTCTGTTGCTCATCATTATAGCACCAAGTACATTTGCTTTAATAAAAATAGGAATGAATTAGTCTTTAGCTGGCAATTGTACCAAAGGGCAAGGTAATGAATAGCTAAACAGACAAGAGTATATAACCATTCATGTAAAATGAATAGTGTGGGCTACCTGCTTGAAATCCTTATTAAACCTTTACTTGTTTTATCCTAGTATCAACAGAACAAGGCAAAGCAGTCAACTAAGCTCTTGTGAGAATGATTTCTACACCAGCTTTAATGCAGTCACTTAGTGTTTCAAGATAAAGCCACAATTCAAGCTTCAGAAACATAAGCAAACATATTTTGCCTCCTTGGGTCAGAGTTTTATCTTCTGTCCAGATGGAGGATATTAGCGCTGCAGTCTGAGACATGACAGTCCTTGGCCTGTACGCAGTACTGTCAGTGCAGCACTCTGAAGTCGGTGATAAGCAGAGTCTGCCCCCAACACACACACCGGTGCCAGAGGAGGCAGGCTGAATAAAGAGCTTACTACTCAACCTGCCGTCCACATTGCTCTCTTTTAAACTCAAAGACACTACCTTTGAGTCAGGAACTATATCCTTGCCTTATTCTTCTTGCATTGCCACTACTGTTGCTATCAGAGACAAGATACAGGACTAGATGGATCTGCCCCAGATTACCATTCTTACTCAACATGAAGTTTCATGGGCAAACTTACAATAGAAGAAACCTTGAGGTTTATGGAATACGTACACTACTTTTCTATGTAATTGTTAGCGTGAGCCAACAGCAGCTTTCACAGGTATCCAGGGGTCTGCAACTTTATCCAGTAGCTCTGTCTCTAGGGCCTCTACTATTAAATCAAGAGCCATCATTTTGCCAATTCAGATTTCTTACTCTTATATTGGGATTTTTACTGAGTCACATATTGCCTGCCCTCCCAGTGCTGACTTGAAAGTGGAAGGTCAACATAAACTCTGCATCACAAATTCTGATTAAGATATAAAGATGTTGACTCACTATTCCTAGCCAAGACCAAACATGTAACAGTAAATGATCCCACATTGGAAAGGTTAAGTATTAGTGATCAAGGAAGCACAGCATCATTTAGAAACTCTGCATTAGACAGAGGGCAGCAAACCGAACCAGAAATAATACCCCTCAAATATCCAAGGCACTTATCCCCAGAAAGAACTGTGAATTTATTTGCATTTATATTCCAAATACCACAGCAGCAAGCGAAGCAAATCTTAAAAATGTGTTTTTATTGGATTAGGAATAGGAAGCCAGACTTAGGTTAAAAAAAATAATAATAAATAAGGTGAGAAGTCATCACTGCCTATGATTGAAGGAAGATATCAATGGTTGAGTAACTCCATGAAAACCGCACCTTGAAGCTGTTAGGTCTCCAAGTCAGGAAGGATAGGGTGGAAAGACTCTGGCAAGAGCTTGCCAGCACAGAGTAGTCTGATGTTGAGCTATAAACCTATCTCTAATAGCCCCCCATCTCTAATAGCAAGAATATGTTTGCAGTACCTTCAGAAAGAAAATTTAACGTTTAGATGACTACCCAGTTGTTGAGCTAGAATAGAATTACAATTGTATTTGATTCACTTTTCACCAAGTGCTTCTGGTCTTTCAGCTAAAAGCTTCATCTTAAGTCTTAAATCTTACTTATTACCTATTGTATGTTATTAAGCCTTCTCAGCTTTGTGGGAATAGTGGGAACTGGGTGCCCGGTCTTCACAGAAATACTGACAACAACAACAAAAAAGCCCCATACACACTAGCATATCGAAAGACCCGAGACCCATTCAGGTCTATAAAGACCACAACTTGAGGAGTGTTTCCTGCAAAATTGATATGAAACCTGTTATTGTATGGTGCTAAGTTTTGGAAAGAAGTGTTGTATGGCAGGTGTATAGGAATACAGATTACTTACATACACATTTCATGAACAAACCAAGAAAAGCCATGCCTGCTTTTTGTGAGAATATCCACGTTACAGAAATTGAGGAAATCTTCTTAATCCAGTCAAATGTTACTCTGGTCCCTAATTGTACTATTGTATGTATTGATGGTTTGTTCATACCTTGAATAATGTGTGTTGCTCTGGTCCCATCACCTCAAAAAGAGTATGTTGGAACTGGGAAAGATTCAGACAGGAGCAGCAAGGCTTGTCAAAGTACACAATGTCTTCTCTATAAGGAAGAGGACTTTTCTGCCTGGGAAAGATGACATGGGGAGATATGATTGAATTCTATGAAATCTTGAATGACAATGAAAGCAGAGATGGGGATTGACTGTTCCCTGTTCCTTCCAAGGTGAAGTAGGGTCCATCCTATGAAGCTGCCATGAGACTGGTACAAAACAAATTTAAGGAGGGTGGTTCTCAATGCAGTGGATAGAGTAGACTTACGGAACTCCTTGCCACTGTGCATGCAGGTTTAAAAGCAAAGAGATGCTTGTAAAGATGCATTATAGATCACAAAGCAGACTAGGCATAAGCATGCTCAGGAAATTCTCCGAGGTGAGTATAGTCACAGCCTGAAAAGTACTAGCGTGGAAATAGCACATATTTTTGACCTGTTCTCACTCTTCCCCAGGCATCTGTCCGTGTATGTCCACTCTCTAGAGATAAATTTCTGGGCTTTGTGGACAATTTCTATACACAGTTGTGAACATTCTTATGTCCCAGCAGGCTTGGAACATTGTTCTAAGTTCTACTTGTCTTGCTGAACCATCTCACATCTTTTCTGTTGAAGAATTTTTCTTACGGACCTGAAGAACACAAAAAAATTTCAAGATCTGACTTGTCTTTCCTTATTTGAAGTCATTCTGTACTTCAGATTTCTCAAAGTGTATATAATAGGCCTTTGAGAACATAGTGTGAGTTTTCTGTGCAGAACTGTCAGTTCTATACATTCCAAAGATTGTTGTAACACTTAAATACTTGAAAGAGCTCTGTAAAGATAGAGAAGGTGACATTTTAAAAAGTTTGCCTAAATGACACAGACCTATCATTGTCCAATGTTTAGAAAATTTAAAAAACTTAATTAAAAAAAATGCTGTGTAAATCCATATTTAGTTACATACTACATATTTGTTAGGAATGTTGAGTAACTACTGAACTACTTGTAGCAAGAAAAACTCAATAGAAGATTATCTAAAATACAGTCTATAAGCTCAGTCTTCCTTTCTTATTCTTTATTTCAGCTGCTGTTTTATTTCCTGACCAGCCTGACTTGTCAGATATTCTCTCTCTATTCCACATCATGCCCATACATTTATTTTATATGCACATTTTTCTCTTGTGCTCAGTCAACAAAAATTAAACACATTTTACCCAAAATGAAAAAGCTGTAATCAAACACAAGAGTCCAGTAAAATCCTCCTCTTAGTCTGCCTCTCTGGTTCTCAGTAATTTCATCTTTGAAAACTATTTTTTTATTTATCCAGCACAAAGCACAATGTTCCTCATTTGTGTACATGTGTGAATCCACACATACGTTTATGAAAATGAAAAGCAGTCCTACCATCAGAGTGGAGTAGAAAAAATGTTTCAGAAACCTACAGATTCTTTTGCAAAGACTTGTGGTCCCTGAATGAAAGCTGCTTTTTTCACCCATATCTAGATGGTTTCCACGACAACTTTCTGTCAGTTTTCCACTGTTTCCAGTAGGTTTTTGAATTTAAGCTTACATATGTTATTATTCAAAGATTAGCTTTAGTTTTTGCAGAACCCTAAAGCCTTCTTAACAAAGGCTATTATGCCAATAACATTGGAGAAGTGTTTAGAGTCAATTTTGACACAAATGTCATATCCCTTTTGATAAAAGCATAAAAAAAAGAAATAGCAATGACTACTTATGTAAACATACATTTGTAATCTTGCAGCCTCAGCAGCCTATTCAAAACATAGCATGCTATCATTCAAGCATGTCAAGGAGAGAAATACTTTCAAGACAATCATACGAGAGAGAGATGTCCCTGACAGCAATCTGAGCCATGGCAATCAAGACTAAAACTGCTGCAGTTTCTTTGGTTTGTAGTCAAAAGCCCATAGATTCTTGAAGTTTCAGAAGGTCTCCCCTCTAGCCATAAAATCAGGTTTGATTCTCCCAAGCCATAATGGGTTTGCTCATGGAAGTAGCTCAGTTTTCAAATCAAAGGAGAAAAAAACCAAATATACAGAAAAGAGCTTGTGTACAAAATAATGGAGCATTCAACATGGGAAAAGATTTATGAAACTTCATTCATTATATGACAAGACATTTTTTCCTTCATGCAGAAGGTGGCTAGAAGAGCTTTGTTTCCATGGCATAAGGCATCTCAAGCCTGCAAAGGTGATGACTGAGGAAAGAGTTCTGCAATGAGCAGAAAAGGTGAGAGATTCAAGGAGGAACAGTGCAACCCAACCACTGAAATTCTCAAGAGAGGCCCAACCTTACTCCTGCTTGGATGCACCTCTTGTCATGACAGATATGTCATGACAGACATATCATTCTACAGTGGGATATCTCAAAAAATTAGGCCATGCGAGGTTGGGGTTGGGGTTGGGGGCGGTGTTGGGGTTTTGTGGCGCTTTTTTTGTGTGTGTGGCTTTTTGATGTGATATGTAATTCAGATTGTCTTGAATAAAAACATGACCCTGTAAAGCATTTAAAATTGGCAAGCAGGCTGGGGTGAGCATTCAGGCAGCACAGCTGGGTGCCTGAAAAGGGAGAATCCAATCAACAGTGACTGCACATGTATAAATCCTGTGAAGATGGAAAAAAAAAAGGACGCTGGCAATTTTCTACCCTGCTTAGAACAGGGAAAACCTTGTACTGACCCCAAGCAAGGGAAACAGTAACATTTAGCAATTCAAACTTGAAAGGGCAAAATACTTTCTCTTATGTTTGGTACTAGACTTCTCTCAGGAAGCATCTGGGCACATGAACTGGAAGAAAGAATGAAAGCACATTTGGGAAAGCCTCAGATAGTGCCCGACTGCGCACATCTGTGACTATGGACACAGTTATGTAGTGCCTCGCATAGCCAAACCTCTTTTAGAAACTGAGCATGAAGATCAAGCAATACAAAGCCAGACCAAAGTGAAGAGTTTCAAGTTTTCTAAAACCCAAACCAACATGGGTTTCAAAACCCTTCTAACACCACGCACTGCCATGGGGCAATCCTGTTTGGCTGATGTGCACAATTAGAGGTACACAGTTATTACAAAGAGCTCTTGTCACACAAGAATGACAGGATAACAGCTCCTACAGTCAGAAGCATCCTAACAGGTCTTAGGGGCATTCAAAGTGTTTTAACACTATTCAATTCTGTGACTTCTGTACACTGTGAAATGAACAGGAAGACAACATTGGCTAACTAAGCCAGTGTTTTAATATATCAGAGCTAAGTCAGTTCTTAGGGTGAAGGTCTGAGGAGGGATTTTATTATCTCGCTGGAGTTGCACTTAAGCTGTTTCCAGGAAAAGTCCCTAGCCTCGACTGCAGTACCACAAGGATGCTTTTCAGTGCTTGCAGATGTTTCCCCATTCGGTCAGAGGACAGAACACAACTGTAGCAGCTCCGAGGGTCTTTCCTGTTACCTTTGTCATAAATATTTTTCCATCTTTATCAGATAGGTTATCCATTATGTTCTGCCTCTTCTGTTGCTTCTATTACCCTTGTATCCAAGCCAAGTATCACAGGCTTCTTTTCAAAATCTCAGAACACCTCTGTGTTGTTATTTACATTTGGGAGGCTAAGCAGAGACCAAGCTACTCGTTTTCAGTGTCTAAGGAGTAAGTCCGACCATCTGACTTTATAAGTCAAGGTAGTTTTCCTGTTAAGCAGAAAGAGCTCAATGATCTATCCTTGAGCACTACAAGGGGGAAGGAAATTGAACTGAACTCACTCATTGAAACATCATTTCTCCCCCTTACAATAACTACAATTGCAGATAATAGGCAGATGGTGATAGATTGCATCATTTGATTCTCTTCTCCTCTTAAGTGAGTCTGTTCATAGGTAAGCATTGCAGTGAGGATTTGTGGCTTCCTCTGGATGTCACCAAATTCTCATCCTTCCCCCGTGGGGAAATTCACTGTCCAGAGAACAGCAACAAAGGAAGACTCTCATTTTCTGCAGAGCTTCCTCTCAACAAGATCCTGGCTATGAATATTTAAAATATTTCTGAAGCAAAGAAAAGGCTGCTGTTATAATTCATTGCTAATTTTGGTATCATTATACTGATTTAAAATGCCATGCAGTGAACTAATAATTAGGTAATGAGTTCCCCTCTGCACTGTACACATAATGGAAATTCTGTTCCTGTCTGTAACAGGAAAAGGGATTTCTTTTAAAAGTCTGTTACAGCCCATTATCCAACATGACACATATATTGCATTATATGCAATATAACTCAATGAGGCAAGGTGTCTTGTTCTGGACAAGTAAATGATTAAAGACAGTTGCAATGGCAGGCTGTAATCCTATTAGCATAAAACTAGAAAAGGATGCTACTCAGCTGGCTTTTCACATGCATAACAACTCTTTTTTCTCATTATTCTCCCCATTCTCACTTATGGATGGGCCTGCAGTAGGACACAGACTTCAATTTGTAAGAATTTTTGGTTTTCTCCACTGTATACAAGGTCTATGCCAAGGTGTCATCTCATGGCTCGTCTATTTGTTCATACTGATAAAACTATAAAACACCAGTCACATAAGCATCTCTCTTTTTTTATAAGAAGCCAAAAAGGAAGTTAAAAAAATAAAACCATCAAGCCTTTCCCAACCTGTCTCTTGGGAAACAAGACGCTGACCTCCCTAGAAGGCAAGGAATCAACTACCAGCATCTTGAAACACGTAGCTTCTGCACCAAAGCTGCAGGACTGTAAAAAGGACAGAAAGCTCTAAAACACTAAGCACATTATTTTCATACAGACAGTAAACCTGAACAAAGTGTTGCTGCAGTTGAACTTGGCTGGGTACTTGCAAACCAAAGCAAGAGATTACATTGTACCCCTCAGGAAGCAGTCTGCAATTCCTGCTAAGCAGCTCTTGAAGAACTCTGGCAAAAACAGGTAGTGAAGAAATGTCTGGTGATACCCGAGAAGAAAATAATCTCTCTAGTCACTGCAACAATGCAGTAATAAAGTGAAGGTAAATGGGTTTTACAACAATTCCTGCATTCATGCTCAATCATATTGTCCAAAGTTATTTTCTATGCCTATTTTTTTTCTGGGCCTTCACTGCTTACCAAAACTAAACCTAAAATAGTATCATTTTTGTTGTTTTTTGTTGGACTCTGCAACAATCTCTCTCTAATGTGGGAAGTTGAACTTTCACATAATAGTACAATTCCCAGTTGCCGCTCTCTTTCTAACAGCAGAAAGACATCTCTATTCCCTTTTAAAGCCATCCCAAATGGTCTAGAGAAGACTTGCCCAACAGAGGTTACTTCAGCATTCTCCCAAGTGATTTTTCATTTTTTCTTGAAGATTTTATTACTAATGCCTGGTGCAAAACCACCTACCTTAACTGAAGATCAAATATCCTTCACACATATTCCAGTCAAGACTGTTGCTATACATTGTTTATATTGTCCCTTTAATGCTCATTTCACTTCCCTACTGCTGGTCTAAACTTCTCCATTTGGTTACCCAGCCCCCTGATGTTCATATTCAGTCATTTCCACTGCTTCACACCAGCTACAACCACACCAAAGAAGACTATGAGGGCCAGTCAGCAAATATCTCCTTCTGCCTGACCAGTATAGAAGAGCCCATTCCAGAGCATTTGCGTGATCTGGTTTAGTAAATTTATGGAAAAGTTTATTACTAAACCTAATTCACAAGGAGAAAAAAAAAAGTTCTCTTTTTTAAAATACCAGAGCACAAAAATGTGAGAATGATGAAATTGGTTTCTTCCATTTCTTCATTACACTTAGAAGAACAAACAGTCCCAACTCTTCCAATGACAGCAAGTGCTGCCATGGTGCTTTCATATCACCATGGCAGTAAAATAAATGTTATATATTTGGAAATCTTCAATGAAAAGAGGGCAGCTTTGGGTGAAATGTGAAGGTGCATGTTCACATTTCAAACGTTAATGGTGGGACACTGCCATCCCAGAATTTACTACAAAACAGCTTCAATAAAATATTCTGAAAAGCATTTGTACTCCTTCTCTGCGCAGCCAAAGTAGCACTTCAGTCCCACATATAGCGGTAGAAATTATTTGGGGGAGAAGAGATGCATAATCAAAAGACAAGGAGGAAGGGAAATTCTTCCCAAAGACATCTCAGCCCTGACACCTACTTGCCACATGACCTGGGCTAAATCACAGCTTCCCGGCATAACAAAGGTTTGGTTTTAAACAGTTTTGAGTAAAACGTTTTTCTCAAACAGATGGTTGTAAGTAGGTCAGTCAAATATTTTCTGTTAAAACACTTTTTCAGCTGAAATTTGGGCTCTCTAATAAACGTTGGGGAGGAGTAGGAAAGAGAGAAGTGTAGGCTTTCTACAGAAAATATCTATTTCAACTCAAATTTGAAGTGTCTTTTGATAAGATGTTGTAGTTCAGGAACTTAATGTTTTACACTGTCTGAACTGGGCTCCTCAAATAGATTATATTTAACTATTCAACAAACTTGCAACTTTTATGATAAGATCTATCCAGATGAAGGGTCACCTTATACATTGGGAACATAAGATGACTGATCTACAATTTCCAACCGTTTCTTTCAGCAGTGTTTTCAAATCAAATTATTTGGTGCACAGGCAAAACTTTTCAGTCTTTTCAGAAGTCCTTTTTTTCACTAGACTTTCTGTAAAAGACTATGACTTTCTATTTGAAAAAAAAAAAAAAATGGATTTGCAGGTTAGTTTGTCCCACAGATGCTCAGCCAAAATCCATGCAGTACTTGTAGTAATATAGATTAGGTTTCTTAAAGGTAGAAGGAATGTTCTGTAAGTAGTCTGCCTCAGTCCCAGCTCACTCTAGGTTAATAAGTTGCTTTTAACTAATTTAATCCTCCCTGTGCCTGAGTTTAAGGGCCCAGGCTACTTATCTATACCAAGCTGCTATCAGAATGAACATTCATAATTTCAAGTATTTAGTATTATGCTTCTGAGATCCCTATAAGGATGGACAGAAGGACAGTAAGGGATCTCGCACATAAAAAGTAAAGCTATAAGAAGTTTTTGGGTTTTGGTTTGGTTTTTTGTTGTTTGGAGGGGGCTTGTTTGTGGGGTTTTTTAATAGCATCCATATACAGTAAGTAAAGACATTTCAGAGGCAATATTTTCAACATTGGCTAACAGATTCCACAGAGGTATTTGAGCCTTAAAACTCATGTTATAATGTAATACATTAGAAATGTTTACTCTCTAGTTTTCAGCAAAACCACTATACTTGATAAATATGGACAAATACCTTCATGTCCCAAAATATGAACTAAGCCTGAATACATAAGTATGCAATTCTTGCATACATTAAAGACAACAAACGTGGATAATAAAAAAATAACTTTGGTTGTGGTATCTTACCTTTTTGCAGAACTGTGCTTAAAGTTCATATAGAGAAAATATTTTCCCTACCTAGGCTTGCTTTGATTCCACAAACTTCCTGGAGATACATATTGAAGTTTGCAGAATTAACATATGGAAGGTCTTAGACCATATTACCACATATTCTAAATATAATCAGTAATTATGTATGATGTCATCTGAAACTAATTCAGTCCCCTTCACAGCAAGCCTACATTTTGAGCTCACATCTTACTGGCCATGTGTGTTCCAATCTGTCCATATCTCCTGCCTCTTTCTTCAAAGGCATACAGGTCCCTCAGTGTCACCTTCCATGCTGCCCCTTCTGCACAGGGCATGCTGTCCAAGTCCATCTGCCAAACCACCTTCTCCGTCAACAGTTGCTTTCCATGTTGCCTGTAGGAACAAGGACAGTTAAAATACAATGTCAAATCCACAAAAGAAACGTACACCTCCCCGAGTTGACCATATGATCTTTCTTCTACTACCCTTACCTTCCTGTCTGTAACACACAATTCTGTTTTTTTATATTATTTTACATCAGAGAGTAGGCTTATTTGGGCCAGAATCCACAGACTGAATACTTGGCTTGCTTCTGACCACATGCACAGATTACCTAGCACAAAACCAACTTAATGATCATGGCACCATTCTTAGTTATTTCCTTTGCTACTCATTCTGCTGGTATTAATAGCAGTTGATGAGTACCTGACACTTTTAAAAAGCAATCTTCCTTATTAAGTAAATAAACATTGAGCGAGGAGCCTATCTTTAGAGACTCATCTATTGTAAACCTTGGCCTTCCACTGGATGCTTTTATTTTTCAAGCTAAATGAATTGTAAGTATTATCCCACTGTTAATATCTACACCACTAAACACCAGCATCAACAGATTCCATTGACAAGCTGCGTTTGGGTCCTCACCACCCCCAAGCCCCTCAGTAATTCCAGTGCTTTAAAAATGTCCTCAATGAATTGGAATTACTCATTCAAAATAGAAGTGCTATAAACTTCCCTTCATGTCGCAGATAATTAGTTCTGGGCATCTCATCCATTACACCTTGGGCATTTTCTGCAGATGCCACCTAAAATTTCAGAAAATGTGCTTTTCAGTCAAGAAGCACAGCAAGCAGACATGCCAGGAGCAGTAACAAGCTTGCTGACAGCTCCACAACGCTTACTTATTCAAAGCAGTCCTATTTTTTTTTCAGCAGTGTTTTTCTCTAAATACGTTTCTCTTCCCACAAATAAGTGCTGTAGAGAATATAGCCTTGATAAACAAAACCCACACCCTGTTTAACAGCATGTGTAAGAAACGGTATCTCATCTCTGATGCTTTCCCCTCTCATTCTCAACAGATATTCTGCTGATATAAACCAGCAGTTTTATCCCAGCAGATCGATATCCCACCATCATTTTTTTAGTTTTCTGCCTCTTTGCATTGGGGCAGACAGTAATAAATGGAGCAGAAGAGCAGCTTTTTGCCACTCATGCATCGAAGGATAGGAAGTTTTAAAGCTTTTTGGCACAACCAGACTTGACTTGAAATAAATTCCATGTTACCCGATCCAAGCTAACTCTCTTATGATAGTGGCTATACAAAGTACATAATTTTGTGACATCACAATAATGTCTGAAAGCAAAATGTAGTGATACTTACAACTTCTGCAATGTTGCATTCTGAAAATGCTCAGGTCAAAAAAAAGGATCAACACATTTTTATTATTATATGTAAAGTAACAGCTGTTTAAGATGCCAACAAAGGTCAAGGCTCAATCCTGTTAGGTGTCCTATACACACCAAGACACAGACTTTGTCCCACCCAAATTACACTCTGAAGTTAAATGAGAGAAGATTTTTGAGAAAGAACATGTAATCATCATTTTACAGATGAGAAAAGTGACATATGTGACCAGTGATTAAGGATAGCATCTTTAAACATGGATAATTAGGCACAATAATCTGTATCTGGGCACTAAAACAATCAATGGAAACAGCAGTTACCACTTTGGAAAATCCACCACCTTTTATTCACCTAAAATGGATCTAGGTGCCTCTCAAGGAAACTAAGTCACTTTCTCAGTGTAGCAGATTGTGTCTGTGACTGAACCAGGGATGCTGGCCAGATTTTGCGCTTGTCACATAAGCACAAAGTCACTTCTGCTTCCTAGAGTATGTTTATTAGGTCTACTTGTGCTCAGACAAAAGCTCTTTAGCTTTCTACCAGCAGCTCTTCAAACTCTACTGCCTTGCTGTTCACAACTTCCATTCAGCGTGAGCGGATGGAACATATAGGGATTTAGATTTTAAAGTGTTGGCAGAAAACAAATCCTTATTTTTTTGCTCTAGTCCATTCTGGAATACATTGGAAACAACTTGACCTATCTGCCAACTCTAAATGTTATCCTGGAGCCTGCTGCAGTAGCCAAGAATGCTTAAAAGAGGTTCCCTATTAAGATACTGCTTTTGTTAGACAGTGACTCATTATTGTGAATACGTGTATCATTAGGATGCATTTCAAATCTGATAAAAGAATTCATTATTTCAAACTATTAAAATCTTTAAAAGGAAGCGCACATGCAACACATGTTGAGGAACAGCATTTGGCAACTATGTTTAAGCCAAGGTGTTAACATCAAAGCATCGTACTACTGTGAATGTAAATAACTGTAATATTAAGTATTATTTTGTTAAACAAAAAAGTGTGATTTGTAGAATACACATTTCTGCACAAGTTACACTGTAAGCTGAAACTGGCTTCAGCCACCAACAAGGCTGTGAAGGCTCACGTCGACCCTAGCTGTCCTGACTGCTGAAAGCACAGGCAGACACAAAAGGTAACCTCACCGCACTTGCTAGGCCCTGACAGAACAGATATTTGGCCAGCGGTTATTTTTCTACTTCTTGTCGCTAGCTTTCTTCTCAAGAAGACAACAAACAGTCAGAATGATAAAGGCTTGGCTACCTAAAAATGGCAAATCTGTGGAAAGGAATAGGAAAACAAGACTAAAGAAAAAAAAGAAAAAAAGAAGCAGAGGCACTCAGCTTACCAAAGTGGTCATCTGTCATATCAATGCCGCAACATGTGGGGACATATCTCCACATCTGGAGAGAAATCAGTCACTGCAAACATGAAAACATTTCAAAACGTTTTAAGATTGACAATACATTTGATAGAGCAGAATATGGTCAAAAGTTGAGAAGCATAGGAAGAAGGGAATGGTCACATATTTACAGGATTCAATTCCTGCAAAAGGCTTACTGTTAGTTCACATCCCAAGAACGCAGCAGAGAACATGAGACACAGTATAACAGACACTGGGAACTGTTGAAAATGTTAATTAATTCACCTCAAATGACCAGAAGTGACAATGAATATCTACCCTTTCACAGCTTGCACATTAACAAAGTCAATCGCAGGTATGATGTTGTGACTGTTTATAGCAATACCTGAGAAAGTACTGTTCCCCAGGAATAGACTTGTTAATGGAAAATGTGAAAACCTCCTCTACCAGTCTGTGTGGCGACCTTAATTCCTCAAAAGCAAAACAAAACAAAAAAAAACCCAACCCTCAAAAAAACCCCCAACCAACCACGTGTAAGTGTAAAAAAACAAATTTCAGACAAGTCTGGACTGAAAAAAAACCCCAACCCTGGGAATAGAAATGCACACCAGGCAGAAGATACCACCCTAAAGACAAAGCAAAAGCAGATCCATAAAGACATAGGGAACCCCTTATTATTAAGGAATTTTACAGAGTCTAAATATTGCCAACCTCCAAAACAACTGAAATCATAAAAAAAGTGAAGAAGCAGCAGAAAGCAAATTAGGACACTCTTTAAAAAAAGTATCCAGATCAGTTATCTCTAACGTCATTTCTTATGTTATGGATGGGTAAGCATACTGGAGAGCTAGTAGAGTATTCTTATGGAAGACTATCAAAACTATTTTAGTAATAATATTTATAATGATATGCAATTAGTCCTGAAATCAAGGATACATACAATATGTAGTCACAAAACGCAACATACTGTCTGTGGAACAAAATGTCAGATGGAGAGATTGTTAAGATTCAGGACTGGCTTTAAAGACTCATCTTGGCAACTCTGAATACCACTGACAAGAGGGAAATACAGAAGGAAGACCACTATTGTTCTAGCTTATTAGAGACTTTTAGCACTAACGTTTGAGACATCTCAAAAGAGGCTTACAAGAATAGCAAGAGGAAAGGAAAAAAGCCCAGTTTATTGCAGCTGAAGGATTTTTCAGCAAAAGGCAGAAAGACATATAACAGAATGGGATGTCGTTACCACCAATGAGATGAAAAGTAGCTGACAAACATTTGAGCCAAAGTGGCAAAAATTTAGGGACAGCCTGAGGAATGGTTGTTTAAATTTGATATGAAGCTTGGAAGGAAATCTTGCAGCTTGCTGAGGGATATGGAGCTTGGCACAGTCAAACTGGGATCAATTTCCACAATTACTGAACCCACAAAAGGCTCCTGTACAGTACTGTAATAGTACTCCCCTGTCTCAGCTTACCACTACAGCTGTCCAGGCATACAACACTCATTGGAAATCTTGGCAGAGTGGTTTTTTGGGAGCCACAGAAGAGAACTTAGAACAGAATCAGAAGTTCCTTTTTTTTTTTTTTTCCCGTCCTCCTCCTTTTTTTTGTAATTTTTGTTGTTTTGGATTCAGGTTTAGTGAGAAGAGCAATGGGCAGAAAGCAAGTTTCAAGGAAACAGCCTGAAACATGGAGAAAATATGACACAGCTTCCAAAGAAACTGTATCAGCAACCTTTCTGTTTCATATAGTTGGATGAATTTCACTGAGAGCTGGAGCAGAAAGGCATTCCTCAAAAGCCTTTACCCAAATCTCTCCAAATTTGGTCAAAAGGGATCTTTAATCAAATCATGTTGAAAAAAGAAAAAGGGAAAAAAGGGAAAAAAGGGAAAAAAGGGAAAAAAGGGAAAAAAGGGAAAAAAGGGAAAAAAGGGAAAAAAGGGAAAAAAGGGAAAAAAGGGAAAAAAGGAAAAAGAAAAAAGGAAAAAAAAAAAAAGAAGTCAATTACCACCACACATTTCAAAGTTAGATATCAAGCTGCATGCTTAGTTTTTCAGCACCGTGGTATTTACATTAATAAAGCTGGAATCAACAGTTGTTGTGGGTTTGGGGTTTTCTTTAGCTCTCCTCTTCCTTCCTCCCCTAGAAAAAGGCACTGGTCAAGGCTACACTGGCCAAAGTCCGATATACATTGTAAATCAATTCTCCGACGGCAGGACGAAAGGGATGAGGGGCACTGGAGAAAATGAAGCAGTCCTTTCAAAAGAAAACCAAGACGACACCACCGAAGCACAGCCAGAAGTGCCACAGGCCACTGTAACCAGAAACTGTGCGAAGAGAAGAGCCCCGTCACTGGAGTCACCGGCAGATGCCGGTGGCGGAGGAGGCTCTGCTCCGCACGGACAGGTCACAGAAGGCCATGCCGCTCCCCCGGGGAGCGGCCGGTGGCGTAGATCTAAGACAGTTCAGCACAGCAGGATCATGTCACCATGGGACAAGGCTTCAGAATATAGTTATGTTGTCTTATCTAGCAAGTTTTATTTCTGGCTGACAGAGCTGGCCTTTAGGGTCTCCAAAGACGCAAGTCCCAGGCTTCTTTGATTTGCAAAGCTGTAAACGCTTGCTGTAATCTCAGCTTGTTTAAAAAATAGGCATGTTTCTATCCCTGGTCTACCCTCCGTCTTTCAGAATAATCTTGACAACATATACTGACTGATAGAGTTGGAAGTGTCATAAATGTTTTTTTACAATCAAGTTATTTTCACAGTCAGGACAAACAACTACTCAGACTTGACCTCAGAGAGAGATCTCAAGTTTTTTAAAGGATCTCTGTTCATTTCAGCTGTGAAGAATAGCACTGCCCTGGCTACCAGGGCCAACTGCAATTGCTCACAGCTGTAACAACTCTAGTGTGCAAGCAGTGTGATGGTAAACCGCTAATTCCAGGCCAGGGCTGTGGCCTAAAAGCTGGGCGTAGAGGGGAGCTTGCAGGAGCCTCATTCCTCTGAAGAAAGTACTAAAGACTTAACTAGACCCAGCAGGAGCCAAAGAAAAGAAAGCACTGATCGCAACCCACCATCCTGCTGCTACTGCTTCTTCACCCAGCTCCAAATCATGGGCAAACTGCTCGGACTCTCTGCAGACAACAGCACTCCTGTCCAGAGCCTGCGACCACAGGATCCCTAAGGAGTCTGCATGGTTGGCTTTGCTGAAACTCAGAAACAACTTCTGTTTAAAATTGTGGACGATGGTAGAAGTGAAAAGAAAAATCACCTATACCAAAAGCTCCTTTATCTCACCAGCTTTTCTGCTATTTGGCATTCAAACACTGGCATTGCTGCTTCTTAGGGTCCCAGTCCCAGTCCTTTGCAGCCAGGACTACTGTGGGAAGCAATAGGTAAGGGGATTATTTGTAAGGCTGCTAATGAAAAAAAAACTGAGATCAAATGCTCTAAGGAACTGAAGAGTAAAGCATGCACAGAGGAGCCCATAAAGAGAATGACTGGATGTCCAGCAAGTGCTTTGATTTTCTACTTTTCAAAGCTGAGCACACACAGCATGAGAGCTTTAAAAATTCACCTTGATCCAGGTTTTCTGGATCTATCTAAATTCAGACAGTTTTTTGAAGGAAATCATCAGAACATTAAATGTTATTGCCTCCTCCTTGTTTCTGAATGTTAAAACCGTCTACATTTAGCATATTGATGTGCAGCACAGGATTTTTTTTTTTAGGTGCAAAACCACCTTGCTTCTACAGGGGTGTGTGATATAGAGCAGTTATGCCTTTCAGCACCAGCACACATACCGAGGGAACTGGTCGTGAAATGGCACAAATTGCTAGAAGATACAAAAAAACACCTTGGAGAGGTGTTTTTCTACAAGATGGTAGGTATATTTCCCTCTGTGATATCTTGCAGCTATTCCAGCTGTAGGATTCTTCCAGAGAGTCATTTTAGTAACACATCAAACCCCTTCTTTTTTACCCTGAACACTAGGACAGTGAAAGCAGTCCCCAAATCAACCAGCCCACCCCCATCCCACCAATGCAGAGGACTTAACTCTCTGTCTTCAAGTAGCAAATCATTTGTTCCATAACGTAAATGTCACACTTGCATTGTTTACAGTAAACCAGTTTCAGTATTTACCTATTTGACATTTCCCCTGTCATTACGTTGTCCCTACATGCTCTTATCTACAGTGACAGTCTGCCACAGCTCCTTTCTTCTGTAGCTACTATTGCTATTTCGTTTGCAATATGGGAGCAGTGATGAGCTGCTGTACTAGGATCCCATTATGCCAGACCCAGTAAAGAACAATAAAAACAATATCTGTCCTAAAGACTTTCCAGGTCAAAGTAATTTGCCCAACCTTTTCTTTAGGTTTAGTCTCTGCCATTGATTAATCCCATTTACTTTATCCTTTTCAGATACTCAAATTTTTCTCTGTCTTCCACTATAGTTTTAGTTTTCTCAAGAAGTGTACTTTTTGTGAATTGACCACATATAGGCCCTGTGTCGCCTTTCTGCCAACCTCTTAGAAATATAAAAAATTAAGTTCTTTAAACCATGTGGCTGAATAGGATGAGACTAAAGGTCCCTTTAGCTCAGTAATTTGTAGCACCAGTCAAAGTGACTGTCTCAGGAACAATGGAAACCCCTCACCAAATAAACCTGATTACAACTTCACTGGACAAGTATTTGCAACATATTAGAGCACCTAGTAGCAACCTTCCAAGCCTGTGCAGCCATCTTACTGTAGTTGTTCTTTCTTGATAGATAATATGTAACATAATGCAATACGTCAGCAAATGTCTTTCCAAGAACAGAAATACTCCTTTTTTCTTTGAATTCAACTAATCTTACACATACAAAAGACTGAAAACAAGTAATGACAGCATGAACACTCTTAACTCAGTCCAGTATAATATTATTTGACTATTATCTTCCACACATACTGTCTCCCTAATCAGTCAAGGATCCAATCAGACTTTTGCCTGCTCTTTAACATACAATTCCCCAAGTTTCTCCTCTGGCCAGCTAAAATTTATCTTGCCTCCTTGGTTTTAAATTTAACTGCTAATGGTTTTCATGTTTCCCCACATAATATCCTTAATTTTGTACTTCTCAGTGAATGCCAGTTGATACTGTGTTTTGCATACTTTCATGGTGTCCTCAAGAAGGAACAGAGAGGACCCAAATCTGGTTTTGGTTTTGGTTTTTTTTTGTTTTGTTGTTGTTGTTTGGTTTTTGTTTGTTTGTTTTTTATTTGTAAGTGATGTAAAAGAAAAGCAGTAGCTACCATTATTAGGTACTCATGTACCATAAATAGAAAATGAAATAACTGACTTTTCCACATAACTCGTATGAAAGGCTGTACATAAGAATTAGTTTCAGCACAGGCTTAAATGCATGCCACTGCTTTGGTACAGTTTCTTCTCACTCTTTCACATTCCTCTTAAAAAAATTCTTCTTTCTTCTTTTTCTGCAGTCTACAAGTGATGTGCAGTCACTACTATACATTGTCTGCATCCAAACGTGTTTAGATATAAATCTAGACTGCTTTCAAAAACTTTAAGAACTATTATCTATTCCAGAGAAACCGATGCTTTGAGGTGTTCTACGTGCATCAGTGTTCATTCACATCAGGACTCTGAGACTGGGGGCTTCTGATGTCAGTATCTATTCTGCTACACATACAATAAAATCAGCCTCGTATCTTTCTAGAGGACAGCATAAAAACTGGATAGCCTACATGGCTTATATGGGGTCAGTATGGAGTTCCAGCAAGAAAGATCCCATAATATCAGGAGGAAAAAAAAAAAAAAAAAAAAAAAAAAGAGAGAGAGAGAAAACCACCAAAGGGATTGCAAGGATACTAAGCTGTGTAGATTTATCTGACCTAATATATTTATGAAAGCAAAGATCAATAGATCTGACATAACTTCATGATGAAGTCTTCCTCAGATCTCAAGGACAGTAGGATAGAAAAACAGTGCAAAATTCTCCTAGTGTCATCAGCAAACCTACTACCTGTGGAAAGCCTCATCCAAAGCACGGCGTGCCTTTTTTGGTTCTACCATGTTAAACCTGTGAATTTTAGTGGCTGGTGACAGAATAGCATCATACTTAAATATGCTTCTTGTCACAAGTTTTCTGTTGTTTTGGTTTGGTTTTCTAAGGAATGATGACACAGAAGCCCTGCAGAACTTGCCTGAGAGCTTATTATGATGTGGAAAGCATCACATACACCATTGATGAAGACAATCTCAGACAGATGTCCTCAACTGTTACATGGATCACTCCGAAGATTTCAGAAAGCTAAAATCATGATGGCATCCGTACAAGTCATTGCATATGTTGGAGTGCTGACTATGTTTAGTGTAACCTAGAGACATAGAAGGCAGAGATATGACTTGCTTGGAGCTGTAGCTAGTTTAGCAATCTTTAATGAGTTACATAGGTAG
This sequence comes from Buteo buteo, assembly GCF_964188355.1. NCBI lineage: Eukaryota > Metazoa > Chordata > Aves > Accipitriformes > Accipitridae > Buteo > Buteo buteo. The sequence continues at coordinate 16,872,177 of NC_134189.1, read as the reverse complement.
ATTTTCTAAGAAAAAATGGTATCACATAATGCATCACTACCATTTAAAAAAATGCAGGATAAACACTTTCATACAAAATGCTTCAAGGATGTCTTTCCCCACAGAATGCATTAAGGGTGGACCTTCTACTCGATTCCCTTAAGCACTGCAGTCAGGCACAGGAGCAAAACAACATGTTAAAAAAGCTTTTGCAGGAGCTTGACGTCTTCCGTCTGCTTTTTTTGGACATAGCCAAGGTCTATACAGGTGTATGCCAGATGGGCATGGTTACACTGCTTGTGTTGACAAGTGCAATATTTCCAAAAGTTTTCTTGTTTTTCTTGGACAGCCTTCTAGAGAAGGCCTAAGACTTCTGCCATGTACTTCATTAAATCCTGGAAAATTTTAAACTTGTCTGTTGAAGCCAGGAGAAGATGAGAATATTGCAGCTGGGACTAGATATTCTTCTACTGGAGTTTGAGGTTTTTCTCCATTCTGTCAGATAGCTGGTGTTGGAGAAACCGAGTCATATGGGAAGATTTAATGCACCCTTTGAAACTGAAGAGCTGTCCTTTAGAAAGAGTGGGCAATGCTGGCTTTGTAGGCTAACAGTAAGCAGTGCAGCGGAGGAGTGAGAGGAGACGGCAGCTCAGCCAGGACCATTAACACAGTGAACTGCATGGGGAAATACACTATATATGGGACAAGTTCCTGTGGAGTCCTTGCTGCAACCTCTGGGCTCTTTTCTGGAAGTTGAGCTGCAGGGAGAGAAGAATCTGACAGAAGGAAAGCAGAAAGGTGCACCCACAAGCAGGAGAGGAGTAATTCTTTTTGTGATGTGTTGGGACCACCAGCCTGAAGTCAATTCTCCAGGCACTTCCAACCAACCTAGTACTATTCAAAAGACTTTGTGTCCCAATTCTGCACCGCCTTGCTGTTTGGTTTTTTTCCTAGGCATCTCCAGACACTTAAATGAAGTGCAAGATATTAATTCAACATTCCTTATCCTTCTTGGTCTAGGTTTGGTGACAGATTTCCCAAGTAACATCCAATCCAGCCTTCTTAGCTGGCCTAGTTTCCCAAACATCTAGCACAGTTTGGGAGTATTTTTTCTACCATATTCTGTAATAAATTTACAGTTTCCCCTTTACTAGCCTATCTGCAGCTTCTACAAACATTTGTTTCTTAAAAGAGGCCACACCTTGGCAAAGGATCATGTCCAGTCCCTTGCCTCTGTAAAAAAGCAGTCATTTATGCTTTTCTAAGTTTCTCCAGAAATGTTAACTTGCATTTGCCACCACAAATCCAGTCATGAGTTAATATATACATTGTTTCAGCATTAAGGCAAGTAGTTGAGTTCAAATGACTCTAGTTATATAAAAAGAGGCAGACAATTTGAATAACATATTCAAATAACATATGACCCCAGAGGACTGGCATTGGTATTAAGATTGATTTGCTATAGAGCAAAGCACCATATGAAAGAAGGCATATATGTGAAAAGGGTGGGGTTTTTTAAACCATGGAGAGAAAGCTCCTACTCACACATTTAATCTTCAGTTCCTAGGATATCAGAGATGCATGGAATAGAATTTAGTTCTCAGTTTTGTGTGTAGTTTTTTAAAAAATATGCCAAGAATCACTATAAATTTAGATAACTCTGTGTTCACTGACTTTAAAACCTGGTGTATTTAGATGTTACTATCCATAAGAAGTATCCACTATGTTTATCAGTATTGAGCCTTTCTTCTAGTGCCCTGGAGAGTAGTGGTATTTTTTCCCCTTTCTGGATAGTACCCCTGGAGGGATTCTAGGTTCCTTAGTCTCTTTTGCATAATTTGGCAATTACTCAACTGCTTAAGCATTCAAGTAGACACTCTTTCTCAACACAGCATCCAAAGTTTTCCAACCTCTTCTCTTAATATCTTCTTCAAACCTAAGGGGTTGTTGACAGTTGCTGAATCCCTGTATTTCTTAGAAATTTATTGCAGCATTTTGAAGTTTTTAGATCTCCTCCTGAACTTCTAGAACACCTACAACTTTCAAATACATTTATTAAAATGAAGATTCAGTTATTCACTTTAAACTGCAGATTTCCCAAAAACAAATCTTAAGCTGCCAAATGCAACCCTGCCTTAGCCAGCTTCTGACGTTTTCATGAGGATATGACTGCCAAGATATGTAAATTGAGTCACTATTTTCTGTCTTTGTCTTCTAAACTAGAGTCCCGATTCCGATTTCTCTTTAAATTTATTTGTAGGGCTCTTCCCATCCCCCCTCCAAAAAAATGATGACCAACTCCCTCTTTTTTGGACGGTTTTCTTGTGTTTACTTGTTTCTGACTGAACTGTCACATCAAAGAGCTACATAATCTACATGCAATTATCTAGTATATTGTTATCAAAGCATGTAATGACTCCATGTGTATATCTGCAAGTTCTCATAATGAAGTCAATAGCAATGCTATTTACTGAAGGTGAGAGAATGCATTCAAGTTTGATGCTAACATCTACATTGGATCAATTGTTCAAGTCGACAATTTAGAATAGCATCAGACCTTTGTGCTATTTTTCTTGGCACATCACACTTTACAACATTCCACAGTGGATTGTGGTGGAAGTTTCTAAATAAAATCTGTGAGTGTATGACTGGCTTTCCTCTCCCTTCCACTTGATGGCCTCTTTGATGCTTGTACAGGGATTCTTACAGAAGAAATCTGGGCTATTTATCAACCTGCAGGCTGAGACTAACTTCACCTTCATACCGTTCATTTATAAGGTCTTTTGCAGATTCTTCTCAGGAAAGTTGCATAACATTGCACCGGTATTTGCCATAGTTTTCTTTGGCCTATATATCCACTGACTCTTCCTGGTCGTTTGCTTCATTTAAGTCAGTAATTTTATCACTTATCTTGCCCTTATATACTTCTGTCCTTCTTTACAATTACCTGGTCTTTGCCTACAGCCTTCTCACATTTTTAAGTTGTTTTTCTCTGTTTATGATGCTAGGCTCTACCACTTCCTTTGTCAGTGTCCCAAAGAAATAGTACCCACAGCACCAGCTGAATGCATTGTTTCTCACTGCTTGTCACTACTCTGCATCTAAACGTTTTCTTGCTTACCCTTGGCAAATATTCCAACTCATGCAGACTTTGCAGGGAGGATTTTTCTGGAGGTATTACAACATCTTCCTATCGCTGTCTTTAGCAGCAGTTTCAGCTTCAACGCTGTTTTATTGATGTGCTTCCTCCTAGCTCACCTTTCACAGTTAGTTATTATACCAGCACAAACTCACAACAACGTCATTGGAATGGCACAACACACTAGAGACCCAGCAAGTGACTTTACCTCACAGTTTGTAAGAACAAACTCAGGGGCAGTTGGACAATTCTGTTCTTTATGGCCACAGACAGTGTAGAGACCTAGAAGGCTTAGACAGCTCATACACGTAAGGTACCTGCACTCCAAATTATTTCCTTGGAATCCATTTGGCTAACTCAAAGAAAGCTTAAATACTACCATTCCTTTGTACTTTCCGCCTCCTCTGCAAGAGGAGAGCATTTTTTTCCCCCTCCCCTCTCTTATCCACATTAAGATCCATGCCCAATCAACATCAAGATTTTTCCTTTCTGTTAAGAAAAGAGATTTTTCTAATACAATTTATATTGAAGTTGACTGGGTAGAACAATCCAGACTTCCACAAGTCATTTGCAAAGCTAAACAGTATATCGATATAATATATACATTGATCTTGGATATTACCTACCCATAAAATTTTAAGATATCTGCAAATAATGTGCTTGCACTTCTTAATTATCAAAATAAGAAAACTATTGTTTATCTTTATGCCATATTCATTTTATACCTTGTAATTCTCATGATAAATTAACACATCTGGTATTTTTCTTGTTGTCTTAAACAGAATATCTGACTTGAGATGACAGAGAATTTTTGGAGCTTTTGCATCTTCAGGTAGTTTGTACAATGTTCAGGCGTGACTCAGTGCCTTCTCCAAAAGCTCTTTTAAGAAGCACGTAACATTTTCAGAGCACAAAAGTGACACAGGAAGCTAAGACCTGTTTTCAGAAGCGTTTGGAGCATTTGGCGGCTGCTAAGACAGCAGCTCTTACTCACCTAAATAGCTTAGGCACATTTACAATGCTTGTGCTAAATACCTCATGCCAGACAAGGGTTTTATCTGGGTCAAACTGTAATTGCCTGTTGGTTTATGAATGTCACCGTAATTATTACTTTCACTCTGCATTTTAACCTCCACAGTGGATTGAGATACCCAGTTTCAGCTGAAAACTGACTGATGTTTGACAACACCCGTCAATTCTGACACCATGGTCGTGCATTTCACATGCTTGGAAGAGAGAGAGAACCATATGAGAACCACTCCAGCCAACATTTAAGTCTCCTTCACTGGCTCTACAGGCAATTAAAGTACTGCTGTTGATCTGAATAACTTTCTACTGAGAAATTGGGTAAGGCTGGGTCAGGGAGAGGCAAGACATTGGCAGAGGTGAGACAAAGCTTATTTTGAAGAAATGACTGCTTTTCAGAGCACCAGCCCAGACCACCAGCAGAGCCCACATGACAGGCCAGCCGCCAGGCACGAGGATGCCGAACCAAGCCTCTGGGCTCAGGAGGAACGAGGTCAGGCAGAGGCAGAGCATTCACGTCCATTTCTTGTTTTCCAAAGGGCTGTTGGGATCTCTAGAGCTTTCCAGGCTATGGTTAAAAAATCCATTCTGCTCATCCTACTGTCTTGCTCACCAGGCACACCATTCCTAAGGATTTATCTGGTCAGCTCCAGTAGTCAAGATATTTTCCTGTGGTGAAGAGGTAGGAAGGGCATCACGCTTATCCCAGAACCTGTATTTTTCAGATTCAGGAGTCCACAGCCCAAGAAAAGGACTAGACACATGGTTAGCACCCAGGAGCACTTCTGCCTGTGAATCATGCTGAGCCTATTCAAACTGCTGGGGGAAGAGAAAGGGAGAGGGAGTGGCAGGTATTGCATAGGTTCATTTTCAGCAGATTGGTATAGAGCCTAAACAGCTTCTGTAAACACAGCAGGTTAAAATAACTCCCCAAATCTATTTAAGAGAGACAAGCAATCCTCTTTGCTCTTATGCGGCCCAGGAGACAGAAATCAAAGAAATTAAGTGATTTATCAAAATCAGGGTTTATCAGCATCTTTGTGACTTAGCCTGGACTGTCTAGGTTGACCTATGTTCTGTTCCCTGCTCTAATTTTTTGGTCATGTCTTTGATCTTGGGTTGCCTGGATTTTTTCACTCTTGTTTATTATACGATCACACTACTGCTCACTGGTGACTGAATTTTCCAGCTACTGCTGCACAGGGGTGCAAATTCTCAGTGCAGTTTGTCATCTCTATTGCTGGTACAGTCTAATCCCAGCAAGCCAAGTGGCATAAGGTCCCTCAAAGAAAAGACAGTCTGCTTTACACCTTTTTACATAGACATCCAGCAGTTTGGCATTATCACCGCTCCTGCCTCATTCTTTGATTTAGAATCTTAGGGTAAGTATTTACACTGATTTAGAAAGAGCAGAAACACTTTTTTTTTTTTCTTTCTTACCCAAAAGTGCACAGCCTTATCTATCACTGTGATACTGGCTTCTATCCTCATATCTTCTATACTCATTCTGCATTCATGTTTTACCATCTGCCCACTGCTAACATGGACTTGCTATGTCTCATCTGTGCATCATTACCACTCTCTCAGCTGAAAAATATAAAGGATTTGCTTGAATCCACTTGATTAGGAACTACACCATTCAGGGAGCTGTACCAGAAATAACTTTATGTATGAGTTGGCAGTTTAAGTAGCCCCTTAGCAGCACTTAACAGCTACTGCTGGTGTAAGATGTCTCTATTGATTTAGGACCATCCAGGTTTGAAGTGAGTCAGGTAGCTCCAGCTCATGTGTCAGAGCTGGCAGTTCACATCTGGAGGAATAAATCTGAAACACAATTTTATGGGCAAAATCCAGTTAAGAGACCTAGCAAAAAAATTACTGTTGAATCACTGTCTGAAGAAAACAAACAAACAAAACCCCAAAACCCAACCAAAAAACCCCAAACAAACAAAAAAACCCCAAACCACCCCACATCCACAGTTCTATTAGCATTTTTGCCTTAACACCAAGTGAGTATGGGAAAGTACATATCTTTGCTTTGTACATATTTTACTTATTTTTCCTGTCAATATACTGAATTGTGGGGCAGATGGAATATATTGTCTCTACTTCATTGTTTTAAACAGAGCTTTGTCAGGTGGTAGCTTTTTCAGCAGAGCCACTTCAGTGTGCTTTAAGATGCAAGAAAGTCAGGAATAACTTCTACTTCCTCAGTGTCAGGTCACACTCACTTAACATTATCCTGTTATGATGAAAACAAAAGGGACAGGTGAAAGTTGCCAAATGATGACTCAAAGACCACAGGATCAAATCCTGCTTTCACTCTGGCGATCCCACGACCGTCAGTCAGTCAGGGTAACATTTACTGAAGTACCTCAGGAAAAGTAAAGCACTGTAATCCCATGTCCGCACACATTTTCCTTCTGCACACCCTCCCCAGTACACATCACTGTTTCCCACTTTGAACTCAGGGTTTGGTTATTGCAGGCACAGCTTAAAGCCTGAAATCAAAGCCTCACCACCCTCCTTGCAGAGGATGCAGCCTAGATGACGAGAGCTCACCAACGGTCCTCCATCACCCTTTTCACAGGGTCCCTCGCGCTGCAGACATTTACCTACAGCTGAATGAGAACCTCCAAGCAGCCAATGAACCACCCACCATAGATGTACTTGTACCTGGGGTTTGAGCACTGGGTGTGAGCCGACTGCGAGACAGAAAGACGCCCTCCCTTTTGCATACGTGGATCTCAGAGCTGGGGTTTCAGTACTCTGATCTGGGAGCAGGGACAGAAGCAGGCTCCCTGGAGAAGTGGGGTTACCGACAGGGGAAAGGAATGGGCACCTATGGAAAGACTTAGATTCATACCTGCAGAGGCTCAAGGCTGAGGGAGAAAACTTCCCACCACCACCCTTCTGAGCAGGGCAGGGAAGGCGGCAGCGATAGCAAGTGCACTGTAACAGTTCACTCGGGAACAAGCCGAGGTCCCAACAGCTCCAGCACAACCCCAGAGGAATATAAGCCACTCTAAATGAATTAGATGCTTTTGAAAAATCTAAAAAAACCTGGAAGGGAACACTTATAGGCAAGATGTATCCTATACAATGTCTGAAGGCAGAAATAGACCCAAATAAATTGGGGGGTGGGGACTATCATGCTTGTAAAAGCAGGAATAATACTGCCCCGATGGGCAATAAAACACATTATGGAGCAAGGCACCAAGAGGCTAGAGCGACTTGGGAAATCAGGGGATGAAAGGGATGAATGAAAAGGTCACTATGTATTAATAGATGCATCTGAGCACTCTAAGGATTTTATAACCTGTTAACAAAAGTGAGATTCTGGAAGAATGGATATCAGAGAAAACAGAGGCAGAGAAATAGAGAGGAGCAGGAGAAAGAAGACAGGATATAGTGACTGAGTAATTCTCCTTATACATAAAACAGTTTGGAGGGAGGGGAAGGGGGAGTTGTACAGCTTTAAACTCACATGGTGGTAAGCATCAGTTCTGTGCTTCTTGTAGCTAGTCCAACAATAAACACATCTGAGCGAGAACTAGCCCATGTGACCGGGACATGCACGTGTGCTTCAGTGAAGGAGATGTCATGTAGATCACAGATAATTCATCTGATGTGGCATTTGCTCGGGTAACCATGCAATTTTCTGTGAACAGCAAACTAAGCAACTGTGCAAAATCCATAGTTCACTGCTCTCTTCTTCCCTGTGGCTGAATCAACCTTTTTCTTTTTTTTTTTTTAAATGCATTATTTAACTATTTGATCCATTCATACTTCTCCCTCTCTTTTTTCAGCTGGTCTCCAATTTATGAATTTGTACCATAGATGTGTGCTCACTGCAATTCATTCAGACATTGTGCATTCATAAGGATGGAGAAAAGACAGACATGTTTATAGACAACACAGTTCCAACAGCATGCCTGACACAGAGATGGCCTTAATTGTCCTTAAGGAAGGCAAAGGTGGTCTTTCAGAAAAGCCAGCCGGCAGTGGGCTTCCTGGGGGCTGCCATCCTATAATTCATCAAGGAATGCGTCATAGACAGAGTCATCTCTGCTCCAGTTTAATCAGTTCTCCAATCTCAGTCCCCAGGTTTGAGCATGAAACTCACGTTCTCTGTCCGATACCTTGTGTCTCACACATTGGCCATGCTGCGTTGCATGTGCTCTCCCCACTTCTCATTTTGGGATTCTCTATACTAGACATGGGTTGTCAGCTGTCCTTCAGGGAGTAGACGGGTTGGAGATTTATGATGGGTTGGGTTTTTTCCTATGAATATTCTGTAATTCAGCGAGTGATTCAAATTAAGACAAAAAAAATCATCATTGTTGGCTGGACGAATTTAAGGATTCATAACAGTGTGGTGCTACCTTTCAATTTCTTTTCTTGCCATAGCATACTCTTGCTTACGGTTTCAAGTGCATAATTACAAAACGTACAGTATGGTATACAGATTACCACCACAGTAGGATTTATGAAGTTTTCCTGACTCAAATGTCACGTTGTTTCTTATTTAAATATGTACATACAGAGACCTCTGTAGCATTTAAAGGATATTATTTATGACCACATACATACAGACAGGCTTGAATTTAATAAGTTTTTAAAAGCCTGCCTACCAGGGGGCCTTCTTTTCTCGCTCTGAAGAAACAAGGCACACGTGCATACAAAATTGTCTCACATAAATGAAAAAACCAACTTTACTATAAATTAAGTCATTAGCTAACATGCTCACTGCTTATGCAAAAAAATGAAGGTGTGCACATGTCAAAGATTTTCAAGAGGAATATCCTGTAGGAATACAATGCATCTGGGAAGCAGCAGGAAACTGAGCAGATCACACATCTGTCTGTTTTTTTCCAGTGCAGCAGTTATGCATTTGGCTAAATTACTTTGACTCTCAAAACAACAGTTCTGCTTCTGTACAATAATTCACTGAATTTTAACTTGTTATCAGGGAAGGGTTGAATGTAATGGTATTGATAAAACCAGTAATCCGCCGTTTTGAACCTTACCTGTGTATCAGGCACCATGCAGGCTCATCATGTTCAGGACTTGGGAGTTCCTTCTGACACAAGAAAAGAAGGTCGGTGCATTGAGCCTCGTGAAATGGGAGCCCAGGTCTTTGCCAGCAAGTTGCACAACAGATACAGTCTTACACTATGGAGCTATACCACAAAGGAAGCCCATCCTACTGCACCGCTGCAGCATGCTGTATCTTACCTGCCGTTCCCAGATCTCACGCGTCATGTACTGCAAGTTGACATACTAACTGAGCGTGCACTGGCATGAGACTGGGAAGAAATAACAAGGTGCCATTGCTTGGGTGAAAGAACAGGATACAGATGCACAAGTCCTACGTAGGAAACATGACACTGTAGGTCTACATGACGTTCAGATGCAATGTCTCTGAGAATTCGCCTCAAAGATTCTTTAGTGAAGAAACACCGATCAGGAGCATTATTGTGGAGCAGTTAAAAAACAATGGTCAGTGATCCCACTGAGACATCCTAAACAAAGCTGCATTTAAAACCTTATACAAGAGCTACGTAACCACATGATCAGAATGCTGGCAGACTGGCCAGTATTACATACAGCAAAACTTGTGCTGAAATTCCACTTGCAGTGAAGTAACCTCACAGACTTCTACTCATCTTTGACTCTGTATGCCCTAAGAAGCATTTTAAAGTATTTTCCATATATTGCAGCAATGCCAAACCCTGATGGCGATTACACTAGAAAGACAACCATCCTGCCCTCACCCCTCTTGAGATCAAGCAGATCAGAGCTAGGCAAAGTCAGATCTCTCATAAAAGTTCCTCTGTTCTTCTCTGCAAAGGCAAAGCCATTATTTGCAGAGGGAAGACAAAATTTAGTTTGAAAACACAATTATGTGCCAATAGCAGTTCAGAATTTTGCAGCAACACTGATGCAATAAAAAGCAAACTTGTGCTTTGGACAGGACAGATCCTCAAGCATAGATAGGCTTCCACGGGTAAAAAAACCTTCCTGTCTCTCTTTAGAACTTGATTTTATTTGCTCTCATTTCCTAGCTACTGACCAGATGCCTTGACAACACAACAAATGTTTATTTCATTTTGAAGGTTTAGCATGTCATATAACAATAATGAGATCACTTCCCCTAACACACATACAAACAAAACCCAGAAAAATAAAATTGCTTAGAAGGAAAGTCCTATTTGTGCTTCCGTTGTTTGGCTCCAATTATTCATCATGTGAATTACTTCTAGAAAGCCTTTAAGCTCATAAACCAGAAAATCCATCAGTATCTGTGAAATTGTTCCACAGGCATCAATTAGTTGTCTTGAGATACAAGTCAAACTAGTGATTTCCTCCCCCAGTGAAGCCCAGAAACTTTTTTTCATGACATTCATTAAACTTACCCTACATTTATAATGGAATGAGACAGGAATACAAGGCAGACAACATAACATTAGGCTGCCAAGTTCTCAACCCCGTTTCTACAACCTTAAAGACTCTTTCCTAATCCTAACACTCAGAGAAACTAGGGATTTTGGGGTGAACAGAGGACCAGCAACATTTAGTTCTAGTGCAGGTCAGTACCTAGCGGGGTGCCCTGCTCCCAGCTGCGCAGCCACTTGCGGAGCACCTACCACGTGTAAGGAGCCCAAAAGGAGGATTTTCTGATCCCCTCCCTGCCAGACGGGAGCCATGCAGTTTATTCATGTGTAAATTCAGTGGAGACAGAAGACGAGGGTGGTGGCACATAGCAAGATAACCTACTGCAATCGGGTGATGATCCTGAAATTATGGAGCTTCAGCTGTGCACCTTTCCTGTGAAACACTAATTTTGGCTAGATAAACCACTTATGCAGGTTTTGCCCAAACCCCACCATGTGATATGCTTCCCCCCCCCAATCCTAAGTTATCGCTAGCTGTGCTTGGAAGGGGCACCCTGCTACTCCTGTACTTACTGATGGTCTCCTCACAGCCCTTCTTTCACTAGGCTTAACAGGGTTCTAGGTGGGCTTCAAAAATACCCTCCAGATCTGCCTGAAGATAAGGTTCCTCCTCCTTTTCAAAGCCTGCAGAATTAAAACTGATCGAAAACTTCAAGGATCTAATTAGCTGGAGAATAACAGCAGCTACAAATTTTTTAAACACAGAAGCCAGCAGAAAGATAGACCTTTTGCATACATAGTCAAAAAGCAAAAGGTTAGGTAGTATCCATGCTACAGCTCTGAAAACACCACCACCACCTTTCTGGTACCTTTTTTAAAAAAAAAATAGTAATAAAATCCAAGAGTTAAATTCAAGTTAGCTACAATCATTTCTGTTGCCGCTAGGTAATCCTCTCCCATACAAACTGAAGGTCGTTATTTATTTCTTATTTAAGCATTTGAGAAAACTTAGACCTTGCTGGCTAACTGTTCTTTTCCACTGCATGTAGATGTATGCACAAGAAAGGAAAGAAACACCTAAGCCTCCAGTGAAATAGATTCATGCCAACAGATCCCAGCTTCTGTTGGGACTTCTCTCTAGAAGCAATTGAGAAGTACTAGTAGGGAAATGCATGAACTTAAAAGCTCCAGCTGGGCAAAGGTTATTAAAGGACTGGGATCCTAAGCTGACCACACATTATTGCTGTATCCTTTAATATTCTATTTCCAATGAGTAGTATCAAATGATTCACAGATGTTTTAATAATTGGCTTATAAGCCTATGTAACAAATTCTATGTTTTTATAAACATCTAGAATATACTAGATAACCACCTTTAACTGTTTTATAAATGAAAGCTTAACAACAACTGTGACCTTTAGTTTTAATATTAGTATGTAAAAATTATGACAAATGCAGAAGCCTTTACATCAGGCAAATGCTACAGAGCCTACAATCCCAAATAAAATCCAAAACAGAACTCCAAGGTTTGGGTTTCTGTTTCCCAAACACTAAGAATTAACTTTCTCCCATGTTGTCTGAAACAAGCAGATTTTTTCTGCCTTCAAACAAGGCAGTCTCAGGGCTTAGAGAGGAAGAGATGGATTAAATGTCGACCAAAATACCTTATGGCCTTCAGGAAGAAATACAAATGTCAGGTGCTTGCCGAAGGTTCCAGAGGCCTGTAACCAGTATGCAATAAAATTGAAATATTGCAAATATTCTCCTACTCTTTGACAGATGTTACATTTTTCCATTTTCAACACTCACATACTTGTCCTTTGGACATTCCTCCTACTAAGCTCACACTTACATCCGCTGTTTGCAACAAGTCTCTAAGGCAACCACGGGGTTGGGCAAATAGTTCCACTTTGTACAAGATAATAGGTAATTCAAAACATCTACTTTTTAAAGCAAACTTAAGTCATCTACACATCAAACATTGTAGTTGATTAAGAGTCCAAGAAAAATGGATCGATGTGTCCAGCTAGACGATAACTTGACCCCACAGTGCTGCAGCTCCCATTAATTTACAGGGTCAGGGCTGAACTTCAGGGGCGTGTAAAACAGCCTGCTGCCAAACATCCACCCGTTGTAACCACAGGGTGAGGAAAAGACTGATTCACTGCAGGTTTTATTGCCAGAGAATACACACATCATGTAGTTTCACCCAAGGCGAAATTCACGTCTGTCCAAAGAGTCTTCCTGGCACCTACACACACAGCAGGTGCATCTCGTGCAGGCTCCAAGAGGGTCTGATCCAGAGCTTGAGCCAGTGGAGAGACCACGCAAAAAAAAGCACAGGATAGTAAACAACTACCACCCCCACTGGTCTAAAGCCAAGGTCTGTTTTTCCGTCAACACAAGTCAGAAATCAAGGGCTTGATCCTGATAAGACATGAGCACTTACGGTTTTCTGGACGGGATAAGACTAATTCGCCAACATGCAAAATGAATCTGTCTGCTGTCTTTTCAGATGCATGAAAACAGAGTTAACAACTCTGATAAAACTAATCTTGAACACTGGTTCGTCATGAGAAAAGCAGCCCTTCTCCAAAATTTCCAGTTACTCTACATTCCCAAAACATCAGAGCAGAATTAGGCTAAAGCTCTCAGGACCTTCACAAACCAACCCTTAAAGGGTTTATATATTTGGGACCCCCGAGACAGAGAGAGTTGAAACAAGCGAGGTCGATCTGGGTCAAACTCTGGAGGCTGAAATCAGGAGCGTGCTCTCGGGGCTGAGCTGTGACCAGCCGGCATCTCCTCGCTCAGCACCTGGAGGTCAGCGAGGGGGAGCTGCCACCGGTGCCGACGGCACCACACAGCCCACAGCATCGACCAGGGGATACCAGTGCCGCGGCAGGACCACCAGCCAGCCACAGGGTTCCAAAGTCTTAGCGCTGCTGTCTACTTACCACCTCCATCGCTCCCCAAGCTTTATGGTATGGCTTGTGCACTGTGTAGCCACGATGCCTCCAGACAATATTGCTGCTCTGAGCTCCTGCGTAGAAGATTATTTGAAGAAGGAGGATAGTTTATAAAAAAAAAGTTTAAATTGATTGACATGTTTTGCTTGGAAAAAGGGGATGTTTGTTCTGCCTCACACACTGTAGGCCTAGGTACTCACCTTCAAGTGCTGCTGGCAGTTTTTCCCTTGTAATATACACTTGCATCAGTGGCTGGAATACAATCACACAACACATTGCTGCTCTGGAGCTGAACAGCTTAAAACAGTGCCTCTTCAAAGCTTTGCACATGCTCTTGGACAGCTTAGGACTTGATCCTGCAAGCATCTCACTCACCAAACAAGACCCCCATTGAACTTGGCTTACATCCTAGACTAAGAAGGATTGGGCCCTTGACATTTTCTTCCCATTTCATCGTTTTCCTGCCTTCTGTGTATTCAGGTGTTACTAATTTCTAACTCAGCTGGTGCCTATGCTTAATACTAAGACAGTGATCCCAGAAATATCTAAGAAATAGGATAACGGCAGCTTTGCAAGCCAGTTGCAACAATGTCAGTAAATCCTACAGACCCCATAAATGATACTAATGTCTCTGAACTCCAGTACCCTGAAATCAAAATATACATGATGCCCAAAGTGTTTACAGAGTAAAGAAAGGTCACTTAGCTTACCAGTAATAACACTGAGTGACCAGTGAGCATACATCTCATGACTGATGTTTGTACCTCTCGTGGGGGAAGCCCAGAATATGTTGAAAACTTTGGTCCATCATGTGGCAAACATGTCCCACTCTGTTTCCTCCTCCCATGAGAGAGGCATCAAGGGTGCAACATGACTCTTCTAGAAGTCTTTTTACTGAACTTCACAGTATCTGGAAGTCCAAGAGCAGAGACAGGTCCTGGGTTCCACAGCAGACACATCTCAAACTGTCACAATTTACTACAAGGTAACTTCTCCCTCCTTCAGTGAGAAGTCAGCACAGATCCCACTGCAAATCACAGGTCCCTCAGCACGAGGGGAACCTTGCACAGTTAAATGCAGATGGGACGTGCAATATTGTACATTTATTATCTGATGTAGTAGTACAGATTGCTTAATTCCACACTGTTGCTCAACATATCTGCCTACGCATCTGGTATCAGTTCTTCAGAAGGACACCAAGAACACCATGCAAGTGTGATGGAGTGAGTTTCACAAGTCACCAAGAACATTAAATTCCTGAAATATTTGGACAGTGTCCAATAACAGTAGACACAGTATCAGTGGCTGCATACTAGAACTTGCTGAGTAAGTGTACTTCAGTTGAGATACACAAAAGACCAAAGTATTTTCACAGAAGTATTCAAGAGCTTCAGCAGTGAACAAGCTTTCCAGTTGGCACCCCATAACATCCTGGATGACACTATGGTCACAAAAGCCAACTCCACCTTAGACATCAGCAGTGTTGAGGTGCCGCATTCAGTGCCGTCATTTAGGGCCACAAGGACCATCAGATTGTCCTTATACTATTTTATTAATGAGACACTTTGGAAAAGAATAACCAAACCAAGTCCAAGCTCTACTGCTTAAAAACCTTGAAGTCTGATAAGCAGATGGACTAGTAAGGTCAGAACAGACCAGATTGTTAGTCACGTCTGATAGGTTTATTCACATTACAGCCATTATCTAAAGTAGTACTTTCTCAGCTGAATTTTTTGTTGTTGTTACTGCTATTTTGAGGAGGAAAAAAAAAAAAGTGCAATACCCTCACACAACAGAACAAGCATTAGCTTATTGTAGATTCCTGAGGATGTTTCTAAACCATGGATTCAGCAGGGTAGTTCCTATTGCTCAAGTCTGGGCAAATTCACAAGTCTTACTGTCTTACTGACTCTTGGAGAGTCGAGGTCCAAGTATGCATTATTTCCTCCGCCTGCTCCTCCCCACATACTGGTTTCTTTTGGAAGGATATCTGATGAATGAACAGAAAAGGAGCTGTTAATAGGTGAAAGAAGTGTCATCTTCTCAACTTAGACACCACCTGAGACACAAACAGGTAGAGAACATAAATTCAACAGAAGTGAAGCTTATTTAGTTTCATACTGTAATATGCTGCTAACTCCCTGCTATGTAGGTGCAGATAGACATATATGTTGTAATAATTTTGCTCTGTGGTAAGTCTCAGCGCTGTAAAAGTATATGCACTTCCTGCAAGCTCAGAGTTAAAAAAACAATCCTGAGGATACATGATATGAAGTTGCCCCTTTACATATATATCTTCAGTCGTATATATACACATATAAATTTATATATGTACAAACACATATATACTTAACCAATCTCCTCCTGTTGAATCTCTCTCTAAAATGAAGCAAAATAGCCAGTTTTAAGGATAACGTCTTTAAAAAGAAGAGGGAAAGGAACCAGACTCCTCCAGAGCATGGAAGAAAGAAGGTAGTTGAGTACAACTGGCTACAACTTCTTCCCACATGAAGAACAACAGATAACGTTTCCAGATCAGCTCTGGTATGACCTTAATGGGCTTCTCAAACATCCCACATTAAACCTATTGCCTTTGGAAAGAGGCTAGTATACAGGGAGTAAACAGAAGAGAAAAGAAAGGATGAGTGGCCATTCCTCACGTGGGAAGTCATAGGTAAATTACATTATTCTGTGTCCTCCTGAGGACCAATACCTGACAGCACAGATGCAACGCTTTCAGTACTGCCCTTAAGTTATTCAACAAGGGAAGCATCTCATTCATGACACTAGTAAGAGCTCTTTCCCTAGAAGAGTGCTCCTCCATCTTCAATGTCTTTTTTCCTTTTAACCCTAGATGTTATCAGGGGAGTATTTTAGGTGACAAAAACTCAAGTGTCTCACGAAATTCTAGACATCATAGAGTGACCCACCTGGTTTGCAGCTATTGCTACAGAAGGAGCAAGGTCTGCCATAGGATCTGCATCATCTCTGCCAGCTCTGTGCAAATACCCTATAGCTTAGAAAGCATACCAAATGCCTACATTTAGGTAGGTGATTGCTCCCCAGATGACTGCTGTAGCCACAGTTGGAGTCATTCTTCATTGTAGCTTTTTTTACAAATATTTGCCTTTTATCTACACTGTAGCAGCACAAACAGGAATATAAGACCCTTTTCTTCCAGTAGAGAAGTAGCGAACAAACTGCTGGTTAGCCTGGGAGGTGGTACATAGGAGAATGTAATGATTTGATTTAGGTTCTCTTCTGATCTTCCATGAGTCTTGGCGGAACTTGATTGCTACCAGACATGTTATTTTGAGCCTTACAGCACAATTTTTGGGTGCAGTTTAGTAACTAACCAGATCAACTGTTCGTCACAGATGTTTCCTTTTCTGAAACAGGAGGGATGTCCTGTGACTAAGGTTATGACAGCCTCTGCACAATGAATAGGGTTTAAGTTGAGTGGATTTCCATCCACCTTATTAGTCACTAGTATATACAGTCTCTCATTCTCTGCTCCCCTCTGGTTTTTTGGAGCACCTGAAGTTTAGAAAAAAAAAAAAATTCATAACAAGTTTGAGGATGAAACAAACAGCAGCAGACGGCTCTCCAGCTTCCATCCTGTTGTCAAGAGTGGTAGGATCAAACTCAGTAAAGGTCACAGATCCTGAACAGAAGCACAGGGAGACACGTGTGCTCCAAAGGATGTCAGTGTTCAGAAGACTGTAATACCACTGCAGTTGGGGCTTCTGCACACTTACCAGGAGATCCACACTGACTTCTACTTGAATAACTATTTTTCTTGAAAAGCCTCTTTTGTGCATCTGAAGAATGGAATTATTGGCATGTCCTGCTAGAATGAAACAGAGGTACCATTGTCATAGAACTGCTTAAAAAAATTCCTAGACTGAAAGAAAAACAACTGGAGTCACAGTTGGATCAAAAGCAACTGAAGCTCTTGGGCTTGCATCCATTAGCTGGAGGTGAATTGAAATAAACTCCCCATTCCACAGAGCTTTGGCAACCTCCTGGGAGCTATACTCACCTCCAAAGCTATAAATAAATAAATAAAAGCAGCAAGCCCAGACCTCCCGCACCATCCTATTTGACATAATAGTCCACACTTGGGTGGTCCAATTCGTAAACCAGCCTCTTTTATGACAGTGGAAAACACTAAATCATGCTTGTGAAAACTGAATATAGTTCCCAAAAAGATAGGAAAAAGAAACAGAATACAAGCAAGAGTAAAAGCAAGTTAAGTGCTCAAGAAGGAGAAAGCTGAATGAAAGAAGCCATTTAAAATTAAACTTGCTTTGGGCACTCCACACCCCAGTGCATTTTGATTCATTTTGGCACCTTCCCTGCCCCCCCCCCCCTATTTTTTGAAACATCCAAGCCTACAATAATATTGGCTGGGACAGTCTCCTGCCCCCCACTACAGAACCTCAGTGACTCCAGATTTGCCAAGTGTCAGACACCTGGCATCCTCTGTAAAAGAAAGATAAAATTTCATGAGACCCCTTCTTTCTCCTGCTGACACACTTTCCAGAAAAATAGCTGTTGCTGAGGGGAAGTGCCAAAACCTGCAGTGATCCCGTATTTTTACCTTCTCCTCAGGCTGCAAGGAGCACTTTTGCAATTTCGCCATCACCATTATTTGAACAAGGGCTTGTAATTCTCCCTAGAACAACCTACACCTGCAATATGACAGTGCAAAGTCAAAGCATCCCCAAGGCACATACAGAACAAACATTCACACCGAAATGGCTTGCCTATGGTTGCATGCAATTCTTGTTGGAAACAATACCACACCCCCTTCCCAAAGCCTAGAACATAACCAAAGAGTCCTAACACTCAGTTCTCCACTGATGTCTCACCTATAACTGGGAATACATTAAAAAAAAAAATAATGCATTATTTTAAGAACAAAACCAGTAGCATCCTTCTTTTAGTTCTAATTATTGGAGCACATTTAATATTGTAGGGCTACAGGCTAACCTCCCACTACCAGAGTGTATAGCTAAAAATTGTTTGTAATATCATAAAACAAAACCGAATCTCAGTGCATTGCACAAGAGGAATTAAGTTTATTCTGATAAAACAGGAACAACAGATTTAATGCTCAGAGCTTGACTTTGCAAATTAAGTGGGGTTTAAAACAGCAGCCCTCAGGGTTACATACAGCTTCTCTCTTATATGAACTTATATGTGAGACTAAATACCATGAGACTGCCAATTACTCATTTTCACCTGTACCACTGGTCTGAAGGCAACCTTGTCTATTGACAATTAAGATTGCTTTCAGCTGCTCAATCTTACTACTTACCAGAGAGATAATGCTGATGGATCTCACTTCCACCTCCTCTTCCACATGTGCCCTTCCTTGCCTTCCACGCTCACACAATCCTCTGAAGATCCTTGTGTTCAACAGATGCTGGCCTATCCAAAGGCCTGATTTTCAGATCAGGTCTCAGGTGCCTATGAGAAAGCTTCTCCTCCACGCAAATACCCAAAAATACCTGGTTACAAGCGTATTAGCTGCAATTAATAAAGTTACACCACTCAACAGCTTGCATAAAAAGTCCCCAGTGAAGCTGCACAGAATTTGGTTGCTGGGATTTCTGTTCACATAAATTTTACTAGGAAGATCAGGACTTTCCCTTCACGCTCTTTGGGTTGGGGTTCATCTGTCCTCCAAAAAAAAAAATCTCTCATAAAAGTCAAGCTTTTGGTACTCCACCAGAAAAAATATGCACTTTCTATCCAAGACATCACATCATGCCATCTCCTTAATTTAAAAGCATTAATCTTGCTCCTTCTCATAGAACAACGGCTTTACACTTTGGCCCTGAAAACAGAGAAATCGGGGAAAACATGGACTCTAACCAGCAAATGTTTTACCTAGGATGGGATCGAGCAGTCTGACACACAATTCCATCTTGTAGCTCTACTAAAGCAACTAAGCAGATAGATAGAGAAAGGAAAACCTAATTAAATGAGGTTTTCATGCAAGAAGATTCACAACAAATTACGCAGCCATTGACTACCACTTCTGAAAACCCCATATTACCCTGTTATCTTTAAATTTATCATGCTTAGGAATAGACCTGTCCTAGCAGCACCAGCAGTACATAAGATGTTTACACTAAGCAATAGTCTTTAAAAAAACACACAAAAAACTCTAAACCCCTAATAAATGAGGAATATGAAAGAAAAGTCAAACATGCATGATTTGTTTTTCCTTTGCAGCACAGCTGACCCTCCTGCAGTGTGCAGTTTTAACTATAATTTAATTTCTCATTGGTTTTCCTAAAAATTTATCCATATTATGACATGCATAGTATAGTTATCAATCAAAATGCCAGAGACACTGATAAGCACAGTATACACATTCTTTGTATATAATAATGTATATATAATACATATATGTTTCGTATTATATGCAAATAAATACAGAATATACAGAATATCCTGTTCTCCATTCTATCAACTACGTCATATTGCAAAATAAAGTTTAAGAGATCCATAGGCAGCTTTATCTGTTAGCAGTTTTACAGACTTATGGCTGTTTTGGAAATCCCAGTAGTACATTAAAGCACATCTGATATTCAATTTAAATAATGCATAGTCATTCTTTGGGGGATGATGAAACCCATCTACCCGAAAACACTCTCCTTAGTTTAGCTCTTGACTTCAAAGGCATTGAAGTGATATCTAACTACAGCCAGTCTCATATTTTATCCGTTTCATGTAATACCCTGTACATAGGCCTTTAAATTTTGTCTACAATAAAATGACCAGTTACAGAGCTTGATTTCTGTCATAAGGTCAGGTACACAAAATATGACTTAGCCATATGAACTGTATGTAGGCATGATTATTGTGACTAGATGTTCAAAACCAACTTCTTACTGCAGAAATTTTTCTTCAGACTAAACAAGGGAGAGCAGCAGTTGAAAGGGGAAAATAATTTTTGTTGAATCCTCAGTCTTTTAAACACTTACACTGGACAAGAAACCAAAGCTGAAGGAAAGGGTATAGGGAAGTAAATGGCAGGGCAAGTTAAGTTGTTTGATGATAGTCTGTAAGGAATTTCCATTAAGGACATGCAGTCTAACAGACACTCTGTGCCAACCCTCTGATCAGGTAGGTATGTCACGAACACAACTACACCATCGGGCATGCAGACAAGGTAAGCAGAACATGTTACTAATTAGGTCCAGCTAAGCACCAAACTCCTGGTTACAGCAAAGACTGAAGCTGTATTTTGGAAACCAGTGAATCTTGAAGGAGGGGAGGGTGGCAGAAGTTGACCCACAGAACTTACGGTCCAACACCAACGAAGACACCAAACCTCTGGTAACACTGAGGTCTCCAAAGTGTTTCTTAGCACCACTGACCCATCAGAACAAGAATCAGAAGGCAGTAGCCAGCAGAGCCGAGCAGCTAGGCTGATTTTGGTACTCAAACTAATTCATGTAAAGACAGAAAATGAAAGTTGGGGCCTTCTGATCTGCAGCTGAGGACCTAAGCATTGTATCACCTTTTAAGAACCTAGACACAAGGAAAAGTTGTGTGCTCTGATTGCATATATGCTTTCAGTGCAATCAAGAAGACAAGTATCATTCAGGGGGAGAAACATTTATCACAGAACTAACAGTATGTTTAAGCGTAGTTTCTGTACTAGCTCTTTTACAACCTGGTTTCAAACCTTATTTGACCTCGTGGTTGGCTCTTATTCTACAGGGAGATGCAATTTCCAATGCCTCATATTTTACTGCTATGTTATAACCAGCAGCAGTCTGCTAATCGTTACTAAACGTACCCTTACTCATGCATTACAGCCCACGTCTTTCATTCACACACGCACGCTTCGGACTAAGACTAGTTAATCCATCACTATCTCAAGGCTGGAAAACTAGGCCTGCACTGAAGACAACTTACAAAATTTTTCCTTTCACGTAATCGTCTCAAAGGCAGCTGCCTGATAAAACAGTATTAACACAGTGAAAACTTTGTTAATTTAGAAATACTAGTACAGCTAAGTCAAGCATCAGTCCTAGACACGCTGTACTCTTTGCTGCTAAAACAGGACTTTCCGATAACTTGTGTTTACTGAAAGAATCGCTTAATGCATCAGCCCCTGTATTTCTCATGGAACCTTGCTAATAATAGTGAACAGGTCCAGAAGACTGGAGTCATTTGGGGTCATTTATCTAACAGTATTAAACAGACCAGGAATGTAGCAAAACGACTGATGATGCCAGAACCCAGAAGTTCACACAAAGGTAACTAAGAGTGCCCTGACCAGTAGGGCAACCAAGAGGCAGATTAAGGCATTAATAGGAAAATAGGTTGCCATTTTAATATGGTTTGTGGGTGCTTTTCCCCCCTCAGTGATGATACAGAGACTTCTTCAGGCTCTAGCCCTTTTCTGTTTCCCCCTTACCTCTAGAAGTGTCCTTTCTTTTTTTAAAAATTTACAGCATCTGGACTCACAGACATCAAATATTGTATGGTTTAATACATTTGAACTATAAGCTGCCTTTACATTGAGAAAACAAAAGTTTTACCAGTACAACGCACCAATACAAGTTAAACTCGCCTACCAATGTAAGCACAAAGGCATATTTATCCCAGTCACTTTTCAGTCTGGCTTGACATCCTTTTCTCACATACATCTAGCTGAAGAAAACCCCTGGTGCCACTGCAGAAAAGTGACTACAAGGAATTCATGACTTACATCAGTGTAAGTTTTTGGGCAAATTCACTCTTCCAGATCCAGATGCACTAGCAAAAGAGGTCCATCTTTAGAGACTACCATTCCAGCCATTTATCACAAAGCATTCAGGTGATTACACATTAATTCTCTTCAGGTAAGAATAGGTTAACCTGAACAGTTAGGATAGTTGATCTCATGTAACACAGAGGAGGCATTTTATTCCTCTGTCTGTGAATAACATGGAAGTTTCTCTAGTCACTCCTTGATAAAACTGGTTTGAAACAGTACACAAAAACTGCCCTCTTTTGTGGGAGGCTTAGACTAAATGGGTTCTCCTTCATTGAAACATTTTAGAAAATTAACGTGGAAAAAGCTGTGTATGCTAATCAATAAAGATATAAATTATCAGATGTAGACCATCTGAACATTACTGAAGTGTTGGGTCTCACTTTATTTTAAAGATGAATTTCTGAGGTCAATTGTGTATCAGTGAAGAAATTTCTCACACACAAATCCACTACATCACACTTCTGTGGTATTTCAACACTTGTAAGTGTAGCTCCTTCTTGGTAACACTTTTAAAAACAAAGCAGGGACTCTTTCTGATTTTTGTAGTGTAAAACTTGTGCTGGAATGAAACAACAGCAAAATAATTTTGGATGCTTGAAAACACATTTTTATATCCACTGTTAATGAGCAAAATTAATGTTTCAAGCAGCTGTGGATATAAGAAGGTTGTAAGAAGCATATTCCTTCACTCTTCCCTTCCCCTCATTTTTACTTTGCCATGTCGATCTCGAGACCAAATCTTCACGCTTTTGCTCAGTCATCATTTGGACAGAAATCCTATCAACTTTGGCAAACATGCCATGCTTAGGTGAGGTGCCCCTATAATTGCCAAAGCAGGGAAGGGTAAGCAACCATTGCCAGCAAGTTCCCTAAACCAAGCAGAAACAGAACCTAGGTCTTCTGCCCCCAAATCCCTTGCTGTCACTGGTGTCTTGGGAAGCCACAGCACAGCTGAGCCAGAGAAAAGGAGTCTGAGGAAACACGGAGGACTGCAGCAGCAGTGAAACATACGGAAGAATTTGGAGTAGCGATATTGTGAGTTATGACAGTCTATGAGGAAGAAACTGCTGGACACCAATGGAGGATGCATATTGTTTTTAATCTATTCCTCCCCCAACCAGATTTGCCCTGAAAAGCCTCCAGGTAGGGAGGATGTTTTAGCACTGGAGATCTAATGAAGGTCAGCTTGGAAATAAACTGGCAAAATCAGGCCACCTTTTATGCTTTTTACCTGTGAACCATTTGTTCCTTTCCTGTGGGTGCTCCTTTTCAGTGACAAAACAGCACAGCTTCTTTCATGGTAAGAGCAAAAAAGCCCCCAAACTGAAGCCAAGTGATCTACAAAGGAGGAAAGAGGAAGAAAGTACATGCAAGAACAGAAGGACGTGCTGACTTTTGGATTTTTTACTTTGAAAATATACAATCACTCAAAAGACACATCATCTGTATGACTGACAGCTAAAACTTTGTCCCTTATTATAAAAGGAACGGATGAAGTGCAGATGGCAGCTTGTGTATTGAGTTGGCTGCTTCATAAACTGTAATTATGGTGGATGCAAAATGGATCACCTCATCCATCTGGAATAAAAATGGGATTATCATTTGGCAATTTTGTTCATATAGGACCGCAAAATATCTTGCCCATCTCTACTCTTCGGCATTGCAGGGGTTTAACAAAGAAATATAGAAGAACACAGAGCCCGGATTGTCTTTTATTTACAGAGGTGATAAATTAACCACTGGAAAGATAAAACCTGCCCAAGCAATCATTTCTCCTCACTGACCTCATGCTTAGGCACTGCTTGGAATGAAATTAGCTTTGGAAAAAGTCATCCATAATTGAAAACAAATGGTGACAATGCACAAGAAAGATACACCAATAACTGACTTGTAGCTCCAAGACAGTTTCCTAAGCTCCATGAAAGCTTGAACCTTTCCTAAATAGGCAGCCAGTATCTAGTGACATACTCGCCACCACTTGCCAGATTCCTGTCACGCGTACATCACACATCAACCAGTGGATTTGTTTGTTAAAACAAAAAAATTAGGAATACTGTGCTCCTTTTAGCTGTGCAAACTACAACAAAATAGATCTCGCTATAAAGTCCACAGTACGTCATACAAAACACATAGTGAAGGACCACGGAAACGCACATAATTATGACTCAAATCACCACTTACATGAAATGACATTAGGCTTTGTGACACACATGCAAGTAATGACTTAGTTACTCAGCATTTGCTTGTGTACTTACAGTCAGGAGGTACTTCAGGGATAAACAATGAATAGCTACCCAAGTTATAAAACTAGTGTTTTAAAACCTAAAGATTATTTGCTGATGACACTACTGTTGGGGACAGGGAGGGGAACCACGCAGAGTAAATGCACCTTATGCTTTGGCAAGGAGGCTGACTAGACAGTTTGTACAAATAGAAAAAACAACTTGCATCATGGATTCCAACCAAAAGACAACCTGATTTCTTCTGTAACTTCTGATGAGCACCTTTCTAACACAAACATGAACTCAAAACCACATGGATCATTAGAAAACAACTTACTTCACACAGACAGACGTGGCCAAGAAAAAAAAAAAAAGCTTTAAATCATTGGAAAAAAATCCCCCAAAGCATCCAAATCCAATTTTTAACTGTGACTCATTTACCGCTATCCCATTATTATTTCTAATTTCATTCAGTTAATCATCTGTTGCCTTTCACATCATGGCAGAACAAGTACAGAAATTCTATACTTCTGCTTTGGCAGTATTTTGCACCCATTTTGGATGACTACTGAGTTGAACAGCAACACTGAATTTGGCTCAACAAATTCTTACATAGCTGAGATGTTTGCCAAAAAAATGCAAACTCATGTTTACTCACCATCAAATAAAGAACTGGATCTGCAGAAACAGAGAAAAAAAGGCTAGGTAAGAAATTGCCATCTTACCACCTTCCCCTTGCAAGTCCTTGCCATAGCAATAGTGAGAGTTAAGCCTAGGTCAAGGGATTGCCTTCATGTCAGACTTATCTGCCATTAATCTACTCGTATATTTTTAGCCTTCGTTGTTGTGACTAGAAACTGGAAAGTATGACCCAACTGTACCCAATGTACTGATCTCTACCTGAGATTGCAAAGAGCCTAACACTATAACCATGTGTACAGTGCACCAGAAACTTGACAATGGCATTATCAGAATCCCTGGAAAGCTACAGAGAGGGCGATAAGAAGCTGGTCGCTTTCCAGGCAACCGCCAAATGAAGGAAAGAGGGCTGCAACCAAAAGATCTGGTATGAAATAAGGCTCAGGTTCTACAATTCCTGGGCTAGGTGTGGAGCACAGCCCATCCACTGCTATGTTCTTCCACATCTGGCCATGCAAGATAGTTTCTGAGATGCCAGCTTAAAATTTCAGGCTTGAAGCACAAGCAAGCAAGACAGTGTATGTCAACAGCTCTGCGTTTACTGCATTATCTTGCACCACTCTTGGATAGATGCAAAGTAATTCCCCTTCCTACTGGGAACAGAACTATGTTGCGTCATCTTTCATTTACTAAAGAATAAAGGTTATGTAGGTGATTACCGCAAAACAGTACATGCATAGTGAAGTTTTGGGGCATCCAAACAAGAAATACAGTAGAAAACAAACTGACTAATACCACTTTTTGTAAAAAGTGTTTTCTTCAGAGAATTTCTGTAACTACCAGCACAAAAGGTTTGGTGCATCTTGCTGCCATCATTTCAATGCTGCTACTGGGCAATTCTGAGAGCAACTGCAGCTCTGAGTTTAGCAAGTTTGCTTTAATCCTGCCTTGTACATGGCTACTCATTTTATAGACAAAAATTTCATTTTCCCTCTGAAAGGACTACTCAGATACAAAAGAAACTGTGATCCTGATTCTAGCAGTATTTTTCTCTCATCTCCTAAGGTGAATAATAATCTGAAAGGTTTTGCAATTCACAGGAATTGAAAGTTGTTTTGTTTTTAAATCCATGCTGAAATTGCCAGATTTTTTACTTAGGGGAGGGGGAAAAACAAACAAACAAAAAAACCCCCGATCTGATTACCTAAACAGAAAGTTTGATACGCAACTTACTTGGACAATAAATACAGAATTTCATAAACATCTTTAGGAAGATAATCAGGTGGTCAAAAGTACAATGTTGGGCATCACTGGCAAAGAAAAGGTAATTAAGAGAAGGTGACCAAGCACCATAACTACCCAGCCACATTTTACAGAATTTGATAATGTTCAAACTTTTCAGGTCTTGGATAATGAAATAAAACATTTCATTAAAGTATTTTCACTTTTACTAGTCAGTTTTATTAAAAGAGAAGGCAGTTTCTGTTCTCTGCAATATCTGAGATACAGAACAACCAGTAAGACAGTTAGGAGAGCTGTTAAAACAATAATACATAATTCTACCCTATATCAACAAAGGCAACAAATTGCATGAGACTGGTTTAGAAAAGCAACTGAACACCTTAAGTAATATCACTTCATAAAGTGATGTTATTTATGCATAGTCATAGCGTGGTAGATTGCTGCCACCTTTCGGCTACAGATTGCTATGAAATTAAATTTGTACCTAAACCGCACAGATAATGGAAATGCATACTGTGACGTGTGGGTTCCTAGCATCTCAGAGAACAGTGGGGTGGGACAGGAACAGCGTTTATACTTTCCTTAAACGGCACAGCATGTGGCTGCATGTCTTGACATCTACTTACCATCTTCCAGCTTAGAGTATCTTCTATTGCTGAAATCGGCTCCCATTCGAATGCACGTAATGGTTACTAAATTATGAAATACCTTCTAAGATTAAAATTAACCAATATATTAGCCAAGAAAAAAAAAAAAGGAAGAGGACTCCAAGGAGAAAAATACATCAGAAACCACAATGTGCAGTTTGCACAGCTTCTAGTAGATTACCTGGATGAGGCATTAACCAAGATAAAGCTTTTGTTTTGCACTTTTCCTCCACAATAATTCACTGCTGAACAACAATAAATGCAGTTTAAGATAGCGACCACCTTTCACCCCAAAACCAGCTCTTTGGAATTTTTACAGCATACTTTCAACTTTATCCTCATCTGTTCATTTTAAAAGCTATTACTAACTAGTCAATGAGAAGTAAAACATGAAAAAAAAATTCCAGCCACCATAGAATTGACCTATGCAGCCTATGTTACAACTTGAGAGACTATGTATATAATGAGTGAGCAAAGAAATCAGAGTTTTACACAAGTCAGATCTCAGACTCCAAGATCTGACTGTAACATAAATCCTCAGTCTTCAAATCAATGGCAAACTCTCAACAACTGTAGAGGGAACAGCTACAATGAAACTAACAGATGAGCACAAGACTATTAAAAAAAAAAAATCTTCGTATCTATTATCCTCCTTTCTTAAGGGTATACAAGCCAATCAAATGTTATTTGAATGAGGCAGCACATGTATCTGGTCAGTGAGGACATGAAATTCATACGTGACTGCACAGCACAATGAAAAGGCAGCAATACTGCACGATGGCTCGAGTATGGAGGCAGAGCAAAATATTTAATAAGTCATTACACATGAACTTGCTCACTGTCAGCAGAATGTCTCTTGACATCCTTTTATGTCTCCCCACCTCCCCACTTGTTTAAAAAGAAAGAATCCAGCTGCAGGCAACTGCTAATTAAATACTTTGGCTTTCAGCTACAGTTGCTGTATGCACACATCTGCTGTGCAATAAACAGTTTTAAGTGTAACTGACATATTTTCA
The DNA here is from genome assembly GCF_964188355.1 of Buteo buteo. Taxonomy (NCBI): domain Eukaryota; kingdom Metazoa; phylum Chordata; class Aves; order Accipitriformes; family Accipitridae; genus Buteo; species Buteo buteo. The sequence goes on along the minus strand of NC_134189.1, from coordinate 16,844,112 downwards.
ATGCTCTAGGAGAGAATATTTATGACATGAAGAAAGAAAAAGCAAGCAGGGTCCAAGCCTCTGCCTCATATTCACTAGAAAGTAAAAGCTGCAAAGTGTTTAAAATTAAAACGGTTTAGAATACCTTTATTGCTTAAGGGCAGCCTTTAATCTCACATTCCAATGCTTTTCTCCCAAAACAACCTATTTACTGATTTTTTTGGCCTTGAAATTATGTAAATCCAAATATATATTTCAGTGCCTAGACGTGTTTAGAGTGGCTCATGTTGAGCATTTGGCTTAAATGAATCGTAAGTGACATCACGTTCCATTTTCCCTGATTTCACAATCTGCGTTTCAGACAACAGATCTGAACAGAGGTAGACAAGTCAAATATCCGTAATGAAGTCCTTCTAAAGTGAAGAGGCATTGGTCAGACTCCGTATGCCTGTACGAATCTCACTGAGCTATGTCAGCTTAGACACAACATGGATGGAACAAGCCAAAAATCACGACTGAGCAATGACATTCAGACAAAGGAGATCTCTGAGTTTGGTCAGTGGCATTAAACGTCTAGTACTACTACAGAATTAGCTTTTGACTGTAAAGTTGTTGTGTGTTACTAGTATTCAAGTATTTCATAAGTCCCTTCGGAACTTATGGTGAAACATCTTTCATGCCTCTTTTGCTGGATATTGTTGAAAGCAGCTGTTCTCACAAGCAAGTATTAGAGAAGGAGGAACGTTTCCATGTAGATACACCTATCTCTCTAATACAGTAAACATCCTCCTTAAATACAATGCAACTACACACTTTCAAGTTAAAAAAAAAAAAAAAGAAAACAAACAGCAAAACAACACAAAAAAAACCCACCGAACAAACCATCACTGACTAAATCTTCTTACCTCCCTTTGTTAGTCAGAAGGGCTACCGACTGTCTCAAATCAGAGGCAGTTCTTCACAGTAAATATATGAGGGGATCTTATATCCTCCACGGCAACTACAAACACAGGCAAAATACTAAGATGAAAGGATATTAAAATTTGACAAAACTTTTGAACAGTATCCAGTAGACAGTACTCAACTCTTCTGTAAGCAAGCCAACCCAAGGGTATGCTGATCAGCAATTATCTCTCCTCTGGGATGAAGTAAACAGATTTATCATATTACTTATTATTTGTTACTCTACTACCAAGGAGGATTTACACAAGTGAAAAGGGGCCATTTTTAGAATTAGAAAAAACAAATAATGTAGCATGAATCACAGCACAGTAATCTTCACAAACAACTGCAAGAGTTGAATTTAGCCATAACTGGCTGTCAACCAACAGCCCGCTTTTAGTATGCAATCAACACCATTTTATTCTCTTTACACTTCAAACTACATTTCTTTATTCTGCTCTAAGGTACATTGTGACATTGAAGACATCTTGATTTTAACTCTTCTCTAGAAAAGAATTAGAGCATTAAGAGGCAGAGAACAGCTTTCCAACTATACATTTCATTAAAATGAAGAAAAATACAAAGCAGTTATTACACAGGATTTTGATAAAGTTACACCAAACCCCAAACATACGTACTCTGTAGATTACCATACAGAGTACTCTATACTGTAGTATAAAAATTAAGACACATGGATATATAGTCTGGGGAGACTTTTTCACTGTAAGGACAGCTGCTGTTACACAGTAGAAAAACAAATTCTCAGCATTGCCATTTCCAGTCAAAATCCAAAACCACAAGTTGCAACACTGGTCTATGCTCATCACCAGTTTCTTACCTGGAAGGAGTAAATTCACAGCTCCTGTCAACCTGGAACCAACGTTCTGCTTTAAACACAAAAAAAATAATCTGTGCTTTTTATCCCCCTCCAGGAGATAACCTAAGATTTGACAGCATATCTAGATCTATTTGTTTCTTCTACTTTGTCAGCTATATTCACGGAAACGTAACAGAACAGATGGTTGAAAAAAATCTTAATCTTTCAGGAGTATCAGGTTTTATTGTTGGTCAGATTTTAGTTCATCCTACGTTATTAAAAATATTATAATAGAGATTACAAAAGTGAAGCCCTTCAGCACTGTAACAAGTCTTCTCATAAATATATTTTGAGAGATTCACCTCTAGTTTTTATACCCAATTCTTCTCATTGTAAGCACTAGGAGACTACAGCTGTATTAATGAGTATTCATTCTTTTAGTCTTGATTTATATAATTGCATGCACACAGTATTTTAGAAAAAGGGATCTTATTGAAAAGGCATGAAAAAATTGATATTCTTTATTTTAAAATATTTTTTCCCTCGTATTGCTCAAAACAGTAGTGGAGGTGGGGCTTTTTTCCCCCCAAAATGCATAATTCAGAAATTTTTATTAAAAGTTGAAGCAACATAGTTTACCAAAGAGTATTCTTTGGTTGGAATAAGTAAACACCAGGATAACTAACAGATCTAAGGGCATCTTTTACTTGACTAAGAAAATCCATGTGAAGTTAAGGCCATCTTCTGCTGCTGGAATGTTTTGTTTAGAATATCTTGTTTCAGGGATCAAGCTGTTTATTTGACTTTCACAGCCTTGTGAATATAGGAGCCATTCACAGAATGTCTGCTTAACAACTTATAGAAAATGACTGAAAGAAACCATAGATTCAGCTGCTTTTTTAAAAGCCAACTTTCCTGATGAGATTATTTCTTTTTCTGTTGTACTTGTCATACATTAATGTGACAAGAGAAATGATAGGTTCATACGCAAGTTTAAAATGTCAAGGCATGAAAGCATTAAGTGAGGATATACCATCTATTTCAGACTGAAGTATTAAATAAGACTGGTTTTCTATGATAACCAATTCACATGCTGCATTGAAAAGCTGAAATCAACCATTTAAATTCCTATTATTAAAACCAATGCAGATTTAAACATAATTAACCTATTTGTTCCCAAATGAAGCTAGTCCAGTTTTAATATGTAATTTAAATTGGAAACTACTGATGTAATTACTTAATAGAATATAGAATAAAGGAAAAAAATATACAGTGTTGCATATTATGCAATTTGGCCCCAAACTGAAAAATCACAGTAACTTCAGAGAAACTTATATGCAATATAAGTATATGAGTATTATAAAAGAACTGATGTGTTTCTGCTCCACCTATTAAAGTGCTTTAGTAGACAGAACAAGACCTAGTTTAAAAAAGTCGGCTGTATACTATGCTCAAATGCTAGCAAGTCTTCCCACACAAAAATTTCCATCCACTTAAACAAAAGGCAGACATGTTCTTCATTCCCAAAACAGCACTCCTCACTCAAAAATCCTGTTATTCAGCTGTAGAAAACTGTAAAATTCAAGCCAACACATTCCAAAAGGACGGGTGATTTTGGGCACAGATACTTGGGTGCACTGCAACTCCTGAAAAGTGTGACTTTCAAAGAGCTTCATTCAGTACTTCCTCATCAAATGTGTCCCAGAAATAAGATAACCCAAGACATCCACAAACACATCTGAGATTTCTGAACACCCTTGCTGGTGTCACCTGACAGCGAAGGAATAAACATTCCATCCCACACCCTTTTCTCACCCACATCCTCAAGCATCACCATCTACCTTAAGACGATAGTGCCAGTGTAGTTCAAACATATCGTAGGCCAAACCAAACACCGACTAAAGCCCCAGATCCAAGTTACTGCCACAGCTGATCAGTTTTCAATTCAAACAGCTCCAACTCTAGCCATGACCTACAAACATATGAACAGCTTGCTAATGTGATCTAAACATAGCTGATGTCTTCCTGAGCATGCGGGCTGGAAGAGAAAGCCTGCTTAGTTCTGAATCACAGAAACACAGAACAGTTCATGTCGGGAGGGACCTCCAGGGGAGGTCCGCTCTCCTGCTCAGTGCAACACTGACAACACTGAATCCAGAACGTGTTGGTCAGGGCTTTAGCTGGATCTTCAAAACCGTCAAGGACAGAGATTTCTGGGATCCCTTGGAGTAATCTGTTTCAATGCTTTACTATCCTCATAGTGAAAAAAATCTCCCATTTCAATTTATGACCACTGACTCTCACCCTCGGGCTGTGCAGTTTTAAGTAAGATGGCTCCACCTTCCTGGTAACATCTTAGGTACTGAAAGGCTGCTGTTAGGTTCCCCCCAAAATTCTCTTTTGCAGGCTGAGCTTGTCCAGGTCCCTCAGCCTCCCCTCGTGGAGTACACACTCCAGTGTATTTTGCCAGGATTTAACTTCAACTGTAAAATCAGCCATTTTCTTTTGCTCACCTTCTGTAATGTGTTACAGATAATAAAGAACCTCTAAGCAAAAAAGTATAAATTTAGGATATTTATACAGTTACTCATTAAAGCAGTCCAGAAAGAGACTGCAGCAAAGGGTAAAATAACTACAGGTTTTTCTTGGTGACATTTCTCTACAAAGAAAATAAACACTCCAGCTGGGAGGGAATGCATTCTGTAGGTATTTGGAAAACCTATTAAAAAAAAAAAGTTCTTGAGAGACAGGAGGAAACCTCTACATGTTACATGCCGAAAGAAAGCACATGGAACTACTCAAAAGGGGAAGGGCCAATTATTTCATTAACACTTTTCAAGAAGGACAATAAGAGCAGTAAGATATTTTTCAGAACAAAGTGATCAATGCCTCCCAGCAAGCTGTGCCAGTTCCATGTATCTGGTACTCTAACAAAACTGAAATTCATCCAGGGACACATACAAAAACTGAAGTGGAGCTTTAGAGAGGCATGACTGTCATTTGAAACATAAACCACCACCAAAGAATTACATAATTTGTAGAACAGAAACAACTTTCAAGCATAAATAGTTTTAGCAATTCACTTTGATAACTTCAAGGTATAAACCAGCCAAAAGTCCACTTACCTTTTACTACTATGGAAAGTTTAATTAATTCCAACATATCCATTTGTTCACAGATATTTTGAATTTAAACTGATTTTTCTTTCCAAGACAGAAGCTGTACCATGAGAACATCAGATAATACGTTTCTCAAACCCAAGAAAAGAAAGTCACAGTTTCCATGAACAATATATGACTTCAATCCATGAATTCCCCGTTTTGTAAAGGTATGTGTGTTATAGAGGAAATAGATAGTGACAATTTTATATCTATCTTTGAAAACTTCATTGAAATCTTACAATTTTGAAGCTAATGAGGTTTGTTTGCTTTGTTTTATTAGAAAAAATACTCAGGCAAGGTCTACAATCATCTGTCAATTATAAATGACTTACAAGAAACTCATGAAGCAATAAAATTAAAAAAATACAAATACAAACTATATCTGAAACACTTCTATTTGGCAATTTTATAACAAATTCAAAAAAGAAACAAAGATTACGGATTACTTTATAGGTACAGAAAAAGCAGTAGGTGAAGTGCTCAAGCAAAAAAAAAACCAAAACACTGCATTTTTTCAAAAATAAAGTCACATCACTACAGATTTTATGAATAATACCCTTATTAAACAACCATTCCAGAACATCTTATATTAGTGGTGCTTTTAATCTGCACTTCATTTCGTTTGATAAGATTTTTTTTTTTGTGTATATAAGTAACATTTTTAACCCACTGGAGCTAAGCAAGACTCTCGTGTCAGTACCAATGCAGAAAGCATTTGTATTATATTAGGATATGCTCACTTCTGCAACCAAAGGGTTACTTTAAGTTTTATTCTATTTAATAAAAATTTAGTGTAAAAACTGCTGGTTATTAGTTTCACTGTAGTAAATTCCTCCCAAATAAGGAGGACTAACTCTGCAGTTTGACTGCATATATCCGTACAAATTTTACATATTAGTTCCTTCCAATAGTAAGGAAAAAACTAATTTCACGTTCACTATTAGAAAGGAGTGCCATGAATTAATTATGGGTACTATTCATCCCTCTAAGATTTCTGGGAAGGATGTTCAATGTATTTTTGTTCTTACAACAGATATTAACAGTAGTATATAGTCCCTTAGGTATGTAAAAGAAGGGGTTTTTTTATTGTTAAGGAAGGTGCTTTTTTTAAACAATTCTTCTGGCAGCACTAGTGAATTACAATATCCTTCAATATTATTTCTACCGTAATATATACATTTTAACTTTCATGCCTCTAGAAAAACATCTACAGTACATTTCATAATATAAAAATATATTACAAATCTGCTGAAATATTTACAAGCAATGTCCTATTATCTATATGCAACATTTTTGTCTCCATACAAAGACTAACAGGTTAGACACATCTCTATTTGTCAGTTAAAAAAAATCCATGGCTTCTTGCTTATTAAGCAAGAAAATGATTTTACTTTCCTTTTCAAAGCCAACTTTGGTGCATAAAGGATTGAATTTCTAGATTTATTTTTTTAAAAAATACCATTTTCTTTACATCTAGAAAACATTAGGCCAAATAAAAAAAGTATACTTTACAAGTGAATGGGGATTCTAAAGGGTCAAAAAAGTAAAATAAAACACCAATAACACTAACTGCTTAAGTACAGGTTTTTCAAAAACCGTCCATTGATACGGATCACATAAAAGCAGATCTCATTAACATACTATACTACTCCTGGAAAGGGGGTCAGACGTACTGCAACACTCTTAACATCTTTAAACCGTACTATATGTACCCATAGTTGATTGGAAAAGACAAGCATTCCATCAACATTTGTTTAAACATTATAATCCAACATATTTTAGGGATCTGCAAAAGGACACGAGATTACAAATGACAAATGATTACTATCCACCATACTCAAAGGGCAACAGGATAATCCCTTGGTAGCTGTTTTATTGTCTGGCATATGTTATATTTAGTTAACATTGACAAAAAGCCTAATAGCTTGTTAACAGTTCTCCTGGGAATTGTGAATAAATGGTGATGGTTACTTTTTCTTTTCATCAAATATAAACTACTGTATTCACTAAAGAAAAAAGCAGCTTAAAGAAGCAAGCATGCAAAGCCTTTTAGTTGTTCCACTAAGTTGCCAGAAGAGTGTTTGCTCAGTCTCCCACTGTACCATTCCATGAAAATGTGGATATACAGTAATATATTAATATATTCCACGGAAGCATCAACTTCATTCACAGAATGTTTACACTAAGCATAAATATTTATCTAAGAAAAAAAAAAAAGGATGGGATTTGACTAATGTGCAACTTTATTTCTAAATCCATTGTCAGTGACTAAGACTGCAGGTGTCCCCACTTGCTTGGTTTTTACCTCTTCAACCTCTTCTGGGGCATTGTTCTGTAAAAGAAAATAGTACAGTTTTACATAAAGACCCTGAGATATAAATTTGATCAGCTAGAGTATGCTATGAATTTATGACTATTTAAAATTTACTTTCATTTAATTTGATTAAAACTGAAAGCCATTTTAAATAATCCCATATTAGCATACATTTCAGAGAATTATTTCAAACTTTCTATTGGAGTCATCATTTTAGCATGACATTATAGCTGTCACTGAATTCCCTTAACTACTTTTTTCCCCTTGCAAAGTTTTGGTCTTCAACTTTATTTCTTTAATCTCCCACAGTTGGCCCCAAAGCTCTTTTTAATCACACACTGATCTATACTGCTAAAAATTTGGTACAACATTATGTGAGGGGACCTTAATTTTATTTGGGAGAGGTAGAAGGGCTTGCTCATTTTTCTCCAGGGGCTTAATCCCAAAGTCCATTACATTTTTATTTTAAAGGGTTATTTTTTCCTTTTCAAATCAAAATAATTGTCAAGTTCTGCAAAGGTAATCAATATATAAATAATTAACACTTAAATAAGATTATAAAACAGTCACTGTGTTAAGCAGTTTTAAAAAACACAATCCAATTTCCTCATAACTTTTTTATGATTTAATGTTAACATCAGTAATTCATATACTAAAAGTAAGTATTTTAAATACTTACATTTACAAAGATAGCAGATATAGTATGATGATTTATTTTCATATTGTAAACCAAGTTCTCATTAATTTGATTAGTGAAATACACTGAATATTAAAGGTGAACTGAAAGGCTTATCGCATATCAAGACCTCAGATAAGTGTTCTTGTTACTCCTTTAGCCACTAGGTCACTAGATGTTAAAGAAGAAACATAGGAACACTAAATTTCTGTTTATGGCAGAAAAAACTTTTTTTTTCCCCCAAACCAACTTTCATGGATTTTTAGTATAAGTCCATAAATATGTATCTTTGGACATTCAAAAACTTAAGAGTGAATTAAGCATTTCAGATTACCTTTAAAAACTGTACACACACAGAACTGTGGGTACTGACAATTATGTGAGCACACTAATAAAGGGGGGGAGGAAAATCAGGAGATTATTAGAAACAAGATGGATTAGAAGCCAATCTGAAGTCCTAAAAACACAAATGTGAATGCAGCTTAAAGACAAGTAACATGTACTGTCCCCTTCTGTCCCCCTCTAAAGAATCTCGTATTAAAAAAATAACAGTACTTGTATACAAGTACAGATTTCAAGGTAATACTGCATGTATTACAGTTGAATATAAAATATGTAAAGATAAATTTGGACTTTAAAAAAATTGGTATACAAACCAGTATGTGATCTTAACAGAAGTGATCTTTCAGGATTCCACTGTATGTACCTCCTTTACTAGAATTTCTGTACACCAAGCACAAAAAAGTAAAATACACTTGGTAAATACAAACATTCCCCGTTTCTCAGTAACTAGAGTTCAGTTCAAGAAGTTAAGTAATTCTGAAACAACTTAAGACCTCAGAACTTAACTCCTGGACGCTGACAGGATTGAAGCTCCCTGGTCTGGTGTATAATATATTAGCAATCCTGATCTTCCAACGTCAAAAAGTTAAGTGAGGCTTAAGACTATATTTAAGTAAAGAAAGTTTCAAAATTAGGACATTACCTGTATATGTTTGGGTCCAGAAGCAAGGCAGTATCTTTTGGTAGTTTTGATAAATGTACTACTTTAGTTTTTAACTGATGTCGCTCACTTTCATTTACCCACACATCAGGCAGACTATGAATAAATAAATAAAATAAAAATATTCAAAAAAGATCAACCGTTTTTCTTACCATAAAATTATGCGGTAAACTAGTACATATGAAGTTTTTTAAAGTAATCTTCACATTTCACTGGTTAAAAAGCATCTTCACTGGAGTGAGGAAAAGACAGCCAATCTTTACATATTATACTTCAAAGTTTTTCTCTCAGTGTGAGAAAGATACTTAACAGATTTTAGATTACTCCAGAAGAATACTAAACTAAACATACAATGATAATGGCACTACATTCTCCATTTTAACAATTTAATGTGAAAATGGGTAGCAGGGAAAACAACAGATCTTTGAAAATACTTTATTTAACTGGACATAAAATTCTTTGACACTGTCAAAAAAGCAAGTAAAGGCCACCATATACTGCAGGCACTGAGCTTCAAGTTATACTAATTTGCTTGCTCCAAGTTCAAAGCTTTCAATGTAAAAATGCTCCCACTTTACTGAAGCTAATTGTTTGACTATCTTCTCAGGAAATCCAGACAATCACCACAAAATATTTTGGCTATGTCACCGTTCTCATTGTGAGATGGAATAAAACTTAGTCTTTACACATTAAAGGGAATTGTTGTTTCAGTGCCACTTGCAGTGAAACTTGGGGAAGAGGGCTGGAGATAACATACACAATTGATCCACGTTTTGTACTTCAATTCTTTGAAACAAAATATGCCTACTTCAGAGTGCCTTATTGCATTATTGCTTCTTTTACTGAAACCACATTGGGTTTTTAAGGCCCTGCTGAAGTTTTCAGGTAACACATTCTTAAGAGAGGCACTGGGCTTGCAGAGGTCATGAATGTCTTACTGAAAACACGCTCTCCTGCCTCCTTCCAAAAGTTAGCATTGACCAAGGCTGTGCAGAACAAAAAAGTGATGCATTTTGCTTCCACTATTGAAAAAAAAAAAAGAAAGAAAAAAACCCAACCCTCCAAGAAAGAAAATAAAAACCAAACCCAAACCAAGAACCCCTTAAGATTATTTTCAGCCCACAAAAAGACTTTTTTTTTTTGTAAACGTGACCTAGAAGCCAAAAATTAATTTCAGGTTGGGGAAGAAGTTTAAGTTTGTAGTTAAGAATTCTAATGTTTTAAAAAATGTTTCAAATTGAGAAACTCAATATTTAAGACCCTCTAAATGAAACAGTTCTCTGACCAAAGCTATATGCAATTTTACAGACTTTCATGAATTATTAAACTGAATCTCTATTTTTCAGCAATGAAAGTTAGCTGTAAGTCAAATTCAATTTTTTGGGTAAACCATCCAAAAAATGCAATGAAACAGAGAACTTCTATCCCAGTAGGAAAAGGAGTTTATCCTATGATACTTTTCCCTTTTCAGATGAAGGTGGAAGAAAAAAAAATTAAAAAAAAGGGAGAGGGGGACTACCCATGAGGCAATCCATATATCTACTAAGGTTTAATATGGAACATGAAAGGTGAAAAAACATCATAAGACTTTTTTTTTTTAAATAAACCCAAAATATTTTTTTTTGACAAGCAATATTTGGAAGACATTTTTAGTAGAAGCTATATGCTGAAGATGCAAAACGATACAAACAGCAAATAAGAAAACTATTCACATGCAAAGACTATTTGAAATATAAAGACAACAACTCAGTATGCTAAGAAGTACTGGCACAAAGAATAAACTCCTGCTCTAAAAGTTATTTCGCTCTTGTATAGGAAACAGGTTAAAGACCAGTATTAACTTTTCCTGAAAAAACTCCTTAATGTACAGATGATCTGGAGCAGTTTAACAGTTTCTCAAGACAACTCAGAGTAGAAAAAGTTAAATCATTATTACCAGTTCCATCTGAAAGGCTGATGAACAGCTCAGCACAATGGAAAGTAATCATCATGACTGTATCCAACTTTTCTAAAGTGTACGTATGTGCAAGCGTCTTACACATTCACTGTGTAAGACAGATGGATGACATGAGCAATGATACCTTGCATTTACTGTTCTTAACTGTAATAACCAAGATGAAATTGAATCTACTCAACACTCAATAATTTAAAACTACATCATTCGGTACAGGAAATATACCGTCTACCTAACCCAATCAAGAGGCAAGAAATATAAATATAAAACACATTATTCCTTTGACCTGACAACCAAATCTACATTCTATCAGGGATGTCTTAACATTAGTGAATAACTTGTCTTCTCCAATACAGAGATTCTAATATTGTATTCATCTGCATGAGCAAAAAACTCATTCGACTCTGCATTAGGAAAAAAGTACTGTGATTTTTTTATTTACTTTTCATTTTCCCAGAGTGTTATATGCTTTTTTTAAATGCTTTTTATCTTAAAATGCAATTAACTGTCTTTATCTGTAATATTTTAATAAGAATAATTTCAGAAAGCTGTTACATGCAGTATTACCAGCTGTCCTAAAAGGAAGCAAGAAACTACACTTTTTACTACAATGTTTTAGTTATTCTCTCCCAAACTGAATTGAAACTTGTAGTCTACAAGTGCTGCAACGAGCAGCAAAAGCTAAAGACACTTTAAAATTGCAACAAAATGCCAAATGTTGCTGCGGATAACTTATCAGCAACTCTAGTCCTCTGCAAATAAAAGTTATAATAGATTCACACTGCCAAGTCCACACTACTGCACACGGCTAATTCAGGACACTACAAAACTGAGTTAATTTAAACCACTTCACCAAAGCAAAGGTAAATTTCTGTTATGCTAAGGCTTAGGATCACCATCCCACCCACTCACTTAAAAACAGCACTGAATCTAAAAGATCCCCCTGTTCTAAAATTTAATTGCATGAACTATGACTATTTCATCTGAAGCTTAGATATCCTTACCTAAACAATTCTACCAATTTAGAGATATCATATCTTCCTGGTAAAACTGAAGTTCCTTTTAAGAAAGAGCCTCTAAACCTGCATGTCCTACCTAATTATGCAGCTATTCATCTCAGTGTGAGCTAAACGTCTCAGTAACTTCCATCTTAACGTGAACTAAACATCCTAGTAACTTCATCTGTATGGAGGACCGTGGATCCAGGAATCGGTATGCAGGACTATGGATCCAAGAAATAAGTTCTATTATAATTATTCTTACCTTTAAAAGGAAAGTAGTTAATCACCTTAAAACTTGTGGAAGACATGGAGCATACACCTACTGCCTCTCCTAAAACTACTCTGCCTACTGCTCTCCTACAGCATAGTGGAAACAAAACATTCATTCTACTTTTCCATATAATTAAGATCAAAGTATTTACATAAAAATTCTTTTCTGTGTCAGAAGAAAGATACGAGATCTCAGCTATTTCAAAGAAGTAGATAAATTATTTCTAAAGTACATTTACTACTTCACATGTCCCAAGCCTACCCAAGGGAAGTACCTTCATCCTGTATTACACACAAGGCTACCCATTTGGAACGGGGCAGAACTTTGAGGGAGGTGGGGTGGAAGAGAAAAAAGCAGCCAAAAATGCTGGAAGAGTATTCCAAGCTTCCGTGGCAGAATCCAAAGAAGCAGCAATATGAGATGGATACCTTAAAGGGCCAACTGTGGTTATTACACTGTTAAATTGTGGCAGCTAGACAAAGATTCTTGTAGTATTACTGTTACGCTGATGATTGTACATTTTTCAGTACCTAAAAGTATTTCAGGATCATGATGAATCAGTGGGTAAAACAAAGTTGTCTCAGTGATAAATTTCCTTATGTATATGGCTGGAAAAACCAACCTGAACTCTTCATTCAATAATTAGAGGACTTTGTTATTAACACCCATAGTGACAAAATGCATCAAAAATACAGCTTCAAATTTACCTGAACTGGTATCAGAGTCTAAAGACTTGAAAGCTAAAGTAAAAATCAATTGAAGCATTGCTTATTGTTTTTTAAACTTCTAGATTACTTTCTAAAACCCATTTTTTACAACATGAACTTTAATTTAAATACTCAAAGGTGTAACATAATTTAGTAATGACAGTTCATTTACCCCACTGTAAATCCTTCCCCATTTAAATCCTGTATCACTAGCAATATACTCACATGTCCTCTGGTGTCCAATGAAGCAAGAGTTTTATTTTTCCAGAATCTTCTTTTCTTTTAGCTATTACCTGATAATAATTACATAAATCATAATTAAAACCAAATATGCAGATTTTTTCTCAAAAACTGTCGTTCTTCATGTTCAACTGGACATTCATAAAAGCCAAACTGTTTTACTCTTTGAAAGTTCTATTAATTCTATATATAAAGTAGAAAGTACATATCACTACTGAAGCCATTCTTGGCAAGGTTTAATATTTTCCTTTAACATTTGCCTACTGAGTGATCCCTGAAAAAAAAACAAAAACCCCAAAAAACCCCAAACCCACAAAACGCATCCTGTAAGTAGTCTTCTTTCTTTTAAAATAGTTCAAATTTTTAAGCAGCTACTCCAAAAGCTTTGAAGAACATACATTCTTCTACAAATATGCTCATGTAGTTCCACAAGACATCTATAGAAGGTGCAAGAAACTGATGTGGCTTATAGTTTAATTATAGCATGGCATAAGGATAAAATTTTCTCTTACAAATGCTTTAACCTCTGGACACGTCATATGTATAACTTTCTCATTAACCTTTACTCATTCCTTTTCAATACTTAAATGAAGAACTGAATGAGGCAAAGGCTGACAGAGATTTTTTAATGCATACATAACAGGGACCCTTAACACTGTAGAGAGTACAATTGCTACTGTTGTTATATGAATGACAAATCAAATGACATGTCAAAAACCTGTGAACAATTGAGAGAGTGTAAGCAGAACATACGTACTCCCCTGGTAAGGTCCTGGACAAGAAGTGAGAACTCCTTTCTCAGTTTCTCATACTAGCTCACAGCAGACCAGCACATAAGATACTCTCACAGAGAATAGTTTTCAGGTGAAGGACCCTGAAGCTATACTCCCACCTTTAGCCATGATAAAGTTAGAAATCCACACAGAGAAAGTATAAAAAAGATATTGTTCATTCAGGTACAAATATATTCTTTAACACCAGCATTCAGAAGGTACCCCAAAAATTTATAGTATCCAGAAAGACAGGGAAAAGCCATTTGCTTCCTCTTCTACTGATTTACCCTCATCTTCTCCTTTACTACGGCACAATACTTCATACAGATTTTCCCTATTTGCTTCAAACACCAATTCTCCCACTTTCTGCACCTCTGAGCATAAAAAGCTTACTAAATCTTTCAAAGATTCTATACACAGTCACTGCAGATACTGTAAACTTTAGAAGTTTACTAGAGAACCTATGAAGCACAGAAATACAGAAGGGTGGCAAGTGATCTTTATGAAAAAGGCTAAAGTAAAATGCATAAGGAACTTAAATACTGAAGTCCATAATCTGCATCAACCAAACCAATTTCTCACAACTAAATATCATGGTATATTAAACTTAGTCATTACATTTCAAGGAATTCACAAATTTGTTTAAAGTTTTAATTTTTACAACTATGCAGTGATCCTCTAAACAAAAATGATGCAGAGAAAAGTGACCATGGATTTAACAGCCAGATTATTAATACAGATATATGATATCTGCTTGTAGATGAGAACTGGAATATTGGGTTTGCATGGCAAGGCTGGGGCAGGGCAGGGGGTGGGGGAGAGACATCTACAGGGGTGGCATCTGTGAGAAGTTGCTGGAAGCTTCCCCTATGTCCGACAGAGCCAACGCCAGCCGGCTCCAAGACAGACCCACCGCCGGCCAAGGCCGAGCCCATCAGCGACGGTGGTAGTGCCTCTGGGGTAACGTATTTAAGAAGGGAAAAAAGTTGCTGTGGTACAGAAACTGCAGCCGGAGAGAGGAGTGAGAACATGTGAGAGAAACAACCCTGCAGACCCCCAGGTCAGTGCAGAAGGAGGGGCAGGAGGTGCTCCGGGCACCGGAGCAGAGATTCCCCTGCAGCCCGTGGGGAAGACCATGGTGAGGCAGGCTGTCCCCCTGCAGCCCAGGGAGGTCCACAGTGGAGCAGATCTCCACCTGCAGCCCGGGGAGGACCCCACGCCAGAGCAGGGGGATGCCCAAAGGAGGCTGTGACCCCATGGGAACCCCGTGCTGGAGCAGGGTCCCGGCAGGACCTGTGGCCCCATGGAGAGAGGAGCCCACGCTGGAGCAGGTTTTCTGGCAGGACTTGTGGCCCCACGGGGGACCCACGCAAGACACAGATGCATATTACATCTAAGTACTAGTTAAGGCTGGGGTTGCTGTCAATCTATCGCATGATCAATAGCACTGCTTCCACAGGGATTTACAATATAATGCATGGTGATTCCAGAACATCATAGATCTCTGCGAGAACCACCCAATATCACCACCTGCATTCTCCAACCGGGAGAAAAAAAAAAAAAAGTACAAACTGACATTAACAATTTCTCATTTTCAGTACAAAATTCAGGAGTCTGCTGTCTTACCATCAACACACTGAAGAGAGAGATATTTGTAAAAACTCAAAAAAAAATGAAACACTGATGTGCAAAAGAAATTCAAGGTACAAAATTTAGGGCAATTCAAGTACTGCCTGAATTGTACCACTGTAAGTACCATTTTCTTATTCTAGAGCCCTAGTAACATCTTCAAGCAATCAGTGCTAAACTAAGGGCTTGAACCAGCTTTCTCACACACACACAGAAGTTTGACAGGAGGATAAAGTACCTTTCAGCAGTAGAAAATAAAAAAAAAATTTTCATAACGGAAGAGCTAATCATATATAATACATGAAAACTATGAAAGTTATAGCTAGGATGCTTTCACACAGAGAGATATACTTGTATCCAATGTGAATTTTGCAGACATTTTCCCATATCATTGGCTTCTCTTGTCCCTACCAAATTATCAATATTCAAAATCTGAGCAATTCACTTGTTTTTTACTGGGATGGAAGATCCTCTCTCCATATATGGAACAAGCCTATCTTTAATATTAAAGTAGTATGCTAGCTTTCTGTTAGGCAACAACAGAAATCTGGCATCTATAGCTGTCATTGCTTTTTCCCACATATATTTTGAAATTGTAAAATTTTAAAAAGCTTTATAAAAGATAGAAAAAGTATTCAATTTTATCACAATTAGTGCAATGAAAATTTTACCATCCGCTAGGCAGGCTAGAGTCAGAAACACAGCTCTGATGCAGAAAAATGCAAAATTGCAAAAGTTTTGCAAAAAACAACTGAAAAAATTATTTGCTATTTTGACACTAGTAATCAGAGCTTTATAGTCAAGTCTGCAAGAGTTACAAATGAAATGGAAGAAGTCTACCATGTCTGCAATAATGATGCTTTGAAGACTTAAAAATGTTTTGTAAAGAACTTAAGTCCATTTAAGTTTTTCATTTAAAAATTTAATTCAGCCACTAGATGTATGCTCAGTACAGCTTTATTTGAAAAAGACTCTTACTATATTTTTTAAATTTCATGCACTGTCCCAGAAACAAAAGGGAAATTTAATTTGAATTTATCTCTGTGAAGGAAACGTGCATCACAGTTGTCTCAAATCAGAAATGGAGTTCTGCTGACCTCTTCTGGAAGATGAAAAAAAATTCACCCTATAAATTGGTATGTGTCTTACTTTATTCACTTATTGTGTTTGAAAGTTTTAAGATTTCAAAACACCTAAAACTAGTATCAAAACATGTGCTTGCTGAACTGAAATATCTGAAAAAGCTAAAAACAGTGAAGAACACTTTAGTATTCAAGTATTTTAGAGAATTAATTCTAGCCATTTCAAAAAACGCGGGGGGGGGGGCGGGGGGGGGGGGGGATGGAGGACAGGGTAACCTATAAGCTGCGGTTTTTAATCAGTATAGTATCTGCTCTTTAGGTTAAATGGAAATGCTTGACTTTCTCCATCTGACAATTCAGAGAATCAAACTACCAAGAATTTGACTCCAACAGAAAAAGCTAAGCAGAAAAAAGCCCCAAAACATAATGAAGTCAAAGATGAACCCTGGATGGCAAAAAACATTTCTTCAAAAAGGCTTTATTGATAACTGCATTCTACAGCTTTCCACATCTATAAAGAAAAGGATGAGTTTAAAAAAAAAATACATATATATAAAAGCAGTGCATTTTCATAGGAGATGAAATGTGCCTACAGTGATTGCTTAAAAATTATTCACATTAATGATTTTTCACTAGGATATCCATCCTGTAAAATACTGCATTGTGCTGACATTACTCTTATGCTGCATAAAAAAGATAAACCTACATCATTTATGTCAGTTTTCAGACAGCAAGACAATTTTATCTTCATTTTTTTCACCTTTCAAATTAATGCCCCTCATAATTACACATTTTTTCTGAAGGTGGACCACACAAACTGTATTATACTATTTAGCCCGTCACTATTCAAATTCAATGTCCTAATGCTTTTAAGTTATATAAAATGTGTTTGCATTAGAGGTGACCACTAGCTCAGTATAACAGTGTACATCCGCAAGATTGCTTCTATTCTACCTTTTCTTTTTAAAGCAGTTTTTAGGCTCAATCTCATCAATATAGCTGATGTCCAGCACAAGCCCACACAACTGTAGCAGCACACGAAAATAGGGTAGCAAAGTGCAGCATAGGGCTGGAATCTTAGAACAGTTCTCCCACTGCTACAACCTCTCCCACAAATGAAGTTGAAGCAATTTCAGATCTAATCAACCCCCTACCATCTCAAGTGACGCATGCATGGATAAGCTAAAAGGATTTTCACCACTTCCTCCAAGTTAATTCGAAGCAGTTTTAGAGCACATTCCTCCCTCTAATTCTTTCTCCTATGAATTATTCCAATAGCCAGAGGTGAGCTGCCACAACCGAGTGGTCTGTCTGGATAACCTTTCAGATTAAAGCTAGTTGTGAATTGGAAGGGAATCTGCTTTTCTCACAGCATTGTAAAATCCATGTTGGCCAGCAAAACTAGAATGAGATTTAAATACAGTAACAGCTCAGCCACCTGCAAACCTCCACTTGCAGCTGGTGCTCAATGCACATAAAGTTCAGGAATAATCATTTGGGAAAAATTTCTAATACAGGCCACAGATATTTATAGCAATCATCAGTCTTGTAGAACAGGACGAAATAAGTTTCACGCACATAAAATCAACTTTTATTTACGGAAAGACTGACAGTTCAATAGTTTGAATCATGTGTTAACCTTAAGCCATAACTGAAGACACAGCAGTCAGCATTCCTTCTTTGGACAATTTGCAGTTCATCTTGCACTAGTCTGCCAATTTACAAAGTGTGCTCCCCCTCACCCCCCCCATTTTGTCCCATCTCTTAATTTTTTTCTTCAGCTGAGTCTCTACCTTTTATGTGCCTGTATCTCCCAATTTGGTTAAGAAAACCTGAGGTTACATAGCTTTTTGAACTTCTGATCCCTGTACCCCAATTCAGTGCGCTTTTTTTCCCCGTTATGAACTTCTCTAAATTAATCCTGATGTCTAGCCTATCCAAACACAAATGAAATTAACAAAACAGTATATGGAAACAGGACTAAAGGCCAGTTTCCCACCTGGTACTTTTCTCCTTCTAGCAATTCACTGACATTTTGGTAGTAAGTTTATTAAAAGAAAAGAAAAGGGGGGGGACAATACATTTATTCAGGATTATATCCTTTAAACTGAAAAAAAGGAATAAAACCACATTTCAGATCAGCATCTTTAAATATTCAATTATACAATTACGCTCAAAATATTCCTTGTGATAAATTGGCACTGACACTCACGACTATGGAAATGCCATCTGAATTGCATTCTTATCTAGAAGATATAGACAAATTTTTCTGCAACACATACTTGTTGTTAGATATTTCCCCAAGTGTATCAGACAGGAAATGTTGCAAGCTATTCAATTTGTGAGCTAGAACAACTATTAACACTACTTGTAAAAAGTTAATTTACTAATAGAAATGGACAAATCAACAGCGTAAAATACCCACTGTTACTTACTTCTGATTAAATGCCTACTGCAGTAAGAAGAAAACAGAGATCTTTCTGAAGTATTAGATTTTTTAGACACATAGGTAAACAAATAGAATGTATAATATATACTTACAGTACTATGAAATACAACACTGTGGCCTTTTCCTAAACTTTCTATATGTGCCGAGAGGTTAAAGCAGATGGCTCGATGTCTTATAGCATCCAGTGTTTGCGCATCAAAGAAGTCATGAGGTCTTGCTAGAAAAAAAGGAAAAGAGACCCTTAGTGTTAAACACATTGAAAGCATTCAAACACAGTCAAGCGTGTAAATAGGAGAGGTGTCATTAGTAAATCATTTATCATTATGGCAGTAGCACTACCTTGTCAATGAGTTGTAAACATTCATTTAACTGAGGAAGAAATGACTCCAAGAGGGGCACAATTCATTTAAGTTTGGTCAAAACAGATTCCTTGTAGATGAAACAGCTATTTTGACAAACTGAATTACACTCACTCATTTTTTTAAGTTTCAAATGAATTTTATTCTTTTTTAATCTTCAAAATTAAGAATTCATTAATTTTGGTGAGTACCTCTGGGAACATCCATTGCTATAATCTCTTTAAAAAAAAAAGTTCCAATACAAAGAAACTAAATGCAGAACTCATTAATAAATGTAAGTTCTAATTTATTGCAAAACCAGTCCAGTTAGGTTGTGATGTTTATGGGAACCTAACTGGCCAAGTCACCCTTTCAGCACAGTCAATAGTTTCAATATTGCTGCTGTGACTTTTTGAAAAATAGTATTAAAGTACTTTAAAACATGATAGTGCATACAACCAACATCTTAAAAGCTGAATTGTATCTATACCTTATTTCTTAACTTTACTAAAAACAATCTGGTCTGATCTAATTTATAACCACTGAAAAATCCAGCTATTTCCAGTGAGTACTGGGATGCTGCAAAGAGATCAACAATGGCACTAAAACCAAAACTGCTTCATACTGCAGTGGAACACAAAGCAAAGTATTAAGTAAGAATTACTGTGAACATACAGAAAACACTAGCTCATCAAGAAATCTTTTATCTCTAGAAGTAATAATGCTGAAAATTCACTTGAAAAACTCCACACTGCTTGATACGTTTCTATGTACAAATTGTCATTCCATGTTCTTTGATTATTAGTAAACAGATTATTTTCTAGCCAAAAAGCACCAGCTACATCACACAGTACACTTCAATTTATAATGAGTAAAGTGCAATTAACATCCATCTGATATTTTACAAGTAGTCTAAAACCAGCAGGCACTAATAAAGACCTTTTCACTTCAGAAAAGGATTTTTATAGTTAAGGGTTTCTTGAACAGTAAAAAATTACTGAATTCTGATTAGGAGTGTAAAGAAGGTCTATCAATTCTACACTAAAAATACTTTAACTAAAAAATAACTGCTACTAGGCATATATACTATGCATATATTTGCATACTGTTAGAAATACTTCACACAAATATTTAAAAATATACCATATAGTACAGTAGTAAAATTACATGAGCAAATAAAGTATGAATGAAAGTATTCAGATTTTTTAAGCCTTATTTGAGAGCAGTAGTTCTCTATATAACACACTAAAATTAAAATTAAGAATGAGTCATGAGTTGATATTACATTATTGACTATCCCATAATCTGCAAAAACAGTGATTCAAAGTTCTGCTGTCTTTATTTAAAACAACATCTATATTCCTTTTCACCAAGATTATCTATCCATTATTTCAAAACAAACTACAAATTCCACTTAAAGGTAGTATTTGCTACACTCCTACGACTAATTGTTGTTAAGCATTCATCTGTACATTATGGCCTGTCCTTACTCTATCTCAGCTGGATACTGCCAATTAGGCAATCATCTCACTGAAACGTTTTCTCACTGTAAGTGGTAACATAGAACCACAGCTCATGCTGCAGGTGGTCAGTGATGCAAGCACATAAATATTTTACAAATAAATATGAGGGAAGAAGGAAGGGAGGGTAGAAAGTAAAAGACAATCCCCAATTTTTGCTTTTGGTTTCACATAGCAAATTTCTTCAGGATTTACCATTGAATAATATTCAACAGATGCAGAAGAAAGGGCATAAATTGTCAAAGGCATATGAATAGTTTTATTAATTCCTTACTAAGTGTTAATGCTGTATCTTCTACGTATCTTAAATCTATTCCCTCAAAGTTATTTTCAGAGTAAGATATCTCCCTTCCTGCTTAATACAAGTTCCAAGTACACATCAGTTAAGTCAAATAAATTAGAATCTTCATCCCAGTAGCATTCTAAATTAAAGTCCAAGTCTTAGATAACTAACATAGTCTTACTGTCAATTCCATGAACAGTTAAGTTTCCTTATCTTGCTTACATTTCTCCAGTGAAATTAATTGTCATGCTTGTTAATAACTATAGCGTCATCTTTGCTATTGGAAAAGCAAGTGACAATACTGTAAATATAATCTTAGGTTCTGAACAATTCTTTGAGGGTAGCTTCAGAACACCAATACTATTACCTATTTTAGAGACACACACTTTCAATATGTTTGGCTCTATACCTCTAAATGACAGAGTACATGGGGCAGTGAATGTGTATAAGGCTATCCAGAAGAAAAAGCAAGCTACTGACTGGAATCCTGAATTATTCTGGAGCATCAACATTTACATGGTAAATCAGATGGTCTCTATAGCACCATAAATGTAACCAGCTATAAGGGTGTCTATAGTAAAACATGCTTTCATCCTAAGAGTACTAATTTCCAAACTTAAAAAAAACCCCACATACTGTTAACAGACAGGAAAAAAGAAATCCGAAATAGTTTAAGAATGGCAAGATGTTACAAAAAAAAAGGAAAAAGAAGAATGAAGTAACAGTAAGAATTCTCTTTATAGTCTAAGTTAGAAGATCATGTTGTCATCACATATAAAGTCACAGTAAAGTCTCCTTTTTTTATTTATGCATTAATGTCTCAGAAGAGTGTTAACCTTCAGATATAAAACAGATGAAGCAAATTTATTGATTTGCTGTATTTAAACTACTAAGAATTTATACACAAGTATGCTGCAATAGCAGCATGTATTAGCAATCAATTGTCAATAAATATTTAGTAAGCCACTTACGCCTTGCAAAAAAAAGCCTGGGTCTAATCAAACCAAGAGGAGGTAGAAAGAACACATTGATAACATTTTTTCCAGGAGAAAAATTGTTTTGTGATGCAAAACTGTAATTTTTCATCAAATGATTATTTGTGAATGATTTAAACAGATTGTACACTATCAAATAGCATCTTGCTGGACATCCATTTGTCATAACTTCCTGTAACACAACTTGCAGAGAACCTGGTACATATGTTCAACACCTCTCCTTTTGGACAATTTTAAAATATCTAAATATAAATCTATGTTCCTAGCTTTATATACTCTAGACTGCAAATACTTAATGCTGTTATTTTGTTACTTTCTCTTCTTAGATAAAGGTCCTTCCCCTCCCCCGTTGTTCTTGAAAAGGCAAAACACACAAACTTGCACTCTTCAGTCTTTAACTAAAACTAAGCTAAGAAACAGAAAGACAAGCTAAATTGTATCAGCCCTTTGTTACGTTCACCTAATCGACAATAATCCACACAAAGTTTTAAAGAAAAGCTACCAATACTTAGCATTTTCAGAAAATGCCATCAACTTTGGATATATTTCTGGGTCACATACCCTCTGGAGAAATACATTACAGTAGTCAGTTCCCAACTCAGTTAGAGATGATTTTTGCCTTAAGGCAAAACTCTACAGCCAGCATTGCATTCATCTCAAGAGGCAAGAAGATAAAAAAATTGCTCAAGCAGCTGTCATTTTTCTTCCTGCGCAACACTTGATCAGGACAGCAGAGCATTCAAGTACTACAGTCTGGTCTTTAACATTCCCATAATATTTACTACTTACTTTTTTTTGCCATAGATTCATTCAAGAATTCTGAAGTAAATTCTTATTATGACTATAACACCTTAGCAGATAATTTGAAGTTTTAACTATGAAGCTCTGATTTGAAACTTGTAAGTCAATAATGTTCCTCAATTACTAATAAAATGCCAACCTGAAAAACTATTTCTGCATATACTGGGGGGGGGGGAACTGAATTAAGGTGCATTAAATCAGCCACCTAACAAAATCAACATGGAGAAGTAAGCTAAGATGCAACTCAGAAATCTCTGAAAGTGAAAATTTTGAAATGTCCAGTCTTGGACATCTATATTTTGTTTGAGTAACACAGTCAATGAATCAAGATAATCTTTTAGGAACCTGCAACTATTCCAAGTAAGTCTCTCATTGAATCCAAGGTGAACTAAAAAGATAAAAGCATTTAAAAAAAAAGTGAAAGAAAAAAAAAACCATAACCAAAGTTAACAGTGACTCTTTTAGCACTGAACTGCATAGTTGTCACACAGTGGGGAAGACAGACAGAGGAAATAAACTTTTCAGAATTTTAGGTGATACTGTAACTGTCCAGGACAGGCTTCTTTGCATTCAAAGCAGAAACATGACCACTGCTTCACAAATTTCAGTTGCTTAAAACACAGGTGAGGTATTAAGATAAGAATAGTCACAATCAAGTGATATAGAGTAATCACTTAAGACCACTAGTATGTGCATCCATTGTTGCAGTACTATTTGAGTAATTGGTAACTAATTCTTCACAGGAAGAGAAAGATCAATACAGCGAAGTATTCTGCCACAGAAGAGTTCTGGAAAAATAAGATTGTAATTACTGACCCAGCGAAGTAACACAAGTTTTACAGCACACCATCACTAAAATCCTACCACCAGCCAGGAGACAGGACTGAAATAATTGCCTGCTTATGAACAGAGCTCAATTCCTGTGGACAGTATGAGATATAACAGGTCCAGTGGTTCATAAAAAAGGTGTCTGGCACTTCTCTCCAATACTGTAAGGTTGCCTTTACACCACAGGTAAAAATTAATACAAGTTTTTTCTTCAGCTGTTGACGTAGCAGCAGGAAAATAAAAAATCCAAATCGGTTTTTACATGTCTCTAACTGTCACTGTAACAGTTTGAAATTAGTAAATAATCAGAGTTCAGTACTGGAGAGTTGCATCGAAAGCAATTATAAAACAAAGGTAATGTTTTTAACAAGCCTAGTCTTTCCTAACCATTTCTGTTCTCTAAATAAATTTGACATGGTTATTTAGTCTGATGCTAGGACAACACAGGAATCAAACAACTGGATCAAACCAGACTAGAAAATGTACTAGGTAAGTGATTATTACTTGCTAGAGGAAACAATTCTCACTTTAAATGATAAATCACACTTCTCAGCACATTGGTTCACATAAAATTAACAAATATCAACTGTGCAGAGCAAGATTTTAAAAATGTAGCAAGTCAAATCTGCCCCAAATTAGATCTTGGTTATGCTCATAAAACTGTCATTAAGCTAATGAAATGTGCTCGAAAGAGAGCTTATATAATATGCATTTATCTCTAATTTATATAAATCTGCAATCTCTGTCTGCAATACTGAACTTCAGATCTCATCCTCACTAAACAGAACATTTTCCAACAGTAACATAGTTAGTAAACCAAAAGTGACTCTAAAATGAAAAGCATCTTTTGAATTGTAAATTCAAACTGTTGCTCACAGAAAACTGATCTTTTCTACTGAACACATAGATGCTTTAACCTAAAAAGGAACACAGAATCTGGAATTGTCTTCCTCCCATCACAAGGGATGCCAACAATATTATGCTAAAGATCACCAACTCTATCAGACCCACTTCTGCAGAGAAACAACCACACTGAAGAGGAACTTCCTATCTAAGACAAAACTTTCAAGAACTTCTACTTCTGGAAATACTTACGTAATGATCGTCGTCTCTTGTTCTTTAACTTTCTTCTTTTATTCATTCCAGCTTTAGATGGAGATTCTTCTTTGGCCTTTGGCTGACTGGCAACTTTCGAAGAGTTCTGCTGGCTGAAGTGTGTTGGCACATGACGGGCAAGTCCTCCCTGAGATGCAAAGCTGGCATTGCACCCACCAACTACACACTAATGAGAAAAGAACAGAACAACTGTATCAGCATGTTATACGGCACTCATTCATAGGAGTTTGATAGATCTTTCAGTTTGACTTTTCTTGCTCAACCTCCAACACACTAAAAGGAAAAGAAATTCTTAATGACCATGCAATTCTTAAAAAGAAAAACAGAAGCATAACCTGAAATAAATTTCTACCTGAACTTTAGAACTCTCAATAATTATTCCATGGTATAATAATTTTTTCTATGCTATATAATATTCTATAATATTGTATAGCATAAAACCAATCTCAAACAATGTACTGACAAACTCTTCCCACAGAAAATAAATGCTTCTGAATAACTTTCCCCTTCACACACCAACATCCCCTTGTCTTTCAAAATACTGCACTGTTATTCTGTATTTCTCAACAGTTCTCCAATCTTCTGCATTTGATAACAGTAATGTTCTCCAACATCCTCCTTTCTTGTGACGAGGCAGAAGAAACCATACATCCTTACCCACCTTATCTTACTCACATTAAATCTGAAACAGCTTAATGCTTTTTGTAAATGCTATACAAAGCCAATAAAGTTATCTTACAGTTCTGTCTAAAACTTTTAACTTCAGTAACTTGAAAGTTGTATTCATTGTTTATACATGTATTTTGGGATGCTACTATTACTTCAGAAGTATTTAAGAAAGTTCTTATTTAAAGAAAATGGCCTCTCCTTCTCAAGCAAAAAAATAAGAAAAGGTCCAACAATAATTAAGCAGAAACACAGAAATCACAAGATACATGCAACTAAGCTAGTACTGGCTACAATGATTATTGGTATTTTTACAAGTATTTGGTTTATATTTACAATTATTTCATTTGCAAAATGAGTATTTAAATTATACAGTTGGGGAGGGAGGCACAAACTTTTTCTTTTGTGCTCTGACCTTACAAGGGTAATAGAAAAGTGATTTTAAGATACACATTCCATCATTGGCTGCAATGAATTGTGTATCCACATGATTGGTTTTTCTTCTTATCCAGAGAATAGTAGTAGGGCAAATGAGTTGACCAGCCAGTAGTACAAACCGCATCACCACTCTAAACCATTGGAAACTTCTTTTTCAACATCTGTTCTGCTCCTCCCCCTCCTTCCCCTCTTCCTCAGCTCTTCCATCTGTACCCATCCTGGTTTCAGCTGGGATCGAGTTAATTTTCTTTCTAGTAGCTGATATAGTGCTATGTTTTGGGTTTAGTATGAGAAGAACATTGATAACACACTGGTGTTTTCAGTTATTGTTAAACAGTGTTTACGTTAAGTCAAAGATTTTTCAGCTTCTCACGCCCAGCCAGCAAGAAGGCTGGAGGAGCACAAGAAGTTGGGAGGGGACACAGCCAGGGCAGCTGACCCAAACTGGCCAAAGGGGGATGTCATGTCCAGTATATAAACTGGGGGGAGTTGGCCTGGGAGGAATCACTGCTCAGGAACCAACTGGGCATTGGTCAGCAAGTGGTAAGCAATGCATTGTGCATCACCTGTTTTGTATATTCCAATTCTTATTATTGTCATTTTATTATTATTTTTATTACCATTATTATTTTCTTCCTTTCTGTTCTATTAAACTAGTCTTATCTCAAACCACGAGTTTTACTTTTTTTTTTTTCCTTCCCCAATTCTCTCCCCCATCCCACTGGGTGCAGGGGGAAGCAAGTGAGCAGCTGCATGGTGCTTAGTTGCTGGCTGGGGTTAAACCACAACAACCTCTCTTCTGTAGCAATTCCCGTCAAAGCAAACTGATGAGGCAGCTCCAACAGGAGTTTGGGTATAAGTAACACTGCAACTATGTATGCAGTGCCAAGGTTTCTCTGAAGACTAAAGATGAATTTGCAAGCTCTTACAGTAATCTGCCCCAAGGCTGCAAATGTGATTGAAAGACAAGAAAACAGCAGTAGAACACCACTCAGCATGTTTTGTCCCTAAAACCCAGCTGTGCTGTTTTGTCCCCAAAACCTGTGTTGTTTTCCATCTGTGGCTGCAGAATTGAAAAGTCTATTTTTGCCTCAGACCTAGCAAATTATCTTCCATGCTCTTCATAAAACAATATAGTGTCCATGAAGAGAAAAACCTGCGTTATCCCCAAGGACTAAATACTTCCATAGGACTAAAAATATGTACGTATATTTCAAGACTGTAAAAGACAAAAAATAGGAGGACATTTTTCACATTTTTATTCTCCCCCCCCCCCCCTTCTTTTTTTTAAGTGAAGTTAAGGAATGTTTTCTAAGTACTGAGCTAGCTACAAACATATAATTCCCTGTCAAAAAGCTTTAGGATCCTTCACATCGTATTTGTTCCTCCCTGTCTCCCCCACTAATAAGTATCTTAAGATTTGTGAAGATTTTTAGCAAAAACCTACCTACGCTTTTTTACCTTGCTCTATAATTTCCTATGTTCCAACAACAGCAATATTGTATACTTACACTGTAGTGACTCACCATGCTAAGAAATCCCAGCACATCTATGAAATTCAAAACACTCAAGATCCAAATCTCATTTACACTACAGTAACCTCAATGCAGTATTTATTACTTCAAATTAATAATGAAGATTGAAATTTATACTGACAGAATCATAAAATGGTTTGGGTTGGAAGGGACCTGTAAAAATCATCCTGTTCCACGCCCCCCTACCATGGGCAGGGACACCTCCTACCAGATTAGATTGCTCAAAGCCCCACCCAACCTGACCCACTTAGTTGTATTAAAGATGATCAAACTCACCATCAACAGATACAGGTAAAATACATGTGTGCATTAGTTCAAACAATTTCTTATTCTCCAGTTTTTAAGTCCTTGAAATAGCTGTCTTGCCCATAAATGCAGTTTCATCAAACTAAACTAAGCAACTAAACCTAAACTTAGATCTGCCAAACACTGACAGAAAAAACACACAAAATCCCCCATATCTTGAAGTTCAATCACACTGAGAAATTAAAATTTCAGTCTTGCCAATGCCTGCTAGAGGTCAAAAATAACCTGAAGTCTCAGTACAGTGCATGCATTACCACATTCCAAGTTTATTACAATATAATATCTAAAGGCAATACCCTCTGAAAACAACACATAAACTTTGTGTCAGGCACATTTCTAAAACTTTTTAAAACATAAGTTCATAAGGCTTAATTGTATTTCTTGTCAGATGGGAAACATTGTTTTATGACAAACTGCAGTTTGACTCAGTGTCATAACTTTTATCTAGTCATGTACAAAGAAAACACAGATACTCTCTATGGATTATCTACAGAAGCTACCACTTTTCTTGCTCTACCCAAGTTTTACTTTCAAAAGCCCCAAACCAGCATCCTTAAATCTTCAACATATGCAACTTGCAACTAGAAATGATTATTTTTCCAGAATGCCTATTTATAGGCTGCAGCCACAGTATGAATTATTTGCAGGAATCATTACATTCAGATATTGTGTAGTTTGAGACTACCTGATCACGTCATCAAATAACCAACAGCTGATATAGCAAAGATGACACAGAGTGCCTTTGTAGTAGACAGGAAATAGTAGAAGAGGAGAAAAATCTTACCTGGTTTTTTCTTTTTTTCTCTAAAATAATATATCCAGCAATCCGTTACTAATGGGTAAAGTCTCTTCTCTCCAAAGATAAAGGAGCAGTTCAGGCTGTCACTTCAGGATCTCTGGACGGTAAGTCACACCAAATCAGCTTCCCACCAGATAATTATACAGATCTAGAGGGCTTCTAATAAATCAAACTCAACTATTATGCACAACTTTAAACCAATCTCTTCATTTTTCCCCCAAAACCTAAATCTCAAAATTTTGCATTCGATTTTAAATATGATAGATTGGGTCCGGATTGGTGGATATGTTACTTCAAGAGAAAATAAGTCAACACGTAAGAAGTTTAATTTCTCCAGTGTACCCATACCCACCATTATTAATGGGCAGTAATGACCAGTGACTTTAACAAACAGGATATAAAAATATCTAGCAATACAGGTTTTTTTCCTAAATTCAAAATAACCAAATCTCCTTTTTAGAATAGTCAATATGCAATTTTTCCAATAAATCTAAAAGTAATATTTTAGACATCTGGATAAACCTTCTTTTTGTCTCAACATCTAAGTGTTCAGGCAGAATGCCTTTACATTTTCTGTCTGCATCTGCAGTGCTCTAATGGATAGAAGATATTCTGCCAAGAGAGTAATAGACATGAATTCCAAATGAGGACTGAAGCTGCTTGTCTGTGTTTTCTATGTTTCAACGAGTGTTACTCTGCTGAGAGTCATACCAAATACAGTCACCCCTTAATGAATTCTGGAAGTTACAGGTGGTAGAATGAGCACCAAATTTCATTATTAGTTTCTTCCCCCCTTCTAAACAAAGGATGAAAGACTCCAATGAACTTGTGTACTGTCATTCAATGTTACTGAAAGCATTTACTCCTCATGAGCAAACCTTGCATTACTGATCTTAACATTAAGAGCATACCCACTGGAATCAGTATGTGAAAGCAGTTGGTAGCATACCCACATGCAGTCTTATAGTTACAGAAGATTGCTATATGCAATTATTCTGCATAAAATCTCCCACTGTTTTGTGCTCACTCTACTATTTGTCCTTTCATTGTGCCTAACATCTTGTAGTGGTCACCTAGATTACATTTTAAGAGTTCATTTGATATGTCTTCAAGTAACTTCCAATGCCTTGTACAGCAACAAGGCATGGCAAGTAGTACTTCTTGGGGGGGGGGGGGGGGGGGTGTGTGGTGTGTATTATTGTTGGGGTTTTTTGATTGGGTTTTGGGGGTGGTTTTTTCCCCAGTACCAGAAACCACGCTGGAAAATGCAGGTTGTCACAGCACATTAACTATTCAAATACTTATTATTTTTAACAGCCAAGTTTAAGATAAGTAATATAGAATTTCTTCATTCACTTTTTCTCAGCTTGCCAAAGACCGTTACCAGCATCCGTTTTCTAACTCAGTGGATTATTCCTCTAGATTCACCTGCCTACATGCTCTGAAAGCCTGAAAGTTTTTAAGTTGCTGAACCCTTGACAGGACCACCACTACATGTTGATGATACTCTACAATATTCCACCAGTTTCTAAAAAGCTGCAAAACTTACGCAACAGCAGAACTAAAAAAGAATGATGTTTATGTTTTTCTCTCTCAACTCTGAATGGGAAATCATGCACAAACATGAACATACTAAATGTCTTCAGAGAAACAATTAACATGCTCTGAGAATACCTATATTAAATGAACCTCTACAACGACAAAAAAAAAAATATTAAAGGATGACTAGAATCAGACTGCAATAAGCAAAGAGAAAACTTCCAGCAGCACAAGAGCAATGAACTTCAGGTATTAAGAGGAGCAGAATAACTTCAGAACTACCTAACAGTGGGCCAAAGAAGGCCGGTAAGTTCTCAACCAGCACAATGTTCTGCAAGACCAGTTTGTTTGTTTGTTCCTCTTGACAAGAAAAACAAATCTAGGAAATGGTGCTTATCAAAAGTAGGATTGGAAAAGCATGCTACTTTGCAGAAATCGTATTTGACTACAGACTGAGAACTAGCTGCAATGGTAACTATGTCTCATTTGATGGACACTTTTTCTTTGATAGAGGGATTGGCGGGTGCCCTAGGAAAAGACACTTTATCAGTAACAAAACTTAGTGATGATGGCCTCAAAAAAACAAGCAAAAAAAATCCATCCATGTGTTCCACAAGAAATCCAAGGCCATCAGTATTAAAAATTTAGAAAAAAAGGGAGGGAATACACAGAAAAGCAATATGATGACTAAAGGGGAACTGAGGTACTGAGTTCTGCCCAAAGATCTAAGGTATCTTCCCCCCCTCTCCCTTAGTTCAGCAGATGACTCAGATATAAAATGTCTCCTCCTTATGAACTGGACATACACTACCAGGAAACTGCCCCATATAAAAATGGAGATAGCATAACAAAGGTCTCAAAAACAGGTATTCATAAGGAAATTTACCTTTTCTGTGACACAGGTATTGCATGCAATATTAATGCTGAGGGGGACACACTAAATCACACAAACAGAAAAAACAGGAGAAACTTAGAAAAATATGAAACTTGTTGCCGTTGTAATTTAGAATTTAGTTCATTTCTGTGACAAATTAATTACACAGTCACATAGTTTATATGAATGCAAGGAAAGGGCAGGTAAACCCACAAAAACCTTTTAACATGAAAGCACAGCAGCTCATTTACAGCTGGATAAACTTTTAATCAAAGAACAACACCATGTGTATCACAAAAATAGATAATTAAACCCAAAAGGGCCAACTACATAAAATGAGTCCATTTGCAAGCAAAAGGGTGACAGGACAGGGACATATCCTTCAACACAGTAGTTATAGTGCAAAGGAAAGCTTTATGCCCGAGACAGTCCCCAACTGCCTTTCAATTTAAGAAAATACTTTTGTCTCTTATTTTAACTAGAAATATGAGAATATAGCAACCTGCCATATATTTATTATTCTTCTCTGGTCATTATACGATTATAGTGTTCTTTTACCTTCACAAAAGTAAATTTTCCATGCTTTTAATTGTCACGTTCCTAGCTAACATTCTTTGCTTTTCTTAAAAACATCCTGAACAGCAGTTCTTCAGACAACAGCATACACCCATACTATTTCCATCACTGTCTTTTATGGCTTTCCTCAAAAATCCTGACATTCATTTACTTATTTTTTAAATAAACACTGAATGAAAACGTATTTTCAGCAAGTTCTCTAAAACGACAGATTCCTTCCTCCTATGCTAGAACTCAAGTATATTCTCACAAGGAAATAGAAATTTCATTTGTAATTTAGGTTTTGGGAGATACCTTGTCTACAGCAATCATCAAGAAGAGGTCCTTAATCCACCTCTGACTTGAAAAAATTTGGCTTTTCCTAAAAGGTGAGCAATTAAGACTTATGAGAACAGCTAAATGCACCGAACAGAAATATTTGCTCTGTTTTTGAATGACTGCCGTAAAGCAACTAGTAATGGCTGTTCTTGGACCGATCCAAGACTAATATCCAACACTAAGTGTTTTTGTATCGGACTGTAGATTTCAAAAGCTTGTAAAAGAAAAGAAGCAAGTGAGGAAAGGGGGCTAGTTAATTAATAGGTTGCTATCACAGACACTTACATACTTGGCTACCTCATATGAGCCCCTGAAGCCTATATTCAGCATAAATGGCAGGGGAATAAAAGAGGTTACAAAATTCTACTCACACCACAATTATCCTCCACTCAAGGCCCCCAGAAACAGATTGAGAAATAAAGAGATAAAAAACAAACAGAGGGACTAAAGACAACAGTAGGAAAAAATGCTGAAGTGACACACACTGAGCCATGATGATTAGCTACTGCAATCCTAGCCTGTGTTTTGTTCTTTCCCTTAGTGTGACCAGAAAGTATAGAAAATCAGCTAGTGAAGTAACACATGTTTAACACAAGATGATTATTAACAGAACTGATTGTTTTAAGTTTTAGGCCTCTAGCTGTAACCAGCCTAGCTAAAAAACTGGGATACCAACTTTTACTGACTTTGCCAGGTAACTCTAACAGACTCAAAAATACTACTGGTATTTCTGAGCTATGCCCACCTCTTTTAAACCCAGTGTCTCTAAGACTGAGTTTCTTTGATCTAGACCAAATAAGTATACAAATTACCCTACTGAAAGACTTTCCTTCAAGACAAAAGCTTGCCATTATACTTTAAGGTAAGTAAAATATTTAATTCCAAAATGAGAAGACCTAAGGTACAAGTTTCCTCTGATAACTGGCGTTTTTATTTTATTCAGGGATTAGCACTTAAGATTAGATCAGCTGCTGGAACAATCACATCCACAAACTTTCAGGGATCCATGATCCTTATGCTATGCTTCCAAGAGCATGCTAACCTTATTCCTTTGAACAAAGGGTATGATAACCTCAAGAACAAGTTTCCTGTTCACTCTCAGTCAGAGACTTTCAAATTAAACTACATGGTTCAGTATGGAAATTAGTCTAACCTTTATTAATAAACTTTTTCACGTGCAATGCACTATTTTTACTCTCTAGGTTTTGAGTTTAGTTTTGTTTTCTGTCATAACTACTGTTATAAGCTACACAGAAGAAGTAACTTCTGGAAGACATCACTGTAACAGAAAAGTATTTTTTAGTAATAAAGCTGCCTTAAAAAAAAAAAACAAAAAAACCCCAACCAAACAAAAATCCACCCACAAACCAGAAGATATTAACCTGAGAAGAAAGAGAGGAAAGGGAAGCGGAGAAACAGTGACTAAAACTTGGTAGGGTTAGGGGGTGGGGGAGAGGAAGGCATAAAATGCTACCTAAACTTAAAAAACAAAACAAAACAAAAAGCAACCAAAAAAAAAAAAACCTAATTCATTGTCATATCCTACATGGAAGGAGAACTTCAGTCTGAAGTAGTGTGGGTGGGACTTACCATCAAGTGATCCAGGACTGACAGCTATGAACTGCCCCAACTGTATCCATAAGAGGATGAAGCAACTCATTAATAACGGATTGGTGGATATGGGAATGATAAACACTACTATACCTAGAATTGCAGGTACAGATTAGGGGGAGAAAGAAAGAGAAAGTTAGAAAATACTATGCAGGAAATACAGTCAGCTCAACGGTCCTGCATTCCTGACTTCCTTATTATTCTCAGAGAGGTTAACCATAAATAGTCACTGACTGTGTTTCAACTGAATTTTCTTAACAAAATCAGCCCTTATTCAAGCACAGAATGTGCACCATCAGGCATGATCCAGAGTTTAATGGGGACGTGTAAAGCATGGGGCAAAATATCTCACTGTTACAGAGTAAGCAGCTCGACTGGAAAATGCACAAAAAAATTGATCTTCAGCACTATTTAGTTTTACACTCCCCTACCATTTATAGATTAAAAGAAACAGGGATAGAGAAGCAATAATGGTATCTTCACCTGTTTTCATAACAGAACAGGACCTTTAGGGACTATTATTGCAAAGATGAAGGCTCAGCTCATTGGATGCTTTTTAAGAAATCCTCCTGCGATGGCATTTTTCAATTAATATATTGTATCAGGAAAAATAAATAGGATCATTTTTAAAATAAGGGATGATATATGTTACAATAAACCTTACCTTGAAAGGTTTGTCCCCACTGTGTGTCAGCATATGCCTCTGCAACCAACTTTGACTTGTTGAAGGTGTATTATATACTTTGCAACCTTTCCACAAGCAAACAAACACCTAATAGAGTAAAAATTCAGTAAGTTTACACAAGTCAAAGACGACAGTAAAAAAAAATTAAAAAATCTGATTAGCAAAGAACCCTGTTTTCACAATACAAAGTACTTCAAAGAATTCTGAACAATAACCATTTATTTTGCAACACAGTTCTTGTATCTCACCAAGGAAAAAAATAATTGCAACCACAAGTATTCCAAAAAGCTGGTCACCGGAATAAAATACCAAAAAAATAAAAAATATGCTCCTGCAGATAAACACAATTGAGAGCTACAGCATCCACTGTAAAGAGTTTGTGTTTGTACCCAATATCTGTATCTGCCAGATATTGAGACAGAAGATTTTTAAATGACAAATTTACATTTTCTGGGTAGCAGATATAGAAATTAAATCATTTACTCTCATAAGCAATTAATAATTTTATTCTTTGAGAGTGAAAAAGTAAAAACTCTTAATTATAATACAGTTGTTTAGATACCAGAGTTTCATATTATGGAATACCAGATACTTCTAGTAAGGGCCTTATACTCAATTCCTGATGAAGAAAGTTACAAGTTCTCACAGGATTCAAAACCTATGGGTGTTTTGTGTTTCCAGTGTACAGATCAGTCACATGCACTATAGTGCAATAAGGGGACTAGAACTTACTCATGCTGATTTTCTCTCTCCTGCCCTTGTGTCTGTCTATAACCAAGAGAATGAAAAAGCTCAATGAACTTGCCTTTCATTAGAATTTCCTCAACAGGTCTGTGTGTGAAGGGAGGGACAGTCCTAATCTGTAGCAGCAAAATACAATCCCCAGGAACAGCACTGTCCATAATACAAGTTTTCAGAACTGCAGGAAACTAATTGGATTTGAGCTTCTTGTTCTCTTTTAGAGATTAAAAAACTCAGTCTTCAACAGATTGTATTTTCAAAACAAAAGAGCAGCCACAGGAGTGCTATGTACTTCTTGTATAATATATAGGTAACCCAGCTTACTAATACAAAGCTGGAAAATCCTGCATGGTTGTATGACTGATCCAGACCTACTGACACACAAAGCTCAAGCCCCTAAACCTTTGGTGTCTGCCACTCCTCAGCTTTGAGATGCCCCGGCAGCCACAGAATTGGAATTTCCAAGATTCCTGGCTCTGCAACAGCTCTGTAACTGTCCCAATATTTCCATCAGGAACTGCGGACTGTGGGGCACTCAGCGAAGGAGTATTACTATGAAGTTACAGATGGCGGAAATGCAATCCCTCCAAAAAACAAGCATTTGTTTTTACAACAACCCCTCAGAAGTCCAGGTGAGGCTTCTTGGGAACCCTTGTCAGAAGGCTGAATCCGAAATATTTCTGAAAAAAAATTTTTGGGAAGTAAAACTGTTCTGTCAAAAAGTATCCTGGGCTCTTCATGGATCTGTCTGGTTTGGAGCCATTATATCAGTATTAGGTTGAAAATATACATTTTACCATACGAGGATGCTTATTACATTGCTTTCAAGTTCGCAATAAGCAGTTACTACCCCCACTTTTCTTCAAATTTATAGTCAATGTAGTTAAGCAATACCTGAAATCCAATCAAAACCACAATATAATTTCTAACACCACTTAAACACCTCACCAGCAGGTGGCAGACAAATCCTTGAAACAAAACAGCCATGATCAGTCCCCTTCCATAGCATCAAGTTGAAGAACTTTTCAAAAAATAAACCAACTCCAGTAGGGGGATAGAAAGCGTGAAACTGAATGCAACAGTTATTAGACACTTGGTGCTTCCAACAACCTCCTCTTTCAGAAAGACAAATACAGTCTAACATTTTCTAAATAGAAATATCCACAAATCACATCATATGGAATGTAAGTGAACAGAAATGCAATTTAAAAAAAAACCACCCTGAAAAATCTTCCAGTCCCTTTTTAAGAAATTAAAAGGGTTCATGGATGGGGTAACAACGATCCCCAGAGATGCAGTTATGTGAAAACCCACAGGATACCAATTTACCTCATCCATTTCGTTGTTTCATCCAGGATTCATATTAACACTTTTATAAACCTATGAACAGAACTACAGAAATCATCTCATGGATGGCTAAAAAGCCAGCTCACTGGGTGGATGATTCTGCTTAGAGCTTAGACTGAAAAAAATCACCAAATATGAAGCTGAAAGTTCAATCACACCAAAAAAAATTAGCTAAATACAACTAGAGTCACAGCTGTCTCAGTGACACAATTACATAATAAATTAAAGTAATGCAAATTAGCATTTTATTTAAGTCTCTTATTCACTCAGAGAGTAATGGCCTAAAACACTTTACTTCCGGAGAAGTCACAGGACAAAAAGACAAAAGATAATGACTATTCTAGGTTAAGATTTGATGTTAGCTCTCCAAGAAATTGAAGAGCTGCAACATACAGCACCAAAAGCAGGCAGATTGCTTGCGTTAACGTAAAGGTAGTTTACACGACATGTTCCAGGAATCAAAGGCAATTTGGGAGGTTGGGGAGGGCCAGGTAGTAAGTACAGAGTTGAAATTACTCTACTGGAAGATGTTTTGAAACATTGAAATTGTGAGACCAAAGGAAATGGCACCATTTGACCAGGGATTAGACTGAAATATACATGATTATATATGCACCTCAATTTAAAAAAAAACAAAACAGTAGATGCAATTAAGTTGAAGGTATACTTGCCATCAGTACTACAGACAGAGCTGTTTCAATAAGACTTTGTACTCTCAAGTCAATGAGTCTTACATCTTCCCTATTATACATTCTGTATATATTTTACCTCTACTGAGACTCCATTTGTAAAAATAATCAAGATATGACTTCACCCGAGTTCAATGTAGTAACACGTACACTAATAGTTTTAAGAAAATTAATTCCTAATATAAGCACTTAAAGATACACTAACAGCTTCAGGATGTTTAGAAGTTAGCAGATCCATCAAAAACCCAATAGCCTCAAATCATTTACTTAAAAGAACTTACTACATTCTTAAAGTTTGACATTCCATCAAAAACACAGAATACCAAATCAAGTGAACTATGCAAAAGACAATAGCTGAATTCCTAACACCAGAATGCTGAAGGCCCAACCTTAGTTGTCACTAGCTACAGAACTGATACTTTAAACCATAAATTTTGTTACTGTCATTAAAGAGTAAAATATTGGCAACTAAGAAAGATGGAGAAAACAAAAAGTAACACCAACCCCTCCTCGTTGACCATCCACATGTATGGAGCGAATGTGATCTGCCAAATCCGGGCTGGAGCTGAAGCAAGCATGGCAGTGGTCCCAACAACAGTTATAAGCAATGCTTTTTGCAGAGGAGGCAGGAACTCCTTGTCCATTCATCATAACTGGAGTTGAACGCCCACTGGAAATTGTGCTGTCTACATCCATAATAGTGCTGCTTATGCTGCAAGACAAAAAAAAAGTTCATACTTGTTGCATTTTAACAGAACAAATAAAAATTGTAGCTCTTTGGGGTTTTGTTTCACATATATTAAGACAGGTTGAAAAGAAAATCTTACACATTATTTACTGTGGTTCATCACTTTAAGTATAATAAATGTACAGTCAGGAAATAGCTACTATTACTCAACAGTATAACTTCTTCTGGACACTGACAACAAAACGGAGGGATGGAAAATTCTCTCCTTCACTGACTTGTCAGAAAGTTAACTCTCATGTGATTAACACAGTCATTTTTAAACTACATTAAACAGCCATTCATTATTTTTATTTTCCAGGAAAGAGGAAGGGGGGGGAGGGGGGGGGAAGAGAAAGAAAGAAAAAAAGGTCAAAAAAAGGGGAAGAAGGAAAAAAAAAAAAAAAAAGGCATGCTAGGTCAGACCAGAGCTCTATCTAGCCCAGCATCCACCGCTAACACTAGATCCTTAAAAAGAATACAGCACTAAAGTTCTACAGAAGGTTTAAGGTACTCCCACGCCTGCCCCAGCATGGTGTCCGTCACATGCATGGTCTAAACTAATGCTTTTTGTTCTTTTACAACCTTCCAGAGAAGCCAGAAGCAGCAGTGGGTATACATGGCCAGCAGGAGTCATTTTCATCAGCTGTTCTGCTCTGTATCTCAGCAGATACAGCACCTAGTATCAAATTGGACCAGAAAAAAAATTGCATAGAGTGTGCTCTCTTTTCATATATAAGCAAAAAGTATGGAAACAGATCGATGTTCTTTCCAGATAAACATTAAATAGCTACTGATATACCCTTTTTTTTCCCTTGTGAACCTGTTCACTGCCTTTTAGGACCTGTATGTTTTTGTCTTCCACAAAGCTGCACCATTACAGAACAGCTGATCTTTGAAAGGACCTCAGAAGATCAGGTGGCCAAACCTCCTGCTCAAACAGGAGTGAGATCAGATTGCTTGTGGTCTTGTCCAGCTGAGTTGTTAATGGGTGTCTCCAACGACTCGAGTTTCTGCTACCTTTCTGAACAATTTTCCCAATGTCTGATTGACCTAATTATGGGGGAGAGGGAAAATTTCCCAACATCTCATCAGAATTTCCAGTGTTGCAACTTCTGTCTGTTGCCTCTCATCCTTGGCAGCTGTAGGGTTGAGATGACCCTGGTTCCTCCTTTGCTAAACTTCCCTATCAGGTCACTGAAAACAGCAATAACCCTGCCCTTCTTCCCCCAAAACTGAAAACAAAAACCAATCTCTCAGCCTCTCCATGTATAGCATTTGCTTCAGCCTTCTAACCGTCTTGGAGACTCTCCACCAGATCCTTACTAGTAGGTGAGTATCTGGGATGAGTCCCAAACCCGACAGTAATCCAGATATATTCTTAATGGTGCCAAGCAGAGGTGAAGAATCACTTCTATTGACTGTACAGATACACTTCTGCTACTACAGCCCAGTATGCAGCAGTAATTTTTACATGGGTGTCTTCACATACTCTTTTGAGCAAAGCACAAGGAAAAAAAAAATATCTAATTACATAACTTTAAATAAAGAAAATAATCATTTCCTATTCAGTTCTATGTAATGTTTATAATTTCCTAACTTTTATCACATCCCTTTTCTCCCCCACCTCTTGCACATAATTTCTATGCTAAAGCATTTTGCTTTTAAAGGTACAGATGCTGTTCTGTATTTTTGACCATCACTGTTTACATACCCATTATTGTTATATTACATATTTTGAGATGGCTAAAACAAAAATTACACCAAATTTGAAGATATCATTAGCATATTTGCTCTTTTGCTCTAAAAGCATTTACTAGCAATTTCGCACATTATCTGTATCTTTTTTAATCACTACTGTGCTAGCAGTTTTTTCCTGTGATAGATTTTGAAATCATCAAGTATCTGCCTTGTTTAGATTTCCCCCTCTCACCCATGTGGATTCCACTTCATTTATCAATTAAAAAAATGTCTTGCCTTAGTCAAAATAACAGATTCCCTTTAGCAATGCGTTCCAGTTAAACTTTAGCTTTAACTACCCTGAGTAATTTGGTTTCACGAGCAAACTCTGATCTGAGAGATACCAGCAAGGTAACATAAATGCTGACTACCACATTCCAAGCACAGAACCCTTAAAATATCTTCTTCCAACCCATTCCTGCTATTATTAAAACTGACCAATTATTCTTAGGCCTTTGTTTTCCAAATTAAAAAGAAAGTTTTAGAGACCTTTTCAATAATAAAAGTATATCAAATACATACTTTCTAAATGCTATACAAATACCACACACTTTTTTCACCGTCCCAATTTCAAAAAAGATCAAACAATTTACAAGGCATGGCTTCTACCCATGAAAGTCATACAGGCTTTTTGCTGCTACACAGCATTTTTCCATGTGCCCACTATTTTTATTTTCTTCCCTTTTCTATACCCTGAACACACACAGCTTTCCATGATCCCTCCCCACCTCCTCCCCCTGCAACCACTCACTTGTCTTGGTTCCTTTCATGACATACAAGCTCACAATCTGCAACCAGCAAATGAAGAAAAGGTGGCCAACAGAAGCCTATAGAAATGGTTTTGAAGCTGTTCCAGATTGCTGCCTTTCCCAAAAAGCTTATTTTATATTCATCAGAAACTTCCAAAAAAAGCGCAACTAGCACTGAGCTGAAGCTATCAGTCCCAACAGCGTTAACAGCCACTAACTAAAACTACTGGGAACAGTAGTTTAGGATTCCTCTAGGGAATTGTCAGAAGCTTTAAGTGCAAAAAATGTTGCAAGCAATCCCAGTTTTTCCACCACGCCAAGCTCACAATAGATGCAACTAGGAGACTAACATTCCCTCCTTCCTCAGCTGATGCCTAAGTCAAAAATTATCCCCCAAAGTAAATCTGTAAAACTGTGTTATGAAAGCAAAGTCTACCAAAAGGATGACAGGAAAATTGAATAAATAATTGTGACCCCCCCCCACCTGAGTTTGAGTTATCCAAATAGTTTTCTCAAAATCAGTACTTAGAAGTTTGAACACATACAAGATGGCACATAGCCTGACCACTTCTGTCGCATACAGCAAAGTTACACAGATCAGTGGTTCCAACAGGAAGTTGCTTAACCACAGATGGCAAAGCACTGCAGATACAGCACCCATGCAAGAGCTGCCTCAGACAATTTCATGGGGATAAGTAACCCTAACTTTCTCACAGTTGAAAGGTACTCAAGTACAGTACTTTATAAACACTTTAAGGAGTAGTTCAAACTTCCAAGCTATTTACAGTCAGTCCGAGTTTCTACATCCACTGACAGCATTAGTACCATTCTCAAAAACCCCACAAACAGGCATAAGGAAACTTCTGACTAAGAGGAGGTACAGTGCTGGTGACCACAAGGACAGACTATGAAGGGGTATTTAACATAGTTCTCTCAAGGGTTCCCTGTTTTTACAGCCAGGTCTTAAGCAGGAGAGCAATGAGAAAACATAACCCAGAACGAGTTCTGTGAAAGAACTGGGGGGGGGGGCAGGGAAGTGCACACTCATGAAGGTGTGCATGTGGTTCCTCCGGTTCACAAGCATGCAATCTGGTTAATTTCTCTAAGCAGAGATGAAAAAAATCTCAAATTGATGAACCTGTAGGATGAGAGTTTATTTCATATCACAAATGCAATGCAATATACCTTGACCACCTTCTGATACAAAATTACAGGTCTCTAATTTTACAGCCTAAGGAATGCAAATACTTAGGCACTTTTTTTTTTAATATCTTATCCTTCCTGTAGAAAATTACTCTTGGTTTTGGAGAAAAATATGTAAAAGTCAACTAGTAATACTGAGCCAGCAAAAAATATTCTGATAAGTAGGGTTATTAATGACATGAGAAACCAGTAACACTTAGAAAGCTGATTCAGTTATAATAGTTTAAATGTTTGCTTGGTTTGGTTCTATGAGTCTAAGTGTTTTTTAAGGGCTAACAGATTAGAGTTGCATACACAGTATCAAAACTTAGTATCAGAGGAACTGGAATAAAAAAAGGTTGCCCATAGCACTTAGACCAAGTAGTAGCATACAAAATTTCTTGGAAATTGAGGATGATGTGCTACATTGGACTGTGATTCTAGAATCTATTCAAGATATAGTCTAAAAATGGAAAAAAAGAAGTAGTAATTCAAATCCAGTTAAGTGATAACAAATCAGTATTTTATTTAAGAGGGAATGCCTTCCTTTCTTCTAGTTTGAAGAACTTTGTGTAAGATGTTAAAGAGTACAGACAAATATTGTTGTAACAGGACCTACTAGAGAAACAGCTAAACTGCTTATAAAACAAAATGGCTAAGAGTCACACAACAAGAGACTGCTGTTTTCTGATAGTTCTCTTGATAGGCTCCACCAAAATGCAAGAAACTCATTGCCCTGACACATTCCTTCTCTAGGAATAACCCTTTAAATAAAAATGTAAAATGAATTTTTCTTTTTTTTTTCCCTTCTGTGCCTCCAGATATTTCAGATATGCCTCCA
This sequence comes from Buteo buteo, assembly GCF_964188355.1. Classification (NCBI taxonomy): domain Eukaryota; kingdom Metazoa; phylum Chordata; class Aves; order Accipitriformes; family Accipitridae; genus Buteo; species Buteo buteo. The sequence goes on along the minus strand of NC_134189.1, from coordinate 16,801,873 downwards.
ACCTATTTCAGGTGATCAGGCACCTCATAGTACTGAGAACCTAGAATTAGTTTCCGTCTTTGTCACTTAGTGAGTTCTGTGTCACCCAGGAAAGAGGTAAAGGCTGCAAAGAGAATTTGTAAAAGACTAGCAACACCTTTCCTCTCTGACACAGTGCCCTGTACATCTCAAGCATGTGTACGTTTTCTCTAGTCTTCCATACACTGATAAAGTAACAGGAAGCTTTTCAAAGGAAAGTCTGTAGTATATATAGCATCAGAGAAGCCACTGACTTGGGAGGTCTCTTGCCCTTGACCTGCCATTTCAAGATGAAGCAGGAAGATGATGGTAATTTTTATAGTCAGAACTGCGGCTACCACTAAGTCTGCAAAGACTTAACTGCAACACTGTTTTTGTTAGACCTGCCAATTCACCCACTTTTTTGTTTCTTGGGATTTCAGAAAGGGTGTGAGGGCAGGACATACAAGTGGGTAAGATGTGCACACACACTCCACCATCTTATCTAATCCGCTTGAGTCTCTTCCTGACCAAAGAGTGGAAGCACATCAACTCAGCCCAAGAAGGGATGGACTACTAAAATAGTGTCTGTATATCTTTCAATCTATGAATGGGGCTTTTCAATCCAATCTCACTTTCTATCTGCTTGGGATGATCCAAGAGAGGGAAAAGTTCCTTAACAAAGGGAAGGTAGTAATGGAAATTACATCCTTCTGCTTTCTCATCTGAAATCCATAAAGCCTGTTAAGTGGGAAAGTAATACTGTGTATCAGAGGAGAAAATAGAACAAAGTAAGGAAAACACAGACATTCTGGCAAACTACTGGTAACAAAACAAAGACATTGAAACAAATTTTTAGCTAAATAAGTTAAAGCAAGTTTTTCTGCCTTTTTCTAAGCCCTTTTTCCTCAGCCAGGAGATCTGTTTAAATCCTGACTGCCACTATCAAAGCAGAATGACACGAGTAGAACTTAAGCGCTTGTGGCATTTCCCTATTGCTAGTGACAGACAGGTTTGGGTTTGCTCCCAAGCTGTAAGCAGGCTCCAGCTCCATTGTAATGGATCTATAGACCATAGCCTGATGAAGAACATTAGACATTTGAGTTTCAGGGAGTTCAACTCAGGGGTCATCCTAAACAATAGAGCATCAAAAACAGTCACTGCTGGAGAGAGCCTGCATACACAATAGCTGTTTTTAAGAAGCACCATTCAAAAGACTGACTAATTACTAAAATTTAAAACTGTTACAGCAAGCACAACATAGTCTTCAAGCTTATGTTATCCCTGCTTTCATCCTGATCCGAGCACCAGAATCAACGTGAAGAAAAACATCACAGCTCTAGAAGCAAGAACTGAATGCCTTTCTAAAATACATCACTAAACCCACACCTCCTTTTACCAAGTCTGCAAACACTGGCAAACAGTGCCTTCCAAATGCAGCAAGGTAGAACCAAAACCACAGAATCTTCTCAGCAGAGTCAGACCTTCTTCCCTCCTCCCACAATTTTTCCCTCTACCCAGAAGGATCAACAGCTTTGAAATGATACTGACATTTAAAGTGTTTTCATTAAGCAACAATACTAATGCAAGCTTAAAGAGAGGAATCATTACCTCAAACACACTGTTTCAGGTCTTATTTTTACCTATGCCTACTTTACCTTTAGCTAGAAATAATACATCTTCATAATCAAGATGATTAAGTTTTTTTTTAGCATCACTTTCACGTTAAAAGGTTAGTACCTGTGCAATCTGTACGTGCATGTGAACCAAATGCATCTACCTGGTTAAATCCAGACCAAACTGTATTTAAAAACAATCCTGAAACTGAAACAAAAAATAGCTAAAAACTTATTAGAACTTGCAAGTCATTTGCGCTTTATAGAGAACAAAAAAAGTTCTTCAACCATTTTTAATCCTGGATTATTCTTTTTTTTTAAGGATCTGAGCAAAATTAAGCCATTGTTGCAGTCATGTAAACATGAATATGTACTATCAGGACAAAAAAATTCCAAGTTATTCCCAACTTAAAATACACAAATTTCAAACCATGTATTTTACCACATGCACATTTGGGCACTAATCGTTGTGTACAGTTAAATGCAAATGAAAATATAACAAGCCTGTGATTTAATGCATTAAAGAAAAACGGTGTATTGCACATCATTCCTGACACACGCTTGGCTCTCCAAGGAGATCAATTTCATCACTACTGCAAGTAATCCCTTCCATTGAATTTAATTAATGGAATGCCCCAAATTTTTTCTTCCCCTTTTTTTGTTAATCTTTCAGAACGACAGCCAGTAGGAGTCTAGAAGGAAAATCAACAAAAACAAAAGAACAGCAGCATAATTTCGTTTTTACTTTCCATGAACCACCATTAGCAACTGTCCACTTGAAGTAATAGTAGAGACGGGCATGGAACACATGCACAAAAGCCCAATCAATTTGCTATTATACTTTTAATGTCTGCTAAACGTACTCCCTCTAGACCTTAACTGAAGTAACCTTCCCTCAGGCAAAATTCAGACCTAACAGATGGGCCTTATACCATGCCCTTGAGGGTCAACAAGCACTGCTTCAGTCTGATCAACAGGAGCTCATTTCAGAGTTACAGTACCTCCACCGAGAATGCTGAGCTTCCAGTCCCCAGATGTTCAGTAGGTAAGCAAAGGACCCAGCTGATTTCAGCTAACACCAAGGGAAACGACTGTGACAGATCCTATAATAAATAACCTCATCTTGTAAAAGCATCAAATTAAAAATGAGCAGAGATTTCAGGAAACATACATTGCAGGGTCGCTAAAACCAACACTACTGAGCAGCCATAAAGCTGCACACTACACTAAAGTAAGGAATCTTCAGAAACAGTTTATTCTAAAGTACACAGTGATAATTCAGTCATAGAGCATCAAATCCACAGAATATTGTCTCCTACTAGATGAAAAGAATAATTAACATTCAAGAATCCAAACAGTACAAACCTCACTGGACATAGGTGAACATTTTAAGGATTAAAAAAAAAACCAAACCAAAAAACAAAAACCCGACGCTGCTAGTTTCTTTGGCTTTTACTAGTCAGCAAAATGCCCTGTCATTTCTGCATGGAGCTTCAGCTACATTGTTCCAATCCATGAGGGAAGCTTAAGAAAGAAAACAGAACCATAACGCTCAGATAAAACAAACTCAGAATAATGGAAACACTGTGAGTGACAGTAATTTCTTACAGCAACTTCAAGGGGTAAAACCTAGAATCCAACAGAAAATCTTTTACCACATGGAAGACTAAATCACAAATAGGTACTAATCCCAAAAGAAAGCAAACAGCTTCAATTGCAATCATTCAATTACAAATGCCAAGTCAAAACTGAACAAAAATTGAAAGGAAAAAAAAAATTGCATGCCTAGTGACATACCCCAGCACCTCATTATTTTCATTTCACTAGCAAAAGTCCAGAGTGAAAACAAAAACTTCACAAGTTTCCCCGTCACTCTATTCCTTTCCAAGACAAGGGGTGGAAAACTCTCGTGTACAGTTCTGGCCAATGGACTAGTTCACAAAAACAACAGACCACCTAGCAGTTTTACAGGTTTTTGAGGCAACCAAATTCAAAGTGATTTACACTCACTACTTCCTAATGCAATCAATGGTCAAACAAAGATAAATCCTCAAAGCTTGAAAATGATCAAATTATCAACCCTGAGCTCCCATCATTCATCATGAGCTCCTACATCTGTCCTAGGAATTACATCTTTTTTATAAAATCTCCATCACTTCTAAATGTGGGAACTGCTGTATCTTCTCCAAGAAGCATTACGTGATTAACTTTTACTTTTTTACATCCCACCCAGCAACATGAACTTCAGACCAATGCTGTTAAAAACTGAAGTAGGACAAACATCATTTCTAAGAGCTAACAATTTCAATGGTGCAACTGAACTTGATACAACTGATTAGTAACAGAAATTGCTACATTGGCTCCTAAATGAAAGCAGAGGAAGAATAAATTAATCTGTTTTTGTACTAAGATTTAACTTCTGCTGATCCTCAATGAATATTAAGCAAACTTTAATGCCAACCCCTTTATGAAGTTACTATCAGAACATCTGCATAAGGGTACCAGTAGGCAATAAAATGCAGTGCTCAAGGCAACTATACACAGGTGTCCAAGCAGTTTTAAAATAATCTTTGCTTTGCACTCTCCAAATGATCATGCCAATTTAAAAGTAAGATTAAAACAGATCCTAAGAAAAATTAAGAGCTCACAAAACATGAGCAACCACTATGAGACAGCAACAGAGCAGAAAAGTTTAACATTTGCCTGATCTTTTTTGTTCCTCTCCCCATCTTTGGTGAATTTGGTATTTTATGATGCATCTACATTGGTAACAGATATACTCTTACTACTAAATTTCCATGATTTATCAATTTAATTCCCCAAATAAACATTTATGTTCCACAAGCAAAACAGTTTGCCCTATTTTAATGGATGTAGTTCGATCGTGGCACACAAATGGCATAATGCTTTAGAGCTCTTAAAATATCTTTTTATCTAACCAGCAAATAACCCAGAGAGAATTTTCAAATTAGACAAAAAAAATAACTTCAGCTACCCATATTTCTAAGGTTTTTTTATTATTATTATTTTCCTGAGAAAACCATTTGTCTTTAATTTAAATAGAAAGTATCCAAAATAATTTCATGACTGATAATGATCAGTATCTGAATACAGGAAAATCTACCACCACCACCAGTAAGAAAAAAAATAGTGTATGCAGATAAACCACCACCAAAACAAAAACAGATTGCAGAACACTAAATGGCTGTCAAAGAGAAAGGTAATTCACATGGCAACAAAAAATTAGAATACCTGAATCAAAACAATAAGCCAGAACTACATGAAGTGAAAGTCCACCACTGTATTTTTAAGGCAGTACCTTTTCTGTTCACATCTGCTCTTGCAGCTCCTATCCACAATGACCCCTGATACCAGACAACACAACTGACTCCATGGCTCTTCAGAGGCAAGGGAGCAAAAGTAGGATAAGCAAGAAGTGCATATGTCAGCAAAGTTACTTTGTGAAAGTGAAGAATGAACCTAGCAAGTAAGAGATATAATACTAAAAAGTTAAGAAGGATAGAGAAGGAAAATAGCAGTGTTTGGTGGTCTAGCATTTTCCAGAAACACTTTCAAGTTCTTAATATCATTTAAATAAGTAAAATCAACATTAAGGCAACTTCTAGATAAAGGAAAAAGACCATGATTTCCAGGACTGCATGATTTGAGGGCAGCCACTCACTTGGAAGCACTTGTGCTTCTGAATCACTTCGGCATCTTTTTTGGAAATCAAACTTATGCTTTACACAGATCAAGTTATTCTAACAAAAACTTTTCAAAATGAACAGGACTCAAGAAATATTCATAAATCAAACTTAAAAACAAGGCTGCATAAACTCTTTATTGAGTATCTATACAGCTGTGACGACTAAGAAATCAACATAGTGGAAGAATAAAAAAGTCAAGGGAGAATTTTATACAGCATGACAAGCAATAACATTAAAAAACTTGTTTTGAAATTCATTTTGCAGCAATAACTTATTTTAGAGTAAAGCTGCATCTAGATTAGGTATAAATACCTAGAAAAGGGAGCAACACTGCCAACACTTCAGATTGGCAGTATAAAACCAGAGGAAGATAGAAAAGTTCTTCAAGACAGAGAAATCGAAGGAACTTAAAATAACAAACATGCACAGGAAACAAAACAAGACTGAGAAAGAGTGTTATGAATCACCACCTCTCTAGAGCTGTTTCCACTCTCCTGGATCACTTACTTTGATTATTTAGATTGTTAGCCCTAGAATATTTGGGCTCATAATATTTACATAACACAAAGCCAGGTTATCACTGGGTTTGTAGCATACAGAGGAACAGGTAACACAATAAAGAAACTTGGAATGCCAAAATATCAGAAGAACAGTGAGAGAGTAGAACAGGTTAAACGTGCATGCCTTGTGCTATGACAGCACAAAGACTACATATGCAAAAGGATTACACAAATCAAGAAACTGTAAGTGGTTCTGCCTTAAAGATACAAATAAAACCGACTTTCATTTCTGGGAACCACATTATCTTCAACTTGATAATCTCCTTGGAAAGTTAAGGAACAGCAACAAGTGGTTCATAATTTTCAATCTTTACTGATAAAACAGTATGTTTACTAGCACAGCTTAAGACAAGCACAGAAGAAACACATTGAGCCATTAAAGATTTTCTGAACCATACTTTCCATTCTGAGAACCATAATCAATATGAAGTAATCAGCACTGGAAGTCAACAGCCTTCAGGCACGGTGTCAAGGAAATTTCACCTGCTATAACTATTACTCTCCCATTCTCCCATCCTCAGGATACCTTCCCTTACCCCACCCCCAGAACAAAACCTCAGAAAACAAGAAGAAAAAAATGACCAAACACAGATGCAAAACTCCCAGAGGAGACCTAAAAAACCCCTCCACTTTCAGTTACTGTCATGTTAGGTTCAACTTAATAGAGAATAAAAATACATAGATAGGATAGCATTCTATAAAGTAGCAGCTTTGCCTACTCATACCTCATTGAATAGTTGCTACTTCAAGTATTAACCAGGCATCAAAAGCAAAGAAACCAGCAAAGTAAAACTCCATAACTGACTCAATTCATAACAGAAAGGTCATAAATTAAGGTCTGATTCCTGTTCTGCTGGACACTGAACTACTACTTGTACAAATTGTCTAATCTACAACTTGGTGTGCAAGTTAGCCTAAGGAAGTCTTACTTAAAGACATGCCAAAAGTCATTTTATTTCAAATGAGAAAAAAAAAGTTTACATTTCTCTGTTTACTGTGTATATAACTAAAATATTTTCTTTTCACCCTTAAGATATTTAATATTTGGAATCTAAGTTATGATTACAGCACAATAAATTATAATGATCAAAATAAGGGCTTTACTGCAGTTTTACAGGGGAACTAGTAATTTGTACAAGATGCTGCATGGAACAATGTTAAGATTAACAGTAAGGGGAGAATCTTTATACCATATTGTTATTTAGTAAAGTATATTTAATAAATGATACTACCACTATATGGGCCAAAAATTTTGTCTTTTACAGGTCTCTCAAACAACTTAGGTTCATTTTATACCCTCTGACAAAACACAAGCTATTTAAATTACAGCACTCTCCTATGGTGCATCGGGATGACAACAGGACTTTCAAGATCATAGCAAATCTTTTGCTTTTCAATCACTATCAAATATCTTTGCATATACCTTAAGTAACCCTCTATTAAAAATGTATCCATTAAACATTAGCAAATGAAGTTTAGCAAAAGATATTTAAGATCTTAAATTCTAGTACAGAGAAGAAAATTAGATATGGGAAAAGAAATCCCCGGTCGTTTTTTTTTTTTTTAAACCACCATTAAGGGGAAAAAGTACACTGGGATCTTGAGTGAGAAGCTTCAAATTTTTTCCCAACTATTTTTTGTTTTTCAGTTTTGCAAAATCACAATCTGAGAATTGTAAACACTATCTTAGCACATCACAAACCCAATGACAGATAGCAAGCATAACATGGAATATTTATATTTCATTTTCTAAAACAAATTTATTTGAACACATTCATATTCTAAACACAAACAACTCTGGGCAGAATGTATATAAAGTTATAAAAAGGAACCAGTTATACAGATAGATAACAAAACAAAGAAATCTCTACCTCAAAGAATCTTCCAAAACTACAAGTTTCATTTTGCTGCAAGTCATGCCACCGTATTTTTTTAATAGCAACTGGGAGAGTGGGTAAAACTCACTGTTCAAACAAAGGAGTTCCTTACTCTCTTCTGTTCCCTTCTCCTGCACAAATTAACTGGAGATTACATTCCCACCTGTTTCAAGGATTCCCTGCAATTACTTGGCTCCTTTACAGCAGAGACCACTTTTTCACTTCCTTTGGGTTAAGCGCTTGCTTTTTCCTCAGGCTATTAGACATATCTCACTCCCTATCATACCAAAAGTTTTCTGTATGTATTTCGCATCTCCCCCTTGTCAGAAACCTCTATTCCCATCTCAAATACTCCATCTGCTCCCTTCTATGCCATGTCCCCACTTTCCTACCCAATAATAGATTGCTCTACAACTATCCCAACGCAACAGGTTCTATGTGTACTTCCACATTGCCATCTTCCATGCTAGCTCTGCATACTGCTCGTTCCCCCACTATTATTCTCTAACTGGATAGTTCTTGGAAAGCTGTGCAGATTTGAATAAGAGTGGCTATGGTTGAACATTTCCACTGCATCATCCAAAAAAGTTAGGTTTATCTGTGACCAACTCCAGACATGCATGATATCACATCTCTGCCAAACGGATGTTCAGGCTGCACATAACACCCAGTTTAACTTAACTGCAAAGTGGAGGAAAAACAAAAACACACACACGCACAAACAAAAAAAAAGAAAAAACAACCAAGACAGTTCTTTCCACTACTGCCTAGGAAATTCCCCGAAACAACCCACCAATCAAACTTCATATTCGGAAGTTACCAGACTTAATGTCAAAAACTTAAACAAAATGCACATAGACCTGTGTGGATGTATAAATCCAACATAAAAGCAATACCATTTGTCTCCTACACCGAATGGGAAAATGTTTTTCTTGAATTCTATGAAGTATATTTACATCTTACTACAATAAGTATAACAGCTCATTATACCAAGCTCTTTCATCTCGTTCACAAAAAGACCTCATGTTAACCACTCAATTATACCAACCAACAGCTTTATTACTAAAGATACTCACTATACAAAATATCTGGGCTGTTTTGTCTTCCCATCAAAAGCTATTTTCTTCAGTGCCAGAAAGGCCTGAACATAACCATCACAGAAATAAGGGGTTTATTTTGCAGTTTGAAAGCAAATAACAGCAACAATAAACGCAGTCAGAAATGCCGAAAATGTAATTTTCAGCAGAATTTTGGAAACTCAGGTAATCTTCCATATAGCCCACTCTGACACGTCAATATTACACACACTCTAAAAAAATTTTAACAACTTAACCACCTTGCCATAAGTGCTAATGAATGATTCCTCACTTCCTGGATAGGAACAAGTGAGACTATGCAGCAAAGAGAGGCCTGAAGCACTTTTTAATCTGGTCACATGGATACATGAAGCATACCTATTAGTACCATATGCCTTCCTGATCATATTTCAAATTTACTATTCTGCCTTCATAAACATCACTCGTACAATTCAGATGTCAGTGCCTAGTCAGTCTTGAAAATTCTTCACTTTTAAGAGTTTCAAAACCCAGATAAAATAAAGACCATATTTAAACCTTTAAATAACTAATATTATAAAATCAGCACACCTATTAGATTTTGAGAAGGCCTTCATTTTAAACAAGACTAAAAAAACCCGCAGCCTAGGCCCTGGATTTTTCATGTCTAAATCTCTTATCTTTCAACATGTTAGTTTCACCCTGCCTCATTTCACTCGATAAAAAACCTGACAATCTGAAGCACAAAAAGGTTTATTATTGAAAAACTTCCTGAAACATCTGTTCTCTAAACTGCTTACCTATTACATGGGAACAGAATAATAGCATTTCTAGAAGTATTCTACATGTCTAATATCGTTAAGATAGCTAGCAGTGTCCTTGAGCATTATAAGTATTCCTTGAATCAGTCCCTCTCAATAACCATTTCTGCTGGTGAATAACAGCAAACATGAAAAGGCTCAAAAAAAAAAAAGCAAGCCTTACAAGTTATATGAAAATCATTAATTAGTGCTGTGTGTGAGGGAAATAGGTCCGATGACAACCTGTTACATTTGGCCTACCAACTAGTTAATCAGCACTTTATATACCAGTCAGCAACACAGCTGATACCTCCAGCTAAAACATATTTTTTCAGTGTTTCTTGCCTAGTCAGTAAGAGGAGGGAGCAAAGGATAAACTGCTAAAGACGGGTAAGGATGATGTAAGAACGGAAGACCAGGCGTCACTTCTAGGTGAGAATACAAAGATGCAAGACAAATTCACAAGGGTGAACAAAAAAGCCCTTCATATAGGTTTGCTACTTTTCTGCTAAACATGTTATTACAACTGTGAGAGCTACCACTGTTCTCTAAATCAAACAAAAATCTGATAATGAAATTATTTGCAGGTTCAAATATACTTCCCTAATAAACTTTCCAGTAAACAATATTTAAATTATTTCAGTAATCTGACACTAAGTGTTTGTAAGTAAATATTGTAGTTCAGCAATAACACATCAGTGAGCTGCAGATGCATGTTCACTGCATTCAGATCAGCTGATTTATACCCAAATCCATGCATCTACTTAGGTCTAGCTTCATTACCTGTGGCCCAATGCTAAACTAGGTTACTGTGTTTATAGTTAACTGAACCATTATTTTTTCCTTTAAAGTCATATCAAATGTTTCTCAGCATTGTAGTAAGACTAGCAGATCCAGAGAACTCTGGAGAAACACATCCATCCTTTCAGCACATGTCTGAAGTTAGGGAAAGGCACAGGAAAATTACCAGCATTCACATGCTGATAGTCTTTGTTCTAACTGTAAATCTGGAGGATAACTAGACTTGAATGCAGCCTATTATTATTGAGCCAACTAATCCGAGCTTGCTCAAAAGTCATAGACAAACTTCAGCACAGTAGTGGGAACTTAGCACAATTCCCAGGAAACACCTGGAATGACTACACATCAACGAGACACCTACCAGTCCTACAGTTATTGCACTCAACTGTCATTACCGATCTGAAAATGCCACCTGGTTATCCTAGGTATCAGTTTGGGTTTTGCTATTTGGCTTCTGGGTTTTTTGCAGGGGAAGGTAAATATGTTTTAACAAAGTACAAAGTCTGTCTATGTGTATGGAAATGATTAAAATTCACCCTAAGTTTCAGGGCACTGATATTCAACTTTATATTAGTTTCTTGTGTCATTATGAACGCTCACAAATTTCCTACGGTAATGCCCCAAATTATTTATTCTCTTAGCAGATACTCTGAAAATACATTCAAAATGTTAGAAGTTGCTGAATAGTAGTTATATTTCGATCATATGCAAGATTTTCCTGTTCAGCTGTTTTATTTGTAGTTTATTTTATATTTGATATCACTAAATCAAAAATGGAAGAGATAACACACTGATAATTGTGGCAAATGATGAAGACCATACACAGGGAAACAGGAATTTGATCACTCACGGAATTCAGGCCCTCTCACCACACCCTCTTATTTATTCAAATTTTCTAAAGAGGAAACAAGAAAAAAATTCCAAGCCTAGGGGCATGATCTGAATGTTACCAAACCTGCCTACAGCAGGAGAATCTTTACCAAGCGTACCCCTCTACCAGCTTCCTCTCGCTTAACCCAGGGAATGTAAATTCAAGCATGTTAGTTCAACCTCTCTCTTTCCTTTTCTCCCTCCGCTCTCCCCCAGGTAATCTTACTCTACATCACACTGTGAGATGAGACACCAAGTTTCTTATGACTTCAGAGGCACAGGTAGTCAGCAAAGGTCATGAAGTACTGTCCAATATACCATTTCATATAAAATATCACTTAATAGATATGGTATGATTCTCTAATAGTTACGGAACTTACATTTTAATGCAGAGGTGACCAAATCAATGAATAATTAAATCTTTGAGAATTTTAATATATTATCATAAACCTGTACCTCCTCCTATAAGTCTAAACTGTTCCCAGCTCTTCCCTAGTATTTCACCATCCCACCTCACATACTCTTTAGCTCTTCAGCATATCCCCTACATTTTGCAACACTCTGCTTGTCTATCTGATCATCTAAAAGGCACAAGATTATGCTGTAGCCAGCATCCAAGCAGCAGCAATCATTTGGATCCTAACTAGGTCAAGCAAGTGACTTGCTAGACTACATGTAGCAAAAATAATAAAGCATTCTACCATGCTGCAGCAAGGGGTGCATACAAAATGAACTTTCGATCATCAGGAGTAACAAATGGCACTCTCGGTAGCATTGCTCTTTTCCTACCCAACTCAACAACCAGGCTTTGAAATTACAGCACAAAATTCCCTCTCAGCACCCCAAGTTTTTCGGCTGCAAAGTTTTATCTTGAACTGCCAAAGATTAAAAGGAAGGCGCAGTCCTTATTTAAACCACTAAACGCAAAGAATCCCACTCCTGCAACTGAGTCTGTACCAATGGTACTGGAAAGGAGCAACGATGAGTACGCACATGGATTTAACTCTGTGACTACAGCAAGAGAACTGTAAGAACAATGACAGAGAAAGAAAGTAGCACACTAACTCTGGAGTGCACAAGCAAGGCATAATGACACTGTACTTCCAGAAAACCCCTGCAAATTATTTCTGTTATTTCCTCAACCCACAAACTGACATGCACTCAGATAAGATCAGGATTAGATTTAGATTTTAATTCGATGAAAAACAAGAAACTATTATCTTAAAACTCCATTATGTACCTCTTGTTTTTCCAGCAGTCTACTCCCATACTTATGTGATTTCACATAAAGTCTCAGCTTTTGAAAAAAAACCAACACAATATCCAAACACCCACCCCTCCTTTCCATCTTGCACTAGTTTGGAAGAAAGAAAATGTGACTCCTATGATTCTCAAAAGTCAGATGGAAACCAAAGAACGGAATTTTTTTATCTCATCTTAAGACTTTTAGGCCAATTACATGGTTTTGGGAAACTGACTCACGAGGGTTTTGTTTGTTTGTTTTTAACACTTGAGGTTAGATCTAGTGATGCCCCACTTCTGAAATACGGGTATTTGTATAGCTACACAGAATTTGACCTAACATACATTCAAGTACATTTCTGGACCAAACCACGTATTTCTTCACACTTAACAATGAAACTGTCTCAAGAAAGTACAAACAAAATTTTAATTGTTGCTTAGCTGTAACTCTAAACAGGGAAGTCTGATATGTTTTAATGCTAAACTTATATTAAAAAAAACATAGCACAAGTTTCTTAAACTATTTAAAAGGACTAATTAGTATAGGGACCTACAGCATTTTAAGACCGCTCTTATATCCGTTTTTTTATCCTATTTTCACTTTGTCAATTAAACCGTTGCACACAACATCCAAGAAAGCTACTACATAAGCCATGTTCTTTGAAATGCTTGACTTCGTAGGCTAAACCAGAGCTGAAAGGTTGAATTCAACCATGTGTGAGAATTTGGTTGTGCCTTTCCACAAGAAACAAGCTAAAGTCTTGGTAAAATGAGATGTGTAACTTTAACATACAAAAATCTACGAAATAATCTTTACATTTACTATTACAAAACTCATCCAAAGATGACTGACCCTCAAATTACCGAGCCTCGCTTAATAGTGTGCGCATTTATTACTTGGGTACACCTAATACGGAAAAGCTGGTCCCCTTTTTTATTTTAGTAAGCTAGACTATTCCCCCCCCCTTACGCTTTCAGAGGTTACCACTCAGCTTTCTGCTTCTAGCGTACAGATCCTGGTGCGAGTGCAGGAAAAGCCACAGCCACTGATGATTTCCCATCCCGAAGCTTTGGCACACCCCGCCTGTGCGTTAGCGCAAGATGCGACCCTAAAGAACCCCAAAAGCACCATCTGAAAAAACTCAGCGGCTCCTGAGGAAAGCGGCAACCAAATATCTTCACCTGAACAGCCAGCGCCCGGGGCTCGGATCGCAGCGGGGGCCGCTCCGGGCTCTCCGTAAAGCGCCTAACGGCGACGGCTGCAGCTCCAGCAGCCCCCCACGCAGCCTGCCGCCCGGGGCCGGGCCGGGGGGGGCGCACCCCCTCCTCCCAAAAGCAGCGGGCAGGCTTTCGGAGGGGGCCTGGAGGAGCAGAAGCCGCGGCGGGGGCGGAGGGCCCGCCGCGCCGCCGCAGGCCGCCCCCCGCCCCGCCCGGCACAAGTTGGCCGGAGAAACCTGTGGCTGCCCCCCGCCGCCGACCTGACAGCCCCCGCGGCCGGGACGGGGGAGGCGAGGGGCGGTGGGCGCCCGGGGAAGAGGGCCCGCTTCGCCGCTGCGGCGGGGATGGCGGGCGGGCGAGCCCCCCGGCGCTGCGAGGCGGGGAGGCGGTCGGACATGGCGCCCGCCCGCCCGCCGGCCCCGGGACCCGAGGGACCCCCCGCTCCCCGGGGAGGGGCCGGGGCCGGGCAGAGGCGGCGGCCGCCGGCGGGGGGGTTGGGGGGACGGGGGACGACGACGACGGGACGCGCACTGACCTGTCCTCCGAGTCCATGCGGCTGAGGGGCTCCCCGTCCGAGGACATCTCCAGGCTGCCCCGCCGGCCCCCCGACGTGGCGCTGCAGCTGCTGCTGCCGCTGCTGCTGCCGCCGCCGCCGCCGGTGCCGTAGCCCTCGTCGCCACCGCTGGACACGCTGCTGGAGCTGCTCCCGCCGCCGCCGCCTCCGCCGCCGCCGCGGCCCAGCCCGTCCTCCTGGCTGCCCCGGGGGCCCTTGGGCTCCTCCTTGGCGTCGGCCTCGCTGCTGCCGCCGGGGCTCAGCGAGCGGGTCTCGTCGCTGCAGCAGCCGCTGCTCGTGCTGCTGCTCCCCACCAGGCTGCTCTCCTCCTCCTCGCCGCCCTCCTCCTCCTCCTCCTCCTCCTCTTCCTCCTCCTCCTCCTCCTCCTCGTCCTCGTCCTCCCCGTCCCCGGCCTGGCTGGCGCTCTCCGGGCTCGGCTCCGACATGCTCTCCGCCTCGCCGTTCAGCAGCAGCAGCGACTCCGTCTCCGCCGCCGCCGCCGAGGACGAAGGCGACGACGAGGATCCAGCCCCGGCCTCCTCCTCCTCGGCCGCGGCGGCGGCGGCCCCCGCCTCGCCGGGAAGCAGCCCCTCCGGCTCCGCCATGTCGCTGCGAGCGGCCGCCATGGCGCCTGCGAGTCGCTGCGAGCGGAGCCGAGTCGAGTCGAGCCGAGCGGGGCCGGGCGCGCGCGGCGGCGGCAACGGCGGGGGCGTGCGCGCGGCCGCGTTCCCTCCTCCTCCTCCTCCTCCTCCTCCTCCTCCTCCTTCCTCCCCCCTCCCCCGCGCTCGCTCCCTCCCCTTGCCCTTCTCACCCGCACAATCGCGCGGCGGCGCGAGCCGCAGAGAGGAGGGGCTCGGGCCGCCGCCGCACGCGCTACGGAACGCGCCCGGGGACAAACAACGTGGGAAGGGCGGAGCGGCGGCCCCCGGCGCGGGGTTGCCGAGGGAGGGAGGCGGCGCGCGGGAGGGGCGTTAACGGTCGGGCGGGGCGGGGCGGGGCGGGGCGGCGCGCGGCGCGGCGGTTGGGCGGCGGGGATCCTGGCCCGCTCCTAACGCCTCGCTTGAATCGCGTCATCGTTACTCACCGCGTCGGGGGGGGAAGAGCGGTTAAACACTCGTGTGCGGAGGGGCGTCCCGCAGGACGAGCCGGGAACGGGGAACGAGGCGCTCCCGCCCAGGGGCCGCAGCCGCCGAACCGCCTCCGCGCCCCCCCCCGCCCCGGGAGAAACCCCGGCAGCGCAAGCGTCCCACACCGCTCGGCCTCAGCAGCCTCCCGGCCGGTTCACTCAGGAGCTGGGTTAAGCCTTAGGCCTCCGGATCTGCCGGAGGGAGGGGGCAAAGAGAGCGGGAGTCACGGCTGAGGAAAACTTGGCGACATTTGCATCCGTGAGAGGAAAAAGAGGAGGGGGGGGGAGGAGGCTGTAGGGACTCCGGAGTTGACTGGACTCGTAGTAACTTAAAATAGGGGGGAAACGGAGCTGACGAGAAAGGGAGAGACGAGGCTCGTTAGCAAAGAGAGCTACAGGGTGCAGGTCACGACGTGACATTACCCAGTGAGGATTGTCAAAAGACAAGCTCGGCAGAGACACAAAGGAGACAGAAAACGGTTTTCAGCAATAATGACAAAAAGGAATGAAAAAGCAGTCGTGCTATGCAATGAGGAGAGAGAGAAAAGAGAATAAACTAGATGTGGCCCTAAACTTCTGTTTGCGGTAAAGAGGCATGTTGGCTACTGGGCAAAAGCAGTATGACTAAAACGGAGTGCAAAATACGGACTACTGCATTGAAATGAAAGTAAACCCAAAGAGTTCAATGTACTAAAACTGTGGAAATTGGTTAATTTTTTTTTCTCATGAACCTAAATTTGGTTCCAGAGGCATGGGGTTAGTAAATTTGTTGAGTTGGGAATTGTGTCATCTGAAAAAAACCGGCTGTGTATGTGTAGAAGGGGAAAGGTGAAAGACAGCTGAACAGGATGACTGTCAATCATGTACAAGACTTCGGAACAAATTTTGAAAATTAAAGTAATTTTAATATTAAAGTTGGATAACGTTTACTAAAGGTAGATCATGCCAGACTAATGTGACAGGCTTTTGGACCAGAGTCTTGTCTATATGGACATCAAGAAAGCATTTGATAAATTGGCACTGGGAAGTGATTAGCAAAAGTTTATAGGATAGGGATTTGCAGTAGAACAGGAAGGTGGGTGGAATCTGAACACAGATGAAATCAGGTAGCTTGACAAATTATTGGAGGCATAAAGAGGGTAATTGAAAGCATAAAATGCTATTCCACATGAATTTTAAATGTCATATATGCATCTGTCAGTCTTTACCCAACTCTTACAGAGCGTGCCACATTTAAAAAAAAATTGTGAGGCAATGGTAGTTTAGTTTAAAAACAAACTACAAAACACAGAACCGCAACTTAGTCCAGAAAAGCATTGTGCCTTCTGCACAATAGGAAGAACATCACCAGTTCAAGTTACAGCAGGCATATCTGGCATATCCACAGAGATCCTAGATTCCAGGAGAAATTAACCACGTAGGATTAAAATCTGGAAACAGTGCTCCTAAGACTTGCATTAGCATAGCTGGAGATGTCTCCCAGCCCATCGACAAATGTAGTTGTTAGCAGCAACGCCAGCAACCCGTGGTGCAGCAGTGTCAACACAGAATGAATGCCACAGTGCTGAAACAGCAACATATTATTGGAGCAAAGGGACGTGACATTGGATTAATCTTTGGAAAGAAACCAATGACATCTTTAACCTGCAGAGGAGCATAAGCAAACTTCAGAAACCAACAGCAGCAAAAGAGTGATGATAGTTTCCGAGACTTCTAGAAACCAGCATCAGCTAGAAAGTGGAAATGGTAAGAATGCTTTAAAAAAAAAAAAAAGACAAGGACAGCTGTAATGCTGTTTCATATGTGTAATATATGTAACGCTGGTCTACTAACTCCACCAAAATAGTCACCAAACCCTGAGCTTCTACATCCTCTTCTGCCTTTCCTCCTTGCTCCCGGCAACAACGTGCCCTGTACTTCACTCTTCACTTAGGAAGGTGTGGCACTCCTGCGTGGGTGTTGCTGCCGCTAGTCTTATCAAACAAAAATCGTGAGGTTTCAAAAACAAACGACACCCTTTGATTCAGTCAGAAGACGGCAGCAGCTGAAGTAATTCCTGTTTCTCTTCTACCCATTGGTTCCCTTCTGGAGTTCTCTGCTGTAGTAAGGGACAGAATCAGAGAGGTATCAAGTCATGAGAAACCAAAAATATGTAAAGGACTTAAGTAAAAGACACCTTTCACAACCTAAGAATATGAGAAAGAAGGGGGGAAAGTTACTTCAAAGAACTCTATGTACCCTAATGTAAATTGTCCCAATCCACTCCACTGTGTGTTCTCAAGCCCATCAACCTCCTTTTTTTCCCCCAAGTCTCTCAGGGTTTCTTGAGGTCGCGTGTGCACGCAAGGCTCCTTGTGCTTGTGTACCGAAAGCAAGCAGGATGATTCAGACCTCCCACTTTCCTAAGTAGAGCGGTAGAGACGCCAGCTCATTAGGTAATTTGTGTATTCGAAGAGGGTCAGGGAAGGAAACCTCAGGACACAAATGCATAGGAAGGACGGTGTGAACCTGCCTAATGGAAATCACTTAGCATTTAAGCAAGAGATCAATACCAAGGGGGTCGCTATTGCAGCAGGCAGTCATCAAAGAAATAGTCGGCGATAATCTCTTGGTGTTCTGCTCTCAGTTTTTCAAAACCACAAAATTCTGTGTCCAGGCTTGGTCCCTGAGTGCTAGAGTGAAGTCCTAATCAAGGGCAAGCAGCAATGATTACTTGAATCTCTTGTTACTGAGCTTTCTCTGTGCAAAAATAGGCAGTTTACCAAAGGTAATTCTCCTTTTTCTCCAAGATTTTTGACTTTTCAAAACTCTTGAAAGAGGAGATTTGTCTGAGAACAGGTGAGTCTAGAACTTGCAAAGGCATCTGAATCACTTGCATTTGAATGGTCTGATAAAAGCTCAAAGCAGGAGACATGCTGTTAGGAAATCCTTTGGAAAAAAGAACTTAAACATCCACTTAGGCTTTGAGGGAGGATGTTACTCTGTCCTTCACACAAAGGACTTCTGGTATGCTCAGTTTAGCTTGGTATGATCATTTTACAACCGGGATGATGCTTTAAAACTGAGATATTTATGTTGAGGCATACTAATCTGTGGTACTTGGAAAACATTCTCAACAAAGTACAAAATAAAAAAAAAGTCAGTAGATAAACTAGGAGAAGCTTGTTCACAGGCAAAGAGTCCAAGCAGAGCCATTCTCCGCTACTGTGAGAAAAACAACATTGCAGACACAGCAGAGCAGGGAGAAGAAATTAAGATTTTATTGTCTTACCTCAGGAACACCAGGATGCAGGGCATTCACATTGACAGCAGAATCAATAATGAGAACACTCCAAAGAAGTAGTTTCTTCTTTTCTTGAGTCACAACGATTTTGCTGCTTTGTGGGGGTTTTTTTGAATGACAGTTAGGTGAGATCATCAGAAGATTTTGTACATGTAAAGCAGGTTTTTTGAGTTTTTTTTCCTAACGTTGATCAGCATCATAACACTATGATCTATAGTATGCAAGCAAAACACTTCAAAACAGTAAAAAGGGCCTATAAAGAGAGAAGAAAAAATGCCGTAGGCATAAGAGACAGGAAAAGTGACATCCCATCTTGCACTTATTAGGATACCAGGGAAAATTCTGTGAAACAAAACATTAGGTCAGTGGACTCCCTTCTCCTGCCCCTGCCTCCCTATGCATGTCTTACTGCAGGAAATTCCTGCTGCCTGAACCTCATGACTCACCTTGCTCACAATATTCTGCCTGCTCAGCAGCCTCTGGAAACTGCACCCTTCCCTTCTTTCTGCCCCACCCTTCCCCATCCAAATTCAAGGTCTGGAGGAAGAGGCTGCAATCTCCCATTGCTTCAAGTAAGCATCCAGCACTGGTTCTCACCCTTCCCTTCAGACCAGACTGAAACTGCCTCATTCTGCAATTCTGACCCCACCCTCTCCTGCAGCACCCAGTTAATTCTCCCTTTAAACTCGGCTTCTACGCTGTTTTCTTTTTAAAGCTGCCTTTAATCTTTCCCCATACTGTTTGCTTAGAAACCATGACTATAGGAAACTTCAAGCCTTGCCTAGGTTGAGTCAACCAAAGGGAGGCTGCTGGGAATGCATGTTGGGCTGGGGTTCCTCTTCTCTCCCCATTCGGTGGTGAGCCCTCACTGGGGCTGTACACTGGCTTTGCAAAACACTGCAGCAATATGAATCCTAAATACTGCTCGTGTCCTTCTTCCCCCTTTTCCCTACACATGCTTTGTTACAGCTCTCACGGTGACACACTGCCTCTTCTGTTGTGCCAGCACAGCTGTCTCTGAAATTCATGCCATGAGCTAGACCAAGGAACTGCTTTTAGTGGTAACTAGGGTGAGGGAAAAAAAAAAGGGCATTCTGTTGCTGCTAGGTCATGAAACTTCAGAAAACTCCAGACAGCTCAGTTAAATGTAACTGTGCTCACTCTGGGGATGGGAAAAAAAAAGGAACAGAAAAATTAAGAAATTATTAAGTAACACAAAGGACCAGGAGTTAGTTCAGGAATGAAAAACCCTTTTCTATCATTCTGGAGCTCATCCAAAAGCACATCCTAACATTATATTTGCATTCGTATTACTGTAACAACTTACAACAGTGGAGATGAGGGCATCTTTGCGTTAAGCCACCTATAAACACAATGAGTAAGAGGAAGCCCACGTTCTATAGATGTTCTGATATAACTGCAAGGAATCAGATATTTTACAAGTGCATAAAACGTCTTCTCTAAAATGCACGCTACTTGATGTTAAATTTGCTGTCAAATGATATTGAAGGAAAACACAAAAAGCAAAACAAGCATGAAGATTTCTTGTAAGTGAAAGATACAAAGCTTTGAGTTCAAGGCATTAAGTGGACTCATAATATGGTTCATTTATGTGCTTTACAGCTTGTTGCAAAAACTGAAACATAAGCACAGAATTTCAAATAGATACTATTTAGCTATGATAAGCTATTAGTTATTATAGATACCACTGAGAATGAACTCAGAATTTGCTTCAAAAGCAAAAGCTACTTGCAATACCTCTGCACTGGTATATCTATCTGAATATTAATCCTGTCACCCTGTGTCTTAATTTTTGTGAGTTCCAGGGACTTGCATAAATATATGCTAAAATGTGTTGTGCTTTTCTTTGAAACTATTCAGAAAGCTTTCCAAATGCCACATTGGAAAATTTAAATAGCTGATGCAATACATCATGTGACCAGGTAAAACAATAATATATGCAGTACTGTACAAGCAAATAGAGCATCTTTTTTCTGTCATGAATATTGTCAATATTTTTATATTATGATTCAAGAAAATATATAAATTATCAGAGACATTTTTCTTTTCCTCCCAAAGTATCTTATACCTCCTTGTGTACATTTTTAACTTGGCACAGTTTGCTCTTTTTCAATAAAAAGCAGCCAAAATTCTTAAGTCTCAGAAAAATCAACATTCTTGAAGGGCACAATTTAGATTAGTTTTAACCATAAATAATTAACATATTTGCTTCCAGATTAAAGAGTCTTTAGCATGCTGTTAATTTGAGGAATGCATGTTTTCTACATTCTTATGCAAACCAGAGCTGGATTCCAGCTTTAAATGAAGGTGTGTGCTGGACCACAAATACAGGGTTGCCACCAGTACGTTCATTTATTTTCTGCAGGTCAGTTACTATAGAGCATTACAATAAAACCAGGGGGAGGTCATCCCAACGGCGGGGGCAATTCTGCATAAGCACGCTAGGCAGTAAATCCCAGCAGTTTTTTTTCTAAAAATGTAGATGTGAAGTCAAGAGCAAAGTCCTTCTTTGCACACATGGAGATTCTTTTCAAAACCATAAAAGTAATCAAGATCTTGCATGTTGCAAAACCGGTGTGTAACCATTACAACCAAACAGAAATGCATAATGAATTGAATGCTAATTAAATACAAATCACAGCTTGGAAGGAGTACAAGTTTGCAGCAGATTTCCATGTTCTTCTAGGATTACTTTAAAGCTCCTCTTCTTCAATTTGTGGTCATAACCAGAATATGGTCTTAAATTTTTTTAAAAATTAATATTTCATAAAATCTAAATGAAAATTCCCTTGCAGAAATCTAGTTATAATGTTTGTGCTTTTTTTTTCTTTTTTTTTTTTTCTTGAAACAATCTCTTGTCTTTCTAAGATCAAGCTCTTGTGAACACATGTCCTTCCAACCATGGTTGTCAGCTTCCCAGAACGTGTAGTGATGGGCCCAGCAAGGGGCCCTGAGGATAATTAAAGTGGTGAAGCATGTCAGATGAGGAGAGGCTGAGAGACCTGGGACTGTTCAGCCTGGAGAAGTAAAGGCTTAGGGGAATCTTATCAAGGTGTATAAATATCTGATGGGGCAAGTAAAGAAGATGGACCCAGACTCTTCTCAGTGGCATCTGGTGAAGGGCAAGAAGCAATGGCCACAAACTGAAATACAAAAAATTCTATTTAAATATAAGAAAAAACTGTTTCACAGTGAGGGCTGTCAAGCAGTGGAAGCAGTTGCCCAGAGAGGTTGTGGCATTACCATTCCTGAAGGTATTCAAAACACACCTGGACATGGTCCTGAACAGCCTGTTCTAGCTGACACTGCTTTGAGCAGCAGGGTTGGACTCAATGATCGCCGAGATGCCTTCCAACCTCAACTTTTCTGTGATTCTGTAAAGCTGAGATATTGTTCCCATGTTACATAAAGACACAGGCATTGTCAAATCTGCAAAAGCAGTAAATATTTTTCTGCGTCCCCATATATAACCATATGCCCTGGCTTTGCTCCAGCTTGGGGATGAAAACCATGTTCACACCAGTCATGCCTTGCACCATGATTTCTAAAGATGGGAAGGGAGGCCTAGTCAGGAGCCACAGAAGCTGAGCTGCATGACTGGAACCAAGCAGTGAGTCCCTGCAGGCAGGTTTAGATGCAGCCTGAAAGCCTAATGACTGCATTCAGAATTCACATGATAGCGCGTATGACAAATTTAGGGTCCTGCTAAATCCTGTGAGATTAAAAGTGGCATACATCTAAGATTACATACCTTCCATGACTGCCAGATCTTGGCATGCTAGAGAGTTAAGGGAGGAAGGTTATCCTTAAGAGAGGCATTCATCACCCAGTCTGGTCAGCCTTGGGCAAGATAGTCTCACGGAAAAGGTGTCAAAGTACAGATTTCCCAAAACCTTAACAGCTGGACGATTCCTCTTCCCTCCCCACTGCTCTGCTCATGTTACAAGAAAAATTGAGGTCATGGAATGTTTATCAAACAGCTAGAGATATACAGAGTTAGTGTATTTAAATAGAAATTATTATTTGTTAGGCTTGAGCACAAGCAAATACCTGAATTTCAGAACAGTTCAGATTTGCATCCAAAAACTAGCTTTTCCATTATTATGGTATTCACTGAACAGCAGAAGTCATACTCAAAGTAATCAAAACTAATTTAACAATTACAAAACCAGCAGGATGACTTTATTGTCATTTGCCACTAATGACAAATATTTATTACAGATAGTGTATTTGTCTTCTGAGCTATTAAAATGTTTCCAATTCATAGCTCTTCAAACCTTTCCTATAAGATCAAGGATCTGTCATGTTAATGCAAAATAAGCGAAGACCGTAGAAGTAGCGCGTCCCTCCCTATTCTCAATCAATCAAATCTGAGAGAGAGAGGGAGATTGATGAGAACAACCTACTTTTCTGTGCATGGCATTCACTGAATGTGAAAAGGGGTTTCAGAAGGACCGAGAAAGTAGCTGTTGTCATGACAGCACTAGGAAGCCCAGGGACTGAAAAGATCTTCATCGGCTCACTGCAGCAATTCTGTGCCAAAGGAAATGCACTGCCTGTCTGCATATTGACAACAGAGCCAGGGGAGCACCTCCTTGTCAAATCTCCTTGGTTTTACTCTGCAAACTTCCCCACTCTTGCCCTCTGAAGCTGGAATATAGTTGCAATCTGGCAAAAATGGAACTCTCCTGCCCCCCTCCTCCCCCTTCAGTACCCCCCACACCTCCTGTTCATCTATCCGGTTTAACAGGAGCAGCACTTAGTCTTCCTGTACTCCCTTTTGCCCCACCCTGGCAACAAAAATGTCATGTAGAAGGCAGCAATAATCTGCAGAAAACCTGTACAAATACCAGCACGTTCTGCAATCCAACTCCATTGACGTAACAACTACCACTCCTGTTATCTCAATGTTATGGGCCAGCATGTCTGTATGCTCTGATGTTTGCATTGCAGCTTTGGGGCAAGAACCTGAGAGGATTTCTGTGGCAGTATCAGCTGCTTGGGGTCATACTTTTGACAACAGTGGGATCTTAACGTGGTCAGCTCTTGCCATTCCATTCCAAGTAATTGTCTTTCATGCTGCAGTTAGGCAACCTGTTGTCCATGCCAACTGCCCCACTGTAATCACCACAAACACCAGTTTGACACTCTTCATTCACAGTGAAGCTTTTCTTTTACTGAAATGGCTGAAAATGGTTGCTGCATGGCTGAGATCCTCATAATGTAAACAAGGAAGGAGAAAGTAAGGTCTTTTTGACTATGCACATGTTGATTGAATTCCAATACTGTTTATTTGAAGCACTGGGAAATATAAACATGAACATTTGGAAACTTGCATTGTGCTCCTGCCGATTATCACTAATGGAGTAGAAACTGAGATCGAGCACTTTACACCCAATCTCACAACAGCCACCTTTACTGCAAATTAAATGATCAGAGATGTCTGCTTTCAGATGAACTCTACAAGCCTTGTCAGAAACTTTGGCTGCTCTGGTATTGATTGCAAAATTCCCATTGACCTCAGTGGGGCCAGAATGTCAAACTCAGCCCAAGAGCTGGGGAACCAAGGAGTTCCGAGGAACTCATAGCAAATCCGGATATTGTTGGCCGATGGAGGATGGCTACTAGGAGGTGGGGACATATCACACAGGAGAGTCTAAGTTGCACCATGACCGTTCCATAATTCAGAATTTAAATAGTTCAGAGGGTCACTCCCTCAGGAAGCCTGGAATACATTGCAGAATTAGGAGACGTAAATCCTAAATTAGCTTAATGCCCCAATGACATGCCTTACAGATGAGCTGCATGTCTTCTAATAGCCAAAGCAGCAATTCCCCTCTCCTGAAGTCTATTCCCAGGTCAGTTGCTCACAGACTCTCCAAAGCAAGGGACGTATAGTCCTTGCTATAGGAGTGGGCAAACCACTTTATCATTTTGTTATGCAGCAATTTAACCATGGTTAGGATGTGCATAATAGTCTCTTTCCCAGGATTGCTCTGAAGTATAGTTGTCTGCCTGTCCAGTGAAAGCTCATTATACCTGTACATGGAATGTTCCCAATCGAGATGGGCCTAGTTTTTAATGACATAGCACTTTTGATTCTATGTAGTCTTTTAAAACTTCTTTTTCTCAGCAAAGACCATTTATTATGTGCTTAATGATTTTTGCCTAGTGAGACATTTAAACTGTATTCAAGAAACAAATTCTGTCCAGTACTTTTCCTAGGCAGTTCAGTGTCCCAAACCAACCTACCATAGCACTTAAAATATAGTAGGAAAATGTGGCACTATAAAATCTTAGTAAGCTGTTGCTATACAGGCCTACTATCAGGATGAATGGCAGCATTTTGGCTTTATATTACATTTAACTAGATAATTTATCAGAACCATCATCTTTATGGTTGAATTTCTAGGTGGGTTTGGCAATGTTAAGTATTTGTTTCATCTTGGTGAAAAGTGGATTCAGCTATTTAAAGCCTGGGAAATACAGGAAACATTTTTATTATAACAATTTAGAGCAAGATAAAAAAGATCTAATTTTAAATGTGGTGCATCTTATAATTCATGCCTACATGTCTTCACATAAAACTGGGGACTCTAAGTTGAGAAAACTATGTGATTTAGGTTGTGCTAGCGCATGAGAGGTACAATAAAGAGGCATATATTATAGAAGTGTAACTTGGGCACGGAAAAGCATTAAGGTACCAGCTCTGTAGAGAGCAATGACCTACTTCTGCCTTATTCTTCTGCTGCCTGCTACCTTGAGGACCTGATCTTACACAAATGTTCCTCAGCCGCGTTCACTTCCCAGTTTCACAACCTGGTAGCAAAGCAGCCAGTTTAAAATGGACTTTACAGAAAAAAAAACATTCCCCCCCGCCTTGACTATTTTCATATGAATTAAGTGCCGGACCAATGGCTGTGAACCACTTGTCTTTCAGTTTTGTTATACTAGCATGCATTTTAGAGGTCTTTTTCATACTAATATAGTCAGGTTTTGGGACTCTCTTTTATTGCACTAGGTGATCTCATTCCACCACCTGCACTGTACTGTGGTAACCTCCTTTGGTATATTGCATGTATATTTATTTCCATTACAAGTAACATATTATCATCAGCTTATGCTCTATAGTAAAATATATATGCAAACCTCAACAACCGAGTTTATATCATGCTTAACAAAGTATGACAAAATAAATGCTGGTTTAAAATCTATACAAATATTAAAACATGAAATATTTTAGAGTTACTCCCCTCTTCCCTTACCTAATTATAGTATTAATAAGCAACATGCTGAATTTCGGCTGAGATGTAGTAACCACAAGAGATCAGACTCTTGCACAAATTCTCTCTCCTATCATAATGTTTGCAGTATGAGCATGTTTAACTTTTAATCATACAAGCTGTCCACCTGAAGCCAAAACCGCTGTTCCTATCTGGGCTCAGGTCTGCTATATGAACATGAACTCTGTTGCTCTGTTTGTATGCAACTCCAGATAAGGCCAAGAACATATTTTCTCTGTTTTGCAGTAATTTGTCCTGTAGTTCCAGTTTAATATGATTGTCCACTTTTTATCTTTAATTGTTGCTGTGCATGATTAAGCAGCAATACCATGACACTTAAAAGTCACTTTGTCTTTATGGTTGGTGAAGCAACCCCATTTCATGGGCAAAGGAAGGCTCTGAGATGTGGCTATAACCTTGCAAAGAAACCTGTTTATGCAAAGTCACATCAAGAACTTCTTTCATTTAGGTTAAAGGATCAAGTCCTTAATATTTGAAAATACACAATAAACATACAACACTGGATCATTGAGTATGAAGGTTAATAAAAATACAGCCTAGCATTAACATTAAAAAGGCTCTAATTTTTTCTTCACAGGTAATTAGTTCACACAATGAAATAATCTCCTTTCTTATCCTGGAAACACATGCATAAAACAGCTCAGATAACATCATTTACATACAGGCTGCTGCATCCGCATGTTAATGTCTGGCAGTGAAAAGTTCAGACAAGTTTGTAATCCCCGATTTCCTGCGCGTGCTCAGCACCCAGATTCCCAGAAAGTCAGAAGAGAATGGGATACTAAATATTACTAAGATGACAGGTCAGCTGCAGTCTGTGCCGCATCTGGACAGCTTGCAAGTTACATTTTCCCAGACCACAGGATCTTTGACAGTTCTGGACATTTTAACATCAGGGGTTTTTTTTAAACACATATTGGTATTTGTGTACCACAGTTTCTTTTGTCAGTCACTTACGGTTATGGCGATCATTCTAAGCCTATTATGCTGCCGCCACTTGCTTTGTCCACGTTACTATATTGCTCGGTATTGGAACCAATCTGCATTCTCATTTAAAGCACTATCATGTCACCCATCAGCAATCATTTGCTTTCATCCCTTAAAACTACTATACAATGGCAACCACGCCATGAGGACAAAAGCACAGGCAGAGAGGAAAAAGGAGGAAAGCTGAAGTGGGAAAGTGGCAGCGGCAGCTGCAGCGAGGCTAACTTTGTTCTTTCGAGGTCCTTCCGGGTGAGTACTTGAACTTGGACTGATAATGTACATGCCCTTCATCTTTTGCTTCCCCTGTTAACACAACTTATCTTCCCAGTGCAGATACTGGAAGGAAGCTTAGATTGGCTGCTTGTCCACCAAGGCCAACAGGTAAAACCACTGTTTTTACAGCACAAACCAGTGAGTCTATGCCTACTGACAGCTGCAGGAAAAGGGAGGGCTGTGGGAGGGACAGCCTCCTATTGCAGTAATACTGATTGCCAGCAGCACTTTTCAAAACACGGATCCAGGTTGCTGGGCATCCTTAAAATCAACAGTTCTTGGAGGAGGCCATCTGATCAACTGAATAGAAATCCAGTTTGCTGCATTCAGACAAAGATGCAGTTACAGCATCCGAGGGTTTGGGAATTGGCTAGAAAGTCTGGAGTGCTTCGGCTTTAACTGGGATTCATTTCTGTGTACAGTCATCCTCCTAATAGCTTAGAGCCATCAGCTGTAAAGAGATCTTAGACTTCACAGACTGCTTATGATTAATTGCCTGAAAATGTTGTAAAAGTTAGGGATTCTGTTCCAAGGTGAAATAACTGGAGTGCTCTAGCCTGGAACCAGACAGACGAGGAAAGATGTATGGTGATTCGTGCAGAGCACTTCTCTGAAATAGGCATGGCACAGAGCAAGGCTTTAGACTCCTACCTTTTACAAACATGACCTAACTGTGCTCCTTGGGTTCCACATGATTTTAATGAGGCAAAAATGATCAAAATGTCATGACCTCTGTTCTTCCTTGTCCTAAATTCTGGATAATGGAAATGAAGAGGAGCTTAGCTAGGTTATATTTAGCAGATCACACAGAATGGAATAGCTTTAAGATCATGAAATAAAAGGTTTAAAATAAAATGCTGTGAATTCAGAGTAGTTATCCCCCCATATTCCACAGAATCAGATTATATAAGCAAGTATGCTTTTCCTAATGTTGCAATTCATTTGAGTATTAACCAATTCCTCTTCACTAACACAATTTCCTAAATGGTTGAGAAGCTGGTTCTTTAATTAGTAACTGTTACCTTGTAAATAGTGATGAGGATCTCACACATTATCCAGGCACTTTGTCTTTATTAAAAATATTTATTATTTGTAGGCACAATATACTAGAAACAATAGTTACAAGGTATTATAGGTATGTAGGCACAGGCTAAGAAAACAGCCAGAAATGTTATTCAAAGGTGCTTTAGATCAAACAATCCCAGATTTCCAGGCAATCTCCTAGCTCACAAAAATGACACCTTCAGCTAGTCCTCACTCATACACAAGTTGGCTTCTGTGCCCTTGCATGTGTAAACTCTGAGACAGTCTCCAGGCAGCCAGAAATCAAACACAAAATAGCAGCAGTCACAAACATCAGAAAACATTAATCAGAAAGTTCAGTTGTCATTGCCTTTTTTCTCTCTATCTAGATATGACCATTTCAGTGTATAAAGAGAATAAATGCAACAGCCACTAATGTCTGTTTCCAAGACTGGTGCATGAGCATGAAAATACAAAAAAAAAAAAAAAAAAAAAAATCATTCCTCTTTAAAGCTAAAACATCTGAAACAGCCTCCATCTTCTTGCTGACTTGGGATTTTACCAAGAAGAAAGTTGCACAATACAGAGCAGTTGACTACACATGTAATCAATGTCAAGACTCAGCAGAAATTCATATTGTGAAGAAGTTATTTTTATGACTTGAGAGTTGCTGAATTTTGCAGCTTTTTTCAATCACTTTGAAATGTACTCATCAATTGATGACAATTTTCTCAAAGAATTTCTTATATATTTATACCTACTAATTATTTGACTTCTAGCAGTGTGACTAGTACTGTGAAAAAAAAATATCTTTTTTTCATCTAAATAGAATCTATTGCTGATAATAAGGGAGATTCACATGCAAGTTACTTGGAAATGTTGGGTGCCTCACATCATATGCTTTGAGCTTGATCTTTCAAGATGCTAAGCACCTGCAGTTTTTAGCAACTTCAAGCAAGAAACTGGTGTCCTGGATTCAGCTGCTTATGTAGGGACAGACAACTGTTGTATGGATAACACGTTTTTTTCTCCGTACAAGGAACACAATATTTTATGCATTGGGCTGGAGTGGATTTAAAGCTGCAAAAGAGAGTCCTGGACAGTGCCAGTCATTTCACTGTGATTCACAAAAACTACCAGATGACAACAGATGAGGACCAGGTATTTTTCTGAAAGTTTTCATTGACCAAATCTCTAGACTGCAAGTAAATCTTGCATCTTCTACATATAAAGTTAAACCTGCGGGGTCTGCTTTCTTTTTTTTTTTAAACAGTACTCCTTTCACCTTTAAAAGAGGAAGAGGGTGTTTCCATTTTTAGTCTGAAATTCTTTGAAGTATTCCTGCTCCATAGAACAGGGATCTGGATAGAATTTGACAAAAAATTAATTCCTTGTTTTAGGTTTGGTTTCAGCAATAAAGAAGTTAATGAGATCACATCTGTTTTTGTCCTGATAAACTCTACAGCAGCCCACTGGAAACAGCACCATTTGCTTACAGCTTTTCTTTTATTCCAAACAGAACCTAATCCAGCCTAAATAAGTGTTCTTAAATGCATCCATAGCAAGACTGCCATATGAGCCAATTTGCAACCACTGTGGTGATGTTACTTACCATAGTTACAATTAAAGAGTTGCTTGCAGTTTCTCAACAACGGCTAGAAAATATTTAGACAGACCTTAAAAACATTTTCTTTGGCATACAACAGACTGAAGAAACAGCACCAAAAAAAAAATACCAAAAACTTCATTCCACAAGTAACATTTGAATACTGACACATCTGGAACAGCTGGGTAACAAGTTGTGCATGTCAAGTTTAGAAAGCAGCTGCTTTTAGCCTTCATTTTGGGCCAGACATTTGCTTTCAGCCACCAGTATATTCCATTTTATTTTGTAGCAGCTTCTTCAGTGTTCCCATATGGACAAGCTAAACAGCTCCAAGGATATAACAGCAAGTATATATAATGTTCTTTAGAAGAAATGAAGTCCAGATGTTGCTTTGTTATCTTCACATGCATCCTTAAAAAAGTTAAATTGTTTCAGATATATTATTAATGCCAGGTATAGGCAATTTGTTCATTGGCCATTTAAATGTCAACTTTCCAAAGGATGGAAAATAACATTTTAACTGAGGATTCAAACTGAAATAAGATTAAACCACCCTAGAATAACTTAAGAAAATAAGTACAGCAAAATCCAGGATCACAGGGACAAAAAAGTATTGTGCAGAAAAGACATGATGACCCACTTCTCAGAACTGAATGAGTACTATTTACGATTTATTAGAAAGGAAAAGAAAAAAAAATAAACCACCTTATTGTTACAAAGTAATGAAAAGTTTGGGGTAAGAGTTATCCAGCACCATCACTGATGAAAGATCTTCCACTCTGCTGCTTTACTCAACCAGGATATAACTTAAGCCACCAGTCCAAGTACTAGAGAATTCAGAAGATCTATTACTAACAGTGTAATCCATTAACTTTTTCATGTATGTACTCCCGGTTACTACATCTAGTGGATCCAATAGCGTGGGTAATAATTCTTTCCCAGACTGTCCAATTAAAGTGATTTAGATAGAAATGAACTGTTTAAAATTTTTCTGATTTCCTGAAAATAGAACCTTATTGGATTCATTTTATGACAGATATATTTATAAGGAAATATTAACTGAAGACTACTTTTCCCCCCTCAGTAATAATATAAACAAGGTTTGAGTTTCAACTGCCTGGTGAAGTCTTTCTCTTTGAGCCAGTCCACGACAGTCAAAAACTACCAAGACACCAACTATAACTTTTCGAGTAATGTCACTTTATTAAGGGACTTAAAAGAATCACATTCTCTAGTAGCCTTGGAACAATGCAAGTGGTGAACAAAAGACAAAAATAGATGTAATTGGTTTTGAAAAGCATGAACATCTGTAGAGAATGTGTTGCATTATTCCTAAGGACTCTTGCTTTTGAAAAAAAGCATGTTCCATATATACAAGTGTCAGTGCAACAGCCAATAAAGCAATCAGTCAGAAATATAAAAATATCCTAGATACAAACTTAAAATAGATGTTTGAAGACTGACAATATCAGTTTTCTGATATTTCTATATCTCAGGAGTATGATCACTGGGATGTGTTATTCTGATGAGGTAAGAGACAGTAGATGCTCTGTGATAACACAAAGCCATACATTTTTTCCATAAGACAAAAAAATAGAGCACCCAATGAAACTGCAAGTCTTTGCTGCAAGTGCCCACAGGAAGTGAAATTATAGTCTATGAGAGCATTACTACATTCCTGCATCATTTACGTTTGCTGTCTTTGCCAACAGTTATACCAGCAAAGACTTGCTAATTCTCCCACCCTCCCACAGCTTCAGCATAAACTTCATGTACTTTGCAGATATACCAAACCGACAACTGCTTTAAACACAGACAAGATCTATAAATGTCTGAAAAACACTTAGTCATTCTTTCCTTTATTTGTTGCAATTCTTTTCTTGGCAGCAAGGACAGAAAGAGATTGCAAAGCTTGACAGCTGAACAGCTCTCTCTAGAAGGGTTAGGGAGACAACAGGGTGTGTCCTATTTGCTTTGCCCCAGGTGTTCCAGTGATGCCACTGAACTTAAACCTCAGCTGGTTGAGCAATAAAAATCACATTCCTCCTCTTCACTCTATGTTTTGGATGGAAGGATGTAGTAATTTGGGGCTACTGTTCCAAAAAAAGAAGAAAGGCTATTTGGTCAAACTTTCAGCTGGATTCTGTCTGTCTGCATCATGATTCATCTTCTTTCCTTCAGCCAGCTCTTTCACTATGACCCTCCAAGCTCTGCTGCTAAATTCTGCTTCCTATTTCTTCACTTTTCAAAGAAAATGGCAAAATGACAGGTAGATAGACAGGTACTCTGTGTCTTTGTGGCAAAGAGCCCCAGGAAGATCTGGCAGCAGAGCTGAGAGTGGCAGAAGAGTACAATGAACACAAACTCCTACTTAAGGGACTGATAAAGAGTTAATTTTTCAACTGTGTGTCAGTGTCAGGCACTCCTCTATGGAAAAGCACAATGAATTATATAGTCTCTAAAACAGCAATATTAACTTGAACAGGATATGATTTGTATGATAAAAAAGCACAACAGGAGCTGGCAGTCGTCTTCGTATGAAACTGGCCTTACCGCTCATGGCACACACATGCACTGAAGCACACAGCAGTTGCCTGAACCTTTAAAAGATTTCTTAGCTTTATATCCTAGATTCAAAAGCTTTTCCTTAAATCTTTTCATTTTCCATCGTTCTTTCCTAAACCTGTTTTGTCTTGGGCAAATTCAGACAGCAGTGTGAGATGGAAAAGTGAAGCTAGTAACATCTGTAGTATGATGACACTTGACAAACTATCTCAGGTTTTCTTTCAGTTTCTGGAAGATGCTTTGCAGATTTCAGAGCCTCAAGGAATCATCATACTTCTCTCCTTAACCCCACTGAACGTGGCATTCAACATCTGCAAATATTGAATTACTACTCACCACACCCCAGTAAGACAGGCTATTACCTCTTAAGTAAACAGGCAGGGAATGGAGGCACAGAATGACTAAGTGATTATTCCAACATCATGATGCAAGTCTGGGAGAATCAGAAGCTGAACCTGTATTTCTTGCGTCTCGGTTTCAGGTTGTCTTTTTGTTCTGTGTTGCAGCCTTATCCTTTCCTGTAGAGGAAGACTGGAATCTCTTAAGAGTCTGTCACTGCTACTCTGGTTGACAGGTGATGTCGCCAATGAGATAAGAATTGTTGCATTCCCCACATCAAAAGGTGGAACACAGTGTGACATCTGTTTGCTGGAAGAAATACTAACCATACAAGTCCTTAAGAACATCAACATTTATTTAATATGCTATAAAAGAAATGGGATATGAACATTCGTATTTGAACAATAGTAAGTGGCTTCTTATACTTACATCGTATGTGCTCATTGTATAATATATACACAATGAACATAATTACATTTGTACACAAACTAAGTACTGGATTGAAAACCTGCTTATTGCTGTACACACCCTAACCCAATGAAGGAAAAGCCCAGTACCTCAGAATACCTACACTCCATTTTATTTAAGAAAAAGTAACCACTAACATTAATGTATATATTGACAGAAGTGTGGCAGTAACTGCTGACATTGCAACCTGACCAAGAAATAATTACAGCAGAAACAGGACATATTTTACTAAGCAATAATAAAAATGGCACATTTTAAATATATCTATATGTATATATATATATAAAAATTTTACAAATAAAATGTTAAAACAATAAATTGTAATGTTTTAAAAGTGTAAAACAAGATTTAGTGGTGATATGTAAAATTAACTGAGTTATGCATCTAAAAGAAGCAAAAAAGTAAACTTGTATGATCCATAATTAAAAGAACATTAAATTCTGGAGAATATCAAATAAAGTTCTGACTGTAGGCTGCACATTAAAAAGAGCCTTTATCTTATGTGCACAGAAATCATAGCAGCAAGCTGGTATCAGGAGAACAATTTGAAGGTTGTTGAGTGTACATGTGGGCCATTTAAAGCTCTCTTGGAATAAACATTTTCCAGGAAGTGATAAAATGATGCTCTGTGGCCAAAAGCATCAGAACTATGAATTTCATAGATTTAAAATATACTGTACAATATCTTCTTTTCATAGGTCAGGTCCATACATCTCAGGCATGAATTGTTTCAATAGAAGCCATTAGTGCTGAAAGACAGACATAGATTACGTTACTCTATTTTAGCGACAACAGAACACTGTATAAAGCAACTCCTGGGATTAAACACAGCAAGGAATTTCTGACCTCATCCTAGCAGTAGTCATCAATGGTGTAAACACAATAAATTATTTTAGAAATCAGTTGTTTCCCAAATCAATTTTTCTGATGAATAATACTGCTGTCAAGATACTTTGACAGCAAGAAGCAAAAGCAAGCTTCTTTCAAATTTACACAACTTCGTATGAAAGCCTGTTTATTCTGAGAGTTTTTTCCTGTTGTACATGGCCATCTCCAAATGTTCTTCATACAAAACTGGTAATAATACCAAAGACCCTAATTGCTCTTACAAAGGATAGGTACAGTTTGAAGAGGGATGCAGTATTATACAGTTGCTACACCATAAAGGCAGCATAGCTGTGAAGTGTTCTGAAGTTCAAGTGCTCCACCCAGAGCTTGCTGCATTTTGGTAATTGTTGAAAGGACTTCTATAAATAGCTTTTAACAGTTCGTTAGCAAAAACGCTTCTGAGCTTTGGATCCAGGTGCTGTATAAGATTTCATTATCCCTCCATTACTCAGTGTAAATGTAATGCTTAAAACCTAAAAATGTTAGTGGTACACATCCAGATTTGTCTTTGCAAAGCAACAGCCATGACAAAGAAAGTAGCGTTGTGTTAATGGGTTTTTCCTTAGTCCTACAATATCCTATGCCACCGATTCCCTATGCCAAATTCCCCTGGCATCACGCCAAGAGTATCATTTTACTAATTGACCATAAAAGCCAAATATAGGTATTACCTCATTATTCTCTGAAATCTACCATACATTTTCCAGATGCTGCCTGAAAAATTTCATTGGATATGAACAGGGCTGATCCCACAGCTCTGAAGTTCCCTCTGCCGCATTAGGATTTCTTGCATCTGAGACATACTGAGTTCTTGCACGTTAAAAGACCAATCTTTCAGCAAAGCACTGGCATACTGGAGCGGCAGCCCCAGAAGGTAAGGGGCAGTGAATACTTCAGGCAAGCAGACTATGCTTCATACATCTCCTATGTATACTAGACCCAGCTCATGGCATGAATTTATTTTAGAGCTCCTAGAAAACAACCAACAGTGGCATCAAGTGCAGCAAAGAAACGTGGAATGTATATGCACATAGTTGAATGCTTTTTCCAACTCAATTCAAATTCTAAACAGCCAAAGTGAATGTATTTTAAGTTCTGGAATCCTTTCTTCATTATAGTGAGGCATGTGTATGCAGAGCATTAGTTTTACAAGTGCCATCCCAGATGCACCGTTTTGTCATAAGCAATTAAGGTCTATTCGTAGAACCGTACTTAACATGGAAATGTTACAGCTACACTATTACCTGTAAGGATACAGCACACTGTGGGATGTGAAGGCTTGGGCATTAAGTTACAAAGCAGATCACTATGCGAGTGCTTCACTTTTGCTAGTCTCATATTTAGCATAAATCCTAAAAAAAATGAATTTGCTGATCTGATCATTGGAGATGATGATGAGAGCTAAAAGCAACTTAATGCAATTGGTAATAGATTCCTGGTGAAGTTATAGGCTGCTTCTCCTTTCAAGACAGGCACACCGTGGCTATGGACAGAATTCAGCAGTGCAGTTTCAGTTTCACTACTGACCTGAAACTGAGTTGATGGGGTAATGTTTGTCCTATTTGAAAAGGAGATGCATGATAAATGCATGTGTATTTATACAGTGAAACTGAAAAGTATTAACACAAATCAGTAG
Organism: Buteo buteo; assembly: GCF_964188355.1. Classification (NCBI taxonomy): domain Eukaryota; kingdom Metazoa; phylum Chordata; class Aves; order Accipitriformes; family Accipitridae; genus Buteo; species Buteo buteo. Next base: position 16,766,058 of record NC_134189.1, on the reverse strand, counting down.
TTCCAGAAAAACTCAATAGTCCCACTTATCTTTTTTAAATAGTTCTGTAATAAAGCTTTTGAATAAAAGTACAAAAAAGTCCAAGCTAAATCTAATCCTGACAGACCACATCCATCAGGAAGCCAGCAACACAGGTGTCAGCATTGAATGTGAAGAGTGCATTTTCTACTCTCAAAACGAGAAAAAGATAAAAATAATTTTCCCCCTTTTTTTTTTAAGAATATGAATAGTTTCCTGCCTATAGTTCATACAAGAAAGCTATCTGTGATGAATAATAAGTCTAATTTTGCCAAGATGAAAGCTTGGCAATGCAGATTGGGACAGTAAATGAAAAAATGCATTTTCAGTTCTCCTTATGCTAAATGACTGAAAATGTCTCGATTTTAAAGTTTTCTTGATTTTAAAGTCTTCTTAAGTTACATTAGCTATGGCATTTAACATTACCATTGAAACAAAGTTCATTCTTTTATTAGAAAGCTTATTTAAACAGGTACTTCCTGACAACAAAGAAACGTGGATTGATTTAAATGCTGGTAAAGTGCTGAAGCATTCACATTGGTATCCTATTAATTTCTTTAAACACTTTTATAAACAAATATGCTTACTTCCATTTCCATTTCTATTCATTAAGTAGGTAACACTACAAGTATGAACATGTAAATCTAGCCTAACTCATGCTTTTTAACTTGATTCCTAGAAGAAATCACCTACTACGACAAAGGAAGAAAAGTTGTATAGGGCTATCTCTATAGAAAGAAAAAAAAAAAAGTTTTGTAATTGTTATATTTCTTCTAGCCTCATTTTTTCCCTTCCTGTTTCTCATGCCTCAGTCATCTATGTCTTAAGCTATAAACTCTTTGGGCCATTAGACCATTCCCTCCTACGCAACACTAAGACATCTAGCTCTAGTTGCCTATTACCACAACTGAAGCATCAAGATTCATTTGCACTTGAGCACTGATGCTCATAGCTTAACTGGGTATCTGTTTTGTAATAGCTTAGGTCTCTCATGTAGTTCAAAAGGCTATTATCTTGACAGTTGTGGAGAATGTGCTTGATAAGCCAATTAGTCTTTTCTCTTAGTACTTAGAGAATATATTACTTGCAAGCAAATGCATACATGTATGTGTTTTGTTTTCTAGTTAGTTTATATTCAACATTGTTAGATAACTTTGTCTGCCAAGTATGGTCTACAGATGTTTCTTAGAAAAATAACTAGAATACATATACTTAGAAAAATATCAGGAAAATGGCAGGAGGAGTGGAAAAAAAAAAAGACGTACTTCTCTGTAACTATACACACATGAAATGTGATCCTTCTGTGAGCTGTGTCTGTGTAGATGGAGCTGGTGACAATGACGATTCTGGTGAAGAAGGCAAACTTTTCACTGTGAGTCACACAGCAAGATAAATAAGAATACAAGTTACAGAAGGCATGATTTCAAGCCATAATAAACATAAGCTTGAAAATGATCATTTCAAGCCATAATAAATATAAGCAGAACCAAATGAAAGCTACACAAGTAAAGACTTAAAATCTGATCAGCACAATAAGCACAACTTCAGGGGAGAGCATAGCAGTTTTCAAGAAAGATCATTACTCAGGCCTATAAACAACTAGTAGAACACCAAAGGAACAAACAATGGACACATGAATGCTGACTTGCTATTTATGTTGCAAAGAGTAAGGGGAAAAAAACCAGTAAAATTTAACTAGTCAGGATACTCCCAGACCCACCTTTATGTCCCAGCTCAGATTAACTAAGCATTTTTTATTCTGCTGAGCACTATAAAATATACTTAGAAGGTCTGGTTCTGATTATCAAGTCACAGAAAGGGTTGCTGACTGCACTACAAAGGTCCAGGTCACCTTTTATATCCATAAATCAAACCCTTTGGCTTACTTAGCCATTCCCATCACTAGATATCCTAATAATATCTTAAATTCTATCTTCTTCCTTCCTCCTCCCCTACCCCCCCCCCTTTTTTTCTCTTTGCAAACAAATTTGCTTTATTCCAGCCTTCTCTTCTTGCAGAGTAGCACACCACCAGTCATTTTACTAGTCAGCTAGTGTTTTCTGTTTCTTCATCTCTTTTTACTCCTGAAAACATGACCGAACTGGGGTCTTTTACTTGCTAGTTCAAAATCTACTAGATATATTGGCAGCTCTCAAGGATTTCTCCATCTTGGGCATACCTGAGGCCATCCATTAGCAAGGAGGTAAGGGTAGATAATCCATATATATCCAGGATTGAGATGCTGTTCTACAAAATGAATAGGGAAGGATTTCCTCCAACCAACAACTATAGTATGACTCAATTTCTGGCAATAGTTATTTAATTCCCTGAATTAAATGCTACATTAAAACCTCAGAAAAATGGAATTTCTGTAATTTTCTGCTGGGAAACACTTTTTTCCTCTACGTTATAAAACCATACACTTGACATCTAGACCAGCTCAGCAATTTCAATTCACCAGGGTTTCAAAGCATCAAAAGACATAATCAAAATGAAATAAAGTTTTACATATGTACTGTATAAGTTGTGCTTCAGTCAAACTCTTTTCCATACCTGCTGTTGCCTGATTTGCTTTTGAAGACTGTGCTGCTAATTCAAATGAAGACATAATCCCTTCTTGCTCCTGAACACTAACTACTTCACTTTCTTCTGAGCTGGTTTTGGGTTTGTGGTTTGTAACTGTGGTCACACTCTGCAAGCTGGTTAAAAAAAGCACAGCGTTTAGAACTCAGTCTAACTTAATTTCAGGTGTTAACCACTAAGTATAGGAGTTACAATTTAATTTTCTTTTGTTAATAGAAAAACATTGCAACTTGCAAGTTTGTGTAATATAAATTAAGCACGTATTTTGAAACCCTTCTACCTCGTAAAGTTAGACTTAAAAAAAAAAAAAAAAAGTACTGGAAACTGAATTCCTTTCTTTTACATACTCATGCAGTTTCCTACTCCACGATATCTATTTTGCTGAAGGGTGCTGTGAGAAAGTTATGACCTAATCTAAGCACTCACTTAGGATCTACAGTGTAACTTACACTAAAGTTATGAATCCTTAAAAAGGAATATCCAAGACATGATATTCCTCTAATTCTGCAATACTCCAAAATAGTGAAGTAAAAATTAAAGCAGGAGATACAGAGTAAGCTGTTTAGCCTGCTCCTAAATATCAGCAGTAAAGAGCTTGCTGCGGAAGCCCTGGCTGAAGCTTTCATAATAAACTAATGCAAAGCTTGAACTGACATTACTAAATACATTTTGTATCCCAAAGCAAGGATTATGAACATATTCTGTTTATAACTGGGGCAATACTTGAAAGTAAACATTGCTTCACCCACCAACTCATCACCTCTCACTGAAGCCCTGCAGCGGTTAGGTTTCTCACCAGATTTCGCTATATGTAAACCACTCAAAAACATATAAATATACCTTATAAGTATTTATGGCAGTGTTTCATTAGTTGCTTGGTCCATTCAGCTAGTAAATATAATGTTCAGAGGCTATTTTAAACTTGCACATCTTGTTTTATTTTTACCTTATATCACCATCATGTGTTTCTTCCAATTTATTTTTCTTTTCCTTTTCTGCTTTCTCTTCATTACTCACTTTTGAGTCAGATACAACATGTGCATCTGATAAAATATCATCAGTTTTTGTCAGCTATAAAAAAATTGAAATCATGAAACAATAAGCTGTAACACATACTAAGTGGCAGATAAGAAATACAGTATCAGGAAACAGTTTTATTAACAGACAAATTTTGCCATCATGTATACTTAGTAACTCAGAATTACATAACTTAAGAAATTTTTATCAATACCATTCAGGTTAATAGAGTTATCCTGAAACTTATACCAGAGCCAATGGGCAGGGCTTGGCTTAATAACTTCCAGAACTTATCTGAACTCTTTGGATTGCAGCCTGCCTGTTTTTTCATGCTATCCCTCTCTTCACAATGCCAACAGAGATTCCAGCTACTGGAATATATTACTGATAAGCCTGAACACTGCTCTTAAAGGTTTCATTAGATATAACCAACGTAAGTGTGTTACATAATTTTCCTTTAAAAGATATGCATATTTAACAAAGCAACAGAATCTCGAAAGTGTTTTTAAAGAATAACAACAGATGTTAATTATTTGATTTTATACCATTCTCCATAAGACGTATGTTTAAAAAAGCTAAATATAAAATAGGAAGACAAAAGGAAAAATGAGTGAAGAAAAGGAAAAGCAAAGGACGATTAAAGAATATGGATAGAAAAGAAGAAAAAAAACCCCTATACAAGATTTCAAAAAATATTAAACTATAAGCAGGATATGATTACATAGAAACAACTCCAGTAATCTATTCTTCACAGTCAGTCTGTTTTTGCTGAGTGTTCAGGGCACGTTAGTACCAGAAACACCAAGGTAACTCACTGCCAAATGAGTTTGAGACGATTTCAAGACAGAAATCAATCCAGTGACCATATAGCAAAAACTACAGTTATTGCCTACTTCCATATATAAATTGTTGTGTCAGTTTTATTCTGCGTCCTGTAACTATTTGATGCACTATAGCCAACCAAACAAAAAAGTCAGGTGTAGTAAATGACTGTCTAAAACTACACTGGGATATCCTAAGCAATGAACAGATCAATGATTATTATTTAAAGATACATCAGTATTGGTTTTGTTTCCAAATAAATAAAGACCACAATTTTGTAGTTTTCCAATCAATCAAGATAGTAACAGATAAAGTTAAGTAAAATGAAATTTAGGAAGACCACATACAAGAAAATTCAGCATCTCAGCTATAGACAGATCTGATACAATTTTGCGCTTCTGTATAGAATATTTGTTATATCCAAAAAGATATCTTAATCTTCCAAGCAAAAGGAACTGGCTCAATTTCCCATACTCTGCTGTCTGTGGCTCAAAATATTTTCCTACTGCAACACAGGCTGATGTACAGTTCAATAAGGGACAGTTTAGTACCTCTTTAGTAAAACTTGAATTATGTTCTTGTTCTCCATCATGTTTTAGTTGTGCTATTTCTTCTCCAGGACTCTCATTATTTTGTTTCAAATTACTTTCTTTACTGGTGCTCTCTAATTCCTTCATGTTACTAGATACGGTATCATCCTTTTTTCGATTCTGTGGAACAAAATTGATATACAGACATATTCTTACAACAGTTATCACAGTCTCAGTTCTTCTGCTGTCCTCTGACTGTGATAAAAAAAGTACTTAAAAAAACCTTAAGTATACCACATTGCAATAAGGAAAATGGAAATTGTTAAGGACCTAGAATTTTCTTATTTTTGTACCTTTCAAAACAGTTCAGCCTGTCTAACAATTTTTTTCTCTGTAAGATTATTTACTTTCTGTGCCCCCCTCCAATATCCAGCATTTCTATTAGTCACCTTTGTCTTCTGAAATTTCATTCATATTTAGTTCAGTCACACACAGGCTTAGTAGCATTCTTATTTGCATTCATAAGCACTGATTTTTTTTTAAAAAATAGCTTTTCCTGGTTTAAAAAAAAAAGGGGGGGGAATAAAAATCTGCTCTCAGTACAAAATTGCACACAAGTGCACTGTGTCTTTCTCCAATTATCTTGGGTATCTTCCAAGTCTATGCTGTTAACTGATTTAACAGAGGACAACATAGCAGCTGATTATGCAAGAGGATATTACTTATTCCTTAAAAAAAAAAAATAAAAATCCATTGTGGAGAGAATAATTTGATTTAAAAATTTTGAGGAAGGATGGTAGATGTGATTTAACACTGTGAACTGCAAACTTTATGTTGGCAGAGTAGCAAAACAAGCTGAAGTGAGTTCATATAAGTCTTATCAAACTAAGTACTAGGGCTGAGAAAAATAGGAGCCATGAAAGTAGTAAATCTTGTGGTTGAATTCATGTGATTTAGCACATGCACTGTTAAGAGGAAATTCCATGCAAGTCAGTTCACAAATCAATCTCTCTACTTTCCTAACTAAAGTATACACCCATATAATACACTTGTCCAGAAACAATAACAATCGTGAAGCAATTGTATTTTGGTAATCACTTAAAAATTACACAGTAGGCTGTTTATAAAATCCTTTTTCTCCTCCAGTTCTTAAAGAACCAAACCCCAGTTGAAAAGACTTTCAGCAGTTAGTGCCATTGCACCATTTTTCTGTATAAAAATCAATAGGCATACAAACTATGCTTTTAAAAGTAAGAGCTATTACTACAGTGTAATACCTCATATCTTGGGGCTTTTTGCCAAATAGCATTCTGGAAGAATTAAAGTTGTGATAGAAAAAGTGATTTTGTAGCATGGACGACTAGCTAAATATTCAATTCAGACACATTCTCACTTATTCTATAAATTTCTTATCTCATCCACATAGCACTGATTTCACACAGAAGACTGAAGAACATGCTGACATGAACAAAATTCTTTTCAGGTCTGTACAGCAAGTAGTGCTGGCACAGAGGATCTGGCCACTTCCCCCACTCTGCTCCCAATGTGCTGGCTAAGCAGGTATGACACAAATGTGACTGCAGTTTCCTCACCTTGAGGTAGGAAGGGGTACCATAGGAAAGTGGTAAAGCTCAAACACCTCTGTAAAAACTACAAAAAGAAACATCTGCAAAGCTTTGCTTTGCGTGTCGTCTTCTTGAGAAAGGCAGTGTTATCACAAAAATATTTGTAGAAGCCCCCTTCATATCTAGCACTCATGATGTCAGCCCAAATACAGATGCTCTAACGCAAAGGCCAAACTTGAATTCAGTATATTCTGGGGATCCAATGCTGTTGAAGGAAAAGTAACTTTTGTATAGCTCTGAAGGCAGCTTAGGATGCTCAGAGGGAAAAAAAAAACCCACAACTAAAACTTCTTTGGAAATATGTGACTTCTTAACAGTGCAATGCATTTAATCTGGCTTCGGAAAATCAGATGTTAAAATGCATACAAAACATAGAAGGTGGCATTTCCAAATCAGTGTTAAAAAAAACCAAAACAAAACCAAAAAACAACCATTCCCCCCCCCCCCCCCCAACCCAGTGTGATCTTTTGGAAAAAGAACAGTTTTGTAACTTTTCTCTTTTAACAAGACACATTAAAGTTTTTGAATAATGTGGGACCCACCTGTGCCAATTTGAATGGATTCTCTCTGACAAATGACAGACTCTGTGAAGGAGACTGGTCTGAAACACCAATAATATTGAGTCCTTTCCTCTTCTCTCTCAGGCAAGCTTGTTGGTGTCTCTTTATTCTTTCCATCTGTTCCTCCACAGTCATTCGAGGCCGTGTGCTTTCTGCAAGACACAGCTGCTCCACTGCACTTCTTGGTCTTTCCTGAAATAATATATATATTTATTCATTAAAAAAGCAAGATTCTAAACTGTTTAGTTTGCCAGAAAAGATCACCTAATGATTTACTAAGAAGCAGAAGAATTGTGGGCAAGTAAAGATCTCCTATGTATGTGAAGAAAGTACAAGAACCAATTATTAATAAATGAACAATGAAATTTGAAAAAAAAAGGAATAATTTGATTTGTTGAACAGTGACATTGTCGCCATCAATGATAAACATTAAGAGAATGGGTAGATGCTCTCTCAAAGCCATCCTATCAAGTTGAAACAATTTACTAGACATTATACAACAGGCAAACACAAGTTACTTGGCTGAGACAAAAACATAATAGAAATTTAATGATCCAGGACATTTATACCAGTTGATTTAATAGTGATTTCTGCCCTTTTATTTCAAGAAAAACTACAGCTGGGCATCATTTAATGGCAAGTACAGGCTGAAACAAACTGAAATGGCCTCAAGTTGCACCAGGGGAGGTTTGTATTGGATATTAGGAAATATTTCTTCACCGAAAGGGCTGTCAAGCATTGGAACAGGCTGCCCAGGGAAGTGGTGGAGTCACCATCCCTGGAGGTATTTAAAAGACGTGTAGATGTGGCGCTTAGGGACAGGGTTTAGTGGTGGACTTGGCAGTGTTAGGTTTATGGTTGGACTCGATGATCTTAAAGGTCTTTTCCAACCTAAATGATTCTATGGCTATTTAAAAATCTGTAATTCAAAGCATTATATTATTCCCAAAATAACAACCATCACTTTACCTACTCTGTTCTTGAAATTCACTGTTTTTCAGATAGTTCTGTACTTTGTAAGACAGAAAAAAATTTACTTCTGGCTAATCAGCTGCATTCAGTACATTCACAGTAACTGATTTCACTTCTGAAAAGTGGTGTTCTTTCTCCAGTCAACATCCTGTGAGTTTCTCTCTCCTCTCCCGTTCTTCCTACAATTTCTCCTGTTCTATTCACGCTACAACTATGGCAAAACTTTTCCTCCCTTCTGCCTGAACTACCTGTAAACTTTTGTCTTCAACCCAGAGACTACAGGACTCTCTAATCTGAAATTCCAGGCTTAAAGCCCACATATTACTTGCTGTACCCTTATTTTCTGGCTGCTTTAGTTTTTTCCCCAAATAATTTTAGTAATAAAATAAATAAAACTGATATTTGTTATAAAAGGGCTGTTCAATTGCCCCAGAAGCCAAATACAAGTCCTCCAAAAGTTTTAGCCTAAGATGCTGCCTGTCCTTTCAACTCAGGTGTGAACTTCAGTAGCTTAGTAGATATATCATTACCATTTAGTTCTTGCCCAGTTTGAGATTAGGGAAATCTCTATGCAGTTTAACATGCACGACCTTTATAATTTTGTCATTCTTTCTACAGCTGTCTCCATTAACCTAGCACATTTTTATAACAGCAAGTTTTATGTAAAGAAAATCAAAAACATAACTACAACTTTTGAAGTAACTACAGAAATTAAACTTAGAAGTGAACCCATCGCTGTCCATCAATACTCAAAGGTTATTTTAAAGTACCGTTCTTAGATCTATCTTCTTATTCTTCCTCAAAGTGACATAGGATGCTATTGTTGAAGACTCTGGTGTTGGTGACTTGGTTCTGGGTGGTACAACTCCCACAGGAAAATGTGAGCCTGCGAAACAGTAAAGCAATATACTAAGCTCTATGCAAAACATTGCCAAACCAGTTCATTGTTTTCTAGAAAATACACATTGTCAGCCTTGGACACTATTCTTCAAAAGACAGCAAAGATCTTAATGCCTAACTACCACATCTGTTAAGGTACACAGGCAGTAGACTAGCCCCCAGCCTGAGGTTTAGCTGAATAGAACATGGGGAAACTACTGCACATGGCTCAAGAAATTGCTGGACATAAAAATATAAATGCAAAAATTTTGTCTGTGAGGAACAGACAGAAGTTAGTGCTGTGTGGAATGGCTAGATTTCACAGATGGTTAGGGGGGAATTACACGAAAGATGGCTAAACTTCACAGCTAAGTGGACGGCCACACCGGGGACTTTTTGTGGAATAGGGTTTGCAAGGCCAGCAGAACGCCTAGGTAGCCATACCAGTGCTACCAGTTCCAGCCAAGCTTACCTAGATAATGGTGTCAAACATACAAAATCTAGCAAAAGTGGGACTAATGAACAAAAAGTAATTGTGGGTGGGTTGTTCATCTGGGAGGAAACAAAAACTGCAGAAGGGATGGGGCAAGGTGGATGGGAAAGAACAGGCATGGAACAAGAGAGAGAACGGGGAGTAAAAGGGGCCAGCTTTGCACAAACAAGGCGTTTGTCAGTATGCTTGTCTGACCTAGCCCTGTGCCTTAGCATTGCAGTCTGGCCTATGTTCTTATTAAACTTTATTCTTAAGTATTTTCCATGGAGTAGCTTTCCCTTCTGTGAGAGCGTGGGAGATAGTAGTGATCTTCAAGCCTGGCCAGCTTGCGAGTAGGAGCCAGCTACAGAGAGGTCATAGGTCTGGGGGCCAAAGATGGGAAAGACTGCAGTTCTTCAGGTCAGTTACTGCAGGGACCATAGGTCTGGACCTGCTACCGGGGGAACCTTCTGTCTGTGAGATGCTAGCAAACTGAAGACAAGACTACATGGCAAGCAGAATACGAGGTATGGGAGCCAGCTGTCCAAGAGACCTTAGGTCTAGGATTCAGATACTGGAGAGGCCAGAGGTACTGAGAGTTGGCAGACGAAGATACCATAGGTCTGGCCAACTTTTGCAGGGACTCATTAGTGGGTATGCACACATGTGCTCATGTCTAGATGTGCAGGAGATCAGTTAGCAGGCTTTGAGCCTGGTCAGCTGGTGAGTGAGAATAGGACCATGCTATTTGTGTTGTTCCACTGTCATGCGAGTGTTGGTCTTGTTTATGCTGTGCCTGTAATGGCACCGGTCCCAAACCTGCTTGTGTTATCTGTTGTGGTCAGCTGTGGCTGTGCTTATGCACAGTGGGACTATATCCTCAGCCTTGCAGCTCGCTCTACTTAGGGATAGGGAACCAGAGCAGCCAGGCTCCGTCTGGTCGGGAGTTGAGGATATTCTGTGTCCTGACGTCCACTACATTCAGCCTCTCGTAACAATATCCGCCACTAGTTTTCTACTTAGAGAAGCCCTGCCAAAATATAATTAAGCTGATAGAAAACTGAAGTAAGTTAAAATTTACCAAATTATACAGATAAATAACACACTCTTCGTTTCTGCTTCTTGATACATACAGGAAATCAAACTATTAAAAAATATTGTTTTCTTGCTGATTTCACCTAAAAACCAGATATAATATCTTCTTTGATAGCCAAATTATTTCTCCTTGTTTTTCCTGAGCTTGCACAGATTTGAGAGGAAATATTGACTCGGTGAAGACTCAACTCTTTCTCCAAATTGTTTGATAGGCTGACAAAATAGTCTGAAAGTATTTGAATGCCAAATCCATCATTCAAAACAAAAACTATAAAGCAACAGTTTAGGTCTCCTTTAGACATAGAAAGGATAAACCACAGCTGAAGTCCGTTTTCTTTTTGTGTTACCTTTATGTACCACTCAGGTCATAAATACTCCTCTGCTTGCAGACAGCTGTAAGGGTTACCTTACATAGTCTCATGAAAACATTTCTCTGATTGTTGACATTTGAAAAGAGAGGGAAATGGCTGACATGAGAAGTGTCTAGTACACAAACAACCACAATGAACTAGAAAACCATTTTTACATTTCCTCTGAAATTTACTAATTTTTAGAACCACCCTCAATAGGAAACTATGTAATTTGACTACTTAAAACAGCAAGAAAGAAGAATTGCAGAGATGAGCTGCCTTTGAGTTTGTTTCCTTTTCAGCTTATAAACTGTTAAGATAGAATGGCATAAAAATGTTGAAACAGCATATAGTTGTAATGGCATACACACTATAAAACCCCCAAACAACCAGTAATGGTTCTACTTTTCCTACTGCATGGGGATTGTTATTATAAGTGAATTTCCAGAACAAGAAATATCAGTTAGAAAATTCACATGCCCAAAAGCATGGACCGGATGATAAAACACAGCTATGATAAACCCACTTCATTGTTGTTTAAGAGATAAAAAGCCTCTTGCTGCTTGCTACCACTGCAGCTATTCTCCCCCTCTCCTCTAAATATTATTTATATTAGAAGAATTTGTATTACTGCTTTCCCTTACTGAGGACTGTTTTTCTACAAATGGACATAATAAAATTACTTATGTCTTTATAGAAGAAAAAAGAAAGCAGATTGGGGTGCTCAAAAAGTATTGGTTTGCTTTATGTAGTCAGTGTAGGCTTTCTTGTATTGTCTTGATAATTACTTTCCCTCCTGTCATAAATTACTATAAATAATCTGGAACACCACAGGTCAATAAAACCTAGGCATGTTGTCAGAAAGGCAGCTTCCTCAATTTAGGTAGCTGATGATTAGCAAATCTCAGGCTAAACCACCAAGTTAAAAGAAATTTAATATCTATCTTAAGTGAACATTATAACCTCAGCAAATACCATGGTGAATCTGAATTGACTAATTGTCTGGTAAGTGCAAGCTTAATTGCATTATATATCAGGGGGCCATTCACATTGTTTACACCCAAACTGTATGCTAACCTTAGTTTTAAAAACCTCCACTACCATTCTGATGAAAATAATATCCTTATATGGCCATTGTTCCTGGTCAAATTCTGGTACTGTTGCACCAGCCTGCTATGTACGTCCTTAGTCAAAGTAGCAGAACAGAAGGCAGTGATCTTTCTGGCACTGGAAACATTACGGTAAAAAAAAATAGGTAAGTTTAGTTACTTTTTCTAAAAGCTCTTAATATGTTTTTGGGGAGGTGCTCAAGCTGCTGTTCCTGAAGTCACCTTTAACAAACTATTCTGTGTGTTTTAACAAACAGAATTGAGAAGCACTTCCTGGTAAAAGACTCTACCAAGCAATTAGTAGCCTTTATGGAAGCTAGATGAAGAGAAGAATCTAAAGCATTTAGCAATTGCAAAGACCTTTATTGTCTGTACACTCCAAGGTCATGATCATTATTCCTATTATATCAGAGGACAGAAGGCAATTCAACAATTACAAGATTAAAAAAAAGAAAAAGACATTGTTTCCCTGCCTTATGAGAGCCTGAAAATTCTGTGGTGCTGCCTTTTTGGACGTTCCAGTGACATAACATCGGGAGCTTGATTCAAAAACTGAATAATTGTTCAAGGGCAAGAACATAAAATGGGTAATTGTTCAAGGGAATGGTGTGTGGGGAATGTGAGTGATGTGATTAGACATGGTGTCAATAAGGATTTCAGGGTTGTTGGTGAGTGTAATGTTTGATTTTTCTGCAGTGTAATTGACTGAAATCTTTCTCGTCATATAATTAAATCATTATTTTATCATGAAAGCTGTTTCATCATACTAAGAAATGGACATGCTACAAAAAGCAAAAGAGGATATAGCTTCTATAACACAATTAAAGGTTTGTATTCCTTGTGAAAAAGGCTGAAAGGTTGTAAACACCATGCCTGGGGACAAACCTTTAGCAGTAGATTCTGATTCTGAAATCTGTTCTGTTTTTTCTTCGCCATTAGACTCATCCACTTCTGCTACTGTAGTTAACTCTGGTTCACTCTTATAAAGCCTATAATCAGGACCCTGAGGAACGGCAAGTTATAAGGTAAATAAACAGGCATTTTTGTACAAGCATTTATGTCTTAAGACTCAAAACAGTTATTTTGTGATGACTCTGTTCTCACTTTAAGACAATGTTTCATTGTTCAAGCACTATTGCAGCAGTATTTCTTTGTAGTTAGTTTGAGTAACAACATTTGCAGACTCAGAAATTACAGAAAAAATTGCCATAAAAATGCGGAGGGTTTTTTTTTTCGTTTAAATGATTTTCAGTAAACAAATTTGTATAAGGTTTCAGCAAAAACTGATTCTGAGCCTCGAGTTTTTTGAGAACTTGTGAGTAGAAGAATCTAATTTTCTGAAATTTACTCAGAGACAATCATTTAAGTCTTAAGACTTTTTATATAAGTGCAGAATGTATGACAGGAAAACATGAAGAGCAAATGATGGAGCTATAAAGAAAGCTAAGTAAACAAAAGCAGAAACTTAACACAAAAGTAGCCAGATGACAAAATAAAAATTGTGACTGTGCAAAGGAAGGGGGATGCTTCAAGAACAATGTGGCAGTTTAAGCCACTTACACAGTAAGATCCATTTCTCTGATATCCTTGCACTTGGTGAATCTTCTTTTCTTCTGGCAGATGTACTGGGCCCCTGCTATAACAGAGCAAGGAGCTGCTATCACTGGGCAGAGGGGGGATTATGGGAGGATGCTCTGTAAAGTCATAGGACCGAGGGAGTGGAGGACGAGGTGGGACTACTTCCTCTTCCTAAAGATTGTAGAATAGTCACCTTATTTAGATGTGCACACCTGTTACAATTATTTATAACTTAAAAAGAAAAATATATTACCATAGCTACACCAGCTATAGACTGTGGAATTAAAGGGACAATGTCACACTATTAAAAAAAAAAAAAAAAAAGGCCAAGAGAGCTTTTTCTTTGGGTTTCTTTGGTTTTTTTTTTGTTCATTTGCTAGCATTTTATTACTACCACCTAGACTGAAATACTTCAATAGTTTCGTTATTCAGCTTATCAAGATTTTCAATTCTAACACCTGCGCTTTCTGCTGGACACGTATGAACTCTCTGAATCATCCTTCTAAAAATTAAATTCAGTATCTTTTTAAGATTTTTACATAAATCAGACTTTTAGAAAGTTCTGTAAGCCAGATGTATATTGCATACACTTTAGATAACCATGACAATGTCCCTTTAAAACTGTAACTTCTAGCCAGATTTTCAGAGGAATTGAACATTTGGGAGCTCCCACAGTTTCAGCTGTTCTTGTGGGTGCTCTCGCCATCTGAGAACCCAGCTCAATATGTGAATAGACATATAAAGCAATGTATTTCTTCCCATGAAAAGTATGGTGGGTAGAAAACAAATCCGTAAGTCAGGGTTTATATTTCTAGGGTAAGAGCCTAGGGAGAGGAAAAGGTGAGAAATGGAAAAGAGAAACATACCAGTGAGAATACAAAGACACAGAACAAATGAACATGTTAGAACCACTAGTGGAGGTATCAGTCTTTAAAACTAATTCATAATGCAATATTTTCACAGAAACATACTGCATACATACTTCAGACATGCTTAAAACAATTTATTATAATGTTCACTTTTATCATAGGTATAGTAGAAATTCAGTGATGATAAAATGGTAAATATGCTAAAACCATACCTCATTTTTATATTTAATAGCTGAAAATGTCCTTGATCCCATGATGCCTGTTCAGGGGGAGGGGGAAAGATGTAGAAAGAAAGAGAAAAATTGTTTTCAATAAAAAGCTTTTAAATTATGAATTATAACCTGTTGCTATCAATTATAGAAAGCATTAACTTAAAATAGATGATTGCTTTCTTCTTTTCTCAGCAATTTTACCATTTTTTTCAAAAATGCAAAAGCAACTGTGGACCTTATCCTTCAAAAATGTGTATGATCCAAACACACTTCCTATGAGATAAAAGCAATCGGTTTACCTGCCTCTGAAGAGCTTCTTTGCTGTTTATGTTTACTTAAACCCTCCATGACATCTTGAATTCTCCACAGTTCCTTCTGAATCTGAGCACGCTGTATCCCTGCCGACTCAGTCTGCCAGTAAATAAACAGCATATATAGGAAATAAATTAGAATACACTGCAAGCGGAAAAAAAACAGAAAACCCTTTTCTTTCTTTAGATTACACTGTGTATCCTTTCCCAATGAAGGAAAATAAAAGTGCAGTAATGACAGACACTCTCCTTTCCCATAAAAGTGCAACATTCAAATATTATCAGAAATAAGAAGTGTAAGATTAACTAATTTCATAATGTGGCAGTTAATTTGACAGCAATTTGCTAGTTCAAACTCCATTTAGGAATAGAATTGTATCTACTGTCTCCAAAGAAAATCCAAGCAAACTTTGCACAGGAGTCTTACAACAAAAGAAAAGGAATCATCAGTTCCAACCCTAAAATAGGTGCTGATGAGCATGGTGTTTGCATTCTAGCATATGAACTGTGGGCCTATTCGCATGCTTTGGTCATGCGTGCTTTGGACTGCATAACACAAATTTCTCAGCTCTTGGGCTTCCTTGTAATCTGCCTCTCATAGCTGCATAGAAAATCAATCCCTGGAGCAAACAGCCTTTAATGCCTCCCAGCATGGACCACACCCATCTGCCCACTCCAGATAATGTATGCACATCTCTGCCTGCGCATCTCTGTGTGTGTGTGTGTCTCAGAAAGATCTCCTGAGAAATTCAGAACTTATACTACCTGTCCAATCCTCCACAGCACACTGAGGTAATAAGATACACGTCAGAACTCTTCATATGCAAGACCTGAAGCAATGCCTAGAATATTTTTTATTATAATTTATTTTGATAGAATGATTTAATTACATTTTAAAATATTCAGTTAAATGGAAGAATTTATGCGAAGATTTAATATGACTGTCATGGCAATTAAAGTCTGAGAAAACTACCCCCTTTTGGACCCCATCACTGAAACAGAAAGAGGAGGCTTCTAGACACAGGAAAACCAGTGCTATAGCTTCAAAAAAACCAGGAAAAGCTGAAGACCTCTTCAGAGCTTACAGACTTCTCATTTCTTTTTATACCTTGGGAGCTCACGCAGCACATGTCCCCCTTTTTTCATTTGTGTAGTTTTTAAACAAAATCATAGAAAATGGAAGTGACTTAAGTGTACTTTAAGAGCTATGCCACACCTGAATTTCTCCAAGCCGATCAAGTTGCTCCTGCATGTGGTTCCTTGTAACTGTTACATCATACTCCAGTTTATCATATTCTCTCCAAGCTCTTTCCAGTTCCTAACAGAAGTAAAGAATTAGAGATGCACATTCAAGTAAAAAAAAAAATAATAAATTTTTCTTTATTCAGTGGCATGAAACTTAAGGAAGTAATACATAAATGGATATCAGCAATAAATAAATATGTATTTTAGAGAATGCAATGTTTAAACACCTTTTTGATTTTCTAATGATACTGAATGGAATTCAAACAAACAGCATTTTGTCTTTTCACAAACAAAAAATATAGGCAAGGGCAAAATCTTCAGAATATGTCTTTATAGTCAGCAGGCATGTGGGTCTTAAGCTGTCCTTCCACCGAGGCAGAAAACCCACAAAAATGTATGCAAATTTGTCTCTTTTATCACATAGAATACATATATGTGAGTGCACAGCATGTGCATGTATATGCAATGTATTATGCACGACAAACATAAGTCATCCAACCCTGCCTGTGAGGTTACCCGTGAATGCTCCAAGCCTGCTAATACACCATGATTTTACATATGTGAAACTACAAACACCAGAAGGGAGAAGGTGCAAAAAGAAAATCTTTTTTGAGGTCAGCTCTACTATCTCACTTTTTAAGCCTACATCAAGCAATTTACTCAATTTAGCATAAATTAAAAACTTAATGAGGGAAAGTAGATCTTGAGGATTTCCTTTCCCCTAATTCCCTTTTCGTTGTCCAACCAATTCCTTTTACAACATAGTCTAACGTTCAGACTAAAACCAGTATTTCATGGCCTGCTTTGTATCAGTTTCACCACAGCAAACCACTGGAATTTAACACCGAAATACCTTTTTGAATATATATACATACATAGGGAAAAATGATTCTTTGCCTTGTCATTTCAGTGTAGAAACCATCATGAAGTGGAAAAAGACAGTAAATAACAATTCCCTTTTTTTTTTTTTTTTTTTTAGGCTTTTGAAAGTGCATAACTTGAAAGATCTTTTAAATATAATGGCCCACTATTAAAAGACCATGACAGTATAATCTTTTCTTCTTTTTATCCTACACCTTAAAATATTTGTTAAAATACATCGCCTATCTGATTGAATAGCTGATAAAGTTTGCACTTGCTACTATTTTGCCATCATATGAAATAGCTTATTTACATTATTTACTTCTTCTGTAATCAATTTTTCATATTATGTAGATTAAAATTACCACACCTATTAAAGTCAGTGTGCACTAATTCCTGGTCAAAAAAAAAACCCAAACCAAAAAACTACTCGATGAATACAGTGAAAATATCACTTTCCAGCTGCCTTTGTCAAAAATACAAGCAAGTAAAAGACAACTGAGTTTTGTTGGAACGTAATGAAAAATAACCAAACACAACCCAATTAAGAATATGAACATGAAGATCATCATTTAATGCTTCATTGAGTTTTACTGGCAAGAACGTATTACTTACTGCAGTAGCTCGCGATACTTCTCGACAAGTGCTAAGTAGTCCATTCTGCAGGTCATCTCTCTGTAAGACTACATTTTGTATGGCTGCAGGATTATCTGCATTCATTTCTATCTCCTGACTTGCTGATAGCAAAGCTTGCTCAAGCGTGTACTATTATAATAAAAAGAATTATTTTTAATGTTCTGCATCATTAGCCTGATTTTAATTTTATTTCAGTTATCAATGTTCTAATAATAAGCATGTAAAATAACATCCACTTTAGGTAATAAATACAATTGTCCTACTTTCTCCTTGTGTAGCTGTTGAAGCTTCTCCTCCAGTGCTTGTACAACTTTATCTTGTTCGCATAAACGGCTAAGCTTAGCCTAGTATATAACAGAAAATGATTGCAATTAGGATTTCATTTTTAACATCTTCAGTAATCAAAATATAACTTAATCAAATCATTACATGAATCTATATAAAATATTATTATCACAAAATAAGAATTCTAAAATTATTAAGGCATCAGTCTTGCATTTTCAAATTAACCTTAAGAAACCCTCTTAAGATACTATGAAATAATTGTTATTATAACTTGAAACAGCATGGCTGAAAACATATAATTTGTGATTCTACAGCTAAATCTTTACAACTTAATAATAGGTATTAAATACATTTTAAATTTACATATTCCTCAGTATTATTGCCAAAAGAACATTGTATTACTTTTGCAGCCTTTCCCATGGTTTATTTCTGGTGGTAGTTTTTAATAGTAGTACTATCCACGCTCTGCTCTGTTTTAGCTCTTACCAAGGCTCAGCTATGACTAAAACTGTTCCACTCCAGCTCCACTTTGAGCAAATAACAGTTCAGCACACTCTAACCAATTTGAAACAGTTTACTTTTTTATTTGAACAACCTTTTTTGTTCAGTTTGTGCTGCTCTGACTTTTTAATCTAAGAAAACACTGGAAGCCTGCTTTCTTTTTTATTCTTAATATAACAAACCTTAAATCATTATGTCTACTCTTAGTTGCATTGTGCAAGAATGACTAGACATGCATATATGCATATACAGTATGACTATATGAGTGTATTTTTCACCACCAATTTTACACCAAGTGCCTTTTCTTTAGTAACTAGCAACCCGATACTCTGAATGGTAACTACCCATGCCAAATTTCAGTTTTGCAGTATCGGTCATATTTCCTGAGAAAATACATCTCATGCTTATAACTGAACTACAACTACAGAGTTTTCCCGTTCTAAAGTAATTAATTCCTTTCAGGAAGCAATGCAGCTTTGAACAGATATAATATGTGAAATTACAGCCTAAAAGATAATACCTCCTGCAAGTTAGAAGCTTATTACAAAAAGAGTCTTATGCCCCTCAGTTTCACAAAGCAATTTCTATAGGTAATCACCTATATGAAGTGTGTTTCAAACCCTAAAGTCAAGGGGGAAACTATTATCAAAATAAAGAGACAAATACCAACATTTCCAAGGAAGAAGAAATACAAATTACTTACATCAATATCCAGCTCTTCAGTTCTATATTTGTATAGTGTACCCCTACATTCTTCTTGTGTTAACTATAAGGAAGAATAATAATGCCATAAACCAACTTAATTGGACTACAAAAATGAAACTACTGTTCAGCTTAAGAGTTTTAATGGCAAAATCAGCTTTTGCTTGAAAGTCAAACATACTATATTGAACAATATATTTTTAGCCAGTATGTATTAATGAAGATAAGTAAATGGGATGTCAAGCAGACTGTCAGTAGAAAGTTGCATTAACTTAATACACTATGTTTCTAATGAAATTGGATTTTTAAAGATGTACCACTAACTCAATCAAGTATGGATTATGTAGGAAGATGAAAACGCCAGAGTACACCTAGACAAAGTTATACATCATTATGTACGTTTTCTTATGTGCATTCTAAACCCAGGGGCTCATTCTACTTGGAATTAACTACTCTAGGCCCGCTAAGATCAAGTCTGTTCACAAGGAGGATATTCTGATGTGAATCCGAAATCAGAACAGAATGACCTAAGTATACAAGGTATGTGTAAAATATCTCATTACAGACATATGCCCAGTAAGTGCCACCAAATACCTTTCTGCCTACTTTTTCATATGGACTCCCTCCCCTCCAACAGAGTTGTCCTGGTTTCGGCTGGGATAGAATTAATTGTCTTCCTAGTAGCTGGTACAGTGCTATGTTTTGGGTTCAGTATGAGAAGAACGTTGATAACACACTGATGTTTTTAGTTGTTGTTAAGTAGTGTTTAGACTAAGTCAAGGATTTTTCAGCTTCTCATGCCCAGCCAGCAAGAAGGCTGGAGGGGCACAAGAAGTTGGGAGGGGACATGGCCAGGGCAGCTGACCCAAACTGGCCAAAGGAATATTTCCATACCATGTGATGTCATGCCCAGTATATAAACTGGGGGGAGTTGGCCTGGGGGGATCGCTGCTTAGGAACTAACTGGGCATCGGTCGGTGAGTGGTGAGCAATTGCACTGTGTATCACTTGTTCTGTATATTCCAATCCTTTTATTATTATTGCCATTTTGTTATTGTTATTATTATCATTATTAGTTTCTTCCCTTCTGTTCTATTAAACTATTCTTCTCTCAACCCATGAGTTTTACTTTTTTTTTTTTCCCTATTCTCTCCTCCATCCCACTGGGTGTGGGGGGGAAGCAAGTGAGCTGCTGCGTGGTGCTTAGCTGCTGGCTGGGGTTAAACCACAGCAAAAGTATTACCAGAAATGCCATAAATGGAAGCCCTTCTATTTTACCTTTGGACCTATGCAAACTTGTCTCCTCATGCCAGTCAGCATGTAAGCTGTCCTCACACTACTTTCATACAGCTCCTCATGTTAAGTTCTTCACTCTTTTAGTCTCAGAACTGGCCAGTAACAAAATTTAAAAATATTTTACATGAAAAAAGGTAGCGCCCCATTTTAGAATGGACTGTCACATACAGTAACTACTTGATGTCCTATACTGCACTTATTGGCATAACACTATCAACCTTCGTATTCTACTTAATTAAAAACATGTGTGCATTGAGTCCCAACTAGATGCTTTCCTTTCATGTATATGTCATAATTAGGTCATCATGATTTAATAGTGCAAGACAGACTATAAAAACACAATTCTATGTTAAAGCACACTTACAAGTAAAAGGACTAGGGAAGGGTTAATCAGACAAGCATTCCAAACATATAGTAAATCTTCAACACACTTAAGTGTTTCATTTCAAGACATTATGTCCACATACCTCATGCAAATGCACCTGGTGACAATTTAAAAGTATGTATAGTGTATTAAAACCACACAGTAACTTTCTTTGAAATGGACATTTTATGAAAATGAGTGTTGGAATATGAAAAAAGCCACAGCACTTTTGCACCTCATGAATGTCACAAAAATTAAGATATCTATTTAAACTCTTACTATTGTAGAGTTGTGGTTTTTTAACTGTTGATTTTATCACAATGAGAGAAAAATGAGGAATGGAAATATTTAAAAAAAAACCAAACTCATAAACATGGCCAAATGTCTTTAACTTACAGAGAAAACCTAGTTATATTTCACAACAGGAAGATTTTACAAAAGAAAGATTATTCCCTATTAGAAAAATACATCTTCCCAAGACACTGCTTAGCATTTTATATAGCTTGCCTGGAAAAATGTAATGTTATTTTTTCAAGGCAGTATTTTTTACACTGTTTTAATTTTTTTAAAAAAGACATTGATTTTTTTTGGCATATCAGCCTTAATTATAGCCAAGTTTAAAACAGCTTGCCAATTCAGCATCCTTATCCTTGCCTGCCTCCTAAAAGGAATATATTTTAAGTATTCAGAAAACAAGAACACATTTTCAAAGAAGACTATGCACGTGCTAATTCTTCTTATTAAAATCCTATCACACTTTTAAAATTGCTGCCAACTTCTTGCTTTTGTCAGCGGTACTAGTTTCCCACAATAGGCACTGCTGGAGCACCAATTCATTTCAACATCTCTACTGCAACATTTTACATAGACTTAGCGCAAAACCTCTAAAAATAGTATGAAACAATCCATCTCTGACAAAACAGCAGCTTCTCTTTCCATAGCACATCTATAAATCAGCTTAAGGCAAAAAGTGCGGAATGCTATCACATCCTACTGGAATTATGAGAGGAATTGCAGTAGACAAAATGCAATTACACATTACAAGCAAGGTTAACAACCTCATAACCTTGGCAAATGCATTATAAGAGCTCCAACGATCAAGTTATCGAAATGTATTTTATGCCACATTCAACAAATGCCTCTCTCGCCAAATCATTCCTACAAACACTTTACCAGGATGTTAATTTCAGAGAAAGAGTGCCACCTACTGAATCAATGACATGACTTGCTGCTGACTTCTACACTTTTCCTCAACATTTGCCTACTCAAACATAAAAAAGTCCATTCCTCTTACCACGATGAAATACACTGTACAGCTCCCAGACATTAAGGAGCCGCACCCTGAATACCTACAAATAGAACTTACCATTTTTGAAAGGCAAACTGCACATGCAGAGGGTGGCCAAACCTCTGATATGTGAAAAGGTGAAGTGACCTTAATTGAATTGCCATCTTATGTTCGAAATAATTTGTCATCTACTTTACAGTCCTACTGTACAGTCCCCATCTCCGTCAAACGCCAGTACCAGCTGAATCACAGAAGTGGATAAATCCACCACAAAGGACACAATGTAAGATGT
This sequence comes from Buteo buteo, assembly GCF_964188355.1. NCBI lineage: Eukaryota > Metazoa > Chordata > Aves > Accipitriformes > Accipitridae > Buteo > Buteo buteo. The sequence goes on along the minus strand of NC_134189.1, from coordinate 16,743,586 downwards.
CCTTAGACGGAAATTTCTTCCCAAATAAAAGCAGATTAGGCAAATATCTCTCTTGAGACATGAGGGGTTAAACCTATTTAAGCAGTCACTATTAAAAACTAAGTGACAGTATTATTTCATTACCTTATAAGCTATTTTCAGATTCTGCTAACCATTTTGATTCAATAAATATATGGCAGGAAATTTCACACCCTGAGAGCACACTAAGCATCTCTGCAAGGTTACTGCACTTAGGAAATTAAAACAGGACAATCTAGGACATTTTGTGGAGAGCACAAAGTTAAAGTCAGACTTACAAAGGCTTATTTCTTTTTTTTTTTCTTTTTTTAAAGTACTTCTTACTATCAGGAAGCAGGTCAAATGGGCATTTACCCCACAGTAAGCAAGATTCTCCTCTAATTTTGCATAATGTGACAGATAACATTTCAAATACAAATTGGAAATACAAGATTTTTAGCTCAAATACAATCATCTCATGTTCATAACAAAACCTTAAAAATATTTCTACCTACAAATCTCAAAATCTAACATGCATAACAGTTTCAATGTATGCAGCTGCTATAATAATAACAATAATAATGATGATGGTGATGATGATGATAATATTAAAGTATGCCGTAAACAAGATCTCCCTATCCTTATAGGAGAAAAAAAATCAAGGACTATTTTTATAGGTTTTTAATGTATTAAGAATAATTACCCAAGCAAAGACCTAGGTGTTAGCTTGTTGCACTCAGATTTTCATTTTTTCCCCCCTTTAGGGAACACACACATGTAAGAAGAACAGAGGATAATTCTACTTTTTAAAATCCGTATATACTGCTTTAGAAAACAAGATTAACATTTCTCACCTAGATTAGAAAGAAAGAAAAAAAAACCCAAAGTAGAAATGGGTCCAGGCTGTAAAAAGCCTCAGTTTTTCTTGTCTCTACATATGGAATCATTGCCCTGGCTTATACTTGTAAATTTACAGTACAGTCCATAGAGCAGACTGATCTAAGTCAATGTGATTTAAATAACTGTGAAGATGTAAGAAATCACAAACAAAAATGTCTTATAAATACCATATTTAAAATAGTATATATTTTAGCTATTTTACTAAAGAACCATTAATCATTACAAACAAGAAGGAAAACACCTTAATTTTTAATTAAATACAAGTGTTTCTTGCTTTGCTTAACTCTAAATGAGCTCAGTCATAAAACTGAACTGAATAAACTGAAGCAAAGAAAGATCCTTTTCTCTACCCACAAGAATGGTTACAGTCATCACAAACTAGTTTATCATCTTGACAACAAAACAGGTTTCAGTCGCTTACACAGAGGCTTCTCCCAATTGTTTACATTTCTTTAAAACTGCAGTGGGAAAGATGATTAGTAAACCCAATTTATTTTATTTAAATAAAAAACTTGTATGTTGTTTAAACTTTAAAGAAGTTGCCAGAATTTTAAACAGGTTAGTTTTACATCTCAGAAGTTTAGAAGACTATTTAAGCAGTGAAATTTTGACTGTATTTTTATCCTTCCCCAGCAGTTGGTTAATGCAGTATTTTGTGGAGGAGACTTTATCCATGAAAGCAGAAGGTCTTGCTATTCTCCGGTTTATGCAATATATGGGTTTTTCTGCACAAGCCTGCCAACTTGTCACAAACACTCTGACCTGTAGAGATCACATCTCTAGTGACAAAAGGTTATTCCATCTTCATGACCTGCTAGATTCACTGTTTCTTTGACAAGAATGTCAAAAAAGGTGCTTATTCAGTGTCAAGTATGAAGCAGCAGGTATGTCTACAAGGTGAAGGCAGTGCTGTGTAGCGATACCTTAGCTGACAGCATAGCTTTGTCAAGACAGCGCTCTGAAATTTATTGGTATCCCTCAATAAGCAGGCAGACTAGCCCAGGCACAGCCATGCCTCACATGTGTCTATATTAACATTAGAAGCTGAGCTAGTTTACCCTGACACATCCAAAGCACCTCTATTCATTATATGTATGTTGACTTACTTGTCTTACATACTCATTACAGAAAATTGACTTGCTTTTAAAAAATCATAACAGCTAGGCTTCTTAAAAAAACCCAAACAAACAAACAAACCAACAAAACCCACTTTCGTTTAGGGCTTGAGGACACCTTACTTCTCCCATTCCTCTCCTAAATAGTTCCTTCAGGTTCCATGTTAAAGCTCCTATTGTGCACATAGGGGCACAAATTGGATGATCCTGAAATCAAAGTCACTCACAACCCAACTTCCTTTGAAAAGCTGAGATTTTTCTTGCTTGTGATCCAGAAAAGTTGCAAGTCTACAATGTGGAGTTGACTTCCAAAAAAATGAAACATGAAATTAAGCTGCAGCATATTTTAGAAACACAGCAAAGCATTAATCGCTAATAAATGACTGTGTTACATGGCAGAACATCTACTTTTCTTCAAACTATGCAACCTTTATATGTTGTTTGGCTCACAAGGGCATAAATGCAAGTGCAAGGGAACTGGTCATATATTCCCTTTTGACGGGCAGCCAGAATTGTACACCTCATCTGCTGCAAAATACCGTAGTCATTTAAGTAAGAACAACATCTTTGTTGCAGTTGAGGCTAGAACCTTCTTATAAAGTCCCTGATGTGACAGGAGCTATTCAGTTAAGGCCCAGTATCTCTAAGACACTGCAGTGCCAACAGATACGTATTGGCCATGCTCATAAGTTAATGCAGGTCTCAACTCACAGACAATATTTCCATTCACATTTCTGATTCTTCTTCCATCTTACCATTTACAACCATCACTAAATACTCTAAGTGTGCACGGTTAAGTCTGCTGTGACTTTATGAACAGACACTGCCTTTTGGATTTACAGTCCCCAGATCAAAGTAAATTTGATCCTTCCTTTCTTCAGTGGCTAAAGGCTTGGTAGGTGCAAACAAAAACTTGTAAATCCACTTCCTAGAACAAAACAAAATTGCCAGAAATGACCAGGTAAACACCACTCACATGCTTTTGTAGTGGTCAAAAGAAAGAAGCACCTTTGAACACTAATTGCAGAGAATCATGCTAAGACAAATGTTGGAAGCTTATTGGAAGTTTTATGAATTTACTGGACACCTGCATAAAACATCAACTAATTAAATCATCTAGACAGAAAAAGTTATTCAAAGTGTACATTTAATACTTAACAACAAAAACGCAGCAAAAGCCATGCTAACGATATTGCAGCATTTTATAAAGCATGGATGACTTGTGGTTTTCCAAAGCAAATAAGAGAACACCAATGTTATGAATAAATCTGAGGAACAACCAAAACTGTCACTAAGGAAAATTTTCGCAGATGAGAAAGCAATTTCATTCACTATCCAAGACCTTACTTGCTGGTACAGTTGCGGTCTTAGCGCCGAGTTCTCAATCATAGTGTGAACCATGGTGATTAAAGGTTCATTCTCTTTCATCTATTTCAAATCAGGAGGAGCATACAGCAAACATCAGTTTACAGCATGGCTAGATTTGAAAGACGACACTGTAAAATATAGCCTCTACTTTAATTTTTTCTAATAATGCAGTAGATTACATTTTATCCCATGCTTTTTATATATTCCATCATTCAGTAATATCAACATCTGAAAAGTTTAGTAACATCAAAAAAAATGTAACAAACCCACATAAATGCTCAAAACCAATGTAACATTTATTCACCAACACTCTCCCTTTTTAAAAATAAAAATGCTTAAAATAAGCCCAACTTTGCATGATATTGAAATGAAAGGTATTATCGGATTATGCAATAGGAACATGCAAACCTTTACCAGAAAACCTTTTAAATTATAGATTTAATAACTCAATGTACATTAAGAAGATATAAGCATTCCCAGCTTCTTAATATTGAAGCGAGGTTTAGACTTATGTTCACGTATCACAAAATGCCTTTATATACTGCACTGATTTATATACTTAGGAACTTTGAATCATTACACATTGTATTTATCCACCCTCATATATGGGTGTGAAACTCTTTCAGAACTGGTCAGACATTTTCTATAATGATTAGTATTTATTGATGAGTGTGCAAATGTCAAAACCAGATACTTTGATTATTACAGTAAAAATTGCAACACAGAAAATAGCATAGGATTTTTGGGTTTAAAAAGGAGACTTTCCTGACAGTAAGGAAAAAGTTATGAAAACAGATAGTTTTCCTCTCCAAAGGAAACTGAAAAGTCACTTAACGCACAATCCCCCTCCTAGTTTTTGTTGGAAGCTTTAGGACCTATTGAAAATTTCAGGAAACTTTAGCAATACCTGTTTCAAGTATGGTTACACAGGAAGGAAGTGTGTGTATGAATATTTATGATCTTTCACTCTGTCTTCATGTATATATATGGACTCACCATGAATTTGCATGGGAAGGTTTTGTCTCACAGATTGAAATGCAACAGAAAGCCTGAGTTTTTGATGCCTTTTGGAATTTCTTGCCCCTAATTACTTAGGAAAAAACCTAACTTGTACATTTGGAGAAGTATTTTTTTTCTTCTCCTTGTAGGAGCCACATTTTTCTTGTTACAGATAGAGGACCTTTTTGTTGTTGTTGTTGTTTTATACATAGTAAAGTCTGATAAGCTGATAAGTTCATCACCCAATAAATAGTACCTTATCTTAAGAAGGCAAGCTTATGATGCTCTGTTTGTTCAAGGCAGGAAAAAAACAAACGAGCAACCCCTCCCATTGGCACCATCGTCTACAATATACATAAACAGAAAACGAGAACTGACACAAGAAGTTGTTCTCCCTTTACATTAAAATTTTGTCCAGAGAGTGTGAGCACAGGGTGATACCAAAAGATAGCTCAATAGTAAGATCAACAATAAGGTCCAAAGCCAAGCAATCAAACTACAGCCAACTGAAATATTTGTAAAGGAAAAATCGCTCTGAAGCTGAAATATTTTATTAGGAGTATACTGGTTTGGATGCACTTTTATTAGGAGGATTTCGACAGCTTCAGGCTGTTTGGCTAATTCTTTTTTACAGAATTTCAAATTTTTCCTTTCTGACTGATAACAGACACCGGAATTAATTTCTGTGGAACTGTTCAAAGATTGTTCTTATCCAGATTAGAAAAGAAGAAAAGTGGATTTCCTCAAAAGATGTTCCTAAGTAATGTTTTGTCCTCCAGCCAGCTCCAACTTTGATTTATAGGACTTCTTCCAATATTTTTACTACCACTGGTGCTTAACTGTGCTTATCTAACACTGCAAAGGCCAGTTATTTCCAGAAAAGCTCCAGTTCCTTAAGCCCTTATGGAACAAAGATGAAAAAACAGATAATTGGTAAAGTAATGCCAACCAAAGAGCCTTTGTAGCAGTCAAATATAGCAAGCTTTTTGTCCATTTAGGAAATAACATTTCCAAAAAATACTGATATTTAACTATTGAGAAATTAAGTACTTGAGGGAGTATGTATCTGTCACAAACTTTCCATTAACTAAAGCTAGCGCACACGCAAGGCAATGCATACTGAAGAACTGTCAAAGTAAACTAGAGCTACGCTGGACACAACAGCAAGTCCCATGCTCTAAAAGGTGAAGAGGATACCTATTTTGTGTTCTTAAAGCATTATCATGAGGCTACTCCCAAACTGAAGTTGGACACTATTCACATTGAATAAATAGCTCAAGGAAAAATATTTGCTTGTTCACAACAGAAATAAGCCTTGATTTTCTCTCACTTCCAAAAAAAAAAAATATTGTACAGTAAAGGATGCCTTTTAGATCCTATGTATAATACTAATAGCATTATAGAGTCTCTCCACTTAAAGAAGTCACAAAAATTGGAATTAAGATTTTTATAAGCAAACTGAAGTGTGAACTGCCTGATGCCACACAGCAACACAGCAGTAAAACCAAGGAAAATCCATCAGTCCTGGCTTTATCACTTTCTACTTCTAGTAAATAACACTTTCTTCCCAGAAGTGATGCTTCATCTTTGTATTTTTTCTTTACTAATGTAGTATATAAAAGCATTTTCCAGTTGGAAGCAACGAAAAAAATACCACCTTGACATATGATCTATATGAACAGCTACATTATTTACGAGTGAGTACCTGAGTGGGTATTTTGTGTTTTAAACTGTAAAGCTAAACTATTGACAATTTTTCTCTTCCTTCCTTCTTCTAAATTCTCTTCTGTGTTTGATAACACCCTTTACAGATGACATTTCAGTATGTGCTGTTCTGGTGGCAGCGATCAGCTGGAATAACGGCTCCCTACCAGGACAGTTGACCACACTGATAAGACCATATGTTTTGGGTGACAAAAGACTGAGTTCAGATTGGCAGTTCTACCCATTTCCTCTTAAGCTTCCTCATGGTAAAAGCAGTGGCCATAGGACCTGACCAAGCTTTTCTCCCACCTTTCCTCTGCTCTTTAATCTTCTGTCCAAAAAAAGAAGGAAAAAGCACTTTTCCTTCCTGCTGCCTTTTTACAGCAATGCTGCCTCCAGCGCAGACTTTTTTTCACTCTACAGAGCCCCTGTCCTTGAGCCTCCCTTCTTCCTCTGGGGAGGTAAAAGGGAAAAAAAAGCAGCAGAAAGAACAACAGTGGTGGCTGGGTCAGCTCACTCTACCTTTTCCGGATAACCTGAAAAATACAAGTAAGAGTAGTATCCTATATTTTGCTAATATAGGACGTAGAATTCTAGGCTGAAACACAAGATATCAGATATAATACATGATATCTGTCAGCTCTATCCAAACCCCCTTGTACTATTCCGGCCTCCCCTAACTTACTACGTTTTCCCAGAACTACCTTCAGCATCTTGGAAAGAGGGTGGTGAAGAGTCAAAAACGGAAACGAAACACCAAGACAGCATGGATGTTGGCTGTGGGACCTGCACTCCTTTATTTCTTTATTTGACAACTTCTTGTTCAAGTTCTGTTTATTTTTATGCACCCTTTGAAAAGTGAAAGAAACTAAAAATGAAAGTACCAGCAGAAGTATATGAACTACTTAACATGTAAACTATTTACATAAACAGCCATTTCAAAAAATGGGAAAAAAAACCCAAGACTAAATGAAATTTAGTAGAGCTTCTACTGTAACAAACCAACTTGGGATATGCTGAAATCAGTATGACAACACGCATGGAGAGTTTTACATACATAGCCTGAGCTCAGTAGAAAAGGGTTTTTCAACCAAAGAAAAGTTTTACTATGAACATAAAATTCAGAAGTGTACTAAAAGACTGGTTTGCTGGAATTCTCCATAGTAACAGAAAGACTCAAGTGGGACCTCCTGCCCTGGCTTTATTTACAAAGGAGAAAAAAGCGTGTCTAGCTTTTATTTGAAAAAAATTCCTACTTTTCTTTCCTGTTATTGTAATTACTGGGTACAAATGCATTAAGGAGACTGCTGGCTTGGATTTAGTAATACACAATAAGTCATCCCTTAAAACTTGATAATGAAGAAGACTGAGATTATATGTGCCCTCATTGCCATCCCACGTTGGCAAACAAATCATCATTGCCTAGGGTTGCTAGCTGTGCTGCAGGAACTACTTCCTAAAAGGCAGATGAGTCTCTCTCCCACCTCTCTATGAACCTTGAGCCAGCAGAGTGGTTCACAACCTCACTTTAAAAAAAAGGATGCTGGACAATCATTCTTTGGGCCATAAGACATCAAAGAAATCATACGGTTGCATGTAAGTGCGTCAAGTCTCTTCAATCTTTTCTTCCCTACCTCTGGACTCCAACAACAACAACAAAAATTCTGAAAGTGTAGCACAAAAACATCAAAAAGTGTAACATAAGAATTTCTAAGCATCTCAACAGGAAACAGCAGTACAAAAACAAAGTATGATTTAAAAAAGGCTATGGGATATTCTTGAGTCTTGATAAGAAAGCCACCTAACCAGTAGACACCAACTTACTGCAACAGCATAAAAGTTACCCTCCCTACACATGAACTTTAGTCTGCCTGAAAAATTCACCTGTGCAACCTTGGTACAAACTTACTAATTACTGTTATGCATGGTACTGGATTCTTTGCGACCAAAAAGGTGAGAGTTGAAGATAACAGGACTGGAGTTCCACCACATGCTTTAGGCAAAGCAGGTTTTGACACTATTTTCAGGGATTAATACAAGCGGAAATACCTTAAGTACACTGGACATTTAAAATTCAAAGAGGGCAAGTGATTATGCAAGCTGGTTACAGTTGTGGATAACGAGGAAGAAAGGTCTCAACTAGACTAAAAAAAACTTTGATTTTTTTCTTCCCAACATAAAAGAAAACTGATAATGGACAAAGTAATAAAAAGATAGAACGAGATACCACCCCTAGAAGCAGTGGTACTCAAAGCAAAGAGAGTCTCAGGGGTATTTATTTCATACAGGTAGGTTGCAGGATTATATTAAGACAAGGGAAAAAAAGAAAAACTGATCAGAAACTGGGACAAGTATTCCAACCTGCTCTTCCATGATTTTGTAATTAAGGTAATATATTTTAGACTTGATAATGATTTCTTGCTGTAAGAAGTGCAGTGATTTCTTGTATCTCTGGTAGGGGTAATTATGGCACGTTTGTAAGATTTAGACACTTCCCTAAATTAATGTTTATCACATCACATTTCTAAATTTTATCTGATGCAAGTAAAAAGAAAATCCTTCTTACCACTTTGCATGTTATATATAGGCAATTCTTTCTGTTCAATCCTGTCTATTATACTCACAAGCTTGGCTAATCAAGGAACAGCATGGTACACAGTTTTACACTTCACATAGACAGTTATCTTTTCTTGGCAATGAATTACACTGTTGAAGACAGAATTACTCCCTTATTCCAAAACATTATAAACTGGAAATATTCGAGTTGGATGAAATATTTTGGCCTAATTTAGCAAGCAGTTTTTCCCTACTGTTTTGGACCTCCTACAGCCCCTTAAGACAGAGATGTTTAGAAATGCATTGGCATCTAACTGAATTTGTCACACCTTGTTTTCAAGAGATAATAGGAAAATAAAGTCACTGGGTGAACTAAGTGCATGTGTGTGGATGTCTCTGCACGAGTGTGTGGTTTTTAGTAACTCACTGAAATCCTATTACAGGAACAGGTAGGACATAAAAGTTCTAAGAACAGTTCGTTTTAAGTGTAAGGCTGAAAAAGTTCATTAGAAGAAAGAATATTATTAAAAGAATAAGCTGTATTGATTTTTATATCTTTAACTAATGGACATGTAGTTGCTTATATTTCTTCTAAGCACTTATGACTGTCTTTTATAAGTGCCAGCAAAAATTTCCCATTTAAAAACTTCTCACACATAACTTGTTCAGAAATCCCTTTTGATCGTGCACCAAACCCATAAAAAGAGGCATGTGATATCACAATTCTTCACTTGGCAATCAATTATGTTAGTGAAGTCAGAATTGTACCCTCACTCCATGAGTGATCAGAAATTGTAAAGAAGTAAAATCTTTTAAACCTTTAAGAAATAACTGAGTAAAAGGAGAAAAAGTAATGAGCCATGCTATGATTTGCTTAAAACATTTTTTCCTGTTTGACCTCCCTTTCATTGAGTGTCCTGTAGAAACATCTAATTCTTCTTAATTCAGAAAACTAAAATTATCAGAAGTTTCTATAAATTGCATGTGTGTCATATGAGCTTGGAAATATATTATGCCTCTGGTTAAAGATGATACAATACTACAGTTAGTGTTATTATAAGAAGGAAATAAGGAACAGAAAAATTAATTGGTGGGTGGCTACTGTATTCTGACAAATTTTAAATTGAGGGGTTTTTTTCCCATTACAGGTCAAATTTGTAACTGATTAAGATATTCTGTGCTACTTAAAAAGGGTGTGTATTAAATATCCAATTTGATAAAAAGCACTGAAAATCCTTCTCCCCAAATATTTCCAGCTTGATAGCAGCAGGCAAAAAGCATTAAGAAATGTAAACACACAAGAAAATTGCAAATCCCACCTGATGATCCAAATATATGGCATTCCTTTGAAGGTGATGTGAAAGAATCTCATTCTAGCAGGCAGCAGTCAGGGAGAAAAAGGAAAGGGACAGAAAGTGCAGAATGTATGAAAAGAGCTTTAAAAGACGTAAACTAGACAGTGATCTTTCTGTTTTATGTAGAAATATAATGCTGCTTTTATCTGCTTTTTTTTGGTGAAGTGTTAACAAGTTCTGATCCCAAAACAGAATTGATGAAAGTTTGCCATGAATCAGACTACGAACTACTACATTACATTTTGGCTTTACATATAAAATACAGTAAGCTAATGTAAATTTCTACTATACAGAGAACTATAAACCCTTTGATAAATCTGTGTTTTAAACATGTCCTGATTTTTCTACACAGATTACAAGATTGTATCTGATATGAGGCAGTATAAACAATAAATTAATCTCATGATCTATCACCACTGATTTTGATTAAAACAATAGGTAAAAAACCTTTAACTTTAAACTTAACTACCATATATTTTGAATTGTTCCTATGTAATTTTGACTTAGCTAATATCAAAAAAGCTGTGGGTAAAGCCTCAAAGGGTTAATAGCAAAACATCACATACACAACCAACGTTACGCTATTCTACTCCCATAGCAGTCAGAAAATTTTGCGCTAACGGTACAATGCAAACTTTGATTAATGACTACAAGTTAGTGAGAACGGTACATGACACACATTGCTTTATAGCTGACCTTTGGGCTGCTGGCCTCAAGTTTTAGTTGCATGAGCTGTGCTAGTGTGTGTTCCCGGATACTACTCAGTTCAGCTTGCTGCCGTCTCAGCTTTATTAGCAGCAGCGTGAGCTCCTCTGGCTGAAGGAGTGCAGTGTGCGAAGCCAAAGAGTAGAAAAAAGGTTAATTGGTATCCTAAACAACACTTAATTAAAATAAGGGTTCTTAGTATCTTTCTTACAAAAACTTTCTATAGCGATACAACAAAAGATAGACCATTCTTCCCCCAAAGTGACCACTTACAAATATATAATGAAGGGTTAACTTTTAACTACGCAAAACAATTGATACTGCAAATGCTGTAGAAGTGGAACATTCTGTATAAAGGACAAAAACAAGTGAGGATTTTGCAGGAGAAAGTCTGTGCAGCCCTCAAACTTTTTCTGACATGCGTATCAAACTGATGATATTGACTTAAGTAAAGGGGGAGAAAATTCCAGCCCTTAGGATATCAGTACTTGTACATGGACAGCCATTTGAGCTTGGTGAAAGGATGGCCAAAATTAAGAGTAAAAATAATAAAAACCCCATGATAACTGAACTACATCAGAAACAATCACCTTTCACAAAATAAAACTGCACAAGCATGACAAAAATAATTTTCCATCCCACCTTCCACAGCTCTGAGGCTACCAGTTAATTTATTGCTTGACTTTTATGACTAAGATGTACAATACAGCCTTAGGAAGGGATGAAGAATAGTATTTAAAGTCCAAGGTTATATATATATAACGGAAATAAAGTCACACTCAAATGGGTATTTGTCAGGTAATTCCACACAGATCAGTTTAGGTCAGTTTGGGAAACTCTACCTGAACCATTCCTGGGAGCCACTTCTATTAGCAATACTTTAAAGAAAACAAACCCATTTAACATCACATATTTTTGTTATGTTCCTGTTTGCTTCTGTTTCTTACACTTCTCCAGAAGTCAACCTTATAAGAAGTTAAATATTCACCCAGCATTTTGATTTCCCCACAAGTTCTGTGAGTTAAAAAACCCCAAACAAACCCAAACACAAAAAAAACCCTAAAACCCCGCTTGCTCTTTCCCACAGTCACAGAATTTCCCCAAAGCAGAGTAAAGAAAAAAGCTCCAGAGAACCACATATTAAATTACTGAAAAACGAATACCAGTTTCTTAGAATAAAGAAGAAAAATCCCCGAGACTAAGCGTGGTACTGGCACCGTTGTGAGCTCGTACCAAAGGAACCCACAAGAGGGAGCAAGGGATCGCCACATAGCTTCAGTTGTCAAAACCAACACCAAAGCCAAATCGTCTAATGGCCAATCTTCCTCTTACAGTACTCTTTCAATACCTGGATTTGAAATACTTAATTTCAGAGAGTAAGCGTAAGAATCTAGACTGCTATACAAGACATTTTCGAGTTCTCTCCAAAAATCAGTGACAATGCTTTCAGTCTGAAAATTAACATCATTTCAAAGCACAACAAAACTTATTTTTAGAAATAAGAGAATTAAAAGTAGCATCTTCAAACAAAAGGAAGAGTGAATCACTTTTTCAAGATCAAAACTCTTCTCAGTATGTTCTGCAAAAGCCCGATTTTAGTGCATTAGGAATCAACTCTTTAATGGTACTTAAAAGCAACGTTTGCAAGCAAACTTTTTTCCATAGAGGAGCCCATTTAACAGTAATTCCTACTCCTCTCTAGACATTCACAATGTCGCAAACATTTTTGACATTGCTGTAAGTGGTGTGCTTTTGATACAGCTCTTGGGACTCTCGCAACAACCACAACACAACATTTTGTTTAAAGAGCTACACCTACAGGTTTCCTCCTCTGGCCCCTGCAACACTTGTACTGTGGGCAGGACTTCTGGTTGCTACAGGCAGAAGCTTGGACCTCCTTGCCCCCTACCCTGCTCATCAGCCCAGCTTCAGCCCAGGGGAGCTGATGGGGCCGTGAACCCAAAGAAATGTCTGCAGAAGACAGGGCGAAGAGATAAGGCACCAGCTACCAAAGGCCAACCCCTAAGTTGCTGAAGGTGCCAGGGATTCATGCTGGGAAGTGCAAGAAACAGGGGTCGAGGCAGTGGAAGGATGGACTGGGGAGCTGTTGCCCACAGCATGATTCAAAATCTGTATTCTTAATTTATAACTCTCTCAAACAGTAATTTCCGATGGACAAAGAAAGATTACGGAAAGGAGAGAAAAACTGGTAAAGAAATGACATAAGTTTAGGACTATCTCTTAGCTTTTGGCTAAGAGTCATCTTTGAATTAGGAAGGTGGATGTTATTCACCAATATTACTTCGATGAAATACCTTCAATGAGAATTTCAGCTCTACCGCAGTAAAACGGGAGATGTCAGAAAGGACACAATTTTACCAAATGCAATTTTAGCATCCTCAAGTTTTCCAAAAAAGGTGAACTTTACTTCTAGAATTTTCTAAATTAAGGGAGAAATAAGTGTTCTGGGATGTATTTTACCTTCTCCCAGGAATTTCAGTAATGGATCAAAGATGATTAAAAAAAAAAAATCATCTGTATTTCTCGAAGAAAATCTGGACTCGGCAGCTACACAATATTCTCAGAATTCAATGGAACCACAGAGGAATATTTTATTTGCTTTAAAAATCCCTGATAATTAAAATAAAGGCTACATTTAATGCAACCTTTGAATAGAATAAAATTTCAGTGTTGCCTCTTCATACTTAAAGCATTAATCTTAAAAGAACCCTGATGTACCAAATAAAAATCCAACTCACTGTTTTGCCTTGGAGACTCTGAGGAGTAACAGGCTGTAAACTCAGACCTGCTGGCATTGACCTTCTGTCGGGCACAAAGACATGCTGTACAAAAACAAAATAGCACAGTATGATCCATAGTTATCTAAAAAACTCAAAAACTATTAAATGCTAAAAAAAAGTCAAGCCAACTTCATGCTCATGACAAATTTGCTATGATTTGTGCCAGCTTTGGCCAGTTCTGCTCTCTGCTGATGTAGTATCTAGGACACTTGAGTAGCCTACCACTAAATTTTAGAAATACCCCAGCTTTCAACATTCATTTAATTAGCAGTCCTCCCTCAGAGCTGTTGCCCTACTGATAGCCCATGTAAACAACAATTTTAGTTCTTCACCCATCGCTGAACGCTGTTTAAAAACCTAAGACCTCTATATAGATGAGGTTTAAATTTTAAATTTACCTTACTGATTTGAAATAGCCAGTCTCCCTCTTAAAAACATGTCTGTGTTTTTAAGTTAATGGCAAAAGGTAGTTGTGTAACTAATAAAAATAAGAACCAAATAGCATGAAAAAACAAAGGTAAACAGAAGTCTTGTATAAAAGACACTAAATACGAAATGAAATGCTAGCATAAAGTGTTTCACAAGGGAGAAAAAGATATCAGAAAGCAAAACATGGCTGAAAGGACAAGTAAGCACATGCTCTGCAGCACTGACCCTAGTGATATTTCTCAGATGTGTGAGAAGTACTGACTACTAAATTTCCAGTGCACTTGAGACATAAAGGATGTCAAAACAACTCTTTTGTTGATAGGGACCTAAAAACTTCCAAAACCAAGACTTAGTAATGAACTGTAAGTTGTTTAAACTTAAACTGCTTTAAGATGTAGTTAAAGAATTTTTCCTGCATCAAGAAACATAAAGACACCTGAGATAAAGATTTAGGAATAATGTTCAGGAGCATTTTACACAAACTTTAGTTTTATATCCAACTGAAATTAATTTTTATGTAATTACCTCCAAAGTATTAAAAAAACATGCATAACACAAGCATGATGGATATAGCAGAGGCACATACAGCACCCCATTTACAATTTGTGTCTCCATCTCACTGATGAAGACCAGCAAAGTTACACCAGTCAAGCGCTAAGGTTGTGTGCAAATAGACTCTGATCTTTAGTGATCTCCCTAATAACTCAAAGGCATCAAAAGAAACCACTATGTTCAGTTTTCTGCTGGAACCCAAGGCAGGCAAACTTGTGGCTGAAGAATAGAAAACAGCATGTGGAAAGAAATCTGGGATTTGCAGTCCTCAGAGTTCCAGCTAAAAAAAACTAGAAAGGAGAAAGATTTCTGTACATACAACAAACTATTATGAACATTTTGCCTATTGACTCCTTTTCTTTCCTTTAGAGAAACACAGTATCAAGGACAGAGGTATTAGGACAACATGTTTTTACTTAGTGTATTTAAAAAATGCCTTTTTACTACCTTTACATTTTTAAATGCTTTTTAAGATCAAACCTTTCTCCATGAAAACAGTGATCTAACTTAATTTTCATTATAATAAAATACAGTGCAACATGAGTTTTACAGTAACTGTATACTTTCTACTGAAAATCCTTGTAAACAAGATTTTCAACTATTAAAATAAGTATTTTTACCTTAGTATGATGTGTCCTGTGTCTGCGATCAATAGTTACATCTCCCCTTTGCACCGGTGAAGACACTTCTGATCTGTAGGTCCGCTGTGGGGAATATCCTTGGAAACCAGCGATTGAACCATGAGAAGGTGAGGTGGGAATTGAATGCATCGTCTGATCAGAAATATTAATCATAGTTTTTGGGCTACTTAAAGTACTATGTCTAGTAAGAGTTGTTTGCTTATTGTAAAACTGACGTTGCTGCCATTCATAGAGCTGCCACATTGTGTCATCGCGCATCGACCTCCGTTTTTCTTCGGCTGTAACTGGTCCCATGGCTCTGTCGTAAGCCGATGGCGTTACGCTGCAGAGGCTGTCTGGCCGTGCTTTGCTGTTTCTTGGCAGTGTTCTGTAGCCTTCTGGGTAACGAGGTAAAACTTGAGGTCGATGGCTTGGCATGTTTCTTGGTAACGTCTGATACGAGATTATGCTGAAACACAAATTTTATTAGTGGACAGCATTAATATGGCAATAGAGTTTTTCAATATTTGTTAGGTTTATCTAGTTAACTCTTACCTTTTTTTTAATACTGCAAGTATCATTTTAAAAACATGCAAGAAAATCAAGACAACCATTAATTAAAGCATCAACTATATTGATTGAATGTACTGTAGCAGCTGAAACTCGATCCTCTCTCTGATTAGCTGCTTGATTATATAATCCATATTTCAACTTTTTACCAGTTGAACGGTTTAGTAATGTTAAGTTTAGATCAAATCTTGTAACTTGTCTATATGCTGGACAGTTCAGAGTTTTGAAAGCTTTGAAGTTCTATCCTGTTTCCATATGAGCCCATTTTTCAAAAGTGAAAAAATCTCCTGTTGTTTCCCTAAGAAGATCTTGAGCAATTACTATGGACATTAAAAAAAATAAAAATATTTTTTTAACAGCAGACCAAGGAAAAATAGCAGTAATTGTCTAATGAAATTACATTTTGCAATTGTCAAGGACAAGCCATTCCGTATCAGCTACTCAAGTGAAACAAATAGCAAAATAATATCTTTGTTTTATAATAATATTGTATTGCTTTTCAACTCAAATAAGAATTCAAAGGCTTATTCTTTAATTTGTTGCCACATTAAAATTCTGGAGTGCTACAGTCATTTACCAACTTTCAGCATTAGTTGAAATGCAAAATTTTCCATACCACGTATCGATGCATGCTTAAGTATGACAAAGCATTTCTTGCTTTCTCAGAGGACAAAATCTAGGTCATAAACATTGATTCATTCAACCCTTATCTAAAATTCAGATGAGCACCTCTTAAAGCGTTTTGCTACTGATCACATCTATGATAGATGCTTGCCCACAGACAACAAAACTGATCTCAAATTGGACATGATTCAGCCCTCAGAGGGCAGCAGCTTCTAACTACATCCCAGACTAATTCAAACTAAAATCCCTGCCACCACGAGGCACCAGAATCTGAAGACGGTTTTGAATTACTTCAGTGCCACAAAAACATTAAAGAAGTGATGTAGGGCAAATGGCAAGGTAAACCAGCATTACGCATTTTAGATGCTTATGGAATAACTATCAAGGAAATTGATGATGGTAAAACCCACTTTTCACTGAAAATAGTTAAGCTGAGTATTTATGATCACCTGTAACATTTTGGAGATGAAAACTGCTATAAAGAGCTTTACATACACAATCTGCTACAGTTTCTGCAGCTTTCTAAGAATTAATGAAGTATTATCTCCATTTTGTAGATTGGACAGCTTTCCATTCTCACCAAAAAAAAAAAATAAAACAGGGAAATGGACTCTAAATCCTATTCTTTTGCTGCAAAACCTGCTTAAATACCTCTAAATTTCTTCATGTAACATACTATTAAAGATAAGTGCTTTTCTCCATCTCCATATTGAAAAAAACAAACAACCAAGACCCTTTTGGGTTCAATTTCTAACTTTCAAAATATTATTTTAGCTATTCACAAGTGGGTATGGTGAAGTCTGATGTTTTCAATGAAGATATCCGGCAGCTAGATACACCTCACTCACTGAAGCTCCTCTCCCATTTTATTAATTAAATGGGCAGTGTAATCCTGTTGGCTCCTTTAAATATCCCAGACAACCCGCTGAAAAGCTGTCTGAAG
The DNA here is from genome assembly GCF_964188355.1 of Buteo buteo. Taxonomy (NCBI): domain Eukaryota; kingdom Metazoa; phylum Chordata; class Aves; order Accipitriformes; family Accipitridae; genus Buteo; species Buteo buteo. The sequence goes on along the minus strand of NC_134189.1, from coordinate 16,726,348 downwards.
TTTCTACTATGTAAAGATAGCAATTTAAAGTCTGCATGGAATTACTTATGTTCTAGAACATTTAAGACAATAACATATCCAACTTCTATTGGTAAACCATAAAAACTGTAAAAAAGGCCAACCGCCTCAATATTAAGTCTTGTTTTTATCATTTGATAAAATCAAAACAGATTCACCAATGTCCTGTTGATACTTGCAAAAATGTCATTCTAGTCAAATCCAAAGAACAACTTTAGACAGTACTGCAGCTTACGGCTGCCTCGCACACAAAGGGCGACTGCTGCAGCCAGTCAAGCAGTCATGCACACTGTGAATTGTAAAATATTTCTGCAACTGTCATCATAAAAAGCCCCCTACAAATGTTCCCATGTGAAAAAAAGGCTTCCACGTGAGTTTATAGACTCCTCATAGACACCTTTAGAGGTTGTCTCTAGGATCACTGTTGGGTGGCAATACTGGTTCCAGTGTCCAAGTTGGACTATTTGGGAAAGCAACCTTGCTGCTAAACTTCTAGAGGCTCAGTCCTGCAATGTTATGAATACCCTCAGATCGAAACCTCAAAATAGTCCTTCATCCTAAAGAATGCAAATACCAGCTGGTCCAGAATACAGAACTTCCACACGCGAATCAAGCAAAGGGTGGCAGAGTGAAGATGGGAACCTGGTGCTGTACAGCCCGCATCTATTACTTAGGATGAAGCTTATATGGGCAAGGTGGGGAGACAGAGTCTCACATCCCGGGTTAGCAGAAACAAAAAACCTCACTTAGTACCACGCAACCCTTCTATATTTTTTTTCACATTTGATAAAGACCACTCAAGTCGACCGCTTTTGGTGAAAACGTTTACTAGTAGCTGACTTGTGCAAAATTAAATAAAATGATACTGAAGTGGAATGTTTTTATTTAAAAAATATTTATTTTTGTTTTTGTTTTTTTTAAAAAAAAAAGGTTTGTCTTCCTCAAGGCATCAGTTGCTTTTATTTGTGTGGCTCTTGCAAAACTAGATGTCTAGATCCACAGAAATGGCAGATAACAGCTTCAAGAATTAAAAAACTACAATGCCATCATTCTCATCAATTTTGCAGGCAGTCAAATTACTAAGGGGTCAGCCTGTTCCTCTAAAAAATTAGTAGCTTCACAGTGAAGTCTTTTCATTCTGTATTGAGGGCAGCTAACAGCTCCTATTTTATATATAGTTGTTTAATTGAATCTGTTTGTTAAAAATTTAATATTCTTAAAGAACTAATTTTTTTTTTTTCAGTCTGACACACCAGAGATACTCAGTTTTGTTCTCCGTGATTTCTCTAACACATCAGAGACATATACAATGGATAGCATCTTTGTTAAAAGTCAGCAACTTTTCCCCATTAAGTGAAGACTATTCATAAATTCAAGTTATGAGTTGAACAGGACTTACGACAAACAGCCTTACTAGCCTCTCACCCCAACCTTAAGCTTTAACATAAACTGGAGCTTCTTCCTACTCTCATTCACCAACTTCAATTGTACTTAAATTTCTGTCTCCAGCCAGAAACTGGCAATCTGAACAAAAGCAAAATTTAAAATTTAAATGAAACCACATTCTAAAGACTATACATTAGAAATTTCGATCATTATTCAAGACCACTTCCACACAAAGCAAAAAAGATAGCTCAAGGCAAATTCTTTTCAGTTTGCTACTTTTATGTAGAACTGCGTTTGAAAGCACACCCTTTATGCTATCAATGCCACCCTTATTTAAGCAACAAGTGTTCTCTATAGTCAAGAATAAAATATTGTTAATTAGTAACATACTGTTAACAGTACTTCCCTCTATTTGATTCCTGCAATGAAATCAGTTTTAGGGTTTTTATACTTGTTCGCAACTGAAAAATGGCACAGCTATTCAAATTTTTACTGTTTTGTTGCAAGTTTTACAGTCCAATTTAAAAAAAATCTAATTGCATCAGAGACCCTTCTCAGTTCTCATTCCGCAGCATGCATTACAAAATAAATGTCAGGGTGTGCAAGTTGCTGTCTGCACTGCAAGTTCAACCTTCATCAAACTGCTTATGTGGAGTATTTCATGAAACAACACATTAACAATTCCTAATTATATTTAATGAAGGACTAATGGCAATGAGGAAATGTTCAACCAATATTGGCAACTGTAAGTCAAACTAATGTAAATTTTTCAAGTTTTGGCAAAAACTGAAAAGCCCCCAACCGCCATATTTTGAAATTTGCAGAAAACACATTTTCTGAACTGGGTTCTATCTTAAGCTCTGCTCTGTCATCTATCCATACACAAACTCCCTAATTTCCAGCTCTTCAAAATACCTCCTGTGATAGCATCTCCATACTTCCTATCTAATGTAATATTGAAAACTTTTATATTTTACTTCTAGAACTGCTTGTCTGTAAGCCATCCTGGAAGCAACGTACCTACACTTTTGTCAGACAGAGAAATTGCTGTCGGCACAAGATTCAATATTGTCAATCATTCATACATAATTTTAAAGCTTCATGAATAAGCATTGGAACTTAATATTAGAACTGGGAGATGTTTAATTTCATGAGAAGAGAAGCTTTAAGCATCAAGTTAGTTAGATTTCTATGACTTACTCTTAGGTAAAGCTTGTCTCTCTCTCTTCAATTAATGCTTGTTTAAAGTTTAAAAGATCCCTGGAATATTTTTAAAGAATTTTAAATAAAGTATTATTACAAGAATTTGTGAACAAAAATGCAGAAGACAGGGCAATTTCAAGAACAGATTTTAAGAGGAAAAAAAATTGTTATGATTGATGACACCTCTCTGCTGGGATAGAGAAATTTCTAACACCCAAAAAGGGTTTCTGGCCATTTTTATTTATTAAGTTATTAATCTAGTTTAATTTATTAATAATCACTCAAATGTTAATAAAAGTAAAACTTTAATAAATCTGTTCTGAGCAGTCATCCAGGCACTTCTTACAGAGAACAATGAACTATATATTTATGTAATATAGACCAAAACCTAAAGGAACCTCACCAGGATACATGTCTTAGTATTTGCTAGAAAGCCTACTAAAAAAAAATATTACATAGTACTTACCCTCTTGTTTCCTCCTCTTGTCCTTTTCCTCTTTGTATTTTAATCCATTGTTCCAACTGCAGCATTGAATTAGTTCTCTGCATAACTCGTTCAGACTCCATATGTGACTGGACCACACTGTGCTGACCTCCATCTCCAGCGTCTGCCAGGACAACACCAACAGCTTTATTCTCAGACCCATTTAAATGAACTGGTCTAAAGTGTCCAGCATGAATCGTGCTTATGGGTAAAGTCCTGTATTCGGATCCCAAAGGATTTAGCTTTACACTGTTAATTTTCGTTAGTGGTTTATCTTGCCCAACTTTCTGGAATCCGTATTTTTCAGCTTCCAAAGCTTTCTTCTCCTCATTTTTGTTCACCTCCTTGTTTTTCTGGTTATTTTGTGCCTCTGGCTTAATTAGCACCCGATGGTTTGCAATATTATTTGCCTCTCGAGGTGATGTATTTTCAGTGGTTAACTTCTCTACTCTGGAAAGGAATATATGACAAGCTATAATATCAACAAAACATTCATTTAAAAATAGTAAAAAATGACAAGTGAATATACTGGGTGTTTATCAGGTTTATTTCAGTGAATCCCCGTCCAGATATTTTACACTTATATCTTGTCTTTGAGAGAAAAATCTAGGACATATTTTCACAATAATCAAGGACAGGGTTGTTTTTTTTTTGTTGTGGTTTTGGGCTTTGGTTTGGTTTGGTTTGGGGGGTCGTGGTGGTGTTTGGTTTGGTTTTTGGGTTTTGTTTGGTGTTTTTTATTTTTTGTTTGGTTAGTTTGGGGGGTTTTTTGGTTGGCGAGTATAAGTGTTTTTTCTTCCACACTTCTCTATTTCTTTGCTATTTTAAAAGAATTTACAACATAGGGTAAATTTTTTAAGCTAAATTCCAGTTAACCCCCTAGAAAAGATGTGCACAAGAAGAAATAAAGCCAGAGTCTGAAAAATAGGATGTTCAGTTCCTGGAGGGCTGGACATTCAACAATAAAAATATTCAGTAGCTTTCCAAGCGCTACAGCTTCCAGATGTCAACAGCCTGAAATTCAGATGATTTCTAAAGCCATCTTTAAAAATGGTACCAGATTACATTGCTGACCAGCTTGTGATTCACAATACTGCTGAATTTAACATATAATGAGCTCCTTTAAAGAAAGCAAACAACTTTTCATGGTCATGGGCATCAATTAGGTTTTGCTGGTATGTTATCACTTTGGCTGGCACACATTTTGTGGAAAATAACTGTGGCTTCTCTAACTTTAAGGGAGAAAATAGCTGCTGACTTAGGGAACTGTAACACAAAAATAATGATATTTTTAGAACAGTTACTGCTCTACAGTACTTACACAAGTACTCAGTGTATGCAGTTCTATTAGCTATCTTCTTTTTAAAATTTCAAAGTGTCAAGAAGCTGTATCATTTTCTGTACTGGGACATAAACTGAACATCCAGCTCAGATAGTGACTTTTTTTTTCTTTTCAGTTTACTAGAAAAAAAAACCCCAAAACAACCCAAACCATAAAATGTTTTGATCAACATTTTTTTGGTATGGGAGGAAAGAAGAATCTTAATTCTTTAAGAATACATCTCTGTATAAAACCAAAGCAAGAACAATTCTTTATTTTAAGATGATGTCAAATTAACCTTTCACACTGTTTGGCATCTTTTTTGAAAATGTATTATTCAGCTTTATAACTGTGTCTAGTTCAAATGCCTAATCCATGTGTAAAAAGGCCATCACATACACAGCTGACCAAGAGCACAAGTATAACCCTTCCTCTGAAAAATACTCTAATTCCAAGTAGACAAACTACATATAGCTGTAAGCATTTTGCTTACCCCATCTCAAACAGCAGGCTTAAATGTCCAACAAGTCTACACTTCCCCAACAGATTATTTAAGCCACGAATTCCCAACAGGCCACCAACTATTTATGACAGAACCCCAGCAAATACATAAAGGACTGAAAACTGTTAAGGTCCTTATAAAATACTACCCACTGCTAATAGTACTGGACACTTAATTTCAAATGCACCTCTCATTACCGCCCTACTCTTGCTATGAATTCTGCATGATGTGAAAGGAATCAAGAGACTCCTTCTTGACAAGTTCACCATTTCAAATGTATCAGTCAGAAACAGCAAGACATCAATGTCCTCTGCGTACTGTGCCTGAGTTAGAATGAAATGCTCATGCACTTTGCATGTTAACAAGGGGTGTGACTCTTTTCCCCATGCCTCTTCCTGACATAGTTGTGATGATCCCAATCTCTTCTTGATACTTCATAATGTTATAGAAGTCCTCCAAAATTCACTCTATTAATATAAGTAGCTCAAAATAGTCCTTTTCTTTCAGTGATTATTCCTGAGCTGCCGATGTGAAAGCGTACACACACATTTCAAACATATTGCAAATGGAAACATTCCTACCAATAATCCAACATGAATGTCTCCTTGGCTATATGCATCAGCATTATTTTTAAACACAATATTTTTTCTCATACATCACTATTAAATGCAGAGGTTAGATATATCTGATGTTTCCTGCTAGCAGAAAGGAAAGGGTAATATTTCTGCCAACCATAACTTTCAGAGAAAGAAAATCCCTATGTAGAACCAGGTTTTATGTAGAATTTTATGGGGAAGGACATGTGGTGGAACTGTTATACCTACATCACCTTTTCTATAATTTCCAAGTATCAGCAAAGAAATGCTATGATTGTCTCGTACTACAATTTAAGTGAGGTGTTTTGTTTTTATTCCCCCCCGAGACTTTAAACTGTTCCCAAGACCAAACATTTCTGCCTAGGTTCCTTCTCAAGGTTATGGAAAAAGACTGGGTCACCTCCTCCCTCCCACCTCAGAAATACCCAGTGTTCTACCACAAACCAACGGAATTCCCTAAACAGGAAAGCGAATGGAAAACTCCATTTCCCACAACTAGCAAGTCAAAAAAGGGTGTTAAAAATTCAGTTTTCAGCCAGCGCTCAAGAGTTTACAAATAAATGTAAGGACTACTTTGCAAATAATCCTAAACATGGGCATTAATATATGCAACATGCCTTAATAGTACCACCTCCTCCCTTATATAGCTTTTTATGTCAATCTTTTCTCAAGGTACTTTACAGCAGAGAAGCAGTTGCCATTTTACAGATGGAAAAATCTGTGGTGCAGAGGGAGGGTGGCATCTCTAAGGGCATTCATCAGATATGTGGCAAGACTTGGCACAGTGTTTGATTCACACTATCATACTACTTTCCACTGTCTGTCTTAATTAAAAACCAACAAACTCCAAAATCACAGAGTTGTTTTTCCATGCAATCTTTATGCTGTATCACTCATTACTATGGTTATACACAGCAGAGCCAAGCATTTATATTTGACATTCTTTGCGATGGTGTAGAGGCTGAATGACTGACTTTCAAATAGACTTCTGGGCTCTCCTTGAACTTTGTGCTTCAAATCAGTCAACCCAGTGTGAGCAAGAGACCTCTTCCCACAGCAAAGGATCCAAATGGAAAAGAATTATCAGAAACTAATAGGTAAACATAAGAAACATAAATCCATATTTATATTTGGCTCCATATTTATATTTAGCTCTCAAAAACATATTCAACAATACTTGCAGGGTATTTTGAGGACGGAAGAGGGAAAAGACGAAGCGAATGAGCACTTTCAGCATATACTGAATGCAATTTATAGTTCTCTACAGCCAAACAGGAATAATATGTATGGAAGAGTAATGCAGGAAAAGTACTATTTTCTGCTGGTTTATATAAACAAAATAATTCTGAAAGGGTTGGGCAGGAGGCATGTAATTAAGTTTCAGATGGACATGAGGACTGTGATTTAATAAAGCCAGGCAGAGGCATTTGAAAAGAAAAAGCCATTTTTTCCAAACCCAGCAACATCAGCAAACCCCCACTGTGGATGTCGCTATGCTAACAAGCGCTTTTTTGGCAGCTTAGCTTATGCTGTTCAGGGAAAGTAGCTACACTAGGAGGAGGAAAAAAAAGTAAAATATCTTTTCTTAGTACATGCTGCATCACTCAGAAGAAACAAAGGCTTTAGCACACACAGCTGACAGTGAAAGGACAGAAAAATGATGCTCTTAAACATGGGAGAGTAGAGAAATCAGCATTTAGGGTAAAAATGATAAATCAGTATGTTGTTGGATATTAGCATCTACAAACACAAGCAAGCAATCAGTACTCATAGATACAACTTAACTGTGGTCTGCAGTGATACAACATGGAGTAAGATGTTTTGCTAATTCAGAGAGGTTTGAGATCATATTTTGAGTCATAGGCTTAAATAGTGCCTCACTGACTAAAGTATTTGTGTTTAATTATTTTGATAGGTCTCTCAGTACATTATTAAACTTGAATTTACTATCTAAGTAAAATTAAAACAAAAATGTTTAGAAAGGAGTAATTACAGTTAAGTCAATAGGACCAGATAATATTTGTTCTTCCCTGCAGTTATACATCAGTAAGGAGTTGTTCTGCTGTGACTGCAGATCAGTTCTAAAAGAAATGGTTACATTTTTATTTTCTCACCTCAGTATCTCATTTCTGTATTATGTTGCTAACTAGATGTTGAAAGTAAGAATATTTTATGGAAAACCAGGCAACCCCCCCACGCCCCGCCCAGCTTAGTGTTTTAAATATTCCTTTTGTCTTTTCTCTCGAAGGAACTCACATACTCAGAAAAAGAAAGATACAAATTGTAGCTCTGAAATTATTTAAAGCTGAAACATTCAATTTAACAGACTGTTGGGTTTGGCTTTCCAGAGTATCATAAGCAGTGAAGTACCTTGACTTCTAGATTTAAAGAACTATACTGTAAAAACTCTGACTTATCATTGGGCTTTTTATATTAATAAGCACTTCAGAGTGGTTCAACACCAGCTTGCATAGATATTTAAGGAAGTAAGTTCTTAATGACTCTAGCTATTGTATCGTAAGTATCTAGTCTGTTAGAAAACTGTATTCAGTACAATGTTAGAACGTCTAGAAAAAACAGAAGTGAGAAACAAAGGTACTGGCTGAATTTGACTGAACCAAAATCATTTATGCTTAGAGCTATGTGCATGCCAAACTTTAGGCTACTTAGAGATGAGGTAATACAATACTTAATAGTTAACAGATTTTTACAGGGAAGAAACAGTATTTCTTCTGGATAAGATCATATCCTGCTACATGGTTCATTTTAAGAACTGGTTTGATAGCCAAAAGATGGATTCTTTAGAAAACAGATGTCTGAAGGATTTTCTTCCTTATTATAGCTAACAGACACAAAAGTCTTTTAGACTTCACTGGTCTTGAAGTGTTATTTTCTCTGAAGTAATTATTTCAAGACTACTAACAAACTTTTAATAGAGGTCACATCTACTTCTGTTTCATCCTGAGGTTTCTCGCCTGAATTAAAACAACAAGATGGTGTAACATAAGTCACTTTTCTTGTTGCTTTTCTGACACTTGTTTTGGCTGTTGGCACGTCCATTCTGCCTGTGATGTCCAGGCAGAAAACTACTGCTTTTGCTGCCAAGTGCTTTTCTACCCATTTAGTGTGCTACAGATTCACCAAGGAGTAAGATAAGCACCAAAAGCAATGCAAGGCAGATCACAGGTGCATGTATAGCTGCATGAAAGGTGTAAAATAAGTTCAGCTGGATTGGGACTCCCCACTGTTTGCCTATACGCTGCCAAACACCTGAAATAGGCAGACATCAATGCAGCTGACAGAAGGGGGTAGGAATGCACGGCCAAGCATTCCAGGAGCTGGAACACCCTTTGTGGCAGTGGACTGCACATCCATCTTATTATAGCTGCCACGGCACTGCAGCCTAGAAGGACGACCCGCTTGCAGTGGAGCTCACGACGTGTCTTCATAGGCTCTGAGGCAGCTAACGTGACTGTACAGCTGTATTAATGAACCCCGCAAAAGAGTTGATGTTTACATAAACATTTTAGATTGCTTCTTATGGTAAAAGAAATGTCACAAGTAATAACGTAACATCTGTCTATATAATTTACTAAGTATCTTCTATAGAGCATTGACTATTCTGGGAGAGACTATGAAGATGACACTTATTAAGGAGGCTCTGTCAAACGGAGATGCACTTTTTTCACACTAATTTTTTTTCTACTACAAAGATGTCCTCTTCAAACGTTCAATCTTCACAGAATTGCAAATATCAAATGAAGGTCATTTCACTGGCTCAAAAAGAGAGTCAGAATGACTCACTTGAGTATTATTCCCCCTATGAAGCGCTTATACAATCAATACATGATTTTGTTAGAAGTTAAGTGGGTCTGATTTGGTTTAATCATTTCGCCATCTGTAAGCTACCACAGCTAACTGCAATACACTTACAATGCAAATCAAAACTGATTTTTCAGATTAAGTTTATTATTCACTAAGCTAAATGAAACATTTTATTTTGTAAAGTAACTTCATTCTTTTAAGAGCAATCTCTTAAAAGCTCTGAACAGAGGAAGTAAAAGGTGTAAATGCTATTAAGTGTCTACTTGCTTATGCTCAAATTCACTTTGCTCTTCCCTTTCCCATAATATCGACTGTTCCCAAACATGAGAAGGGTTACAGAAGACAAAAAACATAAAATCTTCATATATAATATGAAATCATACATAATAAGATCAAATTTCATTATGGTAATTGGACCTACCACTCCTCCTTTCTATAAGCTGAAATATTTTATTTTCAGTAATTTTGGGAAAAACACACATGACCCCTGAGACCTTGAAGCACATGTGTTATTTTTTCAAAGTACAGAGAACAACGTATTTTTTTCTGTTAAGCTATTTTGCTATGCTGTCCAATGCAGAGAATTAAATACTTCATATACTGTCTCTATATTTAAAGGATCTTGGAGATGAAAGCTAAGATTTCAACCTTTTGTTTAAGATTAGTCACTAAAAAGTTGCACAGGTGCAAATTTAAAAGTGTTCTCATTTACTGTTAGCCTTCTGAATGTCCTGTAGATTGGTGTAAGTAAAAGCTTTATTATGTTTGACTAAGAAGCTCACAAAACATTAAAACATGTAATATTAAAAGTGTTTAATCATTCTGCATTCCATTTTATGCTTCTGCCAGCACCATACTGGAACATGGGATATAGAAATGCCAGGAACAAGTTAAGAGGAATGACTTGCATTAGCAAGGCAAAATTCAGAAAGATTGCTTGTAATTTAACAAGTTGAATGTGCTTACTTTTCTGCAAAAATTGTACCTTCTCCTTCTTTGGTACCTGTGTCTATGCGATTTTTTTTTTTTTTTTTTAAAAAACTTAAAATTTCTCAGCATTGCTGCCATTCATTTAGCTCCAGTGTAGCAAGAACTAACAGAGTGCAGAATAGATCAAGTGACAGCAGCCATCAGCAATAACTTCTGTGCCATCAATAATGAGAAGCTTCTAAATTTTCAACTGATGAGGTTTCCATTATAGATGCCATGGAGCTGACCCAAGGGACCACATTCAGAGAGAAAACTATTCTTACTGGGTAGACAGCAGCAGACAATATTCAGTTTCTGAGAACACAAGGCTTCCAGTAATAACTCGCTTTTCTTTGTCAACACATGGATACATAAAGGATAAGGCTCCAGATTATGTAAGTATAAATTTGATGACAGCTTAATGATGAACAAGAATTGCTCCCCACAGGTTGCCCATAGGCACAACTGTTTAATTTAGCCAGAAACTACAGTTGTGAATTTGAGACTTAGACAGCTTTAAGCCAAAGACTACCACCAGTTGAGCTGCTATTGCTATTCAGTCAGGAGGGCAGGGGAAGACAAGCATGCCTGCACATGGTATTTTGTCATTGGACTTCTTTTGATACTGCTGGCTAAAGGAAACAGTCTTTTTTTTTTTTCTTCTAGCCCTTTACACTCAAGGCATTCATATTCAGAACAGAACTTAGTCTATTTTTACCACTTCAAAATTTTATGCAATGTTGTTAAATTAGTAAGGGGTCTTCAATATAAGGAGAAATTACTTCAGCCAACTTACATTCTATTCTAAGGTAAACTCTTTCATTTAAATAAATCAAACTAAATATGAAAAAGAAATACAGTGTGCCACTGTTTTGTCAATCCACACTACCTTTTCACAGGTTCTGTCTGCACAAGTGCTGCATCTGTCATGGCTTTCATCCACAGCTCCATTTCCTTCCCTGTATCTGTGCAGAAATAATAGGTCCTCATGTTTGGATGAGCTGCCTGATTGGAAATGACATGGTCATTGCAATAAAAATATAAGATCCTGTAAAAGAAAAGAGGCAAATAATGTTACCGTATACTCACACTAATGTTTTCTATAATAAGATTTCTGCAAATAATATTATCAGAAAAAACATCAGAAGGAACACTTCAATGTTTGTCTGTCACTGCATTCACATTTTCAAAATATTTCCCTACAATTTTCAATCATAGCTGCTTCTTCATTAGTACGCTCAATAAAAAAACCTTAAATTTCTTCAATCTATTAAAAACTATCTTGACTAACCATTAATGTAAATTATATTAATTATTATAAATAAGATTTTGGCATAGATTTTTGCAGTCTGAATGATACAGTAAGTTTTAATTTGTACTTACCATAGTCAATAAACGATGTGTTGCTTAGGAGGCCAAAAGAAGAGCCAAAAGGAGCTCATAAAACAACAACAACAACAACAAAAAGTCAAGAGAAAATATTTAGCAGAGTGATTTATATCATGATTAAAAACATTAGCTGTGAAACACTCCTAACAATGATTCATGTAATATTATGATTCAATTGATAATAAAACCTTATTTTTATTTATATGTAAAGATACTTTGTATCTAAAGAGCTTTAATTAGTGGGATAAGTCCAGCTGCAGATGCATCTACAATTCTAAACCAACACACAGTATTTAAGATCCATGAACTAAAAATCAAAGACTACTAATAAGTGATATTCATCCATTTTCTCACTCTGATAGTTATCTCTATAGTTACATCAGGCTAAATACCTGTATCCTCTGCTATTGTATCATGCAAAAATCAGTCTCAGAAGCTGTTTGTCAATCCTTTTTTGCATAACTACTCAGTAAAATGAGTTCTGATCACTAGGCTATTGTGCTTTCAGACATAAAATTAAACTGAAAAATTGATTCCCTTACCTTGAAGGCATATTTGCGGTTAATATGGTCCTCAGCAGAAAGGACAGATATCTGAAAACTAGGTAGAAGGATGCTACCTAGTATTCCTTCTTCTTTCTCATCTGTGAATAAATAGTCTTTGATTAGAGAAACAAAGTGTTTTGACACATAATACTTGTATTCAGACACTTCAGTGAAACTCTGTATTTAACAACACAAGACTACTACCAAGAAGTTTACCTCAGAAGAAAATGCACCAGAGAATCCGAAAGCCCGACTGATTTGTTATGCAGGTGCCTGTACAGAGTCTCAGAAGGGTGCAGACCCCAAGAGCAATTGTGCAGCCCCCCTCTGCCAACGCACGCCACGGGACGTGTACCGCACAAGTGTGTGCCCCCAAAAACCTGCTAAGCACCGTGAAATCTCAGCCACCTGAAAATGGCCACCTTTGACTTTTTCCCAAGATGGACAAACATAACCTGCCCCCTCCGCCCCTGAGTGTGCTAGTTTGCAAAAGTTGAAGCACGTGAGCTACCTTATGGAATCTGCCTTATGCAAAACACCATGAGTGGATATGCCTAGAGCTTTCTGGGGATCAGTGCTCACCTGCATATGAGTTCAAAACTGAAAAGCAGATGGAAGTCAAGCCTCTAAATTCAGTGACAAGAACAATACTTGCTATCTATTGCCTGCTCAGTAAAAATTGCAAATACCTATGAGAGCAGAAGTATTTTAAAATACTGCTTCTGATTGTTGGCCTCAGAGAAAATTTGCACATTCTTCTTATGATATTGGGCATATCGAGCTACAAGTTTTTATAATTCCCATGAAGAGTTTACACTCAGTTACATTCGATTTGTAAGAATGCATATGTTTCAGATAATTTGTAAAATACAAACTCTCTCCCCAAACAAACACCCTTTTTCCAGAACCTTGTTTTACATAAAATTTTAGAACAATACATTGTAATAATAAGTTGACATTTTAATTGGGAACCACAACCAGCTCTTTAATTCAATTATACTTCAATAAAGGAATAATTGGATGCAATTCACAAAGTCAATCTTAATTCTATTTCAGATACAGAACTTCTATTTACAACCAGTATCTTAGGACACTGTCCCCCATAACACTTCCCTTAGTTGAAGATACTGCCCACAACAAATGACCATGTATCTATGAAATTAAGATGAAAACATAGATATTCCAAAGTTTCAAGCATGGAAAATTAATAGCTACAATTAAAATACATGTAAACAGCACAAAAGAACTCCCTCTCATACACGGATTTACAGGTCTTTTCCCAGTTCTCATTTTCTCACTAAATTCTGAAAAGCCACAACTTTCATTTAAGTTATTCATATGGGGAAAGCTCTGCTGAGCCATTTTAGTATTACATGACATGTTAGATGTAAAAATTACGCTTTCTTGGATAGTAATTTAATTGGAGAACTGACCATAAAATTATTCTGATTAAAAGGTAGAAAAGAAATGAAGGGAGTGGATTTACTTTCAGGTACTCAACTGTACTCATAAGTAAGCCTGAATCCATCCCACCTTTCCCTCTCAATTATTTACTCCTTGCTAGTCCCACACATGAAAAAAATCTGCCTTTTTTTCCCTGTCCCAGAATGCATAGCAAATGTTGGGGTTCACTTTATCTGGACTGCTGTTTTGGGGGGAAAATTCCCTTCTTCTGCTAGGTTACACTTTGACTTATTACTAAGTCACACCCACTAGTGCCATATAAAAGCATTAAGCATTTTTCTTCCACTGAACACCTGCATGTCTGGAGGACTTTAGTCTCTGTTAAAGACATACTGCTACATTCCATTTCCAGATTTTAAAAATGTGTTTCCAATCAGACTAGCTTTTATCTACACATTACACTGTACCATACCCATCTTTACTTGTATGCTGTGTATGAATAATACAAGAGAAAAATAGCAGATCTTCTGTCTAGCTCTAAGATCTTTTATTTGTTGCAACAATAACTTTCCGATATGAAAGCAGGCAGTCTTTTATCCCTCTGTGAAACAGAAAAACAGTATTCTCTAAGCTCCAAAAAAATACAATGAAATCATTTTTCTTTTCATCTATAAATTAGATTTAAGCTGCTAACATTGTAACACAACTGTAAAAGTTCAGTAAGATTTGCTAACAAAACCAAAAAACCACCCCCCAAAACCCCAACAACCACAATCACACAAACAGAAACACTGTTTGTGATCTGGGAATAAGTGCATGGCTCCCCCCTTCCCATTTTTTCAACATCCGAGACGGAATTAACAAAAATGTAAAAGCACATGTTTTAGAGCGCAAGTTTTTTATATTTTAGTAGTAATTTCTAATACCTTTAAGACTATCACTATACATGTTTAATTACAGTTTATCTGCTTTAACTGCTTTCTGTTAAGTGAGTGATAGCTAAAAGCTAAGTTTATCATGTAAACAGTTTAGACTATTCTGCTTGTATTTCAGCTTATTTGGCACACTAACATGTAGAAATGAAAAAGTAAGATTATAGAGCTGTTTCGATTTATTTTATTTGTTGTTGGTTTTGCTTATTGCTTTTTGTTTTATTTTGAGATACTTCATGTGCAGTGCTTTAAGTCAATTTAATTTGTTCTTAAGGCAGCTACAAAGCAGCATTGTCTTTAGACCCTTTGGAAGGCAGAGCCTGAAGACCTGTTTAAAAAAGAAAACCCTATAGAAGCACACAGTATATAATGACCACTTAATTAAATGCAGTGTAACTGTATCACAATCAATTTCTCCATGATTGAAATTATACCCTAATTTTGACTCAGCAGTGGTTTACCCAACATCTATACTTCTTGGGGTAAAGAAACAAAGCCTAATGATTATATTTCAATAATTCAGAATTTGTTAACTAAAACAGTTAAACAGTTACAGCTTTTATGTTTCATGACCTGATTTGTCTTGATTAGATTAGAACCATGCTGCACTTTAACAGAACAGCATTTTAAAGTCATCAGTCACTGCTCTCAGCATCACCAGCATCAACATCGCTTCTACCAGTTCTAAAGTCTCATCCTAAACTGAAACCCTTTCTTATCCTTCATCTGTAGTTAAGGCTGTAGATGGCCTTAACTGTTTATCTTCCTCTATTTTGCCATGATTTACAATGTTCTTTGCTCATAGCCTCCTTTAAACTATTATGGTTGTACACCTTATTTCAGGATTGAATACATTGCCATATGCACAAATCCCATTTGCTTATCCCCTCAGGAGCACTACACTTAATAATCTGTAATGGTGAAGGAATCAGTTTTCTAACGTACATATCTCCAGACTAGAATTATAAGCAGCTAATTTTTCCCATGTAAAATAAGTCTGATGTAGCTACATAAGGGTACTAACAGATTTCTTTGTTCCAAATACAGCAGAGACTTCTACTGATATGGAATTAGACAACATTTCACTTTATAAGTATTCATGAACACTGATTAGATTCCCAAAAGGCATATATATTCTCTTTATCATTCCAAAGGCAGAGTTTCAGCTCCTCTGCACTATCCCTTTCCTATCCCCATTTCAGTTACTTAGTTTGCATGAAAAATCAGATTTAACCTGGCATATCTAGTTCCTAGCAACAGAAATAGTGAGAAAACTACGATACAGAATTTAATAAAAGAGGTGGCTGTGAATGGGTTTGCCCTTTGAGCATACCTGACAAGCAGGAAGCAATTATGTGAAATTGGTAATTAAGAAAGGAGGAAAAAAAAAAAAAAAAAAAAAAGATAAAAGTAGCAGGCCTGTATATTGACAGCTATACAACTACTTTAATCCATTAAATTAAGTAGCAGCTTCTTCTTTCTTACATTTGAGTCGTGTGTCAAAATTTATCTGCTTCCAGTAAAACTAGCAAACAAAGCTCTCCTGAGTGGAACTTACCTCTGTAATAGAAGAGACACAGATCTGAGAGCACAAACCACCGTTTCTTCCACAACTTCATTCCAGTGCTATCCTGTATTAATCAAAGTGATCAAGTAAGAATTTTCAAACTGTTAACAGCAATAGTTCATAAAGTAAACCAGGTAATACATAACTGTGGTATGTGCTAGTAGTTCATTTTCTTGGCTAAGATATTTTAAGTATCTTTGACTTTTCATCACCTACTTGACACTGCAAACAAAGATCATAGCCCAGGAAGCCTAAAGTTGACATGATTCAAGAACAGGAGCCGATTATTTTAGCATGCTAGAGACTACATTCTACAGTTAACCAAAAAAAGTATACTTTTTTTTTAAAAAAGAAAAGAGCAAGGTAGTAATTGGGGTACATCATCCTTTGTTTTCTGAAGAAACTCTCTGCTGAGCTTCATCTTCTACTACCACTCATATCTAGAGGAAATGTCTTTCCCAAATAAAGTTTATTCATAAAGCAATTTCATTTTCTTTTATGCTTATAACCAATTTACACTGCACAACTCAGAATGAAAGACTGCCACCGCTACTGCAGTGTAAATAAGCCAGGGCATTGCAGCACGCACATCCTAGTAGAATCAGATTTAATAAATATGTTAATCTGTTCCAAGAAGAAAAGTACATGTGAATTATCAATATTCCTGTAGGAAATAGGTTTTGTGACAACCAAGAAGAGGGATTCTATAATGAAAAACTGTGGGGTGGGGTGGATTTGTTTTTGGGGTTCTTTGGGGATTTTTTTTGAGAAGATTCAGCATAATTTTTAGCATCATATTTCAAGCTCTGGTCTTTTTGGGGTGAGGAAAGTGAGCTGAAGGTGGGAGAAGAAAGGGTGAAGCAAGCATTAGCTAGGAAATATTATTCAGAAAAAGTTAAAAACATCCTTTTGCTACAAACATTTTCATAAACAGAATAACTAAACACTTTATAGCACCTTCCTTCTGAGGACCTCAGAGTGGTTTAACAACCACTAATGAAGTCTGGAAGCACTGCCTATAGCAGTCAGCTCCTATGTCCCAGCTGGAAAGGCAGACACCAGGAGGGGAGGCTGCCTTCCTCACCTCACTGACAAGGTCACTGACTCTGTAGTGGATTAGGATGCTGAACCCCTGGCCCAGAGGACACTGGCCATAAAAATCAACTGTATGCTGTGAAAATACCCAAACTTCTTCAGTATAAAGGATTATCACAAACCCTCAGACGGACTTTCTGAAGAGGCTGTTATGCAACGTCACATTTATCCCATCACTCAAAACCACCAGCAGGTTTCTACGCAGCCACGTGTAAAAATTCTGCCAGCAATTAGACAAGCTAGGAATGATCTTTTGGCCTTCTTCAGACATAGAAGAGGCGCACACAAAATGACTGTGTGCTTCTCATATTTTAAATTCTTTCCTATTTTAAAGTACATCCTTTCTGTATCAGTGGATTTACTAATTATTGTTTCCTCTTTATTGTGATTATGACATAATATGGTAACAGTATGTTCACAGTAAACATCTTCAAAAAGAGAGTTGACTCCGGACTTAAAAATTAGTAGAAAAATGACAGAATGTCGTGGTTATTGAAAATACTTACTTTTTCAAAAAAACATTAAGAGATACAGCCTACCAAAAGAAACTTCAGAATTTAAAAAAACAGTATGCTGGGCTTAGTATCCTTGTCCCATCACCTCAGCATGCCTGAAATTAATTCAGCTATTTACTAAAAACATCTGCCTAGATTTTTCAAGCTCTTTGTGTATTTTAGACAGAAATATATCAATGTTCTGCACTTGTCTGGTGCCCTTACTCATTGGTATCAGAATGTTATCCAATAAATAGCTAATTAATTAAAATACCATGTGTCAGTTCCTCACAGTTTATAGTTTCACTCTGATATTGCTATCATTGTATTTATGCCAATGATTGGTTTTTGTACATTATACACTTTACCGAAAAAAAACAAAAAAAAAAAAGGGGGGGGGGGGGTGAAGAGGGGAAGAGTACCTGTTTGTAGAGCCAACCACGTCTGACAACTGGTGCATTAGGATTTCTCTTTATTGAATTTGATCTCTTTCCAAAATTATGAACCTTTTTTGAAGATCGTGATGTCTAAATTGAATTGAACAGGTTAAAGAAAACATGACATCAATATCTGTTGAAAAATCATAACACCTTTTCTTTAAGATCTTTTTCTTACACATGTTCCTCTGGGGCACTGCAGAATACAAACTGTATTGCCTTTTTAGATAAATAATTATTATGATGGTTCTGCTGGCTTCAGCATTTCTTTCTTTTCCTCTGCAGAAAATTTAAAGACAAATCCCAAGACAAGTATGTAAAGCTATTTTTTTTTTTAAACAAGAAAAACCAACAAAATACATATCTGACCTTCTTATAAGGTAGGTAGCCTACCAAGCTGTAGAAAGAGAAGTAAAACTAACAGAACTATTATTAATTATGAAAAATTCCATCACCTGGGCAAGAAAATGCTACTCTTTCCTGCTTCCAACACTGGCCTAATATATGCAAACATGTTCAGATTTCAACAAGATATAACTCCCCCTTTTCTAACATACACTAAATTTTTTTTATTCTTTCTTCCCTCTCAAGAACCCTTTGCTCTGTGATCCCTTGGCTGGTTTGAGTATTCATTATTTTACCTGCTTGCACTAAGGCCTACTTTGAAACGTTTGCCCTGAAACTCCAGTGCTTACTTATATCTGCTGTTGCTTATGCTTTTTAGAACCTTACAGCTACACCATGATCACAGATGATTAAGAGAAGTAAGATAAATAAGCCATTTTACATTTTAGCCTTCTACTCGAGTAACCAAGAGAAATAGGAAAAGGCATAAAGAAACATGCAGTGCTTTGCCAATTCACACTTCATTCTTTCCCGCCTACATTTAGAAAGTTTGTTCTGCAACTGAGCTGAACGTTCGTGTTTTACATTCTGTAAGAACTGGTGCCTCAGAGAGCATGCAATGTGATACAGCAAAGTATCCCACTCTGCAACGGAAGTAAAGTTCAAATAAGTTTAAGCTGTGTTCATGGCTCTGCTCCAAATCCACCATCTGAACTGAGACAATATAATCCTGTGCTTCAGCTTCCCCATCTCTACTACTGAAACTAATCATAAGGTTATGCAAAGTTCCTAAAGGAGGAAGGCTAATCAAACACTCGGTTTTCGTTGCAGATTAGGGTATGGGGTTTCTCTATGGAAATTCTCTCAACACACATCACAGAACTGGGTTGGGTTTTATACATGCTTCAGAGAGAATTCCACAGTAGGTTAAAAATCATAAACTGAAAACTGCAATTTAAAATGATGTGCAGCTTTTGTCAACGATGCCATTAACTGAAGAATATAACATAGCTTAGCCAAAAAAGCGTAATATTACAAATACTACGTGTGTTTGCCTCAAGCCTACAACACAATGAAACAATGTAGTTTTGTATTTCTTTTTTGAAAGAATCAGGAGGGAATATAAAAACAATCAGAGTGCTTTTAATTTCCCTTGGAGATACAGAAATTTGACTCAACTCTGTTTGGAAACCTAATTAAAAGTAAAAGTAAAAATCTTTCACATTTTCATCTGAACAATTCTACCAGTACAAAATGGACAAAGGATTGTAAGAAGCCAAGAGACTTATGACATCCAGCTGTAAAAAAAGGGAATATACAGGGAACCTATATAACAAACCAGAGCACATTATAAAGTTAGCTACATCTATGTCATTTAACCTGTATGACTACTATATTGGCATATCACACAAGAACTGTGCCAAGATTTTAATCAGAAATAATTTATAACACTCATAGTTGCTCTAATATTAGGTATTAAAGGTTCAAGACCTCTCAAGAGTGTTCCAGACTTCCTATGCTTATAAAATGGCTAATGCATTAAGGATGCTTCTGAAAACAAAACCAACCACAAGTACTACTAATGCCAAGCCTACCAACAAATTCAGATACTTTAGATAGGTATCTCTTAGGTAGGTCTGATAATAAACCATATTGACTCCATTTTCACTGAGCTCACAGCTAAGTTTAATGAGTTACATCTTACCAACTGTGAATACAAACTTCCATTAATTAAACACAGCATCACAAGTGCTTTCTAATTTTAGTTAATACAGAGAACACTTCAGATGACTCGTGATTATTTTACCACACACTGCATAAAGAGAATAACTGTTCACAACAAATTTTGAGCCTTAAGACAATGAGTATTTTAGGATATTGAAATATCATAGGTGTATACATAAACTCAAACTTTTTAGATCACCTCCGGCTCTTGTTATGTCTGGGATCCCTGGCCATCCCGTATTCTCTCACGCACATGCCTAATATATCTCAAACTGGGGAAACAGGAAGAAAGGAAAAAAATAAAATCGAAGGGTTCAACTATTTACCCCACAGCCCTAAAAATATAGGGCATACTGCACAGCTCCAGCTTCTGGAGAAGGCAAAGAGAAAAGGAGGATAGTGAATGAAGGGTCCAACTCCTAACTACTCGCTGGAAGGTGCAGAAGGTAATGGAGCTAGCAAACTCCCAGTCACATCTGGTGCCATCTGACCCATTCTAAGGAACGGTCCCAGCAACTGTCATGCCTCCAAATCCAGAACCTACAGGAGGGACCCTGTACAGTTCCAGTACTGAGAAAGAAGCCAGGAAGTCCAGCCAGTGATAGTCACTCTTTCCCAAACCTGAAGAAAACAAACACTGGCAGGGTTTTGAACTCTGGGCAACAGTCCAGTCGGTAGCTGGGCCTGCACACTTCATCGCTCTGCAAGCTGCTCTTCTCTCTGCTTAGCTGGTAGAGGACACAGAATTTCTGAGAGGCTTCTTCCCAATTTCAGAACTAGCACAAAAGTAATTAATTAACACTAAGCTTATTGTGTCTACGTTTGAAAAACGTGGGTTGAGAACCTTCCTGATAAGGAAGTTTTCTGCATGTAAACTCAAAGAATGGAAATCTAAATCTTTGTTACTTTCACGTTCTGTTTAAAAATATGTTTCCACTCTTCAAGTCTTACATTATCTTCCAAACCACAAACCAACATGATGCTGCCTTCTGAATTTTGTCGGCAATTTCAGTGCCTTCCAATGTTGCAGTTTTCCATGAG
Source organism: Buteo buteo (assembly GCF_964188355.1). Lineage (NCBI taxonomy): Eukaryota > Metazoa > Chordata > Aves > Accipitriformes > Accipitridae > Buteo > Buteo buteo. Next base: position 16,705,070 of record NC_134189.1, on the reverse strand, counting down.
CTGAGTGGGTTTCTGCCTCAGCATTTTAGCTTGGACCGGGAGGTTGCTCTTGAAGCAAATCTCCCAATCATTCACTCTTATTGTGCTTTGGTTTGCATAGTACAGCAAACTGGATTTATTTTAGGTAAGACTAAAATGTAAGATGCACAAGGAGCACTACTGGACTCATCCAAATATAAACCATGAAAACACAGTACAGGCGTTCAGCCCTGAGCAGCAATACTCTGCCCTTCACACTGCTCCTGTTCACTACGCTGTTTGCTAATGTATCTCAGGACTGTGACTCCAAAATTTCTGGCTAACCTGAATCCTGAGAAGACATGTATGGCTATACCTAAACTAGCCATTTAAGGCTGGACTAGCTTAAGCACTGTATGAAATATCTATAAACAAACAATATTTATAACCCATGTGAAACATCCTAGCTGTAATGGAGACATGATGAGCTCTGCAGCAGCTGTACTGGGCTAACACTCCATTCCACTCACTGTGAGAAAACTTTTAGCTTTATTCTGCTGATAATCAGGACAGCAATAAAGAGCAGGGGAGATGAACTGTGGGGTGTGACTGGTAATATGACAGACTTTACACATTCAAAAGCTGATTCCCTGAATGCATTTCAGGACGTATAATCATATTTGTCTAGGTAGCGATTTTTACAGTGGGGGAAAAAAAAAAATAAATAAAAAGATAACTACAAAAACAACTTCTTAATTTTAAAAAGAGGGGTGGAAATATATACCTCTGTAGCAATTTCAAGCCTATGTAGATCTTTTTCCACAGTCAGAGGTCTGTGCTAGTGGCTTGAAGTTTAGAAATACACTTCAAGCTAATAGGGAAGTAGCAGCACTTAACAGAGCTGTAGTGTGTTAGTTGGCCAGCATTATGTATATATAGCATTAAACTCCAGTGAGTCTTTCAGCCACAAAATAGAGAAGTTCTGTATCTATTTGAGATCAATTAACATTAAAGAAAGGGAGAACTTATTTCTATACCCCTCAATTGTCTGAAACTTTAGTTGTACCACAAACTTTTCTTCCATTCCTCATCACCTTCCAATATTAGGTGTGTTTACGAGCTATCTCTGAAAACAGAAACACCTAAAAAACAGGTGTGGCAACCACATGAAGCATTCTTCTGCTCTGTAATTTACTTTCCTCATCAATATTTTACTCCTCTTATTGTGCTGCAAAACACACAGACTCTACATATTATATTCAAAGGTTTGATAAGACAGCTAAGAATTTCAGGTTCTACTGTTAGGAAATACGAATAAAAGCATAGAAGAAAATCAGTTATTGTATCCAGGTACAACCAGTGGGCAATTTCTGTATAGTTATCTTTAAAAATAATTGAACTCATTAGCTTTAAATAACCACCAGAAAATGCTGACTAATATCAGCTGTGGTTCTACTTTGCAAGCATTCATCTCCTGAAAACAAAACTTTTTAAATGGGGTTGCAATAATTCACACAAATTTACATTTGAAAACTGATGTACAGTAATTGTACATACAGTCACAGTAATCATATTAATATTTTAAGTGCATTTAAATAACTGGAACAGACAGGAGGAATGAAAAATAGAATAAAAGTCTATTTTTTCAAAATATAGTATTTTCCACAGGAAGCTAAAGTGTCATTAATCATTGAAAGTAAAGAAATTACAATAACCAGGCCATAGCACTCTTGATTTCCTTCTAGAACACTATGAAACAAACATGCTAAAGGGCACTTTAAACTTCTCTTTTGAAAGAGGAGTGTGAAAAATATATTTGTAAGACATGTGCTCCTAAATTGTAGTTCATTTCCTCATTTAACCCAAGAGTGCTTCCTAGCTAGTTCTGTTGTAATTCATTTTCTGTGCAAGTATTGCAATCTATGTCACTATTAGAACTCTGTCTTGGGCTTTTTGTTTGCTTGGTTGTTTTAGGGCTTAGCTGGGTTTGGTTTTTGTTGTTGTTGTTTGGGGTTTTCCTAGTTTGTTTTGTTTTGCTTTAAACTGGCTTTCCTGCATGGACTTAAGCATCATCATATGAAAGTTGAGATGGATTTTGTTACTGTTTATAATTTATCTGTGACTCCTCTTTCCCCCGTCCCCCCGCAGCAACACTAATAGATCAAGACATTTTCTCATTAAGTAACGATTTTCTGATGTAGGTCAAGGATTCTGCCTGTCTACTGAGACATTTAAAACAATAAAAAAATGTTTCCAAAATGTACTTAAAGTAACCTTACAATGTTCCCTACCACATGGAAAATAAATTATTTCAATCCAAGTTTCTGAAATTAAGGAATTTGCTCAGTTAAAACACCTTCCAAAGTTTATTTTTCTCTTGCAGGTTGGATTAATCTGCTGAAAAGCCCTTCTCAGGGTTAAAGTTTTCAATGACTAGCAAAAGTATGGGGTTTTTTTCCTTGTTTAAATGTTAACTGCTGGGTAGAAGAGATTACAGGGCTTTTTGTCTGTCATCACTGATCAAAGTTGTTATTTTGCTGTCCAAGTAAACTTAAGGAAATTCTTAATTTTGTAGCAAGCGCACTTTCCTTCCAGGAAAGCTATCCAGAAAATGGAAAAAAACCACACCGCCTCGTCAGCTTTATCCAATAAACTTAGAAATTATTGTAATTGAACGCATCACCTCAATAAGCATCCAGGCATTTACCTTAACATTCTGAGAAGCTGGGTGAATGGGGAAAGTGGGACACAAATTAAGGTGACCTAGGAATCTCTAGGACTTTTCCCAGAAATTTTTCTAGGAAACCAGGACTCTATTTTACCTGGAGAAATCTAGTCAATTATTTGTGATTGAGCAATTTCTGGAACAATGCTTACTCAGATATTTGATCAGTCACTCAACATTTTACTGTTCACACAGATTAGAAAGGTCAGATTCTGTAAACAATTTAAGTACATGCAAGTCATAAGATCCGATATACCTGATAAAAATTACAGCTTCAGTGATAATTTGTTTCAGACACTTCAGTTTCCAAATTAAACATGAAAGGAGCCAAGTGCCCTGAAAAAAATATGTGCTTTGTTTCTCTTTTTCAATGAAATACTAATATATAGCACTGTCTAGTACCTTGTGGAATAACAGAATGATCTTAATTTTAATTTAATTTGGACATACTTACTCTGCCCACAGGGCTCATTGGATGAGCAGCATAATCTGATGTCAGATTATAGTTAGTTGCTTCACATATCATGCTTACTGGTCGCTCCTTCTTTTCTTCAGATGTCATTGCTGCAGCAGTCCTGAAAATAGAATATGTAATAGCACTAGAACATGCTGTGTGTGCAAACTGCTATTAAAAAACACCCCTAGATGTAGCCTAATACAGCCCGTGTCCTACTTTTCCAATTTGAAAGCAATTCACACTTCATTGTAAAGTTACCTGCACTGTGTTTTAAACTTAAAACTATTATAGATGAATTTTAAGCCATTGTTTTAAAATAGGATTTCTGTATTTGCATAAGGTGTTGATGGGAGGAAAAAAGACAGGTATGAGCATGACATGGAAATGGGAAGAAATGGTCTCCGAAGACCCCATATGGCTTTGTCCCACTTCAGTGAGGACATGCATGTTTATGAAATTTCACATATTGCCGTTCTGATGGTTTTCACTCTAGCAACTGTATAATGTGTCGCAGCAGTGGTGGTGAGTAGGACACCCAATACCCAGCCACATGTAAAATCTTGAGGTCAGGTATGACTTCCATGCATACCTTCTCATATTGTTGTGTATTCTACAAAACCAATGCAAAGATAGCAAAACCAAGTTATTATCCAATGATACAGAAAACGTCTTGACTACAGAATAAGTAAAGTGATAAGTGGAAATTTACACAGTGCATAAACACGGTGCATTTCTATCACATAACTAATTTGGGCTATGGTTTTTATCTTAAAAATTAGTATTAAATATTTAATATTACTTTCAAGTTTATTAGTATTTCAAATAATTTAAACAAGTAAAACTTTATACATGCTAATCTGACTTGGAAAAAATAAATACTGCAATTAGCAATCACTGAATCTTACTTCAATATTAACAAGTTTTAAAACATGTATTTTATAGACTGAAATAGATGCCACTTACTGTTCATTCACAACAAAAATACAGTTGTCCTGTGATGGCTGTCCGGTTACTGGATGTTTGCACGTTACTTTTCGTTCATTATGACTGTGGAAGAGAGATAAGGAAATTATTAGGCAATGATATTTTGATTTTCCAACTCAAGTATATAAATCCAGTACATTGAGTATATCAGCCCAGTGAAAACAATTACAAATGTTTCATTACAGCATATAACAATGTACATGTACACAACACACAGATACATATATATATAAACTAACAAAAAGAATGATAACAAGTATTAAAGAATCTTCATTAATACTCTGGAAAGAGATGGGAAACATTGGCACGGGTCGGTCAGGGTTCGAATTTAAGAACTAGAGCAGTAAGTGTGTTACTAGTTCATATATGATCACCAATAATTCACTTCAGCTAAGTCTTTATATATTCATAAACAGGATTTCAGCTAGACAGGGACAAGTTAAACATAAGACATAAGCAACTGCTCTGTAGGGATGAAATATCACTACCGTAAAAGCAATTGTCTTCTAGCTTAGACCATGAAGTTACTAGTTTAAAATTTTCCAATAATTACAGATAAATATTCAGCGATTGGAACAAGAGTGATGCACCGCAATCACAGTTCTACTTTTGCTGGTGACTTTTTAACGCTGCTGCCCTGCAGCCATCTCAGGAGTACCTTCAAGCGGCAGGGAGTCTGCCAGCTGAGGGCTTCACCCTCACCCGCACACCCACTTTGCAGTATCTCCTTCCCCTGAACCGCACGTGTTGCTAGATCACAGCAGCTCCGACAATTTGGAAGAAATTGCCAAAATTCAACAATTAGCAGCCGCTGCCACTCAAGAAGGAAATGTTTTGACTTGAGCCCTCCAGCCCTAGAGGGGAAGGAAGAGAAGGGGAGGAATTGCCTTTACTGCCTACCAGGCATGTCAATCAGTTATAACTTGTGCCTGCTGCAGACCGGGGCTTTTCTACCCCCAGCCTCCATGCGGGCGGCAGGGTCCCAGCCCCAGTTATGCTACGCGCACACCCGAGAGCACGAGCTACCAGCTGGCACAGCGGCAAGACTGCGCAACGAGGAGAGGCAAGGGTGGCTGAACTGCCATAACCCCCTCTGAACTCTCTGGCCCTGAAATGCAGGAAGGAGCAGGAAAGGTGCACCGACGAAACTGAAACCTGGTTCAGTGATTAAAAAGCATATAAGCAGAAATCAGACTAAGAAAGGGAAATGATTATACAAGGCAGATGCGTTATTTGGATATAACCCACATGCTTCAAAACAAACTCACCTGTTCTGGTTTTAACACTTTAAATAATATTTATAAACAAAAAAGTGTACAATGCAAGAAAACCAGTATCTGAAATCAGCACTGTAAGTCACAAAGAAAGTAAATCCATTTGATAGTATTTACTTTTGCAAAGAATATGTGATAATAATCTTTTTCATGTAAGGTATCTTATATAACACTACGGCTTTCTTATCACAAGTTCAGCCCTGAAAGACATTCCTGGACAGAGAACCTGGAAGAAAAAAAAGTGCTGTAGTTGCAAGATAGCACAAGAGGTGCAGAACAACAAAAGCTTTGAATGGCACTTTATCCTTAAACACCTACTTCTTTTATTGCCTATTCATTTAACCTTCTTAGCTTTCAAAACTATGAAGCACAGCTCATCCAGCAAATGTTACACTCTCTACCCTTCCTGCTTCTTAAAACAACCTACACTTAAAGACTAACATTCCCCAGGTTTCTTGAAAATGCCTTTGGATCATAAGATTTTGCAACTATGGAGCATTACTAATTTAAAATTACCTCCAAACAAAAGCCTAATAAAAAATATTCACACTACTTTCACAGTCAATGGATAGTTGAAAAACACTGCATAAACTTAAAGCACAAGATTAGAAAGATAGCCCAATTCTTTGCACTTTCTTTACTGGGATTTTAAAAACCTACTAATACCTAAATGGCTAGACATGTTATGGAGCTTAACTAGTGAGCTGGCAAATGCTGGTACTTTATCTTCACACTAAATTCAGCAGAATTCTAAGTTTAGGTTCTAAAGAAGCTTCTGTTACAGAAATACATCCATTACAATGAGGGGACAGAAAAGAGTACATCTGTGCCATTCCGAATTGCCATGGTCCTACAAAGCCTTTCAAGTGAAAATGGCCCAGATTGAAGAGAATTAAAATTCAAAACATTCCTGAGGAAGCATCCAGGGTTTTCTGTGATTCCTCTTTTTCTTCAGTTCCAAAACCTTTTTGTTCCCTCTGACATTTCAGAAACTCTTACACCAAACTGAAAAAAAACCCATAATTATGGAGATGAGCTGGCACTCCACAAGCTTTGCCAAAATGTTGCCATCTTGTTCACTATCAGCTGACATCCAGAAATGTAGCAATAAATGGATCAGGACTTCTGCTCAAGGACCATCTATGCTCAGGACCCCTACAGAGGAGGCACATGGCACATTTTGTATCAGTGCGTGCGGCTCACAGGAATGACACAGGAAGAGACCCATACTCAAAGGTTGTAAAGGGAAGGTCATACAAAACCAGGAGGGAAAGCAGAAAGGGGGAGGAAATTAGAGAGAGAGGAGAAGCAGCACTGACACAAATCTATTCAAGAATATTTTGTTTCGGGCTTCAGTCATATATCAAGTCAGCATTCCAAAAATTTTTGGACAAAATACAGTTTTCCTTACTACTCACACTGATGTCAAGATGTATAGAGGTGTAGCTGACATAACATAAAAGGCAAAAAAATATTGTAGACATGAAACACTCTCCTGTGGGATATACAATACTTTCTTTCTAGAGTTTGAGAGACCTTTATAGTCACTTCCTTCTAAAAAGGTGAGGCAAAGGAAGAACAACCTTTTCTTTCTCTTCAGCTTAGACACAAGTAAAATCTCATGAGTGAACACTGAAAATTCAGTTTGTACAACTAAGAAGTGTGACAACTGTAAATATGTCTTACTGGATGAATAGATTTTAAATACTTTCGTTTGAAAACTTTTTCACTACTCATCTGAATTACTGCATTTTTGGCATTAATTTAGCCGATATTTTGACAAGACTCTTCAAAATACTTGCGTAAGTTGTAGAGTAGCTTGATGATTATTATCATAACCCTCCCACATAACAGTAGGTTAAGGCATTTGTTTTAAACTCCATCTTGCAGACTACAGAGGGTTTCATTAAAGCCAAGCTACAATTTGATACTCACAATCTTCAACATCCAATTTAGACAGTTGTTCAGATATCCATGAATTTCCAGGTCCACAAACACACTTAGTATTTCATATATTACACTATAATAATACGTATCTCATCAGTAAATCTCAGGGGAAATAAAGCAAAAATTGTTTTGTTTTGGTTTTTTTTACTGAGAACTTTAATTTCAATTTTATACAAACTCCAGTGTGTAATTCAGAGTTTCAACTCTGCATATTTATGTGTCTGTACTTTTATTATGTGGTAAAGAGTGATTCACTTTGACACAGGCAGCTAGAAGCCAGTGTGTTAACTTTTTGCTTGTGTAGAGATACAACCTCCAAGAGGTACATAGAAACAATACCCTTCTTCCTTCTCTCTCCAATCAATTTTTCATATCAACGTGTTTGGAGAATACAGGGTAACTATACACACACACTGTCACACTTATACTGAAGGATATAACTGACCGTTACTATTTTAGCATCCATAGTTAGGCTGTATTAATAGCATGATAAACACTAGAGCCAAAGATGGAAAAAATTCCCTGTGTATTTTATTAGTATACATGAGCATACTCTGCAGACTCAGTACATGGCACAAATTATTCCTCATTAATACTTGATACTGGGATGTGTTGGGCTCCAGAAATCGACACAGCTGACTAAGATGACATGAGAGATAAGCATTTCAATGCAAATTAAAGCATAGTTCTTGCATGTATCAAGATAATATTCTGTTCCTGATTCCAGTAGTGGCCTGGGAAAATGACCTGCTATAAAAGGATCAGAACCAAACCAAAACAAACCAACAATAAATAAATAAAAACACCCCCCACAACACAAAACCCTAACCACACTAAAATAGCTCATGCAGGGACAAGTTCCATTTGTAGCTATCTCAGTGCAAGACAACTGATACCAACTTAACTTGACCTCTTTTCTTCAAAATTTTTAAACTTCTTCCCAATCCTTTCCTCTGAACACTGCAAGCTTTGGAATCATTTGGCACGTAGCTTAGCTTTGGCACATGGACAAGCCCTCAGAGCAAAAGGGTTTTTCTTGTTCAGGTTAGAAGTTGACAATAACCTTGAATTTGACTCACGTTTTTTGCCTTCTTATCTACGCTTTTCCTCCTTTCCCTCCCTCAAGACCCTTAATCTCTTTAGAAGACAGGATTATTTTACTTATTTTCTAGACATCCTCAAAAAATGTTCTTGTATAGTTTTAATCTACTCACTAAACGTACAGTCAACAGAAATCTTTTTGATGGCCAAATGTGATCCAAGGACTACTAAAAAAAAAGCCTTCAAATATATCATTCAAATGTATTATTCTATTTGTAAGTAGCAACAGAATGCATAATTCCAGGAGCAGCACTTGCCAACAGAAGTCCTACACAAGCAGGATTGTTTGTTTTCATTCTACTTTGTGTTTTACAGGACTGCTGACCCAAAAATGCTGTGTATCAATATTTTGTTCTAACACACACCACCGCAAAAATCAGCAAATTCAAAATTCTGTCCAGTTTCGCTGTTTTGAAATTGCTATTATCTTTAACAGTATCAGGGTTTTTTTAAATAGGAAATAAACTCAGATAATAGCAGTTAGAATGGAAAAAAAGAGAAATATGTAATCCAATTGTACAGGACGATGTACGCAATTAAAAATGAAGGGTTAGACCATCTTTCCTCTGGAACAAAGCAGTTCACTCAGAAGTGGCAAGAAAGATCAAAGTACTAGGGTGGGGACAGTCGGTTTGGGGTCTCTCCATTGTATGATTTGGTCGAGTTCCCTGTCCTCTCAAAAAAAATGAGCTGGGCCAGAACTCCCAGAGACACATCTGGTTTTCTCCCACTAAAATTAAAACTAGATGCCACTTCAAAGCTTCTCTCATGCCCTTTCTTTGTAGACTTTATTTATGCGTTCCTAAATGCTAAGGCCTTCTCATTTGCTCATTCTCAATGTGACCATCAAAGCAAAGGCTGAGTTCTACTTCACTGAAAGAATACAAAGTCATAAACCAGAACACAACTTTCAACAGGCCTCCATATCTTTAATTTAGAAAGACTGTTCCTTTTGACAAGTGAACACTGAAGAACACATTTCAGAAGAATGCTACAACAAGTATCTGCCTCCTAACTTTTATTCTACATCTTAGGTACGATTCAGTCTGACAATCTAATCTCTATTATGCAAACATGCAAACTCTGTATATCACAAATATACTCAAAGTACATAGGTATTTCTTATGAGAAGCAGTTTTATGCATTTTTCATACCTGCTTCATGACAAAGTACCTTAAAAAATTACAGATAAGTTAAGACGACCAAAATTACCAGAGCAACAAAGTCATCCTCTCTACGTTAATGCTAAATTTTTGCACTGACATTTAAAATTAAGGTACAACTGGAGACAAACATAAGACAAGTCTAGGCCAGCTTTATTCTGCTTCTGTGAAGCATTTCATTCCTGAACTGGGGGTGGGGAGGAAATTACATCAGCATTTTTTACCTTGTATGCTTGCTTCCTAGTGTAAGAAAGCCTCATTTCTAATTGAAATAAATGCAGTAACTTGCAGTTATCTAACAAAAAGTTGCCTGAATTTGGAAAAAATTTAAGTAAATGCAGTCCCCACACAACTGCTAGCAAGGATGTGGTCTGTGGCTGTACCAACTCTTCTATTTTACTAAGTCTGTAATGCCACATTGTACAGTAAATAGCAAATGCAAGCACTTTTTTGTCAGTGCTATCATACCCTAGAATTACGAGCCTTTTTTCAATTAAGCTTTTTAAACAACAACTTTGGAAACCAGGCTGCATGGCTCCACTGGAAAACATGTGAGTATGGTAACTTAACATCAGGGAGTCTGAACAAAAGAGGGTGTAAAGAGACAGTTTCAAAGCAAAGTGCTGACAGACCTGTACAACATCACATATGCTGCTAAGAGCAAAGTATTTATAATCCTTCATGTGTACACACACTTTGGAAGGTGCATACAAAATTCTACTAATTTTCTTGGCAGACAATGCAACACCTAAACTATAGTTGCTGCTGCCACCATTTTCTGGCCTACTACACGTTTACTTTTTCAAGCAATGTGTCAATTCTGTAGACTTTCCTTTTAAGCCCTCCTTAGTTACAGTTATGGGAGTTTTTGTATCCTTGCTGGTGCTGTAATGAAAAAGCACCTGGACATTTCTATACAACTGACTGTACTTCAGCTTTTCATTTATTATTGATATTTATTTTCCAAACGATTAAGCACTACTGCCCTGAAATTGTACACCTTCATTTCAATGGGATTATTCTAAAATGAGGTTTATATTCCAATGAAAATATTTATGTAAAAGCAAAGCCTTTTCTCACTTGAGCAGATATGATTAACATGCTCTCATGACATACTTCCCGTGTAAAACTAACTTTATGTAATTAAGTGCAAATATTGAAAACTCTTTCAAAATGCTAGGATTAAATACTTTCTAAAATAGCATATACTGTATACAGATTGAGAAGCTTTTAATAAGTAACTGTTCTTTCTAATCAAGCACTGTATTTTCAGGAAAAGAAAGTGTTACTGTTTTCAGTTTTCCCAAAACTTTGTAGGAACGTGTCTTTCACTCTATAGATAACATATTTGGGAATTTGTAAGATAATGAGACTTGGTAAAGGCCACAAAAGCCACACACCTTTAAACAGAAGTGTGGCAATTTGGGAGAGGTACTTACTATACATCATCAATTTATAAAACATTTCACTACATACATTTTAAGCTCTGGGCACAGCGTCTAATGTAGTACCTTGATAATAGCACTGCAGATGATGAAAATTTTCAATTCTGTAAGTATTAGTCTGTAGTAAAAATGACTAATACATCGTTTGCTGTTTGAGATAAGTTTGAGAAAATAGTGAGTTGGGTGTTAGAAGGCAGAATTATCTGTAAGCCTCATATTTGATAGTTGAAATCCAAGCATCCCTTAATAGTTAACTACCTGGAAAGCTTCCAAGAACTAGAGTAACATAACAATTCTGCAGTGAAAACCCACAATCTGTTTTCTAAAGAAAAATGGGATTTGGAGTAGTATGGTTCAGCAGGTGGCTTGCGGACCAGAAGCAGCACTGGATGCTCCAATCTGGCTGCTGCTGCCTCTTCCTGTTGACTGACAGCAGATGTCGGATCAGCTAGTGCTGCCCAAAAGCTCGCTTCCCCGATGCGGGACGGACACGCTGCAGCCTCTTCTGAAGAGGTAGAGAGGATGGAAGAAGTAAAAGCTAACTTGTGGAGAGGGCAACAAAAAGCCACAGTCAACAGCTGTTCCGATACGAAGAACACGCTCTCTTTGCTGCTGAAGCTAGACCACTCAGATTAGCAGACTAATAAATTGCTGCATTTCATTAGGAAGAGTTAATTAGGAACCATTAATTGATATTTTCTTACACATAGTATGTTAAAGGTTTTCAGAACCAGAAACAAACCTGACTTGAATTTACAAGGGACAGGTACACCTGGGCTGTGTAACTAACTGCATGATCATGATTGTACCACACTACCCAGAGCAATTCATCATACCAAGTAAATCAGAGCAAATTCAGTTGTCTTAGTCACCGTCCACAACTCTAAGCATCAATTTCAGTAAAAACTTTTAGTAAATGCTTTGATAGCTGCATACCAACTTTAAATGTTTTCAAAGCTCACTAGACAGAAAATTATCTCCAACACATATCACTAAGCTCATTTCTGCAAGCCTTGCCCTTTGTGATTTATTACAGTATTAGAAGCACAAGCGAAATGTGCTCTTGAGCAAGCGTTAGAAACAGAAGTATGAACTCAAAAGGTAATTTTGACTTATGCTTCCATTTCACTGTAAAGAAACTAGAGACATTTTGCAAGAGAAACTTACTCTAATAACAGTTCCTTTTACTAATTTTTACATGTTTTTCAATAATTATGCTTTGAAAAAGAATGGCTTGGCTAAGATAACTATAAGAAAAGGTAATGCAGACAAATTAAGCAGCTTAATACCTACATATGTGTATATATATTTTAAAATACATTAATATATGGCCTATACAAAAAAACAATCTTGCTGTCAAAAGTACTTCCAGCTGAGGTCTGACTTGGGTCAGACTTCTCTGCAGGCTCACATGGTTTCAAGAGCTCAAGATGTCTCCAATTGGCATACCCTGAAAAAAGTCAAAGCTGTGCTACAATGTCTTAATTTCCATTTGGCTTGAAAAGCCTGCATCACTGCCACTTCTCTCGACCTCTCAAGCACTGACAACCTTGACTGTCCTGTTGCTCAATCCAGCTCCTTTCTCCACTTTAAGTTCAAAAGGGATCTCAATGGATTCAGTAATCAGAGGACACACACAAAAAAGAAAACTTTGGGTTTCGTTCAGAAACAGTTGTGCATTTGCTAACAAGACCAATAAATCCTACAAGTGTTTACTCCCCTCAGTTTTTTCAACCAGTTTGGAGCGTTCTCTGATACAGAACAAGCGTTTCGGAACAGGCAGCAATTCCCCTTCACAAAATTTAGGTATTTAGTAAATTGGTATAGTTGCCCCCTATTTATAGTTCTCTTACTAATGATCTGTTTTGCCCCACATACATTACATATCAGATTTCTTTTCACCCCAGTTTTCAGCACATTGCGTGGGGTTTGAGTGTTGTTTTGGGTTTTGTTTGTTTGTTTGTTTTGTGGGTTTGGGATTTTTTTTTTGCTTAAGGTATAGACAAAAGAGCACACTATGAATACACATTCATCATCTACTGCATAACTCTTCCATTTTCAACATTTAGCACTTAAAAGCCTTGTCTCTGCCTCTCCCCCTCTCCCAGTTAACAAACCAGAGGACCATGAAATGATTAACTGTGCATGTAGTTCCACAACTTTCCACTCTTTTTGTGCAACAATTTCAATGCTTTCACTGTCATGCCTTCTTCTTCTCCCTACTTTCCCCTCTTCAATAACAGCATACAATTACCTGCTACTGAAATAACTCAAATTTTGTGGATTCTCATTCTCTCAAAGCTCACATTCCACTTTGCTTCCATTGTTGGTGTCCTTAGATCTCAGCTGTCCATTATCTTCACTCTGGACTGCTTGCTGGTTTGTTAAAAGATATGACTTGCTTAGTATATATTTTCACTTTTGTATCATACAACTCAGAATCTTGTTTAGCTTAGTCTCAAACTACTTACAGCAGTCACAACCTTTAAAGAATAGTTGCAGGAGTTACAGCACAAGTCAATTTTTCAATTAAACTCCTGCTGTAGAACTGCAAAGAAGTAAAGCTGCTCCATTTTATTGAGTTACAAATGTAATACATATATATAAATCTAAAAAACTATATATAATTTCAGTAAATTACTACCTCAAATTCAACAGCAGACTTTCAAGAGACATTTCGTGAAATCACGCTGTGTTGCTTCACAAATCTAGCTAAGCACGTCAGGATCAAAATCGGATATGCGTTAACAGAAGTAGTTAAATACTTTATTTCTCTTAAAAGCTTTCTACCTTTGGCCAGATTTCTAGGGATCTCTTTCCCTTATCCCATCTGCTATTATTTATTATTACTCTGAGGGGTGGTGGAGGTGTTTTGTTTTGTTTGTTTGTTTGTTTTCCAGATCATGGGAATCACAGTATTAGCTGTCTATGAAGCAAATCCCTTTCTTAGCCAAGGTTACACAGAAGTGTAACAAAATAATACCATCTTCAGATAGTTACATGACTTCCATGATTTCTTGATAACTTTCCCAATGCCTTAGGAGTTGGCATACTTCCACAATCACATCTCTAGTAAACGGTCATTTTTAGTAAATAACAACACACTTCTATTAAGAACCCAGTAGAAATTTTAAAAGAAAGCCATGCTTATCAAGCACTTATATCAGAATATACTAGGTCATAACTAGACACTTCCTCAGTCTGCTGAGAGGGGAAAATGGTCTGGCAAGCTTCTGCAAAGTAAATACATTACCATCATCTGGGAAATGCTTAGAAATATTTCTTTTAACAATCTGACAGAAGAAAGCAGCTGAAATTTTGGTGCATCCACTTGCGTATCAGTTTTAATTGTGGTAACAATTCAGACACATCCTGTATTTCAGGCTTTCCCCCACAATAGATCCTATTTTGCAAGATATAAGGGTAGACACTGAAATTTATAAAAATAATTATTTTCTAAATGAACAGTCATCACTAACACTTTAATCACAGGCCTTCTTAAAGCCATTGTAAGGATTTAATTGAATAATCTTGGTGGTCCACTGATAGAGCGTATGCAAATATGTGCACCAGACCCCAGAGGATAATTAATTGAAGCTTACACCATGTGTGGGCCTGCAGTCATCTCAGACAAAAGAGTACAAACTCCATTAAAAATATTCATTGCTTATGACGTAAAGTTCAAGTACAGAGACACACAGGGTATAATGCATGGCACTGAACTGGAACGCTGAACGTGTCAGCTGTCATCTCCAAGGTCTGAGGGCACAGCTCAGCCTCGCTCAGCTCTTGTTTCTTTCAGTCCATTTGGGTTCAGCTTCAGCAGCTGATCATTTCAGAAAAATAATAATATTGTTGTCTTAGAAGAATAGCAGCAAGTTGTTTTAGAAGGGTCCAAAAGACTGAAACGTTAGCAACAAATAAAATTCATTTGGGATTTGTTTGAAATCACAAGTAGATCAGAAATTATCTCAGGATTTTCTCTGCACACTCACATCCTTTAAATAAAACTACGTTGTTTCCTTGAAATGTTCACACTTCACGTTCATGTTTGCACTTAATGTTCATTTGCTCATATTTCAGATTAAAGATCCTGGTGGAGATATAACATATTTTAATCTGGAGGTGTGGATGCCAATCAGGCTTGTGGGAAACCCTGAGAACTGATCTAACTGCAAAAAAGGCCACATTTCCTTTCTTTTCTCTGGTTTTAAATTCATCATTCCCTACTATTCATCTTGTTAGCTTCAAGTATTTCTAAAAATTAGGCAGGCCTCAACACTTCAGCAAATACTGCTTTTCAGAAAAAACACCATTACAATATTATCCATGAAAAAATACCGAAGAGAATCACACTTCGACATGATGTTAATTCCTCACACACCTTTGTCTCAAACATCAGCAGAAGTCCTTACCAGGGAGAGAATGTCAGGCCAGATGGACCCACTGTCTGGTCTATGGTGACAGCCCTTATGCTCCTATGGGGAGTTTAACTCTGATTGTCAGAGTTAAGTGACTGTCTACGCCTAATTGTTGGTGCTAAGAATACCTGTCAGCAATTAGCAAAACCAGCCCTTTACAGCATTTAATCTATCTTCCGTGCTGTTTAATGCTATTAGTCTGCAGCATTAATTCCTTGCTTTGATGCATATGATCAAAAAGCAATGGAAGCCCACGGTTTTATGCAACAAGAGAAGGGCTGAGAAATACACCACGGAAACAGGCAGAGCCAAATTACGGCTGGGAACTGGAGATTGGTGCCCTCCCTCTGTTACCAGGCACAAAAATGAAAGAGTGGGAGCATTTAAAAGCAGTGGTCTAAAGGAAAATGTCCAAAGTTAGGTAACAGGTCAGATTCCTATAAAAAACAAACAAACCAACCCCCCCAAAACCAAGAACAAACCCTCCTTCAAATACAGTTTTGGTTTGCTTTCTCTTGATCTGTTATTATATGCCTCATCACAACTGGTAGGAGCCCCAGACAGTGGAGTATCTTTCTGTTAGTTCAGAATGCACACAGAAAAACTTAGTAACATTATGGTACTGTTATCAAATGTCATTGTCTGCTACTTAAGATTCCTAGCTGTGTAGAATCTTTTACATCATTCAGACATCTTCCCCTAAATGATCTCAAAAATGCCAACTTAGTTAAAAAAAGAATACTAAGAAAGAAAAAACAGTTAAAAAGATACTTCCATATAAAGATTATTCACAGTGAAAATTATTATGATAAAATCCATTGACTTTAGCACCACCCTACCTACAAATAGCAAAAAAAAGCAAGTCAATCTGAACACAAGATTAAGTACTATTTCCTTTATGTAGTGTTTTAGCTACTTTTTCCTATCTGAATGCTAAGTTTCTTAGAAAATAAATGAATATCACAATTTAGATGGACTGCTGAAGTAGTAGCAACAATTTATGACAACTACAGCAACACTGTTACTCATTATTAAGTAAGGAAATGGAACAGATGAAAAGTAACTACAATATGCTTTCTCTGTAGATTAAAGCAATTTGGCCTTTTTAAATAAAGAAAAAAATTCTGTATGATGGGTAAACATAAATGAACTATTTAAGGTATTTTCTTTTAGGAAATGGCTGCAGTACAATGAAAAAAGATTTACTTTTTAGAACGTGTTTTAATGCATACACTCAGGTATTTTTAAAAGGCAAATGGGCCAAAATAAGTACTATAATAACAAGGTCATTTAGGTAGTAGGCTATATCATTATTCAATTTACCAAATGAAATTTTAGCACCCCATCTGATCAAGAGTTTACATCTAGTGCTTATATGCAGATTGTCAATCACTTTGATGTCTTTTGGTCTCGTATAATCAAACCATTGGCTCTAGAAGTTTGGAAATTTCCATTTGACAAAAGTATTTCTTGGCTGTCTCCCCTTGTATTTTCACATCTTCAGTTTCAACACCTACACAGATTGTTCTGCATTATCCATTTCTTTCATAAATGCAAAGGAACAACTACAGTTTATTTACAAAATGAACTGTCAGCAGATTTGACAGCTATGCAGGAAACATAGACAGCAAAAAGTTATTATAACCCAGTCTTAGTTTTACATCCTGACCCTCACAACTGTATCCTTATCCCACAATACAACTGAAATAACACTTAATTTTTATTAAAAACTGTTGCTGACCCAGCAACACATAGCCCTTCAGAAAATAGCACACCAGGTTGTCTCTTGCAATTACAATCATAGGTTAACTGCAGCGGTAGAAAATACTGCAGGTCAATACCTCTTCTGAAAAGACATGATGCCTCTGATGACCTTGTCAGCGTTTTCTTGCATTAAATTCATACCTCAGTGAGAGCCAGAAGCTGGGAGCAATTTTCTTTCACAGGTGGTTTTTTCAAGCTGTTGGAATTGTGCTGTGCCATCCAAAGTCTACACAAGCCATCTTCGGCCAACTCTGGTAGGCTGTTCTCTCACATATTGAGTAATAAAATGCTAACAGCATCGGTGATGACTTTTTGAGTTTTAAACCCAACAGCTAGAATTTTCTGATGTGAAGCACGCACACTCACACACCTGCCACCGACCACTGAAATTAATATAACACAGGGGCAGCTGTAACACAGAAGTATTTTGATGTTGCACACAAAATACAGCCCACAACCTGCAACTGGGATAGAAGAACCACAGGCTTCAGCCTCAGTGCAGCAGTAAGGCAGGTACATACATGGCTGTTGCATTGGAAATGCATATGCCAGGCCCACCCAAACAACAGACAGCTGTTACACGTGCAGGGATGCTCTGTGTGCAGGTCGATGTCTTCTGCTCAAAGCCAGGTCTTGGGGCTACACTCTTACAACCACTTTGAGAAAACAGCTAGCTGCTCTAGAATGACAAGCCCACTCCACCCTTTGCTCTTGTGCTGGCACCAGTGCTCAAGCACTGACGCAGCATTCACCCAACTGAAAATGAGTTGTTTTTTTCATGGCACTAACCTTCCTGCGGGCTCACAGCACAGGGTGCAGCCAGGAGAGGTGGAACCGGCCTTTTTGACAACAGCTGAGTATTGCATTGGTGTAACTACAACCTCAGCCTCAAGCTGGCAAAAGTGATGGTTTTAATGTCAGAGCAGTTATCTGTACTATACATTTCTAAGAGTGTAACTAAATGGTGCTGAAAAAAAAGTCCTGGTAAAGACTCATTTCATAAAGAAACACCATGTGTAAAAATGACAAATCAGTTCATTTCATTTGTGTCAGAGCAAAGGGTCAGGGACAAAAGGACACTTGCATGGCAGACATCACACTCGATGTCAAAGTCATTTCAATGGAATCTTTAAATGAGAAAGAAAATCCAATACCACTCTTTGTATTGGGTGGGAAACACTCTTCTATCAACTTCTTTATGAACTTGTTTTTCTTATGTTGAATCTGGCTTTAGAAAGAATTTTAAAGGACTAGTAAAATTGTATCCAAGAAGATAAATTAACTGCAGTTTACCATATGGAGTATTACTCATTTCTCCTTTTACCACTAGAAAACATGAACATAAGGAAGAGATTTGCAAGGCAGTGAATTTTCATACGAAACCCAGAAGTGAAAACTTCTTCCGTCATTTTTTTTTTTCTTTCCGGATTACACGTTCTATCAGAAAAGCAGATTTTAGGCTACATTTCAAGACTATAAAACAGAGTTTTTGTAAAAAAAGATGTTTTTACAGTATCTCTCACCTTGCAGAATGTTTCCAGAATCAGCAATTTTAGAGATATTCCAGATCTATAAAGTGACTATGCTACGCAGAATTTTTACAGATCTCCAGCTACTCAATACAGTTCTACATGTTATGTACCTTCTGACATTAAATTGTTTCAGAATGGTTTTCTTCTGGTATCCACAATTTCCTAGCATTCTTTATGGGTATCCAGCCTCTATATGGGTATACCCCCTCTCCTAGCTACAAAGTGTGGGGGTTTTGAAATATACTTAGGGCTAGCAAGGTTTATAGTAGCACAATACTTTATCATTGTTACAAAGAAAACAAAACAAAACAAAACAAAAAACCAAAACCAAAACCTAGATGTTGCACTAAAGTCCCCTGGTCCTTCCTGGCACAAAAGAGCACTATTCGCTTGTATGTTTGTTTGCTTTAAACCCAGATTCCTGGTGTCCACTAAAGATTCAGGCACAGTGCATATCACAAAACAGGTATCATGGACCAGCTCTAACTGCTTGTCAGCCTTTTATTGTGTATGCCTGCTCTGATCAACAGAGTAATGCAATCTCTAAAACAGGCTACTGTCTAGAGCTGTATATACAATGTTTCTCCTTAATGGTGGACATTACAATAAAAAAGTCATTTGAAGACACAGCCTTTGCAAATCTTTCTGTATATGTTTAGGACTGACATTCAATAAGAATCAAGAGATCACAAAGCAACACCAACTTTAAAGACAGCAACTCCACAACCCAGGTCTTTGCTGGGTAGAATTAACTACTATTTGTGAATATTATTAATTCTCCTTCTATCCCATTTAAGTCTCACAAAGCAAGGGTCAGGAATTTTAACAGTGGAAAGTTGGGGAGGGGGGAGAATGACAGTTCACCAGCAGTTTCTCATTCCACATGAAAAATGCGCACAAAAGTAAGTCTTGCATGTTGAAAACAAAATGCCACTTGAATAACTCTTCCATGCAGTATGAATGTAGGGAGTTTGGCCGTATTATTGCCTTAGGCTGGGAAGTTTCCAGATGTCCGTTGACTGCAGGGTGTGCTAACACTCAATTTGTTCCTGTTCCCTGGCTGCCTTGGGCAGGGGAGTCTGAAAATGCTCTGCCAATGACAGTCAGGAAAAAAACTTGCCATGGTCTCCTCCCTCTTCATGCCCTTTCCCTGGTGATAATTGAGGCAAAAACATCCAAATCAAACAATCCAACCTACTTTATGCATTTTAAAGGAGCAGAAAATGCACAAGCCAAAATATGAATTGGTAGATCAACTTCAGATAAAATTTATTCTCTCTTTTACTTGGATAGTTCCAACCCAGAAAATGATTGACATTGTTACAGAGCTAAGTTTTTAATGATTTAATGCTAAGCTAAATGTTTGATCCCATAGTACGTATTTTATAGAAGCAAAAATGGTCTTCACAAAATAAGCATTTTCAGTATTTTGTGAAAAAAGAACATTCTAGAAGATGAAAACAGATCAATGTATGAAACAAATCAAATAAAATGTTCAGGCCAAGCAATAAATTCATCAGCTTCATCAAAAGCAAGTGTGAACAAGTGGTAATGTCTTGCCATGAATGTTGTTCATACTTTTCCTCATTAGGCAGAAGGTATTTTGAGGTGAAGAATTTGTTCAATGATCATTGCTCTAAACTATTTCACTGCTCAGATGAAATCAGAAATTTGCCCCTTCCTCTCTCCACCCCCCCCAAAATAAACACCACGCTTTAAGCTTTTTAAAATTTCTGGCAGAAAGATAGCTTTCACTCTTTTCATGAAGAAAATTTGTTTCTAAAGCCAGATAAGGGAAAATATAGATCACACTGAATGTTCAGTTTGTGTTCCTTTAGGGATCATATTATTTAGATAAAATAGGAGTTTCAGTACCAGAAGAAACATATTTAACCCTGCTCTCCACCCCCCTCTCCCCCAATAAAGCAGCCTGACTGATACAACTGGCTCAGTTTAGAAGCAAAGCCAGAAGTTCCTTTCAGTCTCTTGGCTTGGTGACATATACCTTTAAATACATAAATATATTCCTCTTTTAGCCTATATTAGCTAGCCACACATTTCAAATAAGATCTACTTCCAGGTTTAAAAAAAACACTTGCTCATACTTAAACTGTATCCTTTTCTCCTTAACACCCCCCCACCCCTCAATCCTGCAAGAAAATGGGAAACTTACGAGCAAGACTGTTACTCCTATAGGTAGGAAAAAGTAACTGGAAAATTCCAGCCATCACCACACTAACTCAAACTATGGCTCTATTCAGTTAACCAACAAAACCAGAAAGTTTCTTATTAGCAATTATGTGATAAAGCTAGCTGATGTAGTATTTTTTTTTAGACCTATATTTAAGAAAGGCCTCTCTCATTCCACTGCCTTTTTTTTTCCTGGAAAGGATCTAAACAAGTTATGCTGATGAATTTAAAAAGTATAGCTGCATATTCTCTTTCGGTAAAGAAAAGCAGCAAATTAGAAGTTTACACACAGTCCTAAATTCCAGTCAACAGAACAAGAAAATAGCTATTTGTGTCATTCAACTTATATGACTCCTAACCTAATATACTTCTAGCACCTCATATTCGTGTATAATTTCTCTATTCCTTTCCATTTAATAGTACATTCAATAGGGTTTACATATATCAAAAAGACCAACACTTTAAATATCTTTGAAGACAGTCTGATATAACTGCCTATAAAAACCTATTTCGGGTAAGCCCAAATTACACTAAAAACAACAGTGATAAAACTGGTAATAAAATTTAACTTATCAAGCTTTAAAAATAAAGCCAAGTAGATATGATAAACATCTCACTAAAATGAACCATTAAAATTTATCTAAATTCAACATTAAAATTTATTTGGAAACTATAATGACATAGAAAATAGTTCTATTAGTGACAATATAATTTAAAAAGCATTTCCTACAGCTCATTGCTTTTAGTTCTGGGTTGGAAGCCAGCCATCGACATAAAGAGTCAGAGCTACAAAGGAATTTCTATGCTAATAGTAATCTGCCATATCACATAAATCATAAATATTATATCAATTCTGTACATGCAATATATCATCACACCACTGTATCACAAAAATTGTCAGTTGACTCATTAATTAAATTATCCTAAGCACAGGCTTCTGAAAGCTAGCTTATCACATCCACATAGCTACCCACAGCTCTGATTCAGACCCATCTGAATTCAGTCTGGAAATGATTTCCTGCTGGAAATCAATATCTAACTTTTACCAAGATGAGTTTCACTACTCCCCAGAATCTTCAAACAGATGAATAAGATATTTTTGCATGTGTTCATTCATCAAGACTTGTCATCCTTAAAGAAAACACCAAAAGAAACCAAAACCGAAGTGACACAGCAAAACCCTGGGCTTCCCTTGCAAAATACCTCTGTGTAGATAGGTATGCTGTAATTTTCTACCTATAATATGGAAGATTGTTAGCATATTAAAATAAAAACCCTTTCAAAATTGGAATCAGCCAAGGCTTCTGAATGTCATAGTATTGCAGTACTTTTACAATTAGACCTTTAAGTGCTAGGGAGGAGAAAAAAAGGCATGTATTTTATATTTCTTCTGCGATGAGAAAACAGTTACCATGAAGTGGAAACTAAAGTGTATTTCAGTTATTTAAAACTTAAGCTACAACCAGATAGTTTTGTGGGTTGGGTTTGTTTTTTTTCCTAAATAATTTTTATGCTGACAGATTTTGCAGCTCAATATATGACATTCATATAGAAATAAACATACAGCTTGGCAGATGATACACATACAGATACATACACTAACTGGAAATGCATCTGTTTTTCCATTTGGTCCCCCCTACACACATATACAACCCCAAAAATAACATTTGAAAGATGGTCATCTATTAACATTGCCGTATGAGCTGTATATTAAAATAAGGCAACTTACAAGTGTCTTTTTGGAGAGTACTTCCCATTCAGTGTTGCAAGCTAATTAAAAAAGCTCAAATTCCTGCTACATTCAGTCTTTTAGACATATGATCTAGTAGACAAGCATGTCTGAATAAAAATCTTGGAAGTTATACACAGTTACAGGAAGTAATAAATCAGTAAACACTTAATTTCTACCTAAAATTAGTTTTCTATTTAAAATCTTAACTTGAATGCTATAAATGTTGTGTGCTACTTTGAATATATTGTGAATTATTGAATGCTGGATTAAAAAAAAAAAAAAAAAAAAAAAAGAGGTGTTTTTCCAAAGGAGGAAGAAATGCTTTATGTCTAAAGAAAAACAGTTGTTAAAACGTATGAGAATTACTCACCAGTCTCCGGGGAAATTCATTCTTTACAAAAAGCTTGACACACAAACAACAAAAAACACATAAGGACGAGAGGTACAACCCTTTTCTCTTGGAAGCTGCTCCCCAGTGAATACTGCACAACCCCGACCCAGAGAAAAAGCAACTTAGCTGTCAGGATTGCTAGCCTCCGAGAAAGCTGATACCAGAGTGATGTCACATACTTCTGAAATGTTACTGCAGCTCCAAATTACCAACTCTTTTCTACCAATAAAATCTCTACCTCTAGATGATGGAAGACAAAACATTTGACAACACGATTAAGTTTCAACAGGAGCTAATAGTAAAGATTTTTAAGAGCACATCACGAGGTTAGACAAAATGTTACAGTCAGAAAAACTGAAGAAGAACATGTGCTGGCTCTGTTATCTAAATACACTCTTCTAATTTACTTTAAACTCGCAAAGTTTTTATTTGTTGCAGCAATATTCATAAAACACTTCCTGAGTTGGAGGGGAAGAGCAAAGACTAGCGCAGACCACCACAGCACTACGCATCTCTCTACAAGTCTCCAGCTAATCCAGACGAGAAGTTCTTGACTCCACATGGTGGCCCTCAGCCGGGCCACCTTTCTCACTCTCTTGATCTCCTTCTGCCCCAACATTTGCCCCACTATCCTTTCTCTCATCCCGCTTGCCTTGTCCCAGTCACAGGGAGTAAACGGAAGCACAATGGACTCTAATCAAAGATCCTCAGAAAGCACTTGCCCAATTCCATTGTGAACAAAAGGCTAGGAAACTGGATGAAAAGAAAAGAAAAAAAATAGAAAAAATGTAATCCTTGTATGTTAAGATCGGGAACTTTGACACTGAAATAGATGCATCCAAACTACTAATGCAGGAAGTGAAGCTATACAGACTGTGAATAACACCACAGAAAAGAAAGGAATGATCATAACAGAGGTACTGAAGGAAATTTCTATGCAGGAAAGAAAAAACATGGACTAACGTTCTACATCAAAAGTATAAAGCAAAAAGGAGATGAACAGCATGAATAAATTACGTGGTATGTAAAATGCACTTTTGCAAAAGTAAAAATTAGAGTTGAAGTTGTAGGGATGGCTGGGTTCTTATATAAATTCCAAAATTTAGACTAGAGTATGGACAGAGAGCTTTCATATTAAAATCATAAACATCAAAGATTATCTTTATGAATACTTTCAAATTAATGTCACATATCTTTAAATATGACAGCCCACAGATTTTCAACAGTCTTGAACCAACAGTATATTAGTTTAGAGCTGGTTAGTAATCAACGGGGGCACTGTGTGGGAAAGTACTGCCTTCAGTCAACTAGACTGAGGGCAGTGCAAGCCTTTCACTACAGAAGAGGCCTGAAATTTTTTGACGTTATAATTAGTGAAGTTATCTGCAACCTATAAAGAGAAGAATCTTGCAGCAAAAGGTTTCAAATTCACAAGATAAATCACTACTTTTTAAAAACGATCCAGCATGAGTAAGATCAGAAATTCTAAGGAAAGGATAAAGGAACAAACCAGAAAGAACACACAGGCCTTCAAAGTAAAGAAATGGCAATTCAAGTTAGACACTAAAAACACTCTTCTGATAGGAAGAAGACTGGGGAAAAAAACCAAACCAAACCAAACCAACCAACCCCACCCACAGAACTGGTATGCAGTCAGAAAGGGGTTAGAATGGGAGTTAGCAGAGGTAAGGACCAAAACCTGAGTAATATTCCTCCTCAATTTTCAATGTGAACATATCAACCATAGGAGCTGGAAGGCAGAATGAAATAACAGAAACAAATGCATGGGAACAGGCTGCCACTGGGGTAGAGAAGAAACTGGTTCAAGAGCAGCAGCCAAGTACAAAACCAGGAACCAACTGATGCACAGAAGACTACTACCAGAATTCTATCCTGTTCAGAGGA
Organism: Buteo buteo; assembly: GCF_964188355.1. Classification (NCBI taxonomy): domain Eukaryota; kingdom Metazoa; phylum Chordata; class Aves; order Accipitriformes; family Accipitridae; genus Buteo; species Buteo buteo. Next base: position 16,680,081 of record NC_134189.1, on the reverse strand, counting down.
CTAAGTTAAAATTAGTGTTTTCATTAGTAACTAAGAAGAAAGGCATACATAATGAAGTCTGCTGGTGACAAAGCCAAGAGGCATCATCAGACATATGAGCTATATTTGATAAAGTATAAGAAATAGATGAGTTTCATACAGAAATAAATGGATAAACAAAAGAAAGGAGCAACAATGGCAGAACAAAATTCAGGAGTACAAATGTAAGGTGATACCCCTAACTAACAAAACATCTGCTGAAAAAAAGATAAGAATGTGAATGGCATCCTGTATGCATGCAGACGGTTCTAACCTGAGATCTCTATCTCAGTGTCCTGTGGCTACTTCTATAGTAAAACATGGAGAAGTCTGCACTTCCCACTGACTTTTTTTGTCCCTTTTCTAATGGGTCCATAGCCTGAGAAAGGTTGAAGAACAGCAGAATCAGGATATGATTAAGTAATGTACGTATGCCAATTAATTACACCTATTACTCTAAACTAGAACAAAAATAAAAGTTTACCAACATGACCATTCACTCTAAGAGAGAAGATAACAGGAATAAGCCTCACCTGGCCGAGCAGTATGAAGTAGGACAGGACTGCGCTACATAAAGATGATGCTAGGTATAGGTAACGCAGGAAAAGGAAATAGGAAAGGTAAATAAAACTTGAGGCTAGAACAAACAGATGAAAGTTGTCTGAGATACGTAAACTGGAAATAGAGTTTTAAAATGAGGCTGGTCTTCTTAATGGGTGAGATCATATAACTTTTCTGTGTCAGAAAGAGGTTGGCTTCAAAGTCCAGAAATGCTAACCCTCAAGGCAAGTGACCTATTTTGAAACAATTTCACCTGTCACACTTAGAATGGCAAAAGTCTGGAGTGCAAAACCTGAGCAGAGGTGTTTCCAGAAAGGTATGGAATATGAAACTTGAAGTCAAAAGTTAACAATCCAGAAACCAGTTGGAAAATTGAAGAGTTTTACCATTAGTCACGTGTTAAGTGGTCAATACTAGAGACTATGCTTCCCTTTCTCGCTTGCACTGTTCATGCACAAAATTGACCCAGTGCTTGAAATGAAGTTGGCAGGCTTTTACTCCTTTTTTGATAGCATACGATAAGCTTTATAGAAGTAATTAATGTCCTGTTAGTTCCATGGCATTAATGCCTCTCTTTGTAGGAGCTGTGCTATTTCCAGAAGAATCTAAGTTTCATTAATAGCCTCCACCCCTGATTTCAGAGTTAAGATTTGATAAAGCATTAGCACATGATGTTTGAAGACAAAGACAAACAGGACCAAGGCAGCTGGAAGACAGAACTATCAGGTTTGAGACATGGTAGCTTACCAGCAGGTAAGGGCTAATTTTGAATGAGAGAAAATCTTAGTAGTAAAATACACCAACTTTCTGCTATTTTCCAGTTTTTGATTTCAGTAAACTACAAAGTTACATTTCATAGCAAAAAGCTAACTCCCCACTTCTAAACAACCTGCAAACTGAGATAGCACCCAGTGCTGAAGCACTATAATTTTAAACCAATAGTTTAATATCATAAAAATTAAACTGATGAATCCTGAAAATCTAAATCAGAGTAGGACAACTGGTCACAATTTGTCCCTGTTGAACATACTATCTATCCTAGAGAGTTATGGACCATTCCAGTAAACCTAATTTGCTATTTTCAAGTAAGAAGAAAAATTATTTTGTTTTTCAGTCAAGCCAATATAAAGACAAAACAACATTAACTGGGTCAAAGGAGCAGGGGAAAATAAAATTGCTCTGGGCACATACATACAGATGACCACATGGCAACCTTATCTGTATTTTCCACAGAATTTAGGGTTTTATGTTCGTGTTATTACTAAGTTCTTTAGACATCTAGTTTAGGGAATGTGCTTCTGATGAATGCAACAGGCTATCTTATGGACAGTCTCAGGATAAGTGCTATGTTGTATAAAAAACTTAAATCAAAAAGATTTCCCATATAAATGAGACTCATACAAAAATGTAAGTTGGACAAGACCCCTGTGGTCATCAAGTTCAACCCTCTGCTCAGAGATAAATTCTATACGAGATCAGGTTGGAAAGGCCCTTGTCCAGTTGAGTTTCAAAAATCTTCAAGAATAATGATTCCATAGCCTCTCTGTGCTCAACAGCTTTGTGATTTGTTTTTTTACTATTATTATTTTAACCTGTTAGAATGTACTTCATTGCAATTTATGAACATTGCCTCTTGCCCTTTCTTTATGCACTTTTGAGAAGAGTCTGTCTCCTCTACAAAGCCCATGCAATTATGTCCCTGCTTTTACCTTCTCTTCTTCAGCAGAAACACACCAATCCCCTTCAGCCTCTTCTTGTACATCATATGTGCTGGCCCTGTAACCATGCTAGTGCTGGACTCAGTTTGTCTGTCTCTCTGTCATACTGACAGGACCAAATCTGGACACATTATTCCCCTCAATTCATCACTATTGAGACTATCTCTGGAATAATCGCCACTCTTGCTAAGGCAGCTCAATATGTAGCTAGCCTTCATCACCATTGCAGCGTAACACTAACATTCAGCTTGCTGTCCACCAGGACCTGCAGGCCATTTTCCAGGATGCTGCTGCTCCACCTGCACATTTGCCTTTGCTGAACTTCAGCATGTTCCAGTCTGCTCGCTCCTCCAGTTTGCTGAGGTCCGTGTGAATGGCCACCCTGCCCTCCAGCATACCAATCCCTCCTCCCAAGGGTGGTGTTATCCAGGAACTTGCTGATGGTGCATTCTGCCTTATTGCCCAACTTGCTGAGGAGTGTTAAAATAGTTTCAGCCCCAGTATCAACTGCAAGAAAGACTTCTTGTAAACAGCCACTCGTTTAAAACTTCAAACTATTGATTGCTACTCTTTAAGCCCAATGGTGCAATCAGTTTTTCACCCACCTTGCAGTCTGTTCATTCAATCCATACCCCCTCATCTGGATACAAGGATACTACATGAAACTATACCAAAAGCCTTGCTAAAGGTAAGTAGCTTCCACTGTTTTTCCCCTCACTTGAAGAGGCAGTCATTGTAGCAAGTAGTCAGATTGGTCAAGCAACCAATTTTTCCTTGATACAACCATGCTGGCTGTTTCCAATTACCTTCCAGTCCTCCACAAGCCTAGAAATAGTTTCTATGGGAATTTGCCCCATAATATTCCCAGGAAAAGAGGTGAAGCCGAGGCATGTTTAGTTCCCTGGATTCTCTTTCTTGCTCTTCTTTTGAAAACAGTAATGTTTGCCTTTTCCTAGTCATCAGGGTTATCCGCACTGATAAAAGAAAAAACAGTCTCACGGTGACATCTGCCAGCTCACTCAGTCCCCTCAGATGGTTATGTTCCTAGAATAAGAATCCATAGCTGTTTCAAACACTGATCAGAAAATAATTTATAACTGAATGTCCTATTAAAAAAAATAAAATTGAGGGCGAAAGCTCTTGAGGCAGCTTATATCTCTCAAAACAAGAAAGAGGAGGTGGAACAACAAATGACCCCATAGGAACCAAACCCAGGTTGCTGGTATGCTCCAGGACCTACTGGCTGTCTTCTGCTACTTCTGCAATTTCTGCTATACCCATGAAATTTCATAAAATTGCTGTAAATCTATGACAGCACTGATGTGTTGCTCTAGCATTTCCTTAAGCTTGTTCTGCTTAGTTTAAGCTCTGTATACCATCAATAAAAATATTAATGAATTTTGAATTAGGAATTTTGACTGCTTGCTGTTGGCAGAACAGACAGAACAAGTTTTTCCAAAGGGAAAGCCCAACCTGGGCTTGCAACTGGCATGTCTTGTTCTGCCCCAAATATCAAACAGGTTAAAGATATGTAATAGAACCTGCATGCAGCATGAACATTACCAGTCCAGCAACCTTAGCAGGGAAGGCAAGGCTGCAACAGCCTCTGGGACACTTCTCAATTACAGTGACATATAAACACTGACAAAGAACCTTAAATAAGCTTGGGAATGAACAGTCAGCATTTAGAGTTGCTAGTCTTTCTAAAATAACATGTTTATAGCACCCTACATGTATTCAGCCTTTGATTCTATGCATTTAAAACTAAAAGAAACAAGGAAAATGAATTTGTTTCCTCCTTTCCAAAGCTTTTAGAGGAAGGAAACAATATTTTTATATTTACTTCCGGAAGACCAGGATTAAAGCAAACATCTAGTTAAAGCAACAGCCATATGAATGTTAATTTAAAAAAAAATTACACATTTCTCAGCTACAGAATCTTCTATTAAAGCAAACCACCCCAATCCAAGTGACGTAGTCATTTACATTGCACTTTCATGCTGAGAGGGAGCTTGCTGTTAGGCACGGCTGCAACAAAAAGTTTCAGAGAAGAATTTTAGCACTCTACTTAAGCCAATACCAGTCACAATCTACTCTTCATACTAGTAATAACGTAGAGGATATTTTCTTCTCTTCCTTTTCTAAAATATGTTTCACGTTTAATCCAGTCCAAATTCAGAATGTAATTGTTTGGGAAAAAAAGCAAACATAAAACCTGATTACCTAGGGATTTTATTCACTGTAAAACAGGTTTTCAAGCATGTGCCAGACATGAAGGACCCACAGTCTCCCACAGCTCAGAACTAAGACCTGAATCTTCTGAAACAGAAGACAAACGCTCTTATTCCATTCCCTGAAGCCTATGACAGTCTTCTGCTCCCCCCAGTGGCAAAAAAAAAAAAAAAAAAAATCCAGAAGGAGGCCATTAAAGAAGCATCACTTGCTCACACAGTACTGTTCTTGAAGGTTCTTCAAATCAAAAATTCTAGTACTTAAAGGAGATTTTTGTTCTATGAAAAATAAAGTCTAAATCAACATTCATCTTGAACTCATATTTATGCAAAGAAGTCTTAGGAATTGATAAATATAAAGTAGTTGATAATGAAAACAGATTTTAAATTGATTGATAGTCCTAAAATTGACAGTCATTTCATCAGGTTATGATAAAGAAAACCAGCCGTCTTTAAGAATAAAACTACTTTTGATAGAAGTATTAGTAGCAATCTTCTGTTTAAAAAAAAGAATCCCGTAGAAAGCTGCCACTGCAGAGATATCACTTGCCTACTCTTATCAGCATTCTGATGTACCCCTTCTCATAAACTTCAAAAAGTTTAAAAAAAAAAAAACAGTGAGCATAGCAAGAACAGCATTTTCTGAAAGATGAACCAAATCGGTATTTCAAAAAATAATTCTGACATGTAGTGTAACTTTAAGGATATACCTTAGATGCAGTAAACATGTAAATAGCAGTCTTCTATATTCAAAGATTGACTGCAAAACTATGTTATTTCAAATACTTCTGGTTTATATTAGTGGCATCTAATATTAAATTTAGCCTTGTCTAACAACTGACTGACCACTATTTAAAATTTGTACACCACTTATGAAAAGTGACTTTTAATCTAACAGTCTTGGAAATCTGAATTCAACATGAGGAAGCCAGCAGCCAAGGAAAGGCATAATGGGAGTGATGCCTAAAGTCTAGTAACTGCTTAAGAGAACTACAAAATTTAGCAATTGTGTAACAGAGGAATGTAACAGTAGTATCCACTAACATTAACCTAGTAACATTTCAAAATTTCTGACAGGGATATTGACACATTACTGAAAAGCTTGATGAAAAACATTATGTGCTATTTTCTAACTAACCAAATGCTTGCATGTTAGCAGTTGTTAATAAGCAACACTGTTGATTGTTGTGGCAACCCTTTGACAAACTTGTTTTCAATTTAGTCACAAAAATATGGAAGGACTGCTGTTTTGGTCAAGATCGGGTATTGTTCAAACTACGCAACCCAGTGAAGGCTCGGCAGCAAGCAAGGAGATGGCACAAACCCAAATGAATTACAGGGAATGACACCAAAGGCAACATCCAATGCAGTGACTAAAGATTTCCCTGGAGACTATGATCTGGCTGGATTAACACGGAGAGATGGCCACGTAGCCTAGACGGGTTCAAGTACGCAGTAGGTAGAAGTTGAAGTTCAAATGGGGAGCAGAGAGGAAGACTGGAGCCTTCAAGAAAACGACAAAAGCAGGTGGATTAGACCAAGTTTGCAGATGACACCAATTTGCAGGGCAGGGGCTACCGTACTGAGGGACCCAGACAGGCTGGAGGAACGGGCCGATAAGAACCTAATGAAATTCAGCAGGGCCGAAGGCAGAGCCCTGCCCCGGGGAGGACGAGCCCCGGCGGCCACAGGGGCTGGGGCCGGCCTGCCTGCCCGCCTGCCTGGGGAGCAGCTCTGCCGAAAGGCCCCGGGGCCTGGGGGGCCGCGAGCGCTTGTTAGATCCTGCCTGGAAGACCGCGTCCGGTTCTGCCGCTCCCCGATAGAAGACAGACGGATAAACTGTCGCGAGTTCAGCAGAGGGCCGCCACGACGGTCCGGGGCTGGAGCAGCTGCCCCGTGAGGAGAGGCTGAGGGAGCTGGGCCGGTTCAGCCTGGAGAGCGGGCGGCTCCGGGGGTCCTAACAGCAGCCCACCCGTACCTACAGGGAGCGTATTAGGAAAACGAGGCCAAGTTCTTCACAGGGAAGCATGGCCAGAGGCTGAGAGACAGCAGACGTGAATGGAAACCAGAGAGGTTCAGACTGGACACGAGGAAAAACTTCTTCATGCAGGACAGTCAGGTGGTGGGACAGGTTGCCCAGAGGGTTGCCCAGAGGCTGTGGAGTCCCCATCCTCAGGGGCTCTCAGGACCATATGGGATAATCCTTCAGCAGACTGGTCTGAGCTCAGAGCTGACCCTGCTTTGGGCAGGAGGTTGGACAAGTGATGTTCTGTGTCAGTTTCGAACTGAATAATCCTGTGATTACTTACCAGCCACCTTCAGTAACCTTAGAAATGATACGGAAGAGCCCCAGGGCTTTTTTATTTCATGCACCAAATGAGGTGAGACACTGAACCCACATTTGAAGGTCCAAAAGATTGATGCAAGACTTTAAACACTGTATTTAAGAAAATCAATTATCAAATCTCACTGGTCCAAACTGAACCCACTGCAGGTAAGTACACCTTAAGAAAGTTAACTTAAAATTTAGTTCTTAAATTTACCAGAGGTTTTAAGCAATCCAAAAATACTCTAACACAGGTATTGAAAATCACCTATATGCTGCACTTCTTTTAAATATACTTAAATGTGCACTGTTTACACAAACTCAAAACTATCTAATAGGTTAGAATAGCCCCAAAGGATGTTACAATAAATATGGTCTAAACTGCATCTAAAGAACTCCTAGGTTGGAATTTTTCCTCTTATTTCCAAGGATTCCTGTATCACCCCTTTACTTCTAACGCAGAGAAATAATAACCTGCATTATTTTTGCATACTTTGAGGTTCTTATGTGCTATTAAGTCAAAGCCCTTGGACTGTCATAAAGTGGTTCTAGGAGCCTTCACACCCCTCATTTATTCTGAGGAACGAAACAAAGAACTGACCAACCCATCTAGAAAGAGTATGTTCTGTCAGTAAAATGAATGCTATCTGCATGGTGTAGTTGTGTCGTATGTTGATATTAGCATTACTACAAGCAGCACTGAAGCCAGTAAAGCAAGGTTTACACAAGGATCAGCATCTTTTGTTACATCTACTGACAATGCTGGAAACAAGTTACAAGCTGACGAAGCAAAAGCCATTGTTCAATCTTGAAATAAAGGCAGCTGTGTTCACTGATTTAGGAAAGCTGAAAACCATCATGCTGAGTTGAAATTAGGTATGTTTATCAGACCAGCTGAGAAGAAAAGGAGTTAGAGTCCAGTAGAGGGGAGCAAGACTTGTTAATAATTTTTCTTTTTTTTTAATTATTCCTTTTTTCTCCCACTAAAGGGGAAGGTGCTAAAATGGTGGCATTAGCTGAAGTGGCCAAGAAAATTATGTGATATAAAACAACTGAGTTCATGAGTTTTAAGAATCTAATAGATTTCTGAATTTCATTCCCATGCTTGTCTTTCAAATACACTTTGCAGACTTTCCTTGAGGATTAGGACAACAGTGGGAGAAGTAGCTTTGTCAGAATTTTCCTCCCATTCTCTTTTAATGATTTTGGAAATATTCATACTGGCGCACAGCAGTTGTTTAGCTTCACTGGCAGTTTCCATGAGTGAGTTCCACTGAGGTACATCAAACAAAATACCGTTAGGTCAGTCATTTTGATATCTCAAAAATAAACGGGATATCAAATATTCAGTACTCAAGACTGAGAAGACACATTTTTTCCAATAATTATAGGATGATTCACATTCCAAACAGTTCAGCTTTTTGCAGAATAAATTCTGATGATCCACATCTATTGGCTACACAAGTGAATATTGCTTGTCAGAAAACATGAATGTAACATTTTGACAGAAACAGAATTAGCGATAACCATCTCCAGAGTCATAAAGGATTTGGCACATTCCAAAAAAAACATCTAGTTTAAAGTTATAAACTTCTTTATGTATTTGGGTTCTGTTTCTAACACAGATGACATGCTAGAGTTATTTGTCAGTAACTTTAAACCATAACTTCTGTAAATTATAATTTCTGCCTCCAGAGTAAGGACTGCAATGTCAACAGAATCAGCAAAGGAATCTACTGTCTTTAACTAATTTACTTTCTAGATCAAGAGCAGCAGGGTCTTACTGATTATTATTACTTGTTACTGTAATTCTTCAATTAAACTTCCATGTTCATTCCATATGAGAAAGCTGTAGAGAACTGGAAGTATATTCACCAGTCATAATGCCTAGATTTTTAGCAGTAAGGATACTATCGGTGTGTGCTAGAGGTCCCACAAATTAAAAAAAGAAAATGTGTACACTATTTGCAGTCTGAAATGCTTTTCACTGAAAAACGGTCCAATCTTCTAAATTGTAAACTTTTCTTCAATGCCACAGAAATATCAGAGCTTTGCAGAGAACCAGCTGGAAACATTTCAAAACTATTAAGAATATTTTCATTCTAATGTCTTTCAAGGAAACGGCTCTACCATTTGCATTTAATCTTTTAAATAAAACTATGGAGGTAACAAGAGAAAAAAAATCAGTCCAGGAAGCTAAAGTGCTTTCTGGACCAGAAAGTCTAGAAGTGTTAGAGAAACTACATGGTGATGGTTAAAGTCCTGGCTAGACTAACATATACTTGACTGCTGTGTTATTACTCTTTCATATAGTTCTGAGACTTTGTTCCAGCTTTACACAGGTGCAGTAGAAATTTTCAGAAATTTTTATGTGAAAAATGGAGGAGGGGACTACAGTCGGAATGTCTCAACATCACTTCAACACAGTTGTCAGAAGATGACACATTGCTGCTCTAATAGATGTGTCACTATAACAAAAAAAAAAAAGAAATTAAATAAATGTAATTTTGTTGAAGTCCCACACTAATTTAATAGCTCCATTTAAACAAAATCTAAACTGTTCTTACTTGATTTCAACACAGACATGTTCGAGAAATAAACATATCCAATGGATCAAATTATCAATCTGAACATATCCTGCAAATGAGAAACATTACAGGACACAACAAGGACAAGAATACCTTAGTGCTCAGGGTCCCAAGTTGATGAAGTAAGGACCTTAAGCTTATCATGTTACAGGGCAGTGCCATATTAAGACAGCAGAATGGATTGTGAGTTATCTGGAATTCTAGATAGGATAATGCAAAGCTGGTAGTTAATATCTCAAAAACAGTCCAGCCTCATGAGTAAAAAGTTTCTCCAGGGATACTTGGCTTTTCTTCATATGGGGCCAGGTGCAGCTTTGCACTGACATGCATTTCAGTACCTGAGGTATTTCACTGACAGTCATTCAGGGATCACAACATCAAGCTAATTGCATCAGGGATATGCCCTTTGGCTTCACTTTCTGCTTCATTATACTTTCTATGTGACCTTGGTTAAGTAAACCTCTGTTTCAATTTCCAATTTTTAATATCATGATATAAAATACTCCCCATCATTAAACCAACTAAATGCAACTGAAACTGTGAGATACTAATGCTGTAATAGAAGGTTGTGGGGAACATTTTCAACCTATTCTGATCGCTGAAGCAGTTAGAAATTAAATTCAGCCTAAACCTATCGAGTACCAGTTTTAAAAATCAAACTCATTAGGTCTAGAAAAGGTCTCAACTGCTTAGCGTCACGAGTACTCCAAAGGACTCAAGCAAGCCATTCAGTAGCTGGTTTTTCTTTTCCTCTTGACCAGTACCCATCTGTAACCAGCTACATCTTACAGATGTTTCTGTAAGATACATTTTAGGATACAATTTCAAGGATCTGGTGAAATTCCACCACTCAATCTTTGATTCACGCCACCTCCTCTTTCCCTCACCCTCTGTGCAAATCCTGCCTCCCCCTGGCATTGCTGTGATCCACTGAGCAGCAGCCAGACTTTACCAGACAGGTAACTGAAGCTGCCTCTGCAGGAAACACATTATGGCTAGAACCACACTGTACTTTGAGATTCTTTCAAAGGTGGCACTAAAGTACCTACTTTGACAGCCTCCACATAAGGGCTACTAAAGATACCTGTCTTGTCTTTCCTCATAAAGAAAAAAAAATGTCCTGGGCAGTGTGGGATGAAACAGATGGCATTACAGAAAATGGCATTAAGTCATGCCTTTTCATTCTCTGCTAGAATATAACAACCTTGATGTCTCAGGCTATTTTCTCCAGAGGGAAAGAAAAATGTTTCATACTATTTTTCAGGACAATGAAAACCAAAGAAAAAGTCTATTTTAGATTTCCCAAGTAAGATGCAATGTCTTCTATCAGAAAAATTTTGATTTAGTAAAATTGTTCAAAATTGTACTGATGTCCTGTTTTTTAATGACAGTTCTGAAAACCTTTTCGCATTTCTTGATTCTCAGAACATTCTTCCCTCAAAAACCTCCATCATATGCTGAACATATCTTGTCAAAAAATTGGCACAATTTAAAATAGTGCAATACAGCCATTTTGCTTTTTGTTTTTAACTTAATCATGGGTCACACTTAATATGGCCCTAAAAAAAAAAAAAAAAAAAAAAAAAAAAAAGAGAGATAGAGAGACCTCTGTAAAAAGACTTCATAGCAAATATTGTCAAAACCTTGAAGGTCATTCCACTAAGGATGTTACTCAGTTTTGTCACCAAACACAATCTTTTCACCAATTAAAAAGACTTTATTTAATTGTCCATATGTTAATTTGCATGTAAATGACAGATTATCTACCAACATGGTTATGTTATGATGCCTATATAATTCCCTGGAAAAAAACTGCACACATTATTATATATAAAGGTAAAAGATGCAAAGGCAGCATCTGAAATATAAATACAGACAGATTTGTGAATAAACTTTAAATACTGAAATACTGATTATCTTTTCTATATAAATGGGAAACTATAGAACATGGAAACCTTTTGGTGGTTGAAGTTTTTGGACAAGAATGTATCAAGGGATATGAATTGCATACAAGCCCCTTCAAATGGCCTGAATTATGTAAAAATTAACAACTTCCCCCCCCGATGGCCATGCTTTGGAAGAGCATAAATTTGTGACTGGCTTAGAAACAAATCAGTCACTGTATGGTACATACTTCCATTAAATTCAGATTAGTTTTAAGAAAGCACAACGCAATTCTAGTGTTCTTAAAGCCACTGAGATGTTTAAATACTAAGCTATTGTCTCCCTACCACAGTACTGAAGCACACATAAGACTGAGTATCCTACAAATATTTCAAACGTTGATGTTCTCTGGAGCATAAAATAGTATTTCAGATCCTCTTAAAAAATATGGATGCATGTATATACATAAAGCAAGTAACGTTGTATTGTGCTGAAAACACATGGAAAAAATTAAAACTTAGGTACTATTTTGAGAAACATTCCCATACTTTTTTTTTCCTTTTTGTTTTTCCCCTTTTCTCTTCCCTGTTTTTTTTGGGGGGGTCTGGAAATTCTGACTACAAAAGGGAATGTTTTACTCTTGGTTACCTTTTAGGAAATGTAAAGCTCCCAATGCTCACTTTATACAAAATCATTTTCTAAATTTTTATTGATAGACACTCCCACTAAATACCGATTCATTATTGAATTGCAATGATCTAGTGTATTCATGGCTAAAATCTGCCAAAATTAACAGGACTGTATCTAATAACCATTTTAAACCTCATTGTACTGAAAAAGTAGAGACAATGCTCATCTCATTCAGCAAGGACTTAGCCAACTCCTTACACTCTCTTGGTACAAACAAGCTGAAGATTTTTTAAAAACAAAACAATTTAAAACACTTTAGGTTTTCATTTTAAAAAACCTATTTCTCAACTTACGCTGCATATATATAAAAAGAACTAATAATGCCTTCTTTATTTTTCCATAAAACCTCAGACCCAATGCTGACATTACAGCTAATTATTTTAAATGAGTACTGTTGTGCAGTTTCTTTTTCATTTGGAAAAGTAAATTTAGATCATGTTTGTGAAACATAGCTCCACTCCTTCCTCCACTCAATAAAAAAAGAAACAAACAAAAAAAGGCATTATTCTCTTGAAAGCATCAGATTGTAGCATACTGTCTAAAATAGGTCAAGTTTTGATGCAGAATGCTGACAAGGTTTTTAGACACAACCTTTAGTCTAAAATTGTTACAGGCTTTCCATCTGGCACAAGAACTGAGTATGTGCAATTGTTAGTAGTAGTAAAATCTTGCATTTAGAAGACAACATGAATGGAAAAAGACTGAGCTTTCACTGTCCAAAAGATTATAATCATTCAAAAAATAGTTGGCATGCAGCTTGAGCAATATAGATACACAACAGGTTACCCTTCACCCCGCATCCCTAACTTCCATATCCTTTTCTGTTTTTTTTTTTTTGTTTTTCTTAGTTCTGTACAAACATTTATATTTAAAAAATTCAAGCAGCACAAGGTTTATTTAAACATTATTTCAGCAGTGGTTCTTCCTTAAAATAACTGAAGTCACTACCACATTCTTATGGGTATACTGCTCCCCTAGTGAAGAAGCACCACGCAAGCCAGTAACTTTTTATTCATGTGGAAAACACAATAAGTTTTTTTCATCCTTTTCAAAAAAATAACTGAACAAGGTGAATTGCATGCCTTATATTGCCAGTCATGTGAATGGACACCTCAAAGATCCTTCCAGAGACCTACAGTTTCTGAAAATCTGAAAGGTAGGTCTACATAGCAGAGTCATAAGAACTTAAACCTTACACTCTGGTATTTTATTGCAAGTTACAATTTATTGATCCAAAATAAAATAAAACAAAATAAATAAAATAAGATAAAATAAAATAAAATCCTACTGATGACTGGCATGTGTAAAATGACTAAATCAACATTCTTTGAAATTGAATAAATCTGACTATCTTTTTTCATTTTAGTTCTCAATTCAGTGCAATTTTAAGTGCATTCTGAATAAGCTTGTGCAACCAGCAGCCCTTATACACATTCACCCTCCCTCTCTGCATATTCTCTGTGTGCGCGTGTGTATACATATATACGCAGGCAGATACATAAAGACATTAACAAAACTAACACAGTAAAATTACAGCAAAAGAAAAGGTAATGTATGGGTGTCAGGTTCTCAGAGATCTCAAATTCATCTATTTATGCGCAATCACCATTAAGATCATAAATACAAGGCAAACTTTTCTGCATGCTATCCATGACCAAAAGTGGACTTATATGCTAAATAAAATGGGTATAAACAAGAGTAGCACTGCAGAGTAGACAGTATCTTGCCTGTAAAACTTCACTTAACCTTTATAACTATCATATAGGAATTCCTCTTTTTGGAAAACTATCCAGAGTCAGCATTTACTTCAAAGGAAAGGATGAACATTATTCTGAAAAGTAAAATAGACAAGATCAAGGTTACAAAAATAACTTGAGATGTTTAACACTTGCAATTTTCTGCTTTCATTGAGACTAACAATTGCTCCCTTAAAAAACCTGTAAAATATGACTTTTTATACCTTTGGTCATTTCAAACGGTAATCTCAGTAGAATCATACTAAGGTCAAACATCTTCAGCAATCCAAACCAGAAATCTCAAATTTTTGCATGCTCACAGTGATAAAGGAACACCGCCAAAACAGCTAAATGCTGCTTTTTTTGCATGTGTTTACCTTTTAGAACTCTCTTCCTCTTATATTGCCATTCCCATTGCCTGCTCTGCAGTCACTAATGCAAGTCTTTACCTTTTTCATCTCTTTGTTCCCTTCCTAAAAGGCCTTGAGTTCTCCAAGTTTGCTGTTCATCCGGAAACTGTCCTATGGCAAATCTGTACAGCTTTGTAGCATTTTCCAGATCTGAGACACATAGCTCATGGCACCTGAAGGCACCACCATTATGAAACAACATATTCTAGTTATAAGAGCAAAAACTTAGTATTAGAAATAATATGTGCTTTGAAGATAACAATTCGGTATAGTAATATATTTTGCACAAAACAGGTTTGCAGTTACCCCTCGCTGTCTCTCTTTCATCATTTGTCAGAGCTGCACACTAGAATCCTGTTTTGGCAGCCAAAGTGCAGGTTTTCTGACGGGTTATGACAGCCCTTTGCCACAGCAAGGCCTCAATTAAATGCATTATCCTCAGGCGTTAACAAAAATCTTAACTATTACACCCATTTAGATCACTTCCACTGAGAACCCTGTATCAGGGGGTCAAGCAAACTAACATTCAAGTACTCAAGATTCATATACACCACTCTCCATCCTGTCTTCCTTCCAACCTGGACTGTCAAGGCAATGATGAAGCTTATGGGTTTATTGATTTTACTCCTATGAATCAGGTCAATTGGAATCATAACAGGGGTTATGTTTAGCAAGAATCTCTTTTGTCGGGCTCAGTGAATTCACTGACAAGCAGTTTTTCCCACTGTAATTCAAATCTTTTATCCAGAAGACTATTTAAAGTCTATACACACAATCACAACAGGACAAAGAGTATCTGCTTGTAAAAACAAACAACCCTCCCAACCAAAAAATATATGTGAATGTATTAAGACCTCCAATCTCAAACCAGTCATGAACTGTATTTTAGGAAGTAACAACTGAAACCTTAAAACATGCATGAAGCTCAATCATGATACCAAATCACCTTTATTTACTGGGAGATAAGTGCAATGAGGAACAAACTTTTGGAGGGGGGGGAGGCCGGGGTGGGTGGTGTCAGAGTTTATCAATTCACTTAGTGCTTTTTACAACCCCAGTTTAGATGTTTTAAAAGTATATTGTCAACTGACCTTTTGCTACAAGTTAAATGAATTGCATTAAAGAATTTTTAGAAGTCATATTTTGCAGATGATCTTGGAGGAAAATAAGATTTTAAATCAAGTGCAAGAACTAAGCTTTGGTAATACTTTGAATCATAAATCCTGCCTTCCCACAGTTAATTAAAAGTTAATTAAAAGATAATTAAATGTTAAGCTGTATCAAACATTCACTTTAGCTACTATAAAGACTATAAATTTGTTCAGCAATTCCTATTATATCCTACCAAAGTGCAAAATCTCAGTCATAACAAAGAACTAGGAGATGCCTTTTTCTATTCCTTAGCTGGTTAAAGGAGGAAACACATGCATATCTATTAGCAAAACTAACAGATGACAACAGTTGACTTACCCTGTTTAGCAATTTGCGTTGAAACCAAGTACTGTAAATATCCTTCAGCATTGTCTTACATAAGTAAAATTATCTTTTGCAAGACTACTCAAACTCCTTATAAAATAAGAGATATACAAAACAATCTAGGTTTTAAATCAATTTACTAAGAATATAAAGAAAATGAAAAGTGACTGAAAAGTGATGGTTAAAGAACTGTTGCTATATTTAGAATAATTAGATAATTTAAAGTCAGAAGAAAAAGGATATATGCCCATGTTTTGGACTTCTCAGAGAAACCACCTAGCATTCCTGTTAAAAAAGCAATTCTTCTCCAGTAAAGAAATTAATACACACATACTAGAATTATTTTACTGAAGCGAGCGACGGCAGAGACATTTCAAATAGATACCATTATTAGAGAATAGAGACAAGTATGAAGCTGAGTTTTATCTGAGAAATCTAAAGGCATTAGAAAGGAAAGAGATGAATATCAACTCACCAAAAACACTGGCGATCTAACAGCAAGGCTTGTCTCACAGCTCAAGTTTCCAGTTCCAAGAGAAATCATATGTGCAGTGATAGAAAGATGACAAAAGGGCATGCTGTGCTCTCCTCTACTTCAGTTGAATGACAGCTCTACTAACAGGGAACCGAGACGCGCACTGCAAAATCTAAAAAGAGTGGGTACTTGATATGAGCATGCTCGGTATCTAATTTAAAATGGCCTGATGCTTCATCTCAGCATGAGATGGCCTACTTCCAAACAATTTCAGAATTTTAAGTCAAATCTAAAATCATTAATTGGAATACGCAAAACTCAGCCACCAAGCAGTATTGATTTTTTTTTTTTTTTTTTTTTATCTGCACTGATGCACAGATAATTATTTGCACTACTTCCCTGCAAGGCATCCTAAGGCTTAAACACTGTCATCATGTGCTTCAATGTAATTACATGATACCACTGTAACAGACTGAAAACCTTTTCAGGACAGCATATGATTTGAACACTAAGCAGCACAATTCCTAAATCAAAGACAACAAATCTGTTAAGTATTCTCCAAATCAATTTAAGAATTATCTTACCTAGTGATTTCTGGGCAGCTTTTTTTTTTTTAGGGTGGGGGAGGCAAGAAGGAAGGGCAGAGAACTGTCTAACAAGTGATTTATGTTCCAAAGGAGTTTACCTCCACTTAAAATCTCTTTATACATAAAGAAACCATTTAGCTTCTTAATGAAACAATTTATTTTGATATCAAAAGCCAGGTTATTCACATGCAAAAATCCTATGTCAAAGAAAACAGATACTCAACCCCCTTCCTTTTAGAGATTAACATCTTTTAATTCACCCACAAACACAAGTAGTACAAAAGTCTTCTATGTTTTGATTTTCTCTATCTCACAGGCCTCTTTCCATATTTATTGTATATTCATTTTTTCACATGAACACACTACGTCTTTCCCCTCTTGTGGGAAGACAAAAGCTATGCCCCAGGCACTTTGGTTTTGTTTTTTTTTCTAAATGCTTTCCTGCTTATCATTCAAGCTGAAAGCAAAGCCAGGCAGGCTATTTTATAAATGTTATATTTTAAAAGATGCCTCATAAAAAGCAACACAGCCCACCTCCTGGTCTCTGCCACAGCTGGGCATAGAATTACTTAACTGAATTTGGAGTAAATTCTACTAATTGGAAGGCATGTATCAAATCCTTTACTTTTAGTACAGTGGATAAAGGTTAATATAACGTTCAGTAGAGAAGCAAGACATTTTTCTTAAGCTTCACTAATGTCTACAACTAACTTAAAAATTAGGGGTTTGTATCTATGCGAAAATGCTTGTATTTAGTATGGGAATTTGCAGCTTCAGCCATAGTGATCTGAAGTCCAAGACACACTGCAATCCTATCTTTTGAAAATCCTCTTGGCATGAAAACAAAATATTTTCTAAGGTAATTATTTCAACATTCATCCTTGCCCTTTGCCTTTGAACTCACACAAAACGATAGGAAGTACTTTTACTTCAGAAATTCCTTCCAGGCATAAACCCAGAAGTCAAGATGCACAACAGAGCTATGGCACAGTTAAACCTGATTTGCATGAACAAACTAAAACATCCCATTTCATACTCCAGAGTTAATACTACATCACTATAAAAAGAAGTTTATTTACAAACACGTAACACTAACTGAATTAATTTGATTCTTAATCATGTAATACCTTGGTAGTTAGTTTTCTTGCACCAATACATAGAAAAAACAACCCATGCTACAAGATCTGTCCAGGTTGCAAAATTCAAATGATTTCTACAATCTACCATTAGGTGATGAAAAGTCTGCTTCTTGATAAGAATTTTGGTATTTCCTTGTCAGCTAATGAACTCTTTAAAGAAAAAGGAAATGAGTATTAAATCATATTTCACGTTTTTATCTAAGCTTATCTTCTTTCATCACCTAACTTTTCATCATTTGCTCTGTTATTGCTCTCTGAACTTCCGCAGAGATTCAGACTGGTGAAATGCAATATATTTTTAAAATGCAAGATGTCATTAACATAAGAGCTGCCTCCTGAGTGAGAAAAGTTTTCATCAAGGCAGGTTTGATCTAGCTTCACTCTAAAAAAAAAAAAAGTGCCATTGAAGAAAGATTCATTGTGCAAATCTATATCTACCTAATCAGTAGTTTGTAATTTCCACACATAGAAGATAAAGGGGAAAAAGAAGTCGCTAATAAAATCCATTAAAATTGAAGTAAACACTGTTCTCTTGTTCTAGGTTTATTTGCCTTTGCTTCCCAAAATCCCATCAAGTTAAGCACAAATTCTGAGAATTTTCTTCGAGCTAGACAACAATTTACAAGTTCAAAAGGTCTGCTCTGAAGTTAAATTTCTGTGGGTATATTGTTATTGCCTTGTTATCGCCCAGCACACTAAAACTATGTCAGACTACTGTGTGTTGATGTAAAGACTGAGTTTAATGAGCCCTAGGAGACTATTACAGGAATAAGATTAACTTCAGTAAACTCGGCACACAGAAGACACGACAGAAAACGTTTAAAGACTGAGATTTTTTTTTCTTTTAGTATATTTATCAAGAAATCAGGTGGTGAATACTTATGACATCTTCGCTGCTTTCTAACAGCTTCTTCGCAACAGTTCACACAAACACCTTTGTTCACCTTTTCTGACAGTAGAGCAGCTCATTTTAATATGATTGGTGTTTTGCATTATGTTTAGGTTCATTTTAAGTCTCAATATCAAACTCACTACTATTTCAGAATGAAGTATGATTCACTTTTGAGTTTATAATTAGGCCTAACTATGTGGATTTTATTAAAAGGTTTGACTTATGCAACTGATGTTTTTAACTAAACATGATAAATTCTTCAGTAAATTATATAAAGCTGCATTTCACAAGGCTTTCTGGCATCCCAAAAAGAATTCCACGATCATGTCTCTCATGAGCTCTTTCAGCTCTCTTCCCAGCTTTGGCATGATCACACAAGCAGCTTTCCTGGATTTGGACTACTGTTAGTAATACCTCAGAATGACTCTCTCAAATACTACATCACAGATAACCAAAATTTCTTCCTTTTCTATATAGTTTAAAGCTATGTTCTCCAGATACGTGTAGCAATTTAAAATCTGTTTGCCATTATGTTTTCACATCTTAACTATCAGCTGACCTATTCAAGTAGAAAGAACATTCTTCAATGAAACTAAGAAAAAGTATATATCTGGGTCTAGACAACCACAAGAAAAGAAACTACATATGCAAAGTTCAAAAGATGAGTCATTTTTCTCTTATTTACATAACATCATTTACATTCTTGTTACTATTCATAGTTTTTTTTATGCTACATATTTCCAGCATGCCTATGTGCAATGCTCCAGTCTTCCTATATTAATAAGTATACTTCTCTGTTTTTTTAATAAGTATATTTCTCTGTTTTTTTTTTCTTTTGTAATTATTCTTGCATGTAATTTGAAAATATTGTCTGGGTTTACAGCCCTCCTTTCCATCCCATGTGTTATTTTTGCCTTAAACTTTCTTCTCTTATTTTTTCCCTGTTGTTAACCCATCTCCCAATGCCTTCAATATTGAAAGCAAATTAAATAGATGTTGAATATTACTCATTAATAGTAACTTCAAACAATCAGGAATAAAAATGGTTGAAAAAAAAGGAACACACAAATCTTCTGAACTTTTATTAATGCACATATCGTATGGCTAAAGGCATCAGGAACTGATTAATACCAAAATCAGGACTAGGACATAAAAACACCATAGAAAAATAGCATTTGTTATCTGCAGTGCTCGTTTTACTTCTGTCACTATCTGTGTTTTCAGTTTATCTGAGTAGTTAACTCCAGACATTCAGAGTCTCTCACTCTGCCCAAGTTCAGCACTCTCAGCACACCTGCAGCAAATCTAAAAATAACAGATAGTCTTCAACTATCTTGCGGGGCTTGCACAACCCGCCAAAAGGGTATTACCATTACTGACTCAAAGGACCTTCTCCAAAGGATGTCCTCCTCACCTCATCTCTTCCTTTGAAGGCTTCACGATGGAGGACTTGACAATTACATGACATGGCATGAAAGGGCAAATGAGGCATCAAAGGATCCGCAAAATACATTTACTCCATCAGCTGAGAAGAGACCTGTATTCTACTCCTTATTAAGTTATTTCAAGCCCCTGGTAAGTCTGTCTTCATAGTCTGTCACTCTTCATATGCCCACAATTAGACTGAATAGTCAACTATCAGTTTGTGCATTACCATTTATATTGTAACTTCCTTCCTAAGTATAGGTATACTAAGTGTTACAGATAAAATAGTTTGTGCTTGTGCTCTTGAATACATATAATGGAAAAATAGAGTTTATATCTGCTGTTCACAGCTTATAAAAGCAGACCACATGCTGGTCTTTAATATATGACCATAGATGATTCATCTGGAAAATTTTATCAGACAATGTGCCAGAAAATATAAAATTGGCACTGCTGCCCAGATTGTTAGTGTTGCTTTCCAAGTTTATATATATATTTATATGACAAGGTGTCTAAGAATAAGACCACATCTGAACCAACCACTTTTCATAAATACAAGCTACGTATGTGCCTCTCCTGATGACAAGCTCTAGCTACACAGAGACAGACAACTCACTACCTGTCGTCAGAGTAGACAGAATTCTTCCTCACCCATTATTCTCTTAGCAAATTTGCTTTACTTTTAAAAATAGTCATTAGCTTTAGAAACACATTCAAGATGGGCAAGAGAACAACAGCCTGACAAAGGAACTGTACTTGGTAAGGCAAATTCTTGACTATTTCTAAAATTCAACCCATTAGTGCCATTCCTTATTTTATGTCTATTCCCAGAATTGACATTAAAAAAAAATAAAAACCTAGTGATTCCATATATGAATACATTTACTTCTGCTCAGAACTGCCAATATCAGGAATCCAATCTGAATACTTATTCTTAATGTCTAACACAATTGATTTTTCTGCAAATTTCTTATACTGCAAAAATTGTACAAGTCCAAGAAATTTTTTTAAGGCAACATCGCTACGGACCTGGTCAGTTGATAACACATCCTTCAATTCTATTCAGCATCAACAAAAGCAGCATAAAATACTTTTCAGTTTTGGATGCGACACAGAACACAAGTGAAACAACCCATCAAATACAAGTTTCTGTGCAAGAAACATTGAAACTCAGCAGCCCTTTTGTGCTGCAAGACCTATAGTCATTTTCAAATCCTTATTCAATAACTGTCACATAGCACGAATCCCTTTTATTAACTGATAAAGCCAGACTTAAAACTGCTGAGATCCCATCCGAAAAATATCTAAATTCTCCTCTCAGACTAACTTACTAGCCATCCAAAGCTCTCTGCAGAGTTCTTAAACTCATTCTGAATTGCAGTTACACATGTGCCCATTAAGCAGCTTCCTTATATTAATGGAAGGAATTCTAAAGTAAAAATATCCTTTTGTAGATTTATCACTTAATATTTATAAAACAAATACAATCATTTAATGAATTTAAAATCAACTATTTAGAAAATCACGCTACTCTGACAACTTGCTGATTGTGTACCCAATACAGAATTGCAGACACGAGCACTGGCTGAACCAATCCAAACGATCACTGAGATCTCTGCCTCATCTCCCAAGTCTCTAGATATGCAAAAATTAAGGTGATGAAATCCCTGCAGTGAATGAAAGGACAAACTCTTCTACATTACAGAAAATGTAATATATTGCAGGGAAAATGTGTATTGCTTATTTCAAAATTATTTAAAGCAAAATACAGGTCAGCATCACTAAATAGCAAGGTAAAAGAAGTTTACTGAAAGAAAGAAAAATTCTGAAAGTGTTCAAATGGGAGAAAGAATACTAGCTGCAATGAAAACTCACAAACAGGTAAGTCAAAAAAATAAATACATTGCAGGCTCTGAGGAACCACTTGCAAATGAGTAGAGCCTGAAAAGGGGAGAGAGAGACCCTGTATCTCATGCCTAACATAGCTTTCAAACTTCAGAATTGGGAAGCTTTTCAACCAAAAAAGAAATTAAAAAAATAAATAAAAAGAAAAAAAGCCAAGAGGGCTGATAGAAGGGTAAGGTCACTGCAGAAAGCTCAGTTACATTACTTTCCTCTATTTGTTTTCACAGTTGGGGATGCTTTTATGGCACCCTTGTTCACCTAATTGGCCCAATGCAGATTGTCCAATGAATAAAAGTATTGGTTGAATAAGGTGAAGCAGCCAGATGGTCTTCTGTAACCACAGAGCTTATCTGTTATCCAAGGTATCCAAATTGCCTCAGTTCCACAGAATTGGAAGGTCCCTTGACTCTATGTCAAGTTTTATAGAGCTTCTAGGGTCAGCTAGAGGTCTACAGACCAGGTAAACCCTACGGTTTGTACTAGGCAAAGCCATCAGAACTATTCTAAATAACGGAGTTAACAGGTATGAAATCTGTTGCAACGGGGAAAAGTCACCAACAGCTTTTGAAAAGGAAAGCCATACCTCAGGCATCCAACAGACTTATTAGTAGTAAATAAAAAACTAACAACTACAAAAAAACAAACAAGCAAACAAACAAAACCAAACAACAAACAACAGAAAAAAGCAAACAGGCCTTTCAGCTCAGAGAACCTGGTTTTCCTAGAAGCATCCAATAAGGTCACTCATCAAAGCTGCTCAAAGAAACTAAGCTGCCAAAGCGTAAGAGGGAAGGTTGTCACATAGATGGTAACTGGTTCAAAAGAATGAAAGGATATGAGTAAGACCTGCAAGGGCTTGAGCTCACATATACTCTTCATCCTGATTTCAAAGAGGGGATGAATACAGAGGTAAAACTTTACCAGAGAGTATCTCATACGAAAGATGCTATTCAGGATACAACGATAAGGGCCCAACTGAAGAATTACAGAGGAACTCTATAAGACTAGGACCACAAGCAGTAAAACAGCAAGTGATATTTAATAGTGGTAACATACCATGATGCAAGTGAACCCCACCCTGTATTTTACATATTCAATAATGGGCTCTGAGCTCACCATTTGTACCATGGAACAAAACCTTAGTATCGGAACAGATACCTTTTCACAGTCTGGTCATCTCACAGAGAATTCACAGGAAGTTTTGTGTGTAGATTAATCCTTACACACATACAAAATATAAAAAAACCCCACAGAGTTTCAAAGAAATGGCAACAAGGATGACTAAAGGGTGTAGAACACTTTCCACATGTAAGGGACAAAAATAGATGGATAGGCCTCAGACTGGGGATGTGATAAAGATCCTTTTACCACTCAGGGTTTTATGGTAAACAATGCATCACCGCACCTACAAGAAAACCAGGACACACCAAATGAAACTAGATGGTAGCAATTCAAAACTAAAAAGGCGTTAGCCCTTCATACATGCAGTTGCAGCACGGAGCTCCGTTTAGCCTCTGAAACAACTTCTGGAGAGTTTGCCTGGGTTCAGGAATGAATACAGAAACCCATCAGCTGCAGTAAAATACAAAGATATCACCTCTGCCTCTGGAAATCACTGAACAACAGACTGCTGCTGGCCAGGAATTCTTGTGTAGGTTCTTGAAAAATAAAACAAAAACCCTCATCTCTGACTAATTCAGTTTCTGGCAAATGCTGTGAAAACCACAAATATACTCTGTTAGATACCTTGAAGACAGGACATATCAAACTACTAGAGATATTTTCTCCTATATTTGGCTGCTTTTCTCAGCTACTGTAGAGCCCAGTATGAATGGTATTATAGCATCAATTTATTAAAATTTAGAGGGGTTTGGGGGGGGGGGGGTTGTTCTTAGTTTTTTTCCAAACTTCCAAATTTCTTCAAACAGTTTTTTCTATTCCCCTGGCTTCTCCAACATCCTTTTCAACAAGATAGGGAACGATTAACCAACTTGTGCCATGGAGTTGACTTTCCCTTCAAATTGCACTAGCTTGCCAAATACGAACATCATCTTCCAGCAAGCCAGAGCTTATGGACTGTTCCCTATTTCCCTGAAAATTGATGTAGCATAGATTGTGGAAGGGAGAGGAAAATAATTCTCAAGCCACGGACATTGAAAGATTATTAAACCAGTGAACAGGATAATTAAACTCTGAATGATCCACAGCTAATTTGCAGTGGAACTTTACTATACAACACAGGTGTGTAATTATCCTTTTTAATCAGATACTTGATATAAGAGTCCCTGTTAGGGGGTCCCCACAGATAGATGCCTAAACCAGGGATACTATTTAATATACTTGGACAACAAATTCACAAGCTAGTGTGTAGCCGTTTAATTTTATTCTCAACTAAATCACCAGATCGAGCACAGTGCTGGATTAGCCGCTAATATCACAGGCTTTCCTTCTGTACAAGCTGTCACCAATTCAGCGGAGCTATCCTCACCAAGAACTCCTACTGTCAGATATCAAGCACTTAAACCTGCTGAAAGCAAATCTAATCAAAGTGACAGTTAAAATAAAACCAGCACAGATGAAAATCATCATATTATGGCTTTCCCTTTTGTTAAAGTCAATTTAACTGATCTAATGAGTTTTATATTCCTCAATATGAAAAAGCCTACATGCATCAATAAAAACTAGAGGGAGCAACACTTTAAATGCTTTTTTAATTGACTTTTGTTTTCAGGCCAACAGCCCAGGGATAAAGTTTCATTATTACTCCAATATTTCAAGTCCTTCAAAAAGTATACAATTTGTACTCAGGATACCATTCAAACATGATTCACAGGAAATAAGCTAAAAACAAAACCACAAGAAAATCAACAATTAAATTGGATTTACATTACCAATAAAAATCTCTTCAATTTTGAATCCTACAGTCACATTTTAGTTAAGGTATCAAATACCAAGAATATTTTGTAAGCTATTTGTATTTTTTTAAAATGCCCATCTTTAAAATTAAGATGCACTCACACTGACATGGGAATAATGTGTATTTAAAGTATCTTTAAGAACAGGAAGGCAAACACTGGAGGTTTGACTTCCTATAAGTAAAAGACTCATTCTCATCCAAAGCACTTACAAAAAAAAAAATCACAGGAAATTTGAGTGGTAAAGTGTGCAGTATATTACATGCTGAAACTAAACTCCAAAAACCCAATTAGTCCAAAACAGTAAAAAGAAAAATTAATGAGCAAGATAGCCAATACCTGTGGCTTCAATGCAAGCCAGAGGAAATTCATTCACAGCTTCACTTAAACTTCTCTTTCAAGCAGCCTCTGACAGGCTTTTTTTTTTTTAAAGGCTAAGATATTACTTAGAAATATATACACACACACACAGATATACAAAGAGTCACAAAGCAGTATTGAATATGAAAATGGAAAAAAACCTGTTTTGATATCCTAATTGAAAAACAGAAGAATAAAAGAAAGGTTAAATGCTTCATTCTCCACTGATTACATGAGGACTTTATTACTTTAATCCACTGTTGAGATGAGAAGAACAAGTAGAAATTTTCTTGTTATTTAAAGACTGCTGCTGATTTTGCACCTTTCAAGCCACTTGGGACTCAAGATTTCTAAGCAAACTGCTAAAACAACTGAATAACTTCAAATTAAATAAAAAAACCCGAGTTGACAAACTGTTGTTGGTCTTAACTCAAAATGAAGAAAAATCTAAAAAAAGACTGAATTACTTGTAGTAATTCAATGTTTGAAACACAAGATCTTGGCACACTATAGTGTGAGTCTAGGCACACTATCAGTATGCAAACAGCATAAATGGACAAAACCTGAAAAAGTGTTTATTTCAACTTGTCTACAAGTTTCTCTTCCCAATACCAGTTCTGTCTACTACAATGTATTATACACAAAGAAGTTTATCATTGCAGTGTGTAGCTTTACAGTAAGTGATTTTGTAGACAAAATTCACAATGTTTGTTTGACAAGCAGAACTCAACCATGCACAGAGCAAACCCTACTAGACCATCCCTACATTATGTCCGGCTAAAAAATTCTCAGGAAACCATCTGCAGACAAACAGAAGTTTAACATTTTTATCACATGAATTCCTACATCTAAAAAAACGCTGTGGTCTGAAGTGCTTTAAAAACAATTTACACAGAGCTACAGATTTCCATACGATATCCTATGCTGCACTTCAAAGAAATTATATTATGTTTGAAAACCCTTGAAACAATGATGTGACTTACTCTGTATATAGACATGTAGTATTGTTACAATAATTATGAAACAACATTAATTATGGATTAATATTCTTTATTGGTAAATCCTTAGCTGCTAAGACTATAATGCTTAGATATTACGGTATTACAAAAATGCATTACTGCGCTTTCAATTGTAGAGCAATGCCAGCTGCACTGCAATAGGTTGACAGCATTCTGCCACTAGTGAAAAATAAGACTTTGTTGTATTTCCTTAGCAAAGGGTGTATTACAGGTGTTTACTTCTGGCAACATCTTGTACCTGCAAGGACTAAAGAGACAGCAGTGTGAAATAAACCCCAAATATTACTTGGGGGTTATTAATCAAGTATTAATGGCCTTTTAATTTTTCCACCTACAGGAAGGCAGCTCCCAAGGTATATACTTGCAGCTTCCATCTCACTGGAAGTCACACCACAGCCCAACAAGTTCTGGGACACACACGATTGCACAGCAGTGCCTAAACAAGACTCAGCGTCATCTTTCCCCTATTTTGAAAAATTATTCACTGTTAAAACAAACAAAACACAACCCGCATTCAAAACCCCACACACCCAAACAGGGTCTGAAATTCAGTCACTTGTTTAGAACTGGAAGTTTGATGGATAAAGAAAAAAGTGCCTTTCAAAAAGTAAGTTTCAATTAATGTGCTAACACACAATCCTGATCTTTGCTGGCAATCCCATCCCTCCCTCCCTCTCGCTGGTGCAAGGTGTGTTCAGACTACTTTGTTTTTTTTAAAATCTAAATTAGCTTAGATAAGACACTCTCAGGATTCCTATCAGACTGAAACATCAAAATATTATATGAGCACTAAAAAAAATTTAATTCTGCCATGAGTTTTTAAAATTTGTTTTTAAATAAATGCATTTAAGACAAACACACATACTACCAATTTTTGAAAGTAAGTTTGTGTTACAGTAAATATTACTTAGTGTATTACTATTTGTTTTATTACTAAAGACTTGCTGTGAAAAACACAGGAGCTGCAGGGTTTGTTTGTGGTTTGTTTGGGTTTTGTTGTTGTTGTTGTGTTTTGTTTGGTTGGTTGTTTGGGTTTTTTTTGAATATAAGGCTAATATTCAGAGAAATCCTTCACCCACCTGCCCCCAAATTTTACAATTGCTATTTCCTTTAGGTTTTATAATGGGATGCAAAAATCCATCTCCCCAAGCAATAATCAAGTACTCCGCTGCCAACCAATGTAAAAAAGAATTATCTAGAAAGCGCATCCAGAAAAAAGAAATGAAATAAAAAACTTGGTAGAAACACAAATACCCGAATTACATGCATACAGATATTTTAGTGCCATTATTACATCATCATTCAAAATTACTATCACAGCTCCACATTTCAAACATGATGTACTAAAGAACATCAAGCCAAACTTGTTTTTCTTAGATATAGGCACATTTTGATTCTTTAATGTTACTTTCTGGCATATTACTTTTTTCCTTTTCTTTTTAATCTCTTTTGATAAATTGTTTCAGACTTTTGTGTGCTTGAGAGGTGACTTGTGTAAGTTGACTGACAGGCATTTGAATTTCCTGTTGAGTCTGAAGACAGAAGTTACCTTTGATGATTATCAAATTTATTCCTTCCAGATATGAATTTTAAAACATAGATATTTATTTTAAAGACAAGATATAGCATTTCTGCTCTTTTAAGCCTTGGTAGGAGATACTCAAAAGTAAAGTGTCAGCACTTATGTTTACCTGTAAAGTGCATTTACTCCAAAGCTTTCAATTTTTTTAACACAAAAGCAGCATTAACCCTCAAATATTTTACCCATATTTTAAAGTTTAGAAGCAACTTTAGAAAGCTGAACTGATGACTACACTAGTGTCCCCTCCTGGCAACTTTCTGCCTTCAAACCATGGATAGATCGTTTGTGCTTCTTCATCTATGAATGCAGGTAAGTGTGGCAACAGGTCCCAATAACATTCTAAAAATCACCTCCCAATTCCTCTTTGCTCTTGAAACCATCAAGAAATTCTACTCAGGTGCCAAATTCCTTCCCCAGAATCCTTACCAGTATCCCAGAACATCTATATTTAAGTGATTCATATAAGCATAACCTAAGGAGTTGGAAAAACTGACTGTTTACAAGTTTATTCCTGATGTTAAGTGTGATGCAATAATTAATTATAGGAAGTACATCTGAGAATAATTACACATAAGCTAGTCCTTTTCTTTGGCACCAGAGTACTTGGCATGGCTTTTGCAACCTGAAGTCACTTCACCTGAAAAATCTTACTCATGTGCCAAGGAGTCAAGTATCTCCTCCATTAATATTTTAATGTGGAACACACATAACTTATTCACAGAAGTATCTGTAAGAAGTAACTTGATCTGCAGTGTAAATTAATATACAAATGCAACTTAAAAAAACCTCGACCCTCACCCCCAAACAAAAACTAAATCCCATCCAAACATGTAGCTTGTCCTGAAAAGACAAAGCTCATAAGCCTGCATTTATTAAGATGATCCTCATGTTCTTCCTGGCTTGAATAGCAAGAGCAAGAAAGGTTGCCACAGATATAGCTCTTACCATAACCACAGGCATCTTAAGTAGTAGAATGGACACAAGGTAAATTTATTCAGAAAAAACATTCTCGCATTTGTTTGCCCATTACTTCATCTAAAGTTTCAAAGACACTGAAAAAGGACTTAACATAAATTTTATACAAAGAACAGAATTTGCCTTCAGAGAGTGGAAAAAAGAAAGTTTCCTGGGAAAAAATACTTCTTTCTTTCCTCTGGGCTATATAATCAAGGTTGGGACAGAGGGGAGGGAGAAGGAAAGAGAGGGCAAGAACAGACTAAACAGAATCACAAATTTCTATTCCTAGCAATAACGGAATTACTTTACATATAAAATATTTTATCATTACAAAAGTCACTCTCTTTCCTCTTCTGAATCAATGATTTGATTTATTCACACTGAGAAACTCCTAAACCACCAGTGACCTTTGCCTTCAAGACACATAAGGATTTGGTTGGTTCCAGTAGATTTATAGCCCAAAGAAAGTGGAACGTGTTAGAGATGTTCATTAGGAAAGTAACACATGATTTAACATTTGCAGCACAGGTAATATAAAGTTCTTCCATAAAGGCTAATGCTTTTACCAGTCAGTGAATTACAAATTCTTCAGGAGATTTCCCATGTACGTTCTGATGATTTTGAATTGTCTTGGATATGACTGGCAAAAAATATCCAAATGTTTTTGTTAACAGGAAGAACATAATGAACATATTTTAACTGTATTTTCATTATGTTCCTTGAATTGATTTGGAGACAAAAGTCAGCACTTCCATAACGCAATGAACTATTTTCATTCCCTCCTCTAACATTCAACCATTTCAATGACATAAAAAGCAACAGTCAAAAATATTTTGCCACTTCCCCCCCCCCATATACTAACTGGTTTAAAGCATGGCTACCCAATGAAGTCAAGCATGCTTGTTTTTACAGGAAGAATGAAAACACTGAATATTGCAATTCTCTTCAACCTCGACATACCTACTTTTCTCATGCCATCCTCATCTGTGTCCCATTAAATTTTACTCCACGTCCTACTCCCACATTACTTTTTTGTCCTCACAGTCCATCTCTAAACTTATGCCAAAGTAAAATATTAGACTGGACATTGACTTGTCTTGTAACAGGTTTGCAAAGAGGAAGAAATACTGAGAACTTGAAATAAACACTGAAAACACCACCGGCTTTAAACAGTCTGGATAATCTCTGTTATTAAAGCAAAGCCATACTAATGAAAGATTTCTTTCTAGAAGAATCCTAGTCTTTATGTTCAAATTTGAGCAACCTGGTCTAGTGGAAGGTGTCCCTGCCTATGGCAAGCAGGTTGGAACTAGATGATCTTAAGGTCCCTTCCAACCCAACCATTCTATGATTCTATGAAATTCAAAGCCTCGCCTGAGTTTAATTAATCTGAAACATACACTATTTATATATACTGTATTTACAGTCTATGTATACTGCAGTCATATTTAGATTTGTGCACCAGACTATCATCACCTCTTACTTAGCTCTTGGAGGAGACTGAGTAGCTCAACCTCTACCACACAAAGCAGGATATGAAAAAGGAAAATCACTCCTCAGCTGAGGTGCTCAGAGTAAGCAAGGCTAATGCTTCCAAAAAGAGAAAAAGGCACATTGCCACAGTCAGTATCAGGCCCTTGGCAGTGCTCACTCCGACTCTGAGAGAAAGCTGAGAAAAATTCCCCCTCTCCCCCCACCCCCTTCCTCCTTGCTTTAACAGGTTACTCCTATGAGCACGTATTAACTGAAGCTAGCCATCCAGCTCCTCCAGTGAAGCACTGGGATGGGCAGGAGAACAGGCAGTAAATGCTGCCATCTACCAGAAAGTTGAGAATTTTCCATTTCTGCTGGCAGTAAGCAAAGCCGGGGGGGGGGGGGGGAGTGGGCAGCAGAAGAGCTGCCACAGCAGCCAGCTCTTAGCAGTTGTAATCTTTAAAACATAAAAGCCACTAAATAAAACCCACAAGAAAAAAGATGTTTCAAAAAGTATGGAAAGCAAAAATGTAAAGCCACAATTCAGCAGGCCAAGAAAAATCACCTCTGGCACATGGCATAAAAATTGACTTTCTCCAAGCAGACAAAATTCTTCCAGAATCTGAAGAACCTATTTGATCCAAAGATGCAGAAGGAGCACTCAAGACAGGCAAAACCACAGAAAAAGAGCTGGCCACATTCTTCTCATTGGAGAAACCAAGTTCCCCTTAAAAGTGCCGAAGTGTTTCTGTACAGGCAAGAGAGTTTTATAAACTGTCTCAAAGCAATGTCATTACAAGACATTTATTCTACAGAGCTGATATAAGTGAACTGCAGTAAAACCACCAGGTCAAATTAGTATTTATTTAATAATTCTAAGGAAATAAGGGAAAACAAACAAACAAAAAAGTATAGTATCACATAATGGTGTACCTCTCACACAAACTGACTTTGTATCAGAAGAATGAAGATGCCAAATGGTGATCCTATGTGCTATAAAGTGCTCCACTTTTTTCAAGTTTAGCTTCTGTATTGGGTGAGTTATCAGGTATTATAATGAAAAACATAGTTTACAGATATTTTAATATATACAGTATACTGTGAAAGAGTCAACATCACTTCTGTAGGGGAAAGCCTCACCTTGCACATCTACTGAAATGGAATCGTATTAATCAGATCCATATGCTTATCTCAAAAAAAATCCCATTTTTATAAAGTCCTTCATTCAGACCTCTTAAAGAAGCCTAATTGCAATGAAACAAAACAGAGTCCTCTGTATGTACGGGTAGGAAGATGCAAAATAGAAGAACCCATTATACTCAAGATATTCATAAGCTATATGAAAAAGCAAGTGAATAGCATAGGAATAATTTGCAATTGATACAAAATTATTCAGGACAGGCAAAATTAGATTGAAGAGAGTTGCTGAGAAAACCCATAATAGCCTGTGCCTGAGATAGAAGACAGCAATTGAAACCAGCCGCTTTAATTGCAAAGCAATTCTTAAAGGAAAGAGAAGCACAGAGACAAAGATCGGGCTTGAATTAGGTGCCGCCCCTCAGAAGAGGTCTGGAGATCTACCTGGTGGTTTCAAAAAGAGTCAGCTTAGTGGCAGTCAAAAAGGCAAACATGTTAGAGGAATTGATAACAGTAAACAACCTTGTCACCATTGAATTCTGTGGGGCTTGGAGATCCAGTCTTGTCCCCCAACTCCGAACGAGGGACATTCAGAAACATGGAATGGTCTAAAAGAGCTGAGGTTCAACTGAGCAGGACTCCAGCTCAGAGAGCAGGGAGGAAACACACATGAAAAATGGTGCAGATAA
Source organism: Buteo buteo (assembly GCF_964188355.1). Taxonomy (NCBI): domain Eukaryota; kingdom Metazoa; phylum Chordata; class Aves; order Accipitriformes; family Accipitridae; genus Buteo; species Buteo buteo. Next base: position 16,647,888 of record NC_134189.1, on the reverse strand, counting down.
ACCAGAAAGCTGAATTCACAAATGATACCAAAAAGTGATACTGAAAATTACTTCCACACAGGAAGCATTCATCATTTCTCAAGATATAAGAAGTGGTAATGTTAATAGTATCTTTAGTGAAAAGCAAGGGGTTTTTCAAAAGAAACAAATGGAACTTTATAAAATTCTGGATCTCCTTATCACAAAATATTCTGGAGAGCAAAAAAAAAACAACCCACATGCATATGCAGAATAAAGTACTTACAAATATCACACCATACTTTGGTGCAGTTTTTAGCTGCAGCCACACTCTTCATAGTTAACCCTGTTTTTATTATATTCTTTCCTAAAGGTCTCCACATTCATCACATGCAGATCTCTTTGGTCTGCCTAGTACAAGCATTTTGAAGTTATACTCTAGACAACCATTGATCAAAAAAAAAAAATAACCTCCATTTACTAGACAATTAAGATTGAGCTACAAAATAACACCACTTGGACCAAATGTCCCTAAGGCAGCCTTAATGTTTTTTCCACCATAGGAACATGGGTATCAGCATAATAATAAAATAGAACATTTAAATTTGTAATAAAATCCTACCCCTGAATATGCATTTAGGGAACACACTAGCATTGTTTTGAAACTAGTATATAATTCTTTATAAGAGCAAACTGATGCTTGTGGGTCTTTTCTCCCCTCCACCTATTAAAAAATAATACGTTAAATTGATATTCATGTCATAGCATAGAACCTGCACTCCCAACTCACTAGTTTATTAACAAACAAGAAAAAAGAAATCTATTATTTCCAGAAGGAATATTTCCACACCCTAGCACAAAGTTTAATTACTAATGGCACTTCAGACTTCAAACCAAACTTCCAAAAAAAGGAAAAGTTGTGATGCATCCTACAGAACATGCTTTAAAACTGCATGGACATATATCCCTATATTACATCACAGCAAGGTTAATATTGCAATTCAGGTGAACTGACTGTGCTTTCTGTCAAGAATTTTGCCAACAATCACAGAAAACAACATTTGGGTAGGAAAGAGCACTAGAAGACTCTCCACTTGTTTCACAGGCAGTATACTCAGCCATTGCTACACATGTATTTATAAGAAAAATAGCATTAATTCCAAAAAGACAAAAATTGATTTCCCTGCAGAAGGAGCATTTACATATAAAAACTGTGTAACCAGATGAACAAAGGAAAATCAGAAATTCAGCTCCCCAAAGAATGCTGAAAACACTTGTTCCAGCATACAACGCAAAGCCAATTCCTAAATATGCCACACAGTAAGTTACGTTATACTAGTTCCAGTCTTTAAAAATCACTGAATAGTTACCATGTAACATGGCTGCTTTGAAACCCTGATATAATTATGAACACATGCAGGCTACCAACTGTATGACAGTTTTTACTTAGAAGACCTCTTTCTTGTCCCAGAAACCAAATGGTATTTTGAGTTGTACGCTACACATGATACAGGAAAACAAAGAATCTTAGTCAAGGACTAGTACCTTACCTTACATGTGAGCACAGACTAAAACCTCTTACTTCAAATAGATTACATTCAGGTATAGAAAGAGGAAAGACAGACCAAAAAGCAGACAATATGCAATAGAATGCAACTGATGAATTTACTTAAGGAAAACAAGCCAAAACAAAACCAAAAATCCCTCCTGAAAGTAATATGCATTTATAAAGTCTTTCAAAATGCAGACAGCAACATAAAAAAACAAACAAACAAAAAAACCCCCAAAACCCAAACCAAAAAAAAAAAACCCAAAACCAAAACCAAACCAGCTCAACAAACAATGATTTAGGAAGTTAAAGACATGTGTAAAGTGACATATTAATTTGACAGTGGGAACAATGGTGCTTATGCACAGTGTGTTCTTAACCACTAAATCTAGGCTATAGCTAGATATTTTAATGATTTCATCACATGTTTAATAAACAAAACCACAATTTGCAGGTATGTTGGCATCAAGAATGTATACAAAAACAGATTGTCATTGCAATTTGTCCCATCAAGGCTTATGAAAATATCAGGGACATTCTTCCATTTAGACTGTTGTTCCCCAGCTCCAGCTTAAGACCATTATTACTTGTCTTACTTGCCAGAGACATAGAAAACCAATTACTCTCACTTTGTTGTAGCTGTTAATGTATTTCTGGAGTTATGTTCCCTTTCAGCTTTCTCGTCTGTAGGCTAAGTAATCTCTCCTTAGAGGTCGTGTTCCCCTGACTCTCCAATTTGCTTGCACTGGTTTTGGTATCTCAGGAAATCTCCGCTCACTGGATGTGATTTCACACCTGCACCTGATTATTCTTGCTTAAACATAGTACACACATGAACTTACAATCATTTCACTATTTTCTACAGTACATTTGAGGTGACTGGTGAAGAAAGCAGAAATTTACATATTCTGAGATCCACTACTGCCTTTAACAAGGGTCTAAATCACCCTGATCATGTTACACAGGCTCCTGCTCTAATAAACTGGACTGGGGACAACTGGCTTTCACAATCCAAGATTCCCAGTGCTGATGAAATCACTGGCACGTCTCATCCTCAACAGGCACAATTCATGTTTTTCATATGAGGGTTTTTTCCCAGCCAGGCAAGATTTAAACAGCTATGACCTCAGATATTACACAACTGACATACAAGCACAGATATACATATAAACATGGGTATCTAATAAATTCTGGAAAGAGAAGCTGACTAGCACTCAGGATTAGCTACCTACCACAGGACCTACTACATACTTCAATCAACAATCTTATAGTGGAAACTTCCACCACACATTACTAAATACAAAGGAATTCTGCTCTATTTTTAGATCATCCCCAACAAAAGGCTCTACAGCTGAGGATGCACCTATGCAGAGCTCTCACAATAAGACAAAACAATTGTACAGCAACCTCTAAGATTCAGTTACAAGTCCTATCTAGGATGATCAGTTCCTGGCAAGAAAGAATACTAACAAGATTGTCCTCCAGCAAAGACACAGGAATTTGCAAATTATTATTATTATTATAAAACTACTGCACTGTTGACAAGGAAATCAAGATGCTCTTGAAAGTCAATTAATTACAGACAGGCTTGAAAGTGATCTTGTAACAAGGAAAACTTACTGGACAGTATATGGCAGGATAATCTCCTGTTATCTTAGAATAAAGAAACAAAGAAAACGTGTCACTAAAATATATACAACTTGTCAGTAAACTTTCCTTTTGTGGAGAAATGCTTAGTATATCCCCACAAGCCCCCAGATATGCTTCAGAGTTTCTTTTCAAAGCAACAATCATTGTATGAACATTCAAAACTTTTTTTGATCCGCACCACTTATATAACTGCTCTAATTTTTCCTTGAAAGAGCCAAACAGAGGGTTTTTTGAGGTTCCTTCCTTGCTGTTTTCTGAGAATGAAGAAACCTGCAGCAGCAGGAGAACCGCAAACAAACCAGCATGATGCTAGTGAGCCTGATGGGTTGGGAATGGTCCACAGACAAAGGTGCTTTTAACTTCTAGACAGAAGTATTGCTTCATAACTATAGGCATCACAAACATCATTGGATCTAGTATCTAACAATATATACCTCTTGACTCATCCTTTATATTCTCTTATTAAGAACTTACATTCATTAAATATTTTATTTAAACACCAAACAACTTCCCCCCTGTAACTACTGATAATCCCAGACTAAGTAACTCTAATGATGTCCTAGTTTTGGCTGGGAGAGGGTTAGTTTTCTTCCTAGTAGCTGGTACAGTGCTGTATTTTGGATTTAGTATGAGAATAATGTTCATAACACACTGATGTTTTAGGATAAGCACTGCTCAGCAACAACCAAGTCAAGGATTTTTCAGTTTCCCATGCTCTGCCAGCGAGCAGGTGCACCAGAAGCTGGGAGGGAGCACGGCCAGGACAGCTGACCCGAACTAGCCAAAGGGATATTCCGTACCATAGAACATCATGCTCAGTGTATAAACTGGGGGGAGCTGGCCAGAAGGGGTAGATCAATGCTCAGGGACTGACTGAGCATCGGTCAGCGAGTGGTGAGCAATTGCATTGCGCATCACTTGTTTTTTTTTCTTCTTAGGTTTTATTTCTCTTTTTGTTATCTTCATTTTCATTGCAATTATTATTACTATTATTATTATTACATTTTATTTCAATTATTAAACAGTTCTTATCTCGACCCACAAGCTTTACTTTTTTTCCCATTCTTCTCCCCATCCCTTGGGGGGCAGTGGGGAGGAAGCGAGTGAGCAGCTGCGTGGTGCTTAGTTGCCAGCTGGGGTTAAATCATGACAAACGAGTACTAAATGAATCAAGTTTTTCAAGATTTAATTTTTAGGTAAAACATTTTTCCAAAGGAACAACAGTGGTATCGATCCAACTTCTCCATTTTACCAATACATCAGTACTGCAAAAGAAAAATAAAATTGTGGAACAAAAAGGAAAAGAACAGTTTGCCCATGGAGAAAGCACTAATCCAGGATCAATTTATACACTAATATATAAATTATTATTAACAAAAGATTGCAATTTCCTTAAATGAAGAGTTATTTCCTTTTTTTTGTAATATTTTAGAAATTTTCTACATATACTTGCATTTTTATGTGAGTGTTCCATCATTCCAGAAAGTAGGACAAAAGTAGGCATGGAAATCTTACTGGCAGTACCAATCTCCAATGCCTTCAGAGAGCCTTGCTGCCAGAAACACTTCAGAGAGGATTGGTTTTAATGGGACTTGAGCATCAGTTGACTAGATATCAACTTCTACAGTAACTGGGGTTGACCACTGAGGTCAATCTCCAGGATGCTCCCAAGAGTGAGAGAGGAGTGGCTTCAGCAAGGAAGCACTCAAAAGTCTCCCAAAAGGACAACAGCATGGCCCTACTAAAATTTAAGCAGTCTACTGCATCTGGAGTCTTTGTTGCCCTTCTCCTGTCCGAGGCGTGATGGAGTGAGAGCAAAAAGAGAATAAAATGAATAGAAAAGGAGAAGAATGGGTTGAGTGCAAGCCTGTACCAGTAGCAAGCCTGTCTTTACTGTTAATTCCAAGTTGAGGGATCAAATCTTATAGCAGGAAGGTACAGAGATCAAAGGAGGAAATCCTCAAGTATGAAGACATGTAAGAAATGATCCGGTATTTATAAAGGAATAAACTGAACATAATCTGGGGAAAACCCAACAAGCCATACAGGCACAGAAGAAAATTCAGTCAATGCCAGTCCTTCCTCTCAAATCACTGTAGCTGATCCTCTAGCTCAAGGTTACAAAGCTAAATAGAAACTCTGGAACAAAAATCAAGCTCATAAGCTACCAATCAGTTCAGCCTTTTGTAGACTATTGAAACACTTTGGGGCTACTCTAGCCAAACTAACCAATTATTTTATTCTTCAAAGACCTTTCCCAGACTTATAGAGTCCCTTTTCCAGGTTTCCCCTTCCAATATTACATTAGATATGAGATATTTATTATATATATCCTGTAAGAGCCACCTCAACAGAAGAATGTTTGTTCGTATTTCCCTTCTGTTTTTCTCCACTCTCTCTTCTTATATGCTGACTTCTCACTTACTTTCCATTTCACACATAAACAACTGCCTTAACTTCTCCAGGTTAGGACATCCCTTTCTGTCTGTCTTACCTCTAGCATCAATTTGGCTCTTCTTTTACTTTCTATTCTGGCAGATTCATTCCTCTTGATACCACAGTAATATTAAAAATTAAGAAACAACACAATCTCTGCAGGTTTTTTGCAAAGAAAATAAAGATTAAAATGCAGTATTTTGTTCTAAAGGTAGCTTCTTTCTTGGCAGTACATCCAAAATTGCTTCTCATTTCACACAGATTAAGACTATTAGTCTTCATACACTACTTTGGAGATCATGATTACTACTGACTTTAGAAATAAATTCTAATTCCTTTTATAAACACAATTCCTCCCCCCTTTTCTGACACTGAGGAAGCTTTGGCATCTTTTTGGGGGGGGGGGGGGGGCGGGGAACGGGACGGGGACACACCTCAAAAACAAAACAAAACAAACAAAAAATCCAACACCAAACCTTAAGTCAGTTACAAGGTCTTTCTGCATATGGAACGAATCCAAGATGACAGCCTAAGGGCACTCATAGCAACTTCCTCAAGGCATCATTTTTATTTCAAAAGCTAGCCTGAACACATTTAGGAAACGTGGAAACAGGCTTTTGTTTATACAAAGTTACACAAGAGGGCCACGGGGATCCAAAGAGCAGATGCAAACAGAAGCCTAAAGCTGATGGTGATTCTGATGCTGATATGAAGAGATTCCTCACCTCCTGAACTGAAAGGTTCAGTGTATTTTTAAAGCAGCAACATAATCACACGCTGCACTTAACGCTGCAAATCAGTTTAGTAAAGAATACTCAATCTAATGAGGAAATTACACACTCAGCTGTTAAGACAATGAGATCTACAGATTCTAGACAGCTGCTATAGTGAACTCAAGGGACTTAACATCCTAGCTGACATTTCTTTAAGTAAATCTACTGCCTAAAATGGTGTCACCCTGGTAGCAACTGCAAGTCTTACAGTTTTAGGTTATGCTTCTCATCTCTGATACTTACTCATGAGCAGAAACAAGAGACAAACTGAGAAATTCTTACCACATGAAGCTCCTTGTGTAAAAGCACCTTTTGGAAGCATCTGGTATTAAACTAGAGAAACTACATGAATGAGATGATTTAATTTACAGTTCTACTTTGCAAAACACAAAGCAATCTTGTTAAAAAATATAGATGCAAAAGTAATAAACAATTACAGATTGTTAACATAGGAATGAAGGAGCTGCCAAATAGGCTTGAAATGATGAGCTTCACCATAACAGCAGCAGCACAGGTGAGCCATGTATGCCCTTTCTGAAAGCTGGCATGATACGAGGTACTTGAAGTAACACCAGTGAAACTATGAAAACATAGGAATCACTGGTGAGGGATTGCAGAGGGAGTTTTAAGGTGCAAGCAGAGTTGAGACATTGTGAAGAAAGCTTCAAAATCATGTCAAGCTCTACCTTTGACTATGGTTTAACTGCTTTTGGTGTGTAAGCTAAATTTTTAAAAAGCCAGCCCAGGAAACTCTATATTACAGTGCAAGTGTCAGCACAGGCATCCCTCTTGAAATAACTTTTGAGGTGCCTGAAGCTAGAAGATTAAATCCCTTAGGAATTCTAACTCAAAACACTATCCCATTTACAATAACAACTTGAGCGTTGTTGATGTGGAGGTTCCAGCAGAATTTTCTGGCAGGCAAACTACCTCGAGCTTAACATACTGCTTAGCTACGGCCACTGTACTGCTCAGTAACGTCACCTTAATTGAGTAAAAAGCAACTTAAGTTGTACTGACTGCTGACAGACACAAAGACTAATCTGTAGGCACATTTCAAAAACTCACCTGCTGTCTGAGGTGATGTGTTTTATTCTTGGCTCTGAAATGAGGACAGAGGTCCTGAGCTGGTAGAATAATAGACTGAGGACCAGAACGGAAACATTCTGCTTCTCATCACAACTGATTGCAGCAGTGTGACAGCATCAAAAAAGCAATCTTTAGAAGGCAGTTTTCACTACTGTTGTTCTGATTGTTTCGCAAATAATTTCTCAGCTAAATAACCCAGCATGGAGATGTCAAATATGCAAACTTTTATTACCATGTTTTCACCTAAAAAAAGACATTCACCCAGACCGTGGTATACAGCCTATAGCATTCCAGCTACGTGAGTGGTCTCCTGGAGTTTTTGAAAGGAAATTTAGTAAAACCCTGCTGGAACACATAGAGCTTTCTAGCGATAGCAAATAACCACCCATTGCTCTACTGTACTCGGAAGCAGGGATAAAGCTGCAGCTTAATTTCAGCTTTGTCCATTAGGTAACTTTGAAAAGTTGCAGGACACTGCTTTGCAGAGGTCATCTTTTAGTGTTAAGAAGATCGCTGTCCTGTTATGCCTTAGCCTGAAGCCTGAAATAATGGCACTCAAAACATCTATATGCTATATTTAGTAGTGGAGTGTTACGTTTTCAGTGACTAAGTAGGAAAGAAAGATGATCATTGCTTCCAAGACCAAAAAAAACCCACCTGAGGCAACTTTTTTTTACTTCTAGAAATATTAGTAATTTCACTTTTCTACTGATGGTTCACTAACAATCAGAGTGAATACTAAACTCTGACTGAATACAGGGGTAATATGTTTAAGCTACAAGCTGCAGTATTTTCTTCTGATAATATACCTTGAGTTTCAGCAGCTACATGGTAGCAGTCAAAATATGGAGGTACAAATTAACTCTAAACCTGGTTATTTTGAATTAATGGCCATGTTTGGTTCACACAGTATTGATAATTTCAATACACATGATGCAAGCTCTTTAAAGAGGTCAGTGTTGCAATCTGAAGTTTATATTGCGCAACTTGTGTTAATTAGCCTGTTCACTGTACAGAATGACTCCATCAGCTGCAATCTTTGTGTGACTACAGTGAAGGAGTACATTTTAACTCAAGTTTTTTAAAATTAAATGTTATTGTTTTAAAATAGAAAGTACGTTATGAAAAAACAACTTCCTGAAGTTACTTACTGAGACACTTTTTGACAATTTTTATATGCCGAGCAGCTAAGGCGTCAGAGAGAAACACTCAGTATTAAAACTGTTTAAATGAAATTCAACACAAATTCATTTACAGCCAGCTTCTAGACTACCATTTTGGTGTTATTACTACTTATATATCAAAGTCATGCAATGCTTCAGAGGCTTTTGCAAACCCTTGTTATTACCAAGAACAAGACAAAATGTTTAGGAACTGATAGAATTCTTTACTATTTTTATTTTGCTAAAAGGTCTTATTCAAGAAGAACATATGGAAGGAGCTTATCTGAAACAAAAAGAGTAAATAAAAATAGTGGGAAAAAAAAAAAAAAAAAGAGTGAACAACAGCAGTTTGGCTGGGAAAGCAGGGAGCCGTAGTGCAGCTCAATTCCACATGGGGGACCCAAGTCTAACACTTAACAGCTCTGACACTGAAAATCATTAAGGCAAGCTATCAAAGCTCTGGAAGAAGTTTAAAGTCTTTCTAAAGTGGTATGTCCAGTCAGATGAAGAATCTTCTTGATTATCATGGAAGCAAGAATTACAGGCACGTTAACATAACTGATAAAAGGACTGTCAGTGCAGAACTGGGGCAAGAAGAGCAAGCACGCATGAACCACAGTAGCAGACTGACACACAGGGACACGATACAGTGGAGACTGATCCAGTCTACTGACTCCATGTTTCGACAAATTCAACTTCATATTTGTTTCTTGAAGAACTGACTCATTACACAGGGCTGGGGGGCAGCCTGCAGTAACTCACCATTCTTCAGTGTTTTGAAGTTGTGTCATAAAAAGCCTATATTGCCAAAATAAACAGGTCCCAAACAGATTCTTGAATACTAAGGAATTTTCTTGACACTTCTTCATTGGTTGTCACATTAGATATTCCAAAACATTTTCTCATTACTTCTCCCCAGAGCCATTTCCTACTTAAATAGTGACTACTTAAAAGCAAAGATGACACCCAAGAAACAGTTTAATATCGAAGAAAATTACTTCAAGTTGAAGCACCATGGCAACTAGAAGTTGCTATGCATTTTAAGTTTATCTCTTCTTCTGAATTTCCATTTATAACAAAACAGAGTTGTTTCTTTAACTAAACACATTGATAGTCCGTCTAGTCCCTCAAACAATGACATTTTCAAGTGTGATTCTCCATCAGTCAACAATCAAAACAATAAAAATGCTAACAAGAAGTTGAGACTTGTGTTTGTATTTTATTGGCAAGAATAAATATTGAAATACTGGGGGTGTCCCTCAAATTGCTTATTGCCATAACAACTATTAACATTCTTGCCAGCCTTTTCATATGGAAACATAGGGGGCCACAGAGGAGCTAGTGCGCCTATAAGAGGAAAGGAAGTGTCAGAAAAGCTTAGAACATGAATGGGACAGCATAGTAGGACAACTGAGGATATCAAGTAGAGATAAAACCTAGCAGGAAATCCCCAAACTTAAACAAAATAAAAGTGTTCTACAAGTGGTTGCAGAATATCTTTACATCTCCATTTACAAATATCTTCCAAGTATGAAATGTTAAAATCTGCACAAGTGTAGTACATCTTAAAAGTATGATCAGAAGATAAGTAGGAACTAAAGCTTTTTTTTTTTTTTTTTAAGGAACAATTTTTCAGGAAAAGTGTAAATTTACAGAATTTATAGAATCCTTACTGATGGATTTTCAAAGTACTTTGCATGTTTTAGGTAAGAAATAGTTATTTAAGAGATCTGCACGAGTACCTAGACTAACAAGCTCTTCACATTTAAGCAGTTTAAGACCTGCTCTAATTCCTGTGCAGAGAAAACTAAAGACAAATACCCCCAGTTAAAAATGCAGCTTAGATTCAGTTCTTGTGATTATGCACCTATACAATTTTTTAGCAAAACAGATTTTTTTAATTAGACCTTTTTATTTTTAAGCTTTCATATATATATTTTAGACTTCTGATGAGCACAAAATACTGTACTCTTATCATATCAGAACAGTTACTGAACCTAAATGTTTAAAGGGAAAACTTAAACAGAAAATAATTGGTAAGCACACAATACAAGTGAAACTTCAGTGGAAAGGCACTATTTGGGCTATAATGTAGAAGCTTACCTTCTAGATTTATTTCAGTCCAATTTGGGTGTCAATAGAGTTGAAACCAGAACCACTTGGTCATTTACAAAATCGAAAGGCTTGAGTATGTTCTACTGTGAAAGAGACATTTCATGTGTTTGCTGCAAAATGCAGCTGTGTATTCCTCTTGCATGTAACAGTCCCCCCGTAATATATAACTGGCCAAGGAGTCTGTGTCCAGGGTCTAAAACATTTTTCAGTTCAGTGATTCTACTTTAGCATAAAGCATATAATGCAAATTCATATTACTACCTGTGTGACAGCTACAACTTCTACCAAGGGCCCATTTCATACCTGAAGGGACCCCTTTTTCTTTACGACAATTCAGCTACACCTTTTCTGCTAGCACATAGTACTTTGGTGCTCAGATTATAATCTTTTAAGGAATTGAGTTGCCAGAGTTTGTGTTTGTATCTCTGTTTAAATGCAACTCCTCTGTCTGAAGTAAGTTCTTCAAAAAAAAAAAAGTCAGTTTGTTTTGTGAAAATAGTTCATATTTAACACAAGACATATTTCAGCAATTTGTTCTACAATGGCACAAAGAAAAATACTACATAATTCATATTTTTGTTCTGTATTTTTACAGCCAAGTGTGCTACAATAGTTACTTTTGCTAAAAAAGCTATAACTAAAACTAGTGTTAGCAGTCTTTATGCACTTAAATATATAAAAGATAATGGATTACTCTACCATTTCTACATCAAGTATTCAAACAAAGCATGTACATCCAGTTACAGGCTGTGTAAAATTTATAGATTCTGGATAGTAAGTGCTTAATTTAATATTTGTGTAACTGTAGTACATCCTGGTGTAACCATCTTTGCTGAAAAGGCCTCTAGCATCCATTAAGTGAAACTAGGGAAGAGAAAAAAGTAGGCCTTAATGAAAATTCTTAACAGTCAACAAGCTAAAATGTTTAACAAATGAAGAATTATTACTTTGCTGCCTTAATTGACACTGACATTTCAAAACTAGGAAATTTCTGAAAGAAAGCAGCAACAAAGGATCACAAAAAGGGCATAATGGAAGGCTCTCAAAGTCTCACAAGACCTAAGACTATCAGATTTTTGTAAGAGGAAAGTCCAAATTACCTAAAAGGTATGCTAAATTAGAAAGATTCACTAGTTAAAAAAAAAAAGGCACATAACTTCACAAAATGTTTAAAATCCTGAACCAGCTCAATCCATGAAAACTTTTGAACAGAGAGGAAAATAAGCAGGGAAATACATCAGAAACTGATATTATTTTGACTATTGTATATTTCCTGCTGATAAGTAAGGAACAGGGATATTTTAAAACCTTGTGTGAAATATAAAGAGCATAACATGCACGTTTAACAGTAACTGACCACAGCAGAGCAAGTAGAGGAAACAAATAGGAGCCGTTAAAAGCAAAACCTTTGGTGCCGAGGTCTTGCAAACCCTACACATTTCAGTTAGATTTGGTTTTGTTTTCAAATACTTCAGAGTAGCTACAGATTAGTGCCATAGATTGAACATAGATTGAAACAGAGTATCAGGAGAAGGAAATTTTAAGCTACTAACTACTTCCTTCAGTGGTCCACCCTGGCGGACAAAGTGTAGAGCGGAGGCCCACGTTTCCTGGGGACAACAATCTCTGCAGGAAACACACCCGGGAAATAAGTGGTGCTCCAGCTCACAGAGAGGCTCAGCCCACCACAGAACAGAAATCTTCAGAGCTTGCAACAGAGGGAGCTGGCCAAACTTGCATGGAAGTTTTACTGTTCTCAAAATAAAATTAAGAAGTAAACCAACCACACAGAATAACTTATTCACACTTCTGTAGGAAGCTGAATTTAAACATGCCAGCAGTCAGGCTATTTAAAAATGGGGAAATGTCACATTATTTTAAATATCCTGCCACTTGCTTGCCTCGAAATCTTTTTGTAGCTTCAGTTGGGGTATCTTAGTTGAATATGATGACCACACTTAAAAAAGAAGAGTTCCTGTTTGGCTACATCCTCTCCTTTTTCTGTTTTTGCCTACAAACCAGTAAAGCATGCTCTAAGAGTGACTGTCTCAAGCAGCCTTGCAGAGGGTTGCGTTTTGTTCCAGCAAACAAATGGTATGGAAGTTAGTGAAAGTTTTAAGGGGTCTACAATTCTAATTCTGTAATCTTTCCAATTAGTAGATCTGCTTACAGGCCAATAACGGACTATCAGATGGGGGACCGAGGGGGCAGGGAAGGCAACACTGCAAATTAATGCATGCTCCCAATGATCTGACAATGTAGTCTTTATTAGAAGGGTTTCTTATGGTGTAACCATGACTGCAAGACAAATAAAAAGGAATGAACTTTAGAAGATTTTTTTTGGTGGTGTAAAAGCCACTAAAAATCCAAGGAGGATGACTACTACCTATTATCTTTTTCTATAACTCCATAAGGAACCTTGATAACAATTACTCACTGGCAGAAGTGTGAATGTCAAGCAGTGACCATCCTGACTCTGGCCAATTTGTGAAAGAACTCTTTGATGTTGATTTAAATGAAAAGGGCTCTTCCCCTTGCCCTCAAGGAGCAGTAAAACTCAGATGCCGAGTTCAGTTTTTTGGCTTCATTTATAAACTACTTTTTGACTGACAGAAGTCTTCCAAGACATTCTCTTTAAGATGGGAAGATAAGAAGGTGGCTGTTAGTCATATCCATAACATACATGCATATTGCAGCTACCAGACAGTCTTAAAATTACCAGGATTTAAAATATATTTTTAGCACTTGAAATTACTGCAGAAGCAAAATTATATCTAACATTTCTCAGAAGAAAAAGCGAGACACTTCAGTATTTTCACATGTAAGAGCTACTACCATTAAGAGTTGATAAGGATCTGTAACTAATTAGTTAAGATGCCAGTTGATATCTATTAAAGATAAAATACAAATGAGCAAAATCCCCTCACGTTATATACCCAATTGATGTCTACTTTTCTTTTTAAGGAGTAATTGGAAAAAAAATAGAAATATTAGTTCCATTAGGTTACTTGAGGTTATGAGAAGACTTCCAAATACACTTCTATACATCCCCCGCCCCCCCAAAGAATACCTAGAAATTTATAACCTGACAGCTCAGAGATGCACTCTGGCAATTCAAGACCTAAGACAGGTTAAAAGACAGCTGCCCACCCCACCTCAATCCTAGGAGTTTCCATGCCTGCAGCAGGGGAGGCAGAATCCTAAATCACTGAATAATTTTGATTAGAATGGACCTCTTTAAAACATTTAGACCAGTTCCTCACTCAGAGCAGGGCCAACATGGGTCAAGTTGCTCAGGGTTTTGTCTGGTTGAGTCCTGGAGGGAGTTTCAACAATCTCTCTGGGGAACCTGTCCCAGTATGTGATTACCCTCATAGTATTTTTTTTTCTTAAAACTTAATTCAATTTTCCCTCACTACAACTTATATCTGTTGGCTTTCATCCTATCAATAGGTAGGTCCAAGAAGACTACGCTTACCAGCAACTCAGCCATGAATATACATGCTAATTTGTAAACTGTAAGCCATGGAGTTTCTTTATGTTCTGCTACAAATAACAGACATGTCTCTTGTTGTGTTGGTTTTCCTAGAAGGATTACATGCATACACACACACATAAAAATATCTTTCGGAAAAGAGTGGGGAGGTAACCTCTTAAACTTCAGATCTAAGTGAGGTAACCTCTTAAATAAAACCACCATGAATTGCTGAAGTCTACCTGAAGGTAGACTCATTAAGGGATCAACTCAGCTTCCTTTACCTTGCAGGTTTCCAATCTTTATCCCCCTACAGTGGTTCTTTACGCTTATTTCAGTAACATATTAGCATAGTCCATTTTCTGCTGTATTCAGATTAGAGCCTTCCTTCAGAACACTACCCAGCGTTTCAGGTTGCATCTACCACTTTAAGTGCCTTCTCACCCAGAACACTGACTTAAAAGTTGTTCTGAACTACCTACCACTTCTGAGAGCTATTCAACTTCATTATTTCAGAACTTCAAATGTTAATTTCACTGATAGAAATTCAAATTTGTATCAATCGCTGATACTGATTCAAATGTTAATTTCACCGATACCGGTGAATTCTAACCACTTCAGGTAAAATATCTTAAGAACAATTAAATGGGGACAGTGGACTGCACACAAAAAGGACTGTCTGACACCAGCCAAAACATTAAAAATGCTGAAAAACTGTACTAGTTTCATATTTATCATACCATGCTGCACCTAGTTTTTGAATTCTTAATTCCCAAATATTTACCTTTATCTCCCCCTGCCCCATAAATAACTTCCTAAATAAAACAAAGACTGGATATTTTATAGGTTGCAGGTTTTGGGGGATTTGGGGAGTTTCCCGGGTTGGGGTTTTTTGTGGGTTTTGTTGTTGTTGTTGGTTTTGTATGTTTGTTTGTGAGGGTTTTTTTGGTTTTGTTTTGTTTGGTTTTGTTTTGTTTTTTTAGGCATGGTATAATTAACATGTATACATCTAGACTTTTAGAGAGCTAAAGCAGACTGATACATACAAACTATCCTTTGTGGTATGTGCTGGAAGAGAAAGCATTGCATCACCAACGTTATTACTAACATAAGCATCCAGCTACAAAGTGCAAGGCAATGCAAAATGTACATCTTCCAAGAGCCATACTCCTGCTTGAAAATGCTTGGCCCTTCCCCCTCATCCAGGCAAAGAATTCAAAATCTCAAAATCCTTAAAGCTGAACAACTTTTATAAGCACTATGTTGAGTCAAACATTCTTTCTGCACTTGCTTTTCTTTCATTGTTGTTGTTTGGTTTTATATTTTGTTGTTGCTGGTTTTATTTATTTTAAGTTATGAGCTGTCATGTTATAAATTCCATTTATCCTCATTTTTCTGGTAGGTACCAATGTCATATACCATTTTCCATGTTACAAATCAAAACACACTTACATTCATGAAACTACTTCCTGCCTTGAGGCATTTTTCTTATATCTTCTTGTTGTATCTTCTTCCAAAAAGATTAAACTTTAATCTCACTAAACCAAATTTATTTAAATATTTTGGTCTGAAAAGTTATAAATCCCAGTTATACAAAGCTGTGTTTAAGAAGTCATACAATTTTCACGCATTCCTTTTTTCACACTGGCATAATGCATTATTTCTCAAGAAAGCAGAAAAGTCAACAGCAGCATTAAAGTTTGTATAAACCCAAGTGATTTAAAGAGAGAAAAAAAAGAAAAAGAAAAAAGAAAACCCCACAAGAGCTTCACAGCAGTCATCAGGTACCTGCCCTGAGGCCAAAAGCAAGTTTTTCCTGTTGAGCACACCAACCATAAAGTTCATAGTTTAGCAAGGAAGAACACACTCCAGTTAAGTAGTGGTGTACAGAAAGGATGTTTACTTTTTCCTTCTGTGCTAGTCCTTGTCCATTTATAGATTGAGGTAAGATAATTCATTGCCAAGACTCCTCCACCCCAGCATTACTCATATGTTTTAAGTGAGAACTGAAACAAAACAGTGAAAAGCTTAAGAGACAGCATTGAATCAAAGCAACACAAACAGCAAAGCTAGCATTTTATTGCTATTACCTATTTAACTACACACTGCTATACACTTGAAAGACGAGGTCCTAAACTGGTTGTGAATTGCTGTAAACTGTAGATTCATCACCTGCACCACCGCCCAGGAAAGCTACAATCCCATGTACATGGTGTTGTGCAACATACGAATAATCTTAAAACAAATCTCACTAAACTTTACATTCACCACAGCTTCATTGCGTAATTCATAATAGCTACAATATTGTTGGTCTTAAAGCAATAAATCTAACTTTGCTGATTAATGTCTTCCATTGTCCAGCCGAGTTCAGGTAAAACGAATCACACAGAAGAACCTCTCTATTTTTTTTTTTTTCTCCCAAAGACAAGGTTTCTGTATTTGATCAAATACTCATCAAAAGGGATGCTAAGCTCCTATGGAAGAAATTTCACAAGTGCTTGCTATTTCATGAAGTCAAATGAGAAAGATACTAAAGTTTTGGACACAGGATAGCTAATTTTTGATAAGTGTCTAAGAAAAATATTAGGTGGATTTGTTCTTAATTTGGAAAGCTAACTAAACATCCAGATACCTTTCAGGCCATAAAAAAAAAGTATTAAAATCACAGTAAAGAGGAAAATGTTACAAGATAGCTCTCTGAAGCTCAAAAAATAGACACTTTCACTCATTGCCACAGCAGACATAATAACAGGACTCCTCCCACAGATGAAAATAAGCAAGTCTTGCTTTACGCTTTGAAGCAAATTATTAGTCTAAAATACAAGTGTTTACTCCCACTTTGTCCTAACTTATGTTGTGCCTTATGAGACAAAAGGTGAGGGCTATAGTTTAATATTTAGGTCACTTCACCAAGAACCTTAAGTTCTGTTTCTCTTTGGCTTCCACTAGTCAAAAAACAATCTATGTTTTTAATTCTCAAATTAATCTTTCTCAGATTTCTGAGCTACTATCCTGGCAATTATTACCCTCTTAAGCAATCAAACTGCAAAGTCAGGATTAATTTCTAAGTAAACAAACCCAAACCAATACATTCAGAACTCGAACACTCCTTTAGAACAGGGACAACACTCCTACCAGGTACAGGTGTGCATAGTCTCATTTTGCAAGCTCTGTGCCTAGAAGTAAGGTCCTGGACTCGTTAAGCCCCCTCAATAGCCCTCTATCATTTACAGCCTTTAAGTATAGTTCTATTGGGTTTGTGTGGCAAGGTTTTGGTACCAGGGGGGTACAGGGGTGGCTTCTGTGAGAAGCTGCTGGAAGCTTCTCCTGTGTCCATCAGAGCCAATGCCAGCCGGCTCCAAGATGGACCCACCACTGGCCAAGGCTGAGCCCATCAGTGACGGTGGTAGTGCCTCTGGGAGAACAGATTTAAGAAGGGGGGGAAAAAGTTGCTGTGGTACAGAAACTGCAGCCGGAGAGAGGAGTGAGAACATGTGAGAGAAACAACCCTGCAGACCCCCAGGTCAGTGAAGAAGGAGAGGGAGGAGATGCTCCGAGCACCGGAGCAGAGATTCCCCTGCAGCCCGTGGGGAAGACCATGGTGAGGCAGGCTGTCCCCCTGCAGCCCAGGGAGGTCCACAGTGGAGCAGATCTCCACCTGAAGCCCGGGGAGGACCCCACGCCAGAGCAGGTGGGTGCCTGAAGGAGGCTGTGACCCCGTGGGAACCCCGCGCTGGAGCAGGGTCCCAGCAGGACCTGTGGCTCTGTGGAGAGAGGAGCCCACGCTGGAGCAGGTTTTCTGGCAGGACTTGTGACCCCGCGGGGAACCCACGCTGGAGCAGTCTGTGCCTGAAGGACTGCAGCCCGTGGAAGGGACCCACACTGGAGAAGTTCATGGAGAACTGTCGCCCATGGGAGGGACCCCAGGCTGGAGCAGGGGAAGCGTGTGAGGAGCCCTGCCCCGGAGGAGGAAGGAGCGGCAGAGACAACATATGATGAACTGACAATAACCCCCATTCCCCATCCCCCTGTGCTGCTGGTGGGGAGGACGTAGAGAAATTGGGAGTAAAGTTGTGCCTGGGAAGAAGGAAGGGGTGGGGGGAAGGTGTTTTAAGATTTGGTTTTATTTCTCATTATCCTACCCTGATTTGATTGGCAATAAATTAAACTAATTTCGCCAAGTTGAGTTTGTTTTGCCCATGATGGTAACTGGCAAGTGATTTCTCCCTGTCCTTATCACAACCCATGAGCCTTTATTTATATTTTCTGTCCCCTGTCCAGCTGAGGAGAGGAGTCATAGAGCAGCTTTGGTGGACACCTGGCGTTCAGTCAGAGTCAACCCACCACAATAGTATTTGTGGTTCCTTGCCCTCTGCTAAACTCCTGCAGTCTGCTAAACTGCTGCAGTTTTTTCCCAGAATAACAACATTTCTAATAGGAGAGCACTATTTGAATACTCAAAAATAACCCACCACCAAAAACACCCACCCCAAAACCCCACAACACATGTACACTGATTTTACTTCAAAAACCACTGTCAAAGAAATTAGCATGAGTTAGATAAAAGATCAAAGCCTTTCATATAATGTGACAGAACTGCAGTCATGACTCACATTCATGCAGTTTCTGAAAGAAACAGGCTTGATCAAGTGAAGAAGTTCCAGACTCAACAGGTAAGGGTTTCTCAATACCCTGCTCCATAAATGAGCTTCTTATAGTATTTTTGTTATTCTTACAAATAGTTTGCCTTGTTCATATGAAACTATTCCATTCAAAAAGAATCAGCTCAACTTCTTTTTCATTGGAGGTTGGGAGCAGGGAAAGGGTCATTCACCTATTTCCCTTCTACAGTATTCAGAGCAGCTACTGCCACCATGGTATAGGCAGCTGGGGTTGCTTTCACCAAAATGTCAAACTTTACTCCGTGCATCCTAAAAATTACTTAGAATTTCCTCCTGTCTATTCTTCATTGTACCACTTTTTCATCTATGCTTCCACATGTTTTCCAGAAGCATGAACTAAAATTAACTGCAGTAGTGACCTCTCCCAACACAGATTCTCTCTAGGAGGTGCCCAAAAGTTCACGCTTGCTCTATTTTCTGAATGCTGGTTAAGACCATGCTTTGGAAGACGTCTATTAGACAGCCTTCACTTTGCTCTACTAGTGAATGTTAAGAAATTTAGGACATGTTAAAGATGCGAAAGCACAGTGGAAATCTCTAACAGTGACCAAACTGGAAATACAAGCACACAGCACAGAACCACACAGCAATGCAGCTTCCGTCTGGAACTAGTACAGATGTCAGAGATTAAAAACAAACAAACCAAAAATGAAACAAGCAAACACGTCATCTTTAGGCTCCAGAAATCTCACTCGGGAAGGACTTCTTGAGTAAGTAGTTGATATTCTAACATCTCACACAGGAATTAATATTTAAGGCTCTCCATAATATTTTCCCATACATAGTAGATCCTTCTATCTGTTTTCACAAAACTTTCGAGGAATTAATCATCTTTGAGCTCTAACCCACTCCAGGCATGCCTGAAATTACTGTACTCAAGTGTCATTACATACGCATATCAATTAATCTCTCCATGGTCACATTTTCCCCCTAAGAATCTTTCAGCCTGGCTTCCCTTTGGCTGACAATCAAGACAGAGGACAACAACATGCAAGTCAACAGTCCTTTAGTTCAAGTCCTTTAGTAACATTCTCACAGTCCACTCCAGCTGACACAGATGGCCTTGTCCAGGTGACAACAGCTATAAGACAAATTAAGACCGTCTATACACTAGCAAGGGGGAATATGCATGAGATGAAGACTGTGAGAGAGAGAAGAATGAGACAACAAAGATGTCAGAGGGTAGCTGTACCTATACTAGTTGCTCTTCTCCCACATAAAGAGGCAAAGCTGTTTTTCTATGAAGTGATCTGCATTTGCCACAGGCAAGTTACACTAACTGAAGTCTGCAGAGAGAGCATAAAACCCAGTCAACTCAAAAAAGTGATCTCAACTGAGTTACAAGTCTGTGTGTACATCAGTGGGACCACAGTTACCATCCCAGACCTTCTCCCCGCAATTTATTTCTTCAAGAAAAACATACCTATGAAATAAGATTAGGAAATTAATCTATTGACATGAAAAGGCAGTAGTTACAAAAAAAATAGTAAAAACAGAAAAAAAAGAAACTTCCCCAAATAAGCGCATATGTTATCTAACTTCTATAAAAGATCCTCTACAACAAGCAAAAAAATAAAGATCAGTCCATCAGTACACACATTTTCTACCAAAGTCCATGTTCCTTTCTTCCCACTTTAGACTCCCACATAACAGAGGGAACTGTTTAATTTTGAAACTATATTTGAAATAGAAATTAAACTAGGTTTGTCACAAGCACTGCAACAGACTCAAACCACCAAAAAGAAAATTCACATAGTACAAGTAGTAACAATAAAATTAATGAAGTTCTGACTCTTTTTACCATATTTACAGGTAAAATTGACAGCTACACTGTATAAATAAAAGCTAAAGGAAACACACAAAATAAGATTACACTGTTTTCCAGCCTACTTCCAGGTCAGTACAAATGTTTGAAAAAATGTTTCTGAAGAACAAAAGAAAAAATGAAAGTACCTCTGTATCACATCAATAAATATATATAATACAATAAAGTTATGGAGAGAGATGTTTAGTACCTAAAAAACCTACATACACCTGACACTTCACAACATACAGTTTGTTTGAATGCATTGTATCAAAGAACAGTCAACTCTAATAATAAATACATAATGGTAGCTTGTATCTGCACTGTTAACACATACATGGAACACTACTCCTTTTTAGCATTGTTTAATGCAACTTATTTCACATATATTGTACAGACAAGACTCTCTAAACCCAACTGTATTATTAGATACCTAGCTACCTCTGCCTTCTGTGTTTATGTAATAGAATAACAACATTTTAGAGAATACATAGCACATAGCAAAACAGAAACATCTATGCTTATAGTTGTAAGCAAATATTCAACTACTATTGAATTGAAAAAAAAAAGCCAAACAAAACACACACAGACACACACACCCCCCCCCCCCAAAAAACAAACAAAACATCTCCCCCCACCCCCCAACCAAACCTTATTTTGCCTGGTAACATCCAGTAAAGTTGTCATGCTCAATCCTCCTTCAATTCCATTTTAAATGATTTAGAATAAAAAATCAAATGCTTCTTGGACACGCATGCACATATAAAAGCATGA
Source organism: Buteo buteo (assembly GCF_964188355.1). NCBI lineage: Eukaryota > Metazoa > Chordata > Aves > Accipitriformes > Accipitridae > Buteo > Buteo buteo. The sequence goes on along the minus strand of NC_134189.1, from coordinate 16,626,420 downwards.
AAACAGATTAAAAGTACAAAAAATCTGCATAAAACCACAAACATTTGAGTTCTTCTGCTATCCATTCATGTGAAAAAAAGAGCAACAATATGAACCAAACTGAGAAACGCTATAATCATCATCATCATCCATGGTCTTGAAAATGTTTAAAAAGCAAAAGAGATCTTCCTGCCTATGCACCTCTCTTGTACCAACTAACAGTTTACAGAACCAAACCAGAGATGAGGCAACTGTCAATACTGCTCTGCAGCTTCACTGTATGTTTCTCTTTTGAAGTGTTCCACAAAGCTCTCTCAAGAAGGTATGCAAAGTGTTGGGTTTTTTTCTTTGACTTGTTTTTAAATGATGCATTTAAAGACGCCAACACCACCAAGCTCCCTCTGCTGTTATATTTACTCCCCAGTTGTCAGTTAAAGCACAAGACCAGGAAAAATGCCTTGTCCTAGACAGGTCAGAAGAGATAATCTTGATTACTAAGACTTTTTTAAACAAGGTTTTTATAAGTTTAAAAGGTCTAAGTTCCAAATTCAACATATTATGGAGAAGATTTTTATTAGTAGTTACTGTAGTGCTTAAAGCTTCCAAACAAACTATAAAAACTAACATGAAGTAGAAATAATCCTTGGCTTAAAAAAAATAAATAAAAATCTATGAATATATCAGAAACACTAAAAATACAACACAAAGAAAAAGCACCATAAATTTCTCCTCAGCTCAATATATGCAGGAGGAGTTGGTGCCTTAACCCATCTCATTAACTTTTAATCATTTTCAACTATTATTCACTGACCTTTCATCATAACCACTCAGGTATGAAGGGGTCTTCTCCCCCAAAACACATTTTAAGTATCCTCTTAACATCATACAAAACTCTAGTCTTGCAAACAAACTTGAATGACAGCTTTACTAGAGCCCTGGGGATGGTGCTTGCTTACAGTATTCACCCCAATCCAGACTGCACCGCATCAGGGTGCTCTGAACTAAGTTTGAGCCAACCACCTCAGTTTAAGCTTCTGTTCCCTCCCAGGTACATGCAGACAAAACTTTTAATTTCTACATTCAAAGTCTGTCTTGACTTTTTAGCTGAGGAGGACTACACTGAAAATTCACTTCTCCTTGGCACTGGGATCCATGAAGGTGCCTGGTTTGCATCGTTACTGAACAAACTGTGCCATTTCAGAGACGTTTACAACTCTCTGTAAGCTACAACTGTATTGGTAAACACAAAAGCAACAAAAGACCACTCTCTACTCAACCTGATATCAAGCACTTTGCAGAAAATAATTCTGTGTATGTAGATACATTTTTGCTTAATATTCCTCCTTCCACATTTCAGCCAAAAGCTAATGTCTGTGGAAAAAAAGCTACTACAATATTATCCTCTTATGGAAGATCCATTGTTTCACTCACAAAAATCACACAATGATTTAGGCCTGGAAGTACCTCTGGAGCTCATTTAGTCCAACCCCCTGCCGCAAACAGGCCCAGCTTCAAACCTAGTTCAGGTTAATTAGAGCCTTGTGCAGTCAAGTTTTGACAATCTCCAAAGACAGAGACCCCACTGCCTCTCTGGGCAAGAACTGAGATAAGGCAAGTCACAGATGAGGCACTTCTCAAGGATATTTACATCTTCATATCAAGAGCTGGCAAAAGCCCCTGCTGTTGCTGACAAAATGATATTGCTATGTCAAATAGCACTGAAAAAGTTAGCAGCAGCAGCTCTCTCCTATAATAGAGTTTCTGCACTGAAAACTTGTTTCTGACAGTATTTTTCAAGGCAGAATCATGTCCTCAAGTCTTCTTGCCAAAACTGACAAAACTCATGGTATTCAGTCAGAAATACTTCCTTTATTTCTAGGCATATAGGTCCATTTTTTAATGCTACACTGTGATAACAGGTGGAGCAAATACGGCATATGTTCTCTGCCTTTAAGACCAACAGACACATCAAATAATCTGTGGAGAAAAAACTATTCACAAACAAGTCAGATAAATGAATGGTATTTTCCTTTATTTTATCAATGTGATAAATGACTTGCACTTCTGAAGTCAACTTCTTTTGTTGTTTTTTATTTTGTTTTGATTTTAAATTAATTATAGTAATGAGCACAAGACAACCTAAGGATTCAAATTCCTCCAGGAATTTGCAGCCAAGGTAAACGTTCCTTTTGCCATTATTTTTTATTTGGTGCTCCCCTCCTCTCCTTCTATTTTACCTTCATTGCCTACTTTACCACAGAAACATTAGCAATGTTAAGTCAATTCTTTTCTGGCTTTGCTGGAATTTTAGCGATCTCAAACATGAATTGTTTTATCTAAATACACCTCTACTTTTTCTCATAATTATTCATTAGGGATTGGTGATTAAAATAAAATTATTAACCTAGAAATTGAAAAAAACCTTAACCTGCTCAGTCAGCTTGGCATTCATTTTCTTATGTACATTTCAACAGTCCTCTAACTGTCATCTAGAAGCCCAAGAGAGTGCCTGAACTTTTAACATAGAAACTAGCAGAAAACTACACAAATCTCAAAGCTTGTTTCATACGTATACACACATATGTGTGCGCACACACACACACACGATAGTCAGGAAAAACTATGACGGGGAAGTAGCCTTCCCCCATTCCCAAAGTCACTTTTAAAAGTTCACAAAAGTTTAGACTTGTACTTACAAGTGTAATCAAAAGTTTTAAACTCATCTCACAGTTCCAGTTATCAAAGATCTCAACACACACTGCTAAACCAGAACAGTTAATTCTACAATTGTAATAAATTCCTGTTAGTACAGCTACATTTTAACTTGACTCATCTACCATTTCAGCTATATACTACAGCATTCCTTTTCAATTTTCTGTGAACGGACAGGCAAGTTGTTCAATTCAATTCAATAAACAGTATTTACAATTTTGCTGGATTCTAAAGCTTCTGCTGATTTTGGAGGCAGCCGTAAAAGCAGACTTCAAAGAATATTTTTACGTCTCTATTTCAATATGCCTTCTATGCTAGAAATAGCACCTAGTTACTGTTTTAGCTAATCAAAGAAAACTGTAAGTATAAATAGAAACACGAGTGAGTTGCAGGGAAACACTGAGCTGGCATTACTTACATATGCACATAAGAACACTGCATAGAAACTATAAGCAAATCTACATAGCAGATTTTTCCCCACATAGCAGTACCATACAGCATGCTATTTAGTGAGAAATGTTTCAGCATTAACAAACCCTCTTAAGACAGATGGAGCTATGCCAACATAAAAGTCTTTTCTCTGAATAGCTGATACTGCCCGATGAACTGGTATTTGCAGAAGCACTTCTTGAAAGCGATACAGGTTCAAGTCAGCTCACACATCTGACTGAAAACTATTCCTACAATGGACAAATTTTCTGTTTGATTTGACTTGCCCTACAACTGCATGATTGCAAGTGCCATGGTAAGAGAGGAAGGACCACATGACTAGAGGGAAAGGAATCTGTGGGACTGATCTTTTCTAGATAGTTTCAAATCAATTTAAAGCTAAGATGAACCTATCCTGGGAAAGTGTTCCAAAGGTACACTAAATAAAAAAAAAAAATTAAAACCCTCTTTCTCCTTGGAGTAAGCCATTAACTTTGGACTTGGCAAACCTACATCCATAATACACAATTCTTTGATCAGTTATGAAAGAGTAACTGATTTCATGGGTGCTTCAGAGGGAATGCACAAAGCATGAAATAATTGTTTTGCACAGCACTCCCACTTTCTTAAAATGGTTATGATTAACAAAGGATAACTTTCACTGACAATTCCATGCACAATCAGAGGTTTTTGTTACAGAATTCACGTCCGGGTTTTTTTTTTGTTTACATAATTTATATTGTCAGCACTTAAAGCAGCTTCTATTCACCATTGCTTCAAGCCTGCTCAAAAAGTGTACATCAAACAGTGGCAGAGAGAAAATGCTACTGTGGCAGCCTTTGACACAACTTCTAAGAGAATTCCTTGTGTTATTTCCTGTATTCCAGTTCCTTCATCTATTACAAAGAGTTTTGCAAGAGTTAGGTCCTAAGAGTTTTTTTGCAGGGAATGAAAATTAGAAACTAAACATAGCTGCGCCCCAATAATTTATCATTTTTGATGTGGAAGTGCCATCACATGGATTAAAGAGTAGGTATCAGTAATTACAAGAGCTAATTAACCTATACAGAAAACAGAACCCGTTTTCAGATAAAAATATTTTTCAAGTGTTATTACTTTATACAGAAGAATTTCAAAGTAATTGCATAGAAATTTGTAGTCTCTCTAAAGTGGAGTCCATTTTCCATTTAGACTTAATTCTGGAAGACTGGAGGGGGGGTGTTGGTTTTGTTGGTTTTTTTTTCTTTTTTTTCTCCTCAAAGTTCTGTTCGTGCTTTTGCTGTCAGCAACCTGGCTTAAAAAGCTGAAGACAGTGCCAAAAGACTAGTTGCTGACTTCTCTGCCAAACAATTCTTCTATTGTTTTTCAGGATTTAAACTGACATGTCTTTGGGTAAAGTAGTAGTCACAAAACAATCCAAATTGAAGAGCCTGAAAATTGGGAAAGCATGGCAAGATCTTTATCAACATTTGGAAACTCAGTTATTCTTTAATTATGTTATTTTCTTATTCTCTCTTCAAAAATGGATAAGCCATGCAAAAAAGTCATCAAATGCCTTTAAAAGCTTGGATGAATTCCTGGTAGGATTAAATTTGGCAGTGTTGGTAGAACGCTTCACAACCTAAGTCTTGGTGATGAGTATTTTAAATTAACAAATTTGATTTATAAACTACCAGTTTCCAATATTCTTGCTACTCAGTTCTCTTGTATTTGTTTACTAGATAAAATGAGAACCCAGGTTTCTAGTATTGTTATATACTTATTCTTAATCTTGTTCCTCCCAATCCAAATGAGAAATAATTAAATGCAAATAAACCCTAGACTAGGAATCCAGGTGGTGTTACACTAAGCAGCTTTTACCAGCTAAATTCTCCTTATAGCATTCTCGTTTTATTTTAAAGATATTCCACAGGCACATCCAGCAAATTTAGGAATTAATTCCTATCCATTGAGACAGTTTACACATCAATTCCCACAAATGTAGTTTAACAGCAAAAAAACATCATTTGTGTCAGCCAGGAAGTCTGTATTTCCACTCTTCAAAATATCCAAAAAGGAACAACTCAGGCTTTCTCTTTTCTTTAACAAGATAATACTGATTCAAAAAAATTAAACCTTTCACAGAGCTTTCTAATAGAGTTCTTGTACTCCAAAGCCTTTTGGAGTCTTGTGTATACAACCTTATTGTTGCTAATACTAAATCACTGTAAGTAAGTCATTGTCATTTGATTTTATGAGTAGGCCTGTTACTTTGCAACTCTAAATTCTGATCTCAATTATGGGCCACATGCAGGAAAACAAATTTTAATTTTAAGAGTTGACCAACATTGAGATCTGTATGTAAGAGAGCTTCCAGATTCATTGCTCAAATTCCTACAGTTTCACTAATTAAAAAAAAAAAAGAAATCTCTAACTTTAGAGAAAAAAGTTGTATAAATGATGATTAAAGCTCTACTGTATTTGTATCCCAGTTGTTATATTTTCCAGAGAATTTCTTTCTTGAGAGAGTAATATAGAAAGAATAGTTATTTCCTAATAATCCAAGTACTGATTTAGAGTTGAAGAAAAATCATTCTTCCTAAATGCCCATGTGCTTAGGTGGAACAGTCGTGTCTTCTGGGAAGAAAGGGAGAAAAGAGGAGAATACAATTTTTTAATTTTTTTGCAAATAAGTAAACAGTGTGTCATTTAGACTGTTGAAAATATCTCGCTCTCCCCTCCCCAAGCATGCATCATCTAAGTTAATCTCCATCTATCTCCAAAATGATCTCACAGGATTTCTGAAAGCAGGTACAAGTTTAACACTTCAATTCCATTTACAATCTGAAAAACAATTCAGCTTAAAATCTCTTTGCCAGGTACCACCCCACTCACACAAACCTTTTTGTGCAAAAAGTTAAGTCAGTTACATCAGTCTAAATCAATACTCAACTAGCAGACAGTATCTAATGATTTCATAAGTTCTATGTTCCTCTCATTAAATCTCTGTGTGTAGTAAAGCTCAAGTAGGAAGATCAGTAGCATTTTCATGTTTACATAGTTTATTTTCAAAACAAGGTAAGACCAATACATTACTATAGGGAAAGTATTAAGTCTTCCCATACAGCAATGTTTTGTGCACACACAGCATCCATCAAAGCTTTAGTGATAAGATACCAGTCAGAGATACTCTACAAGACCATTCCTAAGAATCTGCATAACCATAATTAAAACAACCTTCCTCTCATTTACTACTAGTAAATGAATATTTATAACTTGGTGATTAGTGTTGTTCTTAAGAGCAGCTGAACTAGGTCAGATCAAAAATCCATGTAACACAGTGGATCCCAGCCACAATAAGCAGCAAACGTCTTTGAGAGCCCACCAGAACAGGAGAGACAGACAGTGATACCGTGCTTCGGCAATTATAAGCCTCAGAGGTGGGATGCCAAATGAAAGAGGTGGCCAGATATTCTTCTTTCATGAATGTAGACTTACAGCCTACAGCATCCCGAGCTATGCTTCCTACACGTTTTCAGTCCCTTTCCTTAGTTACACATGCGTTTCATTCAGACCTTTTGAACATTAGCCACAAGGGTCAACTCTTCTTGATTTGTAATTCCTCCTGCTAGTTCTTTCATTGGAATATACAGCAAATGTGTTTTCTACTCTCCTCTCAACCATTTATAATTTTATAGACTTACACTCTCCGCATCAGCCCTCAATGAAGTATTATAGGTGTTCTCCAAATGAAGAACTTCCGTCTGCGATCAACCTTGTCCAACTTCTCTGTATCTTCTCTAGTTCTATTATATCATTTTCCTGTCAAACCAGTACTACTTTAGTTTAAAACTACGCTCATATTTCCAGACACGCTTAACTGGAACAATATTATTTCAGATGGCAAGCCTTTATGGTCACATGACTTTTTCAACTGGAGTCTGATTTTAAGAAGCCTGTTTTCTCTACACTGGGGATCAAGGCTACAGCTTCCATTTTCTTCCTAAATGAAAGTGTTAAAATATAATCTCAGTATCAATAGATTATTTTCTTTAATATCCTGAGTCCATGTAACTGTCAATTCATAAACCTAACATCATGAAGAGGTCAATTAAATTTTAGAAATTAGTGCTGCCTTTCAAATAGGAAGTCTTGTTAAAAAGAGCTAGAAATCCTTGCATGAAAAGGTCAGTCAAAAGCAGTGGCATCATAACAAAAAAAAAAAGCACACCTAAGAATTAAAAAGAATTATCTCCTTTTTACTTTCCAAATGAAACGATTTAAGCAAATGCTTTTCTGAAAGGCTTAGGATTCTCTTAGCACCACCAGGAGATCACGGCAAGTCGTAAAAAGTAGAAACAACCCCTGCTTGTCTCCAATAAACAAGATATCATTGCATATGTCTGGAAAGCACTGGTCATACAGCTCATGACAACAAAGTGCTAGTTATGTATAGATGCCCTGTTTCCACTTGCCTGCCACTGCAGTGGGAATGCTGATCATCTGTTGGTAAGTTCCCACCACTTTTCTGGAAATACTAGTAAAACAACAAATTGATAGAGTTGCATGCAGTTATTTTTAAACACATATAGAGCTTCCTTGCTAAAAGTGCAAGAATATTCATTCTATGAACAGATGTTTGCTCTAAGTTTATTTTAACAAAGAGGAAATAAGATTCAATTAAGATATTGGCTCAAAAAGAGATATAAAGAAGAAACAAAAACAACCAACAACTTAGCCAGCATTAGAAAGACATCACTAAAATTTAGGACCTGGTGGCTCCATAGATTGAAGTGATAAAATAGCATCTATCATCTGCAGATTGCCTGTGTAGATGTTCAATCACATCAGGGAACAAAAAGAAAATGCTATTATTTAACTGCTCCTGGGAAACAAGACTCATAGCTTAACTTTAGTGGCCACTTCACAAAGTCTGTACTACTATTCACAATTGGGATTTATATGGAAATCTTTGAAAGACAGTCTCAAAGAACACGGAGCTTATACCCTCTCCTCTGTACTGCATGTTACTGCTGAAATCAGTATTCAACATGGCACATTGAGTGAGAGCAATTTGCTTCCTAGTTACCTTAAATAAGAAGCAGATTATTACACTTTTTTCTTTTTAAAGAAACCAGTGGTAGACTCTGCAGAGAAAGGGATTTCAATTTTCAAATCACTACCTAAAGAATGAACACTACAAGTCAGCTAAAAAACCCCCTTGAACCAGTATTAACACTACACAGATGTACTTTTTTTGGTTATTATTTTACTTTGGGGAAAGTCCCTGTCCCCAGGCAAATACAAGAAAAGAAAAAAGAGAAAGTCAATTAAGCAGTCACAATTAAGTATATAAAGAAGAAAAAACATTCACCAAAATAAGTTCTCTATAGAATGTCATTACAGACCTCACCATATATATTTTTTTTTAATTCTGAACTACTTACACGGGGTAAAAAAGAAAATATTTTAATTGGCTTCTAACTTCATGTTCTTCCACCTATTAATCTTGTACCACAATGAAAACCTTTAATCTGTTTTTCTAGCAAAAAGATCTCCTACAAGCAGATGGTTAACTTTGGTTAGATAAAAAAAAAAAATTCTTCGAAAGGAAGAACTGAGCCATGTAAACTATTTAATATGAACCACTTCAGCTGCCTCAAAACACATTATAAAGATACATAAACTTTTGATGAATTCACACTACTCAGTTCATCTGCTGCCCAGACAGGTCATATCTTGACAACATAGCTGTTTCCTTTAAGCTCAAGAGAACCATAATTGTACATAAATTCCTGTCCTAACTTCATGTAGAGTGTTAATCATCCTCTCCTCAGCTGCTGGGACTATATGCCAATCCTATTCCTGAGTATTTGTAGAAGCACAAAGCAATCTTCCTCTTAGATTTTTTTTTTTCTCCATTAAAAGTTTTTATTCTGAAGAAATGTGTCCATTCAGAAGCATGTCGCCTCTCCCCACTCAGCTCCCTGCCTATTTACTGGTATAATTCACAAAATACTTCTATCATTCAATAGATTGCTTACAGTTACTGATGCACATCAACTAATATCCTGATACCGTTATCTTTTTGGGGACTTGTGTCTTCTCAGCTTTCCATCAGTCAGTTTTTCCTAAATTATTATCTTGGCCATTACTACGCTAGCAGGTGAATCACAACAGCAAAAAGTAGTAACACTGGAAGATGAGTACAGCTAATTACTGAAAATAAAAACACAGCTTCAAAGATTGTTCCACACGCAACATTTATATACTCTTCTTCATTACACCTTGAGCAAGTAAATATATATTAATTTATTAAATATCCAAGTATAGTTTACAGACTAGTAATGGTCTCATATAATTTCTGGTGGCCCAAAGAATTATCAGAACACCAAAAAAGAAAGACCTGAACACATACAGAAATAGCTCAAAGCAGAATCACCAGAGCATTTCCATGATATTTTGTGCAGTATAAAATATTGTCTAAAATCAGGAAAAGCCAAGCTTCTTTGAAAAATGAAGAAAGAAGAACAGTTGTTTTGGATGCAAATTAAAAAAAAAACAAACCACAAATATTTAAACACATAGTTGAAGCTCAAGTTGCTAAGTTATGGAAATATATTATGAAATTAGATTCTTCTCCCTTCCCATCTCTTTTATTTGAGTGCTGAGTGCGAAGCATGTATCATTATATGGAATTAAGTCAAGCAAGTTTTTTTGGTTTTACCATTTCAATACATAACTTGGAAAGCAACAATGAAATAGTAGAATTTATCTCTAAAAATAAGACCAGAGAGTTTAGTGGCTCTTGATTATGTTTTCCTTACAAGGATCCTTTGCAGAAAAGTACATGTTTCAGTTTAGAACAATGATAATTAGTGCCTGTGGGAATAAAGCAAACTAATTTTTCCACAGCAATATAATTTCCTGTAACTTTAATTTTTACATGATGGTACTCCAGTAGTTGCTCAGATACAACATTTTACTGTCTACAGCATGAGCAGGATTTGAAACAATTAGTTGTTTTCAGTTTAATCCCCCCATTTAAAAAAGTTAGTTTTACACATTTGTTATGAAAAAACTGTATATGAAAAAAGATGATTTGCCAATAATCTCCACATATTTTTAGGGATGTTAACAAATTCCTCTAACTTTGGATTAAATTATTTAAAATGACAAAACCAAACAGATGCAAATTGTAAGTGCACCTCTTCTCAGTATTGCAATAGAGCTCATTTTCAGAACTCCAGGAATCCACCTTCACTGACTAGGAAGAGTAATATTTAATCTACATAAAAGGGGACATAGCCAAATTACTTAAATACAGATATAAGAGCTGACAGTGGTTTGCAGAGAGACAACACTACAGAGGCTACACTCCAACATCTAAGGTTAGTCCCAGAGTACGCTTAATGAACACACAGTTCAGATGTGGAGGAAACTACGATTGTCCTTAGAGCCCTTGAACAGTTATTTTTCATTCAGCAACAGTAAGAAATATGTTTTAATGGGAATATAGCTGTACAGAAGACAGCAAATGCAACAAAATTTGAGAGAATAGACCTGCATCCTTTCCTACTGAAAAGAAAAACAAATATCAGCACTTTTTTTTTTCAAGTTTTAATGATGCACAGGGAACTATGTTTAATCATCACCTCATGAGGAGGATTCATTAAATACTTCAAAAGAAGCTTCTAAAAAAGACCAATATTCTATTTTACAGAAAAAAACCCCACCATACATTCCCTTGTAGACTTCTCAGCCAACAGTATTGGGTCTTTCCCAAAATAAATCCTGGGGTTACAGAATTAGACCAAGAAAAGCACAGATGCAATGATGAGTTGAACAGACATCGTGTCATTAACTCAGGCAGCTCCAGAAGCCAAAACAGAGTCAATCCATATGGTGAAGTTATGCATGTATTAGTATTTACATCTTTATTCCCTGACTTTAAGGCTCGAGAAATTCAACAGGGCTGTTGCAAAGTGTTGTAAAATAACAAAACCAAGCAAACTTCACAAACCCTACACAGCTAGACACATACCAGACTTCTTATAATCCTGCAGATGAAATTCCCATCAATTTCAAACAGAAATTAGAAATTACTATGACATCATTTCATAAACAACAACAAAACCCCCCACATTCTTTTGATTAAGTAACAAAAATAGCTTTTTATTTTATTTTAAAAGAAAGCACAGAACTGGTAGATCAGCTGTTCTTACTACTTCACAGCAATTAACCTGAATTTTTACTTGAATATTTTAAGCATTGTCCTACCAGCACACAGGTGTTTATGCTTTTCAGTTTTTAGAGAGAAATGGTATGTAAAGTGGATATCCAAATAAATAATTTCAAGTATAGTAACAAATGCTGTTCAATGCACAAAACTAAGTATTAACAAAATCGTTCAAGAAATATATTTGAGTACCATTCTTCAAAGATGGCTTTACACTCCATAATACATTTATCCTTGCTTCAAAATGAGCCATTTCATAATGTATTAATTTGAACTTAGTATTACTTTACTTACAAGACAGCTACAAATGCTTTCCATTTTAGAATGTTTTATTCTCAGTTCAGCACTGTACTTCTTCATCAATACCTCTAACAGTTAATTTCAATATTCACTTTAATCCATTAAGAAAATCAAGGCGTAGCATTCAATAGTTAAATATTTCTTCATCTGGGTATTATGAAAGCGTCCCACACAAAACCACAGATGTGTTGGTAAAACTTTATGATGAACATTACAAAAGCACTGTAAAGCAGATTGGACTTCTTTAATGACCACAACACTATTTATCTCCTCACAAAAATAAAACGGCTTTGATAAAAAGAAGGCAAAAATTCCCCAACCGCAAGTCATATTTTTCTGTTGTGATTTCACGGTGACATTATCACGATGTCTTAGAGACATGGAGAAAAAAATGGAGACTGAATCAGTCTTGTCATGGTGTGGCTAGCAGAATACACCAAAGAACAACTCAACCCGACTCGTCCATTAACATTCAGAGGTTATTTTCTTCTAGTTTCATCAATTAGATGGATTCCTTCACCAAAACTAATAGCAGCCAATCCTTCATATACAACAGCTCAAAAGACAAATATGCCTAAAGTATGCCAATCTACTGACAGCACTACAAAGCAAAAAGCTCAAGTTCAATTGTTAATCTATACTTTCACTCCTTGTAAAATGAGAAGTGCTGCATCAAGCACTTTAGGTTGGATATTAGGAAAAATTTCTTCACTGAAGGGGTTGTCAGGCATTGGAACAGGCTGCCCAGGGAAGTGGTGGAGTCACCATCCCTGGAGGTATTCAAAAAGCGCGTAGACAAGGCACTTCAGCACATGGTTTAGTGGGCATGGTTGATGGTTGGACTCGATCTTAAAGGTCTTTTCCAACCTAAATCTTTCTATGATTCTAAGCCCTTAGCAGCACATAGATGCAAGTAATTCAAAGTATCACATGGCCAATTAAAGAGCATCACTGATCTAAAGGAAACACAGTGAGCATTTCTCCGTCAAAAGAATGACTAGCAGGTTTGTATGAAGTACCAGAGAAAGTCATAAGAAGCAATTTGGCTTTGCTCTGCGAGTTTACCACAGTCCTCTCTCCCCACCATTCTTTTTGGGGAAGAAAGGGAGGGGGGAAGGAGGTGAGGGGAAACATGGAAGAATAGATGGACTGAAGATTTTATTTGCTATCAAAAGCACATTAGTTCAATGCTTAAGTATCACCATTTTAAATATGCTGCAGGTGAGCACACACACACATATACCACTTCCTCTGGCTTACAACCTTAACGAAATATATCAACTAATCCATCAATATAGAGGTTTTTAAACATACCTGTTAATTACCACAGTTATAGTGAGCTGTCCCTAGTGCTTGCTCTTTTGCTTTTAGTTTAGGGGAAAAAAAAAAAAAGCTTAATTAAAGTAAAAAAAACCCAAACCAACAACTGTAAAGCATAACATATAATTTAAAGTCTTGACTTTTCAATATTTAGCACCGTATCCTGAGCAGGTCCTAATTTTGACTGAATAGCAGAAGATCCTGCAAGGTTCATTTCAGGCTGCAGGCATTTGATACTGAACTGACCTCACAGTATTTACATTCCCCTCAGGAAAATTTGGCATGCAGTCCAACTGGGGAAGATCAAATCTAACACTACTTGAGCTACCAGTGCTAGAAGCAAGCAGAATAACAGTGAAAAGAATAGGGTGAACAATAAGGGCACATATATAGAAATAAAATAGAAAGGAAGAAGAGAAAGAGAAGGTCAAACAGCAGAAGAAAAGAAGAATTGAAGAGACAAGAGTTGAAGACAGTTGTTTTTCTGATATAAGTAAGTCCCCAATTTTTTTTTTTTTCAAACTACTGGTGCAGGCAGGCCTTTCAACTAGTAAAAGCAAAATACTTTAACTCAAGGAAAATAAACTAATCAGAAAACTTGAAGTATTTGTGTCTGCTCAAAACAAATTAACAGCTGCCAACTACAGCTTTGTCTGCACTGCATTTGATTTCTTTTTGTGGTTGCCATACCTATGTCAAATTTGGACAGAAGAAAAACCCCAAACCATAAAACTCCCCCATAAGCTCTGCTTTTGACTATTCCCACTACAGCTGTAAGAGACACCTGTTGAATGTAGCAGTTAAAACAAATCCAAAACATATTCACCTCCATTCATTACCATTTAGGTCCCTACTGCTGCAAAGAAATTAGATAGGAATACAAGAACCAGTCAGCAAATCCTACTTCCATTTTTCCTAGAAGTGCTTATCCCATCTTCAAACAAGTGAAAAATTATGTTTGTTCTTTATAGATTCACTCTGCCAGCTACATAATCTCCTATAACCAGGCCTGGTAAAATTGTACAAGAGACACAGGTTCTGAACCAACTCCAGATTAATTTCTTCATCTCCTTGAAAAATTAACTAAAACCCTTAAGTTACCATAATTTTTTTGAAAACCCTATTTCCAACTGCACAAGGCAACTTTTAAACAAGGTAATAAAATAACTGAAATGCAAGAGTTCTTGTACAAGTTAATGTTGATTCCAATACCTGTCTAAAGTGACAGTACCTTCAATCCTCATTAAAAGTTTGAGAAGTTTCTGCCTGTTTTAATGACTTACAAATAGCATCACTAAAAGTCAAAAAAGAAAAACCAACTCCATTACTAAACAATGACTGCAAAAGACTCTCTCCCCCTCTTATTTAAAACCAGGTTGCTAATAATTCCAACTCCTCAGCCTGATTGCAGTCCCTTAGGTAGCCCAAGCTCAAATCATCAAGGGCTGTGAAACACAACAAACTCCACTTATAAGCTAATAGGACATCACTGCTTTAATCAACAGATTTTTTTTCTACTTATATCTCACTTCACATAGTTCTTTTCCATCTACAAAACTGCAAGATTTTCACATAACTTCTATATTTGAGCTCAAAAATGTTTTGAAGCAGCAGACAGCCAAACAAAAGATTATAATGAAGAGGATAAAGCACTGGCATTTGAATTGACTGCTGAATTTGATAGCACTTTTTGTTGTTTTAAACCACAAAGTGAGGAATCAGAGGCAACAGAAATCCCGAATTTCTTGTTAGGCAGGTTTGGCACTCTCACCTGAAGCTGAACAAAAACCACAACAGAGTGAGCTCCATTCTGAAGCATATTGCAAAATCTCTTTTGTGTTTAGCTTAGGGCACAAGAATAAAGAGCACTTCAGGAAAAGGTTCAGATTTTTCCTGATCTCTAGAAATCGTTTTGTATTTTGAATGTGAAGCAGAATGCAAGTGTTCCATGTAAGAAATTTGGAGTGAGGGTCCTTGAAAGAGCCATAAAAAAAATGTGTCCTGTACAAATATGTGTCTATGTGTGTGTACTTATATACAAAATATATATAAAAAATAATATAAAATATATAACCACTACTGGCAAAGAGAGGACCAAAATGATACTCTTTCATTTAATTTATATTTAAACAGAAGTCACTTTACCCATAATACTAGGTACATGTAAATAATTTCAAAACTTCACCTTTTATGCTGTTTACTATGCACTGTGCAATGTACTTAGCTAGAAAATTATACAGATTTAATGGTTTTGTTGTCAGTTTATCTGCTCTTAAGAACAAAAAACTTTTCTTAAACCATATTTGTGGCAAACACTGCAGAGAACATTTTAACCTGTGAAAGTTTTTAATTCAATTTCCAGGAAAAAAGCTTTAATTTAGTAATTGAGTTATCAGACAGACAGGAGCTGCAGAAAAAGAAATACAAGGCTCAGTACAAAAGGCAATAAAATTCAAACTACCTTTTCTAGCAGTGTTAGCACAATTCACACTCTGCTTCCTTCTAGTCTCATCTCCACACTACTTCAAGGCAAGGTTTATTAAGTGGCCTTGCTGCTTGCAATATTGTCAGTTCATTTTTATCTGAAGTTGAGTAAAAGGAGGGACATAAGCAGGAGACAGGCTGTATGGCAGAGATCAGAACATACTACTTTCTCAAAGTTCATCAGCTGGTGTAGTCCCTAGGCATGCTTGGATAAAGAGATAAGAAACTCTAAGTCAGTATTTTTTACTGACCACAAACTACAGACAGATATCCCAAGACTCTCATTGATGAGTAAGTATTTAGGCTCCCAAACTCTCCAAATTCATTGTAGAACAATTTTAATAACTACCTCATGTCTGATCAAGGATAACTTTAGTGACCTACTCCTGTAAAATTCGCCATATCAGAGATATTCTTAGGTGTTCAATTCAACCAACTAAAAATGTATGGGTTCAAATGTCAAATTTTTTTAACTCTGCAGATACAATAAAGAAGATTGATTAACTAGTAAAAGCTAAAATGTGACAAATTACACAAAAATTTAGTAACATTTGTGTGTTTTAACAACTTGAAACATTTTAGTGTTGCAGACCAGGTAAGTAACTGGTACCCACATCAAGCTTAGAAGACAGAGATTGTACCATAGAAGAGATTTAAGATCAGAACAGATTATATGAATTTCTAATGAAGTTTAACTTGCATCATTGTTCTGATTAATTAAGATAAACATTTCATGTTACGACATCGATTGCTCAAACACATACTTTTGTTTGTAATTTTCTTTTTCAATCTTCTGTATCAAACTTTATCAAAGATTTCAACCAAGAGGTTTTACATTTATCTAGAGTATTTTCTTTGTATATGGAAAAATACAAAATAAAGTAGCCTTAGAAAATGGTATGGCCAACATGTAAAAACAACCAACCAACCAACAAAAAAATCCCAACAGTCTTAGCCAGCTTTACTTTCTCCATCAAGAAACCAAGTTATCCTTTTTGACATTCAACTGGATTAAAAGGTTTTTTCTGCCCTGTAGGTATTTGAGAGTACCATGTGTTTATTCTTGTTGCTTACAACATTTTATTTCGAAGTGAGATTTCTGTCCTTCTTATAAACCAAGTTCATTGAAAAATTTTAAAGATGATGTATCATCTGTTCTTAGACATCACAAAAGATATTGTCAAAAATGATAAATGATAGACATTGGTCAGCAGCTGCATAATCTGTAGGATTTAACACAAAATTAGAGAATAAAAAAAATAAAATGACAATTTTGCTAGTAGTAGTAATGCAGCTCAGAAAAAAAAAGCATCAAAAGCTGTATTTTTGCAGGTTTTATACAATCTCAGTAGTCCTACTTACTTAGAGAGTAGTAAAGAACATGCAAGTTCCCATGAAATAGCAGAATTGAAAGATGGCAAAGATGGCATTTTAAATTACAGGTGTTTTTCTTTCAAAACCCTTTGTTTACTAGGACCCCTCTTACCTGGTCTGAAACACTGAAATAATTCCAGGTAATAAAGCACAAAATTCATGTTTTAAGTACTTACTTCTATTAAACATATGTATAATAGATTCTCAAAGAGGGAAAAAACAGGGTGCTAATTTTAAAGGATAGGTTGCTTGGCAATGTACCTTTCCTCACAAATAATTGTTCTTACTAAGTCACCATGGAGAAAGCCATGAAGAACTAAGTTTCTGAAGCCTCCTGAATATGCAAGTGGTTTTCTAATTGTTTATATAAAGCTCTGAGACCATCACAGGCCACACAGGCATTCAAAATGCTGTCTAAAAGCCTTTTTTTCCACTTCACAGATTTCAAACGAGTATTGAACTCAAATTATATAGGTCTGGAGCAGAAAGATGCAACTTCAACCAACTATTTAAGCAGACCTCCCTGTCCTACCCAGTACTGGGAAATAGGAATCTTTTTCCCAAAGAGTTTTACTGGAGTGCCTACGCTATCAAGTTCCCATTCCCAAACTACTAGTTCTGAAGGTGGCTACTGATGCAACTTCTTCCCTCTCAACATCACTGTCAGAGAATACCTTCCCTTCAACCAAATGCAAGAGCAAGTGAAGTGAACCGGAACGGCTATCTCCCGCATTCAAAAGAAAGAAGGCAAAGGAGGGAGGAGACAGAAGGGGGAAGCATTTAAATTTAGGTATTTACTTACTGAAACACAGAAAAAAACACACATACAGGCACCACGTTGGCAGAAATCCCAGCAGTCAGGGCTGTGGAGCTTTGCTTCCAGCCAGCATTTGCCTCAAGCTTCACAGGAGTTTTCTCCCTCTCTCACACGCACAGAAGCGTACCGAAGATCGCTCTGAACTGCCAACCAAAGTGTATCTCAGGTTTAATGAAAGCGTAATTCATTATAATAAGAGCCACTGTAACATAAACATATGCAGGAAAAACAGGCTTAGCGCAGCACCACAACAGACACTGGTTTTGATCCAGTACAACAAAACACTTGCAGACCACAGAAAAAAAGTGGGCGCAATTCCTTTAAAGTAAAAGCAGAACTTAACGTGCACCAGGTAAAATTTAGACCCGTAAAAGTTCTACCAAATAGTGGCTACAGCAAGCAGACTTCTCTGTTGGCAAAGTTCACAAGGTACCTGCCTGCCAGTTCAGGTGGTTTTGAAAGTGTCCCTCAGCTCCAAGTACTGCAGGACATGGGCACCGAGACGGGGAAAAGAAAAAGCAGCTGTGCAACACCCTGACACAACAGGCAGATGAAATGCTGGTACAGGCCGGAAAATAATTCTTAAGAGGGCACATTAGTTATCTTTTTTTGCAAAGGAGGGAGGGTTTGGGGAAAAAAAATGCATCACTATATTTACAAAGTAACGCAGCAACCATCTACATAAAAGCTATGATCAATCAGCATTTCCTTCGCTTTTTACCATCCCTCACACATTTTAGATAGCAAAAATGAAAGACCACAGATGAGTTCACTGTAATAATATCTCAAAAGCATATATTAGTTTTATCTGCTATTATTACTCAATCACCAATTCAGACCAAAGTTAGGGAAGAAATATTACCACTTCCAAAACCAGGATGTAAAACCAGGAAAATTAACTTACTAAACTGTTAACAGATATCAGAAAGCTTGAGTGTCTTCAATGTCTTCCTCATGGATTTCAACATTTCATGTAACAACTTACATACAGATTTTTTTTTTGTATTTTTAAGTAATTATCCATTAATTCTTATAAGTGTTTAAAAACTTGGTAATGGTTTTAAAAAAAGAAATAAATCAGTAAGTTCCCTCATGGTTTCAAGTCTATCTTAGTAAAACTAAAGCATTCAAGGTATTACCCAATTTAGAAACACACTTCAGGAAACAGACAGCTCAAAATATCAACCACAGATGTCACATTCAAAAAGAAACTTCACAAGCACAGTAATTCCTAACGTCCACATTTTATATTCTACCTGCTAGACTAACTTTGAAACAGGTTCATAAACCAGGGATAATCGGCCCTGCCAGACCTGCACACGAGTCAGACAACATGTTTTCACAGGGTGAACTTTTGCCACCCTTCCCTCTGGGAGAAATTCCACCGAGTTTGCTCCTAGGAAATCAGCTCCCACACTCCAACTCCTGTTACTGACTTTCCACTGCCACCGCTCCTTTCTGCCTGGTTTAGCTTCCACTCCTCCCCGTTCTGCAACTACTTCCACCCTTTTAGCCTTCTCCTTCAGTAAACCACTACCTCCATCCTCTTCCTTCCACATCCAGCCCATAAGCTGGTTTTTGGATGCAGTCCCACCCCTCCTCCTCTGACCCACACTCATTTCTCCCTGTGTCTAGGATCCTTCCACCTCCACATCCAGCTTCAGCATTGCAGTATTTTTTATTCTGCTGAAATATTTCAAGAACCAAGAAGCAAATGTTAAACCAGATAATAAATTTGTAGGCATTCCCAAAAAGTTCTCCTTTTCTGAACAGCTTTGCTCACTACAAAGATAAAAAGCACAGGTCAGTTCATTGTAATGTTATGTCCCAGTTCACCCATCTAATCATATGCCATTATTTGACCTAGAGGTCTTACCATGTAAGAATGAATCGAATGAAGGCTATGAATAACTTTAGTCTTTCCTTAATTTTAGTAAAATAAAGGTTAGAGGCAACACAAAAAGAACTAAATTTCTGGGAGGAACACTGTGATTTTTAGTACTGGAGGAAAACAGTCTGATCTGTTCTTATTTTTTTTTTCAAATTCTGTTTTTCCTTTCAAGGGCTTCACTGCAAACATGACTAGTTGTTCTCTGATGTTTTTGGAGAGTCTCAGCTGAATGGGAGAGGATCTTTATAATGCATATAAAAGACAAAGGTTCAAACAAAAGCTGAATTCTCAATGAGCACAGGTTTATTTCAGTAAACAACAGAAACTCAAGGCTGAAAAAGATCTTATCCCTTTTAATCACTTAATAAATTTTTCTTACCTTCCCAATTTTCAAGCTACATGCCTACAATAAGCAAACCTGCATTGATAAAAGTCTCTATAAAAGCATACAAAACCTCTATTTGATGTAACAGCAAACTCACCTCTGCTTTGGCCTGGGTTTGCCAATGCCTTGCTTCAGCAACAGGCAAGAATTGTTCCAATAAATACAGAAAAAGGTAAACTTTGACACAAAACCCTAAAAATGAAACTTTAACCTTCTTAATTCTTTAAGTTTTTAAGAACTCTTTCAGTCAGCTTTTGTATTGCCCAAAAAGTATCAGTTCTACAGCAGAGTCAAGAAATATCAAATTCTAACACCTAAACAGCTTATCTAAAAGTATTTTTGTAGAAGCCAAACTATGTAGACTGATGCAAAGTTCCTCAAATATCATCCTTGGACTGATTTTTAAAACAATTCTATTTGGTAAATTAATAGCTTAAATAATATAAACATGGTTTAAAAAAAAAAAACCAAACCAAAATCCTAACGTATGTTCAGAACAACTGAAATTAAAATAGAAAAAAAGGGAAGTAAGCAAATGCCTGAGTTTAGATAGTCAGGTGGTTTTAACAAGCAATAAGGGTTTCTTAAACACATGCGTATAAATAAATACACACACACACACATACACACAGAGAAAGACATATTTATGTAATTTTATGGCACTCAAAACCAGTACCTTGGTGCCTAATGACTGTGCAGTCATCATGAGGTACTAAAAAAAAAAAAAAAAAAAATCCTCATTGATCTTAACAGGTGAGGAGTCTGAAGCCCGTGACCAGGTGTGTCTTCTCTAATTGACAAGAATCATACTGGGATTGTCATGTGGGTCCATTTCCTTATGCACTCATAAATAATGTAAGTAACTTAAGCTTCCCATACTACTATCCAGCTTAAACCTGTTTTGAGGATAAAATCCTTCACTTTTCAGACCTCAATGAGTGCTTAATACATTAAGCATAAATAACTAGTTCAGTGAAGTATTCAAAGCAGATCAAAAGAAAATCTCAAATTTTTCAGCATGCTCTGCCATCATTTTCAAACTGAGTTTTCCCATATCTTGTTTTACTTCATGATAAAGAAGATTCAATAGTTAACTGATAATAAACTGATTATTAAAGGTTATATTTGAATGTGTCGATTCTACAGTCTTACAGCTCTGTATTCCAGGTAAAAATTTAGTTATTGTATAAATAAAGATTACACCCAAACCAAGCATTACTTAGAAAAGTTTTCTGACGAGTTCCCATCAACTGATGAGGAAGGGCTATCTGTGCACATTTCTAACATTAAGTAAACAAAACCAGACTTTCTCACTCCCAAAGAGACAACACACTTTAACAATGTAACCACATCTCATGCAAACATAAACAATATATTATGGCATTACATTTTTTTTTTAGTCCAAATAACAAACACCACCTTTTGTCATTTGCATTTACAAGGGATGGGGAAGATGCGGGGGGAAGGATTCTGTCATTACTAAGTATTAGATTTCTTCTACTAACCCCAAAAAACTGCAAGAAAGGTCAAAGTCTAGCTAGCATCAACTTACTAATACAACCCTATACAAAAACAAAACCACTTTATGCAATGGAAACAACTCTTATTTATCCCTGTTTCAGAATATCTTTCCTTCTTAAAGCTAGAACAAATTCAATGTCATGGGGAAAAAAGAAAGTGTAAAATAGTCACCATTTGGTATTTACTTATTCAGAAGATGAATGTACACATCCCAAGAAAAATACAGCGTCCTTTAAAAATAATCACATTTCAATGCAGTCTGTATCCCGAGTCATTTGTTTGAAATGCCAGTCCAAGGAATGTTAAGGTTTAGCTGACGATTATCTCCTCGACATTATCCCAATTTGATTATACAGTGTTTACTACATCAAAGCCAGAAAAAGCACAGTAATCGATTCAGCGACACACCCACTTGGAACACTGAAGACCTATTATTAAAGAACCATAAGAATAATTTTCAAAAGGTTTTATTTTCAAACACAGTCTAGCATAATATCTTACCATAAAGCAAGGTTGTCAAATATTTTTATTCAACCCACATATTTGAAGCTGTGCCTCAGAAGTTTGGTGAAATTATTTATGTGATCAGGAAACTTGACTATCCTTCTTCTCTTTTATTGGACACAGTACAGAAATCCAACAGCCAAGTTCCACATGGCTGAATGCATCAATAGCATTAACATTCATTCCCTTGTAACTTTGTAACTCATACCAGACATAAACCAACATATTTGTTTCAGGCCTGATCACGAACAAGTTTTTAGTATCTCTGGTTTTAACACAGTTTTATTATGCTGTAATCAACATATTTAGGACATGTGGGGGTGCCTGTATAGCACAAGGTCATAACAACCTGCGTTGTTTCCCACTCAATGCGGAAGTACCACAGCAGTTTAGATTCAGACAACTAGAATTATTATAATCAACACATCATCCAGAGTTACATTGCCTAGGATTATAAAATAGTGATTATAATGTTGTCACCTTGTCTAAGTTAGCTCTCGCATCTTCTCTAGCACTGGTAAGGCTGAATGCTAGACAGCTTTAAAAGGAGAAACTATCATTGGGCAGCAGTTTAAATTCAGCCTGAGAGGCTACACAACAAATATATATTTAACTAAGGATGCCAAACTGGTCACATCATGTGAACCTTTCAGCAGGATTGACAGCACTATCCCTGCTATCCTCCTACATCTACCAAATCACAGAGAAGTGTTGTTTGTGCAACATGTTTTCAAAGATGCAGCACAACTTTTAAATATAAACAGAGCTATTTAGAGTTGGCTATCAGCAAAACAATCAACTTAATGTACATCTTAACTGTTATGGTAACACCTTGAACACAAGATCTTATAAGGACAAGAGTACACAACCAACCTACCACTTGGTAAGTTTGTGCATAAGCGCATCAGTCACTCTACAATAGTTGTCCACATGCTTTTTTTTTTATACTAAGAAAACTCAAGTTGCTATTTTCCAGTTACTATAGCTAACACATTCTTCATAGGTTTATTCTACATGAATAAGTCCCATCTGAAAGTCTAGAAGAATTTCTTTTTATATACACAAATACAGCTTTCTTTAATTTTTCACTCATCTTCATTTAATAATCTGAAGAGAACACCAGAAGTGAAATCCTTAGTACATTTGTGTCCTCAGCCTGGTGTAGTTCTTGTCAGTTGCTATACAACACTAGTGTAATATAAATTACAAGAAGGCACAATACAACGGTAAAACAAACATGTCAACTATTAACAAAAAGTCCCCTTCTAGAGAACACAGCACCAGTTCTAACCAGATATTTGGGACATTATCCTTCAGTACTTTTTTTAAATTTTGTTTAGGATCAAATCAAACACGTTCCTATATAAAATAAACCATGCAACACATACGCAACACCCATCTCACAATGTCTACAATGCAACTTACACAGAGCAGCTACCTTTTGCTCAATACTAAGACACAGAAAAACCTACCTGCAGCTTATAACCTCTATGACTATTAGTAACCTTCACTCATAGAAGTTACCCCACTGACGACACTATTCATTTAAAGATGGCAAACCAAACACACAGTATAGTGAGTAAAAACTCCTGAATGAATCGAGAAAAGCCTGAAAACTGTGAAGTAACAGAAAAAGAAGCATATTAACAAGACCAATATACATAGGTGCCACTTTAAAATTTTCCAGAAAAGGATGGTCTAACTATCTAGAGAGGAAAAGCTTGCAAGAATTTGTACAGATCTGATCAACACGACCTCTGGACTTCTACATAAGAGCTCTACTTCCATGCCTCTCATTCAAAAAGACAATACACACAGCAAGTCTACCATAGTGGACACACTCTTCAAAGCATACTACAACCTGAATAAAAAGATAATGAAAATCAATGCCAGAAGCAGAAACAGAAGGTCTGCAAAGAAAATAGCCACATTAAACCTTCACAGTGGCTTTAAACTATGTAATTACTAGAGAATAGGGCTGAACCAAGACTCTTCTCCCAGTGACGAAGCAAGATCTTGCCTTTCTGAAAGCATTTATGACATGACAGTGTACACACACAAGCGTCAAACAAACAGACAAACTCAAGGTATTCTCGACTTGCAAGGACATTTGTTGCTAGATGGTTACACTCACAGCAGAAATTTCATTTGGATATGCATACTCAAGCAGCTTTAATTAAAAGTATTAACACAAAAACTCAAGAAATTGTTTTAGCTGTGCAGAATTCAGTAAACAGAGGTCTACATACACTATGACAAGCTTGAATACTCCTTTTAGATTTATAGCATAACATTTAAATTCAGTCTGGAATACATTCAAGATTGCAGCAACATTTAGACAAACTATCTGAAAATTATAGTATTGTGACAGATAAACATTCAACTTACTTTACATAATATCTTGCACCTTCAAAAGTATAAGCTTCTTCCCAACCTGTGGGTAAGTCTGGAAAACAAGTAGCAAAACATTCCAATTACCTTTTGAAATGATGCTAGCCATACTGGTCTACTCCCTAAAACTAAGGCAGTTAAAATACTGTGTGTCTGATTCCAGTTGTTGAAAACTTTAGCCCTATAAACAAATATTTTAGAATTGACTCACAATACTGTCTCAGTTTAAATTCTGTAATCCAAGAGAAGCTACATGCATGAAAATCTGATTTGGATTTCTCATTCTGAAATAATAACAATAAGGGTTTAAGCGTGGCCTTATTTAACAATGTTCCTTCCTTTGACCAGTAACTAGAACTCATGGTCATTGCCAGATCTTTCTGCTTGGAACTTCAGTAGCATCAAATTACCTGGCAGGCAGAGAGCTAAACAAAAATCCATTTACTGAGTTTGCGTTACATGCAAGTCACAAGCATCTTAACAAGCATGATATCAACTACACCACAGAGTATTAGCATTATATTAGCATAATTCCACCACTGTTGTGACTAACAAGTGTTCCTGCAGTGTTTACAACTCTATTCAATTTTACATGAAAATAATTTTCAATGCAAATCTAGTGGAGGAAGTAGGTATGTCTTCTCCTTCTCCATTATCACTCTTAAGAGTCAGGAGCCCGCATATAAAAAAGAAAACCCCACCACGAATGGTCAATTTTTTTCAAGTAACAGCTTCCTGATGTAATGGAAGCTTTGAAGATGCTGGGCACCTCTATGCAAGTCTAGATACATCGCTACCCTTAAAAGTTTGCCCCAGTTACTAAAAACAATAATTAATATGTAGGACTCGCTCATTGAATTATAAAAGCAAGAATGCATTTCCTAATTAAAAGAAAAAAATTTTCAGTCCAGGTCATGTGAGATACCCCCCCCCCACCCCCCCCAGTTCACTTATTTGCTCAGGCTGGCTTTTTTCTTCACTCCTGTCTTCTCTAGAACAAAAATCAAGGTGTCTTTTGCTAACAGCACAGGGCAAAGTACAGCAAACAGGAAGTCTCTCTAGCAGAAGTATTTATGACTGCTGTAACAACTTTGCAAAAATACCTTTCCAGTGCTGAATATCTCAAGGAATAAAAAGCACTTCAGTTCAGAATGGAGGACAAAGCTTTCCTCATCATCCAGTAAATATCTTACGGTATTATTTAATAAGGAGTTTTATAATAATATACACTTCCAAAAGAAGTGTTATTCGCTCAAAAATTGTTTCTTAAGAGAAGACATATTTTGAACATATTTTGACTAGGTTCCAAAAAAATGGTCAGGGAAAAACAAGACATAAAACCCAGAGTTAATCCGTTTGATTACAACTATGTATGGAGAGATTCATTAACATACACATGAATGAGGAAAACTACAGAAACAGGTTTGTTTCGCAGATACTTCAGTATCTGATTGATAAATCACGGTCAGTATATTCAAGGTCATGCCTCACTCTTGTGTTCAGAAAGAAGTTTAATTTACCTGATAATAACTCTGCTATGCTACATACAATACTCCAGGTACTCAAAAGCAAACTGCATTTCCTTCAGAAGGCACTTAATGGCAGAAACAAATGAGACACTTAGCAAATTACTGGGAAATCACCATCAGTCAACAGAGACGCTGGTAATAGTTTAAAAAAA
The DNA here is from genome assembly GCF_964188355.1 of Buteo buteo. Classification (NCBI taxonomy): domain Eukaryota; kingdom Metazoa; phylum Chordata; class Aves; order Accipitriformes; family Accipitridae; genus Buteo; species Buteo buteo. The sequence continues at coordinate 16,600,414 of NC_134189.1, read as the reverse complement.
GAATTAATACTCAGCTAATGCTAGCGTCCAACAAGCAAAGCACTTCACATACATCTGCCCCCATGCATATTGCTGTAAGTGAAGGCCAGTTTCTCAATTAATCTGGGTACTGAAAGCGGTGGAAAGAGAAGCCTGATAGCAATCAGTAGTTCTATTTCCCGGCATTAAATGACTTCTTACAAACAACAGACCTTCATTGCAAATCAAACTGCAGAGTTCTAATAGCCAGAAACCTGTGCTTTTTAAACTATTCCCAACTCAAAAAAAAAAAAAAAAGAAAAAAGAAAGGCTGCCCGCAGTTTTCTAAAAGGCTGTTTCTGATTTCTTAATGCGTAAGTATTAACCAAACATAAAAAGCAAATAATCTGATATAGTCCAATTCAGTTGCAGATTTTCCTGCGATTATCCAAGTGATTACACACATAAAAACAACTGCACTTATTACTACACTCCACCACCTCCCAGCGGCATATGCAGCCTGTGTGCAATGCCAGCAGTCGGAGTTTGGCTCTGGGTCTCCAGAGTGTCTGCTGTAAATCCTCCTCCTCCAGCACCTCCTGCTGCTACTTCTCCAGAGTGGAACAAACAGCAGTAGCAAGGAAGACCGATTCCACCCTCCTCCCCCCAAGTTATTCCTAACGTTTCAGTCCCTTTTCCTCCTACCTATTCCACCCCTCTCAGTCACTTCAAAACCACCCACACTCTCAGCCTAGATGGAAGTGCAGGGAGGAAAAGGGCTTCTAGGTGACTAGTGAAATCAGCCTCCCCGTTTCTAGTGTACCTATCGTGGTTACATCTAGGTACGGCTGGAAACAGAGGTAAGGTGTGTGGTTTAACGCTAACCCGAGACAGGATGCTGTGCAGGTGAATAGCCGGGGTAGCCTGTAAGAAGCACCAGAGGAACGAGGCGGTCTCCGATGGCAACTACACAACGTTATAGGGGTGATACAAGGCGAGGGAAAGCGAGGGGAGAAAGAGGGATCACACGGGCACGGAGGAAAGACACGGGGGCAAAGGAGAGCGTTGTAAGAAAAAGGTGGCGAGCCGGACACGCGGGGCTGCGCCGTAATGTCATTCTTCCTCGACCCGGGGGGCAAACAACTGCGAGAAGTGAGGGCAGCGCGGGGCGAGGAGTTGTCTCGGGTGGCCGCGGCGGCCCCCGCGGCGGCCCGGGGGCGCCGGGGCGAAGCCAGAGGCGCTGCCCGCGGCGGGGAAGGGGCGTCGGGGCTGAGCCCGCCCGGGGGACGGGGCGCGGGAGCCCGGGGGATGGAGGGGCGGGGGGCGGCCGCGGGGCGACGGGCTCGGCGAGACCCCGGGGAGCGGGGAGGGGAGGAGGGAGGGGAGCAGGGCGGCGCTCGCCGGGCCGGGCCGGGCCGGGCCGGGGAAGGGCCGGGGACCCCGGCCGCCAGGCGGGGCGCCTACCTGCGCTGCGGCGGTGCCCGGTGATCACGGCCTCTCCGGTGAGCGGGTGCAGCCAGGTCGTGCTCTTCGCCTCCTCGCTGCGGGGACGGACACACGGACCGAGTCAGGCAGGCGCAGCCCCGCCGCCGCCTGCCTTCCCTCCCCCCCCCCCCCCACCCCCGCCCGCCCCTCCCGGCCCCCCGCCCGCCGGCCCAGCCCCGCTCCACTCCGCTGCGCTCCCCTCCTCGCCGGCCCCCCGCTCACTTGATGAAGAAGACGCGGCCGCCCTGGCTGATCCCGTAACTCCAGCTGCCGGGCAGCGCCCGCAGCCGCTCCGCGCTCAGCTCCGCCGGGGCCGCCATGGCCGACCCGTCGCCGCCGCTACCAGCGCAGCCGGGGAGAGCTGAGGGGAGCGGGGAGGGGGGGGGGGGGCGGCGCGGGCACGAGCGAGCGCGTCCCCGCCGCCGCCGCCAACACCTTGGGGAGGGGGAGGGCGCAGCGCGAGGGGGAGGGGGCGCCAGCGGCCCGCCCCGCCCCCTCCCCGCCCCCCGCCGGCCCGCCCCTCCCGCCGCGGGGGCGCGCGCGGCGCCCTGGCCGGCCGCCCGCGGGGGCGCGCCGCCTGCCCCCGCCGCGGCCGTTGGGGCGGGGCGGGGCGGGTTCCGGCGGGCGGGAGGGCGGGAGCCCCGCCGGGCGGCGCCGGCTCCTCACAGGGGCGTCTATACCGCGGAGAGCGCGGCGCGGCGCCGCGGGCGGGAAGGCAGTGCCCGTGAGGCGGCGAGGGCTGCCCCGCAGAAGGCCCGGCCGCGGCTGGCGACGGTGGTGCGGGCGGAGGGGGGCCTCGCCCGGACGGCGCGGGCGGGCGCGGTCCGGTAACGGTGTGAGGAGCGCGGGGGCCGGGTCGGTCCTGCGCCGCGGGGACTGCGCTGGGCCGAAGGCACGGCGTCTGAGCTGGCCGGGGAACGAAGCCCCCGCTTCTTGCCGGGGGGGGGTTTCCCACCGGCCGGGGCCCCCCCCCGCGAAGTCCTGCCGGCGGGAGGCACCGCCTCCGGCCATCTCCCGTCGGGTCTTCAGGACGCGCGTTCCCACAGGAAATTAAAACTTTTGTCGAATTTCCTCCAGGGGTGCACACGCTCGTCTCATACCGTCGACTTCAAGCTTTCTAAAAATTTCCTACGTAGAAGTATAGTCTTCGGAAGCCAGAGTGAAGAGGTGCCCTGTTTGCTCCTCACGTAAACAACACTGCCCGCACTGTGTGCCTGTCCTTTAAAAGATCTAGGGTATGGCGCGCATACGTGTTTTCAGTGTCTAGGGAGATGGTGGTAATTCAGGTAAAATCCACGTCTGCAGAAATGAAAGTGTGTGTGTGTGTACTTTTATTCACCTGAATAACCTGATCGCATGTGCATTTATGCATAGCTATGCACACCTTTAAGTTACACGTGACAAATGTAAATTACTAGAACTGCGTCGTGACCGTGATATTTCTAAGAGAATCTTGCCCTACCAAACCACTTTCTGAATGAGGAGTAAAGCTGGGAAGTCCAATGGTATTCCTGTGTCCACAAAAACATTTGAAATTCACAGCTGACCGTGTTCTGCATAGCAGCTTTGTGCTCTCTCCCATTCTGAACACCTTGGGAAAAATAAAATTTGACAGAACAAGTTGCTGTGTGGTTTGGTCCCCATCACACCATATAGTCAAAACCTTAAAGCCCAGTTGCCCCACACGAGATATTCCAGACCTGAAGAGAAGCGAACATGTGAGCAGATCTTAAGTTATCTTTAAGTAACTGGAGATAAGAATTCCTCCCTGTCCAACAATACCCTTCATTTCCACTCACCGCTGACAGCATCTGAGATTTATAGACTACCAGAAGATACACTGGAGAAAACACAAGTTATTCTACAAACAGTTCCCTTCTCTCCTAAGAGCAAGAGCCCTTGGATGATGAGTAAAAGTGAATAATGACTCTTCCTCTGAAGGCCTGTGGAAAGCTGCCTGGCAACAGCGTGGGGGAAATCACATGTGTTTTGGGCTCCTGGCGTGGTAGTGGTCATATCCCGATACTTCCTCATGCAGCCTAACTAAAGCAAAGACCAAGTGCTCTTGATCTCTAGAACACTAGATACCTTCCACCATGCAAAATCAATTTTCTTCTCTGGCAGAGAAGGACGTGCAGCACAGCTAGGCTTATATTGGCGCAGATCCGTAAATTAGGTATTTAGGTAGGATTTCAGTGCATAAATCCTGCCTAATCCCAGCATGTGCTTTGCCAAACGCCTTCCTTAGGCAACTAAATTTTGCCAGTACCTTGCCTTGCAGCCTTCTTTCTGCTTTGCATATGTTTAGAGTTGCTACCATCTTGGTAAAATCAAGAGCGTGGTACCTAAAATATGCCAGAGCCTGGCTGAATTCTCAGGCAAGGCATTCCTCCAAGTGCCGCAGAGGCCTGATAAATCGGTTGCATTCAGGCCACACCCAAGAAGGACAAGATTAGTTTCTGTATAACTCATAGCAAACAGGTTGGCGGCAGAGTCACCACCACGAACACTACAGAAAACCTCTTCAGCCTGAAGGATGAAGGCCATTTAAAACCATGTCACTCTCTTCTCAGGAAAAGGCTTTTGCTCCAAGCTATAAGCTACTCTGAACTGAGACTATTCGATGAGTATACTGAAGGTGCTCCTCCTCACCCTTTGAAGTCACATTATTTTGCAAATGTAATTATTGGGCTATAGGGTGGTGACATGACTTGCTGGTCTCATGAATAGGAAGCTCATCTGGGGAGTGATGGAAAATCTTGGTTCTGCTCCATTTTTTCAGGAACTCTTATGTATTTTGTGTTAAACAGTCATCAAATAAAATTCGGTATAAGTTCTGGAACACATGGAACGTACGTTATGACTGTATTTGCAGATACTGATCCTGCAAGGTGCCATGTACCATGAACGCGCAGTGATTTCTGGGAGCTCAGAGTTTTCCAATTTTGTGGAACAGAGCTCATGAATTTCCAAAGAATGTGAGGGAAACCACACCTGCATCATTTGTGCAGGCTGGTGCCGGCAGTTCTTCTATTTGAAGGCAGCTGTTGGTTCCATAGTTAAAACTTTTGCTTCAAAGTTAGTCTAAGAGTTTGGTAAAAACAAATCACACATTGAGTTTTCGCAAAGTTCAGTAAGAGTACATCTTTTCTACAGTCAGATAAGTGCTTGAATGCTCTTCAAAGAGGGACTCAAGAATAATAATTTTTAAAAGCTACATCACTAAGGGGAGTAAAAATCTCTTTTAAAAGGAGTTTATATCACCGTAACAACTCCATGCATAATTTAAGATACTACATATTGTACCTTTCACATCATTATTTTTTACTGTAAAAATGAGCTAAAGATTCCAAATGTGAAATTGGTCAACCCGATTTATAAGACTCGGAGAAATCCATCAGGATGCTCCCATCTGGCCAACACTTTTTTTCCCAGAAGAGTTGAAGACCAAGTGTTGGAGTGGTGACCACCACTAACACAACTGTTCTCTGCTTTCTGCATGTATGGCCTGATCTATCTGCTGCTCCTGTCACCAATGGGAAGTGGATAGAGGATGTGGAGCAAGTTGTTAATCTGTATGTGAGGCAGAGCCCTCCCACCAGTATATCGGCCACCCATCACTGGGAGCTTGGGATAAAAAGTAAGAACTCCACTGAGCTTTTTCCTGTGGTTCTCCATTCTGACCCCACCTTTTTTCCTTCCTCTTTCACCTCCCCATGACTGTACCTTTCCTAGCAACTCCCTCAGGGTCAGGGAGGACTAAGGGAGCAGTAAGTTTATTGATGTTTTAAAAAAAAAATTTTGGCTCAATAATGTATTCATAATAAAAATATTTAAAATTCCTGGGGCAGAAGAACCCTGCCCACAAGACAATGAATCCCTTTAAATGGGATTAATTAAAAACCAGCATTGGGAGAACATTCATTGAGTAAGACTCAGAGAAATCCACCCACACCTCTCCCAACAAGTATGAGGTGACAATGAACATATGATGAGCCAGGAAAAAAAGGACTACATCTAAGCATAGCACCTGACAAAGCCAGTAGCCTCTGAAGCAGGGAGTGGACTGCAGTCCCGACGCTCCACCTAAAGCCTCTTCACAGAACTGTGTTCATCAGGATTGATTCTGTGTCAATATGAATCAAATTGGATGAGGTTATTTCATGGAGTCTGTGACTTCACATTTTTTATGCTGTTTAACTAGCAAGGCAATATAATGCTTAACATTGCAAGAAAAGACCATTGGTGGTGGTGTGGATTTATATTACGCATTCTCATGAGGGAGCTGCTTCCGAAGGGCGGGTTCCTTTGTGCCCCATCCCTAAATGTGAATTTTTCTTGCCTCTGTACCAATACTGCAGCCCATGGTGAATTAGGTCAGTTTGCTGATCTGGTAGAAAATAAATCACAAATCCTCTCAAATAATTCATTTCCCCTCAGATCTATAAGCTGATCCAACTCATCCTGAGATCACTTGATAACTAGATCCAACACATGGGGTAGGAAGAGAAGAACCACTCCATGTAGGCTACATTCCTCAATGACAGAGGGAGGGAAAGTCAACAAATACGCTGATTGACGTTCTCTGGAGTCAGGGTATCTCTGTGTAGATGAAAGGAACAATTAGCCTTGGTCAGAGGAAATAAGAGAGAGGAAAAAAGCTGACTAACACAGCCTCTGCAGACAGCTCTGTTGGTAGAATGGAGCCTCTTCTGTGCTCTAAATAAAGAGCCTGATAACAGTTCAGGGCTCCTGTCTGGTAGCTCTGAAGGCTGCAAGCTTCTCTGGGGGTCATTGGTACAAGTGGCAGAGTAGTCCTCTTCTGGGTTGGCGTAAGGCATCAGTCTGAGTGAACAAGCATTGGGTCATTAGCCTCCCTGTCATCAGCATTAGATAGCCTAGCAGACTGTTTTCACAGGCTGTGAGATACAGAACTAAAGCCTGCACTTACTCAGGCAGTAGAAACAACACATTGTTTTGCAGTTTAGTAAGTTTTGCAATCTGTGCTTGACAGAAAAAGCAGTTTTGCTCATTTCAAAACTTTTTTTTTAGCCACAGTTAATGATTTCCAGGTATAGCTGTGTCATGTGAAAATTTTGCTACCTTTGGGATAGTGAATCCTTATACGAGACTGATTTCTTTTAAAGATCCTGCTAGACTAATACAAAACAAACTCCAAAGCCAGAGCATGACATTTGCTTTTCCCTGGCAGGCAACATCAGAAAGGCAAAAGGGCTTATTACTCTCTGAACCAGCATCATCTTGTCAGAATCATATTGACCATTCGGTGCAATTTTGAACAGAGAACACTCTTTTTGTGACAGGTCCCTTTTCAGAGACTTGTTTACCTTACTGTCCATATCACATATACCATGGTGAGCTTCTCACCCAGTCTTCCAGCCTGAAATGATGGATGCCATAATTGGGACCTTCAGGTTTCTTTTACTGATCGTATAATATTCAATACCTCAAAAAAGATTGAGGCCTTAAGATCAAGAGCTGCTTTGCTGGAACCTTCTTTTCTTTGTTTTCACACCATTTCAACAGTATTCTTGTTTAGGAAGCCCTCAAGCCTACCATAACAATGGCTGTCTGTGAATTTCACACAACAGTCAAATGACATTTTTTAATCATATTTATTACCAGGATTAGTTTAAAATAATATTAGGAAGGAAAGAATTTGTGAGGGAAATGCAGTTCTCTCAATATCCCACTTGTCCTCTTACTAGCAGTTGTTAGCCACAGCTGGCTGAAGCCAGGAAATTCATCTTTCAGTTAACCCTTTCATTTGAATCATCCAGAAGAAAATCATATACAGTACAACACAAATAAATTCTCTGTCTCTCAGCTGGCTCCTCTGTGTCACAGGTCTCTTCAGTATCTGGTAGACTTCCAACATCTGCTTTTCTTCACACAGTTCTCTTCATTGCTGCTGTCCAGCTCCTCAAAACCCTGCTCTGTTTCAAACTCCAGGAGATGCAGAAGCTTTCTCTCTTCTGAAAGAAGCAGAAGGTGACCTGTGTGATTCCTAAGAATTGTCTTTGTTCAGTAATTGCTTGAACAAATAAGGAGAAACTTAATGTGGAATATCTGGAAGGGCTTCACCTGTGATTTGCATTATGGAAGATACACAGAGCCCTGTGGCTGCAAGGGTTTTCACTTATGTGATCTTTTCTCATATCTTTTCTCATGTGCATTTCCCTGCCCCTGCCCCCCCTTTTTTCTTCTCAATGGAGCTAGTAAGAATTTCCAGTATCTTTGTATTTAATAGTACAAACTTTATAATGAATTTTAAGCTCTCCCCATTAAACTTTCAGCAACTGATAGTCTGTTTTCAGAGTAAGGCGAAATAATAGTGTTTCACCCTTGAGACTTTTGTAGACACCCTTGTTGCAACCTTGATGACATTTTCCATAAAACCATTATGTTGTGGATACCTTGGCCGTGAAGTGTTTTAAGTGATACTATTTTTGCAAGACATTTAACATCATAATCAAATCATGGTCCATTTTCTGTAATTACCACAGTTGGTGTGATACGTATGTCAGTCTTTATGGACTAGACATAAGATTACCAGTGTAGCAGTGATATTCTTTGATAGTGTTATAGCAGAATAACAAGAAAAGTAATCTATTTTTAATCTGTAATTTTCCCAGCATCATAGGCAAATCCAAGCCACCTCTTAACTTGTTGATCTGAGGTTTCCTTGAGTATATTTAGATACGAGCTAGTATCTGTTCCAACAGTTGTTTTGTTGTTAAGAGCACTCACCTTTTATCATCTTAGCACTTTCTTTCTGGCCTGGACTCTTTACTAGAAATTCTATTCTTATTTTGCTGTATTTTCGTGTACTTCAGCTTTCCTGTGCACATCTTTTTCATTTTATCTTCATGAACTCCATTTCTTCCATAGTTTCAGCCCTCCCAATGGGAGGTAAGACAGAGTTTTGTTCTGTCACATTTGTTTCCTTTACATCTGATTTACATTTTACTCGCAGTAAGAATATTTTGTTCACTGCATGACAGGAGTTTTACCTACTTGTGCTGGATAGGTATATAACTGAAAAAAACATTATTGAAACTTTACCTGCAAAATTGTGTCCAACTCATATTCATTGTATTTCAGGTACTGAGATTGTATTTTTCTGACAGAATGAAGGTGTCTCCCAAGGCTGCTTTTACAGCAGCAGTGGGCTAGTCAATATAGTCAATGTAGTCTATGGTGCAGTTCTTATTCTGATGTAGGTACCTGTATCCACTCAGCAGAATCACACCTTGAACTGTTCTGACTACATTGACTAGCACTCTCTTAACAACAATGGGATTCTTCCCCAGGCAGAAGTAGAGACCTATATCGTAAACTGCTGTAGTCAGAGGAGACAAATCCCATCTGAAACACAACTATCATTTGAAGAGTTCCCAGAAAGAACCCTCCATACAGACTATTTCTTTTAAAGACACTGATGGGGAGCTTTTGCAAAATGTTTTTGCTTCTTATGAATATAGCTGTGCATTTTCTTCCAATCAGTCTCTTCCATTATTTCTTGAAAATTTACTCTGGTTGATTGCATTTTTCAGACTTCACCTCTGAATCTTGAGATCTGCTCTGCTGCTCCATTTTGTGATGTGGTTGTGTAGCATCAGCTGGCTTCCCTTTCAAAGCCTGTAATCAGATCTAGCTCTCTTCTGCAGCCAAGTTAATTCTCACAGTCTTTACTAAGCTAAAACTGTGTTCTTCTAGAATCCTTTTTCTGAGTTTTGGGTCTCTTGATCCCTATAGTATTCTGATCTCACATCTGATTTTGAAAATTACAAAATTGACAGTACTTTCAAACATTATAAGTACCTTGAAAGATTTCCTTTTTGGTTTCAGTTATACAACTGCTGTGTCTCAAATATTTCAGTCTTTCCAAGAGCGCAATATTTTCTCAAATCTCTATAGCACAGGATTTCTCATTTGCAATCTGGTGCTTCTGGTCTTGCAGTACTCAGAAAGAGAGTTAGTTACCTTAATTCATCTTCCTTTTCGTCAGTCCTATCTCCTTTTTAAAGAAAAATTGTGTTATTTGATTGAATCTCCTCCAACCATATCCTCCATTTCTGGAGAATTTAATCTGCTTTGAACTTTTTTAGTTTCTGCTCCATAGTGTTCTCCATTTACCACTTCTAGTTTTTTATTTCTCTGTGCCATCTTTTGTTTTTACCTCTGCTGGTGCTCACATGTAAGGCTTTTCAGTTGCATTAAAGAAAATGCTAGATTAGTGATAAAAAAGGCATCTTTACTACAAGAAAAGGGTAACATGCATATATGTGAAAGTAATAAAGATACAAAAGAGGAAGGAATTTGTGAAGGAGAAACTAAATATGCTCCACTAAGCCAGTTGCTGGCAGCAAGTATTACTGACAACAGTTGTTGTACTGGAGAGTGTTCCGTCCTCTAACACAATGGGTCACTCGATTGCAACCAGAAACCCACTGTCATTTGTCTCTCTAGTTCTGCACACTCTCAGTTCCTAGTCTGTACATTAAGTTTTGTGCTCATATAGTTCTGTCATACTCTGTATATTCTCATATACTATTGTCATTCAAATGGTTTTCAACCCTTTTTTTTATTTGTGGAGCTCTCTTTCCCAGGGGAGGCAGGAGCCCTGTGTGGCAGGGTTGTATTCACTGAAAACAGGGTTATCTTTCATTAAACACTTAGTAGTTCACAGATCGCACGCCGTCTCTAGCTCCCTGGTTAAATATTGCTGCTAATACATCTCTTTTTTTCCCCAGTTATTTCCATTTGTCCCAGCTTGTAGCAAAGGTTAACCCAGCTTGATTTGTAGTAGTTTTCTTTTATCTTTATACTTTCAGTTTTCTGAAATTGAATTTTCTTTATTGAGCAATTTTAATGTCAAATTTTTTTCTACAGATTTCTGCATGTTTAAAATATCTTGTTTGAAGTATTTGTTCATGTAGAGTTAGCATCCCTGAAGTCCCTGTAGGTTGCACTCCCACTTCCCCTTCATTATTTGGCATTTAAGTACCCAAAAGCTTCTGGTTTTTTCCCTCTCTTTCCTTTCTGCCTCGTTGCTCTGCTGGCTTTTACATTTTCATTTTGCCTCCCTTTCTCAACTTTCTTTTTCTGCCTCTGAAATGGCTGATGCCCATTCACCTTGAACCCTACTTCCTCCTCCTCATCTTTTCCTCTCCCAGTATTCTGCTTTAACTCAGCTGCTCTCTCCCTCCATTTACACTTCTGCTCCTTCTAAAGAGGACCAGGATAGCACAGAAACAGGTAAAAGCTGTGACAGAATGACCTCTCCTCTGCTCTTTGTTTTCCCTGAAGGCTGCATCTTCTCTCCAACACTGTCTGTACACCTGTCTGCTCTTGTGATAATTTCTGCAAAATTCTGCACCTCCAGCTGGTCCCCAGAGGAGTCAGATTGGTGCTGTGAATAATGAGGCTTCCCTCCCTCCAGTCTGTTCTGGATATTACTTTTTTCCTACCTGCCCACTTGTTCTCTGTGTTTAATATCCATGTGGCACTGTTCTTCTCTCTCCTGTACTAAGTCTTCCATTACAACTGGCTTCTAGCTTTGCATTTTGCTCTTTCTGTAGCTGATGATCTCATTTTCTACCCTGAAATCTGTGCTTCTCTGTAAGTCTACATCAGCTGCTTTATTTCTCCAGATAAGCACTCTGTTTGTTTTGCTTTCCTCATGCCACTGCAGCATGCTCTTTTTCCTTCCATCAATCAAGCTACAGAGAGTATTAAACTCTACTGTAACTTTTTAGTATTTCAGGTTTTAGAGAGGGCAAGAATGCATATGGCAGACTTGCAAATTGAAGAGATTAACTTCTCAAAGCTTTGCCACCATGCATTATTATTCCTAAAACATCATGAGAAAAAAATGGATACTATTCTCAAGTTAGGAAGAAAACAAGAAAATCTCACTGAGATCAGTCTGCTGGGAAAAGCTTGAAAGAAAGACAAGAGAACTCTTGGGAAACTGAAAGAAATTAAGTAATCCCAAATCTTAGGAAATGACAGAAAAAGAAAATCAGAATTCCTGAGTAAAGGCAGGGGGAAGGGCATTTAAATAGATCCTATAACAAAAACAACTGCAGAGGGGATTGCAAAAGCACAGAAAAATGAAGCAACCCTGCTCAATAGAAAACAGGAGTAAGCAACAGTATGCCAGAGGCCCTAAAGACTGCTGGTGTTTCACAGCAAGCTGCAACAGCAGAGCTCCCTGCCACCGTGCTAGAGAAGTTACGTAAACCCTAGTGGGTGTATTAAACTGCATTCAACAAAGCCACAAGAGTATCGGATAAATGTCCTAACATTTGTGGTAGGAGATGGGACAATGCCATTATCATCTGTGCGTCCCTTTACTAATGTCGAAAGGAAAGGAGAAAGTTTGCAGAGGAAAGGACATGCTTGATTCCTGCTTGATGATAGATCTTTTTTCTAGCACCACTTATAAAGATTGCCTGTTGCAACAAAAAACAAGCAGAAAAAGAAGACGTTTTGTTAGCAAGAGCTGTTCAGTGCTGTTTACATGACCATGAAAAAAAATGTTTTACCAGTTCAGCTATCCCAGGGAACAATTTCTTAAATTTTGTTGACCATTAGTGAAAAGATCACGTAAACCAGCAGCACTGTTTATGCCACCAGCAGGATATACAACATTTCCAGTAACACTGTGAAGTCAAACAAAAGAAATATGAGAGAAATGAGAAAGACAGACTTCCAGTATAATAAAATTAGTGCCATAGAAACGCTCACACCAGAACACCTTTATAAAAGAGAAGAATAACAATAAACTGTAGAAGAGGGCCTGGTTGTACACTGCATCCAGTACAGGTGACAAGAAGGAAGGAAGGCAACAGTATGTAACCACATCACAGCGGCATGCAAATGGCTAAAAATAGTGGAACCCACCCAAAGAGGACTGAGATCAGAAGATGCTTCCACATTTCCATGGGAGGTAACATAATGGGATGGACAGCAGCATATTACACAAAAAATCTAAATGAATGAGAAATTCAAATTGATTCTGGAATGTGTTTCAGTCATATATCTGAAAAGACTATAGATTCTATGTTCACCTGGTAAAGCTATGTTAGATGTTGATTGACAGTTCCTAGAGAACCACTAGAACCACAATACAGAAGAATTAATGTAAGTAGAAGAAAGATAAAATTGAGTTTGGAGCAGTTGTCACTGGGAAAAAAAACAAAAACCCAACCCTGTTCAGCTGCAGACCTGAAAGAGACCTGATTCGATTCCGGACATATGCACTATTACTATACTGCATACACATATATATATATATATAAGTTGTTTATAGCCAGTTCCTAAGGAAACTAGAGAAAGAAAAGAAAATGTTCCAAGAAAAATGTGAGAAATTATCAGCTACTTTTACTGTGATTGCCAGGAATGAAAGAGTTAGCTGTAGGAGAGCTTGGTTACACTGGTGATAGAGAGGAATCTATAAATAAATGCATTTCACAGGTCTTCACAGGGTTAGAAAAAAGGAACAAAATAAGATTAAGATAATTTGTCACTTCCTTTGGTGTCACAGTTCTTTATTGCTTTTCAGTATCAAGGCACTGTAGTTATTTCCAAGACAGGAAGTATTGGATAAGTACTTTTAAGTAAAAACCCAATTACTTCCATAGGCATCACAGAACTTAATACAAGTATGGTTTTGGAATGATAGTTGCTTCATTCAGCATGTCAGATATTTGTTAGGTTATCCAAAGCCAAAATACTATCAGAAATAAGTGACACAAGAAGCTTTTGGCAAAAGCTTTCCTGCGAAAGAATCAATGCTAACTACAGCCCCTGTGTTTACAGTTGCATCCCTTAAACATTTCTTCAGTGCTCTGTTAGTCTTCAGAAGAAATCAGCCTTATGGGGACCAAGATTACTAGCATAATATCTGACTGGTAAAGTTGACAGTGAACACAAAGCTGAACAAAATGTATACCACATGTAGGTCTAACAAGACAACCTTGCCTTGCATAGAAGGAAACATAAAACTCTAGAAAATCTGAAGACAAAATGGGAAGTGTTTCAAACCTTAACATATGTAACTTTTAAGCAGGATCATAACAATTATTTTAAATTGTTTTAAAATTTAATTTTAACAGATTCTGTATGTACCAAAATCTGTAGGGAAGCTCAAATTAAGGTAATGCATAGAATCTAATTTGCTCGCCAAAAAGCTCCATTCACTGTGTGCTTCGGCAACTGTAGAAAACAGTGCGTCTTTGTAACATTTAACAACTGTTTAAGAAGTAAGAACAAATGAAGAGGAAAACCAGAAGCCTGTCACATATTTCAAGCATTGCAAACATACAAACACACCCAACCCAGCATTATGTCCCAGTGGAAATGAAAGTCTTAGTAATGACACAGACATTTGAACAGCTTACTGAGTATTTGGTATGGTTTGTTTCTGTTGTAAAAATGCCTCTTTAAGCCTTTAGGCACGGCTGAATCCAAAATCATTAAATGAATTTTTGCCCAGAATACAAATGCTGTTACTGCAACTTGACAACTTTCTGTTGGAACTGAGCACTTCCCAGAGAGCACAGTCTTCGGGACACATGTTTTGTCAAGAGCTCCAGTTATGCAATAACACAACAGGAAAGAGCTTAGAATCAAGGAAAAAAAAACAACAAACAAAACCCAAGGTCTTTGCTGACCTTACAACAACAGCAATTTCAGCATCAGCCAGCCAACTGGAGCCAGTTAGAGATGCACAGTTAAAAAGCCTGCTGGAAAGTTGCGCAAAGCTGGGTGGAGCTGAAGGAACAAGCCTCTGCCAGGTTTGCTCTCATCTTGGCACTGACCTCCCTATCATTGACAAAGTGTTTCTGAAAGAATAGCGTATTTTCACAATTTCAGTGCTTTGAAAATAAGTGCTTTATGATATCCACAAGGGGTGCTGATATAAACAAATGTAGGACAAAAATACAGCAATCAGGTGGATGGCCTTGACCACACAGACAGACTCATAGTCTATCACACAGCTGTAAAAGATATAACCTAAAGAGAAAAAACAACCTCTTTTCCCACCCTGCAGAGTCACTTAATGGATTTCAGCAGCGAGTAGGCCACAAAGCTGTTTTTCTGGAATGGAAATGTTGTAGTTATTTCCTTCTCTAAATATACAGAGCAGGCAATAATGCTTAAAGAATCTCATCCGTAAAGAAATAGAAATCAATATTGCAATACGTGAGACTCGTGATGTCCTGGTTTGGCTAAAAGCTCTTAATTTCCAGTAGAGCCCTTCATGGCATTTGTGCTGCTGGCAGGAAGCTGCCCAGCAGTGATTTATCAGCAAGGGAAATAAATATCTGAAGCTGGGCTCCTATGTCCATACTTAGTTACCAAAATAAATTGCCTGATTTTCAAGCGTGCCAAGAACCAGAAGCTCCCAAGAGCACACGTGTGATAGAGAAGGAACAATTACGTAGCAGATCAAAGCTAAAGCAGACTCACCACAGTCCACTAAATTACAGAGGAAACCAAGCCTTTAGTGCCAATTGGAACACATTTTTTTTCTTCTTGCTTTTCAGTTCCAGGTCTCCAGTCTGTGACCCACCGAGAAAGCTACTAACTCCAGAATTGCCTGTTGGTGACCAAATTCGACAAACTGGAGAACAATTCAGGGAGTTTTCACCTGACATTTTAGGACAGATTTATAAAGCTGTGACAAATCACTGACATGTCCAAATACCTTCTAATCCAGGATAATGTAATGAATTTTAAATCACTGTCTCCAGATGTCTAACACAGAATAGTTTAAGAGACCTTAAACTCATTTAGATCAGCTTTCTGTGGAAGAGAGCATAACATTTTGATATTCATGCATTATCTACAATGTTTTGTGCTTGATGCAAGCATAAAATTAAAGGTCTGTCTTCAGAAAGCATCTAATATTGTCAGAGCTCCATGTTAATTCTTATAACTCCAAGTGGCCAGAAGTGAAATCAGACTACCTTGGGCAGATGCTATTGACCCAAATTTATGTCACACAGGCAGAAGAAAATGGGCCTAAAACACCACAATAAATCAGCATATTACAAATCATTTATTCACAAGTAAAGCTTCAGACTCCTGTGGACTACAAACATCTCATGTTTCAAGACATACACGAGAAAAAAAGTGGTTAATAAAGTCAAGCCTCTTTGTTGCAAAATACATTTTTCGGTTTGGTTCAAAGAATCCAGTTGGAAATGACTTCATGAACGTCCAGAAAACAAAACCCAAATATTTCATCTTTATCATAAATGGACCCAGAACGTAGCCATAATGACAGTGAAGGCTCAGTGTCATTAAAGGCTATGGATGCTACTAGAATAAAAATAATCTCAGTAATATTTACCACACTAGGACCAAAAGGCAATTTAACCTCAGAATAATAAACCTAGTGTTCTATGTTTATTCTGACATATCAGAAAAAAAATTACTGTTGCCATTTTCAGCTACATCTGATCCAACATTGCTTTAAAATAGTGTTAGAAGCACATGTGTAGCATTTTAGAGCAAACTGTATTTACATAGTAAATTTGTTTCAGTAGGAAGGCAAAAAAAAATTCTCCTCATTATATCCCCTTTTTGTTATCTATTGAGCTTAGGTCTCCTCTTTGACTGTAATTTTTCATCTTGAGACAAGTATGACTGATTTTAGGAAGACAAGAAGTTAAAATGCTCAGTCTCAAATGTGCCTACACTAACTTGCAGCATACAGGTTAAATGGTATTCAACTCATATTAC
This sequence comes from Buteo buteo, assembly GCF_964188355.1. Taxonomy (NCBI): domain Eukaryota; kingdom Metazoa; phylum Chordata; class Aves; order Accipitriformes; family Accipitridae; genus Buteo; species Buteo buteo. The sequence continues at coordinate 16,584,190 of NC_134189.1, read as the reverse complement.
AGGAAAGTGGATTAGACCTGTAGATCTTGTAATACTGACTATATCTGGCATGACTGGACTATATTTTTGGTTTAAATTAGTGGTGAGGAGCATACAAGGTTCCTTCAGTGAGAGATTTGCTGTTGTTGAAGAATGACCTAGAATTTTTACATGTAAATCTATCTCTTTATTACCATAAGCTTATGATTTTTTGGGGGTGGTTCTCTTTAAATTGCATATCTGTATGTAGGGCTCAGGCATAGTCTCATCTGTCTGCTCTCCCATTCCTTGCACACTGTTGACACTGTAAGGTTCTCAGCTCTTGCAAAAACATGACTCATATGGAAAAAAGTTTCCTTTTGGGAAGCTGCACTTCGTTAGGTCTCATATGAGCCAGCCTCTCCTGACCATTCCAGATCAAATATTAGGACACCTTTGTTGAAAGACTTCAGCTCTCTAATTCTCTGCCAACTCCTTCTCATGAAGGAAACTAGCCTCATAGTTTCTCTAGGAAGCCTCAGCCACAGCCTTCTGCTTCTCTCTCTAATTCCTAGACTCACAACCTTTATTTTGTTTAGGGACTCTGCCGCCACCCTCTTTCATTAGCTTCTTCGGAACACAGACAGAGTTCTTAAAGCTCATCAGTGCCCAAGTCCTTGTCCATGTCCCCACAGACTAAATGGATCCATCTGAGCCCCATCTGAAGACCCTTCTCCTTACCCTGGGCCTATCACATTTGGACTGACCATCTAAAGCCCATTCTCATCTTGTCCAACCATTAAAAAAATCCGTGGTCAAATCCTACACCAAAGGTCTGTATTTTACTAATGCTCAGGTGCTTATCTGATTACTCAAGTTAAGAATGTTAGCATTCGCACCGCACAGATTTCAGCATGAAACTTGCAGGCTTCCAGTGAAAGTCCTCAAATCCATTCTGCACATTTTTTCTCCTTAGAAATTGGTGCTGAACATGCAAAACAAGTATTCTAAAATAATTGGAAAAATACACAATGAAACAACCCATTTAAGTCTGAAACCTGATCCTACAGTTACCGCTTGTTTTATTTTAATGAACAACTGAGTTTTAAACATGCTGAAAAATAGGAATCACGAGCTTATTTTGCTCTTTGTGCAGTCGTGGTATTTGTTGACCAAATATCTGTAAGCAAGAGTTGAATATTCTTGAAAATAATCACACATTTTAAGGTTCTTAAATTTTTTCCCCTATTCTTATTCATTAGTGCTATTTTCTGATTTTGTTAGATACAAATTCTTTCTCTGCTCTTGTGCCATCCAGTGTTTGTGCAAAAAAAACCCAAAAGTGACCTTATGCATATCCAACTTCAGTGTTTCCAGAAAATCTGAATGCTTAAGTTAATTCTGATGAATGAGTTGAAAAACATTTATATTGATTTTAATATTAACCTAGAGATGCCCAAATAAAAACTCCAGCACTTACTGAGGAATAGTTTAAGAGACTACAATTTAAAAAAACCACCACCAGAAACACAGAAACAAAGAGACAAAACCCCCAGCAACCTTACAGTATAATATTTTGATATAATAAGACAGCAGAGAGAGGTGGGTCAGATTTCCCATTTCCTGTGCACGTAACTCATAATGATATTTGCTTCTTAGCAATGTTGCTTTAAAGATATACCCTATAGCATATCAACAACAAGTCTACTTGAAGAAATCAGGATCAGTTAAGAAATGATTCATGAGCATGGAGAAGGGCTGCATGTGTAACAAATATTCAGCCATCTCTGCACGTTTTCTGTTCTCGCCTCCTGCTTACCAAGTAGCTTCTGTCTGAGAGTTTGCAGTATTCCCCATGGAAATAGAAGTGCTAGTCCAGTCACCAACCACACCTTTTTGTTTTTAAATACGTATATTTGCACCAGCTGACTAAGGCTTTTCTTTCCAAGTCAAACAAAATGTTTTCCTACATGATGACTACCTTGTATTTTTGTTTCCCACTTTAAAGCTTTGTGGAGACAGCAAATTCTTATTTTACTGTGAAACATAGCAGGTGGAGTCACTTACAGGCATATGATGTAGTGTCAACCTCATTTTGCTACCTCTCAGTGGAAATATAAGGGTTTCTCACCACTGGGATTTTAAAGCAAGATAACCACCATGACATGCTTATCTCCTTGTATAAGATACAGCAGTGGAGAATAAGCTTGAAGTGTGAATTAATTTCTTACTCATCAGCAAGTATGCAGAGCCTCTAGACCTTATCATATACAGTTGCTGAACATGTTGCACAACAGAGCCACGGTAACTCGTACACCTATCATGAGGGAGTCTGGTCTCCCTGAGTGTTTCCACAATGTCATCGGTGTTAGAGCTGAAGAGGAGGTGTTGGAAAAAAGATTGGATTTTTTTTGGTAACAAAATCAATGAGGGTAGGCAAGTCATAGACCGGGGTAGGAAGTGTGGTTGTGACTTGCTGAGAAGATCAGATCCTTGGAGTGTATTAAGCCTATGATACAGTAACACTTTATTTCAACAGCGGGAAGTACCCTCAAGTTATAATCTAATTAGAGTCATTAAGATTCATTTGCATGTTATGGACGTATTTTAGGGACAAGCTTCTTTGATCTTTAAAAAAAGGCCGATAAATGGTTGTCCTCTACTGTATCTAAATCAGGTAACTTGAAGTTAATATGAACTGAGTTTCAGTATGCTAGAATTTACATAGAGATGATTAACATTTCAAACGGAACAGAGCAAACATTAAACACAGGCATGTTATGTGTTTATGACTGGCAGGAGGGTTGGTTTATTGCTGTCCTAGGAGATGAGTCCTAGGTGACTTCATAATCTTTCAAACAGAGTAGACAATATTCAGTTGGATCCAGGTGCCCCAAAAACGGGATATAAAAAGCACTATGTGCTGTATGTAAGTACTCAAGAGAGGGGGAGAGGGAAAGAGATTTTACTCTCTAATGGAGACTATTTTCCTGAAATACGATCATGGGTTTTTATTCATCTCTTTCCTTAGGTTAATATAATCAGGTAATTCTTCTAATCTGCATTCAGGACATTTGAGCCAGTAATAATTTAGGAATGAGAAAAAAATATTCAGGTCTCTCTTCACCTTTGCAGAGCCTGGAAATTGACTGCAGACTGTGGGCCCAAATGCTTCATGTTTTATCTGGGAACAAGTTACAAGCAATCCTCTGGTTTAGTGCACACGTTTATGTGAGTGAGATTATTAAAGATCATATATAACAGGGCAGCCTGTTTGTGACTCTCTGTGAAGCACCAGTAAAAATAAAAGGGGTGTGTGGCATACAGCTCTCTCCTCTACAGCTGCATTTAAGAGGGGGGAATTCCCCTTTTTCTATTTATCTTGCTGAACAGTTTCCACACCAAGCTCTGCCTCTGTCTTGGCCAGTGCACTGATATTTCTAATTTTCTGTTTCTATACACCTCTCTTTTTCTTCTGTACACCATCAGTAGTTGGGGGTCCTCACTCTTGACATCCTAAGTTATTTTCCTATTAGTAATTTACTTTACCACTGTGCTGTCTGTCTGCCTGCTTTGGATGCCATTAGTTGTCACCGCATCTACAGTACGCAAAACAGGCTTTTCGTATATGAGCCTGCTGCTGCACTAACACAGAAACTGTGCTGTGCTGGAGATACAAGTGCTTTGGGGTAAATGTGGGCTCTTTCTTATATGGAAAACCTGCCCCTAGCTGTCATTCATTTCTGCTCACATTTTGTACTTGCATTCAGAGAGCTGGGTGAGATATAGTGCAGAATAATACCAGCATCTTTTCTCATGCATGTTTGCTTTCTCCAAAGATTTGATAGATTCCTTGTGTATTGAGAAAGTCTCTGTGTGTAGATGGGTATACAAGCTAGAAAAAATCGAGAGAAGGATTATAGTAGAAAATGTAAGTAAAATCAACTCATAGGATTTTTTTATAGTACTGTATTATCTAGTCAGCATGTAAAGCCCAACGTCACCTATAATTGCTTTGTAAGGTTATCATAGTTGAGACAGACTGTTTTACTTTCACATTCCACTGTACCAGTGGCCTTCTCAATTGTTTTTAGTTTTGTACATGGGCAACAAGTCCTTTGAGCCACCCTAGCTTTTTTGAATTCCTACTGCTATTAATAATTATGGACAAATTATACGGGCCATAACAAGTGACAGGCTGTCTAGATCATGAAGAGGTGAAACCCAGGTCACTACTAAGCTTATCTTTTTCTTGAGAATCCGCAGGTTTAGATTGTGTTGTATGGTTTTGAGAAGGTGTTTAGTTGTATCTTATCTCAACTTGTATCTGTAAACACAATAATAATTAATAACAATACTATATGACTATTGCAAATACTAACTGCTTTGGGAGCCTCAGCTGAACAGTATTAGGTAAGGACACAATATTATTTTTAAATACGACAAGTATTGCCTGTAGCACTAAATATGCATTCATACATTCATTCATTCATTCATTCCATTTGCACCCAAAAACATACTGGGCCAAAGCCTGAGGTCTCCATCCAGGTTTTAACCTAAGTTTTACTCAGACTAGCCCTAGGTAAAAAACAAGGTAAGCAAAAATTACTAATAATGTTAACTGAATGAGTCAGATGCTTCTTGGCTGTGCTGGCCTGTTCATTACAAAGGTGGCCAGAAAAGGAATATAAATAACACCCTCCTCACCCTATTTTATTCCCTAATGAAAAGTGAGGAGGGTCTGAAACAACTTTTATTGTTGTTTCTTTTTCTGCTGTGCTTTTTACATCAGAAATTCAGATTCTTTTTGCACTGCCAGACCAGTGGAAAAAAACCCCAAGATGATAATAAAAGGCCTAGAACTGAGGTCAAAGGTTTTCAGTTGATATTATATCGAAATCGTTTTGCTGGACACCCTTGTCTATTCCAGGCTTTACGCTGTTTAAGTTACCCAAAGGAGCTACAAAAGTACGTGGCTCTGGCAAGGGGGCAGTTCTCCTTGAGGATGACTGGTTTCAGCAGTCACAGCATTCCTGTCTCCATGTCCTGCACCATCCCCTCCCTTAGCTCCCGGAGGAGGGAGGGCTGAGGCTCGCCACTGGAGCACGTCCGCCTCTCCCCAGCTGGTGTACTATTCCCTCTGGGAGCATTGCCAGTTGGTGTAGGGTAGAACAGCCCTCGGGCTTCTTATCAGCCGCTTTCCCTTCCCCGAACCGACTGAAAAATCTGCCAATGTGTGGTTCCATTTTGAGAATAGGTATGTGTGACAAGCGTGGGAGTGATCCTGGGTGATTTGTAATAGTTTGGAAAAGGCTGTCACTCGTGTGGCGTGTTTGCATTATGAGCAGGATAAATATTTCACTCTGAGAGGTCTGTCTAGTTAGCAGAACTACGCATCTAGGCAGAAGCAAATTGTCCTTTTATCTGAATACAAGAACGGTCTTTAAGGTGCAGAGCCAGAGCAAATAGCGCAATGAATGCAGGGGAGGGAGCCGCAGCAGGCAGGTGCAAGCAGGCTGGTTAGTGGGATGGGTGCTGGGGTCCGTCCCTGCGCTTTGCTCGGAAAGCCGGGTGGGCAGAGTTTGCAGGCAAGTGAAAGACTGGGTGAGCTTGAACATGCTTGAAATGTGGCTGCTAATTTTGAATCTTTCTTTCTCTAGTGCATTATTCCAGCTACTAAATAAAAACTATTCATTATAATAATGTGTTGGTCGGTACATGTATGCCTGTGTCATATTCTAGGTGCTCCAAGGTCGGCTTGAGTTTTGGGAGCCAAGCAGTGTGATCCGATTGCACCTGTACAGACAGGGAGGTAAAGTGTGAACATGAGCTGGTGCCTGTACCTTCCATGGCAGGACAATAAAAAACAACTCGCATCACTGTGTCCTGTCCCTAAGAACAAAGAAGGGTCCCTTCCCGGGGAAGGGGTGGATTATCAAGTGTGAAAGGTAAGGGCCAATGCAAAACTTTCAGGGTAAGACTGGAAGAATGATGGGATTATCCCTGGGGAGAAGTGCATGGGTGTCCATAGCCTAAGAAAAGGCAGAAGCGGAGCAGAGTAGAGCTGCCTGTTACCATGACAATAGGCAACAGTGTATCTGTGCGCGGAACAAAAAGATTAGTAGTCATCCAGGAAAGATTCTCATCAAAACCCTACCTTTCCTACCGTCTAACGACGGGAAATTTAACCTTTTATTTGAAAGATTGTCAACTCTTTGGAGTCTCGCCTTCCTGTCCCACCAGCAATTAATACATCCTGTAGCAATTACAAATTTTGTGTATTATAACATTTTTCACACACATCTGAAGGCGTATTAGAATTTGATGATAGCTGTGTGATGTGAATGTGAGGAAGAACTTTTCCTGGAAAAAGAGTCACTCTGTAGTTTAAAATTTTGCTCTATCACTCTAGTGAATCCTAAATAAATTTGTATTTTTACCCTTGGTGCTACTATGTAGTTGGTCCATTAATTCATTATAGCCTTTCACATATGCACTCATTTGCATAAGTATGAAATGGTTGTAAAATACTATCACACTGATGAGGTGATATTTTACCTCCACTTTGCATTGTTATAGTAATGATTCCTGGTTCAGGGCCCTGGTTAATAAAATGTAATAGCTTTTTCCACTGGAGCTGTTTTTGTGATCTTTCAGCTATCTCTGCTCTCACGGGGTGAAGAGAATGATATATCCAAGACTGGCATGTTCTAAAGCCTCAAACTGTCTACCATATGCTTAAGTAGAAATGTGAGCTTAAAGTTAAGCAAATGGTACGGTAACCTGGGTGATGGATTAAGCTTGATAAAGGGACCAGCTTATTAAAAAAATCGGAAGGGGAACAAATTACTCTTAAAGTAGAATGTTTTACTGGATATTAATGCTATATACTGTAAATTAATTGCTTATTCTTACGTAGTGAGTAATTTTGTTTAATTCATGTTTGTCTGGCTCATAGGTCTATATGCACGTTATGAAACAAATAAAAGGAATGAAAATGCACCGATCTAGATGTACAGACACACACAAAGAGCATGTTAATTTGAGTGGCTTTATACAAATACCTAGGAAGGCTTGTTTGGAATATTCATGCTAAGCTATTAGTCATCTTCCCAAATATTCATTTAGATTTTGTCAGGCTCTTAGAGGACATATAATCAAATATTTGTGAAGCCGGCATGCAGCACTGCTGGTGGAATTGTGTTTTGGATTCTCTAACATGAGGGCAGAGTTATGTGGGTTGCTGCTGTGCACTCTCTAACAGGCTTTGCGAAGCCTTCTAATTTGAAAGACAGCTATTATTTCCCCAAAGCCCGACACAGTGAGTGTTCATGTCCTGATTTTCATTACTTTCATTTTTGGTGACTGAAAGCCTCAGTCTGTGTGCTGCAGAGGTTTCATTCTAATCAGACTTTTTTTCTTTTTAACTTTACTTAGCTACTGTTTGCACTAGCAGCAAAAGAAAGGCATAAGTATTTTACTTTCCAGTCAAGTTGCTTTTACATATCCAAGTACGTATCCATATACATTACTTGCGTATCCAAGTCTCATTACTTTCTCTTCATACATGACATCATTCATAAGACACATTTGTTGATGAGTCTTAGGAAGTTTCCTAGTAGTTTTAGAAAGACACTGTTTGGCCTTACTCACAGTCTGGTTTTTTAATCATGATAGGTATAGACAGCCTATTTCTTGAAGTTTAGACAAGGTTTTATTGTAATAAAGGTTGTAAATAGACATTTTATTTCACGGTGCTCTGCTCACACTGGATACAATAGAAGAATTACAACCCTACATATTAATATATATATTTGTATAAAAATCTATAAAACTACATGAATTATCATAAGAAAGAAGTAATCATTCAGTTTCTCAAACATAATAATCCTTAAGTACCAGTAGGAGGACTGTAAACTACATATAAGGGGCAATTTCTGCAGTGTAAAAATTGGCAGACACAAAATTTGCCTAGAGATACTAATAATTTACCACTTATGATCCATGTAGTGTTCTGCAACTAATTCTTTGTACACTAAAGTGAGGAGAGGTCTTTCTGCAACAATAGTAGTTATTGTACAAGGCTCAAGTATGCACGTAAACATTTTCAAACACTTCTGTATGTCTTGGAAATTCAAAATGCATTGGTATGAAAATCAACATTGTAGCAAATTCGGAATCCTGACCCACTCAAACACAAAAAAGGATTAATTAATTTTTAGTTTAAGAACTTAATGTGTTTTTAAATATTGGATTCCACTTGGACTAAGTTTAAAGGTGAGTATTGAGGTGAATACAAGAAAACCATCAAAAAATTTTGTCAATATTTTAGAAACTCTTCTTTCTGACCCTGGCTAAGCCATAATTTAGGATACAGAAATATGGAAGGAGAATTCAAAAATCACAAAACCCAACTTTTAAGGCACTGACTTAACTCCCATTTACTTAAACAGTGTATCTTGGTTCTGTGGCTCCATGAACGTTCCCCAGATCTCAGGCTCAGGTGCATATCCAGTCATGTCCAAATTCCTCTTCAGGATGAGACCTGGGTGTGCACCTATGAGACCTGGATGGATGGGCTAGGAGACAGCTCCAGTGCTCTGGAAAAGTTCAAGGTAACTGGTAGACCAGGAATGTAAAACATGCCATGAAGCGTAGCTACCCCATGGTCTAGGCAATGTCATTAAGACTTAGGTGCTTAACTTCTCTAATTCCCCTTGAAATTCCTTTGCTAGTAGCTAGAAGAAGGAAACCACAGATCTCAGGGGGTTTTTTAGTTTTGTTTCAGGTGACATTTAGCTCTGTTGTCTTTGCTACAGATCTTTAAAACTCAGTTTATCTTATTGCAAAAAAAGGCAATAATGAAACCCACTTGCAAAATTAATATTTAATTTTAAGATAGCTAAATCACTTTTATCCAAAACATTCAAATATGTAAAACACTACTGCTGTGTGAGCTGCACAGTTGTGCCCCATTGCTCAGGGAATGACTGGTGCTTGTTGTATTGCAACCCTTTTCTAATGAGCTATTCTCATAGTTGAAGATAGAAAATGTAGAAAGTAATCAGCTGGGATCCTGATTACCTTTGCCCATGTTAAGAACTTTGTGATAAAACAAAAAGTTCTGAACTATAGCATCTGCATCATCATCAAAAGCCAAGATTAAAATAAATGTTCAGTTGTGTTTGGGAAGGTCTGATGGCCTGATTTTCCATTTGCATTCAAGGTGCAAATGATAGAGAAAGATAAATGTAAGGTATTTACTTGTAAAAAGCAGTCAAATTGGAAAAAGTTAGAAACTGACTTTTACAAAATGAGTCCTTCAATAAGCTATGGTCAATAACAACTTTAGCAGAAGGGAGACTAAATTTACTAGCATATATGGAATGAGTGATTTAATCTATTGCTGAATGACTGCCAGTGCTGGGGTGGAATACAGCAGATGTTTTTCATGGAAACTTTAAACATAATTTTCCAATAGAAAGTGAAGCATAATATTGTCTCTAATTGAAATAGTAGGAAAAACTTCAGTGGGTCCAGTAACTACTGTCTTCCTCCTAGTAATATCATTTACAGCCTTCTTTCTTGTTTCAATTTTAATCATTTTTCTGCTAAAGAATCAAGATATTTATGAATAAAGTAAACAAACTATCATAGTAAGCTAAAGTGGAATTAATTCTGCAGAGTAGCAACAGAATTAGCTAGTCTGAGGTGCGTAAGCTTGTGTACTATGCAAAGCCTACATATTTAGACCTTGTTACTTATCTCAGCTGGTAGATAGATGGGAGAACAAACAGTTGAAAAAGCTACTCCACAATTGCAGCACCAGGTATTAGAGGCAAAATAACAGTGCATAATTTAGGTAATTATCAAATATAAGACTGTACATTTGGTAAAGACACAGAAATGCCAAATGAGGCACTGGAAATTGTGACCTCCAATGCAGCTGTTCTCATCACTTCTGCAGAGGATCCCTTTGGGGTATAACCAAGATAGGCTCCGTCCCTAGGGCCGTGCAATGACAACTCAAATCCTCTGAAATATTCAGTTTTTAACTTAGAAATGTCTATGCTAAGATGCATAATGAGACAATATAAAGGATCTTGACCCATAAAGGTTTTGTTTTACCTCAACTTTCCTAGGATTAGACAAGAGAAGAAATATTTAGTACTATGCAAAGTTATGGGGAAAGCTTTCAACAGATATGTGTGTGCATGGGGAATCCACATTATGAAATGCTTTCAAGAGTGAGCCAAAAGTTTTAAATTAACATTTGTATTGTATGATCACAGGAAACAGAAGAATAACAAACAACAGTACATTAATCCTGTTGGTAATCTTATTAATTTGTTTGGGATAAGTATCTATACAGGTTTTAAAATTCAAATACATTAATGTGTTGATATGGATTATCCCACAGTTCATGGCATGAAGATATAAGGGGAGTGTGCTTGATTAGAAAGAGAGGGAGAGAGGAACCATAAGCCAGTCCACAACCCCCACACTGTTGCTCACTAGAGCTATTCCAACTCATTTAAAATGGCTCAGTGATGAGGTTTTCATGACTTCCTCTGGGAGATTATTCTACAGAATCGCAGATCTCAGAAATGGGAAGTGTAAATATTCTCTCAGTTAATTTAATTAAGCTACTCTCCATTCTTGCCCTTTCACAACCTAGTAATTTCTCTCTGTTCTTACTTTGCATATTCCTCTAAAACTATATGCTTGAATGGCCACTAATCTGACTGGGGATAGGGAGAAATCCTTCTTTCTCTTGTTTCTCCATGTTTGATCCACTGCTTGACTTGTGCTTGGAAGGAAGGGGGAAAGTCATGTGGGACATTGGGAGGCCAGAGGAATGCAGGCGATCACTGAGGGGCCAGCACAGCCTGCACCACCCACAGAAGGACGCCAGTTGAGTTTTGCATGGCTTCTTTCACCATGCTGAGTACTTCAGTAGTATGCATGACTTTATCCCTATGGCTGTCCTGTAAGGAAGCAGGTAACCCCGTTTTATGATACTGGAAGTAGAAACCAAGGCATTTGCGTAAGTTGTTAAGCAAGCGATAATATGTCTCCGCCACACAGTGCACTACCAAGCTGGGATGCTCAAGATACTTCTAACAGGTTAGGTGGGGTGCCGGGAGCAGCATCTGTTGGTGTGCTCTGCACAGAATAATTTGCTCTGTAAAGAAGCTAACTTGGGTATCTTTACACTGCACTAAGAAGTGTAAGCATGGTATCTGTGACAGATGTTAAATGAGCTCAGCTCTGTCAGGCAGCTAAGAAAGGAAAGACTAAGGGGCTCTGGCGGAGTCCTGGTGAGAAAGCTGCTGACTGGCATGAAAATCACAAAGAAGATAGTGCTACAGGACCTTTCTTGGCAAAAGCCTGGGATAATGCCATCTTAGCTCTGTAAATTTGGGGTAAAAATCAGTGAATATTAAAGCTAAGGTTTTCATAGCAATAATGTCTTGCCTCTGTTGCTTGGTTACTTATTAGGCTGCTAATTTTCTACTTTTTTATATTCAGTAGGATACAATCTGCTGCCTTCGTAATAATTGGAATCAGATCACCTCCTTGAACCAGTAGAACTATTGAAATTTTATGCCAGTTTCACTGAAAGTGGGGGTTACTCATTATCTATAAGGGGGAATTAGTGTTTACAGGCCCTGTCCACATATGAATAAGAATGGTTATGCTCAGCTATCCCTGTCACACTAGTGTTGTGAAAATAGTATGAAACTAAAAGGACAGGAATACATGAAGGGATTCAACCCTCTGTCTCTGTCTTTAGTCAGAGCAATCGAGATTAACAGCTGTCCAATATCTTTTGCCCTAAATACTTTTTGTTGTTGTTAAAAGAAAAGCTCTTTTGCACTTCCTGAGTTCCTGCTTATGGCTAAAATCCAATTCAGAATATCAGTAAATCTGATGGTTTGAAATAGGAATCACTGTCTCTATTAAAAAAAAAAAATCAAGGTCAGATGATGAAGGTTGCTATAGTTAAGTCAGTAGCGCTACATCAATGTTAAGCAATTATAAATGAAAGAAGAACCAAACTCTAAATACACTCTGTAGGATTTGACCTTTAATGCACAGCTGTTAATACTTCAACTCTACTCTTTGTACTTCTCAGAGCTCCACTTGTGCCTGTTGTCTCCAGTTCCTTTTTCTACTTGGCCCCAACATATTCAAATCTTAATGTCTACCCAATGACTTCCTCTATCCATAAATGGTTTTTTTTCCCTTTTTGGTCTCAATTTATTAATTTTCTCTTACGTTTACTAGATGTCAAAAACTTGTCAAACATTCTTCTTTCTGTCCTATACTACTTTCAAACCTCCTCCCCACCCTCTTTAAAATCCTACTGTTCTTCTATGCTTGTCTTATTCTGGCACTGGTGTATGTACTCAGTAACTTACAGGAGGCAGTTCTGCTTCTTCAAGTTCAGTAAATGGATCAGCTCAGCATGGAAGGTCAGAAGAATAGCACGGCAGTGACAAGGAGATGCTTTTAAAATTGTCCAGTAAGAAATGGAAGAATGAGCATCTAATGGTCAAGTAAGAGATGGTAAAATCAGGTGGCAAATCTCTCCTGAATTTGCTTTATTATGTTAAGAATATATCCCTGTAACAAGTAATATGCAGTATTTTCTAATAAACTACACCTTATGTTCAGCATTTTACCCTTCATGCCTGCAAGACTTTTTTTTTAAATTGGGCTTGTGACCTTTCTGATTCATTAAATATATTCTTATAGATTTTTTTTTTTTCTGGCAGTGTTGAATTTTGAAAGTGTATTAGTAGTATGAAGATTTTTCTTTGGGAGTTTTAAGCAGAGTTTACTCTGACATTTTGTGAAGGGGTGTTCTATTCTCGTGACAGTCGTTTCTCCAAAATGCAAAGTAACCACAGAAATAAAAAAACCCTACAGCTGCCAACCCTGTGTTTAAGTACATGTTTAGATTTTGGTTTTGCTGTGATGCTCACCATTTCATTAATTGGTTTTAGTTTTTTTCATGTATAGGTCATCTTTACAAAGAATGAAGTTTTGCAAAGAATGACCTTTACCAACACTGTTTTCAGGTTTGTAGAAAATGCCATTTTGCTCTCAAGCGAGGTGAGATTCACGTGGGAAAGACTGCTGTTCTGCAATCCGGAAAACAGTTGCACACTTCTTTCTTCCTAGACAGGATAAGCAGATGCTTTCTGCAGGCCTGCCTAGAAGAAAGCGCAGCTACCCACACTTAGTCAAGGCTACTGCTGGGATGTCAGTTAGTCCTTTTCACAAAGACATGTTGCACACTGGAGTAGTGTTATCAAACAAAATGCTCTCACATACTTACATAGGTCACAGTATTGCCCTCATCATTTTATACTTAACTTCCTGATAGACATTAATCAATTTATCGGCACTATGTCTCTAAGGTATAAATCCAAAAGTAAAAGTTACAGAAGTTCCCCAGAGGGTACAGATTCATCCTAACATGTTCAAAACCATCCTGTGACAAAAAGGGGGTACAATCTTATAAAGCCATTGGGTACCCCATATTCTAAACCTTTTGGAGAAAATCTCTATCCAAAAAGCTGGTAAGATTGAATAGGAATTTCAAAGAAGAAATTGCCATAAGCCTTCTAACATGTTTGCCACCAAGTCTCTGAGTGAAGTCCAGAGGCTCCATCACCTCTGCAACTCGCACCGAGGGCTTTGGCTGCCCATGTTCAAAGTCAGAGCTGGTACAGTGCAGCGGTGACTTTGAGTGAGGCTGCTGGGCAGAGAGCTGGGTGAACAAGAGCTGGGAGAATCCTGGATGGGGGATTCCCCTGTTTGTGCAGGAGCTACATCTAAGCCCAGGCCCTCCTCCTTGGTCCTCACCTGAGCTACGCCACAGCCTTGCCCATCCCAGGTACAGATGAAGAAAGATTACTTAAAGCTCCTTTTATTCCTCAAGACATTTTCTATGGGGAGCTTTCATTCATGACATACACGCAGCTTCTTCAGACATATACAAAGACTTTCACCAGCAACTTCTTTTAACCTGATGGCATAGCCTCTGCAATGTGCTCCCTTCCTGAAAAGTATGGTAGGTGGAAAGAACCTGGCTGCTACTCAGCATCTGCACTCCGAGAGTGGATGTGGGAAAGTGGGCGCAGTATGACAACCATGCTCAGAGAACACCTAAAAGAGTGAGGTATTGTAAAATGAGTAATTTCTGTCCTCTGGAATAAGCAAAAGGATCCCCTTTAGGACATTTAGCTGTCATTTGATTTGCAGGTGGAAGTCTGATTTTACGGATGGAGGTAATTTTGTTCTCTTTAATGAAAAAAAGATAAGATCCTAAAGCTGCTTTTCCTAATTCAAACATTTAATTTCAGTGCCACGATAAAAACTTAGAGAATTGTTAATGTGTGGATAGAAGACCAGGTAGTTAGTTATGCAACTCTTATTAGCATGGTTGTGAATAGGTCATTTGTTTGTGAATAACATATTTCATTCATTTGTGTATATATGGATCAGTTATTTACAAGAGGCTACAACTCTACAAAAATATAGTCTGATTTTATTTGCAGAGTTATTTTTAAATTGTCAGATTACTTCTAATACTTACATGTTTTTCCTGTATTTAGTCAGCAGTAACCAGTGCTGATGTAGTCCCTGATATGAGAGATTTGACATATGCTTAAGTTTTTACACTATGGGTTTTCCTGTTAGCTTTGATAGGACTAGTCATTGGGCATAAGCATGTGTAAAAGTCCTAGTGAGAGCTGATGCCAAGTCCTTTGCTGTCTAACTCTTGGCAGGAGAATGACCCCAGGCTGGATTGGAATACTAGGAAAAAAAAAAAAAAAAGGAAGTATCTAGATGCTGTTACTGTTCTTCTGAGTCATACAGACTCTAAAACTATTTTAAAAGCTGTATGCTTCAAAATTAAAGAGTGCATTAAAACCTTCAAATTATTTGTTTTAATACAGTATGTGTAAATATACACCTCTAACTTTGTTTTTCTATCTTTATTGAAAAGCATTGTTCCTTAATTTACAGACATTTTTGTGGCTAACCTTAAAGGAGAATATCTGTTTATTAACTAATAGAAAAACTGTAGTGCTTGATGGCAGCAGGAACAGCATCATATTTCAGTTTGAACAGCTGCTATCACCATGACCAAACCTGGCAATCCTTTTTGAATGTACACACAGAATAGGCCCAAACAAGAAGGTGTGATTCAGCAGTGTCCCTAGAAAGACTTTTATGACCTATACTGAAGCCACACCTATGTGGCTACATGAGTCAGCAGAGCAGAAATTAAATTTTCAATGAGTCTGGTGAATTCAGCAAGCAAAGAGAACTTGTCGTTTCCTGGTAATTCAGCTCCCCTTTGTGTCACTGACCTTGGGCAAGTTATTCAGCTTTCCAATATTTCATCTTCTATGTAAAATGAATTTAACAAGACCTAATCATCACATAGTATTCTGTAGACCTCCGTGGAACTGCAGCTGTATAAGTGAAGGCAGAATTTAGCACACAGCTCTGCCACAGTATTTTGGGGTTCTCAGATGACTTCTGACCGAAATGAAATATAAATTATGCAGGAACCAGCTAACATTTAATTAAGTGGAGCCTCTTGCTATTTTGAGAACAGTTTCTTAACAAGCAGAATTAGCAGAAATATTCTGCTGGTAGAAGCCAATAACTTCTCCAGGCAGAGCTGGTCTCTTCCCATCCTGATAAGGCTGTAAACTCCTTCTGTGTTTTATGAATCATGTATCTCCTAATTTTGCATATTATGGGTGCAATTTTTCCTTTGCTTAGCACTGAAGAGGCAGTACAGCTAACAGGGTAAGATGATGGTTGTTATTTTTTGTACATACATGAGCAGAATTGCTTAGTAGTTTAAGCCACTTCGCAACTGTACAAACACACTGTGAGCAGTAGGAATGCACTTATGTCCCCAAGGACCTAATCTGGCTTGCAAAACTTCCACTAGCGGCACAGATGTGCAAAAAGCAAAAATCTAGCTTCACTCTCTGGTTGCATGTGCAGAATGTGGATGTAGCTAGAAAATAATATATTAGCATTTCTACACTGATTTTTATTCATATGCTCAAAGACTTTTATTTACATTGAGTGGTAAGAATCATACCAGTTTATGTTTCATATTTGGAAACTGAGCCCAAAAGTGACAAAGTAATTCCTTCAAAATCATCCAGCAAGTCAGTCTTAGAGAAAAATGTACCTGTTTCACTAGACCATATTGGTCTGTATATATCCTTTTATTTATGAACAGCTCCGACTATTAGAATCTATTATTTATATTTCCACTAAGCTTATTTCCACCCCACCCCCCCACCCCACCCACCCCCTCCCCCCGCAGTAGATATTCTACAAAGGCAGAATTGTTGTCATTTTTCTGCAGGTACTGTGATTCACTGGAGTATTATGGACGATAATGAAGCAGCACTGCAGATACTGTTAAGCAAGAGTCTTAAAATTTGTTACCTAAAAACAGCGTAGCACTTTAAAAAAAGAATTAAAACAGAAAAGTGTAGGTTGTGAATTTTCAGTGATAAAGTAACTCAAAAGAGGTTTGTTCTGTCTGCATCATTGACCCCACACCATCAAACATTTTCAAGCCCTGTCAGTGTTTGTCCTCAATGCTAGCAGTTTGATTTACATGCATACACTGTACTAACAACACATACATTGAGAGCCGGTTACAACCTTAAATAGGGAGAATTTGTCACCTGTCCACAATAGTGGCCTGAGGTTTACGCTGGTGACAAGCAAATTTCAAAAAGCCTAGAGGATTGGCTCTAGGCCCAGAATTTCAAATCATCAGAGGTTGCCACCCCACTAAAGAAAACAATAATAAAATGACAAATGGTTACTGCCGAGCTACAGAGCTCCCACGCGCAGAAGAGGTGTATATAAGGCACTAGCAACGAGGGGAGCTGTGCTGCAAGCCCTGTGATCAGTGGTGGAGCTGTATTTTAGGAGGTTGTGGCTGTGGGGAGATGGTAAAACAGGCTGTGTAAAGTGCATAGACTAACTAGCATTGACTGAAGACACAGATGTCTGGTTTTAATTTGCATGAAGCTGCTAATTTTTAAAGGAGGAATTAGCATATCTCTAATTTTAACTAGAGGGTTGTAATTAGTATGTTCAGAAAACGTGGTAGTTGCTACAGACTTTGCCAGAGCAAAAACCAGTTCTGCACTGGTCCCCTGGAAGAAGAAGCCCCTTTGGCTAGTAGGAGTAGGCAAGACACAGGGACCATAGCACATATTGTTCAGTAGGAAAAAACTTTGAAACACAGCCCCCCTTTTCCTCTCTCTCTCAGAAAACAACTTGATTTTCTTTTGGAGAGTGCAGCATTCTGATTTTCTGCCTGAGTGACAACAGATGGGTTTGAAAGAAGTGTCCACTATTACAACAGTATTTCAGCCCCTCAATTGTTTCCTCCCTTTTAGAAAACTAGTAGCTGATTTTATCCCAGGCAGTTTCTCCTTCATAGTCATTCATAGCTCTAGAATCTATATCCTGTTTACTGAACTCCTCTGGTTTATCTTCCAGTTTTCTCAGCTTCAGGGGTATCTGTATCTCACTGTAGAGTCACCTTACAGCCATCGCACAGCAGCCATCCTGGTCACACATCAAGAGCTGAGGAACTGTCTGACTGTTTCTGTGGTCTCCAGTGGCTGTAGGAGTAGGTTTGGAAGAGAGTGCTTCTTGTGATGTTGAAACATGACATAACAGCAGTGTCGTGCATTATCCACCCCTGATAAACACTTTAGAATACCTTCCTTAGACTCTGGCAACACTCTAGCTTGTCATGCCAGTAAGACATTTTTTCACTGAATTGGAATTGAAACATTAACTCAGTTCCCAGAGGAGTTAGTTTAGTCGTCTAAGCATCACGTTTAAAATACGCAGGCACTTTCAGTCTTGCAAGATCCACTGAGCCGTTCACTATTCTGAGATATACATACTCAGTTTCATACAATTTACTTGGTGTGTTTTCACATGAGATCTTGAAAACCAAGTAATGCACCTTGTGGTAATTTTTGGGCAAAGATTTCTCCTTTTTAGTTATATACAAAAGGAACTTTAAAAATTACAGTCATCATTTTCTCTGGTCACCTCTACATTGTTTACTGGATCACACCACGCAGCGATAACCGCTTTTTAGGTGGCAACTTGTCAGTGTTACATAGACTAGCAAACTGAACCTTGGTCACTCAAGATATAGCCTCAGTTTTCCACCAGCTACATTTCCTCTGCCAGCTCTTGACACAGGTTGAGCTTGTCCCCGTCAGCAGTTGCTTTTAAGTGGTTAGGCAGGCTGTGTATATAATTTGTAAAGTAATTTGTAATTCTTTGGAATGAAAAATGTAATATAATGTAATATCATAAGCCAGACACTCAGCATACTTCTATTGGCTTGAGACCTGTTCCAGATGAGGATTTGAGCATTAAATATGCTGCTATAACATCCTATGACATGCTCTTCAAACCTGACTTTTCTTAAGTTTATAATAATTGAGTTCATCCTGGTCTACAGGATTTTTTATTTGTGAAGTTTTGCATTCCAAAGCCTCACTCAAGTAAATAGGGCAGCCCTTTCTCCCACAGATGACTCTGTCAACACTACGAGATAAACAAGGGTGTTACTTCCAAAAGAACACTAGATTCCCATATCTGCCTAACATCAGACAGATACCAACTTCTCTCTCTTCCCATGCCACAATATCTCCATTCATTACACTGTTGTTTGGTTATAAAAGAATAAAGGCAGCTTAGAAGCCAGGACAGTACTGATGGGAGGAAATGTGTGATCTAAATTTTGATTTAATGGCCAGATTGTGGCTCTTTTGATAAAAAACATGGAAAGGAAAATTCTTAGAGATGCCCTTAAATCCCTGCAGAGAGAGGCTAAAGCCAGAGCTGTGTGCCTAGCTTTGAAAAGCCATGGCCTTCTCTATCTGCTGGGTATCCCGGAGACCTGCTCAAAGGCAGAGCACCTACTGTATTTTCCCATCTTCTGGCAATATGCTTCCTTTAGAGCTACGTGGGTTAGCTAAGGGTCTTTTTCCTGGGTATATTGCTGACATCGCATCTCTTTTCTGGTATAGTCCATACTAGTTACCAAGCCTTGCTATATCCTTTCCACTGTTTCTCCCCTGGAGGATGAATCATAGATCACAGGGGCTGATGGGGAGAAGGAAGAAGAGCTGCACAGAGGTAGCTGATATTCTGGCAGAAGAACAACAACTGTTCTCATGGGGATCTCTGTGTACTGAACTCGGACAAAGTGTCTGTATTCCATTTTTAAACTAAAAACCCCAAACCAAACAAAACCCAACAACTAAAAATACAGTTTTGCAGCTCAGTTTTGCTTTCACCCACTAGCTTTACTTATGTTTCCCTCCTCTTCATAACCCCAACTATCATGACCTCCTTTGTTAGATTTTCTTTTTATAACATATAGCCTGCAATCTACAGATAGAAATTAATAATGTTAGAAACCAGCCGGTCTGATAATGGGAGATGTAATCCACTAAATAATGCTGCTTCAAGAGTTTTGGCTGTGTTTTTTAGAAGCAACCTGGAATTTTCTGTAATTGTTTGTTCTCACAAGAGGAAAGCTCATCTTGTTGTATTTTCTATGTTTTCTTTTCTTCCAACTTTTTACAGTATTCCTGTGTGTGTAGGAAGCATGATTTCTTTTTTTTTTTTTCCTAAATATCTATAGCACATCAATTAGGTGAGCAACAGTGTAATACTTTTCAGAATCTTGATTTTAATTGTATGTGTATATATCGTGAAGCAACTAATATGGCTAGTTAAGCTTCCATGACATCTAGATTTTGCAATTGGCAATGTTTTGATGTTTGACTGCCTGGCTTCACAGCAGAGTGACAATGAAAATATATTTAAACAAGAAAATGAAGAAAAAATACCTGGTTTACATGTTTCCCCCTTTTTTGTTTTTTTTTGTTGTCAAACAACACAAGCATGATAGTTATACAACAGTCTCAGAGTATAATGAAGTAATCCTCTGAAACCAAAGCTCCAAAGGCTCTGTGATTATTTTCAAACTGTCTGCCAAGATCCCAAAGTATGATAATTAATGAGCTTTAACATATGTGACAAAATTCCTAATTGAAGTAGGAGGGGTGCAGTGCACATTAATGAAATGAAACTGGTTTTTTGAAGTATCAGTTTTGAACCCTTCAATTTTGTCTTTAATTATTAGTTTTAGGGGACAGCCGCCAGAAGTTCAGTGACATTCTTGGCACTGTTAGAGGCATTGTAGAGAACCGTGGAGAGAGACAATACTTGCTTAAGAGAGTTTTCAAAGAAGTCACCAATCTTGCAAGTCTTCTCTATGTTTTTTGCAGACTCAGGGCATAGGAAAAGAGAAATGGTGAAAAGTGTAAGGAAATGAAACAGCTTGGGTGTACTTCACAAACAGAATAGGCAGGAGAGGCAGGAATAGGATACAGCTGTTCTGATGCCTAAACCCAAGGTGCTACCCTTCAGGCCTTACTGACTCCTACCCTTTCAGCACTCCCATTCATATTTACAATGGAAATGTGATTGCAACGGTGATTAAACCCAAGTTATTTTGGGTGAGTTAGAAAAAGACTAATCACAGAAATAAATGATAAAGAGTATGAATTCCATGAATGTGTCTGGGGTTTTTTCTTTGCTTAATATTTAACATAGTTCAAATGTAAAAGAGAATCTTACAGAAGAAGAAACCCACTATTGATATGACAAAAGAGAGTAGTTATCTTCTACAAACCTTTCTTTTTCTGCTCAAATTATTGTTTATACTGATTTTGCGTACCTATCTACTAGCTGGCCGATGAAATTTATGCTGCATAACAAAATAGCATTTTAGATTTTCTAGTGTATGGAGAGTGCACCAGGAGCATGGTGCAGGGGTGAAGTAGGGGCCTAGTGTGGCTGTGGAGTCTCCATCCTTGGAGGCCTTCAAAATTCAGCTGCACGAGGCCTCCAGCAACCTGGCTTACTTTCAAAGTTGCCCCCACTTTGAGTGGGAGGTGGGAATAGAGGACCTCCAGAGGTCCCCTCCAATGTGTGTTGGTCAGTGGGTTTACTCTGTGCAACTGGTGCTGCTGCCTGTACCCTGAATCTGGATTCAGTTCCTCCTAAAGGAAGTGGAATCCCTTACACAGCATTTCATATTAACGGGAGCACAATTGGCTGTGTGTTTGTGCTTGAGTCAGGAAACTGAAAAGTAAGTCTGAAACAAAACTTCGCAGTTTCCTAATCACCTTTCCCTCTTACCTATTTGCTTAAATAAAACCTGAAGAAAAAAATGACCTTTACTGCTGTTTTTCATTTGCTTTCAATTAGAAAATTCAATCCTTCCAGCATGTAGAATTTGCTAATATTTAAAAGGATTCTAAACATAGTCCCTTAACTATGGAGAAAAAGTATTACAGTTTTTAAACTAGTCTGGAGAAAAATTTCTTTTCTAGTACCCATTATTATTTTAGAAATCCTTAAGACCAGAAGGAAGATTTCCCTTAGAGCCATTGCATATTAAAGATGAGAACAAGCAAATATTTTCTTGTATGTCCTACCAACTGTCTCAGGCTGAAAGTTAAGAATGCTATTTGCCTCTGAAAATGTACATTTTAAATTATACCTGAAGCTATAACATTTTTCTTTTCAAGATTAAAGATTTTCAGGTTCCTTTAGATTATTTTAGAGAATCAGAAAAAATGAGAGTTAAAAGAAAAACAAAAATGCAATGGTGCACTAATAGTCATATTCCTTGGAAAAGAAGCAAATGCTACTATTAAAGAAAAGTTAAAAACAAAGGTAGAAAAAAAGCCCAATTCTTTGGCATTCTTTGCCTGCCATCACTCACATTTTCTCCAGTGAGAGACTTGAGTCCACAATGAGTATGCAATTACTACGGCCATTTGTACTCTTCTAGTGCCTGGAGGTCTCAGTCAGGGACTGAGGTCTGTTGTGTATGTGCTGTACAAACACATTGAAGAGCTCATTGTAAAACTCTGGTAAAGCAATAGCTAAGCAGAATATGAGAAACAACTGAAGAGCAGACGAGGGGTGGTACACGGTCGGAGGGAGGTGATTATGATCACAGCCGAAGCAGCAGTCAGTGCAGCCACAGACTAATCATCGCTGAAGGGTTTTTTGGCATTTAATCTACGCAGCCATCGCTGGCTTATATAGCCGCCAGCGCTGCAGTAAGTGAACATCTTTAATATGTTTATCTTCACTCTCTCTCCCTGTGATAGGAAAGCATTAGCCTCATTTAACACAGCGTTCGCATGCTTAGCTCGGTTGGGGTACTCTACCCTTGGAGGAGCACCTCAGGCAGATTCCCTCCCTCTTCCTTTGGTCCCAGCCCTGCAGGGCACTGGGGGTGTCTGGGAGCTCCCAGCCCACAGGCCATGACCCCACATGCCGAAGTGTTTCAACCCCAGATCTCCCCCCCCACCCCCAGTCGAGGAGGAGGGACCCTACTAGGATTTTGGCCGTGGTGCTCTGGCTGCATCCTTGGGCACTGCGCACTGCGCCATGGCCGTGGCAGCGCTAGGGCAGCTGTAATACCAGCAGCGGTGCTGATGGCTCAGCCAGACTAACCCTGTCTATTTGCACATTATCACAATCATGTGGTATTTCAATAGCAAAGGTAGTGGTAAAACATCATGATTGCCTATACCTTCCCCTTCCCTCATTCTATCTCAGATTGCATTTGCAAAAATAAGTATATATACATTCATACTACAACTCCAAGTCTTGTTCTTTTTTGTTGTTTTTGGTTTTTGTTTGTTTGTTTTAAATAAATGGCAAAACCCTGGGAAACTTGATAAACCATTTATTTGCCTGATTTGCAAGCCAGGTAAAACATGAAACCAGCATCTCCTCAAGGTCTCAAATAATTTCCAGTGCTTACTATTTTGAAACAGAACTGTAAGAAAGTCTTGTGAATATATAGTAGGTATGGACTAATTTGCTGAAATACTCTTCAATTTAATTTTGTCTGCCTCCTTTCAATTTTCATAACTGATGATCTTCCTAAATATACAATGCAGATTAATTGACTCTATGGTTTAAGTACAAAAACCAGAGGCGTAATCAATATCCTTTATCCAATTTATTAGGCCTGCATGACATTTAGGTAATTAGAAAGCAAAACATAAGGATCAAAAGAGCAGAATAATATATTATTTACAGTAAAAGGGACTCTGTTTTCTTTCCCAAGTGAAGTGGTATTAAAATAGCTTAAAAGAGGTAAAAATAGAAAGTTTGGCAGATGCATTTTGCTTTGTGTGACAGGCATCCCTGTGCTTTCAAGGCCATTTCAAAGGTTTAATATCATAATTTAAGGCTCTTATTCCACAATGAATAGGAAAACAAACACACAAAAAATTGGAAAACTTCATGCCAATAAATAAGACAAAAGATTCTTGCTCCTGCACTTTGCAGCCAGACAATATTCCCATTGAAACTGAAAGTCCAAATGTACACATTTGGTGATTTTTGCATTTCCCCCAAACTCCTAACTGTCCACTTAAAACTATTATAATACATGTTTCACACACATGAGCATACTGAAAACCTTCTACTGCCATTGGTTCCTAATGTGCTCCTTTTTCATTATCCACCACTAACATTTATCATAAACAAGTGCAGAGTTGCTATTGCTGCTGCAGGTGAGTTGATGATTTGTTGCATTGCTGTGACAGCTCCTTGCGCAACTCAGCCGCCCATGCCTAATGCTGAAATGTAAAATAGCACTAAGTGACAAAATAAAGAAAACTGTGCCCCTTAACCAGGCCTCCTTGTTTTTTCTCTCTTGTCTTCCCATGCCCCTTTCCCATGTAGCCACTGTACAGAGGGTTATTTTGTGCAAAATAGAGTGTAGCAGTCTGATTATATAAAACTACGTATGCCTGTCACCAGCTTTGTCATTGGCATGTAGCACCTCTGAGTCTTTTAATTAAGGTTAGTGCAAAAGTAGTGTGGTCCTGACCTCCAGGAAGACCAGACATTTCAGTTGTTCAATACTTGCACCTGGCACACCGACCCTCAGTGAACAGCTCCGGAAAGCTGTTATTGCTGCCTGTGGTTATGTGAGTTTCTGCTCAGCTTTTGCCTATTAGCACACATAATATTGAGCACTGCATTGCATTTTATGTTCTGGAAGAGTACCAAAACTTTCTGCTTTATGTTGGCCAGAGAACTGGAGGCCAAGACACAAGTGTTGCTCTGTTCTACATTGGCTCGATTTCTAGGAGTGATGTTTGTGTAAGGAAATACAGTGAAAATAATAAGTATTTCATTGGAGAAGCTTGTAGCTACATTTTAGTTTCACTTTCTGCACTCTAGTCAACAAATGGGAGTTTTGTTTGGACTTGCTCAAAGCAGGAGTAAATAACTCCTCTGCTTGTTGCTCCAGCGTATGTTTGCCAGAAAGGAAATATCCCTAACACTCAGTGTTTGTGTGTGCTAGCTCTTGCGTTGGCCCTAAGCATTTTGGGAGAGATACTACCAGCTTATGTCTGTGATATTTCTGCAAACACAGAACCTTCAAAAGTCTCCACATATCCGGCTTTATTTGGTTTTGCTACCTTTATAGAAGTGGAGTAACCTGGGTTTTCCTATTTCACCTCACTGCACTTTGCACTCCAAATACTAGGCAAGAATAACTGCTCCCTCACAATCACACAAACACACACATTTGCATTTATTGAGCAAGACTTGATGCCAGCATATCAGCCAGACTACTAAAAGCAGGTAAACAAGCAGAGCAAACATAAGTGCAATCCTGGGTTCACTTGATAACTGGATACCTTTCTAATTGCCCAGTGTCTGTTAGCTAGAATACCTGAGGGGCTCTCCAGCCTTTAAAACTGGAGGTTTAGGATATCTGCTAACACTACCCAGAGACTGCAATCTGAAAGGCTTTCTTTGTGCCCTACTGGAATATCTTTCAAGTTTGAATTTCAGGTGTAAATGTGGGTATTCCTGACAGTTTTCTGGAGAAGGCTTGCCAACCCTCTGGGGTACTGAACAGTGATTTCCTCTCCGATGCAGTGATTTCGACAGATGCGGTTGTACAAATTGTTACTAATGAGTCTGAGAGAGTCAAAGTTGAAAAGCTTTAGCTCCTTTCACTTGCTAAACCCATGACTGCCTCCTGTCTCCACCTGGGTAGGGCCTTTTATCTGGTTTATTGATACATTCATGGTAAGCAGACCAGGCACTGGCTACACAGACTCACTGCAAATTGTGAGACAGCAGCTATGCTGCAAATTTTTTTACAAAGAAAACATATGTGACATGAAGAATCCTTGTGACAGACTGAAGCCTAGTATGAACTTTAGGGGTGCAAAGCCCTGTATAATATAGAGCCTTTAACATTTTCAGATGTTTTGAAAAATTGTGATTTTCTTCTCCAGTCTTTTTTTACTTCTGTCACATTGCCGCCGGTGGCCAAACGTAATTGTGTAATTACTGACTCATTGCTGTCAGGTTACTCTTTAATGTCTCTATTTTTCATCTGGTACTATTCTGGGAGTAAAATGCTATCTACTAGTTCAGAAGAAAAAAGTCCCCAAGATTTGCAGATGAATGACAGATGAATTGACTTTCAAATTCTTGACTTAGAAGTGTAAATGATTTTTAATTAAGTCTAAATGCATGTTCCTCTTCTTCTTTCTATTCAGTCTTTCAAGAATCAACCAGTTGCCCACATCATATTCCTTGTCATTTTTTGTGTCTGCTGTTTACAAAGCTACAAATTTGAGCGCTGGCTGTATTACAAGTATCTTAGGCATTACAGACAGTAAAATAAAAATGGCCTGGTGAGCGTGTTTAGTAGAGTTTAGAAGAAGTTTTACTACCACCTGCTGTGGTTAGCATCAGAAGCAATACATCTGATCAGTTCAGTAGTCATACTGAAATCTAACTGTACTCTAATTTTGCACATGCAAATCATTTGATACAACACAAGATTATAAAGCCCTTTCAATGCAGGACCTTGTCTAATCAAGTTGTATGCAGTAGTCAAATTATGCGAGTACCAAGGCACTTCATCCAATATAACATTAATGTTAGGGGGAGGCAGAATTCTGACAATTCATTATTAAAAAAAATTTAATCACAGCAAATATTCCGGCTTGTCAGTCACAACCAAGTCTTTTCTCTTCTCTCAAAGCCTCAAATGTAAGATGGAGGTAATAACATTAACTGATGTACCAACATGAGGTATTGGTGGCTCTTATGTCTTTTTAAACACCTGTCCAAATGTGGTAAAAGCTCCCTACACTACAAAGCAGTTCAAAACTCTTTTTCCTTTCAACTTAAAGATACTGTCATTTTTTCTAACCAGAAAATAAGTGCCATTTCAGGCCGATGGCACTAGACGCTAAAGCATCATTTCAACTGTCCTTGGCATTAGTGAGTTTCCTGTAGCAGAAAGCAATAGGCTGTGTCAACATAACTAGCCTAACCAGTCTTGGCAACCTCAGCTGCTTATTGAGGTAACTCTATTGCTAGTCACTGAAGGTTAAACTTGTTTGTGAAACACCACAGTGTTATACTCCTAGAGCATCGCTGGACTGTAAGTCAAGTACTTATCTTCTGAGAAATACAGAACTTCTTTAAAATAACCCAGTCTTCTTGTGTGTGAAAAACCCCCACATTTTGCTACTTAGCCACTGAAACCAAGCTATACCTTCACCCTCCTCCTTAGCTTGACATTGGCAATAACCAATTTTCTAAGACACATAGAAAATTCAGTTAATTTCATTTTAACTATTAATACAATTTGCTCCTCTTCTTTCTGGATTTTGCAATAGATTCTCTAAGGTTGTCAGTGAAACAAAATGTTCAGGCATGTCATAACAAGACTTTTTTGTTATCTAAGAGGTAGCACACCCCTAGTCATCTCTTTCATTCAGGTATTTTATCAAGATTGAATATTTATAAGCTATTATATGGCTCAGCAAAAAGAAAAAAGGAAAAAAGTACATCACCTGATCTCGGTTAAGCCTTAATTACATAGCCATCCTTTATAACAGTTATTCTCTAAGACAGGTTGCTGCTTAACAGGTACCAGACAGTCGGGATGAAACATCACTGGTATTCATAAAAAGGTTTACTTTTGTTTCACAGTCTGCAATGTCCTTTCCACATAGCATTCATACAGGAACTTTTACTATGTGTAGACATTTTGGAGGATCATGTTGATAATGGTATTGAGAAAGGAAATGCATTAGATTATGCTCTGGTCTGCTAATGATCTGTCTTCCAGTTTTTAAACTTTGTTTGCAGTGTATCTTGTAAATACATGGCTCAAACATTCTGATGTAAGTTGGTATTAAAATGCTAGAGCCTAATTTCAAAATTAGAAATGCTGAACAAGATAAGTCTATTGTACAATCTAAGCACTTCCAGTGGCACACTGAGATTTAAACTTGAGCTGCTTGTAGCTGTCATGATCTTTTTCCCTTTATTTGCTATATTTTCTTTGTTTTTAAGAGTGTGTGGGTATGCAGAAAACAGTGATTTTATGCTTGTATTTGTTTTTATTTCTTAACAGATTGGGAAATACACCCCATGACTTCAGGTAGAAATCTTAAAGTTATTCTTTCTTTTTTGTTGTTGTTGTTTTTAATTAAACTAAAAAGCAATTAGCATTTTCAGCTACTCCAAAACATTCCTTTGTTTGAAGATGTGTTATACAGCAGTTTTAACAGTTACATCTTTTCATTTCATAGTCTGGATGACACTGAGTTACTGAAACTGGAGAATCTCTCTGGAATTTTTTCGCTGTCTATCCGAGTTTGCTGTTGATTTTACAAAAAAAGTGTTCTGCTCTTTCTGGAAAGGAAAAAAAAAAAAAAGCCCAAATTTTAACTTGAGATGACATGAATAACATTCTGTTCACTTAAATGCATGGGCATCCTAAGAGGAAACTTTGGATTTCCCAACCCACACTGAACAGGACTGTCATCTGTTTTGTAATGGTATGTTTGCTTTGACTGTAGTTTTCAGGCATTCAAAATCTCTATGTGTTTCACAGAAAGTGTGTGACCCTTGGTAAGCAAAGAAGAAAGGCAGTGTTCCAGCTTTGTGGCAGCTTGTTGGGTTTTACATATGCTTACAACCTGTTTTTCTAATAAGTAAATTTTGTTCTTTTGGTTTTGCTTAAAGAAGCACAGTTGGACAATCCCCGAATTTTATAGAGCAGGTTGTCTGCTTTATGGGACTTGCATGTACACTCTGTAGAAGTATCCTGAATGATCTCTGTCTTTCGGAATCAAATGTGTTATGGAAGGTCAAAAAGATTGGTTACATATCAACAACTTCCCCCCGCCCCCAGTCTGTAGTCTCCTGTCTTTGTGCAGAATTGTCTCCTTTCATTTACAAACAATTAGCAAGTCAGTATCCACAGATGGTGCCTGTGCATACACTTGCTAAACAATTTACTTTGTGTATGTGATTCTTACACTCTAATGAAAGTTTGTACTTTTTCTATTATCTTTTCTTACATCCTCTTCCTGCTTTTCTTTCCTTGTTATAATTTTATTTCCTTCTAATTTTAAAATATATTTTCTTCTAGATAGGAGACATACTTGGTAGGTCAGGTCTTTAAGGCAAGTGTTGTGTTGAGCAGGGAAATCATAGTGTAAGGGTAGTGTAAGATGGAGGGTTCCACACAGAGCACAGAAAAGTCTTACTTTACTTAAAATAAATGTGTTAGGTCAGCCCCGGTGCTGGAAAAAGTCATTGTAGGCTCCTGACCAGGGAACTGTGGCTGTGAAATGGTCGCTGGGTGGCTGTAGTGCAGACTCTGGTCATTTCAGGGGTTACTAAGTAATGGAGTGTAATGAGCATGTCAAAGTCATAGCACTGGTTTGAAACCATTTTGCCCATTTAGCACTCTAGTCTTGTGTCGATTGTAGCACAGAAGGAATAGACCCTACCTCTAACTCTGTTTCTCTAGATATTATCAGATGATCTGTTAATTTGCAAAGAAATGTAATGGTTTCTTTTTTTTTTTTCATAAACTTGTGTAGGATGAAGAATTTCTCCCTAATATAAAATGATTGAAATTAATTTAGTCATCTTTGTCTTCACTTAAAATACCAATTTCTGTTACTTATTCATTGCAAAAAAAAAGCAACTGTTGGTGACTAATGTTGATTATACTGTGACTATCTCAGCAGATAATTATATTTAAACATGTGGGTTTAAGAATAAATAATCGTAGAAAATTAATGCAAACTAATAAAGTTTTTTCTAGACAGGAGTAATTTCTTGAGGGAAGTACTGTGGCAGTTGTTTCTTTGATTATTTCTACTGTTTGCCTGATAACATATTTTAAATCGTGACACTAAGCAAAAGTAAATGATAGAAAATGACTGTGAAATTAAGACTGAACTTATTTTTTGGGATTCAAGTGCAGCCTTCAACAGACTTACTTTAAACTAGTCCAAAAGAAGAATCAGGCCTTTTGTCTTCACATCAAAGCAACTTTTGAACCTGATTTTTCACTTTGCAAAGAAGGTTTTGATATACCATGTGGGATTACAAATAGCAAAGATGAATAGGTGTGCATCTCAGTCACTATAATTGCTATCTATGAACAGATGCATATTCTGGAGCTGTAGTATTTTGGACAGTGACCATATTAAACTTCTCCCCTCAGATTAGCTCATAGAAGAATATAAATCACAAGTTAGTTATTGTGGAGTGATTAGGGCCATGCAGGGCAGGCTCTAGGTAAAGTGTGTTCAGGGCCCACCTTGAGACAGCAATTCTGCTCTTTGCATCAGTGTTTTATGACAGTTCAAGTGCATCTGAAAATGATTTGAAATGAATGTAATAAAGAACAAAAGAAATAGGCTCTCCTTCTTGTACTAAAGCATAGTAGCGAGTGGTAGGGAGCACTGCCTTGTTTCAGCTGTCAGCAAAAACGGGCTCCTGATCGATCCTTCTCCAGAGGAAGGGAGAAAAGAATTGTTCAAGAAATTGAGAAAACTTCCCATGTGCAGTTAATGATTTTTTTTTTTTTTTTGTATTCTTGGTTATTCTTTGTCCTTGTTCTATACTTAAAGATACTCTAACCAAAACATAAGACAATCCTAACAAAGTGCTCATGCTGTTTGGATTTGAAAAATGAATCCAATGTGTGTTAGATACCAACTTAACCCATAGAACCTCACACATTTTAAGTTGTTCAGACTAATTATCTTTTCACAATGTCTCTGCTTCAGTTTAGGCTTTAGCTGCGAAGAGTTTGGTAAACCAAATAAGAACATTTATGATACTAATAAAACAGTGAAGCTGAAAAAAAAAGAGCATCCAGAAGCCAATGGAAGAAAGTGCGATGTAGACTGACAAATCTTTTTGTTGCACAATGTACTTGCAAATATAACACTCTGCGGCCACATTGGAAGAAGAAATAAAAAAATCACCAACAATTGTTAAAAGCAAACTAAAAGCTTACAGAATTCATGCAATTATGTCTACAGTTAAGTGAAATCAAAGGCTTAGGCAATCTAGGCTAACTAACAGTGAAGAGTCACAGGTTGAATGTCAGTCAGTCATTATGTATTAGTTCCAGTACATCTCCTTCAAGAGATGCATCCATCCAGACACTCTTCAAAAAGTGAGTGGAGATTTTAAGTTCTCCCTTCTGCAAAAGGAAAGGGAATTTCTCTCTCTTTTTTTTTTTTTCAAAAAGCTTTTTAAGTTTGTAAAGCTCCAAAGAGCTTTACAGTTGTTAACTCTCACAAGATTCAATGGAAGCAGGCAGTATTATACAAAGTGTATAGAAAAATTGTGGCACGCACTTACAGGCTAAATTGTGGAACGGTTTGAACTTGTGACACTCTGCCTGTGTCTATACTAGTCCTGTCAAAGTGCTTCTTGGAGGCTTGCCTTGAAACTTGCCTTTCCCAGGACTCAGGAATCTTATCTGACTTTGTGGCAGGTGCCATTAGGACTCTTTACAAAGAAAACCTGAGTTGAGAGGGTAGATCAGACAGCTCGAGGTCCAGGGGCCTTTCACGCTGCATATGACTGCTTTATGTTTTGGATATTGCTGAAGAGTGCTCTGTATGTCAAAGTTTTCCCTAATAATTATAGGAAATCCTTTCCAGAGCTGGCTCTGGGAGTACTCTAGATCTCATCTCCTGTGGCCAGGTACCCATTTTGGCTTTGACAGCATTCCTGGGCCATTACCCACAGCAATGCAGATGTATCCATAAGGCTAGATTTTCAGAGGGAGTGAGCACAAAATATGTCAGGAACACCCCAAAAATTGGAGTGAAAATATATGTTCCTGTCCAAAGTGCTAGAAGACATCAAAGAGGGAAAATAGAAAGCTCAGTTTTGGCACAATTCTTTGAAAATGTGTTAATAAGAAATATAGCTAATAATTCTGCATTAATGGAAGTCCAACAGCTTTTTAAAATTTTGGTTGCACCAAAGAGGTTTCTTGTTTTGCTGCCCTTTGTGAACTTGAAGCAATGACTAGTAAGAAAATGAAGAAGTGAAAAGTTTAATAAAAAGAAAGGAAAACATTATGTTCTACTTGGAATAAAGGCTCATAATATTTTGTATTCCTCACATTTTTTTGCTTATGTTCCTTATGGACATATAAGTAACCTTATAGGTGTTTTTTTTTAATACCTTTTTGA
Organism: Buteo buteo; assembly: GCF_964188355.1. Lineage (NCBI taxonomy): Eukaryota > Metazoa > Chordata > Aves > Accipitriformes > Accipitridae > Buteo > Buteo buteo. Next base: position 16,552,508 of record NC_134189.1, on the reverse strand, counting down.
ATAATAAATCTTCTCAAATGTGAGCTATGAGACTGAGATGGATATCCCCTGCATAATAGCACAATCCTGGTAGTTTTAGTGTGGTGTGGTAAAATATTACAGGGCTAACCAGCTTTGCTATTCACTTTGAAAGGCAAATACATGGGTGTATCGAGATCTACTTTTTTTTTTTTTTCCATTTTGCCAGTCTTGTTTTTTTTTTTACAAATGTTAAAACTTTGATTTTTAAACAGTTGTCCTCATGGAGCAGGCTCCAGATTGGTGACTAAATGCAGACAGTAGAAAATTTATTTAACATACAGTAAACAGACACTAGTTAAACTTGGGGGGGTGAAAAGGTATGGCAATTCCTTAAAAAACTTCAAGCAGGAAATCTTGCCCCTGTCTGAATAGTGTGAAAGGTCAAAAGGAGAAGAGATTTTCACTGTGTATAAAATTGGATATTTAAAGCCTAAAGAAGTTTTTAAATTGCATTTGGTTGAGTCTAGCATAGGAAATGGCTGGTTTTTTGAAATGTGATTTGTCTGAAATAGGCAGTGCCCAAGGATATAACTAGGCAATGAAGTCATTATCTAAAAGCTTTTTAGAGTGATGCTCAAACTACTCTAAGCTTAGTTAAAACTATCCATGGTGAGTGTTTTCAAATGAAAAGCTAAAACCCCCATGTGTCTAGCTAGTCCTTGAAAGAGGATTCCTCAAGATTTTGGACACCCTAAAAGCTTACCAGTCCATCCCCAAACCAAGGCTAGCTATAACCACTGGTGAAATAGTCTGAATACTGTTGCCCTCTGATAAACAGGCTATGAAAGCTAAATAATTTCTTCTGCCTACTTTAACCAACATCCAGTTATGTTAATTTATTTTCCTTTGGACCTTTATTTCTTTTGCTTGAGTTTCCAACTTCACCAACAACAGACGAGAACGTGAGTGCCCAATATTTAAGATATTGGGGCAATTGTAAATGGCTGAACAGTTCTCACAACATATCCGAGAATTTAGAGAGAAGTCATGTTGCCAGCATGAGTTGCTGGCTTACAGTTTTTGGCCATGCAGCAGGATTCTGTTGTGACAAGTGAAGTCTGAGACCAGCTTGACATATACGTGTTTCCTAATTAAACCTCTGCTAACTTCCAAGTACCTGCATCAGGGGCAGATAAATTCCAGCTGCTGCTCCCTCCTGAGTAAAGGGACAGAGGAGTAAATGTCGTGGGCAAGGCTGGGTATGGATGAATACAGCTCGTCCACTTCTGACTAGGCAAGACCTGTGTGTAGCCTTTTCTCAGTGCAGCAAGCACCTTCCTTCAGCTTTGGTTTATATTCTCTGCTGCACCAGATGTAACAGACATCTCTGGTGACAATGTTTTCTGTTTGTCTTAGTGTTCTATCATACAATAGAATGAATCTGCTGACAGAGATAACTGCCTCTCTCTCCTCCGTCTTTCTTCATGAATTACAGGAAGACTGTAGATGAGCAGCTGTGAGGTGAAGCCTCCCTTGAAAATTCACAGTAGGATCCAGAAAGTGGACCCAAACTACCCCCTTCTCTTCAGGCAATGTTTCAGAAGGAAAAAAGAAAAAGAAAAAGAAAAAGAAAAAGGAAAAAAAATGTAGTTCTTAAAAGGAAAGAAAGAATCTACTTCCCAGCACCTCCAAGGGGCAAGACTGCTGACTACTGTTTTCGTACTGCTTGACACTAGCTTGTGGCTTGTTAAATGTGCTGGTTTTAGATATGCTGCTGATTTTTTGCGTAATACTTGTTCTAAATCTTAGAAATACCTCATATTCTCTATGCAACATATTGGCAAGTAGTATGCCTAACACTGTTTAGGGAGGGGCAGGTGCTTAGGAGTTACAGACCTTTACTTCTGGATAACTAAGTACTTTATTTGATAGGGACCCTTAATCTTACTGGACCTTTGTTCCCAACTCTGTAAGGAAAGGATAAAACCAGCATGTTCATACATGCTCACCAATATATGCAAACAATACCTTTATGAATCCTACTTGAGACAAAACTCCCCTAGAAAAATCACTGCTGGTTTTGGAAGGTTAAATTACAGCCCTCACTGTAAGCATCTATTACAGAACCAATGATTATGCTAGTAGTAGTCATAACCATTTAGGCATGAAGGCCTGTAGCCAAAATGTTGATGCTACTCTTATTGTTATATGACCTTTCCTATGTTTCCAAGAAAGCTTTGCTGTGCTGAGAAGAATCTCCTGACCTAAGCTTTTAAAAAGATTGGCAGACTGTTCTGAGTGGGAGGCTGCATGAGAGCAAAGGATAAATATTTGCAATACAATGGAGATAAAGAGGAGGCTGGAAATGTTACTGCAGCATCAAGGCTTTATTTTACTTTTGAATCTGGGTAAGTGCCAAAAGGACTAAATCAGCACACTGGAAAATGCAAGAATGAACTTCCTTAAAAGAAAAAGATAAGTTACTAGCATCAGGAGTACAAATTTTACTCTGAATATGACTCCTGGAATTTTTTTCTCTTCTGAACCTGAAGTAATACTAATGGAAAAAAGTATTGTGTTTTTATTTCTAGCCCATATATATCTGCCTTTATAATTTACATAAGTACTGTAGTGGAATATTAACTTCCATTATTTATGAATCTACTGAACTTTGCAAGGATGTGCTGACAGTTGAAGGATTATAATTTTAAAGGCAGTTCAGTTGTTCATATCATAAATATCCTAAAAGGTCACATACTGCCTTACAGTAACATCTGAAGGAGAAGGAGCTTAAAGTCGAAGTTGTTTCTGTCAATTCAGAAAAAGTCTCACCAACATTATCATTCTAGGAATCAAAAAGTACCCTTTATCACCCTATGGGAATATTTTTATACATGTTTTTGTGAAGTGCTGTGCTCCTATGGGTGTTATGTTACCATGTGGAGTCCCTCCTCTTGGTTCTTACAGGACCTATACACTCCAGGGTTACCAAAGAACAGAACTGCGATCACAGCATTCATGCTACCTTCATACAACATGTGCATTGCAATATCAAAATCAACTAGATTCTTAATAATTTTGTTTCTGATGCCTACCTACCCTTGAAGTACCACGAATAAAGAAAGGCACTCAGCATTTTCTGGTAATCTGGTCAGCTTTACATTGTGTAAGGTGAGGAATCTAAAATATGGAAGCAATGAAACTTACTGTTTACCTGAAAACCTTATACTGTGTGAATAATGATAAGCCTGTATAGCAGTTCAGTCTAACTGGTTTAGACTTGAGTTGTTTCCATTGAATAGAGAGCACCACACCAGTGATCATCACACCATTGTATAACTGAAAAAACTTTTACTAGGCCATGGATAAAATAATCACAGGTAAAATTGGAAATAGTCTGTAGAAGTGCACTGACTAGAGTAAGTAATATTACTTCATTTGTAGTAAATGTTCAGGTTTTTTTTCTTTATAATCCAATAGCAAATAGTGAGTTATCATTTTCATTTACCTGTTTGCAACAGAGAGGGAAAAATAAAGCATTTATTAACTTGGTGTATGAAAATGGATGGAGAGTTAATACTGAAAAAATTGGAGTATTTCATTGCATTAAAAAAGGGTGCCTGTAAAAATTTCTTGTACACTCAGTTTTACATGTTGTGTTATCTTCCATAATAAAAAGTACTAGCATGGATTTATAAGAACTCTTCCTTATGAAGCTGTGAAGGAGACTGACAAATATAAACTGATGCATTTTGGCCAGATTATTAAGTTTTTCTGAGAGAGTTTAGAACAGCATGCTACACTCATATTCATTGTCAGCAACTGAAAATAAGGCCCAAGGTCTATACAAATCATATGCAGACATATTTTTGTTTACTACTGTTGGAACAAAAGTCAGAAATACCCTATTTTTTATTTAAGCAGTTCCTAAATGTGAGGATCTCACACTGTATCAGTATTTCATATAGATTAAAGGACCAGGCCGCTGCTGCAGAACAAAGCAATAGATCAGTCTTCAGTAGCTGGTAGGAGCCCGTATGCTGCTGCATAAGGTGTGCTAACAGAGCAGATGTCAAGTTGAGAGCCTGTGTTATACTGTCTGGCTTTGGACAAAGTCACCTATTCAAACATGAAGAGCTGAACTACCCTTATTGATGAAAAAAGTTGGCAAAATTATTTTTTTAAGGAGATAAATTTTTTCATTATTTTACTATTTTCATTAACATGCTAAAGACAAATTCTTTTTGCAACATCAGTTGCAAATTGCAAGATTTCTGGTTTGGGGTTAATTAAAATGCTATAAATTTACCAGGAGGAAAAAAAAAAAAAAAGAAGCTTATGGTTCTCTTTTTTCCACTCTTATAAATGAAAATAAGCCCAACTAATCAGTGGGTTCTCAGAGGTGATGGTATAAACTACTTTGGCTAAGGGAACAGCAAAGAGAAATACAGAGCTGTCCAAGTGAAACTCCAAAGGAATTTAGGTAAATAATCTCAAGAAATCAAGATGGAGCCACAACATCAGATTACTATACTTAAACACTTCATTTCCTTAGGAAACAATGTGTGATACAGCCCACAGTCCTGGTTGAAAATGTATGCTTACTGACTCCTCTTAACTATTTCAGAATCAGGATTACACCCACTAACTTCAATGGGACTACTCGTTAGATAAAGGATGACAAGTCTGGTCCTAAAGTGGTAGACTCTCTTGATGAATATGCATCCTAATTCTTGATGACATTTAAGTGAGTGAAACATATGTACAGAGAGAATAAAATGCCAAAATGTGTTGCTTTGCCAAGTTGCCACAGTTGGAAGCTTTCAGTAAATTTCCATGTGTTTGTTGATAAATCCTCCATTTTGAATAAAACATTATTTCATTTTTAGAGTAGATTTAGAGTGACAAGCCCTTAAGGCTAAGCAATACCTTGCTTTTTTTGAAACACCTGTGAAACAAAGTGATTTCTTCACTTTTGTACACATATCTGCAAGAAATTTGAATTTTCTGGTAGCTAACCTATTTGCTATACATATGTACATTTTTAAAAGCTGAGAGGCAAATATCAGTTCAAAGGTCCCAGTTTTTTATTGCTAGAAGTAGAAATGAGCTTGGTTAATTGTTAAACAACAGTTTCCTGGGTGATTCAATATATCACAGGAGATAGGTAACCCTGATTAAGAACTCAGAAATAATTGAACAGGATAGATTACAAGACCAAGCTTAAAATACAAAGAACATAAGAGAGGAATTCACACTAACATAAAGACTATTTTCTTTATATTTCATTATAGGGGTTTTTTGGTATCATTCTACAGTGTGTTTCAAAGCTTACTGAAGTTATTGAAAATATAGTGAGGTGGCAGCTAACTGGAATTACATTATTAGTTAGTTATTTAACTTTACAGTAGTCAAGAGAGAGATCTATGCACTCTAATTAAAATTTAATACTGTGAAACAATAACAAACGATTTTAATCAGTATTAGATTGCTCGATAATACTAGTTAACATAACACCAACTCCTTCACATCCTTAACAAGTGACTCTGTGATGCAGTTCACATAGCACAGCAAGTCCTGAACTAACAATGCTGTAGATGTTCCAACTGCCAGAAACCTTGTATAAATCAGGGGGCTCTGTAATGGCTATGAAAAGAGTCACAATATTTGGAAACCAACACTATACTTTTCTCAGTTAAAAAATCCATTCCCATGTGCTTCTATTAACCTCTCCTCCTCTAAATCTGTGTCGCCTATCAACTCAACCTGCAAAAATCAACCAGACACGTACCTAGGATAGTAAGGAGAGCCACAACAGCTCTCAGCAAGGGGCTGTGCTCTCTGACCACAGCTACTAGCACATGCCTGGAGAAGATGTAAAGATATGGTAAATATACAGTTTATACCTCCAGAATGTTCTCTCAGTGTCCACCACAGTGATCAAAAGCTTCTTGTTTATTAAAGTACGCAGAATCCAAATTCATGTCCAGATGTTGGCAGAATCATATAGCAGTTTTTGGAAACATTCTTAATGTATTGCCCCTTTCAAATTGTGAGCAGTGGACCTCTCGGTGCTCTGAGGTAAACCCTACGCATTGTTTGTGACTATTGGCTTCTAATAACAGGTTCTTTCTCCTTTTCTCTAGCAATATTTCTAATAATAAGCAGTTGTATTTTCTGTCCAGGAGGTACCTCTATAGTACCTCAGTTTAGACATTGCCTCTGCTACTTGATGAAAAACCTTGAAGTTGCAAGGAAAATTACTGGAAAAAATCAGAAGGGTAGAATGGTGTGCTTACCAGTTGTTTTATACAGTTTGAAAATCTGCAGCATCTCAGACCAAGTGAAGGTTCAGTCTGATAGAAAGCTGAGTATTTTTCTAAAGAAGCTTATAGAAATTAATTGTAGACAATTTAGTTACCAAAAGAAAATCAAAGCCTTTGAAATGTCACACTGGCAAAGATTTTTTTTGTATGTAGCGTGGCTACTATAGATAATATGCTATACCTAGATAAGGAGAGATTATAGGTCTATCTATGTCTGTATCTGTCTATTCATCTCTACTTCTAATCTCTGTATGATATCATAGAAAATATTAAGCAAGCAAGGAAATTAGGATATATAAAGTATTTGTGCTGCTCATGGTTATTACCTGCCAGCAAGTATATTAGGAAATCTCATTTACTAAGAAAGGAAGAGGTGCCTGGTCCAAATATCATGGATTCTATAGTGTTATTAGTCTGATAGCACATATGGTCCTCACCTCCTGCTAAATCCTCTGTGTTTCATCAGCAAAAATTACCTGCCCATCCTTCTGATTTACTGGAGTTATCAATCTTCTCACCTGTTTCCTTCTAACATTTCCTCTTGCTCCTTATATTCCAACCACCTTTTTCTCTCAAGTTAGACTCAAGTCCCAGTCTAATAGAGTCATTTTAACTCAGAGCAACAGTTCTCGAACTGTACTTAGATTGAGATCCGTGGCTTCTGAATGAGAACTTGGGTCCCTCAGAGCTGGAATATCCAGCTGTATCACTGTGTATAAAGGTATCACCTTCTCTTTTAAGCCTTGTTCTTATCCATTAATAAATCATTAGGGTGATTATGTAGGGTATTTCAAAAGCTCTTGTAAACTAGAAAACTTCTAAAATGTAAATAGATTAGTCACAGTTTCCAATTTTTCCAAATACCCCATTAAAGATGTTATTTCAAAGAGATGTGACCACTTCTGAGCTCCACATATATTTTCTTTTTGATATCTTTGCCAATATCAAACCTATTAGCATTTAATACGCCAATACGACAGCAAAAAGCTGGATGTTTGCATTACTGAAGGAGATGTAGAAGATCCAAGAGCTCCTTGTAAAATCTATGTAGTCAATGAGCAGATGAAAGTCAATTTTACCAAATACACATTAAGTCATTAATGAAAATAAAGTTAAAAATACATGCCAACTTTTAATGTACATAATGAATGAAAAGTGATGGTGTTTTAGAAACTTCTTTTAAAAATATAATAGTTTCAATGTACTGACCAGTATTGCTTCTTGCTTGCATCTTACTTTTGCTAGTTGGGTCAGCATCTAATTTTCACCACATACAGTGATAACCATGCTACCTAACTGTGTTCATACCAACCTCTCTGCCTTGGGGAAGGACGACCTGTTATCTTGGCTGAGAGTCTTATATGGCAACTTGAACCAAGAAAACAGCAGCACTGGGGAAGTCATCTGCAGAGGAACCAGCTAATGTCCCAGAGAGGACACTGCCCTCTCACTGTACATAATCATAGCAAACACACACCTTAGTGGATACACCTCCTTCAAGAAGCCTGGCCCTGGCAACTGACACAAGGCTACACATGGGATTGACTGGGATTGACTGATTAGGGACTAAATATTTAAGATTTTTTTCTGTTTTGTTCCTAACCAGAGATTAAACTACTCTGGAGTAACCTACTCCAAAATAAAACACATAATATAATACTGAGTATTTTGGTTTAGTCCACAGTAGCTTTACTTCTGTGCATTTCATAAGACCATGCTAGCTTTTATCAATTTAAGGCTCAATTTGTAAAACATTAACACATGAAGAAATCTTTATAAATTTATTATTTGAAATTATCCCAAGCTGCAAAGAAGTTTTGATTTCAAATAAGGACTTTCACAAAGTTCAGGGTTGTCGAATCAACGGTTTTGGTTCAAGCCATTCTAATAATGACTATTTACGGAAGAGAGGGAGTGACTCACAAAAAGAGCTTTCAAGCCAAACTGTTGCAATATATTTCTAGAAAGTAGCTAGTTTCTTTTCAATTGTCAGCTTCTCACTATGAATAAAAAGGGTTCAACAGCAGTGATTTGTAGCGCTCTTCATTTTCATCAATGTTTCACAATTCATCAGTTTCAAACCTAAATAATACTGTATCCCACTGCAAATGTTCCTATAATCCTTTCCTCCTCCAGTGACCTGATCTGCAGAACTACAGGGGAAAAATCCCCACTGTTCACCACTAAATATAAATCCTGCATGAAACAGATGTCTTCCCTTTATCTTTTCCATTGCTTTGTTATTGCATTTAATGATCTGCCTATGATTTCCCTTATTTTATTTCTTTTAATAACCAAGGAAGACCAGACAAATCCACTGTAATACACTCATCTCTCTGAAGTCTCCCACTTGATAATTATAGATAAAATGATGCTAAAGAATATTAAAAACCCCCAAGTTTAAGGGAGCAAACGTGCAATGTATCTGTAATATTATACTCCATTGTACCTAGCTATTTATTACAACCCTCCTTCTTTGAATGTCGCACAAGAACTCCACCAATTGGTGTCAAATTTTATTATTATAATTTTATGGTGTAATTTCTGCATATTGCTGGAGATATTTTAAACACTGAATATTTTTGGTTTTAAACTGTTATTTAAAGAAAAAAAAAAGAGTGATACAGGATGTATGTCTCCTTTCCCAATGCTTATCTCTAATACTTGACTGATAGACTCTCTAGGTCCGATTTTCAAAAGAAATTAAAAAGCAAGGCAGGAATCTGAATGTCCTACTTTCCTTGAAATCCCTGTTATTTCCTTAGTTTTGTTGAAATCTTAGCATATCCTACAGAGTCTTTCAAGGTGTTGGCTTCCTTATCAGTGTCAGAATTCACCACGTATCTGAGAATTATCTCCTACCTCTCCTTATTCTATGTGACAGTGGGTTCTACAATACCATATCAGACTTCATCCTTCAGAAAGGCCCTCAGCATGTATTGCAGCTGGTGTTGAAATATTTTTATTTCCTGCACAGAATTATCGCCAAGTAATGAGCTAGACTCCTCATGTTCTATAAGCAGTGGGTAAGCTGAGAGGGGACTGAATTCAGAAGAGATGCTCAAAGTCTGTCTGGAATGGAAATTGATTCCCACAGAAACCCCATGGATTCAGAGGGCACCTCATCACCCTCCCTAATCTCTCGTTCAGAGATCAAGGCTGCTACAGCAAGTCGTTTGTAGGTCCTTGAACCTGTGCAGCTTACTATGATATAGATATGAATTCTGTATCTATATAATTTAGAGAAGCAAATTTTACTAGAGAAGATCCTTTAGGGATCCCATTGTGTGGCTCTAAAAGGCTAAGTCAGTTCTAGTTAGTAACAGAGGCCAGAGCCCACTGCCTGGCCCTGCATCAGGTGATGTGGCCAATTTGCATTGACATGCCCAAGCTTTCTGCGGCCCAAAAAAGGATGGTCACCTCCAAAATCCTGTTCTGAACAATCTCTGGCTTATGGTATCCCATGAAATGTGCCCACCATAAATAGAGATTGTTGGCAATTAGCATATACCACTCGGAAGTTAGATAGGTAGCATAAGTTCAGTCAGAAGAATTGCATCATCTCTCCTGAAGTTTTCCAGGTGCAGGGCAAATTATACAGGGATGCTTAAACAATCTTAAAAATAAGAATTTCTCAAATGTTATGCAAATGGGAGACACATAAATCAAAGGATACTTCATGTTGGAAGGGACCACAGGAGGTCATGTTTCCAACCTCCTGCTCAAAGCAGGGTCAGCTTTTGGATGAGACCAGGCTGCTCAGAGTTGGGTTTTGAGTCCAGTTGCATTTTGACGACCCCCAAGGACGGAGAGTGCTCTGCCTCCCTGGGCAGGCTGCTCTGCTGCCTGGCTTCCTCATGGGGAAAAAGATTTTCCGCATGGCTAGTCTGATCCTCTCTTGTTTCAGTTTAAGCCTGTTGTCTCTCTTTCTCACACCACTGTGAAGAGCTTGCCTCTGCTTTCTTGATACCCTCCCTGCAGGGTTGAGCAGGCTGCTGTTAGGGCCCCTGAATCCTCTCTTCTCCAAGCTCTCAGCCTCTCTCCACAGGCAGGTGCTCCCACCCTTGACCCATTGTGGTGGCCCTCTGCTGAAACCATGCCAGTTTGTCAATGACTTGCTTGTACTGGGGATCTGAAAGTGGACATGGCACTCTGTGTATGACCTAACAAGCGCTGAGCAGAGGGGACGACCCCTCTCCTCCAGCGAGCGGAGCTGCTGGCCGCGTCCCCGTCGGTCCGACATCCCCATCGGTCCATCATCCCCATCGGTCCGTCCCAGGAGGCCGCCGGCCGTCTCCGCTGCCAGGGCACTGCTGGCTGGTGCCCAGGTCGCGGCCCCCCAGGCCCCGGGCCCTTTCGGCAGAGCTGCTCCCCAGGCAGGCGGGCAGGCAGGCCGGCCCCAGCCCCTGTGGCCGCCGGGGCTCGTCCTCCCCGGGGCAGGGCTCTGCCTTCGGCCCTGCTCAGTGTCACTGGGCTCCGGGTGGCTCCTTCCCTCGGCCTGGCCGGGTCTCTGACCTAAGTGGACAGCATATGCTCTTTGTCCAGTGTTTCAGCTAATCCTGTTGAAAAAATTTCCTTTTTCTCCTTTAGATTCCTCTACCAATCTTTCTTCTTGTGTCCTCCTTCTCTCTTGTAAGCCTCTGTCATTCAAGACGTAAATCCAATAGATGAGCATTACACTCCTCCATATACTTCCCAGCTTTCACTAGGCTTCGTTGAGACTGTGTCTCCTGACATCTCTGAGGGCATGAAGTATTTTCTGCTGTTTCAAAATGTTGTCTGAGCTATTTATTACAGTATGAAGGGGGATTCATTGGCATGATTTAATAGTTATTTAGATAAGAAGTAAAAAAAAAAAAGTTTAAAAATGTGTGGAAAACAGCCATCCAACTTTCAAAAGAAATTTTAGAAAGAGTGAATCTTGTCCTTCTATCTAACCTGAGCATGCTTTTGCCATAATACAAGCCCTTCCCTGCTACTGGCAATGTGTGCTCTTACAAGATCTGAAATAAGCTACATCTTTCAAGCTGGAAAACTGGTAGATTGGATTGGCAGTTTGTGAAAGCACAACATACAGAAGAAGGCAAGAGCTTGATATATTTGCTGACATTTCATCTTTGTTCTTGTATTTGTTAGACTGACAAATAACTGTGGAACACAGATGCATAAGGAAACCTTTTTAAAGAGAGCAGTGAATCAGTGTTCGAGACTGATGTTACATATGATGACAATTTCCTGGCTCTCTACGGTATTTCTCCTGTCTGAAACACTGTTCTGTATGTCATTTCCCATAGCTTGTTTTCCTTTACCTCAAGTCCCCTCTTCCGCAGTTTTCTCATGTAATAAAGCACTCTAAAATATACTGCTTATACCATTCTGTTCTGTTTTCTTACACTGTCACTAGTGTCCTCCCTCCCACACATATGCATCTTTAACACACAAAATTTTAAAAGTGGGAGCAATAGCTTGGAGGTCAACATCAAGCCATTCAATCTGCTTCCCCAAGGAGAGTCATTGTTAGCTGCACAAATATAGTTGCATGTGAATACAGACGCTAATGCTTCATTACCACTGCAACAGAATAATTGGTACTCTAATTCACATCCTCCCAACACTATCTATCTATCAAGATGTAATAAGATACTTAACATGTTGTTACTCTATGTACGCACATGTTTTATACATAGCAATCTGTTATCTGTCAGCTTAAACCAGCACTGTACACTACAATTAGATTCTTTCCCCCGTAATTATCCTAACATATGTCTGGGCAACACCACTAAAGTCAAGTATTATGCACTGGATATAAATCATGACAGAATAAGGCCATGAACTGTTTTAGTAGGGTTTTTTATATTATTTCACTTTCTTGAAACTCCAGATACCTAAGAGAAATGGATATTTAAAATGAAAAATATATTCATTCTTCCAAGCAGATGGCATAATACTTATAAATGCCTTCTTTACATTCTTATTCAAGAGGAATAAAATGAGCCATCCAGCAGGGTAGAATATGGATCAATATGTGTTTTCAATGTCTCCTGGTTTTATTTCCTCTGAAGTCAGTAAGTGTTTTGCCACTCATTTCCAAGAGTGCAAGATCAGGTCCAAGTAGCTAGAATTCGTATCAGTCTTGTCTATTTCCTTTTTAGGTGCACAAATACTCCAGAAATCTTGAAATGCCATTGCCTGTGAGTAAACTCTACTCAGAAATGTGGAGTTCCTCCATAATCTGAAAGTTCTGCCATTACACAAAGTCATTCCAGTTCTTCCATTCAAATGGCTGCTCTTGCAAATAATCTTTCTCAGTAAAATTAAAGCAGTAACTTTTTCCTTGTTCCCAATGATATTAGCATCTGTTTTTTTCATGGTCATATACAGTATGAGATTTTCTGCCTTCTGTGCCTCTTTTGTACAAAGAACTGCAGTGAACAGAGTATTAGTATACTTAGCAGAGATGATGCATGATAACATCTGGGATGAATTATAACAGGTTATTCTCTCCACCTTCCCTGGCACCTTCTGTGTGAGCAGAAGGTATTCTTTTCCAACATCAGGTAAGCACGCCAATTTTCCAAAATGCTCTGTTACTTCAAATTCAGGAAACAGAAAAATGAAATTATTCAGATTAAAAGAGAGTGATTAATAAAAAAGAATGAAGAATGTACACTATTTGGAAAAACATTAGGTGGAAGCAACCCCAACTACACTGAGACTGATGGGACTGTTCTGTTCCATAGGCGTGCTGTAATATATTGACAAAGTGATTTTAACCCTCACTGTAACATCGTTTCTTTTCCTTGAAAAGGAATCCCTCTCCTGCAGAGAATTTCTGATTTTTTTTTGGAATTACACCAACTGTAGTTTAACTGGAGTGAAGGGAACCTAGTGCATCCAATTCTTTTGGATTTCTCATAATATCCTTGTCTATTAGCTGCTTAGACATCAGCAAGTAGCAAATGGTTATAAAATTTTATTTTCAAGAAAAGCCTTACTTTAATAATAAATGTGATCTTCACAGAGATATTACTTTTGGATTTTTAGAGACATCAGAGATTAAGGAATTTTTAAAATTAGGCTTGTTCACAGTTTTTGACTACTTTTGCTTTGCAGACTATAGTAGTTGATACAACCTTGGGTGCACTCTCAGCACGGAGCAGCACTGAGATGTGATTAGGCAAATGCTCTAGAAATTAGTGCACATCCCTTTGGCATTCCAGATTTACATCTTAATTTCCCCTCCCTTCAGAAAATGTTAAATATATTTCCATGTGTTTTTGCCCAGTTAGCATAATGTGCTGTGTACAGACATTTTGCTGAAATATAGCAATCTGTAGGTATTTGATAAATAGGTGTGGATGCTTTCTTGTAAAAACATTTCACTTTGATTTCCAATTGCAGATCACCTTACTGGGACTCTATTTATTCTCCTGCAGACAAGAATGTTAGACAGATCAGTCCTTTTTTCTATACAGTAAATAATTTGGAACAAGGACTATCATTTTCTCAATATTTGTATCATTCTCAAACTAATGTATTCTTAAATTGATTGATGTCTAGTCACTACCACAATATGAATGTTAAAACAGGGCTGCATTTCATATTAAGGCAGATATTAGCCAGTACTCATGGAAAGCAAATTTAATACTGGCTTGGATGAGTAGCTACACTACACAGTTAAAAGTTACAGTCATCAAATGTCTGAAAGGAAGTATATCAAATACCTAACTGGGCAGTCAAAACAGCTCAAATTGCAACTATCAGACATTTACAATGAATTGCTCATGAGTAAGCAGCAGGCTAAGAATTACTGACAAGCTATTTGGAGAGGAGTTTTGAACAAATCTGGGGGAAAAAAAATCATGCTCTTTCAATGACAGTTCACAAACAGAGAGATGACATTTGGCAAACAGATAATTCAACATGAATTACTCACTCAAGACTAGTAATAATACCTAGCAATTATACAGCGCTTTACACATTCAGTGGATTGTACAAACTCTGACATTAATTAAGTTGAACTGCCTCTTCTTGTCTACTCTTAGCTTTAAAATTCTCCCTGGTAAAAAAACTTCATTTGGCACACACAGATTTTCACACAGACGGGCTGTGTTACTAGCAAAATCTACATCTTTATGTGTAAAAGCAAATACATAAAAAGAAACAAGGTAAAGTCTGAAGTAAAAAACACAAGGCTAGCTTGTCAGTTTATAGTAGACCATAAATTAGGAATGATGCACAGTTGTTGTGACAAGCCTAGGGATGGACTTGCAATTTCTCAATTACTGTCCTTATTACTGGAGGAGGAGGAGAAGGAAGGATTTGACTGCTGCATCGGTACCAGCTGAAACCCTGACAGCTGACCTAGTGGACCTGGCTGGTGCAGAGCCCGTACACCCTACAATGCTCATTTCCATTTCTGCATAGGAAGAAGCACCGCCATTGTTGCTGGAAATATTTGCAGATTATTTAGCATGTGAAGTATGTGTTGAAACACTTCAGAGGGACAGGAGAGAAAAGGCCTTCACATGGCCTTTTTTATCCTTCCCTTCTTCCTGCCTCCTTTCCCACTGTATATATAGAAGTTATTAAGGAGTGTGTGTGAAAAAACAAAAGCAGAATTGTACAGCTGAGACCTGAGTAAAAGCTATTGGAAGAAAACAGGAAGACTAATAGGCTTGGATCAGCAGTATTTTATATCATTTCTCCTAAAAATTCTATGAAATTAATTTCATAAATATTGGCAAATAATCTACCCTCTCTGTTCAGACAGATGATGAAAGCATGAAGTTGAATAGTCTGTAAAGGAACGTATACTGAAATAATATAGGGCACCCGATACTGGTATAATCTAAATTTTGGAGGATGCCTTGAATAGATTAGAAATTAGAAATTATTCTTAATACACTTGAGAGGCTGCATTTCAATGTATAGAGGTGATACGTATTCTAAAGAGACAGAGAAAAAGAAATAGCCCCAGTGTTTTTAGTTGATGGGGTTAGAAAGCAAACTCATTAGCACATTCATAAGACATTTGCTTATCTGTACACCAGCCTTCTGTTGCTGAACAAACCTCCAGAGTATCCACTGGTTCATTTCTCCGCCATTGTCGGCTGTGCCACATGTATAGAGTTCAATACTGTCCTAGTTATTCAGCACTGGTGAGTAATCAATGTGCCCAGTAGCCACTCACTCATGTGTAAGGAAATCAAATGGTTCAGAGTCTTTGATCTCATTGCATTTCACTGGTTGTGTAATTTATAGGCCTGATAATTGAAAGTGGTACAGGTTCCCTGAGTTAAATTCTGTGCTCATTTTATAATGTGCTTTGATAAATGAAGTAGGTTGCTAAGCATAATTACAGTTCTGGTTTTTGATATTTTTTTCTCTCTCTTTTTTAGGATTATATTTAGATATAGTGGCAGTACAATTTTAAAAACAGCTTTTCTTTAACCACCATATGCCGAGTCTCTCCCAAAGCTCAACTCTTTTAGGTACAAACTCTTAGAGAATGTGTAAGTTTCTGACAGACAACCACCTGTCCTGTATTTGAACGTATGCATTATAAATTGCATGTCCCTTTCATGATTACAGAAAGTGAACACTCATACTAAACATTCAAGGTTTGTTAATAATCAATAGCTCCCTCTTTTCCTGAAATGTTGGTATTCAGATAGAAAAGAATACATTCACAATGGTGTTCAAGGCAAGTGCAAAGTATGTCTGACTACATCTACATTACTAAACTCATCTGCCTCAGGAAGCAATTCCTGGCTCTGTGGCCCTGAGACATAACTAGAATATTTTGTGTTTTCAAAGTGATAATAAAGTGAGATAATCTGAAAAAAATGTGAAATCTGTACTGCAGTCTACCAGAGCAGTGTCTCCAGAGCACGATGCCAAAAGCATGCGTTGTTTGCCCTGCAGCCTGTCCTGAGGGTATGTGCTTGTCTCTGCAGGCACAGGGCCTGCTGGCATCATGTCAGAAGTCTGTCCCAGGCTGAAGGAGCCCATTTTGGCACCATCTATTTCGTGTTTTCTGGCTGGAGTGAACCTTGAAGCAAATTACGGTGCCAGCTGTGCCTTGGTTTCCTCCTGGAGGAAACAAGTTTACTCATTCAGAAAGGAGCCTGGAAAGGCCCTGGCATACCTTCACTATGAATAACCAGAAACCGAGGCTGGGGATCTCCCTTGCTTAACAGCATAGAAGCCACTTAGGATATCATGTGGTCTTGCTATACTGACTAAGGGCTATAAGTGCTACCATGGTCAAATAGATAATTAAATACCACCCACACCAAAATGTCCATGACTATACAAGCTCGCAGAGCTTCTTATCCTCATCCATAAGTTGTAAAGAGTAAGCTTTTTGTCACCTGCCGTGTAGGATCCTGGTCTTAATACAATGATGCTTATTGAAGGACATGTGCTCACGTTTTTTCCTATAGCATGATTTTCCATTGCATATTAAATAAGTTCAGGAGAAAATGGAGACAAGTGGTGAAGAGTACTGGATCTTGACAAATTGGCTGTCAACAGCGAGATGCTCCCTAGAGATCTGCCTTCCAAGCAATAACCAGGCATCATACCCTTTTCTGGATAGCTCTTTTAGCCTGCTGCTTTCACAAATATTAAGAGTAATTAAAATGCCCCAAATAAAAACATTGACTCCTACACACCTGTTTTTAAACTGTTGCTTAATATTTACTTAATTTTCATAATAGTATTTAGTGCGTTCACTTCTTTAGATGGATCTGTAACCATAGCAACAACATCATCACCTCAACACATTCTTTAAAATCACATTCTGGAAACAGTGCATTGTTCCAACTTGTGTTGTTTACTCTGATGCTTTGGATGAAAAATGACTGAACTTATTCTGCTGTTGCTCCAATGATGCTCTGCAGTTCAGTAGCCCCTTCCAATTAAAGTGCTTTTCATGTATCACTAAGTGGTCCTCAAAACTTTTGTTAAAGCTAGTCTGCGTTCCTACCAAGGTGAGGAAACAAAGGCACAAATATATTAGCTGACTTGTCCGCTGTCAGACATAATGTATGGGCAAAAAAAGGCACCAGCACACATTTTCTACACTTCCAGGCACAACACTCACTTTTCATCAATTAAATAATGAGAGGTCCTCTAGTTCCTACATGAAAAAAAAAAAAAAAGAAAAAAAGAAAGAAAGGAAAAGTAAAAAACTGAGAGGTTTTCCTTTAAAAATCAGGCTGAAGCAGAATAATTCCAGAAGTCTGAGTGCAATGCAGTTTGGGTAAAAATTCATTCCAACATCTAGGTCATTGGCCATAAAACAGACTCAGAAAGCCAGTGCGGGATTTCTCTTGCTTACACTGCTATTTGTTTATGGTAACTGTTGAATTTCAAATTTATGCTGATTTGAGAGCAGAACTTGACCTCTTGTTTTCATGCAAACATCCACCACATGAAAAACAGAAAGAAGCAGTAAGAAAATCTGAAAGAAGCCAAATAGTTTCTGAACAGCACGATTTTCATAGTTCCTTGTGAAGCCTCTCTGAAGGGTGCTGTTGTGCTGCTTTTTGTGTAAAATGACATATTTTTGCCCTTACCCTTTTATTGCTATTCCCATTAGAATAGGACAGTAAACATTTTTAATGATGATATGTTTTCACCGATTATTCAACAAATAGATACAATGTCAAGTTAGGGGAAATGAAGCATGAAGTACTTCAGGCAGAGTTCATACAATGCACCACAGAGGCTTGAGAGCAGCTGCTGAAAGCCATTGTGGTAAAATTTCACTTTGAAAAAGGTACACTTCTGTATAACAGGCTATAATGTTTTAAAGAAACTGTTCAAAGCCTTTTGTGTAAATCATTTACATTCCCATTGTGTAAATAATTTAATTTTAAAATACCTAGTCAGTTGAAATGCCACAAATATTTGTATGATTGGTGTTTGGGCTTGAAAATGTGAAAATACAATTAAAATATCAATTGTAAAGGCTGCAGATTGCCCTTGGTTCTCCTTGCTTTGGAAACAGAGAATGTATGATAAGATACTCAAAGTTGCCTAGCACAGTAAAACACCTATCTAGTTTGAGCTAGGCACCAAGACACCTCTATTGGGTTTGCATGGCAAGGTTTTGGTAGCAGGGGGGCTACAGGGGTGGCGTTTGTGAGAAGCTGCTGGAAGCTTCCCCTGCGTCCAACAGAGCCAATGCCAGCCGGCTCCAAGACGGATCCACCACAGGCCAAGGCCGAGCCCATATTTAAAAAGGGTGAAAAAAAAAAGACAAGAACAACAGCAGCAGAGAGAGGAGTGAGAACATGTGAGAGAAACAACCCTGCAGACCCTCAGGTCAGTGCAGAAGGAGGGGGAGGAGGTGTTCCAGGTGCCGGAGCAGAGATTCCCCTGCAACCCGTGGTGAAGACCATGGTGAGGCAGGCTGTCCCTCTGTCCCCCTGCAGCCCAGGGAGGTCCATGGTGGAGCAGATATCCACCTGCAGCCTGGGGAGGACCCCATGCTGGAGCAGGTGGGTGCCCGAAGGAGGCTGTGACCCTGTGTGAATCCTGCGCTGGAGCAGGGTCCCAGCAGGACCTGTGGCCCCGTGGAGAGAGGAGCCCACGCTGGAGCAGGTTTTCTGGCAGGACTTGTGACCTCATGGGGGACCCACACTGGAGCAGTCTGTGCCTGAAGGACTGCAGCCCGTGGAAGGGACCCACGCTGGAGCAGTTTGTGAAGAACTGCAGCCCGTGGGAATGACTCACGTTGGAGAAGTTCATGGAGGACTGCCTCCCATTGGAGGTACCCCAGGCTGGAGCAGGGGAAGAGTGTGAGGAGCCCTGCCCCTGAGGAGGAAGGAGCGGCAGAGACAACATATGATGAACTGACCATAACCCCCATTCCCCATCCCCTGTGCCGCTGGTGGGGAGGGGCTAGAGAATTCGGAGTCAAGTTGTGCCTGGGAAGAAGGGAGGGGTGGGGGGTAGGTGTTTTAAGATTTGGTTTTATTTCTCGTTATCCTACTCTGATTTGATTGGTAATGAATTAAATTAATTTTCCCCAAGTCAAGTCTGTTTTGCCCGTGACAGTAATTGGTGAATGATCTCTCCCTGTCCTTATTGTGACCCGTGAGCCTTTTGTTATATTTTCTTTCCCCTCTCCAGTTGAGAAGGGGAGTGATAGAGCAGCTTTGGTGGGCACCAGGTGTCCAGCCAGGGTCAACCCACCATGATACCTTAGTAAATCTCTTCCTCATATGTAATTAATCCTTCTTTAATGCCACTTATTTTAATAGAACTTGAGGAGGTATTTATATTTTCATGTTACCAGATTTATAAAGTAGCACAACGATGTAATTTTTATACTAATATAGCTTATGACAATACTGAGCATGGACTGTCAAATGCCATTTCTGATGACTCATGCACATAACTGTGGTCATTCTTTTGCCTTGCTTTTTCTTTGATGCTCTTGCCTTTCAACTTCTTCATGATTTCTCTGCTCTTCTGAGCCACTCTGAGTCCCTGCCTGACCCTCACTGATTCCAACCTCTCTGCATCTCATAGTAGGCAACCTGCTTCCTATTGCCTTAATTTTTTAATTTCTTTATTTCTGCTTCTATTCATGCATGGAGCTTATCAGATTTCTTTTGGGCAGGGGATTAAATTCATTTGCTTTGCTGACAAGAAGCACAGTTTTAAAGTTGTGGATGCCATGGTGCTCATGAATGCTGAGTAAAAACCCAAGAATACAAAGGACCGTAATATGTAAATGAAGGACACACTACCTAAGTGAGTGTCAAGGAAGGAAAATAAACTCTATGAAATTTGTCCTCCCCTCCCTTTTTTTGTTTAAATAAACTGAAAAAAGTGAATTCCACTTAATTGAATACTGGCATCACAGCCAACAAGCAGTAATGCACTCCAGCACTTTCCACAGAGCTACTCTGTAGAAGGATGAGTCACTTTGTCTTTCAGTTTTATCTGCTGATAGCAGAAAAATGAGAAGACTCAGAAAGAACCCGACTGTGTCCAGCTCTTCTTCTGGGCTCCTTGCCCAGTCAACCTCCAGTCCATTGCTCCCAGGCTATTGTCCAGCTTGTTTCTCCCTTGGTCCCATGCTCTCCACACTATGCTGCTCCCAGACACATAGGCTCTTTCTTACGGCTTGCTGGGGAGTTTCCTTCCTTGTGCTCTGCCCTATATCTTTTCTGTTGTCCCTGTTAAATGTTCTCCGGGATCCAGTGCTACAGCAGGTCAAGATAACTCACTGCAGCTCCCTTTCCCTGCATCACTTTTCAGTCTCCTCATCCAGTGAATCTTCCCTCATGGCAGAACTACACTTCACTGACAGTTACACTAACACATTTCACTTTCCCAATGAGCATAACTTGAAAAAAATATTTTTCGTTTTCCTTATTCACTGATACAGTTGGATCATGTGGCTCAGGCTGTACTTAACATTTGGACTGAGGCAGATATCTATCTAGTATGGCAAATTTTAGCCCTTACTGTAAAAGTTTGCCAGATTAAAAGCCCCTGTATTATAAGGGATAGTATCTGGCAATCTTAATAATAAGTATAATAACTTTAATAATAATAATAATACCACCAGCAGTCACTCATAATATATATGTTTTCCTTGATTGTTATGGAAAATTTCCCTGCAATATTCTTTTGAAATTATATTATCTTTTCTCTCTATGAGTAAATTATAATTGACACTACAATTTATCATTTGAGAATAGCACCATGACATTACATTTTTAAAGGCTGCTTTTATTCAGATCACAAAATGGGACAGAATCTACACAATAGAAAAATCATGTAGTTTGTCTTTCAAGGTCAGCAAGATTACACTGAAACAAGAAAATGTGGTCTACCATTGAGAGGCTTATTACAGCTGTATGCCATAGCTCTGTTTAAAGACCTTCATTACATTCTTAAATATTCTTCTGTTTTAACCAACATCTCCTCTCTCTGTCCCTCCCATTTGCAAGTCAAACAGGTATTAGAGGAAAAGTGTTTGCAACAGTTATTCACCATCTCAGAGAACAAAAGTGAAGACAGAATGTAAAATTAAAAAGTGTATACTGCATTCAGTACTGAAATTAAACATAGGTGGATTTTGGCTTTATGTTTTTGAGGGACTGAACAGAAAAATGTTAGTCTGCAATTCAGGATATTATGTAGAGGTAATAATTTTCAGTATTTCTTACAACTTAGGAGAGAGTTTCCCAGAAATATGCAGGAATATAAAGGCTGTGTTTACACTATGAAAGATCCCACTGCTTAGATTACTGGATGGGAAATAAAGACAGCTTCAACACTAGTAGTGTAATTTAGGTAATTTTTTTTCTCTTCAGTTTACCCACAAGGTATATATAGATGTTGGCAAAAATATCTACATAACAGAGGTATTATAAAGCTTTGCTAATGTGTAATCAAAACCTTAGAGAATATGTACTAAATGCTAAAATTATTTTCCTTTCTTTTCTTCAGATATTTTTAGTCATAAAATCTTTTACATAGTTTCCCAAATCAAATTAATACCTCACAGTAATACTGAGCATGACATATATGTTTTCCCTAAGTAAGTCTAATTTAGTGCATAATGTGCAGAAAAGTTTTGCACTATTCCTATAGGATATTTTGCTGAAATTACTCCACATAAATCAAAGAAAAGGTATCAAAATAACTTCAATGAGTCTCCTGTTTGCTTAATGTTTGCATGTTGGGCATAATGGATTCACTCTCTAGTGTGCCCTGGAGAGTTGTGAAATCCAAAAGAGGAAGCATTCTCTGTTGAAACAGCATAGTATTATTCATGAAAATATAACTACATTGGAAAAAAAAATAAGCCTACTAATTAACATGGGGCTACTGCAAGCAGATCTATTATTTACCAATATTAAATAATTAGCATTTTTATTACTGTACCATTATATACATCATTGGCTTATTTATTAAAGAGAGGGTTCTTAAACTTTCATGAATATGGTTTGATGCATTAGAGACTTGCTTTACTGGAACAAGCCACTCCAATCCTTTTTTCTCATTTTCATCACCAATTCTTAAAGGAATGAAAGGTGATGAGCTCAGTAAACTTACTGTATCTTTCCATATGCACATGTATCATTACCATGACATTGCAGTGTGTTGCTCTTGTCATCTTTTCACATTTATAGTTAATACAATGCAAAAATAAGCTAATTCATTAGCTCTTTCCCTACAAGTTTGTCTGGAGTTCTTGGAAGTTTCATTTGGAACCCCATCTTCAAAAGATGCTCAGTAGGAATCACACATTCTCTGGTACCCTCATCCATTGACACAAACCCATGTCCTGTGAAAATGTTCTAAAAAAAGGCACACGACAAAGTATACACATATTTCAGTACAGTCTAAGACACAAAATTCTTTAAGGCTGTGTTTGACTGTCCGCTGGTGCCAAAGAGGAATGCTGCCGATGGGTATTCTGTTTGTTGCTTAGCAAATATTTGATTATTTTTAATAACTGTGTGTCAGTTCTCATTGAATAAAAAATGTTAGAACAATTGTATGAACTAAGGTCAGTGTCCAAATAGCATTTGGCAAGCATCTCTGTATTATGGTATTTCACCCACAGTTGGGTTTGCTGATCAAACTAACAGCTGTTTATTTATTAGTGGTGGAAGTAGGATGAAATTCTATTTATAGGCTATTGAATATTTCTGAATTATTGAACTGCACAACCACAATAGCAGCATCAACTAACATCTAAATTTCATTTCTATTACTGTTCTTGGCTTATCTTTGCAAGCATAAAGCAGCAACAAAGTTGAACTATTCACTGTTCTGTATACTTATGTCCAGGCATGCTAAAGCACTCAAATGATTGCCTTCCAGGTGAGGATTTTTCCTCCTTTGCAAAGGGAGTGAGTTGGCAGAGATTGTTATAGATTTAGCCTAACTTATTCAGACATAAATATTCTTGAGAAAGAACATCATCTTGCAAAACGGAAGTGTAACCCACATCTCAGAGCATATAATTGAAGAATCCACTTATAGGGGACAACCTCCTCTCCAAAATTTAAATATTGATCTGATTTCCAAGTCATCATAAAGCTAAAAGTCATCATTAGTTATGATGTCAAATGAAAATGAGTCTAAACTGGCTGTAGATACATATTCAGGTTTCTCTGAGATCCTTATCTCAAATAAAAGTGATACAGTACTTTGCAAACAGAAAATTACAATCAAACTCTGAAATACAGAGCTATTCATGGCTTTGTCTTTGATATGTACTTAAAACTTACTATTATAGACATATGGTATAGGGCAGAATTTGTCTTGCATAGAACAGAATATGTATGTAATTTTGTATGAAGATTTTTTTCTTTTCTTTTTTCCCATGATGTCTTTTAAAATCTCATTTGAAGTTAATGAATAACCATATAAAAATAATAAAGCCAACTAACCTAATACAGCTAATAGGTTCTTTTGAATAGAGTACACCAGAGTGCCATGAGCTGGGAAAGATTTTAAAGAGATTATGGGCTGAAGATAAGAATCCCTATCTGACAGATCCCTCTGGAGGTCAGGCAAGGAAAACAAACAAGAAGCCATGTGGCCAAAAGATGATCCCCTAACAAACAATTAAAGGATATATGGGTCAGAAAAGGAGGAGAGAAGGGAGGCAAAATTGGAAATATTCAGTTCTACAAGATGATTGAGGTGATGATGGAAACAAGTATAGTAACCCTTCATGTTGCTGATGTCCCAGCTCTTCAGCTGTTGAAATACCATGTATTTTTTGAAAGGCAGTTGTACCCTGGTCTGATTGAACATTTGCCAGTGGTTCCTTCTGTGTGTCACATTTATAGCTGATGTACAGTAACTGTTTCATGCGCTGCATCAGCAATGCTCAGCCCTGCAGGTTAGGCTGCTCAAGCTGCTGCAGAGGTGGGGGAAGCACCGTATGTGCTAGCCCTCCTCCTACCTCCTCATGAGATCCGGCTGGCTACAGGATATTCCAGCTGTATGTGAGTAGCAGCCCTGGTGCTTCCCCAAATAGTGGACAGGCTATATGTGCGATACTGTTCTCCACATGTGCACAGGTGGCTCCCAGAAGGATGGTACCTGGTAGGTGCCAGGTATGGACAGGGACCAAATGAGTTGTGTGATGGCAACATTCAATTCTGTCTGATTTCTATTTCCAGAAGCCTTGGGGGTCTCTCTCTTCTTGTATGGCCAGCAAATGCTCTGAATTAGACTGCAGAAATAATCCCTCTGGTACTCAGGGTGTATTGCACATGGCTCACCCTGAAAGTGGAAGAAATGAGTAGTTTTACTCCATATCAGATGCTAAGTCACATATGAAGTATAGAACACACTGGGGTAATTATCCTGGAAACCATGAATTCTTTTTTCAAAAAGTTCCAAGCTAATGCTAGTGCTCTGGCCACTCTCATGAAGAAGGAACTGCCTCAGGAGAAAAAATATCATTGGAAGGAGAAGTATCAGCATTATAGCTTTGAGGAGTGGCTGTAGATATGGGACAGAGTGACTCAAGTTTGATCAAACAGGACAGATTTGTATAGTACAGGAAGAAACAACATTTGCTACTGAAGTCATGAGCTTATAGGAAAAGAAAAGAATTTTACAGTCTCCAGCTCTTGAGATTGTAACAAATGTGAATTCTATCTGAAGACCTCAAATGCATTTAAATTATTGCTAAATTAATTCTGTGAACAACGCCAGCTGAAGTTAGGAGACTGGAGAGAATAATTTTTTTTTTTTTTCACTTGCTGTGAAAGTATACTTGCTGAATTAGAACACTTGAAGTAAGATGGATTCCACAGAATAAATTAGCAGAGTGCTGGTTTGAAGGCTGAAGAGTGTTTTCTGGCTGAAAGGGACTCAGAAAATAGCAATGTCTATTTAAAGAAGAGGAGTTTCCAAACAGAAAAAGAAAACAGTTAAGAAAAGGAAAGAATACAACTGGTTTGAAGTGATACATCAAAGATGTATTTACTATTTAGGTAACCTATATGCTTTCATAATATTTTCTGTTTCTCTGACTTTTTCTTTCTTTGTCACAAATTTTCTTTTTGTTTTGAATTAGGGTTTTTTCCCCCACCCTGCAACACTTTGGTCAGCTGTCCTATATGTAAATGATGCTTTGACCATCATTCCTAGCACTACATTAGTCTAAAGAAAAGATAACTGGAGAAGTGTTTTCTTTCTAAACTTTCCAAGTAATCCTACACTAGTCTGTAAGAAAAAAGATACACTGAAAAGTGAGTTGGGAGTGAAGGCAGAAAAGGAAAAAGAGAAAGAAATACCTAAACTGCTGAGAGCATCTTAGCTTTCCTGGTAAATGCACAGGAATTTTGTCCAAACCAAAAGGATCACTGGCTATTCAAGATACAACAACTCATGAACCACAGAGGGTATTGATGTATTCCGTCAGAAACACAGGATGCCAGTTGTTCATGGCTTTTTTCTACTCAGAATGATGTTCAAAACCACTGGACTACTTACTAATTTGCCCTTTTTACCCACACTTCATTTCATTTTCATTTGTTGTCATGCTGAGATCTATTTAGGGTATTTAATGTAAAGCTAAACTGGATCCTATCAAAGGTAATTTTTTGTGCAAATAAATCATACAGAAAAACTGAACCCTTATTATTTCTGCTATTTTAAAAGGAAGAAAGGTTGGGTTTTTTTAAGATATTTTTCTCTTACACCCAAAATGTTATTCATACTGGGAAACAAGACTTTTTTAACCATAATCCCCAAATCAACTATGTAAGTACTAGTGAACTAATTACACTAAATTCAGATTGAGTATTCCATAAACTACTGTAGGTTTTCAGAACTGTTATCATTGTTACATGCTAATTATATGTAATATGTCACCAGTTTTGCAAAACTTAGTTTGTCTTTTAGTTGTTTCCCTTTTCCAAAGCCTCTGCTAATGCAAGTGTTGTTAATTCACATTTCTAACTCATCCAGTAAAACTGGCTACAATATCTCAGTGAAATTCAGTGAAGAGAATAATGGATCTATGTAAAGGAGAGGTGGGTACATGACCTGGGTGGTTACACCCACTCAGGGTCTAGAATCCTTTTTGCATGACTGTCTTGATTATCAGCCCTGGAAATTAAAGTGTTGTGTTTACACTGTTGGTTGCAAACACCCCATGTAGCTATGAATAGCAAGTTGAAAATCAGTCTAAATGTAACTCCATTCTGTCACAGCTAGACTGTTTCTGTTCTTGAGCTAACTTCTTTACAGCTGGCCTGGGCAAAATCTCCAGGGTAGACATAATCAAAGGATAAACAGGAATGTCTTAAATGCATCACTGTGTGGCTAATGAAGGATCTTATTGACCTAAGAATTACAGCATTCGTCACGTAGTTTTGTGCCTGAGCTCCTAAGTGGAGGAGGCAAGGGTGTCTCCACCCTGGGAAGTTTCACTGGTGTAATTCACTAAGCACCACTTAGCCTACATAGACACATCTTACAAAACTTCGTTAATTAGTTTAGGCTTCATAACACAGTTCCTAGTGTGGCATAATTAGAAGGACTGCTGGACAAGAGGTATGTGATGTAAATCACTGAGTCAGGTCCCCAGGTGTGGAAAACTATGAACAACCTGGAAATATAACAAGAAAAGAAAGAATACTACAAGAAAAGAAAGAATACTACAAGGAAAATGCATTTGTATTCTGAAAGCACAGTCAGGATGCAGTAAGGCAGAGTAGGTCAGAAAATGACGATGCAGAAGAAAAGCATCACTCGAGGAAAAAGGAAGTGAGCAGATTGTCATGATGGAACTGGAAGAGACAGCTCTCTCAAGGGCTGTATGGAATATGTTTGTGAAAGAGCAGGAAGCATAAAAATGCAATGCCATGGAAAAGAACTTAGATGACAAGTGGAGACTGTGACAGGACAGATATGAGACTGAAAGTAGCTGTAGACTGAAAGAGAAGGAATGGTAAAGAAAAAAGAAAGGTATTAAAAGAAAACATTGAACTTGTGACTCAGCTGTTGCACAAACTCTTTCCCTAAATTCACAGGCGCTGGAGAGATGATGAAAAGAGTTTATGCCAGGCCTTTTTTTTAATCTAAAAAAGAGTATTTGTCTCAAGAAAGGGGCAGCAGGTGGAGTACTCCAATGCTGATCCCTGGTTGCTGAAATGACTCATCCAAGCCATAGGCAGCTACACATAATTAGGGGGAACTGAGACTACTCTAATCTGTGACCAGGGAGTCTTCAGCCAGTTTATTGCTACCTCTCCACTTTCTCTTGAGCTGCTCTACATACAGCTCTTGTTTGGCATAGTTATGTTCCTCAGTGAGCATAAGATGCTCTCTGAAAGAGAAAAAATGGAACTACTGTTTAGGGAAATTTGGTTGAGGCAGAAAACACAGAAATGTCTTTTCATCTGATCATTTGGACACCAGCAAGGTCTTCATGGTAGAACAGGTGGAATCAATTTGCAAAATGCTTTTGAGATTGCTTACTGTATGGTAAAACATTACTGGCATCAGAACGCTTCATTAGAAACTTTGGAGAGCACACCTATTAAAATAATTTCAGTCGTGTTATACACACACACATACATATATATGAGAATGACAAAGAGTATTTTATATGGAACAGTAAAAGGAGGAAAAACAGATCAATCAAGAAAGATCAGGACTCTGTATAAGACATAAACCTCCCAGTTTTGTGCTTACTGACTGCAAGGCACTGAGGAGAGGATGTAATGAGCTGCACTGCTAAAACTCCTCATAATCTAGAAGTTTCAGTAGCTAGAGTATGGACAAGATTTGTTGGATCATGCTGCTATTAAAGCAGCATTGATGAAATATCTTTGCCTGTATCAAGATTAATTCTCTGAAGATTCTGCTAGTATGTCTGTACAAATCATGTCATGGATGTCTTCAAATAGAGCAGGAACTGTGCTCTAAGGAATGTTGTGGCTGGAGACAATAAGCACATATACTAAATGAAGGGGGTTCATTCCTGCCTCTCTGACATTCATTCAGCCAGAAAGAAAATAGGGGAAAAAAAAAATCTGGAGAGGGTGTAATTTCTCTATTTCTCTGTTATCAGTTTCTGAAACACATCACAGGCATTCTCTAAGTTAAAGACTGTCATTTCTACCATCTACCTGTGAAGAAAACAGAAAATTGGACTTCTTGGTGAAGGAGGAAAGAGCCTTCCACTGCCATTTTAGGGTATCTGCACAACACAGGTGTCCTTTACTCTAACAGCAGACATTGAAAAATTTATTGCTTAAATTCCTATTGAACAGAGCTGTCTGCAGATATAGCTACAACCTCAGTGATAGCTTCTCCAGTCAGAAGAGTACTCTGGAAAAGTATGCAAGATGACCAGGAATATGCAATCCAATTTCCACTAGTATGGGTCAACAGAAAGTGTCCTCACCCTAAGTAAAGGTGAGGGAATGGTGGTTTCTAATGCAGGAGTGGCTTGTTCAAGTTTTCATATCATCCCTGTAAACACAGGCAGTGTAGCCTTATGGAACTGTAAACCTACAGCTGAATCTCAGACATGAAAATAAGTAGTACGGATAGAAAATAAAAAGAATTAGCTGCCAGAACATGATTAGAATTTTGTCTAGTTTGCTTTGTTCGGTTTTTGCTTTAGTAGTTTAAATCACAATTCTTAGTATTAAAACATATCAGTTCAGGCAGCTATTAATATCCTCTGAGATTTAGAAGCAATTACATTTAAAAATGGAATTACAGAAGATGTATAAACAGGAATGATATTTTAAAGAAATTAAACAAAGACCTTAATTGCAAATCGAGTCATATGGCTGAGAACAGGAATAAACCTTTGTTAAATAAAGTCTCAGTGACATGAAGAAGTAATAATCTGACATTTTATTCCATGAATTAGGTCTTTCTTTCTAACTACTAAATACTTGCCTGATGATCAGTTGCTGTCACATTTAGAACTCTAAGTTTCACCAGAAAAATTGAGTGTGCCCGACAAGATGCATTACTTGCTATGTATCTAGGACAACAGCACCAGGGACTAACATAGACTGTGGTCCTAACACAGACTGTGGCCATGTTATATTAGGTTCCTTTCAATAATTTCATGGTAATAAATACTGACAATAAACATTGGTAATTCTAAATGAGGCTGAGAACAGTCTTGGTCTCTTTTTTGGTCAGGTATTCTTCCGTAGCAATCCGCGATAAGAAAGATTATGTCACCCGCTGTATGTGAAATTGTCCAAGTTTTTTACTTTTATACTCTAGATAGAAATTTAATCCTGTTCAGTTCTGTTTCACTCTTTCCTTATAAATTCCTAAATGATATGAAACTTACTTGGGTTCAGATTTTGTTACGACCCCCAAATTAAAACCATGTTCATTTTTGTAAGCTTAGCCAGAATTTTCAAGGAGGTTTGGGTGAAGTGTAGAGCTCGCTTTACATTTAGAGAAAAATTTGGCTGATTGATTGGGTTGGCATTACAGAATGTTGATTTTACAGCACAACAACAGCTTGGCAGATACAACAATACTTTTTCTATCAATATTTATCTTAATTTTTTATGAGACTTCTCATCAGTTGTATTTTCCCAATGATTATGTCTATACTTGAAAATCCTGTAGGTCTTATTTAAGATGATGTTATAGTCTGCAGCAAAACCCAAGTGCACAGATATGCTGAGGCAAATGATGCAAATGATGAGGATCATGAGGCAAAAAGACACTAAGAATATGAACAGTTATATCAAATGCACATACACTTTCCTGACCTTAATCCTTAAAGAATGACTTCACTTTTTGACATGTTACAGCAATTCTTTAGTTTGTAGTTCAGGAAGCTCATACAAAATTGAGAAGAAGGAGCAGAAGGAAGATCATTCGAGGTAACCTTTGTGTACAGTAGCAACCAAAATAGCTCAAATATTAACAACTACTCAGAATAAATATTTTAAAATGCTGCTGTGAAATGACTGACTTTCAAGAAAAAGTTAGCCAGCCATATAAAATTTCTAAAGTGAAAAACATGGAATTAGACAAAGAAATTAACCTGATTTGTTTTCTCAGCTCTAACTGTAATGCAATATCAAAAGAACAGTATGGCGTTTATTTAACTTTGTGGTTGAGTCATATACCTTGGATTCTACATAGTTAAAGTTTAAATCTAAGTAAAAAACATTTTTCTGAATTTATTGAACAAAGAACTGGAATTTTAAAAAGTATTCTTTGTGTTTATCAACATTGTCACTCATTAGAAAGCAAATCCCTTCAAAATTGTTAAGACTATTTCTTGCTCTTTTTTGTAACAGTACATTCTAGGTATTAAATTTCACCTTTTATGAGGGCATTTTCAAAATTTTTAAGGCTATTAAACAAATGCTTTCTCAGCCAGAAACATGAATTTCCACAGTGCTTACTTTTGACTACAGAGGAACAGAAATAAGAGCCTCAAAGCTGTCTGCCTAAGTGGTCTGATTCTTCTCTCAGTTACTGGTGTATACCTGCTGAATTTTCCAATTTAGAACCTGATCCTACATAACTGAATTCAATGAGAGATTTGCTGTTGACTTCTGAGAGATATGTTGATGTATTTAATGAAAAGTAAACCCCAAATTGTACTCTTTCTGAGCTGAGCTAGCCAGGACTGGAAGCTGAAAGTATAGCTTCAGTGGAGTCATATTTCCAGTTCTGTAAGAAGAGAAAAAGGTGACCAGGAAAATGAGAGTAGCAGTAATCACCTATCTCTATATTTAAAGTCATCACAAAAAAAGGAATCTTTAAAATTAATGAGTTATCTTTGTCTGTAATAATGATACACGTGAACATCTTTTTACACGCTCTGCATCTCATTTCTGAGCAGGTAGAATTGGATCCCCTGCCCCCACTCCCCCAGGATAGCTGTACATATCCTGTCAACATTATGACAGTACTTTGGGTATTTTGGAACATTTACTTTTACTGTCAAGCCTGTTTGTTGAATTTACACTATGTAGTACCAGCACAGATGCTTAGTCCCAGCAGCCTTTGAAGAGAAATGTTAACGAGGCTTGTGCATGGGCATGAACAGCAGGATCAGAGCTCTAGGAAACATAGGGAAGCATGAAAATGCCTGAGAACTAGGCATAAAATGAGAGTTAATGATTGAGAAGCGACAAGTGCTTGTTGCTTACCGCATACATAGCTCTAGAGTATTTCACAGTGCAATTTCATTGAACAAAAGCCTGCTAGAAGATAAGGAAAACATACTAATTTTTGATACCAATATAGGGACAGACTTCCCTGTGAATATACATGTATGTGCGTGCTTGCTTATTTTATCTGCAAAGGCATATTCATGACTCTACTTTGTCAGTGGGATGAGCTATATGTTACAGTATATCCTAGGAAAGGTAAACTATGAACGGTACTTGAAAGCTGAATTGTACTCTCATATCATAAATAAAGTTCTGAGCTTGGATGGAACTTTCAGATGGGAGGTCAATATACTAACAATAAATCTAAAAGATTATCCTCAACTCCAGTCACAACACAACTAATTTCTATCGCTCTACAGATTTTAATTCTGTTGAAACCAAGTTAAGGCATAACAGTTTTGTAATGTAATAACCTAACACAGCCACATTTGCAATAGAGACGTGTCCTTCCTGATGAACTAGAAATAATTCATGACTTCTGCACACAGTGTTGGGAATTTCAAAGTTCAAGCATATACTTAAGAGAGTTAGAAGCCTGGCAGATAAGCTGAAAGATTCTGACTTTGGTTTTTTTGGTTAAGTGACCGAGAAGTTCTCTTTGATTGAAAGACGGCTGAACTGTTGTAAAATAGTAAATGGGCATTTGCATCCATTGTTGTAGATTTTACATTAACATTTAATAAAGGGGAATAAAATCAGCTAATAGTACTGCACTTTTGCTTTCCTTTATACCATATATCACATAGAGAATACCTACAGTGTAAGAAAATAAAGGCTGCAAAATTCACTACAGGAAAAAATGGAATTAAGGTTACCTGTATTTGAAGTTATCCTTCCCTTGTGTATATTAATTATTCTACAGTCTAATTACATGATCACATATTAATTTTTTCTCTAGACTCCAGACTTAGTCATGTACAGAATGGATCGTACTTGCTGCCTAAGGGTTTTTCAACATTTGATTCAGTGTGCAGCCCCAGGCCTCACATAGATTCAAACCACATTCCGAAAACAAAGTTTTTTCACTTCCACATGGACCATTCTACTTACATCACAATATCTAAGGTCCTAAGCAATATTAAACTAGTTCCTAACACTTTTGTGAGCTAAATGGCCTTATGCCTTCCTATTTACAAAGGAAAAGTGAGCCCACAGCAACATCTGCCTGTGGCAAGTAGGGTAGAAAATGTCAGCCAAGATGGTTAAAGTCTGGTGATGTCATGAGTTGCTAATTAGATAATCTAGTGATAGAAAACATCAACACAATCCGTTAAGTGAAATTGCTCTGTACTCTAATATTTTCCAGCATTTTTTTATAGTTACTTTCAACATTTTAGGGTATATTAGTAGTAATAACACTTTAGCCCAGCATTTCAAGAGTAATTATATAGTGCCTTCTTATAAAGTACTGGAGTAATAGGATCAATGCCTAAAGCTGCTATAGCTTGTTTATTTGTGAGCTGTAATCTCACAAACAGAACAGGGTCATGTTAGGCAAATACTTCAGAGTAAATTTAGGAGAGGTTTCCAAGGAAATTTTAGATGCCACAGGGGACTGTAGGAGCATGCTCATTCTTCAGTGAGTGCTGCATAAAGCTATACTTTCAATTTGCTGAGTATCTCCACTTGCTGTGAATTTTCCAAGAGAGGAAATGATCATATCATGACTTTCATATTGGGCTTGTGGTGACATCTCTATCCAGATCACAAAGACTCCAAATTATTGTGTCACAAACCATGCCATGTGTTACAACAACCAAAATGAATGAAAAATGTATTCAGGTATCTGGCACACTTTGCCAAATAGAAAGCAGTTTTTCTTTAATATTTAAGAATGTGCCAATGTAGGTGTGGAGGACACACACTGCTGCATACTGGAGTTGACAAAGAAAACTTGGTGATCATAGGGGTTTATTTTCAGAAGCAGAATATATTTAAAACAATTCAGAACAAAGTGAAAAAAACCATGTTTGAATAGATACTTCCAGAAGTGAGTATGTGTGTAAGAAAGAGCTGGTGCAAGAAGGTAGGAGTTAGTTGTATTCTGTGTGGCACTCTTTAGGTGTCAGTTACTGTTACCTTTGCATTTCCATCACCTAGATGAGGATAATATTATTGCACAAGGCTTCTGTGAAACTTAATATAAAGAAAACACTTTGAAATGGCAGAGGGAAAGGTATTATATAAATATCATATACTGAAAACTGTAAGATGCTATTGATGGCTGTATACTTATTCTTGGGTAAGAATTATGAGTTTGTTCCTTTTCCATGTGTTGTTTGTATTTCTCACAATATGTATGAGACACACGTTTTACCCATGGAGGATCTTGGATTTTTATTTATTGTAAGACATTTTAATTCTTTGTTTTAAAGGAATGTTGCATGTATTTATCTGCATGCAAATTTCTTATTCTATTCAGGTGCCTAAAGCCTTCGGTAATTGAAGCCATAGTATAAAATTTATGGTGTTATTTGTAAAGTAGCTTACTGGAAAGTAAACCAAAAAAATCTAGTATTCTCTGCCTTGTATCTAGAGCAAACAAAATTTAGTTTTCCTAGCTGTTAAACTTAAATCTACCTCCTAGGGTCTAACTGTAAATCTCACGCACCTTATTAATAACACTGGCCTGAATTAGTAGGATAAAGACAGTTGTAAAGCTTATCTCCTGCTCCACAGTTGTTAAGTTGTCAAATCAGGGCACTTACTTAGGTTAAGATTAATTCTACTAAAATGCCTACTCCAGTTAATTCCCAGAAACATTCTGCAATAGGACATATGAGACCAAACACCATAAATAGTTGTAGTGAAACATGATTTTAAGGTAAGATGTATATGATGCTCAGTTTATGGCTGGCTTTATTTGTACCAGGCTAGAAGAACAAGAAATTCATGTCCCTGACACCTGTCCCCATTGTCTAAGAGTTGCAGTTGTCTCATTTAAAGCATATATATACTCAGAGGCTGCAAGAGTCATGATTAGCTCCCAGCACCTGAAAAAATTATAATTCCTACACTGGCCTAATAATACAGATGTTCTGATGATGATGCATTAAAACAAAAGTATTTGAGAATTATAAGATGAAAATTAAAGATGTCTGAACTGCCCCTGCAGTCGTCCTCTCTCCCAAGAGAGATTCACCTCTATCTCTGAGTTTTTGACTAAAATTACTTCTCAGGCAAATTCTTTGGCATCAAAGATAACAATTTCTGGCCTCCTGTGCCTCTGTCTTCTCTTTGGAAAGATATATTTAACCCAGAAAATTTCAATGGATGGCTTTGAACTGCCCTTATCAAGAAACATACAAAAATCTTTCCGAGATGAGACATAATTCAGTCAACAAAGGTTAGAGCATGGAATTAGGGAAGCTGGTTTCTGGCAACTACTGTTGTTATACAGTTACTGTGCATAATTTAGCTACTTAAAGAGCATTATGAGCTGAGCAGGACCTGCTTTACTCCCACTTAAGTCTCTGGATCAGTCTGAACGTGACTCAAAGCTTGGTGCTTAAAACATTAAAGCAATCCACTATACAACATGTACCAAACTATAAGGAGTTGTGTGCAGTTTTAATTTTATTTTAGTTCTATGTTAACTCAGGAATTCCTAGGCATGCATTTTTGCTGATTATTGCATTACTATATGATACAGTAATAGCATGATCTAAGTGCTGAATATCTAGTCCCACAGGGGGATTTGATAATGCAGATGTCAATGACCTGACAGAGTATTTATGCTAATGGTTTCCAATAATGGATCAGGGCTCAAGTTTTCTGTGTGTGCCAGAGGATCTCTGTATCTTATGGCATAGCAAACTCACTCTGTCACTTTCTTAATCTGTATAGTTCTGATCCCAAGTGTGCAGCTTTTATTTGGAAACTGAACAGTTCTAATTGCTGTAACAACAGAACACTACAAATATAATATTTCAATAACAGATTCTTAAAAAAAAAAAAAAAAGCAAAAACAATAATGCAAAAAACCCTAACTGCCTCGAACTTCTGTATCAATTAGAAGACAAAATGTCCCCATCTAGAAGAACCCAGATGACATTTTAAATGACCATCAGTTTAGCATTTTTGAGTCATATACTATTTTATATGCTATAATTCATGACTATTGGCTTTGAATCAATTATATCTACTAAAGCAATACAAGGGCATCAAAACCATATCTGTTTCAAAATACACCATTATTCTGGGACAGCTCTTGTACTCTGTTTAAGGATTATAAGATATATATAAATGCAGTTGAGTTTCTGGTCTTCCAAGTGATTATATTTTGCATGACTTGTTGTACCTGAACTGATTTATCACAGGTACACTTACCTGCAGCTTTTCAAAGAAGCTTTTGGACTACTAAATCTTATTTTTCTAGTAGTCCAAGGGAGTAGTTTCATACGTGTTCTCTAATTTAATTTTCCTGTTATGATACAAAGGTATCACAGAAGAAGAATCAGTATATATCAGAAAATCTAGTAGCGGTGATCTTTCCCTGTCACCTTGATATGAAAACTGAAGTCCGTGACTGAACATATCTCTTTAATCAGCTGAACAGAAAAAGATGAGATATGAAGAGGTGGAAAATAGGAAAGACCAAAATGGATTTCAGGAAAGCAGGGATATGCACCCAGAAGGCATTGCTACAAACACGACTGAGTGCAGAACTAATGTGGGCTGTTAGCAGATTTGCAAAAAGTGTGTGCAAATCCTATTTTTGGATTAAATGACTCATGTTAACTACACACAAGCCAACTAACTCTTTGAGTACAACAGAAATAACTTAAATGCAAACATGTCCTTCAAAGATTGTTGTGGGGTTTTTTTAATTATTATTATATATTTTTTTAAACAGGCAAATGATCTGTTAGTAGAACTGGCACAAGACATAAGCAGTTGCTTTGGGAGGCTGTTGACAGGGGGTGGTAGACATGTCCTTTGCCTATGCCCATATGTAGCTAGGTCACGCTTGCTGCCAGCCAGCTCAGTGAGTGCCACAGCAATTCAGAATTTAAACTGCCATCATCTTCCTCCACCAGAAATGAAAGAATGAGGCCACATTGCCCGAATAATATTAGTCAGGAGAAGACAACTCTCTCCAGCCAGGTAGGTTCAGTGCCCTCTCTCTCAGAAGCTAGTCTCCTGTCCTCTATGGAGCTGCACCCTGTCAACCCTTCACCCTTTCTATGTTGAACTAGAAATTACATGAGAGGTGAGAGATGTTGGAGGTTAAGTGTCTTCCTTAAGGTTCCCCTCCAGTAGACCCAAAAACTTATATAATTGGCTAGAGATTAGAAGTTCATGTGCTTACAATAGAGCTTAATTACTTTCTGATACAAAGGTCTCCATTTGTCTCGTGGGCATAATAACAATTCATCACATATCAAATGCTTGATATGTGCATTTGCTCTCCTACATTTACAAACATATCTCCCTCTGTCATTATCCTGCTATAGAGAAAGAAATGGGAGTGAAGACAAGCAAGTGTGTATTGTGATGATCATCATGTGCTTCTGTAGCTAAACTGATAGGGCATAAGGTAGAAACCATCAACTTAAATTCTCAGAAAGATAGATCTACTGAAATCTGGCTCTACTTTCTTAAGTTCATAACTGGCCCAGTCTTAAACTCTTTATTTCAGATACAGCTGACTAACAGGATTGACTTAGCTTTATGCTAACAGTCCAACATAAAGCAACATGAACCCTATCAGAATTAACTTTAAGACTTCCTGGCAACAAGAAATTGCAGTTTCCTTACTGCAAGAGATGTTGGACTTCGTTGCATTCAGATGTGATCACAAGCCCTCAGCCTCTCAATTACCTAAACCTACCCCTAATTCCAGTTTTATTCATATCACAGTGAATAATTCTCACTCCACAACGAATAGAGCCCTGCAGGGTTACAGAGGAGTTACTGAAGTGACGCAGAGTTCAAAGAAGGCAAGGCAAGCATGAGAACTGGTGCAGGTAAGGGCAAGTGGCTTTTCCTTAGTTATAGTGGGGAATAGATGACTATAGGGCTCTAACCATCACAGCGTAATGGAGTGCTCCTAGAGTGTTTGGGGAGGTCCTGGTATGGAGCTGTGTCTAGAGTTAGGATTTCTAAGAGTAGCTTTTGAGAAGGTACAGCAGAGAATGCTAAGCACAGCAGTGCTAAATACCTTTACTGTTCAGTTATAGGTCCTGTAAATATCCATGGTCTATGAAGTATGACAAGGGTTAAAATTGGTGTTAGGGGTTAGGACTGTAGCATCTAGAAACTATGTTTAAACATTAGTTAAACAATAAGATTAGGGAGGAAGCCATTGTTGGCAGATATTGCCTTATACTTCACTGTAGGAGAAGATCATGTTCTCTGATAGAGTATTAGAAATAAAGAAAAGGATGAGGTACAGGCTAAAGAAACTAGGATTTACAAAACCTGCTCCAAAGCATCTATGAGCTAGACTCCTAAAGTTACTAACTCTCTTAATTGTTTGTGGTTTATGGTAACTCACCATTCTGTCTCCAGGCATAATCCTGACTTGAACCCTGCTCTTTTCATCATAACTCAGCCCTTTCAAGGACTGTATTGGATCACCACATACAGAACCCACTACACTTCCAGAAGCCACAACAGCACAGTATCTTTTTCTGTGAATCAGTATTGAACCATTAAATAGTATCCTTAGTCAATGATTTGCCAGGATATGTTGGAAGATTCCAACAGAAATAAATGTTGCTTCTTGCCAATGCTACCACCTCCACAACCCTAATCAAGTTTTCAGGATGAAGAGGAAGCTGTTTGTTTGTTCCTTCAAAAGGATTCACAGACTATTTTAATAAAAGTACAGGTGCTGTATTGTTGGCAAAATTTTAGTAATTACAGTCTGCCTATCTGATATCCCTTGCTGTAGCTGTTCATTTCCCAGCACAGTGTTGTAGAGTCTTTTCTATCAGAGATCACAAGGGTGTTATATTTTATAGAGAATGATACAATTCTGAATCACTATTGTGACTAGTGATAAAATGCACCATGTGTATGGAAAATTTATGTAAGTGAACTGTACCATTCCAATTAGCTGTTGGCTATGTGGATTTAGGCAGAAGTTTAAAGATCAATCAGCTTGACCAGCAAGATGCTTTATCCTCTAGCTATTGCTTTGTCATTGAATCTTGACTGTATAATCAATGAAGCCTCTCATTTATTAAAGCATTTTCTAGCCCATGATAGAATGTGAGAATACCACAGCAAACAAGAGAAATAAATAGATGTTGCCATTACATTTTCAGGCTAAAGCTATGAGAAGATGGAAGCATGAATTACAGGAAAATACTTCTTTTTGATAAAATGGAACAATCAGGCAGAAAAAAAGGAAGAGGATTAGGCAGAGTTTCATGTTTCCAATACAGAAGTTAAAATTTTCAGATAGAGTTTTCTCTGTCCAAATCATGGTTAGTAATTTTGTGCTTTGCAAAATATTATAACTGGCAGAATTCATGAGCAGAATTTGGCATTGGTTCTCAAAAGCCAACTCTGTTTAAGAGAAATCATCCATACACACTTGCTAACTGCTAACTGGAATTTGAAGTTCCCTAGGTAATACTGAAACACAGTACTGAACATTACACATCTTTTTAAAGCACCTTTACTTTTCTGAAACTCCCAAAATCAACTATGCAAAGTGCAAACATGGGAAGAATCACACTTAGTGATATTTGAATATTCGTGAGAAAACACCTGCAAGAGAGTTCTGTGTATTTTATTATTACTGACGTGGCCTGCAATCAGAACATCAATCAAGGACTCATTCTGTCACAACACTGCCAAAAAGATAATGCTTACCTATAGCTAACAGCTAGAAAGATAGCAGTGACATATATAAATGACATATAAGAATTGAGTGCAGTAGCTTAATTTTTTTTTTTACTTTGCACACAGCAAAGGATTGTCATAGATAGAAGTTTAAATGGGGTTAAATATGTATGCTAAAAATACCAGCTAGGTGCTGCAAAACAAAACAGCAATTTTGTTCATTTTCTTGACGCTGCTAGTCCTTGACTCAACTGTGTAATACATTCACATTGGTTTATCTTATTCTAACAAATTCTTTTCATTTAGTTCCCTAGTTTCAGAACCTTCTGAAAAGAAAAAAAAAAAATCTTTCCCTGGAATGTCTCTTTTTAGATCCTTATAGGGAACACCTGATCACTTCCTAGTGGGATCTGATTAACAGTGTGTGCAGTTACCAGGCTCCTAGCTTCCTCACCTTTAGAGGACTTCTCCTGTAACAAATATAGAACAGCCTCATTTAGAGAAATAAGACTTATTTTTAACCTAGGAAACTGAGTACTTAAGGACATACTGAATCGTATTATTCCAACATGATTCACAATAGCACCACACCGTACATTTACAAACCCACAACTTGGGAATTTTGAAAAGGGAAAAATTGGTATTTTCTATGTTGTCCCTCTCATGGGGCTTGAAGAACGCTTGTTTGTTCTTCCCTGACATGACCTCCTACCTCTACACTTCCAACATTGCAGCCGCTGCAAATTCAAGGTGGCTGCAGCGATGGGCAGAGGAAAGGGGAAATTATTTGTTCTTGCCAGCTAGCAAAGGACTAGAGATGAGACTAGAGTAAAATCTGTGGCCTGAGAGAAAAGATGCATTATAACATGTTTCTGGGCAGCTAAATAATGGTCTGAAGGCAACTACCCCATTGCATGCTTGTTGTTGTGATCACCAGCTTATCAATATTTAAACTGTGGTTTGCAATTAGAATATCTACAGAAATATATTCTACCTTTTATTGTTATGACAAACATCAGTTATAAGAGAAGCATTGGGTGTGTGGAGTGTGGGGTGTGTCAGCAACTGCCCTCTGATAGCCCTGAAAGGGTCTTACAGTCTTCTGCTCCTGAAGAATTTATGAATCTGACCTCAGCAAGACAGAGCACACATTCTTCATCCTATATCACTGAAAGCAGGAGGACATTCAGAAAGACAAAGTACTACCACAGTAATACTGCAGTCCTTGTGCTAGGCTGCCGGCAGCACTGCAGTTGTCAGTAGAGCCAACAGTGGAACTGAACAGAAACATTAAAAAGGATGCATAAGAAAGCTTTAAAAAGCTAACATCTGGATACAGTTACTGGAAAAAATTCACCGCTGTGACTGACATCTGGACTGACAACCTGCCAAAAGCTACCTATTAAGCAGCAAGACTTAGCGATTCTGTTGCTCAACTGGACATCGAGGGATGTCAAATAATCACATAGTCCCATTTGTCAGCTGGAAGAAGACTGCAGCACTGGCTCCACGTGCGGCAGGCAGCACCTCACGCACCCCCCTGCAAGGGGCTCGCTGAAGGTCGTAGCCTTGCTCTCTGCTTGGTGCTATGGCAGAGCACACACCGTCCTACTCCCTGCTGCTGCGGGGGGGAGGCTGGGGATAACAGTCATGGCCAGGGCTGGAGGTGGCCCCAGCAGGCAGCAGCAGGATGTCTGATGCCCGAGGGTGCTCCTCATCTCAGTTTTGTACTTTTCCCTCACCTTATTTTCCCTCCCATGACAGCAGCAGTGCAACACCAGCCCCAGCTCCTGGCCTTGTGATGAAGTAAAATTCAAGAAGCCTGAATCTGGCTCTGGGAAGATTGCAAAGTGCTCAGAGATGACCATAATGGCTGTAGTAGAGAAAAATAAAGGCTACAGGAGAAAAATAAAGCAGGTTCCATCATCCAAGATGTTATTTTGTGTACATGGATATGGCAGTTTGCTTCACAGTTTGCTGACACCTATCCTGTTTGTGCACACAGATTTTGGGATATTCACGTAGTTGGCTAGGCATGCAAAACTAGAGGCTGGTTTCAAAATATTCCTTTGAAAATATAGTTGAATATATTTTTTACCATCTCTCTGTACTATTAAAGCGTTAAAGAGGCAGTGATACTAATTCTTTGGAGATGACATGACTCATCTATGCACTAGAAGCAAGATGATAGGCTTGGCCATTTTCAGAGAAGAAATAAGCACATAGTTACAGAGTTCTATAGTAAACTTGATTAATACTGCACATTTCCATATGAAAAATCTGTTCATTTTACTTTGGTTAAAAAACAAAACAAGAAGCTTCTGCTGTCACATGACATAATTACATCAACAAAACAAGAGTTGTCTATCTGAATTTTGTTTTGAATGGAAAAGAGGAGTTGATTATGTGATGGTCATTGTATTGGCTTGGAGAGACCAATTCAGTCCATGTCCTGATGGGTGCACAAGTGGCTAAAATTTATGTTTGGAGCAAAGCTATATAACTCTGGGAAAGGTAATACATATGATGATAAATGGCAGATTTATTACCTTATATTCCCCTCTATTCCCCAGCTTTGAAAGTTAAAAGTCTAACAAAGACTTTACGAACATAGTACTAAATGATCCATAAAGAAATTGCACTTATATCAGAATGTGTGGTCTTCCATGTACATAGGTGAAAGTCAAAGCTGTGCAGCAAACAGGAGGGATGCTTCCTGCTGGCATTGATTACATTGCTATCAAGTCCCATTAATGCTGGGAAGCAGTTTGCCATCCTTAACATCTGCATGGCAAACACGTTACCAAGAAATGAGGTGATGGAGAAACAGCAGAAAATGTTAACATTGAAATAT
Source organism: Buteo buteo (assembly GCF_964188355.1). NCBI lineage: Eukaryota > Metazoa > Chordata > Aves > Accipitriformes > Accipitridae > Buteo > Buteo buteo. The sequence goes on along the minus strand of NC_134189.1, from coordinate 16,510,374 downwards.
GCCCAAAACAAGAGGCAAGCAACAGAGGTGTGTGACATACTTCATAGTTTGAATGATTGTAGAGCTTTTAATGGAATGTGTCTCAAAGTACTTCAAGGCCTAGAACAGTCCTGCAGGTACATTTGTACTTATGTGAATTAGTTTCCTTCATTCATAGCTCTTCTTGGGACTGATCTTCTGTTCCTCTCTTTTTCAGATGTTTTTTATGGGCTTGCGCATCCTTTTTTTCCGCCCTTTGTAGCCCACAAGTTCCCCATTCCCTGAAAAGCCATTTTCTGTAGGGCTATGTTTTCCAGCCCTGTCTGCCACAGCTTGACAATTTCTGGCATTCGCTTTCTTAATTTTTCTACTCTTGGCTTTGAGAACTCTGTAAAAAAGCCCAGGTCTGAGCAGGGCTTGAGACTTCACTGTACAATATTTGCCCAATTGTTTAATCCCTTCTCCAAGGCTTTTTTGGTAGCTAAGAGAAACAACTAGGCTCTAAGAGGAGAAATGGCCATGATTTTCTTGACATTTCTTGTCCCACAAACTTCCTTTCTATGATTTACTGGTTGAAGTCTCCTTCAAACAAGCTTTCTCCCCCATTTCCAGAATGGTGTATATGGTTTTGTTTCCCCAAAAAGGACTCTTCGCCATCCCCACTTTTTCCTAGCATTAGATGCTTAGCATTTGTTACAAGGGTCTTGACCAACTTGCCTTGAAGCCAACAGGAATTTTTGTTACCTCAAATAGAAGTAAAATCTTAAAATAAATCCTCTATATTCTAGTATATTCTTCAGGAAAATATGACAATTAGGTCACTTTACCTACCCACCCCCAAATAAGGACAAGGAATTTGGTCATTAACTTCTTATTTGGACACCTAAAATGTGGCCTGAATTGCAAAGTATTTATCATCCAGGTAGGTGCATTGCACATAAAATAAAAAACCACATGAAACAAGGGCATGTTTTGAACCTGTTTAACTGCTACTAAACACAACAGTAAAAAACCCAACAAAACTGGAGAAGGTAGAGAACAGATGTCAAAATTTTGTCTCTGTTATTCAATTGGCAACTAAGTTTTATCTGGTATAACCAAGAGGAGACAATTTTGAGGACGGCAAAGATGTGCTGTAGTCATAGTGAATTAAACTGATTGTGTAGTTATGCATCCAGCAGGGATTAAAACCCCCACCAAACTAATACACTTTACAGATATTTCAGAAGATAAAACCATTAAAGGGGAAAAGTTCAATTCAGTCTCCGAGCTGGTGTGACAGGGGTGGTGAAGCATGCTCACCATGAATAAATATAGAAAACTTATAAGTACATAAATGAATAAAGACCTTCTTAAAACACATGTTCTACAGCATTCACTTCTAGCAATTTTGACACATTTGTCCATCAGTATGTGAATCAAAGGGATCAGCTTGAAATTATTTGCCTTGGAGAGAAGGAAAACACAAAACAAAAAAAAAAAATAGAGAGAAAGATTTTCTTTGCAACAACTTCAATTTCTTGCTATCAGTACACTGAATAAACTGGTTTACGTACAAGTTGCCAGGCTGAACAATATTGTTCCCATGTTGAAGTTTCTCCAGTTGTCTGCCACATTTGACTGCATGCAAATAATAATGCTCTCATGATGAGAAAGAGGAGAAAAAAAACCAACTAGCATTTTGTATGCCAGGAATAAAAATCTTCAATGCTTGAGAAGAAACATAATCAAAAGCTGCTAAAGAAACTTCTTCCTTTAATGAAAAGTGTTACCAGAATACTATTTAGGTTTTTAAGCCATCAAAGAGATAGGCTCATTTCATAAGACACATAACTAGAGGTTACTGGCATTAATAAATTAACATGATCTTTTTCACCATATCTCATTGACCTCATATCTCATATCAGGATATATGATAAAATATTTAATAAAGATTATTCTTCTCATGGCTCCCAAATAGAAGATGTTTCAAATGCAACAAAAAGTAACAACTCATAAAATACGTTACAAAACCCAAAGCAAAGCCTATCTCTCTAATAGTATTGTCAAAAATTTACTCCCCTAAAAATAAAAATAGACTTAAGATACAGAAATTCATTATAACAACATTAATAATATTACAGCATTTAGATTTTCCTGCATTACTAATCTTTCTGGCTTAGTTCAGCTGCGCTTCCATTACACTTCACATGCTCTATTTGGACTTTCACAGGGCATGAAGCATGAGACCTCTTATCTGTAGTACATAGATAACATAAAGAAATTGAAGACAAAGAGCAAGAGACACAGATGGACAGTTGCTGCAAATCTATAACAATGATACAGCATTAGCTTTGTGAACTGTAAATTCCTTTCTAAAAAACCTGCAAATATGTCATATTTTTACACGTAAAAATATACATACATATACATACACATAAAATACATTATTCTCTGATATTTTATTCATTTATTATACTGCAATAAGTTGTCAAAAATATCTTGTCTCATATCAGGCAAAACATAACACAGTCTAATAAAAACAATGGCAAAGACATTTGGTCACAGAACTGAAGTATTTGTCATCTGTGCTTGCCAACAGCAAATCCCACACCAGCTAAAGGCAGACAAACAGCCCTCTCTTCCACTGTGCTCTGGCAGCTGCCAAAAATCAAAATTGGACAGATCGTATGTAGAAAAAAAATGTGGGGAGTACAAGACAAATTTGAGGCATATGGTCACTGTACTACATATAGTTATCTATCATTCATTGTTCAACAGGAAAATATTATTTTTCTATCTTTTTTGTGTTCTAGTTTTCCCCTACCAATGCCTCTTATTGAAATTTTTGAGGTCAAATGTGACCATTGCTAGCTGCAGGATGAAGATTTTTTTTTTTAATAATTAGGCCCTAATCCAGCTCCAATTAAAGTCAGTGAAAAGACTCTAATAGCTACATTGAACCAGGCACAGTGCCAGAGCTTCCAGACTTTGCAAAAGCCCTAAACAAAGGTGCTTATTGTACTGCGAATCCCACATTCACAAATCCAGCTATCTACATCCAGTAAAGTGGTAGCCAGATTTTTGCAAACTGCTGTAACCTTTCTGACAGGCACTGACTGGCAAAAACTATGGCCAGGGTCACTGGGAAACTATTGAAAACAATATGAAACAAAACATAAAACCACATTTCAGCCCTTACTGAATAGGAATTATGTTATCTGGGTTCTTGGTAAGAAGCACTTGTGAATCTCCATTTGCAAGCAGTGGGTTAAACTGATTTACAGAAGCAGAACATTACTAGGGAGCAGAGGTGAAACGGAAACTCAGTAAGACTAACAACTCTGAAAACCGAACAACCCAAAATGTGCAAGACCACCACACCTCAGAATACAATGAGCGAGAGCAAAAGTAACCAGCGATCAGCCATCCTCAGCAGCACCTTACATGCTCACTAGTGTCTAGATGTGGATAAAACCAACTCATGAGCAGAAGGATCTGCTCTTCCAAGGGCAGAGGGTAGCAGGGATCCAGGTTTGGGAATGCTGCTGTCCACCCCACCCCCAGCTGTCAGCGTTAACTACTAAGTGGAAGTGCCAGTGAAGTTGCTGCTCTGGGCTGCTGATATTGGTGGATGTGTTGTCTGCTACCACTTTTTCTTGTGAATCTGATTTGCAATTAGCTATTCCTATTAATCTGCTCTCTGGACACCATTTCTACCCAAAGCTCTGACCAGAGCTGGTGAGTCAGATCACAGCAAACCCCTGCAGCATCCCAGTTCTTTTATAAGGGGTGAGCAGAACACAGACTCCCTCCCACAAAAAATAAAGAAAAAAGATACCAAGTGAATCCTTGCTCCCTTCCTTAAAAATCACCTAAAAAACCAGATCGGGTCTTACAACTCCTTTTGTCAAGGATTCTTGACCTAAAACTGCAGCTATAAATGTCTGCTTTATCATTCCTTCACCATGAAGGACAGAATCCAGCCAGGTTGTCCAGGATTTCTCAAACGTAATGTAGAAGACCATATTTTCTTCAACTTTACAACCAGAAGTTCTTGAAAGAGAACTAAAATATATTTAAAAATACATATAACAAATAAAAAATAAATCAAATTTCTCTGGGTCTGGCTCACCTTAAGTATTGTGTGACTTGTATGAAAGGAGTGCTCGTACCATTGTGGGCAGTTGTGCTTCTAGGATTTTCAGGGAGATGCTATTTGCCTTCCTTAGGCCACTATGTTTTCTTCTCATTTACACCAAATCACTTTACAGGTGTGCTTAATACAGTCTTCTTATCAAATTAGATTAGTGTTAAGTGGTTGTCGCGTTCAGATGTTAGCAAGGATTTGGGGAAAGGTTATGAGAAAATAATCTAGCACTAGTACAAGGATATGAGAGCAGGCAAGACAAAATAAGTCACTGTATTAGGTTTCCGTGGCAAGGTTTTGGTAGCAGGGGGGTACAGGGGTGGCTTCTGTGAGAAGCTGCTGGAAGCTTCCCCTGTGTCCGTCAGAGCCAATGCCAGCCGGCTCCAAGACGGACCCACCACTGGCCAAGGCCAAGCCCATCAGCGATGGTGGGATAACATATATAAGAAGGGGTGTGTGTGTGTGTGTGAAAGATGAGAACAACAGCAGCCAGAGAGAGGAGTGAGAACATGTAAGAGAAACAACCCTCCAGACCTCAGGTCAGTGCAGAAGGAGGGGGAGGAGGTGCTCCAGGCACCGGAGCAGGGATTCCCCTGCAGCCCGTGGGGAAGACCATGGTGAGGCAGGCTGTCCTGCTGTCCCCCTGCAGCCCAGGGAGGTCCACGGTGGAGCAGATATCCACCTGCAGCCCATGGAGGACCCCACGCTGGAGCAGGTGGGCGCCCGAAGGAGGCTGTGACCCCATGGGAACCCCGCGCTGGAGCAGGGTCCCAGCAGGACCTGTGGCCCCGTGGAGAGAGGAGCCCACGCTGGAGCAGGTTTTCTGGCAGGACTTGTGACCCTGTGGGGGACCCACACTGGAGCAGTCTGTGCCTGAAGGACTGCACCTTGTGGAAGGGACCCATGCTGGAGCAGTTCGTGGAGGACTGTCTCCCATGGAAAGGACCCCACACTGGAGCAGGAGTCCTGCCCGTAAGGAGGAAGGAGCGGCTGACACAACGTGTGATGAAATGACCCCAACATCCATTCTGTGTCCCCTGGCACCACTGGAGGGAAGGAAGTAGAGAAATTGGGAGTAAAGTTAAGCCCAGGAAGAAGGGAGGGGTGGGAGGAAGGTATTTTAAGATTTGGTTTTATTTCTTGTTATCCTACTCTGATTTGATTGGTAACGAATTAAATTAATTTTCCCCAAGTCAAGTCTGTTTTGCCCGTGACAGTAATTGGTGAATGTTCTCCCCCTGTCCTTATTGTGACCCGTGAGCCTTTTGTTATATTTTCTTTCCCCTCTCCAGTTGAGAAGGGGAGTGATAGAGCAGCTTTGGTGGGCACCTGGCATCCAGCAAGGGTCAACCCACCACAGTCACTGACAAGAATATTTTTAAAGCTATAAGCTCGAAGTTCTACAAGCACTCAGAGAAGGTATCTGTGACACCACCAACACAAAGCAAAGGTAATGATCTCTGCCCTCGTGGACATTGGATTCCTCCTGTTGTGGAATGCCTGTGCTGTGGTTCTGGGATCAAATGTTCTGCTGCTGTAAAATGGATAAATTTCAGAGAAGTCAATGAAGCTGTATCAGTTTAAACTATCAGAGAATCTGATAATCAGAGAACTTTTAAGTTTTAATATATTGAAAAGTCATTTAGCTTTGAATGTATGCTGCAGCAAGAAAATACTAAGCATATTACCAAGAAATATTAACAACTGTTCAGAAATGTTTGCCCCTTTTAATTGCAATGATCAAAGAGGTTCAAGAACAAAGACAGTACAGCTTTATAAACACAAAAGCAATAGATAAAAGGAAAAAATAATTATTTCTGTACAGAATTGACATGATTTAAAAGGTCTCTGCCAGCAATCCCTTCCTATGGTGCTGTCAGTAGTCTCTACTTTGTTATGCTGCAAAGAGTGGGTGGTCTTTGGGTGAATACAGTGCTCTAGGACTGAAGAAATTGGGAGAGTAATTCATGGTTTGGCATCAAGTCAAATGCTTATATGCCTCACATAATCTGGCACTCATGTCCTTTTGTCTTTTTGAAATGGTTAATTATAAGACAGGCTGTGTCCTGTTTGGTTGGTACAGATCAGTAGAATAGGAACTTGCTTTTGCTCAGCTAAGACCTCACTGCTGTAATTTTATAATGAAACAAATAATATCATCTACATCTTTTGTTGAAGTGTTAGAGTTCTTACATAACTGTAGGCCCCAAAAGGCTCTTCTGGTTTCTAATGGTTAATTGAGGTTATATGCAGAGTCATGTCTCCAGAACAGATTGTTCCCAGAAACTCTGTATTTGTTAACAGACTGAAAAGGATAAAAAGAAACTTAGTTTGAGTTGTGGGGTTTGGTTTGGTTGTGTGGTTTGGTTTGCTTGTGTGGTTTTTGTGTTTTTTCTTCCCCCCAGAAAAAAAACATTGAATCTTTTTGTGAATCTTTAGAATAAATTATTGCAGCACTTTAAATGTAGAGAGCAGAACTTTTTGCATGCTATGCCAACTGCACTACGGACAAAGTTTTAGAAAAGTAGGTGCTATATTAAGTCCACATCATAGTGTTTGTTGTCCATTTGCCAGGTCCAATTAAGCAAAATTTATCAAGGCTGGCAACAATCAGCTTGTTTCATCTGCTCGTTGAAAGGCCTGATCCATATTTTCTGTGAGAAAATTAACGGTTGGCCTGACTTAGAATACTGATCACCACTTCAGGTAAACAGTAAAAGATAAAGAAAGCTGAAGAGACCAGGACTGTCTGTGCAGTTTATTATCCTATAAGCAAAGTATTACAGTTAATACTCTATTTTTTTTTAGTTTTGGACAGGCAAAACATGATTAATTAACAAGCAACAAAAAGGCCTGGATATAACTGTCATGCACGATATAAAATTGGCAAAATATTGCTCTTTTCTGTTAGCTGGAATCTGAGATACTGTTTATCACCTTACTGGAAATCTTTAACAAAAGACATAACATCAGTTATGTAGCACGTACCCAGTCTAACGGATATTTCACTAGCTTTCTATCTAGCCTTTCTATCTATCAATTGGCTTTTGTTGATGGCTGTAAGAGAGCGTTATAAGAGCCCATTGAAAGTTCTGGTGCTAGACCAGTAGAGAATAGATTGGTACAGCAGTGTCAGGAACAATCACAGAATAAGTTACACTTAATGCTGACAATTTTAGTATAGCCCACTCTACAGAAAACATCGCATGCCATAGTGTAGAGTGATGGAAAGATATTGTATTACAAAAGATTTTGTGACAAGCTCTTATCATTGTAAGAAATATAAAACTTGTGCTCCATTATTCAAGCCACATAGTCTCCCCAAAATACTGACAGACACTCTTTTTACCTATCTCCTTGCCTCTGGATTATATTGGCTGCCACTAATATGGCTCAGTCCTTTAAATGGGAAACTGCAGATCATTTGTCTGACAGCCTGGAGAGGTTGGTTTCTTCTGCCATTGCTTATGCAGTGGCCATCTAGGAACACTTCACTCGCTGTTCTGCCTTTAGGGAGAGCTCACTGATCATCTGAAAGCAGATGGAAGTTTGTTGTCTCTTCCAAAAGACAGTTTCTGTGTTTGTAAGCTCCTTGCTAGCCAGCTTGATTTCCAGCATTAGTACTGTTCCATATTAAAGACCACAGATGATGTGACAGAGCTAATATTCCTGTAAATGGATGCTGACAGTACTGAGAGAATTTACCAAGCTTTGTTATCTAAAAAAGTAAAGTGGTTTTTTTGCAAAAAAAGTTTGACAGCAGTGATTTAGAATATGACAACATTGTTTATCTCTCTAAAAACAATCTCTGGAAGAAAATAAAGTCTGATGGAGAAAAAAGTTGTACGAATTTGGTCCTTTGAACTCCACTGAAAAAGTTATTTTTTGACTACCATTCCACAGCTCACATAAAGACTATACTAAAATTACTTGTTGAGCTACCTGAAAGAACACAGCAGAGAACAAGACATCACAAGTGAAATAAATGTCATTAACTTGGTATTTTATTCTTCTCATGACTCAAAGGAACAGCTCAAGATCATTTTAACACCAGGCTGCGGCCTCCCTTCTGCACAATTTATGACAGTAAATAAGAGTGTACTGTTCCCTTCCCCATTAGTCCTCCTTTCCAGTTGCACACTTAATTTTGGAATTTCTATTGAATAGGCATTTTTAAAGTAATGAATGGCCAGCAACCCAAGAAAGGCCCAGGTCTATTCTTCACTCCCAAGTAAATTTGACAGGGGAGAACTATTGTCTGATTGTTCCTCGGTACTCTTGCTCCAGTGGAGTCACTGAAATCCTCACAATGAATCTTAATTCAGGCTCTGATGTGACCAAATTTTAGATGCCTGGAATTAGAGACTGCTTAACTAGACTGCTATGTATGACCCACATCCTTTGGATGCTATTTATAAAGACAAAATGGACTTGCCAGGGGCAAGATGGGACTTTCTATCTCAGGAACATTTGTTTATTAATTTCCCATGGGTTTTCTGCTCAGCCATGCTCATTTCCAACAAAAGTGTTGCTATAGTTTCTCTCTTTCCTCCTTGTCTTTAACTTAATACCCTTTCTGATCTATGTAATGATTCTTTTTCTTTTTTTTTTACTTTACTTTGACCTCTGAGATTGCTAGCAAAAACCCAGCATTTGCTAACAGACACCTCCATCTCCTATCCGCTGAGGCTATTTAACTAGCATGTAGTTAGTTCACAGTGGCAAATCATAGTAATTGCATGATATTCATTGGCAAATACTGAGGTAACTGCAAAAATGTAATTTTATTAATAAAGCCAAAATAATGGAGGTCATTTAGTTAGCATGTGCTGTATTTCTGCCAAATAAAATCTTTTCTTGCTTCTTCTTCCAATTAACTGCATATGAAACAACAAAACATCAATTTTTAAGAAGTACACTAGATATGAGTTGGGAATCCTCCTACTTCCCCTGATCAGACAGTGAATAGGGCACTCTTGGGTACTATTCTGAAAATAAACATCTAAGTTATTAGGCATGTTCATTGTGGCTATCAGTGTTCATTTGTTATAAATGAAGATAATATATGCTTTGTTAGAGCATGAAATCTGCATGAAGAATACACAGTAGCCATTACTTTCCTAGTAGTTGAAAACAGAGAGCAAGTTATTTGTATTGTTAGTCTATCCAGAAGTATGTTATAGTGTTCTGTAAACAGAAGAAACAAATGGCAGTATGAGTGACACATTCACTGTTATACACTCACCATATAATAAACTCCTCTATTCCTATTTACCAGGACAGCTGGAAGATTTCCTATCACTATTACATTGTAGCCTGTTATACAACTGAATGAATGAAGTCCCAACATCACATCACTTAAGTTCTTGCTCTTTCCGCTGAGCCTGGTCTCTTCTGTGTACTTTGTATTTCTTGCCATAGACAAACAAAATATTGGATGACTCTACTTGCTTATTTTGACTTTCATGGTTAATCTTGCCAACATATTCATCTATCAAAACATAAAAATAATTCAACTCAGTTATAAATGTTATGAATGGAAAATGGATTTCTCACAACCTACCAGTTACAGTTGCTCAGTTACTTCTGTGTGATATGTATTTATCATAATCACATGCCTGTTAAAAGCAAGGGACTTGGTTTGTGTAAATCTGATTCAGCACTATGGAAGTCCAGTTTTAATGTTAACTTCAACAAACCACTTAGGCATGTGTTATGCTGTCTGCAGGAGCACTCCTGAGCACTCAGAGTTCTGTGTTTAAGTATTACACTGGAAGTGACCTCAGACAAAGTGGCTACACATTCCCATGCACTGGAGGGAAAGGAAGGTGTATTTTGTATAATACTGATTACTTACCTAGATGCCTAGATTTGTGTATAGCTTTATATATGCAGAGTATATACATATTATATGGCACCATACTATTTTTTTCTGGAGGCTTTGTTGAGAAAGCTAAACACCAAACAACAAATACCAAGAAGAACATTTCTGTATAAATATTCTGTGACTGGTTGGGTTTTGTCTGTTGTTTTTTCCCCTTAACAAAACAACAATGATCACCTCCTTTACCCTCTTACAACAGTTATTTAAAGACTTGCTAAGATCAAAGTAGCTGTCATGAAGGACATAATGTGCTCCTGTGAAAAAAAATCAAGATTTAGTCACAAGACAGACCTCTCCTGGGTTCTTGGCTTAATCTGCTGGACACACTGGGTAGTTTAAGATTACAGTTTCAGTGTTTCAGTTTTGTCACCCCTAAAACATGAACAGCAAACATTGCAGGTGGTACAATAGCTGAGATACCTTGACACTAATTCAAATTTTCCACAAGGCAGGGATGCTCCTAATACAGTCAGAAGGATGCATCTCTGTCTACTGGTCACTTGTATCAGATATTGCTTTACCCTCCCTCAAAGCCTGAAGTTTTAAATAACTGGCTTTGAGCTTTGTCTGCTGCTTATATGTATAGAAAAGAAGTTGAGGTGTATATTGTGTCAGGAAGCTGTTGTTCACAAGAATTATTATTTACACAGTACTTCTTAGATATCAAGTGTTACACACTATTATTTTAGTCTTCTGTCTTTTCTACTCTGTTCCAAAGAAATTTTGTACTGTGCCACCAAAGTTATTTGCTAAGTCTTTTAATTTATATCGTTACAAGATAAGCTAGGGTAGAACAGTAGAAAAACCAGGACCTGCAATTAGTGCAGGTTAAGAGTGTTGTAGTGTGCTTTCCAAACCCCTTAAGTTGCCACTGTAGTTATAGCAGTAAATTTTACAATACCCAAATCTCTAATAAAAACATTTCATCTGCAATTTTATTGTCCTTTTGAAAAGACATTTTTGTTGGACTCAGAAGCAAAGCATTTATGTTGTCACATGGCACATTTAATGGCTAAAAGACCTAAATATATATAATGCATTAGCTTTTCATAAAAGGTTTTCTAAAATATTGTTGAGATAATATTTTCCTTGATGGCAAAAGTCAATAAATATTGAATGCTATTTATGTTTATAACTTTTGGCTGCCTATTAAAACAAATTTTTTAAAGCAAATTTGTGGTCAAGAGGTAGTTTTTAAGATCACTTTTTTTTTTTTACTCTTCACAGCCATTTTGAATTTGAAGGATTTTAAATATAACAGAGTGACCTGTTCTGCTTGTGTTTACAAGACAGGATACAATGCACAAGACATTCTGTAAAACTGGGACTTTAAGTAGTCAAACCAAAAATGAATCAGATTGAAGGTTATCATTCTGCAGAATCACTTATTTAATCTCTTTCTGACCTTGGCTTTTTTGGTCCTTTCTGTTTTCATCACCTTTTTTCCTACTGGATTATTTTTTTCTTTACTTATTTAGCACCTTCTTTTCCCTTCCTCTCCCAAAATGCATACTGAAATTAGTTTATTTAGCCTTTTTAAAAAAATGAGTACCACCTCAATTAATAAAGTTCCAGATTCTTCCACTCTGTCTCACTCTACAAAGAACCTTATTCCATAGTCCAGAATAAAACACTTTAATTTCTAGATACTATTTGTTGAGGGCAGCTGGGGACAACAGAACTAGAAAAAATATTAAACAAAAACACAACTAGAATTTTATTGCACATTTTCCATCTTCTATTAAAGTAAATCATGGCCTAAATTGAGTTTGAGTTTTCTATGTCTTCCCAAAATATCAGGATGGGGTTTTTTTGCATCTTTGTCTTTTATTGCAAAACTGTATGTTCCAGTCAATTTAAAATATAAACACATTGGTGATTTACACACTCCAGATGTCAGCATTTACAATAAGAAATAAAGTAGTGACACTAATTTGATGACCTTAGTGCATGAAGGCTATAGAAGGATGCAAAAATTAACCTATTTTAGGTTTATCACTACAGTGAACTTTAAAAATAAGCTGGGGAGAGAGGAGTGAGTCTTGGTAATGACTGTAGCCCCAGCTAAATAAAATCCAGGTCTGAAATGCAAGGATTTCACTAGCCAAAGATACAATTATTACTGAGTTAATGAGTGGGTATGATTGCACAGAAGCATGCTTTCTTCCCCTTGTTTCTTCAGTGAAAATTGGCTATTAGAATCCCTCACCCTTTCAGTGATTGGTGCTTCTTCAATGTTTAATCTTCTTAATATCTGTCCCTATTCTTCCTGACCCTTGTAATGTATTCAGTCCTGAAGGTTCTCCAACTGAAATGAGGACCTATGCTTTGCAACGCAGCACCTGCATCCCAAGGGCCTTACAATCTAAACAGATGACAAAAGGTTAAAAGAAAGAGACTTTCATCCTCATTCAACAAACAGAGAGCTGTGGCCCAAAGTATGTGGGTCATTTCCTCAAGTCTCTAGTGAAGTAGTTATTAAATTTCATCTCATACATCTCACTTCAAGAACTCTTAATCACAGTATTTCCTTGTTGAAGATACCCACTAAACAAGGGAAAAATAGTTTTGTAAGAAAATTGTTGTAATAGTCAAAGAAATCTAACTGCCAACAACTATATTCTAGTGGGAAACAGCAGTATTTGCTGAGGGCAAATGCTCTATGGTTCCTCACTTGAGGATGAGACAGCACGTGGGAGAGGAAGGCTCCTTGGCACAGGGAGAAATCCAGGGAACAGGAAGGAGGCTGGCCTCTCCAGAACGTGACTCAGACAAATTTATCTGAATCATGGCTTTGCCACTGGGCTTTCTCGAAGGCTATAGAAAACCATTGTAGACACCATTTTTCTGTGCCTAATATTTGGAATGTACTTCCTAAAAAAATCTCAATATTGAGACAAAACAATGGCTGCTACTAGGCAGTCTATCAGTTTGGCAGGAGTCAAACGCTAAGGTAGCAGCAGAACCGAGAACTCTGAGGACTGAGAAGAAAAAATACACATACAAATACATCTGCTTTGATTTGCTAATGATGGCTCTCAGCCAGACTACCGGTATTTGAATGCCTGGTAGTCACTGAAAAGTGACAGTAGTTATAAAGCAAATCACAAAGACACAGCTGCTTGGAGTGACAATAATTACATAACTGGAAATTATTTACTTTTATGCATTTAAACTGAAACAACTTAAATAGGCCTCAGATTTGACGCTATCATCAGAAAAACAGCTCAGAGCAATAAAAGACAAAATGTAAAAAAATAATGCACGAGGTAGGAAAACCAGAGAAGAGAGAGAGCTAACTTAAATGAAACTTGTATATTTACACCTGATAAACTCTTCCCAAGTATCTACTCAGAATGACAGTATGTGTAAGATGCTCTGCAATATGCAAGTTTTATATAGCATGATTGAGTTGCTTAGTTTTATACATTGTGATCATGTTAATTAAATGAGAATTTGTTTAAATTTTTCAAAATGTAAATAATGTCTGTTATAATACTTTGCACAGCATTAAATACTGCATCAATATGTTTTAGTTAACCTTAATTTCATATAAAGAATGAAACAATTTTTGGTACTGAACAAATTGCTGGTTGCTCCCCTCTACATTCTGCTCTTCTGCCCTGAGATTCCATGGACCCAAATTTGTGGTCTCATTATGTATTATATGGGAGGTGTGGTGTGAAAAAAAAGGAAAATTGTTGGGTTTTGGGACAAGATTTATTTGTATCACTTGGAACAAACTGAATATTAATGTATTTTAAATAGTAACTCATGTTTAGGAATTACAGAAAGGTACTAATTTCTAAATTAATATCAATACATGACTTTTTTACAAACTGTAAACACCAAACTTGTGGAGCAGAACACAACAAAAATAAATCAGCAAATAGTTTAGGAAATGTTTGGAAATCCAGATCTTCCATTTATTGAGCTGTCCAAGGAGTCCACTTTAAAGTACAAACTTGTGTGCTCTATGTACATTAATTCACTGACATAAAAATAATTGGAGGCTAATTTTATATGCCTTTTCAAAAATTTCGGTACATTCTGTGCCAAATTTGGAAGTCAGTGGGATTTTATATGAGAACTTGAGACAGACTATGCTCATCATCAATCAAATTCAAGGATTGACATGATGCAGTATTCTGCAGAGAAGCCCCATAGACATGTAAGTTCCCCATCACACCAATACAACATTTATGGGACAGCATGTGATTTAAAATGAAGATTTAAATCATTCTCCATGAGTACCTTTCAGAAGAGCTTGAATTGATAGATATTACCATAACCTTGACAGTCAGCTATTCTGAAAAGGAATGATTTGTGTCATAGCTGAAATTTATGGAGTTCTTTTTTTGATTTCATTGGCTGCCATAAGGCTGAAGCTTCTCCCATCTATGAAAAGTTGAATGCAGATATACCAGCTGATAAACAAATCAAGGTGAAACACCACATACACTAATTGCTAGCAAAGTTTTTTGATCCACTTTTGGTAATTACTGTGGATTTATTCTTAGATAAATTGCTACAGAAAATATTGCCCTTTTGTTAAAAAATAGAAGAGTGAGGAGCTTTTTTTCTTCTGATATATAAGCTCCCATTTCCTAATATAATACAGTAGACTTATGGTCACCTGTTTAAGTTTGTGTATTAGACTTTATACTAAATTTTGATCTCTCCCATGCCAATGAGGTCATTGTAATTAATCTGATCTGCTGTTTGTTAAACTGATGCATAATCTCTCCTCTCACCTTTGCAACTCAACAACAGCTATTACTGTTTAAACTTTGATATCTAAAAATTTGATTAGAAACTTTTGGTGGATTTAAACCATATTTCCTTACTTTTTACCATTTTTCATATACGAAGAAAAGCCTACATGAATTATGATAAACAATGAGTCTGTTGAGCAGAAATGCCAGCTGAATGCGAATGGTTTTGGAGGCAGAATTTGTGGTTACTTTGATTGTGAAAGTATGCAGCATTGTAAAAGAAGTCTGAGGGTCTTACAAAACACAAACAAAATACTGTCTTTTAAAGAATCCTGAACTATATTGACAGGGGAATAGCATATTTTAGTACATATATTCATTATCAGGTAACTATCGCCAAGCACTTTCTAATAATTTTGAGGCAAACTATTCAGCAAACCAGCTTTTTTTTGCCAGCCACCTTCAAAAAAGAATCATATTACTTAAATTTAGGCATCAATTTCACTGGCACTTTACTGCTCTGTCAAACACTTGTACCCAGAATAATTCTGTACAGAATGGCATAGCAGAACTGTTCATATATATACATATAATATGTCTGCCCACACATCTGTGTTTGCAAATTAGCCTGCTACTAGCACTCTTCAATTCCAAATCAGTCCCAGTTATACTTATTACAAAATCCATAAAATTTGTTTCACAGTTCCTGACATAGTGCTGTCTTGTAGCTGTCTATCCAAAGACTATTGGTCTATCCAAAGACCATTTTCTATATATACATATAGTATTTTCATCAGTGAAGTATTATTAGCAGCCCTATAGACAGTAGCCATGAGGCAAAATGCATAAGGTTCGACATCCTGTCTTATCCATCAGCTTACATTAATTTTCTTTGTATCTCAGAAAGTTATCACTGTAAATTTAGTTCCAGGAAAATATTCATTCTTACACTTTCTCTGTTAAAAAATGTATAGTATTTCTGTATAAAGTTGCTGAGATAACAAGGAAAAATAGAATAGCTTTTCATTCCTCAATGATATATTGAATTTGTCTATGAGAAAGCAATCAGATACAACTTCATCTATGTTAAAGATTCTAAAATATGAAAAAATAGCTTGAAATAGGAAACATTAAAATGTGTTACCGTTAACACCCTGTTAAACAGCTAGTCAACCTTCTGACAAAAATATGCCTGGCAATGGCTAATTTTTGAGATGGTTTTAAGAACAGAAGCTTGGATCCTGTGGAGGAGTTTTCTGATCAATCAGATCATAGCACACAGTTCCTGTTAAGGATGGCAGAACTTATTCAGAGAAATCAATTCTGTAAAGTAAATTGGATGGATGGAGGTAGTAGAATTGGAGAAGAACTACTTGGACCTGGGAGATTCTAGCAGGACCCTATGGGTTACAGCAAAGTAGCTATTGGATGTTGAACTGTTTGTGGTTTGTTGATGAATGTTTGTCCTAATACAAATGATGTCTGAGGACATTCTGGGTTAGATGTGTTATTCTTCCTGCTTGGGGAAATTAGCCAGCTGTGCATTCCTGTACTGTCTGTTTTAGAAGTCCTGTGCAGCTCTGTCTGGTCATACAAGGGAACAGACAGACCATTCCTGATGTAAAATTGAGTGAATAATATGGTTAATGATACATTTTAGGATAATATCCTGTTAATCAGGGGAGTGAAAGAGAGAATACAGTACAGCAATTGCATCTAGTACAATGTAATGTATTAGGGGGTGAGGGTTAATGCTACGAGAGAATCAATGCATACAAACATCCAGCCATATTTCCTTGAAAAACTGACAGATTCTCATATTAAATAAATAGGAGACTCCATAAAGAGTTTAGAGAAGACAATAAATTTACTGGGATCCAACTTGACTGAGTCAGAAGGACACAGGGAAGAGAACTAGAATACTTTTAATATGTCTGAGTTTGACATAAATGTGATTTACATCACGAAAAAATGGAGATCACTTCTCTCAAGCAGAAATGATCCTTCTGATCATACGAATTATGATCATCTAGGCAGGAACATAAGGGAAACAGAGTATGTTTCTCAACAAGTGAGTTCTTGATCACTAATCACAACAAATAAGACTTCAAACAGGTAAATATATCACAACACCACAACACATTTGGGGATCTCTCAACAAAGACCGGAGTAAAGGCAAGTTTTTCAAGAAAACCAAATGTGAGTGAACAATTGCTGGGTCATAAATATAACTTGAACTCAAAAGGGATAACTCATATAACTAATTTTGTTTTTCAATTAACTTTATTTTGGATTTCCTCTGTATTTATATCTCAAAGTGAAACTGCATTTTGAACTATTGTTGGTGAGCAAAGGTCTGCAAACTAAATCTACTGTGATTCAAAACACAGAGATGCTGTAAAAGGAACTGGGTAGACAAAACCAACTAAGATTAGGGCTCTGCTTCAACCTTCTGTTCAGTGTTCAGAACAGCATGATGTCACCTGCCTTATCAATAGTGGAGACTCATTCACCACTTTGACAGCACTGCTAGATAAAATACTCTGGGTAGAAACCCCTGGGAATTGACAAATTGAAAAGTTGATGAAAGACATTAATAAATTTTAGATGGCCTTTGGTAACCTTAAGGACAGGAAATCAATTATTCTTGTTATCATTTGATACGTGACTGTCCATAATAAGTGAGTATACAACATTTTGAAGGCTGTAGTTCCAAAGGTTTGGTGACTGTCTGAAATTTAATAACAAAGGATTGACTTCTGGGGTATCATCTGTTGGAATGATTAAATTTCTTCCTTCCCAATGCTGATACCAAAATAAGCATAGGTACCAACTTTTCAGCCTTTAGTTTAAAACCATGATTTAATTATTCAAGTCCTGTTAAAGATGAAAACGCTTGTCTCCCAGATATCTACAAGTAAAAAAAGTTGAGATGATGTTCTGAAGATTTCTAAGGATTTCCCCATACCCCCTGTACTTTCTGGCTCACAAGGCCAAAGTAAGTCAAATTGCAATATTCTAGCCCCAAGGGAGAATGAGAATTAATTATGTCAGTTAGTCAACTTCTTACAAGCACTTGTTTGATATTTTAAGGGAAGGTGGCGTTCTGCTTGCACAAACAACAAGAGCATAAGCAATCCTTAATCACAAAAGAACAGATGAAATAAAGGTCATGTATTTTCAGTTTGTGAAGGTAACGTACAATTAGAGTAATTGCTTTTAATATATTCTTACCTTAAAACTTCTGAGCCTTGATTACTACTGGCCTTTCCCCAAACACATGTGGAGACTTTTCAGTTGTACATCCCATATAGCATCAAATCACATCGACAGGTTCTGTTAGCACTCACTGTTCCCTGCTTGCTTTCTCAGCAGAGAAATAGCAGCAGAAAGAGATGGTGAGGTTAGAGTTCATACATTTTCTTCCCCTTTTAGGAGCTGGCAAAGTAGGAGAGGTACACCAAGGTGAACATGTCCAGCTTACTGATCAGTTCAGAGTGAGTTTCAAAGCAGTGCAGAGAGTAAGGCCTGGCAAGTGACTGTACCCTGAGTTTCTTTGTGACAGTTTTTGCCCAGAGAGTGCTATGCTGTATAAAGAGTGAAATTTAATCTCTATTTCCTTCCCTCCATACCCCTACATGGATATATTTGGAAGTAATAACAAGGAGCATTGTGGTGATTAATTCCTTTTACCTAGCTCACCTGTTTAAGAGAAGAAGAGATAATTTATCAGTCCTCTGCACTGGTACATGACCTAACAATCTATGAAGTTTATGTGTGTTTTTAACACTGTGTAGATTAGATGTTTCAGTTTTAACATGCTTTTTATTTTAATCTCTAGAGGAAATATAGGTTTTCCTGGTTTAGCCAAAGCAGCAGTCAGTACAGCAGAAGATTCCTCTTTGTGGTTAAGCCACAATCCTGTGTGCTCTAATACAGACCCCAGTGGAGATCTGCAGCAGCTTTTAGGAATTCGTGTGATAAGACATCACTGCAAAAGTGAGGCTTTACACTGCAGAGTTTGCCTTCAGGGAATCTAAATTTTCAGGGAACCTCATTAGAATTTCTACATCTTTCGTAATAAATCTTTTTGAAGAAAGAGCAGGATATGCAGCAAAAGCAAGGTCCTTCAGCTTAAATGAGAACAGAATCGATTTCCTGAAACATAGTCCATCTTCTTGAGACTGGGAACAAACATCCAGTAACTGAAAAGCTGAGAGTGTATGTCACTGAAGGTCTAATGGTTTAACTGCCTTTCTTCTGCATCCAGAATGGTTCAATTAATTGATGACAGAAATGAGAATTTGCAGCGGGCTTTCAAGTACTTCTGCAAAGACATAAGATGAACGGTTATGTATAGTGAATTAGGACTGATAGTCTGCTGATGAAGTCAGGGCTACTGAATTGTACCATTCTGTTGTGCATTCTATACAGCAATAGCACCCTGTTTAATCTATTTTAAAAATATCCCACCTCAAAATAATGTTTTTTCTTCCTTTACCTTAACATGTTTCATGTTGAAAATAGAGAAACATTAAATAATATCTCCAATTTATCCAAAGGAATGAAACAAGGTAATGAATGAAACAGAACCCTTACGCAAAGCAAACTAACCAACACACCAACCAAGCAAGCTGAATTGTGATGAATGATGAATGTATGATTGTGCAGTTAAAGAATGTATAAGAAAGTATGAACACTTAAAAGTAAATATCTTAGTGCTTTGCTTTCAATATATTGTTCTTTAAATAGAAAATTTAAATATAATTTTCAAAGAGCAAACTGACCAAAACAAGAGTTCTGAAATCTGAAACATCATCAACATTTCTTTCATGCACAAGAATGGATCATTTAGCTACACAGTGCAAATGTCTGTCACTTCAGTAAACAAAGCAGAAGATTACAGCAAATTGACATATGGAGAGCTATCCATAAGTTAGGAGGTTATAGTTTAGCCTTGAATTTCAGAGCTATATGCAAACAGTAGAATAAATTCAGAGTTGAGCTACATGCAAAAACCAGAATAAAATTCAGGAGCTATGGGCAAGTCTGCAGGCTACAAGAATCCTTTTGCCTCCAGTCCTTATCCAAGTCCCATTTTTTTAACTTCTCCTTCACAAGCTTTTTACCCCTCTGCATTGTAATACAGTTAATTCCTGCTTCTCTAGGCTGTGTGGCTTGCTATCATAGGAATAATAAAAACAAAGGAGAGATTATGTGTCTGCTTTCAGTGACATGTAGATGCAATTTCAAGGGAGATTCTTCATAAACCTGGAAGCAATCTGCTCAGTAATGATGGGCTGTCTGAAGACCTCCCCTCTGTTCAGCACTTGTGAGACTGTACCTTTAGTACTGAGTCCAGTTAAGGGCTCCCCAGTACAAGAAAGACACTGACATACTGAAATAAGTCCAGCAAAGGGGCATCAGGTTGGTTAGAGGGACAGGATGTATGAGGAAAGGCAGAGACAGCTAGCTGTTCAGCCCTAAAGAGAGAAGGCAAAGGAGAGATATAATTGCTCTCTACAGCTACCTAATATGAGGATGTAGTGAAGACAGGTCCACTGTTCTAGAGGCACAGTGTGGAAGGACAAGAGAAGATTGGCATGAGTTGGAACATGAGAAATTCTGACTCAATATAAGAAAAAACGTTTTTACCATGAGGTTGGTCCAGCACTGGAACAGGGGCCCAGAGATGCTGTGGCCCTATTGTTTTTTTCAGGCTGTGCTCTTTTACAAGTACCCCTCAGGGAGGCCATTGCTCTAACAACAGCAGGCTGCTTTTGGCCCCCGTCTCCCCTGAGAGTCAGATGTTTCCTCCTCTGTCACATGACAGCACATACCCAGTCCACGTGATGTGGAATGTACCTTATGGAAAAATGCATATCTTGGGGAGCAGCTTGCTGTAACCACAGGCATTCATTTCCCCGCAGCCTGACTCACAGGAGCACGTGTACACTAATGAGGAAAGGCATCAATGGTCTGTCTGCGCAGTACTTGCAGAAGTACCCCACACCTGTCCCTACCCTTTCTCGGGAGCAGTATGAGCATGGGCAGGAACTGTATACTCATTGATCTCACTGGGCATTTGATCAAACTGATCTCACTTGGAATGAGGATGGTAGCTTAATTTGCAGCTGTTTTCTGTTGGATGCCAGTGCTCTACTATTAACTCCACCTTGTCTCTCTGGGCAGACTTCTTTCTGTCTCCAGCGGCTTGCTGCTTCTCACACCTAAGACTGAATTATGATTTGTTAGAATTTTATTCCAATTATGGGTGGAAACTGATCTTTCTGAAGCTGTTTGTCCTTGCTCAAAAAGCCAAACTGTATTTGATTTATAAATTTTTGCTTTGAGAGGTCTGTGTATGTAATTGCAAGTGTTTCTATGTCATTACATTAATTCATTAGGGTGTGGCTTCCCATAGGATGGATGCAGAGTACAAGATGCATGGTACTGGTACAAGTACAGTTTCTCCTTGGGAATTTATGAGAATATGCAATACTATTATAAGCAGGATAAACATGTCTTTGATAAATATTTATATTCATTCTATCTAGGTTTCTAAACGGGCATTGCCGTAGCTACAAAAATCATACATACACAAGCCTTTCTCAGTCTGGAAACTTTTTGGAACAAATACTCACTCTTAGTGATATTTCACATGATTTGACACAATTGAGGCATTTAAATATTCTTTTAATATAAATAAAAATTAAGAGTTAAATCAAATATTATTCCTAAAGCTATCCTTATTTGTGTAAGGGATGTCTTTTTATAAACAAATTAGATCAAATATAGGAGTATTTTAATGTGGGGTAGATTCTTATCATGAGGCATAGCAAGTTTATATATAGTAACTCTGGGTTTAGAGGAATTTACAGTAATCTGTGATCAAAAATATTTTAAGTCAAATTTTTTAAGTGATCAGAGTATTTTCAAAGGCTGTTATTCTAAAAAACATGGGTTTTGATGTTTTTTTAAAAAGTATGCAGACACCAACAAATGCTGCTTGTAAAGCTTCAATGCTCTGTAATTTTATTAGATACAGTAGCTAAATCAGTATTTCTAACTGCATATTTGTAAATCTATTTGGCAACCAGGGAAAAAGTTTAGCTGTTAACCAATTATTATGGAATCACTAAATTTTCTTTCAAAGGAAAAGTTTGATTATGCTGAAATGTGTAGAGTGCTGTAGATGTACCCAGTGTACTCAGCTTCATTTTGCTTAGATACATTTATTTTTCAATAATCCTCAAATATGCCTTTCACTGCAACCTTGTTTCTTGTGAGGATTATTTGAAATCTGCATAGGATGAATCTTCAATGATACGACATTAAAAATGGAATAGATGACTAGAGCTTGCATCCTGTATGTGAATTAAAGCTTAGCCCTTTTATGATTTTTAGCTCTCCTAATTTTATTAGCTCTATTTCATCTCAAAGTGTATGTATATATATATGCACACATATACACTTTATGGTTTTTATATATATACCCTTTTTTTCCTCCCCTAAAATATGTTTTCTAATGGCAGGTCTGTCCTGTCCTATATAGGGCATTTCACACCCACAATGCATTTGCAGTGACCCTGAGATAGCAACGTCAGCGCTGATATAGTTACCCTATACAGCACAGCTGGGAATTCTATCAGAGATACAACATGAATTCTAAAATCAGTCTAGCTGCAGTAGCTCCATATTGTATGTAATCTCATTAGCCTGGGTCTTAGCTCTTCTGACAGAGCAGTAATGAATCTGTTTCAAGAACTAGGCTGGTTGGTGTTTTGATATCCCAGTAACAAGATCTATTGTGCAAAGATTTCAGATGGATTTAATACCAAATGGATGGGAAATTCTTACTTGGTAGAATCTGCTATCCAAAATTCATCCAGCAATCAGTACTTGCCACATTTGTAGTAAAATCCTGAGACCAGGTTTTCACCTGGTATAAAATGGAGTAGCTAAACTGTGATGAAAGTGATGAAAATATCCCAAACTGATCTAAGTGTAAAATGGCATTTTTTAATGAAGAAAAGGATGTTTTTCTAATACCTAATGCGACATGGTTGTGTTTTAGTGCACAATATTTAGTTAACATCTCTTTTGACATTAGAACTAGCAAGCCATTGGTCATACAGTTTTTTTTGTTTTAATATTATAATTGTCTTCAGTTGTTTACTCTAAATAATGGCTACATGCTTCATGGGAAATATTGTTCCTTCTTTCTATGTAAAATATGCAGGTAATAGGTTTCACTGAATTATTTTTGTGCATTGTTCTTATTTAAGCACAATACCATCTAGTGGACACCATATTTACTCTGAAAATTCTGAAATGTTCTTGTCCTTTAAGGCTTTTCTCTTTCAGGATTTTGGTCCTTATTTTGACAGTCTGAGAAGTATATCACTCCTACATCTATTGTATTCTCTGCCTTTTTTCAGAAATGGGTCAGCACTTCTGTACTCTAAGGACAAGTACTCTTTTTCCCCCCCATACTTAGATTTTTTTCTCTCTTCTTCCTTTTCTTTTTTTTTTTTTTTTTTGTGTGGGTGCTTGTATTCACTGGGCTGCTTGCCAAGCCCTCTTTCTTTTCTGTGCACCAGTGGAAAACAGGATCTTCATCCTTTCCCCACAACACACTGAAGGAGAGCTTCTACTGTTTGGTCTGAAGCTCTGCATCCAGAGTTTGCTTTAAAGAGAGGAAGTAGTTGTTGCCCAGAGCTCTGGATAGTGGGTGAACCACTAAATTGAGCATGCAGCATAGGTAACACAGTGTGTACCTGGGGGGAGAAAGGCATTAAGACCAACTTCCCAAGGGAAAAGTGGAAACTCCTATTTCATGCCAGCTTCCCTGACATCAAAAAGAATGAGTCCAGCTGAAGTCTCATGTGTGAAGTCTTTATTGTCCTTTTGATGAGTGTGAGCAAACAGGCTGTCCAGCATTTAGCTTGTCCACCTGAGAAACAGCCTTTGAGGTACTTAGTACTCATATCCCACTAACCTGGAAGCTGACTTTTGGCCTACATGGTCCAAAGTCATGAGGCTAATTCAGCTTTTATTTGAATTTTCTTCAGCTATCTAACGGCAGAAAGGAAACAGGACAGGCTGTATTGAACTCTCCTGTGAAATCATAATTTGGCTGTCAAGATTGCACAGCTGAGAAAAGAGGCAAAATTAATAAAAGCAAACAAATGCTGAGCAATAGATTTTGGCTTTTGCATTGTTCTCCTGCCTCTGGAGGAGGCAAATAATGTACATAAGAAAGCATTTCTGCCCCTCTTGATATGAGACTACAGATCTGTATGGAATACTTGAAAATGCGTAACTTCCTCACTAATTACATCTTAAACAAACATTTAATATAATTTCACATTTCACTTTATCATACTAATGAGCTACAAACAACTGTCCTTTGACCTAAAGCTTACAGCCCCTGGCGATTTCCTTTCTACTTAGCACATCATGATGTCTTTAGATGACATTTTTACAGTATGACATAGTTAATAATTTGCTCTTTCAGAGGAAAATGAAATAGAGAATATTCTTCTAGGGAGTTAAAATTATCAGGATTATGCTGCCTATGAGGGGTTTAATGAAACAGGAACAGAAGCATCAAAGTTACTTTTGAATGCAGAATTTTATGATAAATATATTGAGTTCTTTTTGTTTCCACTCCAACTTTTTGTTTCCACTCCAACTTTTTGTTTATAAAAATATTGTGCCAATATCAAAAGAAAATAGACATTGGAATTGCCTACTCAGTTACAAGGCTAAACTTGCAAATGCTTTGACCTCTTCTGGTATGGCCCTATCTGTTTGCAGAATTCAAAGAAATTCTTTTAATAGTTATAAGTATCTTTAGGAAATTCTTAAAATTCATCTTGTTTTAAATAAAGTACTGGAAATAACCTCAAAGTCTAAAATAAAGATGCTAATGGCAGGCAAAAATCCAAGTTTTTTTCTCCTTCATTCTGCACCTAATTTCTTCCCTCCCTCCTGTTACCTGAAGACACATAAGTAACCCCCACCCTTGCAGAATCTCAGCAGCTCACAGGCTTTCATGTATTTACTTCCCAGTACACAATGGTCAATAACTTAATCATTAAAAAGAGTGATACTCTACTGAATCCACAAAAGCTGTATGGAAAGTTTAAAGAATTTGGTTTATACCTTCATAGGATTAAATTACAGAAGAATGGATCAGAATGCAGTTCTCCAGGTGCCTTCCAGATAAGTCATGAATTATGTTAATCTTGCTCTTTTTATGACCACAAATCGTGCATTCTGTGGAAAACATTAATACATTTTCTATAGGTGTAGTAGAGTGTGCTTCCTCTGAGTGCCAGCCCATAACATAGCTGTAAGGGCACTCCACTGGAAGAATGAGACACAGAGTTGAACCTCCTTAGATTAAGAAGACATTGAACACTTTTTCAGGGAGTAAACTTTCTATAGCTCAGAACCTAAACACCCATGGGCTGCATAGGTGTTTCACTTGACTGTTTTGTATTTGACTAGAGAATAAATAAATGCTTATCATTTAATTTACTGAAGCATCTAGATTTTTAAGTCCATTTCTGGATCTAGTGGTATTAATTTAAAGAAAATTAATTGTTTCATAATCAACGTGTTTCATAGACTAAGACAACAAAATGGAGCAGGATAATGTAAATTAATTTATAAGATAGATTGGAGCAAAAGGCTGGAAATTGGTCTCTAGAAACTTTCTCCAGGCTGGTCTAAAGTTCACAGTCAAAAGAAGGGAATCTTTCTGCTGCTATCTGTACCTTCTGTATCAGGTCCTTCAGCTTTGTATGATTCCATTTAACCAGCTGTAGCGTCATAGTACCTATATTATACTATTCCTCCCAGTGGAAATAGTCAAATGATTATAATTAATCAAACAATTAAGTACTTTGTTAAACTGGGACTTAAACAGAGGAGCCAGAAAACAGCTGAAGGCAAAATAGAACCTATGCATTTTAATCTTCTTTTTCTCCCCATGAATACTTCACAGGACATAACATGTTATTTTGAAAAAAACCTGCATTTTAAGCACAGTTTGTCCCATAATCTGTATCACACATTTGGCAGCCTATGTAACTTTGATAATGGAAAATAAATTATGGCACACAGAATACCAAAATGTTAATTATGCTTTTCATTGGCTTCTGCTAAATCCATGTTTTGTAACGGATTTAGGCATACGGAACTACAGCCCAGAGGCTGAAATAACAGCTTGTTTTTTGCAGGGCTTACAGATCATAGAAAGCATGTTGTTGATGTGTCTTCAAAATGACCTTTTGATGGGAATAGAAAGAATAGGACTATAGATGCTCAGTGAATACATACTGCACACTCGGTTATAATTACTATAGGAACTGGTCTAAGCAAGAATATATTAGCAGATAATGTTAATTATTTTAAAAAGAACAACAGAATAAATTTGCATGTAGATGTTATATATGGAAAGCAATGGCACTGAATCTATGTAATACAGTACCTGAAGCAATCACATTTATTTTATGGACATGCAAAACTGATGAACAAGAAGGTGACTTTTTACTGCAGATGCACTTCAGGCATTAATTCATTAACAATACAAGAATGAATAATAAATACTTGAAATAAGCTGTGCTTCTCATATCTGCCTCTAATGAGGATATAATTAAAA
This sequence comes from Buteo buteo, assembly GCF_964188355.1. Taxonomy (NCBI): domain Eukaryota; kingdom Metazoa; phylum Chordata; class Aves; order Accipitriformes; family Accipitridae; genus Buteo; species Buteo buteo. The sequence goes on along the minus strand of NC_134189.1, from coordinate 16,483,993 downwards.
GTGAGTTGCAAATAGGAAGTCTTGTGTGAAATAAAGTTCTTAAGTAAAATTAATAATATCTTCAGTGAACTGGCAAAAATGTTTTTCTCAGAAATAATCACAGGGATTTGTAGAAGATATTTACTAATGAACTCATACGCATTAGAAACAAAAAATGGCTTTTCTCATCTGTTGCATGCTATAAAGCAAGGAAGATGCCTTAAGGAAACTTTATGACTGGGAATATACCTGGTTTTAAAGGTAAGTTATCTATGGCACTTGCTTCAAGATCAAAGGAGTGCTAATTACTTCATGATACATACAGGACAACACAGCTGTTAAAGACATATACAAGACTTCCTATTTCTCACTCTGTGTGTCTGACTTCTGAGTGGTGAGCTTCTCAGAAGACATTCTCTTAATGGTATCTTCAGTGCAAGATAAAAAAAACCCCAAACTCTACAAGGTTAAAAAAACCCCAAACTCTACAAGGTAAAAAAAAGATGTCTCTAATAATTCATACATCTTCACCTTCCTTTTGATTATCTCATTCCAGACAGACAGTATTTCTGTCTGAAACCAAAGACATTTATTGAAACCTAGTTTTTTTCCACTGAAACCATCCTCTAGGAGGCTTATCTGTCAATTCCCCACTCAAAAAGAAGTGGCTTGAAGGTTGAATATATATTTTTCTTAACCCTTTGAGGAACTCAGACTCTTTCAGTCAGTGAATACCCAGATCTGGATACATTTCCCAGTCCTGTCCCAACCTCATGTCAGCACAGAACCCAAAACTACACATTCACTTCCAAGGGAAAGAAATGTGGGCATGTGGGCAAAAAATGAGCCATAGGAAATGAGAAGACCACCATGTGCCCAGGCTGGCAGGCTGGAGGCTAATGTCAGAATAGGCTACTGTGACAGTCTCCAGTCATGAACATGCATGACTATGGACACAAACTCATGTTTTCATCTTCTTTGTGTGTATAGAGAGTAAGTTACTCTTCTGGACAGTCTCCTCAAGCTCCAGACCAGTGGAATTATAATACTGGTCTCTTTTTATTTCCTTTCTCCAATTGTGAATTTGCCTTATTTACATTTTTCTTCAACATCCCCCCACTTACACCCTTTCCTTTATCCCTCCTGTTCCAGGTTGCTTCTCCTCTAATGTCATAGTAGACACTTGACTTCCATTCCCCTAAGGAGAGACAGATGTCTCATGTGCAATTCTGGTGAGATACATAGGTGAAACACTTATAAATGTCTGTTCTGCAATCTGTATTTTAAACCTCTAATGTTTTATCACTATCAGCATACTTTGATAAAGATGGCTATGATTATTGCCATACAGACTTTAAATTTTTTAGCCTTCTGCTTTTGGAAGAATATTTAGAAAGGCTCTCAGCTGCTCTTGTTACCAACACAGCAGTTGTGAATGCTATTTAAGAAGCAGTGTATACAAGAGTTGATATGTTCCTTAGTAAGCAAATATGAAATACTAACTTTTAATTATGTTTAAAGATTCAGGACTGGAAAGCCTATACCTATATCTAGAAAAAAGCTGAGACACACATTCCCTTTTCTTCCAAATGCGTTATATGATCAATAATATAAAAAAACCCCACCAAAACCAACCAGAACCTATTATTAGGATCCTACAATCTCAGGATATTTTCTGGCTACGAATTTAAGGGTGCATAGTAGTTCCTGTTCCATTCAAAGATAATCTGCTACATAAGTGACTTAATATAACATGGGTCATCTGTTTTAATTATTATTATTAGGTCTCTTATTTCCTCGGTTTTGTATGGTGGCAATTCCTAAGTCTTACTATAAAAAATACCTCTTGTAACTTTGGAGAATCCCAGGATACTTTGCTTTGAATAGTTCATAATAGTTAGTTTTTGAAACAGTAACTTTTTGAAATCACTCCACATTTTTAGTAACTCCAAAGCTTTCATTAAAAAGAATTATAAAATCCACTATTTGTGTAAGAATGGCATACTGACATACAGACTTGGAAAATATCTTTCGCTTGGCATGTAATAAATCCGCTCTTTCAGATTTGTTGAACATACTAAACCATTCTTACTGTAGAAAATAATCCTTGAATTCGGTCTTACTATAACTGGAACATTAATGCATTGATTATTTGAAATCAGTGAAAGATATACACTTGACAGAACATTCATAGTATTTCCTTCACTATTATTTCCTTTGTTTCAAAATCATGTTTTCCTTTCTTCTCCACAGCTTGGTAAGGAATAGAGAGTAAAGAATACAGTGGAGATTTTAATACAGACTACAACCTGGAAAAAATACAAGTAGGGTGGTTTTTTTTACAATATTGTCTTCTTCATTCCATGAATGAAGCAAAGACAGAATGAGTACCTTTTCTGAAGAATGTAAGGGGGAAAACATGGATTTCTTCCAATGACTAGGAGTATTGATAGACCTTGCTTTGTGCCAACAGATAACTTGAGTCTTTAGTGCCTGTTAAAGATTTGTCTATCTATTCTGAAACTACAAAGAAAGTTGCTTTTAATTCAACACACAGATTTGAAAATGAAATGTTGAAACTTGTTTTGTCCTCATTTTGACAGGTTTTCCACCTGCTGCACTACTAGCAAAACACAAAGCAAACTTTATAATGTGAACATTAAATATTCAGTCCAAATACTAATATTAAGCATTGATTTTCTTCTAATTCTAATGCAGCTGGAAGCTGACAATGAAGTCCAACCTAAGCTCTAATGTTAATGGTGTAATAATCCTGGTAATTTTCTTTGCAACAACAATTAACGTTAGGTACAAAATTATTTTCAGAAATCAAAAATTTGAGCCAATGTACCAAATTTATGATTCCAATGAGTCTGCAAGCCTGTAAATGGAGGAGCAGAGTTTCAACAAAATTTACATTTGTTATGGGTTTGTGTGGTGCAGGGGTTTTTTTTGTAGTGGGAGAGGGGCTGCAGGGGTGGCTACTGTGAGAAGCTGCTAGAAGCTTCCCTGGCTCCGAGTTGGACCCACCACTGGCCAAAGCTGAGCCCACTGGCGATGGTGGAAGCACCTCTGGGAGAACAGATTTAAGAAGGGGAACCTGCAGCAGAGGAGGAGATTAGAATGTGAGAGGAACACCTTTACAGATACTGAGGTCAGTGAAGAAGGAGGGGGAAGAGGGGCTCCTGAGGAGGTTGATGCCCCTGCAACCTGTGGTGAGATGGCAGGCTGTCCCCCCCCAGCCCATGGAGGGGAGTGGGGGAGTGAAGGCCCCTGAAGATGGCCGTGACTGCATGGAAAAGCCCACACTTGAGCAGTCTGTGACTGAAGATGGGTCCGCGGGAAGGACCCACGCGAGTCAAGTTCGGGAAGAGCTGAAGCCTGCAGAAAGGACCCACGCCAGGGAAGTTTGTGAGGAACTGCAGCCCACGGAAAGGACTTACGTTGGAGAAGTTCGTGCAGGACTGTCTCCTGTGGGAGGGACCCCATAGTGGAGCAGGGGACGAGTGAGCGGTCCTCCTCCCCCTGAGGAGGAAGGAGCAGCAGAGACAAGGTGTGGGGAGCTGACCCCAACCCCATCCCCTGTTCCCCTGCGCTGCCAGGGAGAGGAGGGGGGGAGAACAGGGAGTGGGGTTGAGCTGGGAAGGAGGGAGGGGTGGGGGGAAGGTGTTCTAAGGTTTGGATTTACTTCCTAATATCCTTGTTTTGGTTTGGTTTGTAGTAAATTAAATTGATTTTGTTTCTTCCCCAAGTTGAGCCTGTCTTTTGCCCATGACCATAAGTGGTGAGTGATCCCTCCCAGTCCTTATCTCGACCCATAAGCCTGCCTTTATATTTTCTCCTCATCCCACCATGGCCGGGGGGCGTAGGGGGGAGTAAGTGAGCAGTTGCGTGGTGCTTTGTTACCAGCTGGGCTTAAACCACGACAACGTTTTATTTTGAAAGAAAAGTACTTCTCATCGTGTAAATGTTCTGAACTAATAGAATAGGTGATCTTCTCCTTGAGAGAAATAACCACGGCCACTCAGTAACAACCAAAGATAAGAAGAACAAAAAAGCAGTATTGGAAGCATATTACAGAAAGATACATGCTGATAATGTATTTTTGCAGGCACAAAGCAAGTCTTTAACAGTAGGTGGTTATATTGCAAACAGGTAGATATAGCTTCAACTCTAGGTATGCTATACTCCTGGCTGCAGTAGAAACCTATTGTAAGATTCAGTTTAAAAACTTTAAATTTTATTTTAGTTATATATGCCTATTCTTCATTGCTTTTCTTAAAATATGGGGTACTGATGCCAATAAAAAGAGATGGATTCACAGGCACCTGTAAGAATGTGAATGGTTTTCAAAGCAGTAGACAGAAAAGGAGGGTGATTTTAGGAATATATAACAAAAAAAATCTAGTATGGGCAAAAGAGTAAGAAGTTGCAACTAAATCTCAAACATATTCAGAGTCACAAAAGTGTATATGTAAAAGTTCAGTAAAGTTTTCAATGTAATTGAACACCTTTGCTTTCATCTCATAATGTTTATTCCTCCCCAAGTTCCAACTTTCCGAAAGAAAAAAAAATCCCAAGCCCATCATGGAGAATGTAGAGGGAAAATTGACAAAGCCTCTATTGTAATTACCTTTTCCAGGTTAATTTCAAAGGCCTTGCAAAAAATGAGTAAGCTTTTTCAGCCAAATCAGAACATTTACTCTGCCCAAACTCCATCCCTCTGAGCAGCTCTTGTTGCAGATTCTGGTATCACAGATTCCCTCTTTTATAGAGAAAGGAAATTAAAGGAAAATGGAAAGTTCATAAAGGTAGACTGATAGGGAAGATAGGAAAACTACCTAATCCTACAATATTAGATGTTTTTATTATTGCACTCCTTGCTACAGTTTTGCCGTTTAGAAACTGCATTTTAAAGAAGAGAGAATTTAATTTTACAGAACGGTATATTGCAAAATGTCATCTGTTTGCATCTCATAAGGGATTGATCTCATGGAATAAATGTTGAAACTGAAAGTCATCTAACTGCTTAGTCTTTTCTGTTGTTCCCTACTGTTCCTTATTGTTAGTTCATGTGGAATATTTGTGTTTGAATTAAGTGCTTTTTTCACAATCGAGAGTTGCTAGTGCTGTGTCCCTGATTCTGTTAGCACTTAAATTTATGTCTAAAATTTCATCTACTACTTTGTACTGCAGACATGAACTACACTCACAGCAGGCCATCTTCATTATAGCAGGGTTGTATCACAGTTTTAAAAAAAATTACTCTTGCTTTCAATAAAGAAATAATCCCATATTCAAATAAATACCATGTAAAGACAGCTGCTTGTTCATTGAATGGTCTCCAGCAGCAACATAGGCACTAAAAGGACTGGATTGGTGTTGGACAGATCTCAGTAGCAGCTGTGGGGTGAAAAGAGGATGACCCATAGGTAATGCAGCTTTCTGTGAAGAACCGAAGGAGCACAGAAAATGCTATCCATGCTCCATCCTTTTCCCTTTTCAAGTGCATGGTGCAGATTCTCTAACAAATGGGCATCTGTAAAAGGCATTGTCAAGGGATGTTGTTACAAGGGCAGCAGTCTGCTTTCTGCTTGTGGGAAGGAAACCCTGCACGATGAGTGCCTTTCTGCACGTAAATTAGTACAACACTCCCAGAATCTTTGTGCTGGGTGACCATAAAGATGAACAACCAGATGAAAAATGTGCTTTAGTCAATGCAAATCTGAAGAAAATCAGTATATATCAAAGGAATTATTTAATTTATTTCAGTTTCATGCAAATATTAGCAACAACACAACCTCATCTTCTGCAATAAGGCTTTGTAAATTAGTATGCTTATTAATAAAAATTGAGCATATGAATTTGTCATCAACAATATAGAATGATGTAGAATGATGGTTTTTATATTAGGGACCTGTTTGTTATTGGTTTCTCTGGGTTGTTATCATATCCAGATGTATAGGGTAAGGAACCTCTCAAATCAGGTGTGAGTACAGATGCAAAATCTTCATTTTGTATCAGAAGAGTAATCTCAAGATGGCATTTTCGCACAATGTTTGTTATCCCCCAAACCATAACAATATATAGTTCTTTACTACATTTTAAAACAAAGACAATGAAAGCAATCATGGCTAGTCTGAGCAGTGAAGCTATAAAGCCACTGATCAGTACTTACAAAAGGGCATGTTCAACCCATGTGACAATGTAATTGCCACCAGCAGTGATGAACAAAAGTAAAATCTTATGCTTACATTAAAAACATCTAATATTTGTAAGAATAATGTTTAAATGTTCCCATCAATATTTTTAGAAAGTTTAGTGTTTACATTACTGCTTGAAATTAAACTTTGTTTCTAATAAAACTCTAATTAAAAGGTATGTTTAGAGAAAACAGCAAGTGTGGTAGGCATTTCATTTTTTGTAATAAACATTAGCAAAGCATCACTGCCATAGTTTGAAAGTAAAACAAAATCACATACAATCCTTTGGTATTTGTAATAAACACTGGGAGAAGGGAGGTAGCATTGCTTTATTCTGTAATGCTGCAAAACCAAGCATACATCCCTGGTCAGTCCTGAAATATCTTCTGCACTAGCTATAAGAAATCTATTTCTCCTGTGTACTGGTCTCCCTTTGTTCATGTGACTATGTTAGAGATGTCTCTTGTGCATACAGAGAGGTATGCACAAGCAAAGCCTGAAGGCTGAATTTCCTGGGTTTCAGTATCAATGAAAAAAATCTAGAAATAATGCCTCAATATCTTTGCCAACCTATCTTACTTATTTCTTTATAACCAATCCTACATATAGGATGAAGTTACATAAGTAAATATAATATTGGGTAAAATTACAAAGGAAAGTAAGAGTTTGCTTGCTGGCTTACCTGTAGCACTGTACTGCCTTTGTCATTTTGACCATTACTAGTACCTCTAGAAGCAGTTGAAAAGTACATGAAGAAAATAAAAAAAATACAGCAACTTATTTTCACTACAGACCTGAATTATTTTCAAAGTGGTGATTGACTGATGACAGTTCTTGCACTCTCCTGAGTAATCCAGAAATAAGTCAACTAAACACCACCATTTTGTCTTTTTCTTCTTTTTTTTTTTTTTTTTTTTATTTAGGCCACCATATCAGTGTGTTTCAGTAAGCATGGAGGCACTTCTGTATTGGAGACATTGGTGTTCAGATGCTGATCATTCAATAGTTTATTCCAGTTCATAAAAGTGCGAGTAATGGGGAGTTTCCTCCGCAGATTTTTCCCCCATATATCCTCTGACAAAGCTTGAATGTTTTCCAGAATGGCAATATGAAACTTGGTGTCCTCAGCTTTCAAAAATTTCACAAAATCTGTGGCAAACTGACTTTGATCTATCACATTTAGAGTCTCACTCACAGACTTGCTGACGGTTACATGGAGGTTGGCGTTTCTGAAGTAGTGTATCTGGAGGAGAACCATCCCTGTAACCTGAGTGGTAAATGGAGTCAGGGCAAAAGTCCAGTCTGACTTCCAAAGGCTGTTCCAGTGATTTGAAGGCTGGTACTGATGAGCCTCAATGCAGGCCCCAAACAGCTGCCTCTTCCCCAGGCTTTTTTTGAACACGCAGCAGTTCCCTGCAGGAAAGTGGCAGCTCACGTAGGCCTTCAAGCCCTTGTGGAGGGCCTCTCGCCACAGTTCCCCCTCATCCAGCATCACACCGTGCAGCTGGGGTTTGCTGATTACCCCACGCAGGTGGTCAAACTCGAAAGAGAATTTGTCCTGAGGGTCGAAGAAGCGGTTTCCCCCTAAGTCGTTGTAGCGGGTAAGCAGCACAGTGCGCCCATTTATTTGGACGGGAGTGAGGTTGTTCTTGTTGTGACAAGCCCCCACGCGGGCAGCCTCCTGCCTCACCAGCTTGTCATCTTGGACCAGAGCAGAGAGATCTCGGACAACCTGCCCGAACTCCCCAGGAGGAGACTGGTGCAGTAGGCTGGAAATGAGAGACACCTTCTCCGGCTCACGCAGCTCCTGCCTCGCGCACATGCTGGAGGTGAGGGCTATCCAAAGGGTGGGAGGCTGCAGTGAGGGGACAGCATGTGGGCCGCATTGTGCTGGAGGGAAAAGGCACAAGATGGCGGCGGGGGGCGGGGGTGGCGGTGGTGGGAAAGGGCCTGTGCTGGGGGCCCGCAGTTTGTGACCTCACGGTGGCACCGGGGCAACGCTGGTGGGGGGCCAAGGCTGGGGGCTGTGCCGAGAGGGTAGGGAAAGGGCCCCGCAGGGAACTGGAGCAAGCCTAGGTGACGTCCTGCCGAACGCTGCCAATGCCACCGCAGTGAAGAGACCGGAGCAGGCGATGCAGAGCCGCCATGGAGGAGAACAGATATCCTCCTCCTGCTTTACCTCCTCCTCCTTTCACTGCTCTACTTCCTCCTCCTCCTCCTCGTATCTGCCTGCCCTGCCACCACTGCCGTTGTGTGACCTCCCCCTGCATGCCTCCTTCCCCACAAGGCCTGGGCCTGGCCTGTGCACACATGGGGCCCCCCAAGCGGGTGGCAGGGGAGGACCTGGGGCACCCAGTCCAGTCAGGTCTGCCCTGGTCCAGTCAGGGCTGGCTGAGGCTGGTTGGGCGCAATGCTGGGCGCACTCACCTCGGTGATGCTTGCTGTTGGCACTCCTCTTCCCGCCATTCCCCGCAGAATCCCTTCGACCTGCCCGCATTTCCCTCTTCGCACTGTGCCCCTTTCTTCACCCTGACCACCCCCTGTTCTCTTTCACGCCCTTCTCTTTCTCTGGCCCTTTTCGTCACCTTTGCCCTCAGAGTCTCTGGGCATCGGGCAAAAACATCTTCCTGTGTGCCTCGGAGCCTGCTGCATTCTCAGAAATCAGAAGACAAGGATGTTCTAGAGTATGAGAAAAGCAAAGTGCAAGCTTTTCAGGTTTAAAAAAATTAAACTTCTCCCTCTCCTCCCCTTATTAAAAGGCAATGACATGGGCCAGAAGTTTCCTTAACCTGATCTCTCATACGTGGTTTTTGTCCATCATTCAGAAAGAGTTCAGAACTGGGAAGATTGATTTAGACAGCACAATGAAGCTGCTTGAAAAACTGCAAATACCTTTTGATTTCACACATGTAAAACATGTTTTCAAGGTGAAGAATACGTGGATTAAGCAATTAAATGCGTTTAGAAGTCCAGTTACATAAGTATCTTATATTTGCTGACTTTTTAAAATTAATGTTTTGAGAAGTGAATTTCATGCTAGTAGGGTGTGCAAAGTAAGCAAATAATTTGCCTTGTCCAGGTCATTTGTTTCTGTGTAAAATAGATAACTGAGCGGTTGCATTAGAATCATAGAATAGAATCATAGAATGATTTAGGTTGGAAAAGACTTTTAAGATCATCGAGTCCAACTGTTAATCTAACACTGCCAAGTCCAGAATTAAACCATGTCCCTAAGCGCCACATCTACACGTCTTTTGAATACCTCCAGGGATGGTGTCTTAACCACTTCCCTGGGCAGCCTGTTCCAATGCTTGATAACCCTTTTGGCAAAGAATTTTTTCCTAATATCCAATTTAAACATCCCCTAGCACAACTTGAAGCCATTTCCTCTTGTCCTATCCCTTGGTACTTGGGAGAAGAGACTGACACTCAAGTAACACCATTTCTTCACCACACCAAAATAGTGTAGGGTGATGGAAACTATGTAGGTCTTGATTCCCAACTTTTTTGTGACATGGCCTCACTTGAGAAAAATTAAAACATTCTGGTTTCATCCCATCCAGCTGCTTCTGTGATCAAGCTAACAAGACCAGACATGCCTGTCTGATGCTGGGCAGAGCCATTAGAATGACTTCCTAAAAATGCTTTTGCCAGGAGGACAATATGGAGTTATCTGATCTGCTCAGGCTTCAGGTCAACATAGATCCAGCACACTTGTGCATTCAATTTTCCGCTATACCTCTCCTCTGAAGTATTCAAGAGGTATGCCTGAATGGATGGGAATTGCAATCTAACCCCTGGGAAAGGATGTGGCCTTGAGATATAGCAGCTTTTAAGAGATTCCTATGAAGGTTACATGATACAGCTAGAAATTGGACTTAATAATAAGTTAATTTAGTGTAGGTAAGCAAACCACCATCAAATGGATGCAGTTCCAGTGAGCAAATACTGCAAAATTGAGTGCCTTTGGACATACTGGGTTTTCATGTTCTTCAGGTCCCCTCTAGTAATTACTCAAAAGATGTGTGATTTTTCCTTTTAGCCCATTTTTTTTTACCAAAAATAGCTGTTTGGTAAAGCTGTTTTCCTGAGGGAATGAAGCCAAGTGGCTAGATATATATGAGATTTCTTTGAGAATTTTGTTACCAGCTGGCTGATTGTGTCCAGATTTGACAGAGAATTAACTATGGCAAGTCATGAACTTTTAGATCACATCATGCTGACAAGCAGGCAGGCAGGCAGAGGGAAGACATTAAGTATCTTGTTCCTCTCTCATTGTTCTCTGCCTTGTTGAGTCAAGGTAAAACTGGCAGCTTGAACTCAACCCTTGCTAAAGAGGCTGCCTGTGGTTTTTGAACTTGCACTGGCAACCTTGAGAATCTCAAGAGAACTTGAAACTATTTCTCATTGTTTCCTGTATTTTCCACCTATTTTGCTTTCTGACAGAAATTTGAGAGAGATGATCAACTGTGGGTAGAGAAGAAAGCAATTATTTGAGGAAGTGACCTGCATAGAACAAGTCTGATCTAGTTGTATTTAACAATATAATATACTCAACAGTCTGATCTAGTTATTTGTAGCAGTACTGTTAGGTATTCTTTGCTATGTGAGAGAGATTTGAGTATATTCAGTAGTTTTGGGGTTCAAATTGTTCATCAGTATAATAATATATAAAAAAGCAAAACAGTCTGGAAGGAATTCTTACTGGCATCATTGTCAGTAACTATCCAACAATAGTTAATCAAATGGTTATATGTGATGAAATCAATTTTATAAAAAACATAGTTTTTAAAGAATGATTTGCTTTTTTCTTGTCTACTCTCTTTGAATTTATTTTATGATAATGATCCTTTCAGCAATATCAGAATTATGAACATTAAGATTTTTAAGGAATAATACATTTTCATATAATTCCTCCCAAGACTGAGTCTTTGTCAAGATACTTCTTTTTCTGAATAGCAAATATTTGATGTGCATTAATAAAAATAAGAAAAATAAAAATCTACAAACAAACAAATTTTATAACAATCTTTTTTTTATATCAACATGATTTTCATAACTTTAATTTGAAAAGCTCTCCTGTGTAGTATTATTGCCTGTATTTCATCAAAAGGCAACTGAGGTAGAAAATTTAATTTTTTGCCCAGCTTCACTTTGTGCCAATACCTAAGTGAATGTCTCCTGAGTCCTGATAGATTGTTTAATTGCAAAATAAGTTGGTATTTCCTTTTTCTATTTAACAGTTATGAGTAAATTTGAAGTTTTCTTAAGATGTTAAATATTTGATTGAGGATATCAACCTTAGATGTGGGATTTCTCAAGCAGTAATGAAATGCATATTATTAGCATTTTTTATTGAATTATTTTCTTGCTGGTGATTTCTCTTAAAAATTATCATTACAATACTCTTTCACAAACTCAAAGCAAATACTCAAGTACTGATTTGTAAAATTGTTGGCTAGAACTTCTCGTGAAATTTACTTTTGTACTTGTTTTGTACTTGTTATTTAATGTATTCTTACTTTTCTTGTACTTATTCAGACATCTCTTAGTAGAAACTGTACTGCATAGGAAGAAGCTGGTAATGTTTCATTAAGCTTTTAGTTTTTATGGTATGTCTTCAAAACTAATCTAAATTAGTAGTAATCAAAAGTCTTCACCAAAGGGCAGCCAGAGCTCAAGTAAGCCATTTCATGTTTATGGACACTTTTGGGGAAGCTATACTAACCATAGTAGGTGCCATGCTATTAGATGCTGAAGTTTAGCCTCTTTGATAGTCTCAGTTTAAAGAACCAAAAATTTTGAGTTTTGATCAGCTTACAGTGATAATCAATAAGGTAATGGATTGCCATTTATTTATGATAGTTGTGAGTAAACTTTTCAGTAAATTTCCAAAGTTTCTCTTAATTTGGCAACTTTTAAGAATAATACAAGCTAAAATGTTAGAAATATCTATATTTCATATGCACAATTACGTATTTCGTGTAGAAAATTTTAAAGGATAAATAAAATTGTTAAGCCTGAGAAAAATGTAAATGGCAGGAATGGTAAAAAAGTATTATTCTACTGAAATCCTCTTGCCCTTTTGATTTTTCTAGTGGCTTTTATACTGAAACACTGAAATTAATTAATGTGTTAACATTTTGTAAGCTCTATGAAAACAAGCTTACAGTATAAGAATTCTGAAAGTGTGAATAATTAATCTGAGTTAAACATTCTGGCTTGTTAAGAATAGAACACAATGTCATAGGTTATTATAAAGTATCTTGTCTCCAAACTTTAATAGTGTTGATGTATTGAAAGCCTTGGATCTCATGATAATTTGGTCATACTTATTTCATTTTTTTAGATTACTGTTTGCTGTGTGTTGTATGTAAAATTAACTGACAGTATTTACAATATGGTTTAAATTGATGTTGGAGAGGTATTATATTAAACATATTTTCCACATAATTTTTATGCTGCAGATATATTTTACTGCACAGCTTTTTAGAGGTTTTTTAAAATGCGGTTTAATATTGCATATGCCTTCTATAGAAATTCATTGTAATTACTTAGGTGCTAATTATGTCATATGGTACACTTTAATTTGCATAAATTTTTTTTAACACAAAAAGTCAATTCTAAAAGTTCCATATAGAAGTAGAAGAATATAATTTGATACTGCATTGCAGTCACTGTTGCCTGAGGTTTTCTCTATTGTTCTCGCTCTTATGATCAGTTATAAGAGTGTTTTGTGTGTATCTTCGTATCATTGCATATCTTTGTATTAACTGTTTTTATTTATTTTTTTTTTTTTAGAAAACAGTTGACAAACGGAAGGCACATACGATTAACATAGAAGACTTCAGGGCAATTTATCGAACTATTGTACACAAACCTGAACTTCGTGAAATTTTCCGTGCTTACTCTCCAGACTGCAAAATTCTAGCTGACACCCAGCTCATTGAATTTCTCAGAAAAGAACAATATGAAACTGAAGATTGCGAAACAACTGCCTTAGAAATTATTTTGAAGTATGAACCCATTGAAGAAGGTATGCACAGTTTAAGTATTTGATTTCTAGCTCTTATTTATTGTGCTTTTGTCAGTGACTGTGTTTATATTTTTGAATACTCATCTGACTATGCAAATTGAACATTTTAAAGAAAACTAATATAAGCAATTATGTATGTTGTATAATATATTTTGTAAACACTTGTGCAAAATGTTGATTTTTTTTAAATTCAGATCTTTAAACATTGTGAATGTAATAATACAACAAACCATTAATAAAGCACAATAAATTTACACACTATATTGCTCAGTGATAGCATATTACATTACTTACCAGATCCGTCATTCTTACTCCTTGTTGTAAAAGACTAGTCCAAAACCTACATGTAGATTGCTTCAAACAAAACACAGTTTTCATACAGTAGATGAGCTAATATAAACTGCACTAAATCTTTTTAATGCCCACTGAAATATGTGAGCAACCATTATTAGGAAGCCAGACTGAATTTTTTTTGTTTAGCTAAGTGTTCAAAAATAACTTTGCTTAATTATTTAGAGGAATATAAATATTGGATTACAAAGATGAAAAAATAGAAATTATGTTTTGTTAGTAACTGATCTGTTCTGTGGAGGATATTTCTTTTAGGGGAAATCAACCATAATTAAATCAGTAATAATGGATAGACTTTTTATTTTTTTGTAATTTTCAGTATTAAAATCCGAAGACCGAGGACAGCATTTATGAAGACTAGAAAGTGTTGGAATTTAATGTTTTGTAATTTAGTTTGGTTTAACTGCTCAGTACTGTGATTCACAATCACAATAAAGTGAAAATAAGTTTAGTTAAACCAATTGCATCTCAAAGCATATGTAACAACCAACATCATTGTAACCCTACTTGGGGGTCATGTTGATTGTTACAGCATTGTTAACATAGTAGTGCTTTTTGCTTAAAGTTTATCTTAAAAATGGAAAGAATACATGGTACTAGAGTTTTATATAGTTCTTCCATTTTGTACGATTTAAACCTACAATTTGTTTTAGGTATGATTCTCCATGAATCATACTTTTTCCACTCTATATTTGAGTGTCATATGGCAGAAAGTTTAGATGCAGAAGTAATCTAGTAACAGAGATTTCACAGAGGAAAACAACTTCTAAGGATGTATCTACTAAAAGGTTATATCTCTTTTTCTTTACTGAGAAGGACTGAAACCTTAGACAGTTAGTTACACTCTGGTTTGCCCTCAGCTGGATATGATTGGTAACGATATCAGGGATGCATTGAAGCAGTCTTGCAAATGTGGTGGACCCTTAGCAGCTTCAGTGGGCATGGAGTCTGGTTATTAATCTGTCACATCATGTGTCTACTGATGTCATTATCCATGTTACTGAAGTTAAAGTTATAATTAATGATTTATACTCTCCCAAGCCAAAATGCTGTTTCCATTTTGTTCTCTGATCAGCTTCTAAGAGGAGGTTTCTAAACACAGACTTCTACTATCACAGAATCATGGAACTGTTCAGATGGAAAGGAGGGCAAGCCACTCCAGCCTTCTGCTCAAAGCAAGGTTAACACTGAATTCAGAATAGGTTTCTCAGGACTTTTTTTAGTCAAAACTTGAAAACCCCTAAGGACAGAAATCCACAGCCTCCTTCATGTGCCCAGAAATGACTTCCAAGTGTTCTTGCACCATGATTTTCCCATGGATGAAAGTGAGCCTGGCCAACCTGTAGTTCCCTGAATTGAATCATAGAATAGTTTGGGTTGGAAGGGACCTTTAAAGGTCATCTAGTCCAACTGCCCTACAGTAAGCAGGGATATCTTCAACTAGGTCAGGTTGCTCAGAAACCCATCCAGCCTGACCTTGAATGTTTCCAGGGATGGGACATCTACCACCTCTCTGGGCAACCTGTTCCAATGTTTCACCACCCTCACCATAAAAAATTTCTTCCTTATAGCTAGTCTTAATCTACCCTCTTTTAGTTTAAAACCATTACCTCTTGGCCTATCACTACAGGCCCTACTAAAAAGTCTGCCCCCTTTAAGTATTGAAAGGCTGCAATAAAGTCTTCCCAGAGCCTTCTCTTCTCCAGGCTGAATAATCCCAACTCTCTCAGCCTGTCCTCATAGAAGAGGTGTTCCATCCCTCTGACCATTTTTGCAGCCCTCCTCTCAACCTGCTGCAACAGGTCCATGTCTTGAACTGAGGACTGCAGAGCTGGACACAGTACTTCAGGTGGGATCTCACCAGAGTGGAATAGAGGGGCAGAATCACCTCATTCAACCTGCTGGCTATGCTTCTTTTGATGCAGCCCAGGATATGGTTGGCTTTCTGGGCTGCAAGCACAGAAAGTCCTTGCACTTTTCGAAAATGAGTGCAACATTTGTTCTTCTCCAGTCATGGGGGCCTCCCCTGATCTCTATGGCCTTTCAAAGATGACAGAGAATGGCTTTACAGTGATATCAGCCAACAGTCTTAACACCCTCAGATGCATCTCATTTGGAACCATGGACTCTTATGTGTTCAGTTCTCTCCAATAACCTCTATTTTATGTTAATCTCTATCTGCTGGTAGTTTCTTTTCTTCAACCCTGTCTGTAGGCACAAAGCCTACACCTTGTTGATGAAAACTGAGAAAAAGACAGCAATGAGTACTTTAGCATTATCTGTGTTTGCCATCACTAAACCACCTGCCCTACTCAACAGCAAGCCCACTTACTGCTTTTTAAAAACATAGCCAATGCAGCAGTAAAAGTGCTCCATGTTGCCACTGATGTCCCTTGCCAATTTAAATTCTGGTTGAGCTTTGGCTTTCGGAACAACATTTCATCATGCCTGAGCAGTGTTTCTATATTCATCTCTTGTAGCTTGCCTACACTTTGACTAGCTGTTTTACAGTTTCCTTTTTATCCTCTTTCACTTTTACTCTGTCTCAGTGAATCCATGACATTGTTCTTGCTGCAGTAGAAGGAAGCTATCTAAGCAGCTGGCACTGGTCATTCAGCCTAGAATCTGAAGCTCAAGCTGTGTTCTACCAGATTTCAGCAATACTTTGCAGACAAAATATTTTTCTAACCAATGAGTTCTTCTTCCTATTGAGTCAGGCATACCTGCAGAGCTCATAATGTATTCTTTTTTTAGCTACCATGGAAGGGTTTGCGTGTGGTTGTAATTTATTTTTTTAAGAAAAAGCTCCAGTTATATTTTGATGAGTGTTTAAAGTCATCAAAATAATATTCTGAAACCATTATGCAAAAACCTCATACTTTTATTACTTTAAAAGACCTGCCTCACTTTTTTTTTCTTTCTGTGTTTAAATTTCTTTATTTTCATGGTGCTCTCCTTTCTCTGCTCTCTTCTCTGTTATTTATCCTTTTACCTTGTCCTTCTATATATTCTGTTCTTCTACTCGCTGTTGGTCATTAGAAACCATTTTTTACTTTATTTTTCTTAGGGTTCTTACCTGCCATTTTGTTTGTCTGCTCATTATACTGTCTTCTCTCACTTGAGTCATTTAGTGATAATGCACACCCCCTACCCTGCAAACCTGAAGACTTATACATCCCCTTGACTTACTTGCAGAAGCAGCACTGCGTAAGATCTTCCTAGGTACCTGATCACCCTATCTGAATCACGAGAACTCTGAGATGAGTGGAGGTTTGTTAAATCTGTAATATGTGTATTCTTCAGGTATTGAAGGCTGCTTCAAGTTGTGGTGTAACATTTCTGCTGAGTTTTACTGAACATAACTTGAGGCAAAATTTGCAACTAAGCTAGGAAATCAGAGCTAACTGCATGTTGTTGCAAGCTGTTACTTTGTTCAGTGGAACACGAATCTTGGTTGTTTAACTTTGTTATTTTCCTTTGGTTCCCAGTCTTTGATAATGGGTGGAATTGATAACTGGTTAAGAAGAATAAACCAAAGAAGGGGAATAGCATCCTTTTGGGATAATAACCCTGGAATATCTATGCTGTTCATTCCCACTGTTGTGGAAAGAAGAAATTGGATGACTTTTTCAACAAGAAACAGAAGACATTTGTTGTTTCATTAAGAGTCATTCACTGTCCAGTAATAGCTACAAAACCTTTGATTTCTTATGCCATTAGTCTCTAAGGTTGCCTTTCAAATTAGAACATATTTTATTGAATATATTCTACTCTTTCGGAGAACTAATATGTTTACAAATTATATAATTATATAATACGTTACCAGTTTAAAAGGTTTCTTTTGGTTTGGGGTTATCTATTTTGATGGGAAAGTTAATAGCTATAAAGCGGTTAAACAGCAAAGAATATTTCGTCAGTTAGAAAACACATTTGTAAATATCAACTAAAGTTTCTATAGTTTTAATTTAATGTCTGGTTTAAATTTCAGATGCTGAGCCAAATTCTTGTTTGTTTCTTCATCTGTGATAAAACTGTTTGTCTTGTAATTGGAAATAATCTTACTGAATGAAATAATAGCTGTATTGTTCATGCTCCTTTGAGTGAACTAATACTCCCACTGAAACATATTTATTGGAAAGTTCCAGATATGATTGACATGATAGCTGATTCATATGGTGTTGTGATAGACCATTTTGTGTAACTGTCATTCTGAATTTGGTATCGAATATTTTTTCATCAGGATGATCTGTTGGACTCATCTGCTGTCCTTGTCCTGTGTATTGCGGAAAGAGAAAAGGGCAGATTTTGACACTTGATTGACTGGTTTGCTAATAGTAACAACCATTATCTGATAAACTTGATAGCACTAGTATGTCAAGATTAAGATGAAAACCGTGACTAGATTTTATATACAACATTGATAAGTCTGTCTATAACATTTAGTGCATCCCTAGCATTTGTGTGTAGAGAGAGAAGACTATTCAATGCTATTGAGCCAGATAACCCTCCGAGGGTACTGTAGCTAGTTCAGGAACAGTATGGAATACATTACTCTTTCATTTTTATTGTACAATTTAGATGTCTAATGGCAAAATGCTGCATTAACAGATTTTTCGTGTGTGAGCTAAAGCTTGCATTTTGGCTGAAGGAACCATTTTATGGAATTGACCATAAAAATTGTGAATATGTGATTCACACTTGGCAGTTCTGTCTTACTAACATCCAAAAGTCAGTTTTGTTCAACACAAACATTCAATTATCTCTCAATTTTATTATTAATTTTGAATGGAAGTCTTGAGTCATTAAATGAGATTAAAGAAAACATGCCAACCAAATGCACTTTATTTTTTTTAAGCTTGGTATATATCTCTTTCTTAAAAAAAATATTGCTCATTTTTCAGTATTTGCATGGATAGGATTAGAGGCATAGTGAGGATTATTTACAGTGTAGTGCCATTCAAAGACTCTGCGCCTGTCTCTGTATTTTCCTGCTAAGCAGTACAAAAACAGGTCAAAAATACAACCCTGTCTTGAAAAAATTGCTTATTTTGTAAATAACAATATAAGCTTGGTGCATCTGTCAGATAAAGAATTTGAGTAATCCAGAATGTATTTGTGAATCAAAGAAAACATCTTCAGTTTATTATTAGGATATACATTCTTTTAAACTTGCTTTTTGTATGTGCGTGTGTGTGTGACAGACAGAGCAAGAGGGAGAGCATGCATTTGCAGGAAAGAACTTTTGATCCCATTGGCCAATATAAACCAAATTTAACAGAGTAGAGACCTCCATCAAATTTCTACAGATTTCATAAAAAATTGCAGGAAATAAGGAAGATGACTTAAAAATCTCGGCTAAGGCAATGGCTGAAGCTGGATTTATGAGACACAAAAATTCAGATGTGTGAAACAGCAGGTAAACATCCAGTTTTGGGAAAAGCTTTCATAAGAAGAGGACAATTGATTATGAGATACAAGCCCTTAGAAAACTAAACTGCAGCTCAGACAGATACTTTATTCCAGTATGCACCAGTATTAGTTACAAATGTGGGTCTGGTGGTAAATAGATTCCCTAGAATATAAACTCAGAGAAGAAAAGGAATAACTGTATTCTTACTTTAGCCAAGGAAATATTTCTGTCTTTACTGTTCACTTAGATTATAAATGTTTCAGTCTGACATTAAGTAACCAAATAGTATGAAATTCTATCTGATAATGTTTCTGCCTTGAGGTTATTATTATTTGATACTTCTGACAATTATTGAAAGCTTCCTTCTGCCAATATAGCAGAGTAACACCCCTGTTCTGACTGCAAGTATTTCTCATGAGTTCACCCCTAAAATTCCCAGCAGACATATTTGTACCCATTTCAATATTTCTGGTGGCCAAGTAACATAAACATTTAGTTACTAATTAGGCTATTAGGAAACAAAGAACACACACATTTAAAAACAGAGAAAACAACTTTTTCCCTGTTTCCCAGACTCAACTTCTGTTCAGGCTCCTCTCCTCCCCACTTCCTAGTCTCCACTTCAGTCCAGACACCTCTCCTCCCACCTTGTCATTGCTGCAGGTTGTATTCAGTCCATTCAGTGAGGAAACAGGCATTGCAGGAGGCTGTGGTCAACGCATAGTGATTTCTTTCTGCTGCTCCACCTTTGTCACACTTTTCTTTTGCTACTGCTTTCTTCTCATTTGTTTCGTCTGCTTTAGTGTGGATCCTCCACAGGTCTCAGTCCCTTCAGGGCAGCAAACATCTTATGAAAACTTTCATTTTTTCTTTCCATAAAGACAGAAAAATACTTTCAAAGAAGTTCCAAGATAAGTAAGAAAGCAGAATGTACTATACTCTCAAAAACGTAGGCATATAATGCAATCCAAGTCTTTTAAATACTCAGGTTATATCCATAATTTCTTTCTGATACAGCAGTATTTGTATATATGGCAGAGCTGGAATTTACCTTAACTGGAGGAAAGGGGAAAAACATTTTTTATTTTTAAATTATGTTTGGAAAAAAAAATATTATTAATAAACTGTATTCCAGACCATCCAAAAGGCTAACAAAGTAACACAAATTTACTTTATAATGTTTTCACTTTTAGGGGATTATGGTCATGATCGTTTTTAACTAAACATAAGTTCTCTTCCTGAGAATGCTGTAGTTATCATTTGTCAATGACAAGAACAGCCAGGAAAGCATCAGAAATAATTCAGAAAATAAGCAAAACTTTGGAAAGTCAGTATTTTTCACTAATTTAAAAGAGAAATGTAAAAAAAAAAAAGCCATGTAAGTATTTCTAGTAAATTAAAAAAAAAAAAAAAAGGAGTTGCTGGCCCAACTTGCACTTACACAAAGAAATATATAGAGCATGAAAAATAAATCAATAAAAATTGAAAACCAGATACTATTGATTAAAATCTTTCTCTTCAAAGGAATTAAGTCTACAATTCATGTAATTCATTATAGATAAAGCATACAGGATGAATGTATTCTGTTTAGAGTTACATTTTAAAAAATTCAAAACTTTTTTAAAGACCCAGAAAGTAGAAAATTAATCTTATTGCTACAAGTATAAAACAATATAACATGTGCATGTAGATAAATCAAAAAAGTCAAGATACTAAATATGATACAACTATCAAGAGTCATCAGGGTAGCAATAAGTCATTCTGTAAATACGTTAGTTAAAAGAAAGATGAAGGGAATTCTTGATGTACTACCTAAGTACAATCAGGTGGCTAATATTATTAATGAGACCAGAGTAAGATCTCAGTCAAAAATATGAAAAAAAAAGAAATGGGGTAGGACATGATTAAATGACTTAATCAGATCAGTGAAGACAAGTTGACAAATCCCGAGTTCTTAGAAAATTGACTGTAACAAACTTGGCTAATACAGGTTACCTTTGAAAACACGTGCAGAAAGGATGATGAATTGAAAGACTGGAAAAGAACAAATGTAATATCTATTTTAGAAAGAAAACATCCAACGGACTAGACGCCAGTCAGTTACCAGAAAAAAATGGAACAAATATTGACTATGTAATCACCTCTAAGATGGTAAGGATGAGTAACAGTTTGTCAGGACATTCCATGGAGAAATAGTACCCATTTTTGTTCTATGAAAGAATAACAGCTCTGGTGGATAGAAGAAAAATCTTACTTTTTAACACTGTCTTGCATTCTAAAAAGCAGGTTGAGGAAGCAGGGAAAATAAATACATGGTACATAAGCAACTCATTAGAAAATTACTCTGAGAAGTTAGTCATCAATGACTTATAGTCAAATGAAAGGCTACATCAATCTACAGTTTCATTGAGCATTTTGTTGAGATCCAGACTTCACTTATGTCATTGATAAGTTGGATGATGGAATAGAAATTAGTTCTATTAAATTAACACCAGACCTTCAAGTATAATAGGGGACAAGATTAGAAGTCAAAGTGATCTTGGCAAATTGATGATATAGAAAAGAAGGATGGAGTTCAATAAGGAGAAGCATTATGTTCCATTTAGGGCATCAAACATCAGGAAGAAAGTTCACCAGGTGGAAAGAATTGTAGAAGAACAATGAAAATTATCAGAAGTCTAAGAAAACCTAACCTAAACAGAAAGATGCACTGAATTGGATTTGTTTTTTCTGGAAAACAGTGGAATGAGGGGAAGTGTAATAGCAGTCTTCATATGTGCCTAAGAGTGTGAAAAAAAGGAGAGGAATAGTACAAACCAGAACAAATATTTCAGACAGCAAGGGAGTTTCAGGGTAAACATTGTGGAAAACTTTCTAACAATAAGGTTACTTAGGTGCTGAAATGGGATTACTAGGATGTCTTTAAGAATAGCTTCGACAGACTTCTGGTAGGAATAACGTCTGTAGGGTTAAGGACAACAGTGTATGTATGTATGATGTCTGGAGGGTCTTCATCCTTATTTTCTATATCTGTTTAACATTTTAAAACATTGTAAGTTTTTCTAGTTCAAAAACCTGTGTCATTTAGAAATAATTATTTTCTTTGTGTTACCACCATCAGAACGATTTTCATAAATTCTCATTCAGATAGATAGAAAACTTTCAGTCTGTACAAATACTGAAGACTGATAATTGCAATTCTAACCTGTAAATTGTGATTCTTATAGCCGTATTGATAATTAACAGGTCAGTAAGTGTTTTGGGTTTTGGTTTTGTTTGTTTTTTTTTCAAAAGTTTGTATACATTAACCTCTTTAAGTTATTGTTAACAGAAAGTAATCTTGGATTACTTACTGTTTAATTACCACTAGCCTACTATGGTGACAATAATAAGGTTATTTTAGAGCCAGAACTGGGCAAAATCCCTGACTAATTCAAACTAGGTTATGTTTTGAAGCAAAGCTGACTTCTGAGATTATATCACTTGCAAAATTACTACATTTGAAACATGACATTGGAGCAGCAGTTGGCAGTATAATGGATCTGTTTGTCATTAAATCAGTTAAAACCAAAACAAATGGGATGACTAGCACTGGTATGGAGGCAATTAGCACATTTTGTTGCAGATGCAGTAATATAATAAGCTTGATTTGCAATTCACCTTTGTGGGCAGATATTTATTTTGTTAAGATGCTTTTTTTATTTCAAATACTTCTAATTTAACCATTATTTCATTAGTATTTAGCTTCTGCAAGATTATTTTGACAGTCGCTGACATTTTGGAGAACAATTTCTGTTCTTTCTACAGAAAAAAAAAGAAGATTCTCTTTGTGCATTTACCTTCCAAAACTGAACAACAAATATTTTCCTTTATATTAGGATTACTGCAAACTCTTTTTACTGGTGTCCATAGAAGAATAAAATTGTTAGAACATGTTTATTTCCTCTCATAATTTTGGATCACAGCAATTCAGCTCCAGAATTGCACACATCTGATGTTTGTGTTTATATTGTTTGTTATGAATTTTAAAATTGCAGGAAAGTGTTATGCTGTATAACCTTTAGCAATGTTCAGAACTGGCTATTAAAAAATATGGAAAATACACAGATATAACCATCAGTTTAGCTTCACACCAGAATTTTTTTTGCTTTCTTTTTTGTTCAGTGAGGAAAAGAAGGCAAATGTCATTTGAAGGATTTATAAGGTACATGAACTCAGAAGACTGTTCGATATTTAAAAACAATCACAGGACTGTCTACCAAGATATGAACCATCCATTATGTGACTATTTTATTTCATCTTCTCACAACACCTACTTGATATCTGACCAACTAATAGGTCCCAGTCATTTATGGGGATATACCAGGTATTTAGATACTGTTTTTTAATATTTTAAATATTCTTTGGTTTTGTTTTTGTTTTTTTTTTAATGAACTGTCATATATAATCCTACTTGGCAATAAGGAACAAAACCATCACAGATATAAGTAGAAAATGTGAGAGTGGTATTTTATTTTGTGTGTACACTTCTCAATATATTTGCCAAACCATGTGTTCATAGTCTGGAAACAATCTATTTTTTCACTTACATCTCGAGAAATCTACCTTGCAGCAAATTAAATCTGTAGTATGCTGCACAGTATATGATTAAATCAGTATTTAATCTCAACATGCTATGCAAAAATAAATAACTCTCTGAAATAAATAAAAATTCCTGGGCAAACTCTAATCTGAACAATATGCAGGGAATAATGGCACAGTACAGTGGAGTATGTCAAGAATATCTGTGATCAGTGTATGTTGCAATGCGGTTAGTGTAGAAAAAACAACAAAAAAATGTGGGCACTATAGTAGCCAGGAGGGAGAAGAAACTTTGTCTTTGAATGTGCAGCTTATGAGTCCAAGAGGAGAGGGAAACCAGGGTGCCTTATTGCCAAGACTTATTCAGAAGAAATGGTCAGGGAAGGAGAAAATGGATTATGTAGTAAAGGCAATACAGAGGGGAACAGAAAGTATTAAAAATTTGGAAGACAGGTGTCTAGAATGCCTATTACTTTGTATTACTTTAGTGAAGTAGAAGACAGATTGGTAATTGGGTAAAATAATTCTACAAGAAATGTTTACATTAGTAACAAGCCAAATATTAGAAACCTAAGACCTTTAAGGGGTACCATTAACATATTAAAAATTAAACCAGAGTTACTTTAAGGCATCCAAGAAACTTTAGCACTCCCTCTTAGAAACAAGGTTGGGGGAGACCAACTAAATTATATAAAGACCAAGCACAACCTGATTCTCTAACTGTGATGCTGTTACTTTTAAGTAGAATCATTCTCAAACTTGCAGTCAAATCCTGGGATAGTAATGCAAAAGGCCCTTTCAAACATTTCTTCTTCTATTTCAAGCAACAATTTGCCATAATTCCAAAATTCTTTTATTTAAATCTTTGACCCTTGTTTTTAGTCTCTTAATGAAGGTTATTCAGATAATCCATCTTACTGCTTAATGCTCTAATAAGGTTTATTACCTATCATACCTAAGATAAACAGCAGAAAATATAGCTGTCTCATACTTCTATAGGATTTCTTTTCTTTTATGAGGAAAAAGTATGGGTTTTTTGTAATTATTCAATGTGCTTGTAATCAGAAATACAGCGACTTGTATAAGAAAGTGTAGAATCTTTCTTTTGACTGTAAAATTGTTTCTTTTGTTCTTTTGAAGTGCTCTCTTGAAAGGATGTCGTTGCCTGGAAATTGACTGCTGGGATGGCTCAAACAATGAACCTGTTGTGTATCATGGCCACACTTTAACAAGCAAAATTCCATTTCATTCTGTAATTCAAGTGATAGACAAGTATGCATTTGTGGTATGTATGTGCATATATATACATATATATGTTGGTTAAAATGTGATGGTGACTTTAATAAAGCCCAGGGACATGGTTGTTGTCAGAGATTCTCCAGGGTAAAAAAAAATGAAACAGAGACAGTGCTTATGGCAGGGGGCATTGTTGAAATAAATTACAGGAAAATTGTAGTATCTGTTCTTAATATCTTTTTTATTTTATTTATGGAATGGTAAACATATTTTATTGATAATGATTATAAACCAAACTTGGTGCAAGGAGTTCAGAAGATCTTAGCTTGTTAGGTGGAATTCTCACCTGAGGTCATTTAAGCAAGGACTGAATGTAAAGTGAACAACCACTTCAGAATCAGGCTGATGTTTTACTCTTTTATATCTTTTAAATTTTTTACTTCACTTATTCTTCTGTTGCTATCAGTCTGTCTTATAACTTATGCTTGAATTTATGATACAGAGAAAAATGTTAGATTAAAGGTGAGTTTGAGACTTTGTTTTCTATTTCCCCTCTTTTTGTTTTGAATTCAAGGCCTGATAAAGGTTACCACCTACTGCAGTCTTTTTGTAGGATGACTCTAGGGCAATGTCCCTTCTGCCTATCCCTGGCAAAGCAGTGAAAGCTGGAGAGCTTTTGGCACTCAGTCTTTTGTACAGGTTTCTGGCAAAACTCCTGCTCAAATGAAGTCCTGAACAACTATTAAGATAACTTTTGTATTCAGGCCAGCATTATCTGTGTGAATATATACACGTATGATCATACATTTATATGGATTTTTATACATATATATTTATAGTCTTCTCAGAGTTAAGCAAAGCTATATTTTTTCTGTTCTGATTTCTATATAAATTTAATTAGTCTTTGATTTTAAAAGATAGTGAAAACAATAATATGGTTTTATTTCACTGTTCTCCACAAACCATTAGATATAACTCTCCTGGTTTTGCTAATACACAGCATAATGTACATAACTATAATACAAACTTTATTAAATAAGTGCAAGTTACAGTAAGATGATCAAATCACAACAATATGTAATGGTTCATATGAGCTGTCTATCCATGCTAAGCTGTGCTTCTACTAGTGCTCAATAGCAAGTGCTCCAGGGAAAAGTGTAAAAGCAGGGTAAACATAAAATGGTACTTCCCATAGAAATTGACTATTTAGGTCCTGCCCAAGCAAAGATTTTATTTGGAGTAGCTGTTTTTAGTAGCTACCAGTATTACTAGCAACTTAGGAGATTTATTTACACAGTCTAAATGGACATGTCTCATTTAAGCTATTCTCTATTTTTACTCAGTTCCCCATGTTTCACCTATCTTGCTTGAGTACTGTGATGAGTAAGGTGTAAAGAGTCCCTCCCAAAAGTTTTTGATATTATAAAAAAATATGCATAGCTTGTTCATGTGAAGGCAATGATTTCTGAGCAAATTTTAAGGATACTGTTAACTTGAAATGTAGTCAATTAAAATCTGTCATAAATTAAAGCAAAAATCCTGGTTTACTCTGTCAATTTCAATTTTAGAACCGGATCTTACCTTTTAAAAACAAACCAAAAACCTCTTCTCATAACAAAACTGTGTAAATAATGGAGGAAATTCTGTACACAAAACACTCTCCCCCACAAAATAGAAATATTTAAAATCTGTGTCATACATTAAACTGGTGGCTACAATTTATGTTTAGCTGAAAGCAAATTTTGCCTTGTTTATCACTGGTTTTTTTTCATTGTCCTTTAAAATAGATGCTAGCCACTAAAGAAGCTATTACTAAAACATGTCAAATGTAAATTTAAAGGTACATGATTACGTCAAAGTGTCCAAGTTCTTCCTATAGGTACAGGAACATTGCAATATTTTTTTCCTACTTTTCTTTTCCCTTATTTCCCCTTATTGAAATTATTTTTCACAAAACTTAGTCATTATTTCAAAAAAATTCATGTACCTAATAATTCCCTGTTGGGATGACTTAGTCGACAGCTGTGATATAACCTTTAGGTGCAAAAGAAAGAGCAGATATTAGGTCTGAAGAGATGAAGATTTCTTTACTTTGGAAAAACACCAAAATGTTCAACACTGATGTTTTTAGAATTTGGAATGCTTTAAGTGTCCTTTGAAATTAACCTAAATAATTTTTTATGCTTTAGTGTGTCTAGGAGTTTTTACCCCATCCTCCTTTTTTGGCAGATGACATTACAATTCCTATTTTTTCTTTGTAAGTTCATTTGTTGAGAACCACTGTTTCAGACACACAATAGCCAATGCATCATTCTTTAGAAGCTGTGTGTGTTAGCTGAGCCATTAACTCTGTGAGAATTTCTGCTTTTTGCTTCCAGGTTGTACTCTTCCCTGTGCAATTGAATCATCCTGATTTTTGGCTGATTTAACACTTATTTCTCCCTACTTCCTTTACATCCAACATTAATCAGTATGTTAAATGCCTCTGAAAAATTATTTTCTATGGATTATTGGACAAATACATTTCAATATGTGCTTTCCAAAGATCAGCACAGATATTACCTGGTTTCTCTAATGAAGTAGTGTGTCCTTCTTAACTGATCTTCATTTGATTTCTCTAGTTGTTTTTTTTGCATCTCTGTATATTTCTAGCCCTGTTTTAACTCCCCTTAACATCCTGAGGATACTTTTTTTTCTCTTCAATTGTGCTTTTTCTTTTATGTAAATATTGTGAGCTTTTTTATTGTGTTATTAACCTGAAACAAGTGACTTATATTCTGATAGTTTTGAAAATAAAGGAAAATACAGATTACCAAGGGGACTTTTGTAAGATATTTTAGGAAATCTAGTAGTCCTCTTTTTATTTATTAATAATAAAAGCCTTTAAATTATATTTCCAGGCATCTGACTATCCAGTTGTAGTGTCTTTGGAGAACCACTGCAGCCCTAAGCAACAGGAAGTAATGGCAGACTATTTAGAAAGTATACTAGGTGACAAACTTCTTACTTCAACAATTGGTGATACAGCGGTGACTCAACTACCTTCTCCTGAGGTAATAACATTGCTTTTTTCTCTGTGAAAGATAGAGGGGAAAAAATGGTGGTTTTGTTTTGTTTTGTTTTTTAATCTTCTGAAACTGAATTTATGAAACTGCTCATCTGGTGTCTGAAATAGACTTCAGGTGGTAACAAAAAATAATTAAACAACACAAAAAACCCACATGAAAAGATAAAGAAAACAGAAAAAGCAAAAATTAATCATGTGGATTGATATGGAAGTTTTTGTTTAAAGGAAAGTTGTTTTCAGTACAATGCTGAAGCTAACATACCAACATTTTTGCAAAGCCTTAGATCTTGCAGTTCACATCAATCCAAATTCTGGTGCTCTGTATGCATTAAAAGTTTTATTTTATTTTATGTAGAAATACAGTTAAGTACAGTTTGTGGGTTGCAGTTTATTTTGTATGGAAACATGGCAGCTGTAGCAATGTGTCTTGTTATTTTGAACCATACTTACTAACACTGAATAAACCTGTATATCAAAAACTGAGTAACGACACTGAAATTACCATGATTTTTTAAATTAAACTATTACTCAATATGAATTAAGTTATCATAGTGTGGTTGATCTACAGTAGTCCTATGTTGGAGATGCAGTCGTCTAAACACAGAAAAGAGCATCTGCCTTTAAAGATGGCAGATTTATATGTAGTGAATAAGTTGCAAAAGATTGTAGAAGTAAGTACTACTGAAGCTGAACTCTGAATCTGAGAGCTATGCAAACACCTGATTAATTTAATTTTGGAAATTTCAAGTTATTGAAACATTGTGTTATAATGAACAGCTTCAATGTTTCTGTTGACCTGTAAAGTCAACATTTTGAGGTTAAACTGAACAATTCTCCCCTCCCCTCCCCTCCCTTCCCCTCTCCCTCTCCCTTCTCTTCCTTTTCTCTGAAATGAGGCTTCCAGTGTTTTAGTTTTAAAAGAGGAAACAAGGTATAAATTTTTAAACAACATTATGCTTTGAACCAAAATTAAAAAATCTTCACTTTAAGCATGTTAGTGTATCTGTTTTCTGCTAATTTAGTTTTTGTTCCTTAGATAGAATTTCCTGAAATTTAAACATGTTATTGATATGGAAACCTGAATCTACATTTTTTTGTCAATAACAATGTTGATGGAACTATTTCATCCAGTTCTGTTACTGCAAAAACATTCTCTCTTTCTCAGTGTGTTTTTCCCTAAGGCAGTGTTTCTCAGCTGGTGACTTGAGACCCCCTGGGATATGAAGTCAGAAAAGGCAATTAGATGGGTGTTGAAAATTTTATTGCAAACTAAAACAGATAAATTCCTATTGTTCCAGTCTTTGCACATAATTTTCTTTCAAGGACAAAAGATTTTTTTTTAATTACTTGTAACACAAATGCATGCATATATACAAAATAGTTATTTAGGCTTGTCACTGTTATCAGTGATATATCAGATATATTTTATACCTTTTTTTTTTTTTACAGTAACTGAAAAAGAAATAATGCAAATGAAAATGTGGGGAGCAAACACTGTCATAAGAAAAGGCAACATACTGAGAGATGTATTTTTGTAAAATATTTGTTATGGAAAAAACATTTTTGAAGTTGTATGTCCAAAAAAAGTGCTAAAGTATTACCATGCTGTTATATTTTTATAGCAATGTTGTTGTAAATATATTTAATACATCTTAATAAGTTTCTCAGTAAGCCAACATATTTTTTTTAGATTGTAGCTTTATATTTTTTATCTCACGCTGTCTGATATCACTTTGCAACCTTGAAAACTGTTCTGTAAATTAGCAAAAAAATATGAACTGTATTAAACATAACGATTTGTTTGAAAGCTTCTCAAAGCATAGCTGCATTCAGTCTAATAGATGTCCAGGGTTCACATGTCCTCTGTAGCAAACACAAAATCAGTGTACTGCATCTGAATCACGGAGTCACTGAATCACATACTTAAAAATATTACTTTCTATGAGATATGACCCTTACCATATGTTTACTGCGATATAAGGAATTCATACTTCATATTTCCATAGCTTAGAGTTTTCATACATCAGGTCTATAAAATTTTTGCCTGAAAATGCATTGCTGGGTTCCATACTTATTCCTCACTTAAATGTATGCTGTTCAGGTGAGATCTTTTAAAGTTTACGTGAGATGTAGTCCACATCTATGTAAGATATAAGAGTTGCTTAAATAATACCACTGTCCTCAGCTGATTTACAAAAGTCTGAATTTAATAAATAGTTATATTGAAAATGAACAAGGATTAGGATCATCTCCATTTCTCTTAGCTGCTCTGATCAAGCACATAAGAAAAATAATTAGGATTTTATTTTGCAATGGAAATATGTAGTTATGACTGAATTTGCAAATAGAGTAGTAAATTTGATGTTTGGCTAGCATCTTTTTTAAGAAC
The DNA here is from genome assembly GCF_964188355.1 of Buteo buteo. Classification (NCBI taxonomy): domain Eukaryota; kingdom Metazoa; phylum Chordata; class Aves; order Accipitriformes; family Accipitridae; genus Buteo; species Buteo buteo. The sequence goes on along the minus strand of NC_134189.1, from coordinate 16,453,741 downwards.
CACTTTTCGTCCATGTTCAAAAGGAGTTTAGTGGCATCACATCCTTAAAGTTTGGGACCTTGTGCATATTCAAGGCCTGGGTAAATTCATTATCATTTGAGTGAGCTAGATGCTGAACTTAGCCTTAAGCCAGCTTTACTTAAGCAGTGAAAAAGAGATGTTACAGAACCATAAATGATTAATTTAAAATGCTGTTTGTGAGGATTCTCAGTTGAAAAAAATATAGTTGTCACCTATATCATTTACTGTTCCACCTTTTTTAAGATAGACCATTAGCAAGAATAGGGAAGAAGCTATTGCATCTTGTATGACTTTATAAGAACCCAATTGCTAAAGCCATCCCAGGAACAAAATTGTATCATCAGAAGTGTTAATACCAGTAACAGGGTAAAGGCATTGTTCTTTAAACATGACAGTCTTCTGATTTCTAATGGAAGTCTAATAAAATATAGTGTCAGGATGATTAAAGTTCATTGTGATTGGTTCAACAGAATGATGTTTGTTGGTGTGGCTCAAGTGTAGTAAATACACTTGCTTACAGGCTGATATGACCGGTAGCCTGATAATGCATTTTGAAAAAAATTTCTGTGAATAATGCACTCAGGAGAGCTAGTGTACCTGCCTACATGGGTACTTTTACTAGCAAAATTCTTATCCAATAACTGTATCTATCTATATTATATTCATAGACGACAAAAAGGGAAAGCTTTGAAATCAGTTTTCTCTTTTGAAACTTTCCTATGTAACTTATACGTATTTATATGTGAACCTGTATCTTTCATTGCATATTGAAAAAAAACAGTAGAAAATATAGCAAAAGGCAACATTTTTTAAAAGAAATCATTAAATGCTCTAATTTAGTATACTAACAGGTCTTAATTTTAGTTTGTAGAGTGCTGTTCAGCATGTTCTGTGGCCAACATACATTCCTTTCACCTAGATTATTAGCTTTTTCCTTAGCATGCTTTATTGGGTATGCTTTTAAAATTTGTTCTAAATATTAATTTAAAATTATGATTTCTTCAGTGTTGCTTCATTTTTTAGACTGTTACACTGTCTTATATTAAAGAAAAATAAAAATAGGTGGTAAATTGCTTATATACTACAATATTTACTCATCTTGATTGTAAATGAATGTGAATGTCACACTAAAGTAGCTCAGTGTTAACATACTCCAAGTCACTTTACTATGTGTGTGTATATATATGAATTGAATTACTCTGGGTTTAAAAATTAAGGTATTTGGATTAGAGTTAGAGTGTTTTACCTCCATTTTCCCTACAATCTTGTTTACCTTCTTTTGTCATCTTCATCTACCTTGAGTTGAGATCGACCCTCTTCCCTTCTGGTTGGATCTCAGCAAGGAAGATGGGAGGGATTGAAAGGGTAGACAGTCTTTCACTCTTTATTGAAATTAACAATAACCACAGAGACAGTTTCTATAATATGCTCTGTTAGACAATATTCCAATCTAAAAACATCCCTAGGGACACAGCACAAGCTTCTTTACTGCCATGTCTCACATGCCTATAAATGCAATTGGCATACTTCTGTCCCTCAAGTCCTCTGATTGTCTGCATCACACCAAGTTATTGATCACTTAGTTGTCACCTCTTGTGTTCATGACCTGTGCTATTGCCTTCTTTTCTAGGCTTTTTTTAACAACCTGCTTGTAGGATACCTCAAAGATTTGGCTCTGGACTAACCAGTTCAGCCCTCCTTCCCCTTTCTTTCAGATTTCTTCAGCAAGGACCTTCAACATCCAGCTTCTCCCTGTCACATGAGACTGAAACATTATGTTTCTTGGGTGGGACATCCTCCTTATCTGACAGCTACTGTTGTTCCTAGTTTTGCTCCTCCTATGAAGGGTTATGTGCAAGGCTTCCTTTTAATACCTATTTGTCAATGTTCTTCAAGATCCAAATCAAATGGTGCCCTTGTCTGTACGTGAAGTGGAATATCACATAATTTCTCCAAACACTTCATAGAAACATTTGCCAGTTACAGGTCCTTATTTAGATCTTGGAGATTTGGAGATTTCCGTGGAAATTTTTTTCTGTTGTCTGATCAATCTCCTACTTTCTGTTCTAAGTAGGTTTTAAGCAACACCTTTCTCAGTGAGATGATTGTGTGTGTCTAGAAGAAGGATTAAAATGCAGAGCAAACCCATTCTTAGGTGCTTCGTTAGACCAAAGCTCATGCATGGTGTCTCCTACCGTTGTAAATCTAAGTGAATATGACGAGGAGGTCAAGAAAAGAAAATTGGATGGTCACGGAAAGCTTTTGCTCTCTGTTATTTTGTCAACACCCACTTGCCCTGAAACACAAACCCCAGAAAACTTCAGGAAAAGAAGGTTTTTAATTCTTTGGTCTCAGTCATATATTCACCCTGCAGCTGGCTATACTAGTGCTGTTAATTCCCGGGGATATTACTGTATTCTTTAGCATCTCAACAGACAATTCATCCTCTACTTGTGGAGTAGAGGAAAGAGAAGGGTTTTGTGCTATTTACACATACTCTTTATCCAATGAGCTAAACCGAGGCCACCCTTGAGCTTCATCAATCTTTTCCACCATATCTATCCTCTTACCTCCTTCCCATGCAGATATTTTGCCACCCAAAGCAACAGCCCTTTACAATCTTCTCCCTGCAGTCTTGGCCACTATGGTGCTTCTAAACAGACTTCATGAACTTCCTTTAATATTCGCTGGAATATCAGGTACTTTGGGTCAGTTCCCCCATTAAATTATATTTGACATCACTGACTGGCACCAGAGATGCTTGCTGATTGCACCATCACTCCTGGATTATGCTGGTATAAAGTGACAGAATTTGGTGTCTTGTGCAGCAATTTGTATATGAACTCAGAAAATATTAGAATCCTAGAAGTGAGATCAATTTTTACTTACCCTGCTGAATCCTTCCTCTTGAACGGGTTTGACAACTACTGAAAGAAACAAGTCAGCCTGAAATATAACACACGAAAATGAATGTAAACACATTGAAGCTTTTGATGAAGGTTTATTCCCCAATTATTTTGCATTATAGTCCATCAAACTGCCTTATACTGCTGGCATGATTTATACATGAACTAAGGAATTTTTCATTATTGTAGGGGTCGGCGTTGGGAAGATCTCGCGATGTCACGGAAAGTTAGAGGGTTAGTCGCAGCCTTGTGATGTACCTGTAACCCCACCTCCCCTTGTTAGTATAAAAGGAATTAACTGTGCAATAGAAGGCGGAAGTTGGCGCTCACACTGCGTGTGTTATCTGTCTCTTTCCCTGGTCCGGGCCGACCAGTGATCTAAGCGTGGCACCTTGATATGTAGCGAATGCTACAATTATTTGCAGGTTTCCTATCACAAAATTAAAAAGACATATTGATGTATTGTTAACTGAAAGTGAAGTGGCAGCTACTGTTATTTTACAAGTCATCTTTAATGTTTACCACACAGCTGCAAGATCAATTACTATGTTGTGGTGGTTCAGAAGCAGTTCTGGCCACGATCTCCAAGGTTTCCCCATAGTTATTAAAGCCATGCTATCTAAATAAAAATACCTATTTAATAAGCTCCTTGAGAAAGATTCATAGAAGGTCTCCAGTACAACTTTATGCTCTCTGGGCTTTTTAAATCCTACTATTAGGGGGAAAACCAACTAACCCCATAACCAGGACTCTTCCTTCACCTTTTTCTTCATCTGTATCTACTCAATATAAAAAGGAGCTTTCCATATGCAGTCACTGTTTTCCCAGAACTGACCAGTCTGGGTGAACCAAGTACCACAGTCTTCGACATCTAGATATAACATTTGAGTGTATGTCTAAGAGATTCATATTGCTACTGCACTTTCTTCCTTTCTCTGTAAAAACCTGTCTCACTGAGAAACTTTCAAAAGTTCGTTGTACCTGGCTGTCTATAATCTCTGACAAATAGGTTCTTACTGACTATCTGTAATGTCTGACAAAAGGGTAATAGTCTGATTAACCTGTGGCTATATGATTCAATTTTCAGTCTAACCATCTCCAAATTTTTCTCTCCCATATCTTCATAGGGTTTTATAGTCTTATTTTCTTGTTATTGAAAAAGTAGGACTTGGAAGATTTTCACTCAGAATTTCAAGATCAGGACTGCTTTAACATATCTGATTTTGTTGCTTCAGTGATGAGATTCATTCCTCTTTTTCTGACCTAAAAGTCACATATGCAAATGTCTTGACCAAGTCTTTGCATCAGAAATATCTTTGCTTCTTAGCAAGTCAAAAACATTTCCAGTCCACTGTTTTGCATTTTCAATCTGTCTATGGCATCTACTCTTTACAAAAATGTGAAGAAAGATGTTTAAATGTAGCATGCCTTGATGATGACCTCAAAAATAAGAAAAACACTATTGTTTACCATAAAATTTCTGGATTCTCTAAGTTCTAGTGAGAACTTACAGAATTCTCATCTGATTTGTACACTCTTTCTGGTCATTGTACTCTACAGTCTTTTGAGGGAACATAATTTCCCCAGATATGTATTGAACAAGCAACAGTCACTTACCTGTTATTAATATCTTCCCCCTATCGTAAGGCAACTTTATAAGGTAATTAAAAACAAAACACTGCCATACTTTATATGTATGACCAGGTAGGTCTTAGGTTGATGGTTTATTTAGTGTATAAAAATCCGATCCTTCTTTTGGCAAGGTATGTTCTTGGAACATGAACTGTGGTAGGGAATCTGTGCATGAGGGCCCTGAGTACACCAGACTAATTATCCTGACCAACCTGTAATCATCTTTGTAATCATCCTTTGGATTCCCTTCCAACCCATCCACCAGAGATTTAGTTGCCTAGGTACAATGTCATCTCTCATATAGCACAGCTGTTTAGCCTTGGACCAGACTTACATGAAAACAGCTAAACTGTGAGCAAGAGCCCTCATTTGGAACCTCCACCTATGCACTCTCATACATTGGCTTGGGAGCTGCATTTTAGCTCAGGCTTTTTTACTTGTTCCTTGCCTGAGCTACACAGTAAGTATGCAGTGCCTGTCCTTGCAACTTGCTGTTCCTGGCCTTGCTTTACTGACAGTTCTGCACCTGGGGAGGAATAACCCCATGCACCAGTATAGGCTGGGAGATGACTGGCTGGAAAGCAGCTTTGCAGAAGAGAACCTGGGTGTCCTGGTGGACAATTGATCATGAATCAGCAATGTACCTTTGCAGCAAAGGCAGCAAACGTTATCTTGGGCTTCCTTAGGAAAAGCAAGATGGGCCCAGACTTTTCTCAGTGAAATGGTTAGAGGTAGTGGAAACAAACTGAAATACAAGAAATTTCATTTAAAGACAAGAAAGAATTTTTACTGTGAGGGTGGTCAGGCACTGGAGCAGGTTGCCTGGAGAGATTATGGAGTGTCCATGTTGGAGATGCTCAAAACCTGACTAGACACAGCCCTAACTCTTATTGACCTTGCTTTGAACAAGGGGGTTGGACTAGGTGGTCTCCAGGGGTCCCTTCCAAACTCAGCCATTCTGTACTTATGTGAAATGGCTTCTTAGTTTGACCTTGGACCTGCCTTGTGACGTGTCTGGCAGTCACTGGACTGCTTTCTGAGCTTGCCTACCATCATCAGACCAGCTCTACTTGTCTTACTGTTGCCCTGGTTGGTGAAGTTATCAGCCCATGCCTGCCCTGTTGTCACCCTCACCTCCTGGGTCACCTTGTGCAGCTGCTGGCCCTTGCTACTCTCTGACTCTGAGTTGTGGCAGATTCTTGCACCGTGAGCAGCAGGTTGTTAACAGTGTTACTTGCAACATACTTGTGGATCTGTTACACCCCAATATTTTGCCTTAAAAGTCTCTAAGAAATGCAAAATCATCTGCACTAGAACTTTCTCCAAGATTAGTGTCAGATGTAGTTTTGATTGATGGTTGGGAAAGTCTATGTGTGTTTTCATATTTCTCTTATGTCTGATGGAGTCCTCAGGTAAAGCAGAACAAGGCATTGCCAGCTAAGGGTCCTGTTTTTCAATGGGATCTAACCTTACGGCCAGCAGTTATAATAGGTCAAGCCTCTGAGCCATTAGCAAATTGATCCTCTCTTTATCTTTGAAGTTTGGCTCCTGAGTGGAAATCTTTCTGGTAGACGAATGAGAAATAATATCTTGCAAGATAGTTTTTAAGGACAGAGTGTTTCTTAGGATACATACACTTTTACCCAGGATGGTCAGGTTTTCACTTCATCCAGAAAATTAGTCTGCCAGTGTCACCCCTTCCAATTTCCTTCTTTAGGTATGTTTTGGGTTTTTTTCTATTTTTAATAAAAGAACATTTAGAAAGATTCTCTATTTTGTGTCTACTACAAAGCACAACACAGAACTGGAATTTTCAATGTAGGGGACTTCTCACTAGATAACTATCATATGAAAACTTATTATGAGATAGCTAAAAAGGTACTTCTAATATAAATAATATCCATTTAACTAGAAGTCAGACATTACTGGTAGTATTGATTCGAAATATCTCAATAACTGTGATTCATAAGGCTGCCACAAAGACATTCATTCACACTTTTACTAAGCGTGATTGTCTTCTTGAATCATTGAAGAATGCTGGTGTTGGCTTTTTTAAAAATAATTATACTTAACAATAGTGTCCTGTTATTTTCATTCAAGATAAATTTTGTCAATGCCTCAAAAGCTTCCGCCATGTTAGACTTCATGGAAGGTGTTGCATCTTTACCCTATATCAGTATTTAAGACGATAATATAATCCTTGAAATAATAGAAAATTTTGTAAAACTTTAAACTGATTCTAACCTTAGCAAGATTTTCTGGACTTGATATTCCTCTTACTAAGCACCTACAACTGGTCAGGAGAAGAAAAGAGAGAAGAACATGCTAAATTTAAATAGGGGAATCCATTCTTCTCTTTTTTAATACTCATGACCCAAATCCAGGATTTGTTCTCTATGTTTCTGAGGACTGAATTTTGTCCCTTTTTACATTAGTTGCAGTGGTCAGAAGGTAGGTTTGCCTGATCCATTCCAAAGTGCTTGTGATTTTGACGTGGAGTCTCGTAGTACTTCAGCTGTTCTGATTTGTGTTGTACTTCACATTAACTGGAATGCCTATTTAGTACAAGAAATAAGTTTTGTTCATGTAATTATTTAAATATTTATTCCAATTGATTGTACTTGGAGGCTTTTGCTTATGCCAGCCTTGAAGTCCCATTATGCTCTAGGGAAGATCTATTATGTTTTACATATTTAAATTTTTTAGTATGCTTACATTTTATATATAAGTACATAATAAACATGTATTTTTTAAATAATTTGTATTTTAAATTTAAATTAGAAAAGAGAAGTTATAGTGAATGTTCAGACTTTCAGATCTAGACATTTGTACAAAAAGATGCCACATGTTTAGCACTGCTGATTACCAATTAAAGAACTAGAATTTCAATTAATCACTGATTTTGTAACCATGTATTTGTTATGAAGTTTTTGAAGATCTGTTTGAAGCTCAGACTTAAAATGCATGTTATGTCTTTTTTCAGTTCATGGTTCACTGTCACTGATTTGGGTTAACTGTTACTGAAATCTGCTTCGGGCCAAAAAATAGCAAAATTTCTTCTTGCTACAGTATTTTCTGTAAGAGTTTTTGAAAAGAGAGCTATGATTTTAAAATGTTATCTTTATAGAAAAAAAGAAATGTTTGTCCTACCTCAGGGTATTTTCATCTTTGCTAACAGTTCATAAACAGAATTTTAGACACTATCTATCTGACTTAAAACTTCATGGTCCATTTTTATATGATGACACAGACTATGGTCTTTTTTTACTTAAAGGAAATTTACATTTAGGAGGCAGTGATATATCCATAGAAAGATTTTCCTTCCCTTGTATACCAGTTTTGTTTTTTTTTTAATTTGTAGAATTAAATCTTACCTATGAATAACAAAATGCAAGACGAAAAGTGGATAGTATTCTTTTAAATATTGGGAAATATGAAGATCCAAATGAAAATTCAGAACTCTTTAAAAATATGAGTAGCATTACTCATATTAAAACTCTTCTAAAAATATCACAGGAAAAAAAATGAATGCATCAATAAGAAATGAAGGAATGTTAAAGGGCATCCTTATTCTGAATCACCAGTGCAGAGAGACTAATCAAATCTTACACTAGCATGGCATTGATAGATATTAAGCATAGGATATCTCATTCCACTGGCACACTAACAAACTACTAATACAAGATCTGAAGTGATAAGGGGACTATCAACAATAGAGATTGCACTGTAAATAAATGGAATGTCTACTTCTTTGCCTATGGCTCTGGTTTCTATTATAAAGCTTTATTTTTATGTATATGTTTCTATCATCCATGCTTTTCATATTTACTTAACAGATATCTTAAACCACAATATTTCAGTTATATTTTATTTAATGTGTAAGTATTTATTCCTTGTTTCTGTAACCTTCCCAGCAGTATAGGCCTCCTTTTCACTAGTGCATATGTAACTTAATTAATATTTTTGTGGATCACTTTATCCAAGAACCTAAGTAAGTACTGTTACTCACAGGCTGTTCCTGTGTACAGATATAGAGATGAATGTCTGCTACATAACAGCTGTTTTACTATTAATATTATTTCATAAATCTAAGTGAAATTTATACTCATAGGATTCAGGTGCATAGATGAAAGCCATCTTATTAGAAATGATAACATTTAATTTTTTTTTTCCTACATACTATATTATGGAAGCTGAAACATGCCCATTTAAAAATAGAGAAAATGCTTACACAACAAATTACCAAACTCTGTTAATTTCCCTCAGCAGGTAAGAGTAGCATGAGGATCCACTGTATAATGACATAACAACAAAGTTTTAATTTGGTATGCTAGACAGATGTGCACAAATGCACTAATCAAATAGGGTAACAAATTTCCAGCAGCTGCAATGATAGCTAAAAAAAATTTCAGGTTAATATCAGGTACATGTCTATAAGTCTATATATAAAAATGAATTCATGCATAGTAAAAAACCATACCTCCTATGTCTTACCTAGCCATCACCTCTGACACTTAACTTCCTACATTAATATTGCTCAGTTTCAGCACCTGTGTATCTGTGTGGCGGAGAGCCTTTTTTCCTGTCATGGGATTAGATATTCACATTCTGTTGTGTACTTTGATCCCCAGATCCTGTTTGTTTTACTTGCTTTTGCCTTCTGCCTCACCGATACCTATCTTCACTTCATCATGTTACCTCACTTCATTATACTTAATAAACAGCTTTGAACATGGGTTAAACAATACCTAGATATGAAAACCTACAACTAATCCATACATAATTCTAGTTACTATTGTTTAACCTCTTTTCTACAGGCATTAAAATTCAAAATTCTGGTGAAAAATAAAAAAGTTGGAACAATTGAGGAAGGCATGCTCAGGAGAAATCTTGACAGTCATGGTGAGACAGGGGAAATTTCTGACTTTGAAATTATATCCGACGAAGATGAGACTGATGAAAAAGTCCCTCTTTACCCAAAGAGTGATTCCCAAAAAAGAAAAAGTGAACGTAGACCTTCACCCCTACCTCGAAAAAAGGCAAAGGTAACTTTTGTCTCAATTGAATTTAGAAAATACATAGATATGTGCCAGCTTTTTTAAAAAAAGAAGGACTATATTAGCCTAAAATAGAGACTAAATTTAAGAGGTAGGCTTTAAAGTTATTTAGAGCAATATATTTTGAAATAATATGTTTTAGCTCAAGGTTTCAAAGCTTTCCTGATTCTTACAAGACACTTCAAACTGGAGTATATTTTAGTATCCAACTAAAAAGCAACTCTTCCCTGTGCTCCCATCCTAAACTCCATCTGCATTTTTCACTTTCAAGTCTTGTGCTTGTCCCAGGTGCTCAATACCACAATAGATCTAAGATACAGTTGCCCAACTGCTTTGTTGGTCTCAAGGCCCTCCTGGAGCTATGCATGGAGAACACTCATAGCAGTTCCTGATGATGAAGGACAGAGTTAATTATTTCTTCCCACAGTCCATGAGTCTATCTTGGAGATTTTGAAGACTTCCCATTCCCCTATTTTCTTGTGTTCTGAATTTATGCATGAAATTAGGTGTAGAGTTCTGGTTGTGCTAAAACATTTTTAAGCACTTACAACAGAAAAGGTATTTTTACATTCATCATGTAGAGACTTAACATTAAATACTATTTCTGAAAGAGAGTGTAAAAATCGGATGTAATCTTCTTTTTGATAGTCACATTGAACTTACTAATTTTTTTTAACCAAGTAGTAATTCTCTGCCATGGAAATCTGTTGCTCTATCAGAGTTCAAACGGCTTTGTTCAAGTTTTTTAAGCAGGCAGGGAAGCACCCAGTATCCAGTCACTTTTGCACATCATGCTTTGATTATCTGAGTGTGGGTAGACTGGCAGTGCTCCTCAGGGCTCAGTGTTTTTGGTGAGAGGCAGTGTCTCTTCCTCTGTGTCTATTCTCTAAGTGATATGAGGGTCAAGATCTTTGCTTCTTTCTCTTTCCATCTGATATAGATAGATAGTAAAGAAAAATTCTGAGAAAAGATGTAGTCCTCTGAACAAGGAATTCCAAATTTCCAGATAATAGGGTCACATATATTTGTAACATCACATTACAGACCAGAACATATACCACATACATCTTGATCAACAGCAGCAGCAACAGATGTCTGGTGATGTTTCATAAGCAGAAGAGAAAATGGTTTCTGGGGTCCCACTCTATTGGAGTGGGAGTATTTATTGTGAGGTCCCACTCTATTGCTTCATTGGAGGGTGGGAGAGCATTTGAATCCACACTCAAGATAGATACCCTAGTGATGCTGTAGGCTTTGGCTGTATGACTGCCTTCCACATCCAGAGAGCTGTATTATTCAGGAGTTCTATGACAGTAGACTCCTATTGCTCCTCATGGGACATAGCCCCAGAATAATTAATGCACTTGAACTTCGCATAGTTTAAAAGCCACAAGCACGCAAACCCTATCATTTTGTCAGATGAGAATTTGCCTTCAAAAGCTTTAATGGAATGTAAACATCATTATCACCATCAGCTCTTTGCTGGCTACTGCCACTGATTAGCTCACAAGTTCATGCTAAGTAAAATGAAGCAATCACATAGTACCTCAGTTTAACAGATAAGAAAGACACTGGTAGAATTTCAGTCGATTCAATGTACAGCAGCCTTTGCTTTTACTTGCTTTGGTAATGGAGCAAGACTAAACAGAGACTTTGGCGAAAGAACTTTCCATCTTAACTAAGAAGAACAGAGTTTTCCTAACTGCGGAGCAGTGCTTGGAGGAATATACCTATGATTGATTTGCTTGGCATGGTAAAATATTCTCCTGTTATTCTACATTTTGTAGTTGAGTTTGTGCTATTGATGTATAGATTGTCCTGCTCTTTTTTTTTTTTTTCCTCCAATACTTCCTACCAGTATACTTTTTCTGGTACTTCATGTATTTAGGAATATAAAGTTGGACATGAATTTTAAATCAGTAATGTTAAAAGCCATGAAAAATGGTGTTAATTTACATACCAGTCTCAGAAGTAGGGAAATGATAAAGCTGTCCAACAGAACATTGTGCTAGGAAGCATTGGAAGCATCTCTCCATTCACACTACAATTGCTATGATGAACACAGAGACAATAACCTTAATTGTCTCTGACTGGATAAACTCTCACTATCAGAAGTTGTATCTTAAGCTCAAATATTCTTTAGCTGTGACGCATTTTCCCATGCTTTAGGCATCCAAAATGATAGTTTCTCCTGAATTGTTAATATTAATAATGAAATATGTGTTATTGTGATTTTTTTATTCTTCCATTATTTTATATTATGATTATTAGGTGAAGACAAAAATTGCCATTACGTTGTCGGACCTTGTGATTTATACCAAATCTGAGAAGTTTGTGAGCTTTGAGCATTCCCTAGCTAATCAGAAGTGCTATGAAAATAATTCAATTGGAGAGGTTCGAGCACGAAAATTTGTAAAACATTCAGGTAATTTCTTTTGATTTAATCAGATAAAAGTTACAATATTGCTATGGTTCACTGTGTAGACATTGGAAGGGTTAAAATTTTATGAAACACATGCTATCCAATTTTATTTGGTTGCTTTTATAACATTGTTTTAGAAATATCTTGACATTTGTACTGCGTTTTTATATTTCAGTTGGTTTTGTGAGGAAAATTGAAATTCAGCTTTGTTTTAATTTCATGTAGTTTTATAAGAACAAATATTAACATGGTATATATACAAAATGTATGAATACCTTTTGATTTATTGTTTTCTGCATCAAGTAATTTACAGGTTACAGTCAATACTTGAAAATGTGTGGAATAGATCCCCCCTCCCTGCCTTATGATCTGTGGTACTCACTGGAGTTGGGCAGGCAGTAGCCCTGGCTTTGATGATAACTGCAGATAAGAGAATCCACACTGATGGAGTGAATAAATCCCACAGCAGGCAGTTTGCTCCACTGGACCAGATCTTTCATACCAGACAGATTGGGTTATTCAAAACTCATTCTGTGTTGGAGTGTCTCCATTTGGTGCAGCCAATACAGTGCAGCCTCTGCTGTTTTGACTCCATCTGTCTGCCAAGAGCTGCCTTAAGGGAGTGTTAAGAAAAGCGACCGCTGACCATGAGAATGAAGTCTGCCACAGGCCCATTCATGCAGGGCCAGCTCAGCTGCCATCCAGCACTTCGTGGAGATGATTCACTGGCTGGTTAGGTGAATGGTGCTGAGCAGTATCAAAACAAGCAGGCTTTTGCCAGCCCTCTATAGTCAGAGTCCTCTTTGGTCCCTCTAGCAATCTAGTAAACGTAAAAGTAATTCTATTAAAAAAACAAAAAAAAAAAAGGGGGGGGGCAGGGGAGGGGACGAGGGGAGGATGGAAAGGATCAGAGTGATGACCCTGGAAATGCAAATCTTTCTCTTTAATTACTGAACAGGAATAGTGTAGATAGAAGTCATCTGAAGTTTTCCACATCTGTGTAGTTTATGCCTTTGTGGGAGGGAACACTGCTAGGAGAAAGAAAATCAACTCACTTGAGTAGTTAACATCTGAAGATTAACGAGGAACCAATTAACTGTCTTTTAGAAACCTGCTGTTCACTGGTCTTGAGATTATTCAGTGATTTTATCTAAACCTCAAAACAGCAGTCAAGCTAAGATCATCTTGGGATGATTTTTTGCCTATTGAACTATTAAAGAATGAGTGGGCTTTCTGATCAATTTCCTATTTTGTGTCTTTTAAATTTTCCATGACAACACAGTGGGCTTTAGTCTAAAAATCATATACTTACCTAACAAAGAGGTGAAGAAACAGAATATTTACATGAAGGAATGATTCTTGGTTATTGAACGTTTAACAAAAGTCTGCACTATACACAGAAATACTATCAGATTCAAATATACACAAAATATTAAGGTTTTAAAATAGGATTTTAACCGTATCGCAAAGTGGTCCTAAAATAGAAATACATTTATATGATATTCTCATTGTGTAAAAAAAAAAAGTTGCTGGATCAGATTATTATATTTTTATTATTATTTATTCAAATAGGATCTCTTCACTAATGATGTTTTTCTTACCAAGGTTTTATCATTCTGCTTTTCAGCTAAAGAGTTTGTTTCACATACTTCAAGATTCATTACAAGAATCTACCCCAAAGGAACAAGAACGAACTCTTCGAATTATAATCCTCAAGAGTTCTGGAATGTGGGCTGTCAAATGGGTACGTAGAGAGATTGTTGCATTCCAGGCTTTGCAAAGACTATACAGATACAAGAGTTTTTCATTCCCATAGTATTTTTTTGTATTATGTAAGTTACATATTTTCTCTCAGTGGCATCACTTTTGTTCTGTGTTATCTAAACTTCTCCTTCAGTCTACATAACCTAGTAATTTTTCCTCCCAGAATCCAGGAATTCTGGTATATAATAACTAAGGGGAATATTATTTTCATCTATTTACTTTTGTAATCAGTTACAATTAGGCCCTAACTAGTTATAAATATCACTTTCTGTTAAACAGCAATATCTTACCCCAATTATCCCGGTTTATTATAATTCATTAATTTCTTTAAACTAACTTTTTTTTTTTAATTGGATAATAAGAAAAACACTAGAAAGAACAAGCTTTGAACCTTGTTTTGTATTACTCCTACCCTAAGGCTAAACAAAGCATGATTTTATCATGAAACAGTGTAGCAAAAGCACATATATAAAGAACTTTCAATAGCTAAAACAGAATTTTCTTCTTTTTCTTCATATATTATCTCCTTTTTTATTAATCATTCTATGATATTTATCTGTGGGTGTCTGTAAGGAGAGTCTAAATGACAATTTTTATTTTACTGCCTATTTGGGCTGAAATTATCATGTTCACTGTGTTACCTTAGGTTTTGAGGTAAAAGTGACCATGCTACGCATTAAGCACTGTACTGCCCCCGCCCCCCCAATTGGAATATACCTTTCAAGAAAATTAAAATAGATTACATTTTTTGCATACTGTATTAATCAAATTCCATACCCTCCATGCTTATTTGTCACCTGTGACTAAGGTATAGAGCACGTTTATAAGAGAAAATGGGAACACTAGCTGCTGCTTCTCTTTTTTTTTCTTTTTTTTTTTTCCTTTTTTCTCTTTTCTTTATTATTTCTCTTTTTTTAAAAAAATCATTCTTTTTCAGCTGAGGTCTAGCACTCTTTATAGCTACTTTGTAGTTAGCAAGGGAATAGAAGCAGCTGCCTGTTTAGCTAAAGGTGGAAATTATTGGAATGAAATTATATTTGCTTTTTACTAAGATTGCCCTATAGCATTGAATTAGAGGAGGTGATGGAAACATGTATATGTGTGATTTAGGAATTTATACACAGCAATGGAAGCCTCATCTAGAGGATCTGTAGGTTTTCAATGTTTTTGTGTGACTGGAGTGGCACAGATGCAGGAGATGTGGGCACAACAATTAATATTTGTGCCAAGAATTCCCAGATTATGATATGCTACTGCAAATAAGCACTCAAATGCTCCTGGTCAGCAGAATATCCAGGTACAGCTGGGAGCTTCTGGGAGTCTCCACTGACTGTGTAGATGTAATGTAAGTTTAACATCTTTCCAGTACAAAGCCTATTAGTTCCCTGAGCAATGAAATAACAATAAATTCTGTGTCTCTTCATTTCAAGTTAGTTTTTAATTTGAAATTGTTAAAAATCAGCATGACTTCTGTACTCAGCTGGCTTTGAAAAAACCTCTCACCTGGAAGCACTTTACTCCTTTTTAATGGCTTCACAGGCAATTTGCCTTCATCTTTTTGTTCTTCAGTTTAAAAGATTCTCAGTTACAGAATTTTTTTCTGTGTCGGTCTGCTACACCTTCTTCAGCCTTAGGTAAAGTACAGAACAATATTTTTTGCATCCATATATATATATTCTGTCCTTTATTCTGATTCTATACCAAGGCCACCTGAGGGATACTGTGGGGTGAGCAGGGCAGTTTGCCGTAGGCTCCCAGTTTTGAGAGGTGAAAGGTATGGTCTCGCCTTGTTATATTACAATATACGCTCATACAGAGACAGGCATAGATTTCACGTTGTCTGTAAGCCCCTGGAGTTTATGTGCACCCTTGCTGCAGGCTTCCTTTTTCACTTGTTTCCTTTCTCAGCTCCCATAATATCTTCTGTTTCAAGTTACCTTCTTGGAAATGTTTTTAACAGTGTGCTATTTCCAATCAGTCATGCACATACATATTATTTATTGTTTAACCCCCTAATGTATCCCCAGCTACTCTCCTACAGTTATAGAACTTAGGAGCATCATGCCTCAGCTTTCACTGAGAGATTGCTGTTCCCACATCTGTGGCCCTGACCACAAGCAGTGGAGGACATCCCCAAGCCTAAGTTTCTTACAATTTGCTGTTCCCACCCTGAGCTATGCCGTGCTGTCAGTGCCACACGTTGAAGGTAATGTGGGAAATAATGGCTAGGGAGATTGCATGAATCTGGCCACTCAGTGCTGGCTGTTCTGTGAAAGAACTGAAATGTACTTGGACCCCTCATAGTTCATTGTTACAAATTCTGCTTCTCATCCTGACTGTTGTATTGAGGTATAGTTTTACAACTACAGTAGGAGTAAAAGAATTAGTAGTTAGTATAATTTTTTTGTGTGCCTGTGTCATTATAAATGTTTATTTAAAGTACAGATTTGGACTTGGGCTAGGCTATTGCTGGAAGTATCTCATCATTACCATACCATTTGAAATTGGTTTGATTATATTCAGTCCTTGTTGTTGATCCTCACCTAGCCTGTTGTCATGCTATTGCTGGATTATTTAGCTGGGGTGGTGCACTCTCTGTATACTATCATCTACATTGCTATTAAAAACTAGTAAGTTTGTTTCATGCTTAGAGGAAGCGTTGGCCAGAGGTCCTTAATTTAAAATTGAATTAATCTCTCAGGCTTATCATACTGCAGTTTACTAGTTTTCTTTCTAGCATGTAAATCTCCACACTGAACTCTGCAAAGAATATCCATTTGTTAGATCTCAAACAGGACTAAGTCTTTCAAAATGACTACATTGACTGTTGACTCAGAGTATGCTTTAATGAAAAGTCATTCTAAACATTTGTATACAAAACATATGATTTTTTTTGTGTAGAGGGCTTTGGGCCCCTTCCTGGAAGAATTAAAAATATGCAGGAAGTGGTTAGATCTGGCCCTCTTGGTCACATCATTTGCATCTTCATTTAAAGAAACAGTTTTCTCATGGGAATAGGCTGATTATAAGCAATTCTTCACATATATTATTTCCAAGCCATGTCAGATCTATTCTTGATTCCCTAATCTGTTTTAGATAACTGTTTGGCAGAAATATAACTGTGCTTCACAATGCAACTCCCAAAGCTCCACTCAGTGAATCTTCTGCTGATATCCTTCCACTGATTTAACACAGTTTTTTGCAATTTTTGTGTCTCTCTTGTGTCCATATAGCCCACACAGCCTCCCTGTCTCCCTGCCATTGCACTCTGCACCCCATGCACAGAAGTAATCCCTCAAGATCCCTTCTACCACTTTCCTAAAACTGTTCACGGGACTCTCAGATTTCTCTTATGTCACCTATTCCCCTTCTTCAGCTCCTTTTACCCTCCCCACACCTGCTAGCTTACCCTTTTCACTTACCTTTCCGTTCCTCCAACATCCATAACTGTTCTGGCTCGGCAAAGAAAATATATTAGGTTTTGTTCAAACAAGAATACTCCCTGCCAGGCCTCTGCATCATGTAAATGATGAGATTGAGTTATTCCTTCACTTCCCTTAGCGATAGGCCCAAAACAGTGCTCTCTTCTGTACCTTGCCAGCAATTTTCTCTAAATGGGTTGGAACATACTAACTTGGAGCAGCCTGGCACTCAGCTAAAGCAGGATGAAATGGTTCAAGAGGCCTAAGATTTGTTGGGGCTGAGGACAAGAGCTATGCAATTGCGTAAACCTAATTTCCAGAGGAAGGCAAGTTAAAAACCACACTAAAAATTACAGAGTTTTCACAAAATCACTTTTGGATATCACTGTGCACTCAGTGTCCATTCTCTGAAAATTGAGACTCATAAGAACAGGATAGGTTTTGTGAACAAAGAGGTCTTATGGAGAAAAATACCTACGATAACTTTATAGTCTGGGAAAATTAGTATGCCTCCTGCATACAACTGCAGTGTGGCACTAGAAAGAACTGGTTTGGCGTACCCATATCTCCTTTTTATTTAGTAAATAAAATGGAATGTAAAGATTTATGCAGGGAAAGAAAATTCAGGACAGTTATTTAAATAAACAGATATCAGTTGTATTATATTGACTGAGAAAAACAGAGGAGAAAAAAGAAACAAACCAAAAGAAAATCTCAGTGGAAAAAAAAAAAAAAGAAAGGCTTAAATATCCTTTTGAATACATCCTTTGCATGCAGTAGAAAACATTATCCCTGTATCAAAACAAACCACAGGAATGAACAAAACATGTCATAAGTTACATGAGAAAACCATGGTATGGCAGGTACAGAATTTTGTTTTAGAAGAGGCTATATAGAGCATATGTTTTCTGGAGCACTCATAAAAATTTGTATGCTACTGTGAAGGTTCCACTACTTGTATGGTGGATTTTTTTCTTGCTTTATGTTCTGTTTTGGCCTGTGACATCGAAATGGAGCTTGGCAATTTTGTCACATCTGTTTTGTGGCTAAATCTTGTGTGTAATAATATGACAAAAAATAATGCATGAAAAGATGAGTGATAAAGAGTTCTCTAACTAGTTCTGATTTTAACCTCTGAAACTACCAAGGGAAAAGAAATCAACTTATTTAGATCTTGGTATGCCTCACCTGTGCAACTTAAAATGACCATCAAGTCTGACCTTGCTTGGGTTCTAAGTGAGTGAAAACTTAAAGAAGAGGCAGACTTTGGAAAGCCTCATAAAGAAAAAGAGGGCATAGGATCACTAATTTACCTTGGAATTTTCAGTTGTATGTTTCCTGTGAAACTGCGTTTTCCTTTCTCGCTGGACAAATGGCAAAACTGGAGACAACAGGACTGATTTTTCTTTTTTTCTAAATAAACAGATTATGTTTGATCATGGGAATTTTAGATAATCTCTCAGTCTTACTGAACACTGTACATTTTAGAATATGTGATGGAGTGTCAAATTTAGTAAAGGAATTTATGAAATAATGAAATTGAATTTAAGGAAAAACAGGCTGTTCTATTAAAAGATGGTGGAATACTTGTTCTTATAGATTTAATTAGTTTTTCATCATGATAGTTTTATACTCGTGGTTATTTTTACTGCAATTTTTTTATAACAGCAGAAGTTTAAAGCAAGCATTTTCTATAACATGGTTTTTTTCAACAGCTAATGTGACATCTGAAACAAACTGAGAATATTCATTACATTATAGCTTTGAATTGTTGCTTGAATTTCTAGTGAAATTTGTGAAGTGACATGCTTTAATGTTTTTATTTTTATGTCCAGTTAGGTTATTAGAATACCTCAAAGCTCTTTGCAGAATACATTACTGCAGTTAGATACTAAGTGAACACTCTTAATCTAGGATTGTGGTCCTTAAAACCTTGCAGAAGACTTGACTCTAAATATTGCCTATGACATGGAAAAGACAGGTATATCACAGCATTTCATCTTTGTTCATTCTGCATCTAAAAGCCTAACAGTTAGTCTCCTGCCATTAAACAAAGCTTCAGCTATCTTTCCAAAATGGGGTCCAGATTTTGTCCCAAACTAAAACACCTCTTCTGCTCAAAGGAAGGAGATAAATCTGACACGTCATGCACCTCATGGCAAAAACACACCCAGGCTGTTCTGTAAAGCTACCCTTCCAGTCTAGAGCTCATTCTTTGTTTGGGCTTGCTGTGGCCTTATCCCACAACTGACTCATGGAGAATGTGCTGTAAGAAAGACAGGAAAGCTAGCTCCCAAGCCAAGCAATGCACTGGAAGAATGAAATGAGAAGTCATAGAAAAGTATCTCTTGATTGGCCACTCCCTCTTGTTGAGGTTTCAAGGACAGGACCAGTCATCATAGGTCAGCTGCACAAAAAACACGGGGGTCAATACCTATATTATTAGTCTTCCTAGTATGGTTTTAACAGTCTAAAAATTCATCTTTAGGAAGTAAAAACTAGATCTTGCACAACTGACATAAATCTTTCTAAATACTGTTGAATAGTGTGTTGTGGAAAGATAATACTAAGATGCCAAAAAAAAAAAAAGTGTGTTTATGATTAACAAAGTCATGTAGTTGGAAAAAAAGCCACAGCTGTAATAGGCCACATGACCAGCATGGTTTATGGAACCCCCAAAATGGGTTGCTTCACCTCTTACTGTTTGCTCCCATAAGTCCCCAGCCCAATGAGACAGCTATTAGAATTGCAGACTCCAGGTATATGTTTAATGTCATACTTAAAGTATGCACCCATTTTTGGTTATGTTGTCCCTTAAACCTCATTGATTAGATAGATCCTCACTAGCTGTAGTGGGACAACTAACACATGTGTAGACACCTACAAGTTAGGTGGGACAATATCACCCTGATATATGAAGCTACCTAAATACGCTCACCTTTCCTTTGGAATTGCTCCAAGGGCTGGGAGGTATTCTGAATAAAGGGTTCATGTTTCTCTTGCAGGAACGTCTCTAACTGCCAGGTTTATGACAAAGCTCGCGGGCTACTCTGGAGCCTGCTTCTTTTTAGGCAGGTTTTTTTGGTGTGTGTGATAGATACTGGAATTTCACTTAAAAGCAAAGACAGACAGAAATTTCATTTTATTATTATTTTTACCAGCTATATTCACTAAATCCACGACTACAGACAACTAATAGAATACTAAATAATTTATCTGAAATCTAGTCAATTTCAAAGACAGAAAAAATTGCAGGGACACAATTGTCTCTGAACTCTTTGCTGACTTTGTTCTAAAACCTCTGTTAGAGACCCAGACTAAAACAGGAAAGGGAAGCTGATAATATACACTCTTTTGCCAAGAAGCACAAGGCAAACAAATTTAAAAAATTATTTTGGAAAAGTGTCTGTTTCACATGTGAAATGACAACCAAAAGATGCTCAGCCTTACACTGAAATGTAACTTTCAGACTGACACATTAATTAAATAGCAAAAATCAATTTAGATTTTAGATTTGATAGTTTATCAGAAATGCTCTATGTACTTTTCCCATGAGAACTTCACAAGAGAGGATCCCTAATTGAAACCGGTTGCAGATATACTTGGACAATGGATGATTTTTAATCACCTGTCATCTTTTTTCCGGTAGAGCTACTTGTAATTAAGTAGGAACAATGTCAGCAATTTTGAACATTAGAATGACTGAATTCTTAACATTTCTAATGATAGTGTCTTTAGAGCAACAGTATTGAATTGGCCCAAAGACAATAAGGACAGACTGACTGCACATGCTGAGCATGATGTGTCAGACAGTTATGCACGTTACTCAGCTCTCAGAAGAGTAGTCCCTCTTACTACGGCAGAATACCTCATGTTGTAAGTAATTCATAAATTAAGTTTCTGTGGAATAAGAGCCTCCGTTTCAAAATGCGTCAGTGATAAGTGAAGCCAGAAATTATAATCAAGCTTAATAAAATTTGGAGTCTGAATAGCTAAAGCCCCATATTATTCTGTAAGGAGAGGAAAAAAATACATACAGTTTGACCAAATTTTTTGGTCAGAAAAAGAGATGACAGACAGTTTGTATGCCAAAATTTATACGAACGAATTAATCCTGCTGTGTGTTGTGAGGGAACCAATCACTCTATACCTTTCCTTGGTCGTAAAGTTTGGGTGGGATCTCGCCTATTCACTGGCTTGGCAAGAGGGCTAAAGCTGCATAAAGATTTAAAAAACTCATACAGCCCAAGGTGAAGGGGATGCTGAGGACATGTAAAAGACCGACTTTGGACAGTATGTCCACAAGCTTAAATTAACAAGCACCCAGGGATGGCAGTGAGGATCAGAGTGACATGTCAAGACAGGACCAGAACAGCAAGTAATGCTCAGGCTCGGAGCTGCCCGAGGAGGCTGCTGTAATTTGGCAGAGAGTCTTAATTACGCTGGAAGTCTTTCTAGTTTCTCAGATAGACCCAGATGAAAAAGGTGTTTAAAAACTACCATGTTCCACCATTTTTTCAGCTTACATGTTCTGACCACTTGGTGACAGAGCACATTCTCTTCCTCACATCTGCTCTTAGTGAGAAGGGTTTACAGGGTACTATAGTATGCATTGGATTTTTCTTATGCAAGCTCCATCAGGCTGCATATTAGATTAAATAATATTTTCAATAAACTAAAAGGGAAATATTATTTGTACTTGAGGATATTGTGATAGTTAATGTTTGCACAGGGCTTAGAAATTGGTATTATATTTATCATTCAGATGATGAAGGTATTATCACATTTGAGTTTGATAGAATTTGTTTACTACTGGTAAGAGATCCTCCTGCTGTGTATGCTGCT
Organism: Buteo buteo; assembly: GCF_964188355.1. Classification (NCBI taxonomy): domain Eukaryota; kingdom Metazoa; phylum Chordata; class Aves; order Accipitriformes; family Accipitridae; genus Buteo; species Buteo buteo. The sequence goes on along the minus strand of NC_134189.1, from coordinate 16,431,672 downwards.
TTTGATAAATGAATGCTTGTTTCCTGGTGAATGTAACAGGTGACAATATGTCACCATGTTAAGGTTTATCCTTCCTTCAGATGTTTTCAGTTGGTTTCAGCATAATCTGATGACTGAATATCCTCCCTTTTCATCCACATTTTGAGTCAACACACACTCAATTAGCATGCCCTTTATTCAGGCTGTGGATGAAATTTTTAAAAAGCCACCTACATCCCTTTGAAAAAAGTAATGAGGACTACCCAGTCACATAAGGACTTCTGAAGATATTTCTGTAAATTTGGACAGTGATGGATTGGGTGCAGCTGTGACCTGCATGTGAGAAGAAAGGGTAGACAGTCAACACTGAGCTGGGAGCGCTAACATGGAATTAATGCAGTGTCTTCAAATTCAATCACATGGATCAGCTCATCACCAAAGACAAAATGCACCAGATCATTAGGATATGGTCCTGTTTTCATAGTAGTTCCCAGTCTGTGTGGGATTCAGTTCAAATTTTGGATATCTAAGGCACAGAAGATGCGTTGCATTCATTGCGAGCGGCCCATTTTAAGAACATAGACAATTGGGAAGAGCTGAGAGGATGGCAACAAGACTGATCAAAGGGTTGGAAGTGTGAGCTATTATATCTCTTTAGACTCAAATGAGTGAAGTAACTCGTGGAGATAGGAACATTGGCAGAGTGCTTTTTGTATATGATGTTTTTGGAGACTGCATAAAATTTAGACTTTTTGAGATGGATTTTAGATGGCATAAAATGCAATTAAGTAACTCATTTTAAGGAAAATTGGTGACAAATGTGTGCTTATTCATTTTAAAATCTTCCCTTTTAAATGCAGAAAATATATTAAACCTTAGGGTCGTAACATAGCTAATAGAACCAGGAAGCAAAGAATAAAAAGTAAAAAATGACAATTTAAAAGTCCCAATAGGAATATTAATTGAAAGGCAGCATCACAGACAAAAGACATGCAGCTTTCCTCAACTGCCTTCAAATTATAGTCACTTAGAAATCTAAGAACCCCAGTGCTTGCTTTGGTTTTCAAAAGCTTTTGCTTTCAGTCTAAAAATCAATTATGTCTTGAAAGGTAGTGCTTATGGAAGGTGCTGTATTTGAATACTTATATTATGGTTAGTTCTGCAATTAGTTGTAGGACTGAATTCGGTTAACTGCTTGTGATACAGGGGTTTGGGATGAAGTATACCCTTTGTGTTCCTCTGTGCATTATGGATTGTTTAATCTTTCTGAAGCTAGGCTATTTACTAACTTGCACTTGCTATACGAAGTTGTTTACATCCAGGGTCAACAGGGATGGCCATGGCAGCTTTGGTACTTTGCAAGAAGGCTTGAGTATTAAATACTCTGATCTGAAGGATATTCTGCCTCACAGTTCCAAGAAGGCTGTTTCATAAGCAGGAATCACACTGAGGAATTCCTTTGCTCAGGTTGTCCTCCAAGCCCATGTTTTGCTCTGCTGTTTTGATTTTCATGCCAATATTGAAATGCTTTTGATGCTAATGGAAGGACTCAGGAGAAAGTTTAACTTACACAGTGCTAAACTTCAGGTGCCTGTACTTTCCTGTGAAAACCATACGCTAAGATTATGTACTGTTCAGATGGTTTCATAGTAAGCATATTTGGGCTTCTTTCCAAAAGAAACCATCAGTTTAAAGCTCTCTTCGTACATGCATTGAATTTCTACTGTTTCATAAAACAACAGTACAAAGCATGTTATTGACAGTTCTGTTCTTGAATTCAGGAGAACTAAAAAGAAATGTTGGGTAGAAATTCAGTCTTCCTTGCAGAAAGATGTTACTAAGACCAAGCTGCTAGACAAGGGAAAACATAGGTTTTAATTTATGAACTTTGCCATTTCTCAAGAAGTGTAAGGGTTATAACTGCATCTGATTGATGAGAAAAACTGTGCATCAACAATACACCGTAAACCATTGTCCTAGGACGTCCCAAGCAGCTAGGAACCTTGCAAACAGTTGTAGTAGAGGTATGCATCTCAGAAAATATAATACAAAATTTCACATTCACTTGCTGTAATCAGATTACAACTTGCAATACCGGGAAATCAGTAGGTAAATTAAAACTACTGTTCAATGTGTTTTTAACTTATTCTAAGGTAAAATTAAATTAAGTAAAAATATAGTGTTGATTTTTGAAGATATCAACCCATAAGAACATTGCCCTTCACTTGTGTTGCAAAAGTAATTTTCCTAATATGATAAAATGTAAAGTATTCTTTGCTTGTTTCTGTTCTTAAATCAGATTTTCCTGCTTACTAGCCTATGAAGCTTGGCAAATTTAGCAACAGTCTCATTAGGTGCAATCATGTAATTTGTTTCATCATGTAGAAGTTGCTATTTGAAGCTATGACTGTTCGATTTGCCTAATTTCAGTTACACTTTTTAAACCACATATTCTAAAAGTATGGCCTAGGAATTACCTATGGACTGAGAGATTGTGAGTCATCTGTAGATCATCCCAGGACCTAGGCTTCAAGTGGTCTCAAGCTGCAGCTCTGTAGCATTCATTGCACTGCTTGAATGTATTAAGCTACAAGGGTCATATAGCACCACATTTGGGTCTGTTTCTGGATGATGTGTGGAGTCCTAAAAAACAAATTGTGAACCACTGCCAAAACTATATGAAGAGAATACTTACCCTTTTTAAAAAAGATAATGGTGTGCTATGGGCAATATGAACATTTTGAAGTTTAATTTCTATTGTCAAATGTAAAATAAGCTTAAAGTTCCTTTGCATATTGACACAGGACCTGTGCCTGCATTGACATTAGCATTTAGTTCAAAGCAGGAGTGCATGTTGTATTTTGTTGTTGTTGGTTTGGGTTTTTTTTGTTTGTTTGGTTTTTTTTTTTTTAGGCAAGGTTCCCAATTGTTCCTACTTACTGCACGTTGGTTCATGTTGCAGAGCAATCTTAGCTAGCACAGATGGGATTCCTTTCAGATGAAACGGAGGATGCACTCTGCGAGCACTTGATGTATTCCAGCCATTAATTGTTACTGAGGTCATGGGACCAGGCTAGAGCTCTTCTGAAGTAATCCCACTGAAAACATGTGTAGTGCAAACATTAGGTCTGTAGTATCAGCTGCTTCACTCTACAGATATGTTCCTGTTTGTGTCATTTACTACAGATTTTTAGGATCATCAAAGCAGTGAAGAAACAAATAATTTTTGCAGTGAAACAGATCCAAATTTCTTGCATTTTCCACATGAGATAAGGATTTCTGAATTCTGCCAAATGTTCAGTCAACACTTAATACATTTGTATTATCTCATAGGAAAATGTAATAAGGTCCTCTTCCTGAATTATTATGAGGAGTCACTTGTACTGCTGAAAGTCTTCATTTTTTTTCCTACCAAGCCATCAAGTAAATGACTTTTTATCATTTTCTATTTAACACATGTCATGTTATCACTTCGCTGATTTGACTTGTGCATTTTCTATTTTGAATATAACAGGAAGCTCCAATGTACCGGAATAGGGGAAAATTTCATTAAACAGGTCTATTTCAATGTTGGCTTTATCTCATGAATTACAATATCCAGTTGATGAGAAGTGTATTATTTTATTATTGCTGCTGCAGCAAAACCAAAAATGTTTTGAGCTGCCAAGGAAAGGAAAATCTCTCAGGTGCATACTAACAATAAACACCAGTATTGGAGGATTAAGCTTGAAGAGATTTTGCTTACATAAATTTAAGAACACTTTTAAAATTGCTTCTGCTTCTATAAACTTATATGTATTTGCACTGAATATTCTAATTCTATACTAAACCTTCTTGATCTTCTTTGTGACATGCTTTTATGATGAATTCTGTACCATAACAAAGGTTAGTTACAATCCTATGTGCCTTCTGCACCAGAACTTTGTAAGCAGGTTCAGGGTGCAGGGTCTTGCCACTGTAGAGAAACTAATATGTGAATTTAGTCCTCATGGAGAAAAAAGATCTCTCATTTCATATTCTTCAAGGTCTAATTTAGAAAGAAAAAGGAAAACACACAACACATTGCAGTGTAAAAAAGACCTATAGGGTAATTCTTAAAATGTGGTGCAGTTCTAAATAGTGTACTACTTTTGTGCATAAATCATTCATTACTGAATACTGCTAAATTTAAGACAAATAACAGGATCTTATATATGAGTTGAAAGATATTTCATATTTTAATCTCATTTGCTTTTGGTTTTGCTATTATTGTCAGAGAGTTGTTTTATAAAATGGTATCAACTCTAATTCACTAAAATCAATATTTATTTAATTTTATAGTGGCCTTAAACTTCCAGACACCAGGAGTACAAATGGAATTGCAAGATGGAAAATTCCTAGACAATGGTGGTTGTGGCTACATTCTGAAACCAGAATTCTTGAGAAATCGCAATTCAACATTTACCCCACACAATGTGGGAAGATACAGTAAACCAATGTCTCTCTCAATAAGGGTAAGCTTTGTTAATTGTTGGTTTGTTCCATAAAATATGAAAACAAATGTTATGTAGCTCAGACCTATTTGTTATCTGTTATTGGTTTCTCATTTTAACCCCATTCCTGGTTGTTGGGAAGTTTAATATTGTTTTTTAACAACGTGTTAAAACTCTCATATAGTATCTGCTGCTGCTTAGGTGGTTTCCCATCTGTAGTTCACTTACGTTTGCTAAAAATATGTAGGTGTTCAGAAGTTACAATAGTTTGTAAAAGTACATGATTTTTCATGGTGTTGTGTACAGAAATATAAATATAACTTGCACTGTGTCACAAGTGTAGCTGACAAAGGGCCTTAGGTACGATTGTGGGGACTGAACTCTGAAAACTCAGAAACTGAATGTGTACTTTTGGTGTTATTTTCTTTAAGTATTAGAAATATCACATATGCTATTATAATGGTAATTGACAACTGGAAATGTTTAAAGAAACAATAGGAAGCTTTATGCTTCTTTTAAGTTTCATTATCTTCCTATGCATACATAAAAGACTATTTCTCATCCTAAAATTATACAAATAAGTGTAAAAAAGGGGATGAATCAATCAGCCTTTGAATTATTTCTACTTCTCCCAAATTAAAATCTGATTTACTTCTTAAAAATATTAGAAATACATGTCATTTAAACATAATAGGTTAGAAAAACCCTTCTTTTGAGGTCAAGTAGATGTTTTATAATTGTTCACTAGTTAGAAAACTAGCTTTTCCCAATGAAAAAGTGCTATTTCTGATTACACAGTACACTACTTGCATAAATGCTATTTAATTAGCATACAATTAATTTATAATTGCTATTTTGTTCCTTTCAGAGAAATAAATAATGGAGATAAAACATTAGCTAATAACAATTATAAAATACTTGCATAATGTATACACATAATCAAGAACATTTTAGTGTCCTAACAGTGGGCATACCAATTATGAATAGACATTAGTGGGTGATTTCAAGCACCCATGCATATACTTCAGTTATTTTAGCCCTTATGTGTATAAAGCTGGAGTTAATTAAGATGAGGAGAAATCCCCAGTTGTAATGCAGGAGACAAAGTCATTGGCAATGGGAAGGAAATCTCTGAGTCTGGAAGAAGTTGGAAAAGAGAAAGGCAGCTTTTTAGACTGAGGACATCATAGACTAAGATGACAGGCTGGGTAGTGCAGGATACAAAGCAGCAATGGCATCCCGCCAGCTGAGGGACTGTAGGGCACAGAGAGCTCCATTCATAGAGTCAGCAGCAAAACCCAGGAAATGGTGGTTGAAGACAAAAAGAGTCAGGAGCAGGAGTCCAAGGAAAAACAGTTTCTGCTAAAGAAGAGTTACTAACTTCATGAATGGAGAAATTACTTAGCAGAGGGCAAAGATATAAAACATCTGGGGTCGAATCTGTCTGATGGAATGAATGAATGAAGAACATAAGTGAACACAAAAATCACACAGGGCCCGATTTTACTGAATTCAATGTCCTTCTTAACCTGATGTGCCACAATTCCCATTAACAAGCAGCATATAGCCTTTGAAGCAGGAATACAAATATTCAAGGTATTTCATATGGAAACTTCTGAGCCTACCATGTTATTTACTACTCTCTCTGTATGTCAGCTTCACCTTGGGTCTCAAAAATTAATTGGATTTATGGATTTGGGTCATAGTGTGCTAGAAAAAGCTTGGTCTTTTCCCACCCTGTGGGAGACTTAAGACTGGATCTAGCAATGGAGTAAGAGTGGAAAGCAGGACTTGGCCAATGGTGTGGCTGAATTTTCATCATGACATTCAGGGTGTGTCAATGAACCTCCCCTGCTTCTAAGTGGGCAGCCCATCAGTGCTTGCAAAGCTTTCTAATGAAGGTAGTAGGTATTTTCTAGGAAGAAAGGGGATAGCATCAGGATTTGCTAAGCCGCTGCTCTACAATGTTTCAGGTTAGAACCTTTCTTGGTGCAAGGTGTTACAGAAAATACCTAAGCAAAAGGTGGAATTTGTGGTTTGGGTTTGTTTGGTTTTTTTTTTTTTGTGGTTGACAGGGGAATAAGAATCTGTATCATGAGTTTTGATGCTTAGTCTTGAGAGCTGGATCATAAGAGTCATATCTTTCACCTAGGCTTGCAGGCTTGCATATCTCTCTTGATATATTCCATACATTGATTTCTAAAAAGCAGATTACTGTACAGATGGTTATTCTCTCCTAGGTGTCCTGAAATATAGATAGAAAGCAGACAAATTTGTGACTTACTTTCATAAATCCTTTCATAGGCTGGGTGCCAGATTACAGGGCAGTCTGAGGCAAAATTTCCAGGTAGCTAACTAAATTAAGGAGAAAAACATCAGGGAGACTACTAAATGCAGAGGTTTTATGTGCTACTGTGAAAGAGAAGGAACACAGGTGAGGCAGGCTGCTACATACTCTGTAACACAATGCTGATGTCACCGTGGGTGTTAGCGTTGGTCCACTGGACACAGCTTTAATAGAAATTCATGAGCTCGATCTCAGAAAATGTAAAAATCCTGAGACTGATTCCTCCAATGTTATTATTTTACATGGTAAAAAAATATAATTTTTATGGTTGTTTATTGAATAAAAACTTAAATCAGAAAATTATTATCTAAAACTTGATATCAGTGGTTTTGGTGGTTTTTTTGTGTTGTTTGTTTGTTTTGTTGTTTGTTGTTTTTTTTTTTTTTTTTTTTTTTTTTTTTTTTTTACAATGAGGGTGGTGAAACACTGGAACAGGTGGTTGCCCAGCGAGGTGGTAGGTGCCCTATCCCTGGAAGTGTTCAAGGCCAGGCTGGATGGGACTCTGAGCAACCTAGTCCAGTGGAAGGTTTGCCTGCTCATTGCAGGGGCAGTTGGACTAGGAGACCTTTAATGGTCCCTTCCACCCCAAACTATTCTATGATTCTATATGAAATTAGCCAAGAATTAAATTAAACGGGAAGCACCATATTCTTAATTATTTCATTGGTTTTAATATGTCTTTTTGTAACAGTTTATGGCTGGTGTATGCTTCTTACAGTAGATTCTTATGGAACAATTAGTTTTTACAACTATGGCTACTATGTAAAGCTCATTCTTACAGTTTTCTCAATACATTATAACTTTAATTTTCCAGCTCATCAGCGGTCATCAGTTACCACCCAGTAACCTGTCGAAGACTAACAAAGCTGACCCTTTAGTGCAGATAGAAATTTACGGTGTGCCGGAAGATCAAGCGAAAAAAAAATCTAGTGTTATAAAGAGCAATGGTGAGCATCAGTCTTATTCTCTTGACTGTGAACAAAGCACAATAATATTTTATAAGGAAGTACCACTTTTTCATCCCAATAAGTTGTTATGTACTTAGAGACTGCAATTATTTCTCTCTAGAGTAGGATCTTCTGGCACAGAATCTGTAGCAGAAGTTCATGCTATGTGCCATTTTTGTAGACTAGTAGGACCCTGGATGGCAGCTCAGCCCCACATAGCTACTTGCTCATTCTCCCTCAGTGGGAGAAGGGAGAGAGTTGGAAGTGCAAAAGGGAGAAAACTCTTGGGTTGTGATAAAGACACTTTAATAGGTAATGCAAAAGCTGCGTGTGCAAGCAGAGGGAAATAAAGAATGCGTTCACTGCTTCCTATTGGCAGGCAGGTGCTCAGCCATCTCCAGGAAAGTAGGGCTTCGTCATGTGTTATGGGTACTTGGGAAGACAGACACTGTAACTCTGAAAGTCTTCCCTTCCTCCTTTCCCCCAGCTTTTTTATGCTGAACATGATGTTATATGGCTCAGGGTACCCCTAGGGTCCATTGGGGTCCCAGCTGTGTCTCCTCCCAACTTCTTATGTACCCCAGCCTCCTCGCTGGGATGGGGAGGAGGGGGTTGCAGCATGAGAAAGAGAGAAGTCCTTGACTCTGTGTGAGCTCAGCTCAGCGATAGCTAAAAGATTGGTGTGTTATCAACAGTGTTTTGGTCACAAATCCAAAACATAACACCATAGGGGTTGATAGGAAAAAAATTAACCCTATCCCAGACAAACCCAGTACACTAATTGGTAAATTTAAAGACATTTTTTTCTGAAGAAATTTCTGTGACTTCTTCACTTTTACTTCATATGAAGTTTCTAGTAGGACTAGTCCCTTAATTGCTTAACAGGTGAAGTGTGTACTCTTCGTAGTTGTCTTTGAGCATTCCCTCACCTTTATCATACAGATCTTCTTGATGTCTCAGACTAAAAGTTCCCTGTGATCTCCCTTCTTCTGTGCCTCTGCCTTCTATTTTTCCTTTTTCCTTTTTGTAGATGTCTGTTGTTTTAAATTGGCCCCTGAATTTCTTTTCTCTCTGTATGAACATTGCTCAAGACAAAGCACCCCCCCTCCTGTTCCACATCCTCTTCTTGTATTTTTAGTCAAGTGATCGCTTTCCTATCTTAATGTATTTAGCTCCTACCTCATTTCCAACACTGTGAAAGGAGAAGCTTTAGCAAAACTGCGAAATTGGTATGGCTATAGGAAAAATTTAAGTTGAGCAGAGGGTCTTTAACCTGGCGATCGCTGTCCCATTTTGCTCTCTTCTGAGAGACAACACCAACTTTCTTAGGCTTTTGGTTTACATTATTACGTAGTTAATACATGACAAATCCTTAGAAGGGGCTGGCCTGCATACTGTAGGGAAGTCCCAAGTTCGCTCTGTTTGCTTCCTTCTGAGAGCTTCCCTCTGACAGTTTTAACTTAATAATCTATACAAAAGATGATGTGACCTATATACCACTGCAGTCAGTGGGAGTCTCATTATTTAAATGGGCACAGAAATCTAGGGAAAAAGAACAAATCTTTACCAGTTCAGACTAGCGATAGCATATAGAATAATTCAGATATTAAGAAGAAAAAATGAAATGGTATTCTGATACTATGTATTTTCTTTTTTCGTTAGCTTTGAGCCCTAGATGGGATGAAACTTTCTCTTTTACTGTCCAAGTTCCAGAACTGGCATTGATACGCTTCTGTGTGGAGGATGAGATATCTCTGGTTGCAAATGAATTCCTTGGTCAATACACTTTACCACTGCTGAGCCTGAGTAAAGGTAATATTTTTGTGAGCCATCTATAACAGCTCAAAAAAATCTACATCATTCCAGGTTTTTATCGTTAATGTAGTATTGACAAAGTACAGCATTATATTTATTTCCTAAAGGGGAATTGTACAACCATACCTAAAAATGGCACTCTAAGTCATTGTAGTCTCTGAATGTAAATCCACAGTATAGAAATCAAAAGAATATTAATGACAGATAATTATTCCTACTGCAGTATTCCATTCTAGATAGAAACTGCTCAGATGGTATTTTTAACTCATTATAATAGCAAACAGAGTTTTGTGCATTTTCTACTCAAGCTCAAAATCCAATACAAGCCAGATTAAAACAAAATGAAAAAAACCCCAAAACCTCAGGTAACCTATCTGCAACTTTTCAGAGTGGAAAATGAAGAATATAAATTAAGCAAAATATTTATGGCATTTTTCTTAGTAGTGTTTCTTTTACTACATCAATATAGCTTCTGAAATTTTGCATGATTAATAGGCTGCACATAAAGAGCAGACACAGAAGTCAGTAGGCCAAGGAGAAAGGCTTATGTGAAATGGCTGTTTACTATATTGAATTTCCAAAGCTGTTTCTGACAAAACAAACAAACAACATTTATTAGTGAATGAAGATGCGAAGGCAAAAGGTTGGGCAATGTGCCTTTTTATTAAGCTTAACAGGGTTTTTAATGGCTTTTTCTTTCCAGGTTCTGAAGTCATAAAGCTGTTTGTGAATCTTAGCTGAGGTTGAGGAGTTACACAAGAACAAAGACATTCCTCTTAAAGCACACTTGCTTTTCTCCAACATGAATTTTTACACCGATCACCTTTTACTTTCCTTTCATTTATATATTTCAGGATAATGAAAAAAACCACAAACTCCTGACAACTCACGATGTCTGAGACAAATTTAAATAGCAGACACTAAACCTTACATACGCTCGTAAAATCATCGATTTCTTTTTTTGTTGTTGTTGTACAGTTTTTCAGTGTGTCTCTAATGTGCCTGTATGATTAATTTCAGTCACAAATTGGGGATTCATATTTTGGAAAAGTAAAAGCATGCAGATTCTACAGGAAAGCTTTTAAGTGGAGTAATTAAAAATGCTAGGAAATGAGTGTAGGTACAAAAGCTATAAACACTGCCAAACACATTGCACCAACACCCACTTAATGTAAAAAATGCAAGATGCCATCAAGATGCTCAGAGGCATAAATGAAATGCTAAGAGATGAACTGACAGATAATATCAAAGTTTATTGCAGTGCTTAACATTGAGACCTCTGGATTCCAGATCTGGAACCATGGTTTTGCTTTAGGGGCCTAAGCACCCTGAATAGTGAAAGGGGAAAACAATGTGTCTTGCAGAGAGAGTCACAACAGTCTAGATTTCTTAGGAAAGAACTGTCTAAACCATGCTGAAGAGTGAGTTAGGATTTAAATCTTACTCTTCACAGTTGCAATTGCTTTAATCTGCACTACAGGACTATCCCTCCTTCCCTAGGATTCATAACCCTGAGGTGTCCCTGAGAGCAAGTTGCTTCCAAAAGCTGAGCAGTGATTACATCTTTTTTTTTTTTTCTTTGACAGGCAGTGGGACAAAGTTGTGCCATTGCCACCCTCTCCTGCGTTATCTCTTGAAAGGATTCAAATGTATATCATCACTGCCTGCCTTTCCCCAGCAGCAGCCTCCCACCTCAGTTGTAGATTACACTGGGGAAGAATGCCTGCTGCCCACCTGTAGCAGTGATGCAATGATTAAGTAGGTATACTCAGAGGGGCTGAAGGTGAGAATAATTCCCTACCTGGGTGGTTAAGGGCAAGAGGAGGGGGGTACTTGGTTACAGTCCCTGTCCCAACAAGTCTGCCCTGTAGAACACTAACACAGGACAGGAATTCAATTATTACTGCTGTTATCACTGGATCAATGAATAGTTAATTATTTCATACAAATTGGAACAATTTCAATAAAAAAGAAGTTTTACTTGTCTCAGGACGCTTTGTAGGCTATTCTGTAGGTAGGGGCTAGAACACAATCTTTAGAAATGAGTCTCAGTCCCTGAAGTGTATCTTTGGATAGGAAATAAACCAAGTCTTCCACATACTGTGTGCATGCTGTAAAAGTTGATCTCGGATGCATATTGCCTGGAGTCAGCTTTAACATCTGCTGTCCAGAAGCTGAACTTTAGATGCCAGGTGAACTTTTATGTTATATAAAAGAATCAAGAAGATCCAAACCCAAATAAATGAGGCTCCCAAAGACTACGCACACGTGCAGATGCACCTAAAGAAAGATTTTTGAAAACTGCAGTTCTGAACATAGATACTTAACAGATAGATACTTAAATAAATGCAGCTATATATACACAGATGAAAGAATATTTTTTTAATCAAAGTGACATTGTTTATTATTATGAAATAATGGACATTTACAGTCATATAAAGCAATACAGGTTTGGGGTTTTGGATAGGGGATTGTTTTGTTTTGCAAGCAGGTAAGTTTGAAGTTGAGTACTATAGCTTCTCCAAATGCTTCAACAACCAGATGAACTTGTAGTTTCTAGGCGTGCTGGGAATCACTCATATGTAAAAAGAGATCTTAACAGAGTTACTTAAGATGTCATAGTAGAAGATCTTACACTATGCTTTTTTTTTTTTTTTTTCCTGCCTCAGCCGGACAGTGCATTACTGCTGCAATACTATTCTTTCTTCCCTAAGGCACTATCACTGTTGATTCACAAGTTATTTAATTTGCTATCAGAACAATGCGTACAGCGCATAACACCTTTGGATGTTAAAATGTATGTTTTCCCCATGCTTAAATATCATTGGGCTGAAAGTCTTCAGTTTGAAAAAACACCACATTCTGAAAGACACTGGAGTTTTTCACTCTGTGTCCAAAAATGCCAGAATTAAAATACTGTATATGTAGAGGAGAAAACCAATAGAAATGGGATTTGGGTTCTGTATCATTTCAGTTTATTTTAAAGAGTTATTTAGAGAATCAGAAGTTATGCTTTATTTGCATAGTAGATCATAAAACCACTCCATCATAATCTTTGTGTTTGTGTTTAATGCACTAATAAAGTGTCATTGTATTTATAGGTTACCGTAACGTTCCCCTGTTGTCCAAAGATGGTGGCAATCTTGAACCTGCATCACTGTTTGTTCATATCTGGTACTATTAATGATACCCTGCAGTAGCAGTTCTGGAGGATCACACCCTGCTCAATAAAGCAACGTCACTAGGCTTGCAACAACCCAGTGGTCTGTTTTCCAGAGCGGCATGTTCTCAATGATTTTGTTAAACTAATGGGACTTCTTGTGTGAGTAAATGGTATCCTGAATAAGTAATGGTTACTGACATTGGCCCTACCATTACTTAGAACTAATTCATAAAGACTGATTTTTTTTTTGACATTTTTAAAATTCAGGTAATTTTGAAATTATGATTCATTACTTTGTGAGAATAATAGTCTAATATTTATGATGTGAGACTGCAAAATTATAAGCATATTACATTGACATTTTTATTTGTATTGAACAAAATTTCTTACCATTGTATCTTTCCAAGGGAACAGGAAAAATTACACACACAACGTAAATTTTTAATAACAGCAGCTTCTGATTGGGCTATAACTTTTTAATGTCCACTGTAATTTTGCTACCTGAAAAAATAGTTTTGAGAAAAAACCCAGCTCTTAAAATGATCAGATGATAATATTGCTACCTTTTCTTAGCCTAGTCTTGAACATCCTGCTGCTAAAGAAAGGCAAATACTTCACAGACTGATTTGTAAAGGGCTAAGTTCCTCATAGCAGCAGGGAGCTCAGGATACATCTTCCTGTGAACTCAGGAATCACAATGCTTTGAGGTGGACTAGAAGAATTTTAGAAAAGGCAAGGGTTGATTGGGCGATTTAAGATCTCTGAGGACAACTTCTTGCCTGAGATCTTGCCCATAAGACACAATTTTCCCATCTTCCTTACAAAGCTGAGGTATTGTTGAGCTTCCACAGGACCATATCTACCCAGTTAATTGCAGACTTGTTACTCAAACATGGCTTTTTTTTTTAAAAAAAAAAAAAAAAGGATGTTATATTGATAGGTTTCTTCAACACCAAACAGTATTGCTTATGTTTGCAGACAGTTCTGACAATATTATATTTTAATGCTTTTTTTTATTTAATGCCATTTTAATGGTATTTTATCTAATGGTGCTCTAAGATGGAAAATCAGCACATGTGGTAAACAATGATTAGAAAATGTCACAGGAAATAACACTACTAGAAAATTGCATTATAGTTATAATAAGGAAATGAAGACAGTAGACTAAGAAGAACCTAAAATCGATATTAAACTGTTAGGTCAGGTAATTTGATAACATTTTAAGCTGACCTCAATGTGTTTTCTGTGCTTGAGTGACAGGTCACTTGATTCTTTACCCAGGAGAGCCTAGAATCTAAAATGTTAGACTTACTGATCTTTGTAGTGATCATATCTGTATGCTAGCCAATATACCTTTCATGTGGTAAATATTTTATAGCTTTTTTCAGCTCTGAAGTATACTACTAATATTAATATTCAAGCAGAGCTCCCCCCACCTCCCCTTACTGAGGAAGAGTTTAATTTCCCCAGGCAATCTGGTGTATCTATTCTCAGATAAAAACTGACCAAGTGACATAGTCAATTGGTTTGATGCTGAGGAAAAACTCCAGCTTATTTAGTTTCCTAAATAACGCTCCTAGTCCCACTTCAGGAGCTTTATACAACATTACCTTCTGAAGACTGATTTGTGAGTGTCCTTTGGGAGAAGGTGGCAATTATCTTCAGCTTCTGGCATTATTATCCCTCTGTTGACCACTTTTCCACCTGGTAGGACAATTGTCAGACCTACTTAGTATATGGTAACTTAAAATTTTACAGCATATCAGATCACAAATCAACACATCTCCTGTGCTTTAAAAATATGTCCTTGGTCCTGGAGAGGGGTGTGTGTATATGTGTGTATAGATATATACACATCAGCTATGTGTGTGTAACAGGCAGGCAATAACGGACAGTTCATTATGGCTGCTCACATGCTAAATGTTTAAAGATGTGCTTAAGTGCTTCCTCAATTTAGGTAAAAATGCTTTGAAGAACAGAGTCCGTAATTAGACTCAGTGAACTCAAAGGAACCACTCACGTTCATTGTTTAGTATGTATATATACATTTTATAGCCCTGAGGTCAATGCATGTATTGACTTGATTACCTTACGCAGCATAACAGTGCAATGTGGTAAGACTGGTGAACAAAGATTCCGTGTAGCATGATCTTAAATAAATACCACACTGAAAGCTCACATTCAATATGTTTTATTTATTTGTGAATATCAGCTTTTCCCTCCTCCTTTCTCCTCACAAATCACCAGTTATATCTGCTTCTTGGATGTCAGAATAAAAGAAACAATGACATATCTTATTGACAAATTAATATCCTGGATTGAATGCTACATTATATAAAAAGTTAAAAGCACACCAACATACACTGCACAAAATGTATAAAGTGCAAAGCTTTTAAGCTCTTTTTTAAAATAAGGTATTGATTGTATAAGATTTAACATGAAATTTGCTAGACATCTGAAATGTATTGGCAGCCAGGGAACCATTCCATGGTTCTCTGGTGAAATCATCATGTGCAGTGGGGTCATAGCAGATGCTGATAAATTACACCATTATCAGCATTGTTTCAACACAGTCAGTGGAATTAATGGGCAAAGAATTAGGCCCCACACTTTGATGTGTACAGAATTTAGTATTTTTACAGTACTATTTAATATGAACAAACCAAAAATCTTTATTGCCATCGCAAGAATTCCCTGCATGCTGCTACAAGTTCTTAGCATGTGATTTCTTAAACTCATACTGAGAGGAATCTGTTGCAGGAAGATGGTAGCAATTTTAAGACAACAGCCTTATGATTGGAAATGTTAAGGTGTGTGATCAGCAGACGACTGCATATTCTCAAGGGCAACTGAGACAAAATGTACCGTGGGGAAATGGGATAAAGAAACATTAGTGGATAAATAATTGAATTAGCTTAGACAACATTTAAATTATACTGTTTCCCAGTGGATACCACTTTTCTTCATTTAACTGGACACTGCTCAGTTGAATGTTAACAGCTCCCACAAATGTTCCTTTGCTTTTCACAACAAGCTTCAGTATACGGCCTTTGAGCTCTGTGACTTTGTCATACACAACCTGAAATAATATACAGTGAAACAGAAAAAAACATATGAATTTGTGAATCTATTTGATAGGCAAAACACTTCTATACAGCATTCAGGATGATGCTTACAACTTTGTAATAATTGCTTTAAACTGCCCTCCAGAATTATAAACTACTAGTCACAAGCCAAATTCACTTCACTTAGTGAATTTACCTCAGAAATATATTTGACCTTATGTAGTTTATATAAAAGTGATTCTGCCAGTTTAGGCTTGTGAAATCTGATTACCAAGCATTTGTAAATAAATCTGAAACTTGTGTTGCACAATGCTTGAGAAAAAAACCAGGTACATATAATTTTCCCCATGAAAATTGAAAAATCTAACTTAAGCAGAGGTTTGAACTCAATGGGAGGAAATATCAGATCCTTCGTGAACTTCACCAGGGAATGATAATATGGTTGAATTTCTGGAGGAGAGGTTCAGATGGAGGGTACTCATCATAGGCATAAGATAGGTAATTCTGTAAAAGTGTAGGTTATTATAATTTTAAAATATCTTTCCATAGCAGATAATTTGATAAACGGTATTGCAAAAATCAGGAAAAAACCCAGGAAAACAGTTTTGATGTCAATTTTTTTAACCTATGTATATTGTATTTGTTACATGTTCCTTAGTAGTACCTTAAAGCAACTTTATGTTGCATTGATATGTCTTATAAAGTTGTATCACATCAATGCACAGTATCTCGGAATTTTTTCTCAGTACTGTACCTGTGATTAAATCTTGTGCTACATACCAGAATTAAAAAAGATCAAGCCAAAGCAAAATAAAATTTTCTTCTAATCAAGACTTCCGTAAAGTTTCATAGCTGTTCTAGATCCAACAAACCCACACCTTAAAAGAGATAATTATTTTCCTTTGAAAATTGTCTGTATAAATTTTACTATTTCAATATAAATAATTTTACGCATGATTCTGGATGCTAACTGTATTCAAATGTGCCTATTATAAAACACTTACATTTTTTAATGGAATCATCAAATATTAAACATGACAGAAAGCTCAGCCCACTTGGTAGAAGTTGTAGATGTGGAACATCTCTGAGATTGGACCCAATTTAGCGGGTGGAACTTTGTAAATTTGGATCTTTCTGTTACTCAAGAAGTGCTGTTAATAGTTCTCAAATTAAATGAGACAGCTTGCTTAGTATGTCTTTAGAAGATTACTAAAACCTATAGCTTTTAAAATATCCTTGAAATTATCTTAATACTATGAGAACACAGAGACGTTAATTATGAAATGTTAATGGTCTATGCTCTGAGTTTAAAAAAAAAAATATGGAGTGATAGGCTAACAAGAATGAGCTGCATTCAGAACAGATTCCTATGTTTCAGTCTCTGCATTAATCAAAAACTACCGAGTGAACTGCATGTGGGTTGATAAAACGTGAAAGAATGCTCTCAGCTAGTTTCAGGCCTGAAAGGTAAGCTTTGTTAAGAGGAGTACATTTAATCTAAAATTTGTACGGCTGGAAATGTTTTTGCTATTTTAGTTGCACTGGAAAATGCTTTAAATTTTAATCTCTCTGTGCAGTCTAAAAAGCAAACGCAGTGACATGCTGTCACTTCAGGAGAATGGGAAAGTGAAACTGCCTAAAAGGCGTTTGCTGTACAACCTGCTTGGATTTACTGTGCAATCTGAATGCAGTCTATACATATGGCACTGCTGAGGAAAAGAGAAGTCAGGCTGAGCCCCCTCTAGCTTGGATCTCTGCAGGTTGGACAGCCGAGTCCTCTCTGTACCTCCAGCTATAAGAAGCAGAAATGGCCATGGGAGTCGTCCTTCAGGCAGGGATAGAGTTTATAAAGGCTCAGTCCCAGCAATGTTCCTCACGCTGAGTGGCAACAGAAAGGTGCTTCTGAACTTCACGGGTGGACCCAGGAGGCAAAAAATTGTTGGTTCTCCCAGACAACCCTAGCTGGCCTCAGCTGCCCACTCTGTGGGACCACAGAGTGATTCTGCCTGCGCGGCAAGCTGCAGGGATGTCGCAGCGAGCGTCACACAGAGAGGACAGCAGGCTACCCTGGGGGGCAGCACCAACAGACAGGGCACCGAGCTCTCTGGTGTAGGGGGGTAATCGGTGCTGTGGGGATGAACAGCCTCTGTCACAGGTTGGGGGGGAAGAAAAACTGTCCCACTCCCTCTTTTTAAGTGGCTTTACCAGAAGCATCTTACCAGGGAGAAACATTTCCCTTTCCATTTAGAAACCTTTGGAAATCATAGTTTGGAACAGCTGTCATGAAAGTCACTCTTGGTGCTTTTCGGTTTTGTTGTTTGCTGTGCCTATTTCACCAAATTGTATGTGAAATAAAAATTCCCCAGTGGCTTCTCTCCACCAAAATCAAAGTGAAATGATGAAGAAAACCCCAAAAGCAAGGACAGGGACAGTAAGCAATAATATAATTTAAAATAAATCTATGATTTGATTACTGAAGTGATACTAACATCACTGTAGAAAGGTGCCTTGTTTCTTTGCCAATACATTAAAGATATCATCTTCAGCTGTGCTTTAAATCACAAAAAAATGTACGAAAATTTTAAGAGCTAAGAAATCTTCAGTACGGTGGATCACAACAGGTGTGAACTGGGGTAATGAACAACTTTCAATCTTTGGACAAAAAGAGGCTTTGAGCAATGAAAGACCTTACGGTGCAGGGTGGGTGGTTTTCAAATGATCCCAGCAAACTGTTTCTAAAATGGTATTGCAAATTCAGCTGGAGCAAGGTATATAACATCAGGATGTAGGGACAGAAGAAAAGTCTGAAGATAGCTGAATTAGTATGTGGATAAAACAAATGCCACTTGCTGGAATTTCATAATCAGAACAGTTAAATCCTGAAATGATTGTGTAGTAAGAATATTTGCCTCCCATTTATACAGCTAGATCAAACGGAGGTGAGTTATACATGGCCATGCAGCAAATCAGTGGGGCAGTTAGGGATGGAATTCAAGTATTCCTGGCTCCAGAAAGAGAAGCACTGTTGACCTACAGGAGTCTAATGACATTTTAATTGCAAATGCGGGACAGTTGCTTCTCCTTAGGTAGCCATGGCACAGTTCCTAGATTTGCTTTTAATTGTCCAAATTAGCTTTGACGCAAAGTGCTGGAGGGAGCGGCTGGGGCTCCTGGTACAGTTCCCCTCCTCCCCCTCCATCAGGCTTGCTGGGACTATGCTGGTTGCTGCAGGCCAGCGTCCCCTCTGCTCCGAGGGTAACTGCAGTAACACCAACAGACTGGTGGGGCCCAGGTATATTTGCTCACATTTGGCTGCACCCCAAGAGCAGGATGGAGAGAGTTCCCTCTCGTTCTGGCTTCATTATGGCAATGCACCCTCTGCTTTGGCTGGGAGGTTTGCTCATTTCACGGGTGCGCGTACACGCAGGCACTCAAGAGACAAACTGAGGGCAAGTGAGACCTTGAAGCATGTCTCAGGGCAAATGCTACACATATGAGCAAGACCCCACTGCAGTTGGTTCTGGTCATTGCGACTTTTCTTGGCAAGAGTTTAAACTTAAATCATTCAGATTTATTTTCAATTTTTTTACTTACTTTGTTTTCACTAAACTACTCTGGAACCTCCTGAGTAAGTCTTATTTATTCCTAACAGTGGTCTATAAGCAGATATGTTATTCTTTTTACACCGCATTTCATTTTTATGCGTTCTTTCTCCTCTTCTTCTCAACCATCATTTTTTTAATGCACTGTTATACCAGCGTAAATGCAACAACCTCCAAAAAACAAATAAAGGAACAAGAGAAAAAAGGAGCGCTTGTTAAAAGCAGCTCTAAAACATTTGGCATAGTTCATTCTATTGTCAGCCCTCCTGGACTTTCACATCTTTACTCTCACACACATGAGTAAAAATCAAAAATAAAATGCACTTTTGCAAGGCTGATAATTTGCTGTAGGCAGTCATAAGCAATAAAAGTACAAAACTCAAAACAAAAATACCCAAGAGAAGAACATTTCAGAATTTTCTCATTCTCGAACACAGAGAGAAATTAATATACAGCTTCCTTCCAGCCATTTGGCTTTAATAAAAACTTATGAACTCATAAAAAAGGCTAGTACATTTCTGTACACAGCATTTTGGACAGTAACTAACTTAAAAGACAGCTGACTTATATTTTTAGTAGTTTTTCTTCCCTGGGGCAGCTTCTGCCTCAGTCTACCAGCCTTGGACAGAAAATGCATACAGAATGATATCACATATGGAAGAACAGAGCTGCTAACAGCACAAGCATCGGGTTTGAAATGTCCAAGTTCAATGGAACCATATGTCCCCACTGTGATTAGCAGTTCTTGGTGAAAAAGATTGAGCATCTGTGAAGAAGGCTGCAAGTTTCCAGTAAAGGATATTAAAGTTTTCATGGAATTTCTCTTTACAGCAGTGGAATGCTTGTTAACCACAATTAAATCTCCTCCCAGTGACTACTGTCCTATTGCAGGCAGGATTTTGGATTTTCTTGCATTCAACTTGGTCTAATAATGATTAGAAAGATAATTGTCTTCCAGTGTTGCTGGCTGGTTCTTGTCTGTATTCCATTTTGGTTACTTTATAATGAATGTTACTATACAATCATATTATATTCCTTTGCTTCCTTCAAATGTAAAGGAATTTCTTTAGACAGGTCAGTTAGACCCATTCCTCTGTCTCTTTGATGGCAAAAAAAGGGAAAGTATATAACAAAAAAGTAAAGCCTAGTTCCCTGTTATTCCACTGCAGTACCATAGGGATGGAAATCTGTCTCAGCTGTTAGCAGCAATGCTACTCGAGGAGCCTACTTACAGAAGCGCTGGAAGTCATCAGTGTAAGTAGGTAACTTTTGTAATCAAATAGATGTAGGAAAAGAAAAAGAAAAATATTAAAACCCCAAGACTTGGAAAATAGGAGATAAGGACTCTTAGTCTCAGCTGACTAACTTAAGCTTCATCATATCTTATCTATGAAACAGGGTGGAGTGGTAATATTTTCCATGCCTTCTGCTTTGAAGCCTGCTCAAAGAGCATTTGTAAATTGCTTTGAGATCTTTAGGAGATTAGTTATATGTAATAATTATAATTTCTAATCCCACCTACTGTTTGAATCTCATCTGCCCCTACAAAAAAATATAGTTTATGCCACTTCCCATTCTGTAGTAAATGCTTCTCCATGCAAATGTTTCTTTTCACCCCAGAGGAGTGAGCACTTCAGTGGTGTGTGAAGTAACTATATATGGCGGTGAATTGCTAGCATTTTGACATAAAAAGAACTTGGCTATTTATTATTGTGTTATCATTTAGAACAGTGACAACCAATTTGGTTGTCTGTTTTCAATGTGAATTTGAACAACAGCATCCATTCAATTAGTACTTTTTATGTTATTGTACAAATCTGCATTCAAAACAGCCTAGGTTTTGGTGCAATGATGCTTGGTCTCATTTGGCTAATGTGTAACTGTGGTTATGGTATAAGAAAGAGCACTGTGAATAATCCAACTGCTTTCCTGAAGAGAAAGACAAAGAGACTGTTTCACTTCTGAGAAAGATGCAAAGCAGAAGATTGTCCCCATTTGTGGTTCAGCTTATGGTATGTTCCTTCTTTTCGATTGTATTCATTGCAACAGCTCTAAATGATGTATTGTTATTTTACTTCAAAAGTGGGTAAAGAAAATCAAACAAGTAAGAAATGGTGGAAGAAAGTGAATGGTACTCACAATTTCATTGTAAGTAGGGTCAGAGGTTTTTGGAGCTGTTCGTGTTTTTCTTCGACTGACCTCATAAGGATCCGGCAGAAGATAAAATTCAGCATGTGCACTTGGGGCAGAGCCATCTGGGAGGCGCTGAAAAACAAAACGATCATAAAAATGAATGCCCATGTTCTAGCAACGAAAACAAATAAAATGTACCAAATGAAATCTGGACTTTAAGCAGACACAGAAACATGTTACATTCTCAGTATTATCTTGGCTAAATTGGAGTGCTAGTGCAGTAAACAACAGGAGTTCTCAGAATTCAGCTTAATATTGAATCAGGAAGATAGAAATGAAATAATACAAGAACAAGGTAAAATTGCCTATCTTTAATATTTTACGTTCTGATGGAAAAACCCTTAAGCCTCAATCTACTTTAACTCAGCTTAATCTGATACAAAGTGTAGCCCTTCCATTTTCCAGAGCAATGCATAGAAACTGGATTCTAGCCAGTAAGCTCCTATTGATTTTAACCCCTAAATAGCAGTGCTGATGCTCGGGAGAACTGATTGTTTCTAAAGGTGTTTCATAAAGCATATTACTATAGAAGACCCAGGAGCATTTCCTGTTGCAATATGGGCAGAATAGGATTCTTATAATAACGGTCTTTCCGATCTCTCCCATCACACAGCTGCAATTTTCCAGTTCAGGTTATTGAACATTATTCCAGATATTCCATCTTATGGTAGCTACTTGAGATCAGAGCAATCTATTAACAAGGCTCAGGCATAAGTTAATACTGCTGGGTGGAGAATTTTTTGATAACTTCTGAACAGTTGTAAGGTTATTCCTAAAGAAACATTACAGTTACTCAGAAAACATATTAGTAGCATAAGAGGCTTTAAAAGAACACATAAGAAACATAATCATGAAAACCTATGGAACAGGTACCTTGCCAGCATATGTCACTTAGTGCTTACCTTATAATTAAGCAGAAACCTTTGTGTTGGTAACACAGTATACAATCAGAAAGCACAAAATGGAGCATATCAAAATATCAGTAATTTTAACCGTGTTATCAGCATTTTAGGCAGCAAGTTTACCTGACAGCTCACAGGCAATCCAGTGGCACGATGCAAATGAAAATGTAGGCAAAAAGATCTTAAAATGTTTGGAACTGATGAACACAAAGCATTACACAGAGAGTTGTATTTATATTTCCCATTGTAATTTTACCTATCTCAGAATAAAGTCATCTCTCAGATTTTGATTATTCACAGTATGTGTCTAGAAATATGGGTCTTTCTACAGGCATTATGAACAACATATCTTTGTGATAGGAGAAACCACTGGTGTCCTAGCAATAAATAACTTCTCTATTGGGAAGAAAAACAGTGCTTGTGTGTGTGAGCAACCACTTCTTGCACAACAAATCTCTGGTTTTTGTTATCTGAAATGATCCTTCAAGGCAAATGATGTGGTCAACTGCAAAGCTTATTATTGCTATCGTTAACGCTATACAGCATCAAGATGCACTACTGAAATCACTACATGTTGTCAGCACTATGTGAATGATTAATGTTACTATTGCTAAGCTCCCCAAAGTACATCTTATTTAAAATATACATGGGATTTAGGTAGATGGGATTCAACAGCCAAAAGAAGAATGTCGTTAAATGGCAGTGAAAATAACAAGTGTTTTCCTAGGACAAAGTACCATATTGTTAATGCAGGATTTATAATTTACACTGTCCATTTGAAAGGCCATCTCTATTGATCTAGGACTACACTAAAACGTCAATCTAGGATTACAAATAACAGTAAATTGAACAGTCTCTTAAAAATAAGGACAGAGAAAGAAATATAGCCTTAAATACCAGTCCAAGCAATGAGGATCCTAGCTATAATCAAGCTCTTCCCTTCTCAATTAATAGATAAGCATCCCTGTAACTCGAAGGTCAACAGATTTTAGTTGTTTCAGACAAAAAAAGGGAATGTGGTTAAAAAAAAAAAGGCGGGGTGGTGTGTCATTGTTGAAGACGACATTATCAGCAAAACTGCCAAGACCCAGCACAGTGATCTTCACTATCTCAAGCATGGAAATACAGTACAGGGAGAGTCCTGTAAAATGTCAAGCTTTATAAATCATCCCAGCAGTGTATTGCCCAGCCAGGGACCATGTCAGAGCTGATTTTGAAAGCTAAGGTCAGCAGCAGCTGCAAAGGGCACTGGGCTGAGGAGCCCAGACGGTAGGTGACGGGCTGCAAAAGTAACAGAGAGGACGGCTGCATCCATCCAGTTCTGCTCCTCTTTGAGATGCCCAGATAGGCCAGGGTGCAGTCACAAGTGCTGTGCCCTGCTGCGCACCTCAGGACAGCAAAGGCACAGATCCCAGCAGTGTCCTTTGCTTTTGAAACAGGCTCAGTCTGACATTCACCTGCCCAGGAAAGAATCCAAGCTGATTGCTGTGTGATTGTTTCACCGGACCCGGGTATCCAGAAGCGCATGCGAAGAATCAAAAAAAAAGTCAGCTAAAATTGTCACTATGCCTTTGAGTTGCTCCTTGCACCCTGCTAGCAGTGCTGGCACATTACCTAGCCTTCAGCCAACTAACCTTCCTCCATCAGCCGACTCCTCCCAAAATCTAAGGCAGGCATTTTGCAGTAGTGCTGTGACCATGTGAAAGATGGACAGAAAACTACTTCCTCACTGTCCCTTTGAATGTAGCTAAATATGTGCTGAAAGAGGTGAGTGGGAGGAGAGGGTCAAGAGAGAAAATAAAAAAGAGAATACTTTACCGATTCAGAAAAGAGAACTCAAGGCAGAGCAGTTGCTCTGGGATCTTTCAGAACTAAAACAAAGCCAGTTTTCACGAATAGTAGCAGTCAGCGGCCAGACTGTTACAGGTAATTTAAACAGCAGCCACCTGAATTCCAACTAGAGATCTCAGTTCTGGTTGTTGGGTGCTCGTGTTTTTCCTCGCTCTGCTTTACAGATACCATTTTCCCACTTCATCTTCCCTTGCTGAGGAAAGGCAAGCAGGCCACTCCAATTTCCACAGTTGTCCCAATTCTCCATCTTCAGTGGCACTGTTTTGCCATCAAGCAATGAAAAAGCTTCAGCTGAGCACTCTTCAAGCCAGATCACATCTTCCACCGCTCAGCTGCCCTCCCCTGCCTCCTGTTATGACACAACGCATCTAACAAGGGTGTCTGACTGTCAAAAAGGTCCTGTCCCACTGCACACTGATCATTCAAAACTACAGATTAAGAGCAGGTATAAATCAGTCATGGCTTTGCAAGAGCAGAGTATGGGTAGCTCGTGTGATGAGTTTATGCTGGCTTCTCTCTTGATTGGCACAATAGTTGAATCTTTCCATGGGAAGAGCCTGCTCACCAACGGATTTCTTGAGACAAGACTTGCTTTCGTTGTGGAAGGAGCTGTACTTTCTTAGACGCTCCCTAGCAAGGACAAAGAGGGATCTTGGCAGTTTGACAATCACAGTGTGAAAACAAGAGCAGTATTAACGTAGCAGGACTATCTTTCTAAATCTAAAGTAGGTGAAATTTGAAGTAAACTGTTTTATTAAGACAACTGACATGGCAGGCAAAAATACCAATCCTTTCTTAGGCTTTCATGTATGAGTTGAGCATTTGTTTGAATAAAGGAGAATGGAGAAAACATCAGATTTTTTTTTCTTTCTAAAGATTATGTCTTCTGTCATATTATACTGTCACATTTAGTGAGCAACTGCTCAGGATTATCCTTTCACTTCTAACTTAGACTGCATTGGCACATTTATAAACTTAGGTAAACATGAAGAATATCTGACCTAAATGCCAGTCTCATTTGCACCAAAGAATATCTGTTCTGGTGGGCCCATTATAAACACAGAGTAAGATTTCATGCAGGCTTATGAGTAGTTCTGAAATCCAGCAAACCCCCCTTTGTTATTATTAATGGCTCACAAATCACTGATTTCTGTCCATAGTCCAGGCCAGAAGGAAAATCAAAGGATACCTTGGGAATGCCATTTTGCACTTCAACTACTTTGCAAAACCTTTAGAGCTTGAATGTACTTGTGATCAAGCAAACAGAAAACCCCAAAGTTTTAGATTGAATTCTATTTAATTCTGTAGTCATTTCATTAAGCCAAAAATAAAGTTTACTTTCTTTAAAAGAAGTTACTCCCAATTTAAATTACTGTCTTATATATTCAATTGTGTATGCTTGTGAATAAATTCAAGATACAAAAATCTGTAAGGCTGAAAAGGTATAAAACCAAGTTTCCAACAGAAATGCCATAGCTCTCCTTGCTGTGCCTATGGACAAAAAAAACCCAGTGATTTTGATCTGCCAATAAAAAAAAAAATTGAGTTAAATTTAGAAGCTGACTCCCTATGTTTTCTTCAAATACAAACAAGCCACGACTGAACAATTTTCTCAGAGAATGACCTGCCTACTTGACCTTGATAATGACTGATGTTTTTAAGGAAGTCAGTTACAACTGCCTGTATATATGTTTAAAAAAGCCATTTATTTTTGAAACGTTATTTTTTTCTAAAGTCAGGCAGAAGGTGATGAAGATATTTAAGAATGAAGGGGAGTGAGGCAGAGGAAATGATACTCTGGGTTTACTTCTCTCCACATCTGTAATTCAATACTGAAAAACTAATACAGACATGTATCTGTTATGGCTGTATTCCATTTTTCACTCCAATTTCATTTTCCAAAACCAAAAAAGTATTGATATTTACTTACAGAAACCCATGCAGATAGGTTGTGTCCTGTGTAATTCAATTTTAAATATACTAGCTGTAGCTGGGAAATAATGGATGAAATTCAATTAATTTTTCCACAAGAATTACATTATCCTAATGACTTTTCTCCCTTGATCATTACTAACCATCCGCAACTCTCCTTAAGGATGGATTCTTTGTTAGCATTACGAGAGGCCTACCTACTTCAAAATTTGCCATTTATTAAACTATGCAATTTAGTAACCAATATGAATATTGGGCCTTACTCTCATGAATTTTAAATAAAGTTTTATGATTTTTAAAAAATGCACTTTAGGGATAATTTATTGTGAAGCTTTTTAAAACTCACCTCTTCCTAAGTGACATCAAATTTTCTTTTTAGGTGACTATTGCCTCAAATTTAAATTGTCATCAGTTTCTCTTAGTGTTAGACATGCAGGTATTTTTCCACTTTTTGTCCTAGAGTGAAACAGATTGATGGCTCCTGAACATTTGATAGTTCCAGCTGCTGTTCTCTTTTTCCCATTTTTCATTTTCAACAATCTTGACAAAAAAAAAAAAAGATCAAAGATAACTTGTATTAACTAATGCCACCTTTCTTCCTCTATTAATAATTTCCTTTCTTCCCCCAAAATTAATTTCCCAGACATTTTAAAATCTCAGTTGCTTTCTTCCCCTTCTTCAATGAAAAAAAGAATTCCAGGCTTTAGAAAGGCTTCCATCTCAGCTACTGCCTCCAAGTAAAATAATAAAAAAAAGTTCGCTCTGCCCAGCAGCTCTAACTCTCAGTTTTCCTATCCTTTACCTTCATCTTGTGTTTTTCTCTTACATGCACTGCTATGAGAATTTATCTTCTACATGGCGAAGAAAGGACTACAAAATATTCCTTCATGTTTAATATTAAGATATTCTTATGTGTTTAAAAATCATATCACTATATCAAATGGTTAGAAAAACCTTCAGAGCTACAAAGCAAAATGTTTATATATTAAGTATAGACATGAGGCAGATTTGATTATTATCCAATAATGAGGGATTAGGAAAAAATCCACAGAAGAAAGCAGCCTTGCACCGCAGTAACCTGTATAAATTACTAGCTGCCTCTTGACTAAATTAAAACTAGTAAGAAATGTGGAAAAGCCATCACTGCTGCTACATTGTCTCACTTTCTCTGAGTCCATGTGTAACTTAGCAGAGAAAGGCTAAACCCTGTCTTTGTAAGCTGCAGCTTAATTAACAAATGCAGCCTTTGCCTTAGAAAAAGATAACAACCTCTGGGCTAACTCTAAATTTAAAGAGCTGAGAAAATAATCAGCACTAAGACAATGATATTACAAAGCAAGAGATTCCTTCAAAAACAGATTAATAAGATACATAAACCTTCAGGACAAATGGGATTGCTGTGTGAACGGGCAGTGGTGGTGTTACTTCATAAATCCTAAGATGGGACAGATGACCATTCCTTTTTTTTCCTTTAAGCTTTGCATATCCCAAGGCACTAAACACCTCTATTCTACTCTGCTACCAAGCTTTTAGTTTTGCTTTCACAAAATATTTTCAAATTACTTCAAAGCAAATTAAAAATAAAATCACATTTGCAGTAATTAAATAATAATTACAAAAGAAGATAATCCACTATATTGCTATGCTGCACCCTGCACTGTCTGCTATTGGCAAGACAAAACAGAAAAGCAACTGGCAAAAAGTGATGGCACAAATAAGGTATTTTTTCCCAAAAAACAACTGCTTGTTTCACCTAAAATTTGAAAACATTTAACTGCTTCCCTGCAAGATAAGTTTTATTTTACTGTATTTTCTGATCCAACTTTTTTCCCCCCCTTCTCTGTGAGCAACTTCATTCCTATTTGTAACTTCTTGCCTATCTCATGCACGCATCCGGGTTTGTACATAAACAGAGAAGACACACTGTGACGGAGGTCACTGACGCAGAGGTCAATGGCAAAGCAACAAAAAAAGAAATGAACTTGATCTCAATTTAATGTAGGGAAATAAAAAGATGTGTTGTTTCAGAACAACGTATATTTTGTTTCAGGTAAGTTCTGGAAAGCATTTTTTGAGCAGGCATTTTCTACCTTTCAGAAATCTGGAAGAGTCAGTGGAGGAAGCCTGCAGATAGCTTTGTCGTTTACTATGATAAAAATGCAAAGGTACTCTATCTGCATTATAGATTTGAATCTCCAAATACAGCTTATGCACTTTGTGCAGTCCAATACCTTCAACAACCTCATCAACCTGCCTGTTCTGCATGCAGCTTGTCAGTGCACCAAATGGGCAAACAGTGTCTAATGTGGGTGCTGTTAATTCAAGGAAAACCAGTGCTTTTGTCACTGTAGTTTCTTCCAGTCCTTTCTCTCCCAAGTGAAATAAGGCTTTTTGGAAAAAAAAAAAAAGTGCAGGTTTACTAGTTTGGCTTTGTAGTAGAGTAGCAAGGACTTGTGCAGTTTAGCTGTTAATAAAAGATTGTGTGCTGCATTCCTAATGGGGAGAACTACGCTGGCAAAAATATGGTCTAGTGCTGTCCTGAGTCACAAAATCTCTAAGGAGTGAACCAACCAACACTCTCCAAGGTCTCCTGTCTGTCAAATGGGAAAAACTAACCCTCAGCCGCTGAGATGGAAGGAAAGCATCACAGTTAATGCCCTGCAACAAACACACCAGTTCTGGGCTAAATGTCAAGGTGTTGACCTATCCTGTGGCATATGTGCAGTAGGTATGTAAGTTCCTAGTAAAGTTTAAGCAGATCTCTGTAATGCTGTCAAGGAGGGAAGCCAGAAAAAGATTCAACTCATCATATTGTGGACATCTCCTGGCTTTGCTTGGTTAAATTGCCCACACATTGGTGTCTGGTGCCATTTGAGACACAGAAGATGCTTAAGATAACTGCATAAACTGTCAGATGTGACACAGGCCTTACCTGAGGTCATCCTTTTCTGCAGGGGCTTCTGGAGGCTGGGTGGAACGTGTTAGATCATATGTTTAGGAAAATGAGTTGGGATTTAAGTCTCCACTGATTGAAATGAGAGCTTGAGCATCTAGACTAGGATCCAGTTTCTAAAATACTGCTGCTTCATGTCACCTCAGATGACAAAAGGTGTGTATGGAGTTGGAAATATGACATAGGCTTTATGGGAAACTGGCACCATTCTGGAGTGGTCATTGGAGGTCAAGGAAGATACTTCATGGTATTCGAAATAGCCATGATCAGGCAACTGAATGCCATCACATCTTATATGTATGCATCTTAGTTTCAAACTGAATCCCACTCCAATTAGGCCAAGGCATACAGGCAGTGGGATTTTTGAAATGAACAAGTATTATTTGTTAAATATTTAACAAAACCAGGTGTTGGTTTTTTTCTCATGAGAAGACAGACAGTTCTGGGAAATGGGCTGGATCCCAAAAGTTTCAGGGCTTCTAAGAACTACATAAAATGCTTCTGATCTGCTTCAGTCATTTGAGAGGAAAGCCCATCTAACTGCTTGAACGAAGTAAATAAAATGAAAGCTGATACCCAGAACGTCATGAGGGTTTCTTTTCCAAGCCTTTATTTCTATAGAGCTCTGAAACCAGAATCGAACACTTTGAGAAAGGTGAAGAAAGGAAGTGACATGTAGCTTTGATGCCCTGTTTAAAAAGAGTAATTTACTGCCTTGATGATCCAGAAAAAGTTGTGTATTAGAACAGATGCAATCCCAAATGAAATAAGGAAGAGTCTCTACAACCATGTGACTACAACTGTCAGGTAAAACAGGCTCTTGCCTTTTACTGAGCATCAGCAGTAGCAGAAAAGGAAGGCTAGAATTTAGCCCCAGCAAGTAATGACAGAGCTTTGTGTGCGTTTACTACTGTTTCTGAATTAACAACAAAGAAAAAGATGTCTTAGAAATGGTTTGTGTCCCTACCCAGCTCACTCAAAGCTTAAGCCTAGCTCCCGAGCTCTAACACCCTTCAGATAACTTCACCAATGCTCAGGATTAGATTACTGGGTGCTCCACATAGCACCATGTGGGTATAAAAGAGTTACCAAGGCTGCAAATATAATATAAAAGAAGTTAACTGTAGAACCAGAAGTGCAAATATATTAAATGTACAACTTCCAGTAAAAGATTTGAGTAAGAATCACATAGACCTTTTTTTTCCAAAAGAGAAGATTGTGACAAGTTACGTTCTAGGTTCCTGAACCACATGCTGTATTACTATCTTTAAGTCATTTAAACTCCACTTTTTTGCACAGATGAAAGAACTCAAGGTTCAGTCATGCTTTAAAATTGTATTATTCTATGGATAAGCAATGTTGGTGCAGGGCACAGAATGCAGAGAGCCGATTTCATAAACAAGTCTCCGAAGCTTTTATTCCAGAATTACCATCAAGCCTGTAAAGAAGCTGAATTTGATTGCTTTCAACCTTGTATTATTCTTATGCTCGGAACATTTAATTTTCAGATTAATATTTAGCCACAAAATCTATGACACTGGCTGAGATAAGACTGATCTAGTTTGGACCCTTAGAAACATAGATCCCAGAATTATTCTCTCTTGATTAAAGCACAGGGGGAAACAAATAATTAAGATAAATCCCCATTTTGCTTCTCTTTTGAAATGACTCAGGTTTAACACCATTGCTGCCTTTTAGAGGGTATAAAAGAAAATTAGCCTTTGAGAAAAGAGACATGAGCAAATGCTCTTGTTCTGTTTCTATCTTTTTGTCACATACATATTCTTTCCTGTCCTTGCCTAGGCATGGATAGTAAATGAATATAAAAATGCAGAAAGAAATAGTGACACTGTTACCTGTGTTTTCACCATGCAGTATTTTTCTTCTCAATTTCTTAATTGGTTAAAAAAAGCCTGTATATGTCTGATCCAGACTATTTTTAATTTCTCAAATTGTACAGAGCTCCCTCTACTTTTCTTTAGACTATTCTACAGCTTGCCATCTCCCTTTGTAAGACAGCATTTCATTATATGATGCATGCAATTTATGCTCCTTAATTACCTCTCATTACTTCTACTTATGTTCTCGCTCGATGTCCTGAATAATTCCTCTTGAACCTTGCTGTCTTCTCCCTTAAATATTTGCACAATTGACTTGTGTCCTTGTTAGTCTGTTCTTAACTAAGTTAAGTTTTAGTAACAATAAATCACTCCTGAAGAATCAATCACTCCCAAGCAACCCTACTGAGAAGTGTTCTTTGAACTTGTATTCTAGTTTTAAAAAAACATCCTGAGAGAAATATTTCACTATCAAAGCCTTATAAAGATGAACTACTTTCTTTCTGCACCATGACACCAGGATCTGGCCTTTCTCATTGGCATCTCTCATAGCAACCTCATGTCTCACTATTTGCTTGTTTTATCTTCACATTACTGTAGGATATAGATCTATACCTCCCTAAGGAAATACTTCTCATTTGCCCAAGCTGGTTGTAGGGTTCTGGAAATTACTTTTAGTCTCTTGATCTTGCTCTGTCTCCACTATTGTTTTTAATGTTTTCTTCATTTGCAACCAGTGGCAAATTTAATTTATATTCACCTTCATCTCCCAGATCACTCATATTATTAAACAGAGCTCACTGTTTGTTGTTGTTGGGTTTTTTTGTTGTTTTTTTTTTTCTTTTTCAACACATATCAGCTATGTAGGGAATTACTTAAAAATTAGCAGTTAGAATTTAGAGCTGAGGCAGTACTGTGACTGTGACAGATTAAAGTGTTTAACAAGAAATAATAACACAACTTTCTGTACAACATATTTGTCAAACACCTTTCATAACAAATATGTTAGAATCCAACAGTAATCCCTGTGCCATGAGAACAGACCTCATCTCTTGCCAATTTAAACTACTGCTGAGTAGTAGTACCCTTTGTTTATAGGTGTTCAGCTA
This sequence comes from Buteo buteo, assembly GCF_964188355.1. Classification (NCBI taxonomy): domain Eukaryota; kingdom Metazoa; phylum Chordata; class Aves; order Accipitriformes; family Accipitridae; genus Buteo; species Buteo buteo. Next base: position 16,399,504 of record NC_134189.1, on the reverse strand, counting down.
ATTTTCAGTCCAAAAGAGAACATAGTCTAAGCTAATTTCCATTCATTTTTAAAGTAAAGGCATTCTTTACAAGCTAGACTTCATACAAGAGCTTTCTTTCCATGGCTTTTTATTCTGTTTTTTTTGTGCCAGTCTAGGGAGAACTCCATCTCAATGTGCTACCTCCCTCCATCAGCCAAACTGCTGATTTCATTCTGTCACCAATACTTTCTGAATAACTTTTGTTCAGCTCAGAGAGATTTTTTTCCACTTGTTTTCCATCCTTGGATGACTGACCAGGCTTGGCCTACCTATGCAACTTCTTCCCAATCCCTGTTGGCTGATCCATGGGCTGCAGTAAAGAAAGCAGGATACATTCATAACATTCTGAAAGGATAATGTGGCTTTTTATTTAATTGGCAAGCATTGCATTGCTGGCAGGTAATATATTTTCCATTTAAATCTATATAATGATTTTAATAAAGCGTAAAAGTTAGTGGGCCCATGAAAGGAACAATGGGAACCGACTAGCACTGAACAAAAATCCCAACCCCCCCTTACCCATCTCAAGCCAGAGACAAAACCCAGCAAAGGCAGGGGAGCATCTACCTGTACTGTATGTGGAACTTCCCTACAGCTGCGCACCTGCAGGCTTAGAAACAGATTTCATGCCCGTGGTTTAGGGAAAGCTTGGCTCTCACCTTTCTTCTCAAAGCATTTAAGCCATAACATCTCACAAACGTTTTTGGAAGCAATTTGTACTCGGATGGTGTAGGACACGAAATGGAAAGAGGCTGGATGTCTGTGTAAGCCTAAAGCTGCTTACTAATTCGTCACCCACATATCAGCTATCCCAGAATCATTAATCATCAAGAGTGGTACATGACAGCTTCAGAGCTTTTATAAAAGGAAAGCTGGAAGTAGTTTTGGAAAGTGCTGTAGGAGTTTTTCTTCCAGCCAATTTTCCCCCTGTAAAATTGGTTCTGAATTCATCACCCACACACGCTTTCCTGAATTCTAGTAACATTTTACATTTATTGGCATGAGGTTCAGGATAAGTTGGCTTTGTTTCTCCTCCCCACTACCCCTCAGGAGTTATTCTGTCCACAAGAAGTAATGGTCAAAAATGTTTAGCAGAGAGGACAAAGTTTAGCTGCTTATCTAGAAAAACAGGGCACGCCTGAAGTCATGGCAATGAAGTCAGCAGACAAAGCAGACTTCCTTCTGAGCCAACACTGAACCACTGTTCCCTTCTGGTTCTCTGTGAAGCAGGAAAAGAAATATATTAGCCAGCCTTTTCTGAACTTCAAAAATGGCTACTTCTTTTGGCTCTGGTGTCTTTTTGAACAGATGAGCAAGCCCAGCCGTGCAGCAGTAGGTAGCCTGGCTGTTTCTGGCTGTGCAGGACTAAGCTAGCCCATAGTCTGCTCTGTGTACGGTCTGGTACGGTCGTGATATCCCCCATTCTCTGTGTTGGTTAACGCAGATGAATGGAACTGGACTTGAGCATTTCAAGTTCAAAACCTGTGTGTCTTTCAGTTTTCATAAATTCACCTCCACAGCTTCTACACGGATCTAGAAGCCTTACATTTTTTAAGGCAGACACTCGGGCTTTCTCCCTAGCACTACCCCTGTGCTCCTGTTCCTGCCTGCTGCTGGTTTTTGGCATATTGTGCTGCCACAACTGAACTGTTTTTGTTCTTAGCTAACAAGTCCTTTCACATGCCAAAACAAACCTCCCCCAGGGTTCCTGTATCTTCCTTCTAAGACCACTTGGTGTACTTTGCCAGCTACTGTGCTCCTGTGTTTGTAGAATAAGCCTGCCCTGTCTCATCCCCTCTTGCTGCCGTGTCCTCCATGACTTAAAGCTCTCTCCATATAACCTCTCCAGTGTTCTTCCCTCCACAAAGGTTTCCTTCTAGCCCAGCTTCACTATTATTAAGGCAATATTGCCTTTTCTGCCTATGCATAAAGTGCCCAGTGCACTGTCTGCATTTGAGTGGAGCAAGTAATGCCCCAAGAGGCTGACTTAAAATTATACACTATGTATATTCAGAAAACTGCATTTTATTAGCATCAAGGCTTTTGTGTCTTTGAAAATTGGATTTAAAGTTTTTTTCTTCAGCAGTCACAGTGATGCCATTCAAATCGTAAATAGAAGTAGTGAGTCTGATGTGAGTCACCTGACTTATGGTTCAAATAAAACTATGAATTGCTGAGAAAAATTTTGAGACTGAAACATCGTTAGTATCTTAAAAATATCTATTTAACAGAACTCATCTTCATTGTGCACACACAGTCTTAAACCACAGACAACCATTTGCAACCAGTCTTACATCTCTCTGTTCAAACAGTTTCTCCATCTGCATTGCTAGTCTAGATGCAAGTATTTTCTCAGTGAAAAAATATAGCTTGTGCTCTACACAAGGTTATATTAGATTAATGGTCCTTTCCAGTTGCAAAATCCATAAGACTGTTCTCCATTGTTGGTCTTTGAAGCAATTTTGATAGAGTTTTATTCAAGCAGGACTGGCTTTCGTAACACATGACTGAAATATTGATGAGAGGACATCCTGAAGCAGATCTAGGGATGACTGACTTGTACAACTGCAGCAGATTTGGCACATGTGGATGCATCAGATCAAAAGTACCCGTACTGTGGAGTCCATGCATGCACCCAGATAAGACAGTCCTCTGGCAAGTTGACACCAGACAAATGCTCTCTCAATTGCTATAGCGTTTTTTTTGTCTATGACATCGCACATGAATGGGTTAGCTTCATGAAAAACACCTGCAAAGCTATAGCATTGCACTATTTTGACTTTGTCCTTTAAAAAAAACTATGTGACACTTGACAATGGCTATAAACAGCACCATCTCCTTAGGGATTCTCTTGTGCATTGTATATTAATATAGGATTTGCACGGCAGGATCTAGATCTCCTATTAAAATCCCTAGCAGTAAATCCACACAAATACTAAATAAAATTTATTTACATGGATCAAAAGCCTCTATCACAATTCCTGTCAGTTTTGTGAAGCTACATTTGGGATTAATTTGACCCACTACAATTATTTTTACATCTGAACACATCATAAAATCTCTATAAAGAGATAAATTAAATGGGGAAGAGCAACACAAAAATTATTTACTATAAATTATGAAATAAAACAAGATGGCAGAGTAATCTCTGCACAGATGAACCACTAAAATATAATTAGTGAGACTCAGCAAAAGACTGAATATACCTGAAATAGCTTTAACATGTCTTGAATAAGATATGATCTTGGCATACGTTTAAAACTCCTGTTCAGCTCAACTTAAAAAAAAAAAAAGGCAAAGGAAAGGAAAAAGAAAAGAGAGCATGTCAGAGAGATTGATCTATATGACTGGAAAGCTGAGAAGATTATTAATGGGATAAAGAACCTTTCTGTTACAAGTTACTAGTTTGAAGGCGGTCCAGTATTACAGTTCCCCAAAGCACTACTATTTCATATTTCAGATCAGATGATGATGGATGGATTGCCAGATGGAAGGAAGGAATCAGAAGCCCAGGATTTAAAAACGTGAATGCCTAAGTTAGGCTGCTAAAACAATGACCTTATTTTCAAGTTATGAATCATTGCTAGTCTTACTGAATTGGACTCCTAAGACTTCTCTGCAAACTCACTAAAATGAATTTAAGTCACCTACTTTCAGAAACTAGACAATAACTTAAAGTTGTATTGTCCCTTTCCATAATGAAGTGAACTGAACCCTGGATTTTATTTTTGCTATAGACAGCTATCTATGCTGTAATTTATTTTCATTTAATTAAATGGCTGGAACTTTCTAAGTTAAAGAACAGTGTTAGGACCCTATACCTTAAAAATGATGGAAACAAGGAGAAAGACCGTTTCTAACATCTGTAGCTCTGCTTGTGTGCATCTCCACATCACTTGCCTGAACTCACGATAACATAACCAGCATGGCAATCACTTCCATATACCCCTCCTACCAACTAGAACTTTACAAGAACTTAAGTCACTTAGTTTTAAAAAGCACAATAGAAAAAATAAAGAGGGTCTTACACTATATCCTGAAGCTAAAGTTCGTATAAATTGGACCTGTCGGCAGAGGCTGATCTCAGCTGTCAAGGTGGCACACAGCAAACAAAAGACAAGTCTCAGAACAGAGACTTATTGGATGTTATAGACCAAAATGAACGTGCTTGAATTGCAAATCAGAAGCCAGAGCAGCCAACAGAGAACAGTTGGAGCTACGTAAGCCTCATGTGTCTCATACAACTAATTAAACATTCATCCTCATTTTATTACTGGCTGGTGCTTAGGTAAGCTCCTCAGTTTGGCCCCATTTAGAGAAAGCGATTGCAATTCAGTTTGGGATGGAGGCGGCACCAGTGTATGCAATGAGAACCTGCAACAGTTAATAAATGCTCTAATCTCCTAGCTAAACAAAGATAGCGAAGGATCTCTTTGCCACAGCCATTACTTGAGACTTGAGCAATTGGGAATTCAAAAGCACATCTAGACGGCCGAACTCATTATGAAACAGCAGACACGCTGCTTCAGCCAAGGGATCGCACGCAGCACCAGCTAGATCTCTCAAGATACCCTCATCAGCCAATTTCACCTGTCTCGTGCTGCAGGAGCACTGCCAGCTTCCCCCTCGCATAGTCTGGCTCCAGAAAGGCACAGCATTTACCACCTAGCCTTGTGATAGAGAGTGTGTTACAAAGCTGAGCATCACCCCACCAAATGACATTGCTTCTTAAAATACACCACTACTCCCTCTGCCGAGCTCTTCCCTGTTCATAGACCAGTCACGCCGGACTTGAAATAAATGTATGGATAAGCAATCAGTAATGCCAGGCTGACATCCTACAAAAAGTCATGTCACTGCGTGATGCCTTATGTCTGACTGGTATCAAAATGCGTCATCTAAAAGGGCCAGAACAGTCATCGAAATTCGTTTTCTATATGGCATGGAAAAGGCCATTACCAACCATACCTGTAACCATAGTGAGCGAGCTCAAAGGAAGAAAGCAAATGTTAAATGGCGACAGAACATCATCGTTGTTATTCTGAGTTAAAATTAGTTATCCCAGAAAGGGTGTTTGAGGATTAATGTTTTCACAGTACTCTGCAAATGCAAGGACTTAGGAGTTATAGATTATGATAAAAATACTCACAATGTTCTTCGTGTGTTTCAACATTATGGTCAGACGAGTGCTCTCGTAGGATATGACTAATTGTACTCCAGGCTTATGATCAGTTGACTGAGGACCTAAAAAAGGCCAGATAGTTTGATTTTTAGTTAACAGCTCAGTGGAAGTACCTCTGTAAAGTATTGCAGTACACTTGAACTAATATATAAAAAGAACCTATTGCACTCTTAAATCAGGGATGAAATTAGAAAACACAGATAAGAAGTGTGATGGAAGAAAGTGGTCTGACATGCAGTGCTCATTTTCTTTCCTGTTTATACACTGACAGTGAGATTTTTTGTTTGCTAATTGCCATCAATCTGAATTTCAGTGGGAAATTTATGCTGGAGTAACAAATAATTGGGGGGTTTTTTTGGCAATCATTGATGACACTAGTCAGTATTGTTGCAATTCTTCTGTCTGGTTAAAAACATTGATTTTTTTTTTTTTTCAGTTCCCAGCAGAAAGGAAAAAAAAAAGAAAAAAAAGAGCAAGTTTCCAGACCTGTTCCAAAACAACTGTTATAGAAACAACATCTATATCTGTCATATATAAATTCTCCCTTCCTCATTCTGTATTCTTCCCGTTCCAGGCTGGTTTTCATGCAACCCATTTCTTTCATAGATTTTTCTACTAAGATGCATTTACAGAGTTTGATTCCATTTCCACTGAAAAAGAAAACATTTTTCAGTTTCCAGGCAAGAAGGATCAGTCTCATAATGTGGAAGAAATGACTAAGCATATCCTGTTCCTTCTTTCTGCTGGAGGCATTGAGCCAGCTGTCTTCACTGCCAAAAAGGTGTATCCTTGAAGTTGGGTAAGTAATGTGGCTTACCTGCCCCCCAGAGACAGCAGAGAAAATACAGATGGCTTTTACCACAGTATACCAGGTGAACACAACCTCCGCTCAGTATCTATCTGACCTTCTTATTTTGCAGCGTTAAGCCTAAGCAGGGTGGCCATGAGCCATATGGCACTACTTGGTCTGAGACCTGGGGTTCTCCCCTCGCGGTCATCATCAAAGACAGTCCTAACACTGCCTGTGTGAACTAGCCTGGTTTCACTTGTGCAAACAGGGCTTCACATAATTAGACCAAAGCTGTATTACAATCCGTATTATATGTGTACTATACTTGGAAAAAGAAGAACTCAGTCCTGCTGACCTTACAACAAAATAGCGCTCTCTCCTGAGCTGGGCTCTGTTCTGCCCGCCTCCCCGTTAAAGAAGTAGCTGACCTTGACACTCAGACAGAAAAGTCCTGCTCCCCTGCAAGCACGCTGGGATCTGCCACCGACACACCAGCCTTAAACCCACCGCGGGGTGACATAATGACAAAACAATAGAGTCACAATTCATTCTTTAAATAGAAACGTCTCTTTTAAGAAGCGGAAGGAATGAGAAAGGATGGTGAGATTGAAAGTACTACCATCACACGCGAGGGTTATGCACTAGCAAGAAGAGGCTTTTTAGAGAGTATCAGGACTGCTCGTCCTCAATAGCAGGCAGGATTCCCACATCTTCCTTTCAGCCTCAGCAGACACCTGTGCACTCTGTCGCACTCTTGCTCTCTCTTTTCCACCCGTGCACCGGAGCTCTTACAGCCAGGGTTGTAAAAGCAAGAAATCAAACTCCCTCTACTCAGCCTTTACGCTGCTGCTCAGCAGAGGAGGCAGCAGAGGGGAAGTTATAATGAATAAGCCGTATTGGCTGTGTTTTTCTGAAGAACCCAAATGTGTAACCTCTGGAGTGAACAGAGGCTAAAATAACCACTAAGCAGATAGAATTACAGCAGTGTCATGTACTACTGACAGCCAGAGAGCTAGTGCAATTGCCATTTATCCTAAGGAAAGGAATTCAAATGAATTAAAAATAACACAGTGTGTACGTACAACTGCCATAATACAATTCTTCCAGGCAGCCTGGATATCAACACTTCTGAGATTCTGATGTTTGGGCTGGAATTTTAGAATATGAATCCATCTCCCATTTCTTCCCTTTAGAGACTAAAAAAATACATTTTTAATCACACCCTAATTAGAGAAGGGCCTGAAACTGACTCTTGAAGAATTGAAATCTTATGAAGAAATCACTAAGCCAGGACTTAGAAGACCGAGGTGCAGTTCTTCATTTATTATTCTCCTTTATGAACTTTAACAAATCATTTAGCCAGACTATACCTTATTTCATTTCTTGTTGTATGCAAATAAGGACAGGGGATGAATACTCCATGAACCAGTCAATGCTGAGTTCTTTCCAGGGTAACAAAAAGCCCACAAAAATCGGTTCTTCCCCCCACAACACAAAGCCACTTTACCATATTTTTTTATGTTGTGGGGCCTTTTTCTTTTATGTTGCAACAGGGAAGGTAGAATCCTAGAGCATTAAAGACAGTGTAATACAAGGGGAGTTGTGTTTTAACATGAGGGCACAATTTACTTGTGCGGCTCTGTTAATTTTGTGAATTGTAGTGGGTCATCCTGAGTGGTTCAGCAAGAGCAACAAATTGCAGAGGCTAAATTACATCACTAGAGTTCAGCTGAACACAGTGCCTTTTCTCTCCTACCAGCATTACCGGGGTTTTTTTCTGCATTACTTTTACAGTGTGAGTGCTTATATTGAGTCGAGGAATTTCTCTGTGGGAGTTGTCATTTTCATTTATAAAAACCCAAATGTAAATAAGTTTCTAAGCAAGCTGAAAATAATGAAAAACATGGGAGAGGAAACTGCATTTCTAATTGAGTATGTAAAATGAAGTCTGAAACAGACACTATGGGCACAGCTATTACTAAAATATTTGCTCTTACTATGTAATAAATTGAGCAGTAATGGAAAAAATCAAAAAAATAAAAGGAAAGTAAAGAAAAAAAACAACAGTGCAGGGAATCTGATAAACAAGGAAGAAACTTCTATCGCTTGTATTGCATAACCAAAGGCAGTTACCGTTAGCTACACTCAGCTGTTATATTTTAGGTTTTCCCAGATTCAGTGCTAAACCATAGTCTCTTTGAAGTCTAAGAGATTTTAGCTTCAAATGATAATAAAATACACATGCAGTAATTACTTCCAGTTTATCCAGGTTGGGCAGATGGACTTGAGCTCAGGCCCTGCATTTCTAGGAACTGTCATGCTCTACTTGCACTCTGTTATAGGCAAAGACCAAATGCTGTCTGTTGTAGATACAAGACAAAGCTCCACTGACTTCAGCTGAAGCAAGATTTCCCTCCCAGGGATTGATTCTTCGTTCACTGGCGTCAATGCAAAAGCTGTCAAATACCAAACGAGGACCCTGGAGTGTTCATAGTGTTTTTCTATATGACTTGTGCCTGCATGTCCCAGCACTCTGCAGTGGAAGTCAGCCACCAGTCCCCTTTTGCAGAAAAACAGACAGTGCCAGTTTATAATCTCTTTCATCAAGGACAATAACACTAGAAAGCTGTGGGCCCTTTTTTCTTTTTGAATGAAAAAATTAAGGCAATTAGCATTAAAATTTCTACTGAAGGTGGAATGATCTTCAGAGTAGTCAAGTATGCAGTTCTTTTCTTTATCTAGATTGTCTTTTCTAGCATGTTGGAGAACTACCAGCTCTATATTCTGTCATTTGTGCAATGTTTTCATCAGCAGCATTTTAAAACAAGCTCTGCATTATGCTTTGCACAATGCGTGAGAAATACAAACAGCAAGGAAGATGGTACACAGAAGACTGACAAAATCAATAGGGAAACTATAATTTAATAATACATTGCATTTCACACCTGGACTGCAAAGCAATGTGAAAACACTAATTAACTGTCACAGCACTACCGTTAGGGAGTTAAGAATTATTCTGTGTTCTGCACCCTCAGATTTTTCTTAGACCTTTCTTCTTGTTGACAGCCTGTTTTGACATTTGGCACCAAAGGGTACTGGAACCTGTTTGGTTTTCCAGGGCCAGGGTTGAACGCCCCAAGCCAACCATCTGCCTGCTTTAGCTACAGCTTGGGTTTATGAGCCTCCAATGTACCCAAACGCAGATAGTCAGCTGTAAATACGTTAACTGACTATCTCACCGGTTTCATCCCACAAGCCAGCAAGAGGTGCTTATGGCCAGCAAAACAGCCTAAATGCAACTAAAGTAGGAATGCAACTTGTGGCAAAAGCTTTACATTGAGAATGAGCAACTGCAGCAGATTGAAACGCTATATAACATGAGCAAAATAGCCTACTCTTCTCAGGGACTATTCATGAGGACTGCAATTCTGCATGGAGAAGCATACCATATGATAGGCTTTTTGGAAAGCTTAGATCTTCCTTTAGAAGGACACAGAGCCAGTTTCTCTACCTCACTAAATGGACAGAAGCCCATTGAAATGCATGGAGCGCTAATCAAATTAAACATGCTAGAACTAGGCCTGGGTTGTGCATTGTTATAACCAATAGCAAAGACTTCGTGATTTCATAACTTTGGCAAAACAGTCTGAATTTTTAATATTTTCAGGAGATATAAACTCAAGAGAAGAAAAATAAACAAGATTGATATAAAAATGTTTTTGATAGATATTCTTTCTTCCTTTTTTTAAAGGGCCTTTATAAAAAGCTGTCTGTGAAATCATTCCTGATATCTGCTCTCACTCCCTTGTAGTGAGCTTGGTATAATGAAATGCTGACAATATTCAGTATAATTCAGAATTCACCCCACTGGGACTACTGAATCAGTATTCATGTCAAAGTAAATTTAGCACTGATTTTTAATCTCTTCATTGCTAGGAGCACAGTATGAATTCATAAATTTTAATTTTTATTTTACTTTAGTAAGTGTAATTACCTACAACACTTATAAATTAAAGCAGTCTAAGAGAAAGATGCTGTCCAGATCAAAATTCATAACCTGCTTCTATTGGGCATTCATTTTATTTTATATTGATCCTAACTCAGAGAAAGATGATTTGCTTGTGTAAAGGCCGAGAGAGAAAGCACCAGATTCATGGAAAGCTACAGCCCATATTAAACCTGAGTTATTCTTCAAAACAGGCAAAAGTTGAGGCCCTTATGAGCTCATAAAACAATAAAAGCTGTGGGGGAAGGATGTATTCTTTTCATGGAAATTGCCTTTCTCCTGCAGGCTCAGTGAACTTAATTCCTGCCCCAGACTGGCTATAGCATTACCACAGGGCTTACTCTAAAATCAAGAGTGTTTCAGGGCACCCTCAGCAAGCAACAGCCTCCAGGGCCACTGTGCTCTTCCCAGCAACTCCTTGTTTGCTACCTGGCAGCTTGGCATGATCAGACACCTCCTGCCTGAGCTACACTTGTGTCTTCTCCTTCTTACAGGACAGATGATAATAAACTGCAGAATGCCACGCAGCAAAAAATCTAAGTGAGCTAGGTAGGGTACGGCAGCAGCCTAACTCCAACAACGAGGGGCAAAGCATAGACTAACATATATGAAAATAGTTTTCCAGGTGGGTAATTAGCATGCGCATGGCTGGTCTTCCTCTGATAGCTGAGCTAGCTCATTTACAGCTAAGCTCACCTACTTCCCCAGTTCATTACAATCGACTGTCATCCAGGTGCATTCCCTTCCCTGCTGACAAGAAGTGGGGCCATACCCAGAGCGACTCAGCCCATTATTCTTGTTCTCTGTTTTTACGGAGTCTAAACTCTTTGGGTCCTAATTTGGACCTTGTGTGCTACTGGCATTCCATCAATAAATGAGAGTAATGAATTTTCTAGGCCAAAGGGAGGTGGGGGTTTTTTGTTTGGTTTTTTTTGTGTTTTTTTTTCTTCCTGTGTTTAACAAAGGTTTTGCCCTGAGTCTAGAACTGAAGTGTCCAAACTTTAAAAGGCAGAGTTCCTGAGCAGGAAAAAATGAATCCCTCTGTAACCGTAATGCTTGAGGCTAGAGACACATTAATGTCCTCTGACCACGTTGTGATCTTCACCTCCACTAACTGTATAGTGAACCAACAGATTGGGTTACCTGTCACACAGCTTTCATCAAACACCCACCAAACACATTCTTACCTCTGTTTCTTTATTCTCTTCTCTGTTTTTGATGACATTGACAACAAAAATAAAGGGCTTACCCTTCACACTATATTGGCTCGGGACACCACTGTAGGAATTATGAGACTAATTTATTTCTCAGCTTTATTACAGACTCAGTTCATACTTATGCATAAGACTTTTACACCCAGATTCTCTGTAATAATTAGGCACCTAAATATTAGTGAAATGTCAAAATCCTTCTAAAGACCTGGGACTTTAACTCCTTTGTGCCTCAGCTCACTCTCACACATCTGCATCTTTGGTTAAGATGCCTACAGAGCAAGGCAGCCCACAGATCCAGAGTACATGTTACATTTGAACTCTGGTTTGGATTTTCTGTGACAAGATTTAGCCTTGGATATTCCTAACACCTAGGACATCTTTGCATTATCTCCTCATTCCTTTGTAAAAGTTAGAGCAACCATTAGTAATTTCCAATAGTCATAATGGATTTAATATGATAATGGCATGCCCTAATCAAATAAACTCTACACAGGGGGAATCTTCCTAAGGCTGAGAAGCCAGAAATGGGATTTATCTTGTTCTGATGGATTAAAAAAAATGGTCCTGGTAAAAGAGATAATGAAGCCTCTGTCTGCAGAAAGATTAAATTAATTTAATGGACATGCAAACTAATTATGCAGAGATACTTCCACTCCTTTCTGAAATGTGGATAACTGGTGATCTTGGAAACTATCCTATCACTTGGAGCACATAACCAGCTGAATTGTTGCGGTGCAGAGTGCAGCTGCAGGCTTCCTTAGGAGATTTTATTTTGCCTAAAAACTGACTATGGAAGATTATTTTCAGTGCAGAACCCGTGCAGTGGAAGACAATAAACATTCACAGTTTACATTTTATGGTTTATGCTTTGGCTCTTAATGCTGTAATACCAGAGATTAGATTAAATTAGGTGCTGGACAGAAGAGGGAAATGGGTTAAGTATTTAGATAGGCTAAGGGAACAATGCAGAATCTCATTTAGTAAGAAGTGAATTACCACTCACTATCATTAATAATGTATGCCTAGGCATTAACATAATGTTCTGTTATTTACCCGCTCCACTCATTGTGAAAATGACTTTAGAAGTCATCCCTAATTTTCTTCGCTTGTTCAAACACACATTGCGCTTTGTCATCACTCAGGTCCTTTCCTGTAGATTCTTCTCTAAAGATTTTGTTTTGTAAAACAAGAAACCTGCCACAGTTTGTGTAAATAAACTTTTACTTTGCATATAGGTATGTTTATTCAAAAAGAAATGAAAGAAGGCTGAGGAAAATATGTCAAAGTGAAAGAAAACTACAGGTCACATTACTAACACATTTTCAGAGACCTTGAGAAATCAGGAATTATTTGTTGGTATCTTTATAACTTAAAAAAAAAAAAGCCACCTAAACGCTTTAGACTCACCTTTGCACTATTATATTTAATATTATTAAAGGAGGTCTTCTTCAAAAACAAATAAGATTGATAATCCACGTACCTAAGGTCACGGATGATGAATCTTCTGCCAGGGTATTTTTGGACCAATTCAGGAAGAAGCTGAGTACAAGCTCATTCTGAAAGAAAATAAAAATTGTTTAGGGACTATCATATGTTGTGTGCTGTTCCTTAAATTATGCCCCTACAAGCAGACCACTGGTAGGTTTCTAACGCATGTATTGGAGTTAGCAAAAAAGGGGCGCCTTTCCCCTCTGATCATGGGCAAGGACCCCAGGGAATGATTTCTACTCAGGCTCTGGGAAGACAGTGGTGCCCCTTACCACTGGCTCTGGGATGCCGCCTTAGTGCCTACCTGGCCCCTTTCTGTCAACACGCTTCCAAACAGCAATGTGTCACGTGGGCCACAGATTTGATTCTTGCTTGATCTCCAGTGTCTCGATATGTATTAGCAGCTGCAACTACTTTTACAGAGCAGCCCATCTGTGAAACAAATGCAGGAGAACATCTTTACTGGGTATTGTGTAGTCAGCATGAAATTCGCCCTTGGCACAGGACCGACCCCAAGCATCGGACCTAATGTGTGCCTCCGTGAGGCTCAGATATTGCGCACACCTCCCTCACATGGCGGCTTAACGGACGCTCACGCTGCAAAGCTCCACACAGTTAACTCCTACCACAAACCAGCGGGGGGTGAAAGGGATGATCATATTTTGCCATCCTGTTTAAAAGAGTAATCCACCTTATGTACTGCACTATAACTTTTATTTTTATGTACTGACCTGGACTGCTCTAGTGTACATATATAACAGGTAGTTACGTTCAGCTGTAGAGAATTAAAACAATAAACCAAATCCCCAGATTTGAGTATTGTGCAAGGCAATAAAAATGTGAATTCTGAAATAGACTCTTATGATTCTGAATCAAAGGTGGACAGTAACTGCATTTTATTAGCTTTTACATAAAGCTGTATTTCAGAATGGCCATTCTTTGAGACGGTTAGAATTGCTACATTCATACTGATGTTACTTGTACTGACACTGTAATGAATGGGTAGAACAAGAGACTTTTCAAATTCCAGCATTAAAATGTCACCATTGTTTTTTTCCAGGCCATGGAAAATAATGTGTCTCTTATCAGCAAGATGTACTTCATGTAGCATTTGTCTTGTTTCAATTTGACAGGATGCGGCATGATTGGCGCAAGGAAAAAAGAAAAGGCAGGGTTTAGTGACAAATGCAGATAGTAAGGAGTTAACATGTGGTTACAGCAGACAGAGGAACAAGATGTGTATGTTCAGCATAGAGATAAGATTTAGCAATCTGGATTTATTTTAGCAGTTGCCTTTTATTTTTCATTCTACTCTGGAGTTTTTCCTCCCACACTGATATTTTCTTTAAAAGAAAAATCAGGAAAAAAAAAAAAAGGATAAACCAACAGAATTATTTTCCTTGAATAGAATGACAAATCCTTAAGGTATTAGCAGTGGACTTCCAATACACCTATCTGTTCTGAGCATGACTAATTATTCTCTCATCTCATGAAGACAGCTTACAGGGGAAAGCCCATACACCTGCTTCAGCTTTCAGTAGCTTTAAACAGCCGAGTTATTCCCTGTGGGAACTCCATTTGCTCTTTCAGCACAAGCCCCAAGTGTAGGAAATCTCAAGGGTTGAAAGAGTGTATTTTGGCAGCTCAGCCTTTATTTGACAGCATAAATAAGCAGAGAAACTTAAGTAGCCCTTCAAGTTCAAAGATCTTGAGAGAAGTGGGCAGGAATGGAAGGAAGGATACACTAACTGACTTGAAAGAGAAATAAAAAATTCCACACTGAGCAGCCTGGTGTTCTGCTTCCTCTCCACTTACTCTTTCTGCAATAAATGAAATATATGAACAGAATGGTTTGTAAACAGGAGGTGCAATAATTGTTTCAGGCGATAGTTCCAAATTCTCATTTCTAAAGGAGACAACATTGAAAAAAAATGACATTTGGTTTAAGTACAGAAGTGGAATTCGTGCGGATCTTACATCAGGCATGAACGCGACAGGCAGGTACACTGCTGGTGCCACAGCACTGATTACAAACCTTTCCCTGTCCGTGTGTCCATTGTACTCAACAGGTATTGAAGCACGTGGGGAAGCAGCAAGGCTCATACTGGCAAATGGAATGCAAAACCATAACTGAACAGGTCATATTGCATGGGCAGAGGCAGCAGTCTATCCAGGGCAAAGTACATCAAAAGCACTGGAGAGATCTCCTACGTGTTTGTGGCAATAAGCATTTTGCAGACTGTTATTCATAAGGCAGCGATTTCTCCCTGAACTGTGTTAATCTGCCTGCTGCAGGAGTCCACCATTTAGATTTCCACCAGCAAAGTGCGTTAAGCACCTTCTCAAGTTCACCCTTTGTCAGCAGACCACCAAAGCACATGCTGAACTTTCAGGTGATTCCTAAATCAATGGGACTTCAATCAGTTGGACTCCAGTCAGTGGGACTGAAGTGTATGCTTAGAGTTAAGCATGCATCTAATTACACTGCTAAATGGAAACAGGCACATCGGAGCTTTGAACATATGTATAATCAAAAGCACACTGTATTTTGGTGGATAGAGTCCAGTTCTAAACAAGCAATTATTACAAATATGTGACCATAGGTGGGAATCTTAGAGACCCAGTGACAGTCTTGGCAGATAGGCAGGCACTGAGGGTGACCACAACCACTCACCTCCCCCTTTTTCCTCTGGAATTCTTTAAATCGGTAAATGAAAATTCCCTAAAATACTGCCCATTTAGGGATTTTTAGGAAAGCCATTTATCATTTGTCTAACCATTCTTACCTAATAAGACAACAATCTTTGATAGGTAATGTTATTTTTTCAGGTCACTCAATTACAGTAGCCTATTGGGGAGCAGCCAGGTATGTATGGGTGCATCAGCGTTGGTCTGGCTAGAACTCACACATGACCTTTTTCCAGCCATTAATCTCAAAAGGGACAAATTCTACCTTCATTTACACTAGGATACAACTGAAATAAGTAATTTCAGTGACACTGGGGGAGCTGGCAGAGCCCTGCACCACTGTAGCATGGTACAATTTGTCTACTGCTTTCCATCAGAGACTAACTAGAAAAGCACTCTGCTGTTAGATAAACACAGCCAGATTTAATTTCATTAAAAAGAAAAGCAGCCTCTCCTCTGCTTTCAGCTTTCTTTTCAGCTGTGTTAGAGCAGATTTGGGGTCAGAGAACACCCATGCACCTGTTATACTTTAACAGGATGGAGAATCAGCAGGAAAGAAAAAAAGCCAGAAAAAGCTGACCTTGCCGCAGCTATTATAACTTCAGGAAAGGACAACAGAAAAGAGAGGACTTTGAACCCTCCTCATTTTGGCTCTGCTGGATGCCTTGCTGCAGCAGTATGGGAGTGGTGGGAGTTTAAGGGACCCACATACCTCAGGTGCACTTTGTACCACTGCGTTATGTACCTCCATACGGGCACTATTTTCTCACCTCTGCAAATCCCAAGTAGCGCCAGTGAATAAAATACAAATGAAATATGGGAAGCTCTTATCAAACTTGATTATTTTTATAGTGTAAAACATTAGTCACTCTAGAACAACACTGTGGTCCTGGTTTTCACTGTATGCTTCAAAATGAGTGAATGTAATTTACAATCTTTTCCATTTACATCCTCTTTAAAGCCCTTTTACACAGCCTATAAGTCACCATAAAGCTGTTTATAAAACCTATCCATTGCTGATACATTGTCACTGTTTGCTTACCTGTTTGCACCAGGTTTATCTTTGGCCCCAAAGTCCCTAGTTAATTTGGATACTTAGAAAATTTTTATAGAGTCAAACCCCAACATGCTTCATTTCTTTTTACTGATTAGCCTACAGTGCACCTGCACTTACTATTATGTTTGCCAACCCCCTCCATCATGATAAACAAGCTCCTTCAAACATCCAAGCCCACTGAACTTGTACACAAAATCAATCTATGTGAAAGATGAGGGACAAATAACATGTTTATTTAAGGCTGTGTAGTATTGCGAGATCAGTAAATACATCTAGTGTCTGAGCTGTGTTATCAATAACAGTATCCACAAATTAAATGCCACCTCTTTTAAATGATGAGAGATAGGACGATTATCCATAGAATGCCACTAGCTGGCTGATAGTATCAAATGCGCACAGCTGCTATATAAAACATTGCTTTAGGTTCAGTTTTAGATTTTTCACTTGTAATGCCCAAGCCAGGTGCAAGTTGTCTTTTCAAGATAAGCATGAAGACATTCAGCTTTGTGAATGCTGCTGTTTGACACCAGGGCCAAGGGCAGACTAAATTAATGGAGCCTTACCTTGCTTTTGTGTCCCCAGGGAGAGTACAACCCTCCTACAAATACAGCAGTAAAATGACAAGCCACGAGGGCACCCTTAATTTATATGATATGTTATGAGATTTGGACTGCAATATCCATTCAGCCCATCGCTCAGATGGAGTTGAGTGAAATAGAGAAAAATGTAAAAGTGGTTAGCAGCAGCTGCCTTTTGTCACAGATTTGATTTATACTGTGATAATGTATATTTTTGTCTTCCTCCACGTTACCAGCCTTCAATTTATTGTTTCTTGATGCTTCACCTCTTATTGGTGGCACCACTTGGTTGTTTTGCCATTTAATGAAGCAAAACTCCAGGAGTCTAAACATTGCTGAGTATGTTGCATTGCTGATCTAGAAGACCCATGCATTTCACCGTGTGCAGCTGATGAACTAGCCAGCAATGGTGCAACTGGCACAAACCTAAATATTCTTATGGTGTGATTGTATATATTACCACTGGTTTGGGAGGAGTAGAATGAAACTAAAAAAGGTGCTGAAATCTGTTTTTGATCCTGTCCTAAATGACTCAATATGACAATGAAGGTGCATCAACTTTCGCATTTTAGTGACTGATTTAATGAATACAGCTTGTTGTTCATGTATATAGCCTGGTGGCGTAGTTACTTATAACCGAGTGTTAACCTGAATTTAGGAAAAGCACTATTCTAGGCAACTCTTCAACAAAGGTCTATAAGGAAGTCAATGAATAAGGCTTATGCTCAAAGCAAACCACAGACTTAAAAAATGGGATGGGTGTGAGCACGTTTAAGCATTTGAATTGGCCCAACAGTAAATATCTCCATCAGCTGATGTTTCTGCATTTATTGGATCTAATACTAAAATTCAGAGATAGAGAAAGGTGGCTTGAAGTTTCTATTCTTTAAAGAAGGTTTTAAAGAAACATTTAATTCCATTTGAGCTACAGTGCAAATGAGAAGGCAGCTATTTTCCACCTCTCCTCCTTTGTTCAAACCACTTAGCAGAAAAGGTCAGTGACATTCTGACTTACTCTTAATTATAACACAATTTTCACAAACAGAACTTAATCTGGACTAAAAAGCATGCACTTAAAGCACGGCTGAGGAAGGAATTTGGATACAATTCAATGCTTTCTTTATTTCTAGGATTTTTAATTACTTAATTGGTAGAACCAAGCGTGTAGACACTCCTGTGCGGATGGGACTAAACTTTTCAGAGCTTAAACTGGTGTCTAGTCAACCAGGGTAATGTGTTTACAGTGATAGCAAGGGTATTTTGTAATGAAACAAAAGGTCTCTCCATTTCAGACAATACTCCAGCATACTGTACAGCTACAATATAGCTACGATACCGTACAGGTACGATTCAGCAGAAAAAAATGACTGTGTCAATAAAGTAAAGGGAACCCTGCTCTACAGGCATCTGCTCTTATAAGATTTCTTCATGAGTTTCTGAATTAATTATTTATTCCTACATAGTTTTACTATTTCATAAGAATTACAGTTTGGTAATCCTTGAGAACAGACAACTCACTAAATGGTTTTGGTCAGGCTTCCTAGCAATTTGAGCAAAAGGACAAATTTGACTGCAAAGCTGTCCAAGGCACAGACAAAATTATTGTATTTATTTTTATCAAGAAAGACTCCTAGCTTGGCTTTCTGCTCAGAGTAAAACCAAGAAGACATCATGACACTTTTAAAAGAGTCACAGCAAAGGGAAAAGTAAAAAAGAAGCCTTCGGCTGGGAATACAAAGGAAATTACCCACTGACTGGTCTCCTTGTTCTAAGTGGGTCAGAACACATCAGTATTTTCTAAATTTCTCACATCTCTCAGCAGGAGAAGCATATTGAAGTAAAAATAATGATTCGATGTTTATAGAGTATCAATAACTTTAAAGGTTATCATCTAGAATTGCAGGTTAGCTGCATGGTGGTAAGCAAGTTGATTTCCTCCATGCAATACCACTTTACAGTTGGAAACAATCTGCTCATTACTCTGTTTATTATCGTGCCCTCCAAGTCTAGCACACCAGTAGCTGTGCAGCCCTCTTAGGTGCAAAATTGTTTGCTTCTCCTCATGGTTCAGCATTACAGACTGTACCAGACTGGAACGGTGTTCAGCAACTGCATAGCCCAGCATGGCTGAATAGCCCCACTGGCCTGGTTCAGAGCCCCCCCGGTATGGCTCCCCAAGCAGATCTTTCCACAGTTCCCTCTGAATACCCTAGTCATGGCTGTGTCCCAGTGTCCCAGCAGCAGCGTGCTGGGAGAACTTACCCAGCTCCACGGGTGCGTGCTGCAGGGCCATAAAGGGAGCAGAAGAAGCATTAGGAAGCCCATTGCAAGGCAGCACGCTCTGGCTGATTACTAGCTCATTCACAGAGCAGGAGGGAGAAGAGAGCTTCTGTGCGTGACCGGGAAATGTTTTTATTACTATCCCAGGGCTTTAAGCAGTCTAATTTTTCAGACATAGATTAGGCTTCTACACAGCAGTGCTTGGCCCAAATTGAAAATCCATGTACCTTACAGCAGCCCAGAGCACAGCAGAAGATACAGAGCTCTCCATTTCTAGGTCACTGGCTTATATCAGGTTTTCCTCAACTGTGACCAAAAGGCTCTAATGTAAAATAAACCCATGACCCTGACGTGAATGACAGAAATTGCATAACAATTAACCCCAACTTGTGCAGTTTATCTGGCAAGGTCAGTCAAGGGAGCCAAACACCCAAGTCAGCTGTCTGTGCCAAATTAAGTGTAACTCTGTGACACAGATATTACCTGTCCTCTTTGGAAATCTTCTCAATTTCAACTCAGGTCACAGAATTTTTGTTCATATTAATAAAGAAACTCCTGTTTGTTTTACATATAGACAATTTCCTCTTTAATCTCCATTACACAGTCACAGCTGGGAGAGATATAGAGCTAGGCAGCAAACATTTTTCTCCTCCTGCAAGATGTTTGAAATTTTGGAGAAAAACCATCCTGTCATACCCTCTTTTGGCATCCTAGACTGTCTGCGCTATTAAACTGAACTGGCCCCAGTTTGTGCTATGGCCCTGAGGCCATGGGACATGACATGGGTCACCTGGCAGAAGCCCAAGCTCTGCTAGAGAACGTGCCAACAGTGAAACAGCAGGGTCAACGCACGAGCTTGTGCCTTGGCTCCCTCAAATTTACTAGCCTCTATGTAAGCCTAGGATCTAATGTAAAACTGTTTTTTCCTGTCTGACAGCTTTCTTGACAGTGGCCGGTTGCTGGAAGATGCTCCTTTCTCTCAGACCCTGGTGTCACTATCAGTAATTGACCATTCGATTTCCAAAGTGACACAGCATAATGATTTAACATTCTCCCAGGGTGCATGGAGCCTGTTAGTTGCTCTTAGCCCTGGCTCTTACGATGCTGAGCTGCAAAAGGCTTTGTCTTGGGCCAGACAATGAAGAGTCAGTGTTTGTTACTGTTTTAACTTTCCATTTTGAAACAGGAGAACATCAAATCTCAGAAAACAATAATGAATAAAAAAAAAAAGGCAAACCACCAATTTCAATGGACACAATGTATCATTCTGATAATATTGAAACATTCTGGTTTTGGTCTTATGTTTGCAAAACAATTTCTTCTACATGTTAACTAAATTTTGAAATGAAGAGTATTTCTGGGCTGAAAGAATGGAGCTGTTCATTTAAAAACTGTCAAAATCAGACTTTTCAATATTTTAAAACTTACTTCTTTTTTAGACATTACATACCTCAGAACCTACTCCTTACTGTCAAATATTCAGTAAATCACTACTTTTGGATGGCAGCAAAGGAAGGAAAGTTTTTTTGAAAAATGCCCTGCCAGGTCTAATAAACTATTTTTCAGTCATTCTTGTCTTTGTCTTAAGTTCTGATAAATGCTACAATGGCTCCATCTCAGAATGGCTCCATTAGAAAATGTGTCATTTAATTTTTTTTTTTTTTTTTTTTAATGAGGCCATGGAAAGCTTCCTGAATCTTTTGGTACAATGCTACTAAAAGTCATATGTAAATAAAATAAATACTGGAAGTGCTCACATTAGCCAGTTTCCTGGATCCACTTAATAGCCGCTTCAGATAGAGATTCAAATCCTTCACTCTTTTATGTTCAAGATCTGTAAAAGGTAAATGCCATGAGGGGGGAAACCTGCAAAAGAAGAATATTTGTAAGTACTTGTACTGGATTTGCTGGAGATATTTCCAGCTCTACTTAACAGAAGAAAGTTACCACTTTCTAAGAGGTTTTGCAGGTAGGGGAAGGGTTGGGTACCGTGTCCAGAGGACTATTTACCTTCTGACTCTGGTGGTTCTAATAATTTGCTGATATTCTGTTTCATACTGTACCCCTTTTTCTGTCTAAATCATTAATTAAAAAAACAACCAACGAACCAACCAACCAACCAAAACCCTAAAAGGCACTTATTTGCATTTTATAGTATCTAAATACCTCTAAAAAAATTGGCCCTTTATGATCCCAGGAAAACACTACCCTCCCCTTTTTTTGCCCTGTGCAGAGCACAACAAATCTCAGCCCAGGGCTCATGCTATACAAACCCTTACCATAGAATATTGAATATCAAAGCCTTACAGCAACAACATGACATTTTATGAATATATCATTGCTTGCTTTTTTACCTCAGCTATTTAGAGTGTAGATAAGTTTTTCAGAGCAGGTCCCTGATCCCATATGTAATTTCAGGCACTAGTATAATAAAAGCAGTGTACGAAAGCAAATGATCATCACAATAACAAAATCAATCCCAACCAAAGCAATAACAATAATAATAGTAATAGTAATGTTCTTGCTGAATTTTTATTAAGATGAATTTCATTTCATTTTAGTAAATAAACCACATATGCATAGAATGGCCTTATGTCAATTTTCAAATGCTTTGGTGATGGAAAATGTCAAAACCCCACATTTTTCTTACTTGAATTATCTTTGCGTTTTAGAGACAACGCACATTAGATCAGTCAAAAGGTTAGATTTTTAACAATACACATAATCAATTTATATTAACCTTTCCCTGACAAGGACTATTTCTCTCTCAGGTTGAAGGAGCATTAGAAAAGCGATCTGTGCTAAATTGCATGTAATGGGTTTTGTGATATGGATTGCTAATATTGGGATTCATAACAAATATTATGCTTCATATCCTCTAATCTATGTGATACAGAAAGGTAGAAGTTTTGATCTGGTTGTATTTCCTGTTACACCACCACTGTAAATAGTTAACCATGTCTTGTTTACAAACCTATTTTTTTTCTGGTACCACCTTGTTTGTCCAGTAGATCTCAAGAGATATCTGAAGGCTTCAGAGAAATCACTAAAGAGCCATCTAGCAGTGCAATGCACTGAAAAGAGACACTTGGCCAGCCTTTTGAGGGGCAACTGTGTAATACTGTGAGGAAAAACTCAGCACTGGTGTAAATTAGTCTGCAATTAAACCAGTAAGGGGCCAGGATGATAGCAGCATATTGCACGTATGTATCACCTTTTGATTATTTTTGCCTATAGCACTGAAAGATCAGGGCTCAGTTAAGGTGCTGTACAAATGAATAGTAAGAGGTGATTCTTGCCTCACAAAATTACAGTAGCAGGACACATAATGAGGCGGGGGAAGTGATATAATCCAGGATCATGACATATATGAGCTGCACAGATAAAAATAGAGCCCAGGTCATTTGGCACACATAGATAGCCTGTGAATGTTCTGGGTTCCTCCAGTGCACAAAAAGGACTTCTTTCAAGAGATGGTATGGAGGATTTGTTTGGAAGCAGCTTAAAATTAATTAGGCTGTATAACACAAAGAGAGGACTCTGGCTGTAAAACATAGGCCCTCAGAAGATGCGTCCTAAGCACAGTGGCCAAACAGAGGACAGAGAAACTGCTGATTGATAGCACCAATAACTGCTGCACTGCAGAACAATATGAACCTTGTGGTAGTACTGAACACTTCTTTAAATGGCCTTCATGTTTTTGCTGAATTGCGCCTATGGCTGAAACTAACTTTGCACTGGTGAACACACTTGTGTTAGAAAAAGTTAACTTCCCAAGCTGATTTTGAACTTTGTATCTACCTTAAGTAGACCAGAAAAATATAAACTTGCACCACGTGCAAACATCCTGCATAGCAGATTCCATTTCCTACTTATTAGCTTGAAGGACATTCTGTGTATAAATTACATCACTTAAATGCTTTGTGGGTGAAAAGATTTTTGGCCTTTTAAAAAACAATAATTAAACACAATTAATACTCTGTCTGAAACCAAACAAGAGGGAATGTACTAGAGTGCAAGGGCTTGCTTGAGGCAGCTGTGCTTTGACTTATAAATATGGGCTGAATGTTTACATGTCAATAGCAAAATTTCAGATGCTAAGGACTCTGAGCTTTTGCCATTAGTTTCTTGCAATATAGCCAGTATTTAGCACTTGTATGAAGCAGACTCATATTGCATTATTTCCTCCTAATGAGACATGAATATATACAATTTCATGAATCAATACAAAGCAGTAACCACGTCTTTTCTGTTAGCAGTTCCAATTATTCTAGTAATATTAGACATTTTACTTTTAAATCATACATTTTCAAACTGATTTTGTGGTTACATTATGGAACAAGACTATTTCCTTCCTTTGAAGCATCTGGCACTAGCCAGAGCTGGAGCTTTGTAACACACGGGCAGACTAATGGTCTGATATGGTACGGCAGTTTCAGTGATAACTTCCTATAAAGAAATAATTAGGTTTTCATTATTAGAATAAAATCCAGAATACATGAAAAGCCTCAAACTGATGTTTCTGTTAGAAAACAAACCAAAACTTTAACATTAAAGAACATACATATAAAGAAACATTGTAAAATTAATTACTTTAACGCAGTCTTGGGGAAAGATCATACAGTGACAGGTTACTGCTGGGACTGAATTATGACAATAAAGCTCTGGAGCTCTTAGGCACTGCCTCAGTATATCCTGATTAACCTACTGTGAGTTCTGGAACTCTCTTTTGCAGTGAAAATGTTGTAAGGGATTTTATTAAAAGTAGATTTATCTGAAAAATGGCTAGTACTATTTTTGAAATTCACTACAGGGTTTCTGAGGCCTATACATTTCTAAAGAAAAATATATTTTCCTTCAAAGGGCTCTGCTCACCACAGGAAAAAATCATACATAGGTATTTTATTTTACAACCTAATAGCATGCAAATATCTCCAAATCAAAACCACGATTCAAGCACTTTCAGTGTTTAGCAAAATTCTGATTCTCACCAACTGCTGCAAACCAGTTCATGTGACCCAGTCATAATGAGTCAAATTGCAGTCAATTAAAATCCCCTCAGGTAGGAGGAAGATTCTCTAGAGTTAACTAACCTAAACCCATTTAACTGAATGCCTCTCACAAGCTTGGGGGAATATCAAATTTGGATCTGAAATTTGTGGACTTTATTTTTTAAGTCAAAACCACATTGTTTATGGGTATTTATTTCAGGTCAAACTTCAAAGACCTTTCTGTTTTTCAAGTATATCACTTGAATCTCAGCTTGGTTCAAGTAAACTGTTTCTCTTTTTGGCCAGCTTTACGTTTTGTTGTGGATTGAGCTTGAAGAGTGGTTTGTATCAGGTGAGTCAGCGTGGCTGTGTAAGAGAGGACTACTTTGTTCTCAATGGTGTATGCAGTATAATGTATATAATATTTGTAGAATACGTAACTCCACTTGTCTTACCAAAGCCATGGACAATCATTACATAAGGCAAAGCTGTTTTACATAAGACAGAAATAAACCATGGGACTCACTGTCCCAGGAAACTGTGAAGAAATCAGATTCAGAATATGAAAAGCAGCAATAGACATACACATGGATAAAAAGTAATATTCAGAATTATTGCAACTAATGATAGCATATTTTTCAAGAGATATTAAACTGAATGATGCAAAGCACAACGTATCAGTTTTGGGGGCCAGGATAGTACATAAGATTATTTTAGATTTCTCAGCTGGGGAGTATGTGCATCTTTTTGTAAAAAGGTTGATCACACCTGCCAGTGTCACAGATGGGCTTGTTTCTGTTCTGACCCAGTGTGAACATTCCTACATTGCTTTAATATATGGATTTTGCTAAAAGTTTTGATCAGCGTCATGCAGAAAATAAAAACTATCAAAGGCCCTATCATGCCTTTAATGAAGTCAGTACCACTTACCCTTTGATTTCAGGAATAGCTGGGTCAGGCCCAAGCTGTTCCCCCCTTTTCCCATTAAAAAAGGAACAATAAAATATATAAAAGTTAGACTGTCACAATGCCCAATGATTCAGTTTCTTCTGGGGCTGAATAGAAGGCTTGATAGAACATGTTGCATTGCTTTTGCGTTTCTAAAAATATGTCTGCCGTACATTTTCTCACATTTTTATCTGTGCACAGAGAGAACCATTTAACAGCAGAATAACATTCGCTAATATGCTGCCTTACTCTGGGAGGACATGTGATGGAAATTGCTTCTGGAGATGGCTGTGAAGTTCTGAGAACTGGTCGAATGATTTTTCCACAAAAGTGACCACATTGCAGGTTTGCACCACCTGGACTAGATATAGCTGTATTGGGGAAAAGGGAGAGGCAGAAAGAGAAATGATCAGAGAGGCACATTAAAAAAAAATGTAAAAGAGGAAATATAGGGTGATTTTAACAAAGAAAACCTTTTCTTTAATGTAGTGCCAAGTGCCAGAGAATTCAGTTTGTAATTTATAGTCTTTGCTGCACAGAAAGAGAAACTTGCCTGGATAGCATACAACTCAAACACTAAAAGATCACTGCAGTGTGTGAAAACTAATAATGCACCATTAAAGCATCATATAACAGCCTCCGATTTCTATTAGGCTTCCTAATTTTGTGCCATGCTTTCCTTCTGGATGCTTTAATTAGCTCTTGATTTATTTTTCACTATAGGGCATGAACTGTTCTCCTTAATGGCTCCCTGCTAATAGCTGTCTGCCTGGTGTTCTTTCTCTCGGGTAGCTCATTGCTTATGGCACTGCGTTCATCCTGTGGCACACACACATCTTCTATAAAGGAGGAGGGAGAGTATATAAGCTCACAGAAGAGTCGTTAAAGATCAAGGCAAATGAGGGCAAGCAAAGAACATAATACATACGGAGACAGACTTTTTGTTGAACCCCAAAATGGTGGCTCTTGCGATTGACTTCTCTGCATCCAGCATCATCCATTCTTGGGGGATCGTCTCTGGAGCTGGAGGTTTTGCAGAGCCTGTCACTGACATCTGTACAAGTGTGTGGATCAAGTTATTGAGTTTAACAGGAAAGCACTCCAAACTTTCCTTGATTTTCCTGAAGAACAAACAAACAGAAGAGGCACTATTTATGCATCTGTTTTGTTTCCAATTCTTGATCCTTGGTTTCAGGGACGCAAGAACCAAAAAACCCCAAATCCTAAAACCTACCTCACATGAACATGTACCCACATACACACCAGTCACTATCTGCAGCAATCCAGCATATCCAGCCCCTGAGCTCCACTGCTTAAAGGAGTGCTTTTGCCATAGCCTGTCTCATGGCTTACCTTGGGGTAGTTGGTCTTCATGAGCTGGATAACGTCAGCCTTCTTTCAGATGATAGAGACAGACAGGATATTTCCATGTGTGTTTTGAGGAATTCCAGGGTAGAGCGACATGTGTTCTCTTCAACAGGTAGGGGAGACTGCCCCAGCACTTTCTTTTGGGTTATACTAACCTCACATGGACTTACACGTGTTTGCACAAGGCTCTTGCATTCTATTCATGATTTAGCTGTGCATGATGTGTTGCTAAATTCTCTACCCAATTCTTAAAAGCTCTATCCCTGTGGAGCTGCTTAAGATGAAAAAAAAAGAAAGAGAAATTTTCTCCCCCAAGCTCTCCCCATCTCATCCCCGTGCAAGGGGAGCCAGAACACACTTCTAATTTCCTAGAGTTTTAAGATCCTTCATCAGAAAAGACAAAATAGGTAAAAAAATAACTAGATATACATGTAGATATGTATGGAAAACATGTGTTAGCATCAAAGTGAACTTGAGACATAAGACTACAAGATAATCACTGGTCTTTGAAAAGTAAGATGCAGTACTCATAAGAAAACACTTGCCCTCTTGAATTCACCTGCTGGTTAAGATCTATTTAACTTGTGATGCTATTTTTTTTTCTATTTCCCTGCTCACTTCTACAGCTCTCTGAAGATATTCTGGATAGGTTCTCATGTTATAGAACAACCACCCGTTAGTTTCAGGCCATATAGCAGCAAACCTCTACCAAATTGGCAGGGTTTTCTCCTTTTTTTTTTTTTGTTTTGTTACCTTTTTTTTTTTTTTCCTTCCAGTTTTGGACTATGTCTAACTAGCTTATGGGGCTGACAATACCCTTAACCACCTTCATCATCCCCTGTTCAAAGCTGAGCAAATGCTTCACCTGTCATTTTAAATTAAATTCTTATTCATGGGTTTCTGTGAGCGGGTTGGATTGCATACTGCAATCAATTGAAATCAACTCCATTCATGGCATTAGCTTCATTTTCGTGATCTCAGATGTTCTGGCAAAAGTCTGTAGCTTCATAGTTGCAACCATACCAAAAAGAACATTCTAGCTGCAGATAGCTCCCTGGCTTGCCCCCCCCCCAGACTGAAATTTCAGTCAAAATACTGTGTGAATTTATCATACCCCAATCAAGCATACTAAACTCAGGGAAGAAGACGTATATGTTTTTCTTAACATAATACAAGGAAAGGTATCTCTGAATTGATTCAGTTAATTATCTTAATTATTAATTACATTCTCCAGAAAGAAATACATACAGACTATTTAATAAATGACACAAATTAACACTCAAATGGAAAACAAGAAAACAAATCTCATTTCAAAGCATTAGTACAAAATCAATTCAGTGCTGATTAATTAGGGTGCATCTGTGGTGAACTTTTCTTTTTTAACTCCTATGTATTTAATTTAATGCATAGTTTAAACACTTCCTAAGTCACTGAGACATGATTTAGGTTATAGAATCAGTAACTGGGCCATATTATAGCAAAGCAGTTAGGGAATTTGCAATATTTCTATGAGGCATATTAACTTTGCAGCTAAAACCAGTGCCTTTTAACTCACACAAAGCAGGCTTCTGCTTATAAACTAGTATTAATTTAGACATCATCACTATGCAGAACAGCTGATACCAGAATACCACTATTTAAACAATTCAATGTTTTAATGGGTTGTTATTCTTTCCATGTGTCCATTAAGCTTCTAAAATGCTTTTAACACCCAGATTGCTAATCACACACTTTAAACCTAAACAGAGGCTTTCGTTGTCATTGTTGCAGATTTTCCCTGTAAGTTATTTTAAATGATTACATTTAAAATAAAATAAAAACAGATGTATATGTTGCTTTCTCCCTCTCTCGATATTCTGTTTTCTCTGTATGCAGTCCTCTCTGTTAGAATAGAGAACATTAAGCAACCTTATGTCATGTTATCAACAATGGATTGAAAAGGCCTCTTTGCTATTCCGGTGACATCTCAGAGCGTGTCTTCACAGCAAGGTAGAACAACTCTGGTTACGGCTCTCTGCACTTTCTTTCAAGGGCAAACTGGCTAAAGGAAACCCTCTTTCCCACAGCCTCCCAAAAGCTGGTTCCTAACTACGTATAGAGCAGTAGGGTACATCAAACCCATGTGTCTTATCTTTTTTAATTTTGCAGTTTATTTTTGGCATGGATTAGTTCACTGACCCAGTTTATCACACTGTGGTATCTGATTCCCCTTTCTGCTAGCATTTTTAAAGTTCATGCTAAGGTTCAGTGGTGGAACTTTCTCCTTGAACTCTCCAGGATCCCCATACACTTTCTTTTCTCTACAGCCACAGTTAAGTTTAGCCATAGGCAAAGAAGTTGGTAAGGTCATGGGTATTCATTGCTGAGATCTTCTTGCTCCGTGGGCCGTTACTGTCTTTGCCTGTGCCTAAAGGTGACTCTGCCTTCACAAAGATGACAACAACTTTCTTAGTTATTTCAGAGCTCTGGTAGCCCAAGCTGCTTAGAGAATTAGTGCCTAATGGTCTATGGATAGAAAAACTGAAGTAACCTATATGAAGGGCATCAAAAGCACAGGATAATCAGAAGAAAACAGGAAACTGTCATTAACTAGAGTAACATTAATTGTGAATCACAACATTGCTAACACACAGTTTTCAGGCAGAAAAATGTGGTTTTTTCCACATGACAATATCCATTTACCACACAGATTGGTGTCTGACCTACTTCTCAGAAAAGTGAATTAAGCATCCGGGATTATTTAAAAGTAATGACTTTCTGCTTTCCACCTGCTGAACTGGCTTTGAATTTCAGATTTGGCTCACAGTCTTTCTACAGAACTGTCAAATTATGGTATCAGGTAAAACATGCACAGACTGGTTGGCTGCTTGTGTAAACAGAGATGGATGAAAAGATTAGCTAATGTCTTCAAGTGTGACTAGTGATAGTTGGTGCCTTGATTTTTAGGAAGTAGACATTTCTTATGGGACAGGTATTCTGAGGGCTGGTGCTTAGATCTTTTTGGACACACCAGCCTTTCTCCACAGCCTTTTAAGAGCACATACACTCATTATTACTGACTAGTTATCCAGATCTTAGTCTTGGTATATATAACAACAAATATTCACCTCAAACTTCAGAATAATTTTATCATTCTTGATGCCATTCTGCTTCTCATTTCCATATAGGCCTGGAAATAACTTACAGCATAATGAGCAAAATTTATTTTCATGGGATTCTCAGATGTTAACGAACATGGTGCTTCATTTATATCCAAATTTTCCATCCATGAATTTATCAGGCTCTATTTTAAAACAAGTTGGGTAGTATGCCCCCAGCAGCTCTTAACAGACTTTTCCAGAATATTACTGCTTTCAGAGACATACCTTTTCTAATTTTTAGCAGCATTTATTCATGGACAGTTGATATTTTTTTTGAGTACAGCAGTAATAACCGTTCAGTTTAATACCTATATATGTGGTAGTATACAGGTAATCATATTCTTTTTTCCCCTGATTTTGCTAGGCTTTAAAATACACGTTTACTTTCAGTCTAATTCTGATCCCACAGGCTGAACACATCAGGTACTCTCCTGAAGTGCATCTTCCAGCCTAGTTTCCCTACCAGTCCTCCTATGTGCCTCTCCCAGGACAGAGGACATTCCTCTCCCCTGAGCTGGTGGCATGTGGGGTTTGTACAACAGTATGAATGCCTCAGACAACATAAATTCAAGGAGGAAATCCACCTTCTGTTCCTTTGAAACACATATACCAGGATCTTTACAAAATGCTTGTATGCCACTGAAAGAAACTTTAGTACTGTGGTTTTGTCTATGCCTTTTCAGAAGTCACCAGCTTTCACTGGTGTTTCAGCTGTTTGGGATATTTCTTGCTGGAATCTCTGCAGCCACCTGAGAAAGAGGGATTGGCTGATTGTTTGAGATTAGGAGTTACTGTGAACTGTCCAGTTTTGCAACTGCTGGCATTTGTGATTTGGAGTGAATATGCTTGATGTGGGCAACGACAGGTACCTAACAAATTATTCTGTTAAATAAATAAGTAAAGGCAGCAGCTGACCCAAGCAGCACCCCCCTCAATCAGGCTGCTGAAGATATGCAATGGCACTTCGCTGGTACTTGTCAGATCCACTGTGCATCTCTTATTCATGGGTTTCTATGAGTGGGTTAGATTGCATACTGCAATCAATTGAAATCAACTCCATTCATGGCATTAGGCTAACTTTAATCCTTTAACAATAATTTAAAATACACATTCCTTTACAGGCACATTAAAAATGTCAGGCAGCATGCCACACCGTGCTGACATTTGAAGACATCTGCAGAAAACCAAAGAGGAAATTTATATCCAGAGTTAAGACGGGGTTCCAGTTTCTGGTAAAACTGTGTTGTCAGGGGAAGAGGAAAGGAGGGAGGGGAAAGGATCAAATTGAGT
Organism: Buteo buteo; assembly: GCF_964188355.1. Taxonomy (NCBI): domain Eukaryota; kingdom Metazoa; phylum Chordata; class Aves; order Accipitriformes; family Accipitridae; genus Buteo; species Buteo buteo. The sequence goes on along the minus strand of NC_134189.1, from coordinate 16,368,463 downwards.
TTCAAGGATCAAACTGAGTTCAGGGCAGATGCTGGAGAGACAACGATGTTTCATTTGGCACTAGGTGCACAGAACTGACAAGCAAACACAGAAACTCTTGTTTAACTCTCAATTGCTGCCTTGTTTATCCACGATCTGAGGGTGCGACCTTCCAGAAGGCTGTAAGCTGTGAGGCTTTACACTGAGGCTCATCAGCTCATAACAGTGAACTGACCCAATGTGAGAAGAATATAGTACACAAATGAGACCACTGATTGTTGAACATGTCTTAAATCAAGAATTAGAGCAAAGGAATTTGGTAAAAGGCAGAATGCTTTACGGTCCTGAAAGGGGTCAGTATGTTACAGTCCAAACTCCAGTAGCATTATTCTGTTGGCTAAAAAGGTGATGGCAAAGAACAAATTAACATTGTTTTGCCAGGAATATTTGTGACATCGTTCATCATTTCATGTTGTTTTTAAACAACAGTAGAGTCAATGACAGTATTATTGCTCAAACCAAACCCAGACAATTGCTAAAAGCAACCTATTTCTACAGAAATACAGAGAAATACTGTTCTCCTATTTCCACTAGCAGAAGATTGGGGTTTTCAGCAGATACATTATATGATTGAATCTGAAAGATTACAATAACTACCTTGTACTTACAACAAGAAATAACTTTCGGTTGGCAGTGTTTAACATTCCAATGACCACACTCCTTGTCTAGAAAAGAACTTTTTAAAAACAATAAAGTGTTTTTGGAAGTAATTATGAAGAAAAAGAGAGCTACAAATTGTGAAGGATTTCAGAGCTACTGGAAGTTATGCTAACAATCAGAACTTTCAATTTCCTTGGCTTTCTAAGGACAGCTTGAAAAAATGATACAGGAGTAAGCTGCAGAGTGACCATGAGAAGTGTGTAACTGGATTTCTTTCTCACCCAGACATTTTGTATAACAAGGAGGTAGGGAAGAATTTTCTGAAGGACAGGAATAAAGATGACGTAGGTAATGGAAAGCTCACAAAAATCTCAGTTTATTAACATTCCTGGGGGCAGGTAGGAAAATGCTTACACAGAGAGGTATATTCTGCATGGATCTGGCTATTATACCATCCCAAAGTCTTTATTTTGAAAAGTGCCTGGATACACTTTTCAGAAGTTAAAATACTGCTAGACACAAAGCCTGATGTTCTACCCTTATTTAAACATGTAGAAATGTTAGTTAATACACGTGTTGAATTAACACAAATTATGTTCAAACATGAATAGAAATTAGAATAAAGCAAAAAAAACCCCAAACCTCCAGGAGAAATGAGATCCCTGGAAATTCATGAGCTAATGGCAAGAGACTTTCTTCTCGCAAATGAGCATATATAATACAAACATACCCTAAGAGTATTAAAGAACAAAATACGCACCCTAGAAATATCTGACTTTTCTATGTGATGCAATGATCTCTATGGACAATAACAAACCTATACTTTAGCATTTTGAAGGAAATTGGAACAATAGCTCCAGAGTTCACTAAAAACGTTTTAGCAGAAAATACAGTTTCAAATAAGAACAGAGCCTGCAGCACTGTACAGATGGGCACCATGATGCCAAGCAGGACTTGAGTGGCATTTCCACTCTGAAGGCCTTAATTACCTTAACACTAACCCTAACAAGAAATCTAATGGGAAGAAGGATATGGTGGCCTCTGAGTCCTACCTATAGTCTCTCTGGGCTGAACAGGATTTCCTAACCCTAATATGAACATCTACCCAGCAACAAAGCACACCAACTCTGCTTACTTCTAAACCAGTGTTGAGCCACATCTTCCTAGTGTCAGCTGTTCCACATGCTTTGGCTGAGAAAGACTGCAGGTGAATTCCCACTCTGAAGTCCCTCACTTCCTTCACCATAACCCTCAAAACACCACAACCACCTTGCCCAACTCCAAGAAAAAGCATGGAGCTACAGCTCTGTCCTGAACCCAGCCTTCATCCTTTGTCTTCCAGCTGAGCAAGACTGCAGTGATATTAACCCTAACCATAACCTTAGTCCTACCCAGCTGAAAAGCATACTGATCCTTTCCACCCCCAGAAGAGTGCTGGGCACGAGCTCTGAACTTTGCGTGACACTAATGCAGTTTTCACTTGGAAGACTCACATTTCCCTGTTTGTTATGTATAACTTAGCCTTTTTTCACTAGTTAAATGAATTGGGTTTTTTAACCCACAAAAGACAGACACCACCACCCAAACTCTTTGACAGAATCAAGACTTTTACAATTTAATTAGAAACTACATGTTTCCTATTTGAAGTGGAAATATAAGTCTGTAATTTAGGAATATGTAAAATTTTAAAGGAAAGGATAAGGTAGGAGTTGATGGTAAATGTGAAGCAGTAATTAAATTTTAAAATAAAACAATCTTGCTAAAGGGCAAGAGTGAAAGCATATGAAAAAACAAGTGTTAAAAGAGAAGGAACTCAGTGCTCTGCTGTGTATAAAGTAATGGAACAATAGTTTTGTTTGAGAAGTTCCCCTCTTTCTTTTCAAAGAAGGCTCTTCCTTAAACTCTCTAGGTCTCTGTTCCAGCCTTCTCCAAACCTGCTGCCTCCCTTTCCAATTCTAATACATGAAAAGGAGACATATGAACAACATAATTCAGATTGCTCGAAATCTTCATATGGGCCTCTGTAATAGCAATGAGACTGGCTCAGCTGCTCCAGTTCAAGCTTTCACCTCATTTATTCATTGCAATATGCCCTCTGGCTGTATGGAAGGGTAGGGGGATTGCTCTTGCCTCAAGGCAGTTTGCACCATGCAGAGAGCTGTGCTGCCTTATGGGAGTGTCCTTTAGGGCTCTGAATTTGAAAGGAGCCCTTCACTCAGAGTCCAGTGCTCTGAACAGGATACGTGCCCTGCACTTGCACCAGAGGAGGAGGAGGTCAGAAGAGTCTGGCTTGCTTTGCATGTGTACATGGTGTCCAGGGTGCGTGAATTCATAGACTCCTTGGGAAATGATGGTGCTGCACAGGACAGGCTCTGAAAAGGGAGATTTTTTCTCATACTGTGCCTAGAATGGGAAAGTAAGTTTCCAAATCCAGAGAGTCTCCACTGGTTTCATCTAGAGCATCATCACATCAACTGCTGGAGTTACATGTAATGCAGAGGCCTGACCTGAAAGATCAGGACTGAGGCCTTCAAACTGATTTTATACACATCAGCTGTAGCTCCTCATCAATAATCCCGAGTTATTATCACAGGGTTTCATTACCCTAACACAAATCAAGCTTTAAACATACCTGTATTCACACATAATGCTTTTCTGTGACAGATCTGTTAAGTGCTTAAAAGGAAGTATCAGTACCATTTTGTAGATGGAAAAACTATGGCTAACAGAGGGAAAGTAACTTGCCTGAGACAACACAGAAAGTCAAAAGGAGAACAGAAAAGGGACTAAAATGCAGGAATTCCAGGTCCTCACTCAGTCCCTTAACAAGTTGAACCTTTTTTATGCAGTCCAAATCCTGTTGCATGTAGCTGTTTCATTTAAAAGCAGAGAGGAAAGCTGACTAGATGTAAGCCAGGATGGTTTCACCATGAAAACCAAAGAAATCTCTAGGCACTGAATAAGTGACTTGTTACAAGTGTACCACAAATACACTGTTTCTTCTAGAAATTTGAGGAGATTGGTTATAACACGCATAAGGAATGAAAATTTTAAAAGTAAACACATGAAGACCAGTTATCCTTTTGTGTAATTTCACTGATTACAACCTCTTAGCATAAAAGAAAAACTGCCCTTTTTTTGTTTGTTTGTTTGTTTTTTTGCTTGACAGCTTTGCTTCATGCCTGAAGGAGATAAATTTTCTGGATTATATTCTGGTTTTACCTTGTAAAGTAGCTTGTAGCCTGTAGGTCTGAGTCCTGAGGACGGAGGTTATCATACACATACTTCAGATCCTGAATGCTGTTTAGCTCGGGCAATCCTGCATGCAGCATCTTAAAGTAAAGACATATAATTAGTCCACTGTTCTATTGAAAAGAAATTTAAATTAAATGGGGCTAACTGAGAATAGAAAGGTTTTACTCCAAAAGGTCTTCTTGTAAAACACAAAGGTCTGCTGATCTGAAAAGTGGTTCTGATGCTAGAGCAATGCCTGGAATACTAAAGTGAATATATTGCATTGTAAACCTGCACACTGAGGTACCGGAAAGAGGCATGGGTCAAAATCACCAATCCATTTTAGTTATTTTTTTTCTCATCGGATATCATAATCTCAATAAGTGCATTCCTAAGATTCCTTCATAGCCTTCTAATGGTGATAAAGGGAAGGCAACCGAATTCAGCCACCTGAACCACGTTTCTGTTATGCTCACAGTATTATCTTGGTCCTAATCCAATTTAGCGCAACATCACCTTCTCATTTGTAACTACTGATTTCACCATTACTGCTCTGGACTCCTCCTGCAAAGGGATCATAGATTCACTCCCTTTACAGTCAATGGAGGAGAAAAGTTTCTTTAGATGCCAAATCACAGCAGGAGCCCTGACTTAGGCACTGAAAACTGCCCTTTGAAGGGGGAATCATTCTCCATCAAAGAGGGATGGAGCTGTTCTAGTTACTTGGCCAAGTTAGGTTCAAGAGACAAATAATGCAAACATTCCCCTTGCAGAGTAACAACATGAGTAGGGTAGACAACTGAGTGCATACAATTGCCCATACAGCTCTCTCCAGGCATTTTAAAATGTCAACAGCAAAAATAATTTTTACTCACTTCAAAACCTACTGATTTTTCTCAGCAACCACAGTAGAGCTGGAAGTGATGCTTTGTGTGTAATGGAGAAAAAAAATCAGTCCTTCACATTGCTCAGAAGGAAATGTATCTGAATTTGCAGTCACTGCTGTGCATTTTCTTTACTCCTTCAAACCTTCTTAATATTTTTAATTCAAATTTCAATATTTTGTATATTTTTTTTGTTTGGCATTATGAGGAAAGCCTTGCTTCACATCAGACCCAATCTATACTACCACTGGACAGTTAGATTTCTGGCTAGCAAGGAGCAGAGAGGGAGAAAGCTCAATGAGATGAATGTAAGTGAGTTGAAAGCACGGACAATAACAACATTCAGCACTTAAGGACACACAGTGCTATTTATCTGTATGCCTTCAACCCATTTATAAAAGATGATAACAGCTCCTGTCTCCTTTAAAGAAAAAAAAAAAAAAGTGTTGTTGCATAGGCAGATTAATCTTCTTGCCCTGCATTAGAAAAGGGAACAATATCAGAGATGAACATAATCTTAATAATCTGTAGTGCAACTGAAAAACACGATTTTTTTAGGTTCTCTGCATTGTAGAAGGTGGAAAACCATTTGCTGAAGCAAAACAAAAGACTTTAGCTGGGCAGTACCTACACAGTGCTTTGCTGGCTGCAAGGGGGTCCTAGAGGCTTATTATACTGCTTCATCCCTTTTGCTCCATATAGCATATCTTTTGTGTTTCCAGTCCCCTGATCAAGGATGCTTCTGAGTACTGTGGCTAGTGATACTAGATGCTAATTAGACAAGACATGGAACAACTGTTTGGAAAACAACTACAGGTTGCCTAGGGCAACTCAAATATCTCTAGATGCCTAAGTTTAAGTGCCTGCATTGCTCTCCTCGTTTGGCCACACATATGTCTTGACCTACCACACTTGGTTATCCCAGGCCTTCTGACGCACTGAGTGGAGCTGCCTACACTCTCCTTGGGTCTGGATTCAGAGCTGGTGTGTGATGCTCAGCCCACCATCCCATGAAAAATGAATAGTCCTGGCATGTACTTTCCATCCATTAGACCTCCCAGATGGGGATGTTTCCTGATCCTCTTTTCCCAGATGGTGTTTCTGAGTTTAGAAGGGTGAAATGACTTGTATGAGGACACAGGATTCTTGAGTCTTAGATCTGCTCTGTCTAGGTACTGTCTCCTGTTTTATACTATTAGGTTGACCTGTTTCTTGTCACAACAGAGGCAAGTGGACCAATTACTTGCTGTCTAGTGTCACCTCTAAGCCCCTTTTAATAATTTTCTACCTGAAAAATTTTTATAACAATAATGGATTTTGCATTTCTTTAAACTATTCAAAAGGTGTTTGTGTCCTGCAATCACCCTCTTTATAATACTTCACATCAAATCTTTAATGAGAGCAAAGCTGATGAACTACAGGCATTTACGCAGCTGAACTCTGCCAGCATACTCTTGGGTCTCCCACAGATGTTTCTGCTTTTGAAGGTGATGGAAACTTCATGGATTATTTCTTACTCTCAGTAGCAAATGTCAGTACAGCTCTAGAAACTGCTGCTCACCACCAAGGAAAAGCATTAATTCCCAAACTGGGCCAAACCCCCTAAATTGTTCATAATCATGGTTTGCTAGAAACCACTAAGAGTTACTGACCATCCAGGGCACAGTTTACTGCTCCTGTGAAGTGCTGTACTTTTTGGAAATAGCCTTATTGTTTAGATTATTTTAACCATGTTTTATAAATAGCATCTCAGGAAACAGAATGTGAGAGGGGAAGGAAAGATTAATAATGCAGATTTCCAGACAGTGAGAGAAATCTTAGACTGTCATTGATACAAATAAGCAGTGGTTAGATTATCTTGCCCCTCCATGTTAACATCTGATATTCTGCATGGAAATGAATTCAAAGTGGAACAACTTCACAGCCTATTCACTTTTCTAGAAGTGACCCATGCACCTAAAACATTTTGATACTTACAGTTTCTGACCAACACTCCATTTCAAGTGCAGACCCAGATTCACCTTTTCAAACATCACTGGCAAAAACAAGGCGTTTCTCTTGTTTGTTTAATTTCCTTTGATATGAAGTGCTCATTGATAGGGTGTGAGTACGCTGTCAGTTATTTTTCCATTATGAAATGCAACACAATTGACAATTGACTGAACTGCAGCCCACTGACAAATACTAAAACATATCTGTATGCTGACTTTTAGCTCAGCACTATTACGTCTCCTTAAAGATCAGCAGAAACAAAAGACACAGCATGTCCTGAATATAGACAAACCAGAACTATACCAGGCAGAGATAGCTAGTTATTTCAGGGCTCCTGCCGGGAACATTTTCTCTTTGTTATCCCAGAGTAATCTAAAATCATTATCTCTGCTGCTTGCAGAAAAAGGGACTGCACTGGGGACAAGGAGGTGGGCAGAAGATGTAGCTATATTTGCAGCATGCAGTTTTAGGCAACCTGTTCAGAAATGCAGGGATTACTGCTGTGGATCAGAGAGCAAGGGTGCTCCTGAGTTTTCCAGAGGCTCTTTAACTTAGACAGTATCTCCTACAACAGCACTCTGCACTGCTTTCAGTGCGAAATTATGCTTTCTGATGGGAACTCGGTTTTGCTGCACCTTTGTGACTACTTAGAAGCAGGGTTAAGAGATCTGGGGAAATCCTTCCTGCTCTATATTGGGAAATCACTCACTGTACCACTGCGTGTGAATCCATCTACAAGACAGAAGAAATAAGATGAGCAAGTTCTTACCATTTCTTCCCTCCCCACTGCAGAAGTTGGAGACAATAAAGTCGTGTTTACAGAGCAACTTCTTGGCTGTACCCCAACCCCAGCAGGGGTTTTGTTTATAAGGTTGTGTAGATTTTTTCCATGCACAGACCAGTCACCTAGGTTTTGCACGGGGCCCTGGACATAAGTTTTGGATTAATATCTTAGCCAAGCAACTTAGCAAATATTAGTTAATTTAATATTCTCATTCTACCCATGAAGGGAAAAATCATTAACCTTTCACACACAAGTAAATAGAGGCATAAAGCAGTTATGGAATCTGCCCGGCATGTGAATCGGTAGGAATACTTAAGGGATAAAAACTCCCAGAGGTCTTAAAATCCTATACAAAAGGATTTTTAAACCTGTCAATATGGGTAAGTGCTCTTTCTTTTCTGTGTTTGCCATCCTAAGAAGGGAGCATGGAAATGTGCAAAAAAACATTCTAATGCCACCTTTGTTAGCTGTAGTGCTGCTAGGTACTGTCATATCACCCAGTCTGTGAAATATTTAGTTTACTTTGTCTTGCTATAACCATGAACAGAATTGGTGAGCGGTTTCTTGAAGACCTAGAAAAAGGGCTCAGTGAAATTACTGAAGGCGAAACTTGTACCCAGACCTTTTGGAGTTTTCTGCTATTTTGTAAAAAAAGAATGCATTAAAAAAAAAAAAAAAAAGAAAAAGAAAAAGAAAAAAACCCAGGCAGCTTAGCTTTTCTTTTCTCAGAAATTAGTACTGAAATTGGATAGGTTTTTTGCCCAGAAGTGCCATCACTAACATTTCCAGCAGAGCAGCTGATACCTCTTCAAATCACAGTGCTACTGGAGGCAGCAGAGAAATGGTAAAAGGGAAGAGGACACCAGAGGAAACTGATTTTTGGTGTCATTCTCAAGCTTCTTACCATCTCCAGCAGGTTCAAGAGTAACTGGCTATGTCTTCTGACTATGTTATAAGCTCGACAACAAAGCTCCACAAACTCTTGAAAACGCTGTGGGTTTTTTCCACCTTCTGTGATGAAATACTCCATCTCTGATGTGAAGATGAAGGGAGCTCGGTCCCTTGAAAAGAGAACAATTACATGAGAAATTTCACCGAAAATAGCAAATCATGCAAGACAGTTAATATTTGTAACTCATTATTCACATTTGTTTTTCCACTATTAACTTCCTCATTATTTCATCTCTCCCTTCCTCAATGTGGACAGCTTGATCGCTCTGCCTGGTGTCACTGACTAATTGGGGCAGAGACAGGTTTCACAGCAAGAGCTTCCTAGTGAGAAATCTAAAAACTGAACAGGTTTGGAGCTTACACGTTTACTTCTGGCGCTTCATTGCTTTTCTTTCTAAACTCTCATTGCTTTAATTTCTTGACTCCAGCCTGAAAGTGAAGCTGGAAACAAGTCCTCTCCTGGTATTGAAATATTTAAAAGTTGTTCTCAAAGAGGATGGGATACAAATATCAACTCCCTGCTAGGCAAGAAGGGAATTTAAGAAAAAAACCCTACAACTCCACAATCTAACAACAAAAAAATACAACATGTGATGCTATCATTAAACATACACCGTTCTGAAGGAATGTTTCTGACTCAGATTACAACAGAATAAACCTAAATACATTGTTTTGTTTTCTGTACAGTTACTCTGTATTCTATTACCCTAAAGTAAATGAGGTGCAGAATCTGACAGCATGTCTTGCCTTTTTTTCTTATCTCTGGCATAGTTTGTGGCTATGGCATGCTCTTGCAGAAGAAAACAGATTAGCCAGGCTTCTGCTAATAATCCTATCATTCAATAGTTTCAGAAAGGCCTGATATACTGCATCCTCACACAGACAAAAGTACTGCAGTGATTTACTCATCACAACTGTGTACACAGAGGCATGTAAACAGATTAGAGGGCTATATTCCAAGGAAATAGGTGCTGTGTGTTAACCCTTAATTCAAAGTGAACTCGAATAAACTAAATATTCTTCGGAAGCTTGAATGCAGAAATGAATTTGACGATCTCTGTTTCTTGCTAAAACCTGAAAAGTGGGCTGAGTCCAAACCCACTCTGCTTGCTGATTCATTCATAAATGAGACAGAGAAGTTTTCATAGGATTTGTCCTCATTTTCCCATAAAAATGCCTGCCTTGTATTATTGCAGAAGGAAAGTCAAGTTGCTGTGAGATTCTAGGCTGCTGCTGGAAGTCTTAGTCACAAGAAACGTTCAGGTGGCCTTCACATTCTTATGTTTGGAAATTCTTCCTGGTTTACATTGAAGCTAACTTTGAAACCAGACCTCCCATGAGTGTCGTTCACCTCAAAGCAGCCCAGGCCGTTAAAGTATTTGGGTTTTTTTAATATATTATTCAATTTCGGGTAGGTAGTACTAGGAATGATGAAGGTCCACAATAGTAATTCTTTCTTTCCACATTTTTCTGTATTATGCAAGATGTGAACTCATAGTGTGACAGATATTTTGCAGTATGATTGTTACATAGTTACTATGTAGTTTTGTGCTTTAACTCTTGGAGAATTACAAACTTGTGTCTATTACTGACTTCAGAGAGCAAGATTTTCCCAGAACATTCTTTCTTTCTTTCATTCATTCATCTTTTAGCTTATCTTTTGTTTTAGCAGTGGTATTTAAAATAGACATTAAGTATTAAATAAATTGAAACAATTAGAGTCATGGAAGTTAATTTGTTGAAGCCAATAAGAAAGAGAGATAGAGCCAGAAAATTAGTAATGCTGACATTTGGACTTCTGTCCACAGATAAGTGAAATCTAAATCCTGATTTGAAAGCATTTTAGCATCTTGAGAATGTCTAAAAACCAAATCTGTTTCTCATCTGCATTTATGTTTTTGGGCTAAAATATTCCAAGTCAAAACTACTGCTGTAAAGGTCCCATATTATGTATTTTGTTCAAAATTCATATTTAATTTCTGATGTCCAACGGCATCAAGGGACACAATTACACTGTAAAAACATAGCCCTTTCTAAGCTAGTCCAAATCTCCCACATTAAGCTACTTGAGCTGAAAACAGACACTGCAATCAGAAATTACTTTACTGGAAAAAATATGTGTTTAACATTGTTGGGTTGGGCTGTGGGCCATCTTCCACACAAAGCAATGACTGCAACGTTACTCAATTCTCTTACTGTTGTTGCAAAACAATCCATTTGAACATATAACTGATATTTTAGTATTTATATTATTTATAGATTAAATTTATTTGTAAGAAGATTTTAAGCAGTTTTACAAGGTTCTTAAATTTCTCAGTATCATTTAAGACTGTCTTCTAAGGTGGTAGGCCTGTCCTCCCTTGTTAACCTGCAAAATACGATGCAGCAATTTGCTTTCCCTGGTTTTGCTCAAGATCTTGTGATATCAGAGCTTCTCCTGCAAAGTAAGCCCTGCAACCAGTCAGATGCTGAAGCTCCATTCCTGCACGTGTCCAAGTAAGCTGGCTGCTCATAAAAGGAACATTTTGCAATTGAAATTAAAAACCCACATAAAACCAACTTAGTATAGGAGACTAGACCCACTAGAAGGAACAACACAGTCATTTCTCACGCCAATAATAAAAAGCAAAGTTTCAGTGGGAGGAGATGCTTACTCACTGAAGAGTACATAAAGGATTCTGAAAAACCAATTGACAGGGATGAATGTCTTTGTATGGATGCAAAATGTTCCTTGTTGCTTTCGCAAACTCCTTGGGAATATAAAAACATAGAAGGGGATAGTCTAAAAATTACTCCAGCAAAATTACAAACAGCCAAGTCAAGTCACCATCCATCATACATGGGAAAATTTTCATCAGAAAAAAACAGAGGCTGTTTTAGCCTACACAAGAAAAAAAGCAATGCATGCCCTGGTGTTGCATGAGCATTCTAATTTATCACACACACGCAAACAAACCTCACACCGGTGCACAGCCTGTCTTTCTGTATTTAAACCAGTACATCTCCAATATCTTTAGACTTCTTTGTGGCACGTAGCTAAGATCATATTACACGATGGCATTTATTCAGAAGGTATGCAATGCATCCAAAGGCCTGGTAATAATAACAACTACAAAGGACATCACTCATTTGGACATAAATCTATTACATTGCTTGCTTACATGAAGTTATCTAAAAGATGTAAACGTGAAACACTTCTTACCCCAGAACATACCCTCAAGATCGCAGCTCAGCCCTATAATACTTTACATCCGTAGGATGTTCAAAGACCAATGACTGTGTTACAGCCAATGGGACAAAAGCCCCTTGGCCTAAAATCTGTATCTATTACAGCTTGCTGCCTCCATCAATTAATGAAATGACTAGCGTCAGTTTAACAAAACTAGTATGATGAAGTATTTTCAAGTAAAAGCCTTTTACCATATCTCTTCAGGATCATAGAATCATTTGGGTTGGAAAAGACCTTTAAGATCAGTGAGTCCAACCATCAGCCATGCCCACTAAATCATGTCCTGAAGTGCCTTGTCTACGCGCTTTTTGAATACCTCCAGGGATGGTAAAGACCAGAAGTTTTTTTTTCTTTATGGTGTGCTAAGGAAATAAAGCATTGAAGCATTCTTGAATGGCCTCTACTGCATAATGGTAATGTTGGGTACCATCATTTCTAGAAAAAAAAAAGCCTTATTGACAGAACTGGTGTGGCTTGAGGTAGACCAAAGATGTACAACCAACAAGCCTCACAAAATCATTAAAGCTACCTTACTACAGCTCGCTCACTGTTTTTGTTTTTTTGTTTTGTTTTTTTTTTCCTTTCCCCTCCCCCCCCCCCCAAAGCCCTAGGTGAGATTAATGAGCCCTTTGGTTTTATAATAAAAATCAGTCAAAAAAGCAATACCCCTGTTTACGACAGAGTCTGTTTGCAGTCCTGGACCCTAAAGACTTATACTTTACTATGGCTGTGACAAAGAGTTTACTCAAGTCATTCAGTGAGAAGCAAGGCTAGTTTTATGGTGTTTTTATTCTTTTTTTCTTGGGTACTGCTTTTAGAGATTTAAGATTTTCATGGGAATCTGTTTTGCAGTTCCTCTGGAGATTAAGAATGTTTGGATGATATGTCATGAGAGGGAGGAAAGAAAGGAAACCTCAGGCAACTGAAAAGAACATTATGCAAAAACAAACTTGGTCTGGGGTGATGGGAACATTTACTGGGACTTCACTGTAGGCTAGAAGTATGCTGCATTCCTAGAAGACCAGTAAGATCATCAGGATTTCTTATGAAACACTAGATGTAAAGTGATTAACAAAGCTTGTAAGGTCAACAGTGGTTTTGGTTTTAGTTTTTCCTACCATGAATCTCACGGTACAGAACAGTTAAGAATGATACACTGACTTCCTTTTATCTTAAGTAGAAAAAGCATACGAGATAATCATCAACAAATGACCTTTGCTCTGATCCTATCTAAACTTCCTAATAGTGTAGTTACAGAAAAGTTCAAGTCACACACAGTAATACAATGAGATCAAACCAGCTGTAGTCCAAGTTGTCATATGGACATAGGAGACAATGCGTGGGAAACCATACAGAACTGTTTGCAATTTAATAATCAGCTGCTCAGCAGCATATACTCCCATAAATTCCTTGTCTGCTTTAAAACCATTTTGGCTGAGTCAAGAGTGACTGATAGCATTCAGCATGACTATGTGGAATTTTGAAGTATCCAGTAAAATAGGAAAGGCCAAAAAGGGACTGTTTGAATGCTGGCATCCTTTGCTCTGCAGTAAAAGCCAAAAGCTTGTTGAAGAACACCCTCACACAAAATAAATGAACTTGAGTGCTTATTTCTCTAAGCCAAGTGAAAATATCTAATCACAGTAATCATATATATTTGTAGACACAGAAAAAAACATGAGCAAGTGTATTCCTTTCATATATTAAAGAATGAAACAGTGAACAACTGCACAATACAATTCTTCTCAAGCAAGCATATAAAGAGTCATAAAAAATATATGCCTGCAAAGGGGACCAGAAGAGATACTCCATCTTTCTGCTTACCAGGACAAGATCAACCATAAACATGCTTCTGAGATGCTTCTTTAGCCTATTCTCAAAGATCTTTAGTGATAGAGTTCTTCTCCAACCTCCCTAGCAAATTTCTCTTTCTCTATCTCCCCTCACAGAGTTTTTTTTCCTTAATGCCTAATCTAACCTTGCTGTGCTTTCATCCTATTAATTCTTGTTCTTTCTTAAGGGAACATGAAGATCCAGTCTTCTTTACAGCAGCCTCTAATGTATTTGCAGACTGTTATTATGTCTTTCCTCAATCTTCTGTAGACAATTGTTTCAACCTTTTCTCATAAGTCTTGTTTTCCAGATGTCTGATAATTTTAATTGCTTTTCTCTGGACTCGTAATTTCTGTGGACTCCTTATCCAATCTTTCTAAAAGTAAAATGTTGAAAATATTCCAGCTGATGTTTTACCAGTGTCATGTGAAGCAAAATGATTACTTCACATTTCATGCTTTCAAATTCAATATTCTATCAACTCACATTCAACTTGTCTGCGGTATAACTCTGAGATCCCTTTCTGAAAAACTACCTGTCACTGCTAATCCCACCTTTCACCACAGTCAAAAGCTCTTACAATAGGCCTCTACTAAAAAATGAACAAACATTCTCTGTCTCATCATATTGGTTACTAATGAAAATATTGAAAGATGTCAGTCCCATCACAAACCTTATGGTATGCCATTTGGCATATCCTTCCATCCTGATACTGAAACATAGCTAGATACTTTCCATTAATGGTTGTTAAAGCAGTTCTGCACTGTAATGGTTTTATCTATGCAGTGCTTTCTTAATTTATGATAATGTTATTTGTGAAAGTTACAGGAGCTCTACTAAGGCTCCATTAACTTACATCAAGTTATAGGATATCTATTCTTTCTCCTCTGTCTCACAAAATGATCTTTTCCTGGAAAAAATAACCACTCAAGAAAGGTGAATGCTCCAGGAGAAGTCTACAGTGCTTATTATTTTTCTGATCACTGTTACAGGAGATGATAGTCTCTTCAGCAAGCATAGCATCTAAATGATGTAAATATATTGTAAGTGACCTCATAAAAGAGCAGTAGTTCTGAGCTTTGTATAAAATATGAATACTTCACTTGCTGGACTTGATGGCAGTTTCCCATTGACTTCAATGACAGTTGCTACCACTTGCATTTTCACTGGCTTGTATTGCAAATCTATGTTCAGATTTGTTTAGAAAACTTTTCTGTTTACTATTTCTTTTAGTGAAGAAATCTTGCTAACAGTTCCACAGATACATGTCTGCTCCTGCAAAGCATAAACAGCCTCTTGCTAAGACTTTATTCCTCAAATCACCCAGACCTGATGTATACCCATCCACATCTAAATAAAATGACAGTCTAAATTTCAACTGCCAAATAGTAATTACAATGCTATAAAAAGGAATAGAAGAGATAAGTGAATTAGCAAATTTGAAACACCTTTCCAAAACCACAGAATTTATTTCTCCTGAGGGATTTACTCTCAATTGTATTTTTAATAGCTTTTATTTCCAGTAACAGACAGACGGAGAGTCACTTGCCCAAACAGGGAACTCGTGACTAAGCTTCAAGGCAAAAAGGGCATATATAGGAAGTGGAAGTAAGGACTGCCTACAGAGGAGAAATATACAAACTCTGCCTGGGCATGCAGAAATAGTGTTAGGGAAGCCAAAGCTCAACTAGAGTTAAAACTGGTGGTGCACATGAAGCGCAACAAGAAGTTCTACTGAGACATCGTTAGGAAAAGGATGAACAAAGAAAATGTGGACCTGCTGCCAATTAGTGATTTAGTGACATGGGAGCACAGACAAGGCGGAGGTACTCATTGCCGCCTTTGTCTCAGTCGTCACTGACAAGACTCCCAGGTGGTGAGCAGTGAGCTAGGCAGGAGCCAGTGGTGGGCCAAATATGAGCCCTGGGAGCAATGAAGGCCAACAGCATCCTGGGCTGAATTCATAGGAGAGCACCCAGTAGATACCCTTTACTTCGCACTTGTTACTCCACACCCTGCCAAAACAAGAAAGATGCTGCTAAACTGGAGTAGGTTCAGCAGAAGGCCACCAAGATGTTTGAGGGCTAGAGCACTTGACTGTGGGGAGAGGCTGAGGTAGGTGGGCTCGTTTACCTAGAACATGAGAAGGTTTTCAGGACACCAAACAGCAATCTTCTAGTATCTGTAGGAGGTTATGAAACAGATGGGTCCAGGCAAAAATAAGGGAGAAAATTGGAACAACTAAGGTTCTGACTGGCCATAAGAAAAAAAAACCTTCACTATGAGGATAATTAAATATTGAAACAAGTTGCCTGGAGAGATTGTCCTGGGAGGTTTTTAAGATTCAACTGGACATAGCCCTGGGTAAACTGGTCTGAATTTAGTGTTAACCTTATCCCCTTAATACTTACACAGAAAGATTCCTGAATGCCCTGAGCATCCTTGGCTCAGGTAAGCTACATGGTCTGGACATTCAAAACATGCATCTAATATTTTTGACCTACATTCTTCAACCAAATGACCAGGAGTCAAGTCTATACCAGATAACATGTTTTTAACTCTTTATTCTGCCAGTTCTGCTGCTGTTTGAGATATCTACTGCATAAAAAATTTTCTAACTACAAATTTGAATTCTCATTTCTGATTACAGTTTTACCCATATTATATTTATATTAACATCTATCTTTAGAGGCAGAAACATCAAACTAGAAAGAATCTCCTGAACTCCTTAGGTAACTGAGGACAGTGCTTAAACCACTATGGTCTTATTTATTCATTAAGTTAGTTCTTTTTATGTGTATATCAACTTTGCTATTAGCATTATTTTTCACTATCAGAGCATTAATGTTAGCTCTCCAGTAAAATCACTGTGTTGCACATACTCGCTATTTTGATCAGTAGTAAAAGAAATATTTCACACACTAGACAGGCCTGTTCTGAAAGATTTATCTGTTTCTGTCAGTAATTGAATTAGTTACATTGAGATTTAATCATTCTTAATGGATATGGTAGAAAACAAGCTATAAAGCTTGCTTAAGCCAAGGGCTCTGATTCATCATTCTGTTAACATATAGTTTCCCCACGTAAACTGAGCCATAGTAACTATTTATTTGTGTCCCTTTGCCTGTGCAAAGTGTGAGGGAATGTGACTTAACTAAAATCCCTTTCATTGTGGGCCAACTGAAGTTAGTGAGTTTTTAAATCATGGAGATATGATCACACCTGGTCCCACAGGATTACTATGCTAAGTGACAGTATAGCTAACACAATGTTTACAGCTGAGGTTAGACATGGTTACAGTTCTTAGTGTAGACCTAGTATTTGCAGCGTTTATTGCCACAGGGACTGATCTGGAACCTTACCTTGTAACAAGGATGTTGGTAAGACTCCTAACAGGAAAGCAGAAACTAGTTTGAGGCATGTCTTGCTGGTTTTCACTTGGGCTGCATTGCCCCAGTCTCTGCTGCGATCACTAATTATTCTGCAGTCTGACCACTGAAATTATTCACTTATGTCCCAGAATTTCAACCATTTTGTACAGTCAGCTGATTGTATATTTTGGAAGAATCCAAAAAAGATCCTCTCTGAAAGAAGATGTACTCTGCTTTAATAGCATACATGTCTTCAATAGTTTCAAACATTGTCCTGTTGCAACCATGTGCATCTTATATTGACTGGTTAAAAAGCACTACTGTGTCCAGCTCAGGCACCTTCTGACCTGAGTTAGGATACTCTCTTCAGACAGACACATAAAGCAGCCTGCGTTCAAAGTCACTAGCAATCAGACTGCATAACAATGTTAAAGTGAATTTAAATCTTTTATATACTTCATGTTCAATACCTGTATTTGAAAGTGCTCAGTACAGCATTCCTGATGCCTTACACCATTTTCTAAGACTATCAAATTTTCCAGGTTTGCTAGGAGTTTATTACTAACCCTATTGATAAAACACTTGAGAGTTAATTCACAAGGAGATTGGAGCAATTCCTCTTGTTAATAGGGATTGTTGGACAACTGCTTTTTGTGTTCTGTCTGACCCTCAGTAGTGAAAAGAAGATTTTAAAACTCAGACCTAAAAGCAGCCTTAAAATAAATAGAATGACTGGGGTTATATCCCATACCTATCAAACATTCAGGTAACAGGTCTTTTCAATATGAGAGCTCTATTTGGAAAACACAGTAATACATGGTTGCAGGAGATTTGTATATCACCAGGCAAAATAGAGAAATAAACCAGTGATGAACAAATTGAATTGCACAGAAATTCCTTAGGGCAGGGGATGAAATCCTACATGAATTAAATATATCAGTGTGCTTTCCAGTTAAGGATGAAGGACAAAGGCATGGTGTGCAGAACAAGCAGAAAAAGATACGAAGACCAAGCAACAGAGATTAATTTAAAAGTGCTTGATGTATACTTGACTGTGTGTGAGAACAGCTCCCCCTGAATATAAACGTACACTTGACTGGGTGTGAGAACAGCTCCCCCCGAACATAAAAAGGTATGTATAGAAAGCTTTTGGAGAAATACATGATACAATAAAATGTTTCTGATGGAAGGAGGAAAGAGAAAATATGTCTCTGTAACCAGTTATACTTTGACAAGAATAACAAATAAAATCATATAATCAAAATGAACAGTGAACAGGATGTCTTTTTCCCCTTTTATTTCTGTTTTATTGTTAAACTTCCTGTCTCTAGAGTCTCAGTCTACAAAAAAATCACGCGGTGACTAATAGAAAGAGAAGGAGGGAAGAGGAGAGGGCAGGAAGAAATCTCTGAAGGAGGAAGTTGATAGAGAGTCACTTCCATAACTCACGTGCAGTAAATCTCCCAAAGTGGAGGGAATTCCATTGGTGGCTCCGAAGGCATCAGACAATTTCTCTAGCCCAGATGACTGTTAACAAGAATACATGATAAATCCTTCAAGGAAGTGGCTGTTCCTGAAGATAGGAAAGCAGTTTATGCCTTGCTTGAACTGAATGAAAAGCCAGAAAGGACACTGAGAGTTGTGGCAGATAACAACTGGGTTCCCGGGAACTCGATTCAGCAGAAGAACAATGCGCTTGGATGAACAAAACTGGATAGGGTCAAATCCATTCAAATCCATACAGGCACTGTATGGAGAAGCAGTGCCTTTCTTAACTGTCTGGGCACTTTGAAAATGATAATTAAAAAAATTAAGGATACAAAGTAGACAGTGAACATAATTTACTCTGATTTCAAAAAGCTGTAGTTGAATGCCCTCCACAAGAGGCTATTATTGAAAATAAATAACCAATGGTAAAGGGCAAACTATTGTCCAGGCTTGATAATCAGAGAAACCATCAAGCAACAACAATAAATACCTACTCTTCAAGGCAGACAAAGATAACAGAAGTGCATCTGAAACTCACGACTGCAACTTGTGCTGCTCATATGTTCGCAGATTCAGCTTGTGCTTTTGGTGTTTAATTCAGGGCAATTGGACACACTTGACTTTCAGAAGTGATGGACTTCTTGCTTCATAAATTCAAGCCCCTTTAGGCCTTGTTACCATGGAGGTGACATTGCTTCACCCTTAGGTCTTTCTGCAAAGATTTATGTGTATGACTATCTTTAAACATCTGTATAATCTTATTAAGATCATTGGGGCTACCAAGGTGCTTCAAGTCATGAAATTAAATCTTTATAGGATTTCAGTTAGAGATTTTTGGAGGGTGGCACACAGGAAGTGGATGGTGGCAAAGGATTTGGAGTTAGCAGTTCAGAGAAACTGATAATTCCAGATCCATCATGTCAGAAAAATAAATTTAAACTGCATAAAATGAATTAATAAATAGGCATACTGAAAATTCCTAATGAAATCTTGCAGCAGGTAATAAAGGATAGTCCAACAGTTTTCATGCACAAATTTAGAAAATGAAAAGTGATTATATTTTGAGTTTTTACTTTCAAGTTTTAGACTCTTCTTTTGATGATTACCCTAAATAAAATTTAAATAAGGCAAAAAGGAAAAAGTAAAATGTGAAATTCTCAAATTTCTATCTTCCCTTTCTCCCACTTTTTCCTAGTTTTAGGAAAAAGATAGAACACATGTAGATACAATGTAGTCAAAGAACGCAGATACAACTTATTTTTCCCTGTCTGTATACCAACTTTTCTCTTTTAGGAAGAAAGACCTGAAGAGTAATTTTTTCAAATAAAAAGTTCCAGTGGGACAATAACACTCATTTTAGGTTGTTAACACTAAAAATGAAATGTTTTACTTTTAAAATAAAAGGAGGCACTTCTACTTTTCTACATGCTCAGACTTTCTTAAGTGCTTTTCAGTATAGGAAAACACTGACATAGGAAGAAAGTGTGGGAAACATAATTTTCCCATATTTTTGAAACTTCCTTCAAAAACTGGAATTTCCCAATGGAATAGTTAGGCTGCCTCTAGTAATTAACTCTGTAGAAGAAAACCAGCTTAGGGAAAACCACGCCAAGACACAGGATTAGTTTGGCAAAGAGACAAGAGAGTCTCTGTGATTAAGATCAGGAAAAAGAAAGGCCAGTGAGTGTTGTAAATAATGAAGATGACTGGGTATTAAAAAAAAAAAAAAGGACATCTAGGCTATCAAAAGGTGAATTTAGAGTGTGCCATGATCTGGACTACTCCATAACTCACTATCAGGTTTCAGACTACACATCATTGACTGAAAAAATATAGACGACAATGTTGGAAGTTACTGGTAATGGAGAGGATGAGACTGCTGAAGTCAGGATTAGTTCAGTTAACACAGGATTTAAATAAATTTCTTATTGCTTAATTCACCAAAGAAGAAATGTTCCGAAGGAACTTGTCAGAACTGAAAAGAAGAAAACAAAAGCAAAGAAAGCATGGCAGGTACAACCATAAGCCAGACACCATCTTCCATACCATTTGATGACTGACCTAGTCCCATATGATTACCTGGATAATATTACACTTACTCAAGTTGGAGTGGGTCTAAGATGATTGCCACAGAATACTCAGTAGATAAAGAATAGGATGGTTATATGGAATTAAAGGAGAAATGTTTCTTCATACAGTTTGAAGTGTACCTGCAGAATTCACTGCTTTAGGGGAACATAGAGTCAAATGTGGTGGCTGGATTAGAAAATGAAAGAAGGAATATTTTATTACCACTAACAAAATGTGTCATCCAGTATGATTTAAAAAAAAAAAAAAAAAAAAAAAAAAGATAATGAAATCTCATGGTTCAGTAGGAAAGTTCCCTGTGGGACTTTGAGAATAATTCCTCTGCCAAGCTCTCTTATGCTATTGCTTAGATACATCATATGTCTCCTTCCAACATGTCTTCTGAAACATTAGTTCCTAGACCCAAGTAAAGACAGGTTATTAGTACTATTTAACATATTTGCTGTACTGTGAAGGTTCATGGAACTGGAAAAACCAGAAAGTTCCTGATTCCTCTTCCCTCTGAAATAGTAAAGAGCTGAGCTACTGATTTGTGCCTTGGACTCAAAACTAAGCAGATTTATTGGGCATCATTTAAAGATGAGGGCAGGAATTATAAAATTTAACTAATCCCTTGTTGGGGTATTATACAATCATGAATGCAAAAGTGAGCATGACTGCATGAATCATATCAGCTTCAAAGGGTTCTCTGAAGACTCATATTGGATTTGATAGAAAGAACTGCAGCCCATGGATGACAGCGTGCGCTTCTCAAAGCTGCCATGTATGCCTTTCACTTTACTTACAACAGAAGAATTGCTCCATATGCAGAACACTGCAGAGGACCTATCCTCATGAAACTTTATGAGGAATAAGAGTTTGGTAATGGCAAAACGCATTCCCTGAGAACAGAAAATGGACAGCTGTGGCAAGCAGCTTCCTAAATTCTGAAAGGAATGACCATTTTAAAGAGTTCATAGAGGGATTCTTTTTCTATAAGCCTTCATTCATTTGCATAGACTTAATTTTACAAAAAAAAAAAGAAAATATTAGTTTGTGTTACGTGTGTAAAGACCAGTTGCATGTATGTATAGGGATTTGTATCAGATGCTTTTCATTTGTTAAAGCCACCTATAGAACTTCACAAGTATATGTATAGCATCTACTGTACAAAACCCCAAGGGTCAGGACTAATAATTCTAAATATTTGAAAGCATTGTGCTGCTGTTTTACCAATATTATTTTAGGGGTATGTTCTTGGTGGGGGTGCAAAGAACTCAACTAAAAAATCTAATAAGAACTTAAATAAAAATCTAATATGAAGAGCTGTTAAAGAAACTAGAGGCTAAACCTATTTCAGGACTTGCCTTGTAGGAATGAGTAGATAGAAATAGCACTGAGAGTTCCAAATTTTGAGTGCCTGAAATTTATGGGATGTAGAAATGTGATGTTCCTGTGTTACAAATAATATGTTACATTTCGTGAAGGTGCATACAGCTCATGAGAACTATAGTCATTCATATTTTATCTGCTCAGTTACATGTAGGTATGAGGAAGACAACCATTGTCCCATGATATTCAGAACCTGCTGTTAAGTGTGAGTCCTAGTTTTACTAAGGGACCTCTATGAATGGAGGTCCTAAAATGTATTATTTTATTCTATAATTTAAAAGCAATATATTGCATGGAGAAACAGGAAAAAAATGGTTGCTGTTTATGGAAGTGACTATATTTTAAGTAGTTTTCATAGACTTAATAAGAAGGTGTGGTACGACCGAGTTGTAAAACCGTAAAACTAACATCTATTTTTATTATTGCTAATCCATGATTTCTGTTTAAATTCGGTTGTTGTGTCCCCCCCTATATTTTCTTCATCCTGTTGTTCACTCCAACTAGATAATTCTTCGCTCATGTATAATTACTGCTCAGGGAAATTCCTGTTAGTCTCCAAAAGGAGGTTTGCTGGAGTCAGGCATGCAGCACTTGACTCAGAGTGTGCATGAGTATCTTTTTTTATTACTCTGTTCTGCTTTATTCTTTCCACAGCAAATAAGTAGGATTAAGGGAGCATATCTTGAATGATTGACGATAATTCTGAGCACTGCAACTAAATCTTTTGACTGCCTGGCTTAGAAATACTTATTATCCCCATCAGCTTCCTTCATATCAATACTCCCACGCTGTTATTTCCATCTAACACACTGAGATAGCCTAAAATAGTCGAAGGCCAGCTTAAAACAAAACAAAACAACAACAACAACAAAAGTAAAAAGAAAGGAACAATTAGATCAAACTTAATTTGGGAATAGTTCTGGAAATTATTAGGAAACATGGAGGGAAGACACACACACACACACACACCCCCCCCCCCCCTCATCTTGTCAGCATTAGGGATCCTTTATCCATTCTCTACTCTGCTGTAACAGGTTCTTTGTGTTTTGCACATACTGGTATTATCTTACCTATTCTTATTCCATCCCAATTCATTCCTCCATAGTATGTTCACATTAGGAACTAGAATACATGATCACACTATTTTATTTATCTTTGTCATGTGATAGTTACATCATAGATAGATAGAAACACAAAAATCACAGTCTTTTTTAGGTAAAATCAGATATTTGCAAAACAGCACCTGAGTTCAGTGTGGTTAGATGTAAAACTTAAAAGATAATGAAAAGTTTGCAATTTTACCCACAGAGGCATAATGTAATTATGCTCCATGTCTATTTGGAAAATTTGGTTTCCTCTCTGAATATGGGAAGAAAGTGGTCAATTAGATACATCTATGGTTTTGGATCCATTATAGGATCACTCCTCTGTTAGAAGAAAACAATGGACGTCAGAATTCCTTTGGCATAGGCCAGGCTACTATTCTGGACACTACTAAACCGCATCTTTCAAATCTCTGAACAAACAAGGATTTAGATTAATTTTTTTTTAGACCGAAAGGGGATCTCCAATGACTCCTTTTAATTCCTTTCCCAGTAATTCCTATACTTTTGAGAGGTTTTGTGAACAACAAAAAGATGTTGTTTTGGAAAATTCAGAAAGAAAAAAAAGCATGATCTCATTTGTGTTTTTTCCATGGGAGTTGATAAGGCTGTGAAATTTCAGATCATTGTTTAAAGTTTACTATGTGCGTCACTATAGACACTAACCTTTTTATGCTTCCAAACGTCTGTGCGTGACCTAAAAATCTTCCAAAATCTATGTGGAACATGCGTCCAGCATTTGTCAGCATTATGTTGTCACTGTGTCGATCACAGACTCCCAGAATGAAGGTAACAACACACCAACCAGCGCAGGAATAAAAGAAATTCCTTATTGCCTAGTTAGTAAAACAAAAGCACTTACTAGAAATATACAGGCATATTTGTTTGTGATGCTAACAATAAAAGCAAAAATTGGAGTTCTACAAATGCTACGCATGTTGCTAAAATTTTAACAGACAAGTGTCTGTAGGAACGGTACTCAAACACGTAATACACAAACTTCAAAATTATGATGCAAGAACAATTTTGTGCATGAGGTTTTCACCTTGTGTTTTACAGATACTTGGAATTCTATGGAAAACTTCTAAGGTGAAACATACCTAGGGAAAGCAAGCTTCTTGGCATGAAGCTGACATTTTCTGTTCAATAGCCTGCAGGTATATTGTAAAAACAATTGTTTGCAAATTAGTTGGAAACCCACAAATTTAACCATTTACTTTGTAAAGAAAGTATGTTATTTTTCACCCACTGTACTGTTCTGTACCTACACAGGTCTTTTTTCTCCAGAACTCAGTTGCTTTTCTCAAATCCTAATAAATCAAGTCTTGCAATATTCCAACCCAAAGAATTAAACCCCATTTTACAGAAATGAACTGAAACAAAGAAAGGCTAAATTGTTTTCTGCTCATAGCATCTGCGAATCTGAATAGACTATGGGATCAAACCTAGCATTGTGCAGAGAGACCCAAGAGAGTGATTAAATGAAAAACAAGTCTAGCAGTCATGTTTAATATAACCTCCTCCTCTGATGCTCTTTCACGTGGTGGAGATGTGTACTTTCATGGTCAGTCTGCTTTGTGTAAGTAGACTGGCTTATTCAGATCTATCTCATGAATCTCTTTACAATATTACATTGTGGCATCACTCTTAGCCAAAAATGTGCCCACGGCAGACATAGCAAAATGTACAAGCTAATGACCTGCTCACCAGGCACTCACAGGTGGATTCCAAGTTTTCTGCTAACTTCAGTGGGGAGTATTTAACAACTGAGACTTATCCTAGTATAAGAATCTACCCAATCTCTTTAACAACACACATATTCAGTGTCCTCTTTGAAAGGAGGGTTATTCCTGATTCAGGTGATGATCACTCTTCCCCCCCAAAGCATAAGGAATAGCTTTTGTCTTTTTTTAATCTTACCTACTACAGTTTAAGAATTGAAAATGCAGTTCTTACTCAGAAGTTTTAATCTTTCATGAATCTAAATCACAATGCAATTAATGTATATAGAAACCCAAGAAATCCAAACCTGTGACCTTTATGTTTTTGGACAAAACCTATATTAACCAAGGTAAATCATTATTTAGGCATTCAAGTTTTCCCTATAGATGCAGGGTGCCACCTGCAATGGCTGATACGGATCACAGCACTGTGGAAGACTTGTGTGACAGCACAAGAGTTGGCTGAATTTTATGTCTAACTGTACTACTTACTCATTTTGATGACCTTGGATAAAACAGCTAAGCTTTCTGTGATCTTGTTCACTCAACTGTAAAATGAGGATATTAAAGCTTATTCTACATTAGCTTTTTGAGCACCTGACATACCGTATTGTATGAGTAAAAAATTATTAAGGAGTAAAGAAAGAGAAAAGTTCATTCACCATTGAGTGCAAAGTGAATCCATAGTAGTAATTTTATGCATGCCCTATGCAATCAGATCTGACTGCATTTTGTATGTTTAAAAAATTGAAAGAAAATGGGTAGAAATTGGTTTTAGAATATTCCACATTAATGGCACTTTTAACAAACTGCAGCAGCAGCAAGGAAACAGGTTTTCAATCAATAACTAACAGTATCTCACTTTTCAATTGAAATGTTGGCTGCACTTCTACCATAATACTGTAAACATACTAACTTGCAAAACAAACAAACAAACAAACAAAACCCACCTATACAGATTGTTCCTGTTTAATTGAATCAAGATGATATACTAAGAATTCAAGTGTTCTTACTGAAAATATGGATGAACAAATGCCTATGGAATAATTACAAAATTACTAAAGTTTATCAAACATATTTATGCTATACATCTACTAATGAACTCTTATAAAGCACTTCATTTTCAGAGTGGTAAACACTGAAAGCTCCCCTTTAAATTTAAAATTTTGGCTACTAATCTACTGTGGGCACAGAGTAGGGTTCTAAAAATTGTCCTAGCAACACAAACTTTAAAATTTTTTCATGGGCCTCAGAACACACTCAGCCAACAAAGAATTAATAGAAAGAGTTCCTTGGGAAACTTCTGCTTCTATAAACAAAATTTCCAATTTTTTGGCTCATGCATAATGTCTAGTTTCATAAAATCAGATGCATTACGTGGGATCCCACAACATGATATGAAAAGCATGATCTTATGTATCGTATGACTAGGTAGTTTTGCTAAAACAACTTTCTAAAACTATGGGTACTGACATGGTCATTTCCAAATGCAGGAAATCCACCAAGACTTTGTATGGTTTATATAAAATAAAGTATTTAGAGAGCTGACTTAAAAAAAAAAAATGGCTTTGAGTTCAATACTTAATTTCTACTTCAGCTTCTCTTCACTTTACTACTACATTTCAAAACATCTCTATGACACATCTTCATAGAAAATGTATTACAATGCACCTGCTCCAAAGCAGTATCTCCTTAGAAAGAGACTGGCATTTAAGTCAATTCCCTGGCTTCTATGCATGTGACTTGTTTGTCTTGTGTCTGAGTCATTTGTTTTTGATGCTTACTGCCATTTGGTTTCTTTTTTCCCATGGTAAAACATGAAATGTATAATAAGCTTCATTATGATGTTACCTCTTGGTAACTTGATTCCAGAGGATGGTGATGACGGAACCATTTTTTAATTGTGTTTTCTTTCAATGGTCCTATCAGTCCAGACTCCCTGTGGATCTTCGCTAGTGTGATAGCATCTGGCACCATCTGTACCAATCCTAATCAGATAGAAAAGAGTTCACATGAAAAACCTTAAACTTTAGAAAGATACAAAGATCATCAATGCATATTGCCTGTTGTTGGATCATTCCATACAGAAAAAAAAGTATGTTTAAAAGCTTATGAAAAAATGAATGCAATAAAAAATATAGATCAGGATTTTTTTTTTTCTTTCTCTTTGGAAACAAAAAACAGAGGACACTTAGTAAAAAGTGGCAGTTCTGCGAATGAGAAATAAAACCACCAATAACAATATTGTGGACATAACTGCCTCAAGGTACCAATAAGGCCAACCATTTAACGAGATTCAAAGTGGGTAGAATATGTACAAAACCAACAAAAATCTGTAAAAAATAGGATCAGATATTTACTATGAAACATTGAGTTATTTCATATGTGTTTATTCTCTAGAATGCTACACAAATTTTTCTGCAGTATGTGATGCTGATAACAGCTGGAAGAAAGGATACTAGATAGTACATAAATTAGTCTGATCCAATATGACATAAATTGGGACTTTGAAGAGCAGGGAGAAGCCAAGCATTTTGCAATGCTTCACTTAACTCCTCTGTCTCAACTGCATGCACTTAATTCCTTTTTTTGGAACCAAGACCAGGCTTGCCAGCCTTCTGTCCCTGTCCCCATGTGTGGTCCCCTGGCACGTCGTCCTGCAACTCTGCATTAGAGGAAGGACTTCCTCTAACGATTTGGCGACAGGCTCCTCTACTATACCATGCCTGGAAAGTGGCATTCTACCAGTGCTTTATCTGCTTCTCACATTTCTGAGAAAAGTGATTTCCATGTTCCCAGGACTATGAAATTATCACCTCTCTTATCTCCCTTGTGTGGAAAAAGTGGCCCATGGAGCAAGTCATTAGCCCAGGATTAGAAGACCAGGGTACACAAGTCTATTTAAGCACATGTCCTGTACGACCACAGACATGTCAGTCCTCTTGTCCTTAATCATTAACTGTAAATCAATTATATTAACACTTCTGTAGTTCATAAGGAAAGACCTTGTGAGCAAAATCTGTCAGACAGAGGTTTTCTGCTGCTGTGGTACTGAAAGGAAGAGACCGTCAGGCAGACAATATTATTTGCAGATGATCCTTTTATCTTTCTTGGCAAAAAGCAAATTAAGTGTTAGTATATAAGAGAGACTAGAACATTATGTTCAGAAATAGTATTCTTGCATTATTTGCCTTTGAAGCAGAAGCCTTCAAGCTTTGATTCCCATCTCTACAAAGTCTTTTTTCAGGTCACCTTAACCACCCACCATATGTGTGAACTCACCTATACTTTCTCCTAGTTCCTTCAGATCATTCATACTCCCTCATTTTCTCTTTGTGGCTCAGAAAGCAATGATTTTTTAAAATTTTTTATTTTAATATTTTTGGTACAACAGGTAATCTTGATACACCAGTCTTCTATTTGTGCAAGGATTATTTTCAGTAAAAGGTTTGGAGAGTCAGTAAAAACTAGTAAGCTTATTGCTGTCAGTAAATTTCTTTAGCAACCAATTGGTATCCCTGCTACAGCTCTGCTATAACAACCATAAAAGAGAGAAATAAAGCTTTTAGATGAGTCAGGCCTGCCTAAGCAGCATAAATCGCAAAAGTAATATTTCAAAATCAACAATGCAAAGCTGTCATCACCTGTCTACAGGTACTTTCTATAGCCACATGCGTCTAGGTTCCTTTAAGTATCTATGCAGGATCACACTGGATTAAAACTTTAGTAGCTATGGTCAATTTTCTCCAAAGCCCTCTTTTTGATGTGTGAAGTTACATTTAAGAATTTGGTGCAAGCTGACGGTGTTAAGGCTTTTGGAAAATTCTAGTCTAAATTGCTACAAAATTCAATGAGTTTGGTTATATTTCTCCCGGAGAGGCAGAATGAATAAATAAAATGAACATTCAGGAGCAGGCAAGTATACAATTCAGGGCTCAAGTAACTGAAATTCTGAGCATTTCTTTTTTCTTTAAGGGGAAGATAAATAAGACATCCATGAAAATAAAAGTTAAAGAGAGGATTTTTGTATACTGCTGTTTACATGAAATATGAATAATGTAATATAGCTAACTTTTATAATCTAAAACCGACCTTGGCCTTTTCCTGTAGATAAACACCTATAAATTATCATTTGCATATCCATTCCCTCTTGGAGCCAAATACTGTCCATCACTCGAATAATTTGCAGAACCAGCATATCTTGACGTAGATCATCGCCTATCTGTGAAAATTGCACAAGAAATTCAGGTTTGTCCTTTAATACCAGACAGAAATAACTTCCTGTTTCATTTGGACTTTTTCCCAACCACAATAGCTACATTCATTTTACAGTAAATCCCTCTTGTTTTTCTTCAAAGTTGCTACTTATCTTTCTGTGTCGGAAGAGGACAGAGTAGATGGCACACATAGACAGAAACAGTTTTGGCAGCCAGTGAGATGGTAACAAATGCTCCCTGATTAACTGCAGCCTTTCTGCTTATTATTCCTATGTAATTATTAGAGTTCGAAAATTTAATCTGGAGGTAGGATCCTAATATAGTTACATTTTAAAGTCTACCTAATGCTATATACCTTTTCACAAATGACAGTGTTTGTCTAATGTTAAGCTTCACAACTTGGTATTTGCAGCAAGCTGAAGGGGAATTTTATCATGAATTTATATTTTACCCATGACATGATTCATATTCAGTTTCAAACAGTGATGCAGTGTTGACTGCTCTCCCCATGGAGTCGGTCAAACAATAATCTTAGTGAAATGGGGCTTTAATTGTAGCCACAAGAAGTAATGAAAAGATTATTTTCAACCATGGCTGAATAAATGGCCTGTGAAAACAAAAGCCCTGCTTTTTTTTTGTTTCCCCCCTACCCACCCCATCTAAAATACATGTCACTTTTACTGGTATTTTTAAGTGCTTTATTCTTTTATTACGTTCTTTTTATATAAGCGTTCCAATCTACAGACATTAACTGCCATGAAATGAGTACTTGAGGAGACATAAACTCATCTTTAAAAAAAATAATCCAAATCTATTTTTCTTTCATTTAAAGGCAATCTTGACTCCAATTAATTCTTAGTACCTAAACCTGCAAAAAAGCTTATTCCCTCCACTTACCTTCCCTCCTTCCCTCACATAAACAGTCAGTAGACAATTTAGTATGATATCAGTGCTTATCATTTTATGTATGCATTGTCCATCATGAATAAACAATAGAACTATGGTACAAGTAAAAGATACTTTAACACAACAGTTTGCTGACAGGAGAAGGTGATGCCAGTTGTAATACTTCTACAGCAACTGAACAGTTGGTTGTTGGTTGTACATTACTGGGCAGGGAAGACACTGTCTAGGTAGAACCAGCACAAATGTTTAAATGCCCCGTGAGCAGCCATTTGCTCAAGTTGCTCATGTAAGTATGAACCTGTCTATTTAACATTGATTCTCAGATGAAATAACATAAGAACTGGTTTTCTGAATGTTCAGAAAAACATAACATTGTTAGCCTCCTCCTAACAAGCCTGGAAAGCATACTTCTATTCCCAAGAATCACAGGTGCTCTAAATGTCAATTTAATTCAAGACAGCCTAGAAATCTTTTTTTTTTTTTTTTATCAATTTTTTAGACTTCTGGTTTGGAAAATGATACTGCAAAAGATCTAGGAATAATGTCTTCGCAACACTGACCATTTTGTATACATCAGCCATTTTATGAACTTCAGTGTTCTTCTCCAAAACCAGTACCTACTTTATGCAAGACTTTTGCTCTCTTGAAAGAGAAGTAACTTTTGTGGATGGACACAGCACTGTCCTGAACTCTGAAGCTTTTCTAGGTGACAACTGAAAAATAAACCGGAGTTTATTTTCAGAGTCAGTTCCTCCAAGTAACTCCAATGAGACAGAGCTCCTCTATTGTCCCCTCCACCTCCCTCTTCCTCAGCCTATTCCCCTCCACTGGCTGATAGGGGCAGAATTAGTTCTGTGTAGCAAACACAGTCTCTAACACTCCAGTATTTTGATTTGTTAGAGACATATGGACAATGCTAATGGATTCCGTCATTCTGAACTATCTCTTCTCTGAGACTTACCCTCTGACTTCAGTGTGGTAAATAAACTAGATTTAAAACATAAAATAATATTTTAGCCTGGTTGTCTCCACTGAGAAAAAAAAAAAATTGCAAGAAATCATTTGATTCTCTACCGATCAAAAAGTTGATACTTCAGTGCATTGCCTCAACATATCCCATTAAAAGTTCTAGTGTCAAAAATAATTGGGAAAAGTGAACAGCAGAGCCAAATCAAACATTCTCACGCTCAAGGTTTAAAACATAAATTAGTTGAATTCCAAATCAACATTTTCCATACAAAAGGAACTGAGGATTAGAGGAAGAACATACCTTAAAAATAACATTGATGTTTCCACCAGGACCATTTGCATTGATGAAGGAGATTTTTAATGGAAAAGCATTGGACGTAAAATATGAACATGACTTCAGGGAAAAAAAGATGAGAGAGAAGAACAACAGTGTCACATATACAAACCATCAGGCTAATACAATACCTCCGAAAAAGTACCATCTTTAAATACTGCTCTGTAGCACTGATAAAAAAATAAATAATTCTTGATATTATTGACTGTTTAATTGGGACAGGAAAATGAGAAATTCTTTTTCCCAGAGAGTTTGTTTCACTCAATAATCAGATTATATGAATGGATAATACTTTCCATACTAATTGTTTTTCATTTTCACCCAGGCCTATTAATGATGAACTTTGGCTGGGATGAGTGGATGAAGTACATAAGACTGATCTAATGAGAATCTGTAAAGCATTGAAAAGCCTTTGGTCCTGTTATTTTCTGGAGAAAAAAAAAAGCCTAATCATACAATCTTTATGGAAGCAAAGAACCTAATAATTTCTTTGGTGATTTCACTGTGGCTGAGGATACAGGAAATTCTGAAAATCATAATCTATTTTATGTGGAATTTATCTTAATTAAATGTAAACTCTGACTTCTCATGCCCTGCAGCTCCTTCCACCTGAAGACCTCAAAGGGCTTCAAAAAGCCTTAATGAGCCAAGGACTGCAAATCCTGTGTGAGTTAGGGTGGTATTATTACCATCATTAAAAAAAAGGGGGGGAGGGAACCCACTGAAAAAAACAACCAAAGACAATGGTAAGTTAATGGCCTGGTTTCTAGAAATAACGAGCACCCCACAGGAGCTACTGCTGTCCTTACCGGGTGAAGTGCAATGGAGGCTAATTTGAACAAAAACACTACTAGACACAGCTCTCTCTTGCTTTTCATCTAAACATCTCAAAGCATGGTACAAGCATACAAATATTGTCTTAGCCACATCGTACCTCTGCGATGTGCAATAGTTATTATTGATGATGAAATCCTGACCCCCTATGGAATTTTGCCAATTGAAATGTCTCAGTAAGTGCTTGAAAGGTTGCTGTGAGATAATGCATTACTGACAGAGCTGGAAGCAGCGCTTGCTATGAGTAAAATCAATAGATGACACCAAAATGAATTAAATTTAGGTAATTATAAGCACTTAAAAATTCTAATTTGCATGATTATACTGACATACAGTTCAATCAAGAAGCTGCATATATTTATAGCAAGATAATGGCCTATAATGATACAAGAAAAATGAAAAAAAAAATAAAAAATCTCTCTTCAGATACTTATATTTAAACATTTTGTATCTGTCCAGCCAAGTTGGTGCAGTATAAATAGCACGACATGGTGAGATACCTTCCCATTAGTCATTATTTCCAAAAAGCCTGAAAGCAGTGAGAAGCAGCAGGCTTCAAATTCTTCTGACTTATATCATACACAATTGGCCCAAGCCTGCAGGGTGCTGGAAGACCTCTGTTCTCAGCAAGATCAAGGCTGAATAGCAATTATTTGGAGAATCACAGGTCAAAGGCAACTGAAGGGATCAGCACCTCTTAGAATCAGGTCCACTGTGGATAATGAGCCAGAGGACAAAAATAGAGCACAAATTGCTGTAATTAGGTAGCTGTAACTGGTAATATACATGGGTGTTCAGGTTTGTTTTCTCTTGCTGCTGGATACCTTTTCCTTCTCCAGAGATGGGACAGCTTATTCCTGGCATAATATTGTTTATGAAAACATTTCTAAACAATGAATAACTGAGTCTTAGAACCGTGGTCAAAGTCAAGTTGAGTAACACTAAAGAGCACTGTTGTTTCATTTATTTTTAAGTCATTTTTAATAGGGTTCATAGACACAGGTATGTTACTGTGAATATTTAATATACTAGCAATTCTCAGTCATGTGCCTAGCGTCACCTCAGCAAAAAGAGAATTAGTCCTAGACCTTTGGCTGCTCCCATACGTGACGGGGGAGAGTCTTAGATGAAAACAAAACCTGCCACCAAAAGCTACCTGGGCAGGTTGGTAACAAGGTCTCAGCTTCAGGGAAGCCAGGTGCCCTTGCCGATCCCAAGGCCACGGCAGGGCATCTGAGCTGGGAGCAGGCTGCTGGGAGTTTGACATCTCTGCTGTCGCAGCTGTGGAAGGTGAGACATGCATAAAACGCCCACCCCACCAGTCCCCTTCACCTCTGCCTCCAACAAAGGCCCCTAGTTCAAAGGGGATTAGGCTAGATGTCACTTTACCAGATGACTCAGGCTTAATACCAGAAAGATTATTTCCCAGTCAATGCAGCCATTCACTCCCTCTCCCCCTTTATACTAATAAAACACCAAATAAAATTAAAAACGTAATCCATTGCATGAACTAGACTTACGTCTGCCTCTATGCCTTGGACCACAAGCGCGGGATTCAGGGGAAGCCGGCAAACCTTTACCTCCTGGAAGAACTGCTGAAGTCTGTTGAGTTCCACCTTTAACACCTCCTGCAACATGTGAATCATTATGGCAGCATGAAAGAACATAACAGCAGCTTTTAAGCCGTTGACTGTCTTTCTACATTTTAAACAAGCAGTACAATTTCTGGAGCGAGTATCATCCATGTAACCTTATAACAGCTAATGAGGTCACACTGAGGTGCAGTTATTAAAAATAAGAACTGTGATTTTACTGTACATTCATGCTTTTTCTGCCTAGATGCACTACCAGTTCATGCTGTCACGTAGGTTCAGATTCAGTACCCTTCATTAGGGGCTGATTAGCCTTGCACCTGCTCTGCTGCATCTCGTGTCTTTTTTGCCTTGCTGGACAACTTCACAATTTGTAGCTTGTTGCCTCAACACTGTGATCTCTCTTGCCTAACTATAGGTGTGTTAACTGCAAGGTTTGGGAGTTTCTCAGTATTGCAGTAACTGCAACCTTCAGATTAATCTCTAAAATCTGAATTATGCATCAATAATGTATAATTTATCACTACTATTTCTTTTTCTTTACATGGATTTTTCTTTTTGCAAATATTTTTGTCTTTTTAATCCCATGTTTGCTTTGCTGCTCTTGGTGGCAACATTGAGCGTTTTCTGAAAAATCATTTGAGAATCTTTGAAACCTTAATAAGGCAAAAAGAATTCATGTTAACCAGCAGTGGCAGGTATATTTTTATTTGGCTTTCTGGTCTGTCTTACTGAGAACTCAGCAAGAAGCAGATTTACACATCAGGTAAGTAGCAACAGCTGTCTTGGAAAATTAACAGTTTTGAGTTGGAAATGTACCTATGCAATATAAAAGCTGCACCTGCTGGAGAAGATGACAGCAAGTCTTCTACTGCCAGGAACACATCTCTGCAGATATGAGTACAGTATTAATTGCTGAATGCTGTATTTGAGATATTAAGTACAGTCCACTCTGGTTGGCTTTGCTAAGAAATTAGCATGTTCAGCCTGTCAAGGACAACTCTTCGCAAAAATTTCAAGAAACACTGCAGCTCTACAGGAGTCAAATGGTTTTGGTTGAGGCACTGAATTTGAGTGTTCTTTTCAGTAAAATGTTAATCAGCTTTGTTACCATTATTTCTAACTGCCTCCAAGTCTGGTTGAGAAGCCATTGATGAAGGAATTTAAATGGCTTAAAAGATCTGCTGACCTCAAGAATAATAGTGAGGAGAGTCGTCCCATTAGATACATATGTTTTACTTGTTTTCAGAGCAGCACAAAATTTTACAAATTTTAGTCAAATCTTGGGTTTATTTATGTAAAGGGCATTATAGGAAAGAAGTGTCACTTTAGAAAAAATAAAATTACCTGAAGAAACTTAGATGGAAAGGGAGGTAATTTTTAACAAACCTTTCTTTTTGGGTCACTGGCAGCTTTTACTTTTTTGGCTATGTCTTCCAGAATTCTGATAAGTTTCCCTTCCTTAGAAAACTCATTGTTCAGGGTTTTTCCAGCACAGAATTGGAGAGCAGCCAGTAATTTCTGATACCAGATTCTGAAATGAACTTCATTCTGTGCATTCTTCAACAGCCTGAAGGAAGGAAGGGGAAAAAAATCTGTGTATCTAAAACTGATTTTTATTTTATATCACCTCTAGCAGGAACAATAAATGGACTCCAGACTAATCTGTGTTTGGTGACTTTGGGCAGCAGAAAATGTGTCATATGGTTTAACCCCAGCCAGCAACTAAGCACCACGCAGCCGCTCACTCATTTCCCCTTCACGCAGTGGGAAGGGGGAGAGAATCAGAAGGGAAGAGGTAAAACTTGTGGGTTGAGATAAGAACAGTTTACTAGAACAGAAAGGAAGAAACTAATAATGATAATAACAACAATAATAAAATGACAGTAATAATAAAATAATTGGAATATACAAAAGAAGTGATGCACAATGCAATCACTCACCACTCGCCGACAAATGCCCAGTTAGTTCCCAAGCAGCGATCCCCCCAGGCCAACTCCCCCCAAGTTTATATACTGGGCATGACGTCATAGGTACGGAATATCCCTTTGGCCAGTTTGGGTCAGCTGCCCTGGCTGTGTCCCCTCCCAACTTCTTGTGCCCCTCCAGCCTTCTTGCTGGCTGGGCATGAGAAGCTGAAAAATCCTTGACTTAGCCTAAACACTACTTAGAGACAACTGAAAACATCAGTGTGTTATCAATGTTATTCTCATACAGAATCCAAGACATAACACTATACCAGCTACTAGGAAGAAAAATAACTCTATCCCAGCCAAACCCAGGACAATTTGTTGGCAGTACTCAAGTCCCAATTGATAGCTAATGAGATTCCATGTTGAATCAATAGGAACCTGCCACTTCTTCTTGTCATACATAGTGCAGTGCCTGTATTGCTGCTTATTTTTGCAAGAAGTTTACAAATTGAAAGTAAGTTGTATTTTTTGAAGTCCAGTCATAAATATATATCCTGAAATCTAGTCTTTTTTTTTTCCTGCCAGTACACTTACACATCCAAGCACATCTTTCAGCTAGGAGGTACGTTTAGAGACCATTTAACCTCAGATGTATCATCAGTGCTAAAAACTTTCATTATTTTAAGTTGAGGAGACACTTCTGAAATCGGCTAAAAAGAGTGAAATGAGCCCACTTTATTCCTTTCTTCACTGGTAAGTGTTGGTCTAGAGCAAAAACTCAGCTCTTAATTCTACTGAAGTTTGTAAAAGCTTTGGAACTGAAGTTATTACCAATATAAAAGTCAGAAATAAACCCAGAAACACACTTTTTTTTTTTTCATGTTCACCATGCACTCTTCTCTAATTACACATTTATTTGGGCCAGGAAAGCTGTGGAGTTTAGTGGGTTTTTTTTAGTTAATGGCATTAATCACTGGGAAATTTTTTCCTTATGTGGGCCAGAGGTTTTGTACACATTTGATTTATTTTTATTAGTGTAGGTGGAATCACCAGCTTTATATTACTACTAACACCCTACCCATCACCTGGGATTTGCCTTTGCCTGTAGGACTGATGAACTGTTGTTTGCTTTTGTCTGAACTTTCCTCCCTACGACTTCATCCTTAAGAACATCTCAAACCTTAAATTCCTTATAAATGTCTGAATCTTATTGCAGTTTCCCATACCTCATGAGGTTAGTCAAACCTAGCAAATAATGCTAGTTTTCACAGGACAGAAATCAGAGAAACTGTTAACTTTCAAGGCACATCACATATGAATATGTCACATAACAAAAAGCAAGAACAAGATATATATCAAGCACTGATATTTAAAGGTAAAAAAAAAAAATCATAATTCCTATAGACGATTCAACTCCTTCAAATCTATATATAAAGTATTACAATATTGCTACCACAGCCCATGCATCTTTTGGTGATGAGGGATTCTCATCATCTTTTATAAGGCAATGATCCTTCTAGGTCCTCTTTTCCTATGTAATTCAATGCAGAATAACATCACCTACTGGTTTCTGAAAAGCCTTTCCAGTTACACAAAACCTCTGAACATCTAAGGGTTTATAAGCACTGAAAATCTTAAAAGAATGTGTGGTGTTTCTATCAGAAATGCCTAGACATGAAAGGGAAGAGATAGGAGAAGTTTATCATCAGCACTCTCTGGAGCAGATTGAAATGACATTTCTTTCCGTAGACTAGTAAAAACAAATAATTACTTTTTGGATCAGAAAGAAATACAAATTGTCATTGCAGTGCCTGGTGGAAGGCAAACCCCAGCACATAAAGGCAACTGCATTCTTATTCTGAACCCTCCACAAACTGAAGAAGGCTGAGAGCACATGCATTAATGGTGGTGGATAAACTAACTCTTCCAGATTTCAAGCAGACTAAGTCCAAGATTCCACAGGATGGGATTCATTTGCTTAAATGTAGATACCTCGTGCCATTTCAGATGTCCTAGGAAGTCTTATTTGGCCTCCAGCTGCTGCCTTGGAAGGGCATGGGTCCACTAGAGGCAATACCTCGTGTGTGCCACTCCCATGCTGATGCCTCAGATGCCCTGTGCTGTCTAAAATAGCCTACATTTAGGGTACTGAATCACACTCTGCAGTGGCCTTTTTAAGATCAGTTATAGGCAAACAAGGTGATTTAAAACAAAAACGTACTCCGTCCACTTCAACAAAATTCAGGAACAGGGTTGATGACTTTTTTTTAAGCAAAAGCATTACTGGTACAATCCAAACTGTCACATGGGCAGGAATTTTAGTGTACTGAAGCAGAGCCCAGCTCAGTCCAGCTAAAGAGCTTACATTTCTCTTGGAGCACAGTCAGAATAAACTTGTTCACTTCTGCCCTGCAAAGGCAAGTGCACCTAAGAAAAGACGACATCACTGTGATACCTATTTTGAACTGGCCAGGTTATATTGGTGCAGAATCTTCTGTCTGCACTTAGGCTTGCATTGGAATCGGCTCCTGAGCATCTAAATCATATTTGTTCACCTATTCCTTTTTTAGTGGTACATATTTAGGGAATCCAGAAAGGCTACCTTTTCATGAGATGTCCTTTTAATCCTCTCAGATACACAGAATATTAAAACAACTTTTATTTCCCTAAAATGAAAGGCTTAAGATTTCACATGAAGGAAGCAAAAGAGCAAAACCAAAATGTTTTCCTATTTTAAACAGAGCTACTCCCTGCATAAGGCAGATCAACTTAGAAGATCCATTTTTTTGATTATTCTTATGGACGAGTGTTCACAGAAAATAAGCTTATATACACATACAATACAAAGATTTCTTTTCAACCTGAGAAAGATTATGGGCCAGAATCAGATAGCTTACGTCTACGTGAGGACAGAGGATGTATAGAGGGTGAAGCATCTCACATGTGCTTCTTGAGCCCAGTCCATGGGGAAAGTTGAGGCAGTCGTCATGATCTCAGTGGTAAAATCCATTTCCATACCAGCCGCAGCACAGCACACACTGCAGAGTCTGAACCCACATGGCAGCTTTTGACAGGGCACGTGCTACCCCGGTAGCCCCATGAGGGACTTGGGGCTCTGCGCTCAAAACACGTCTAGCAACTGCGGTACAGGCAGCGCAACTTCCTTCTGCCTGCCCACAGGGGTAGGTATGCTTTTAAAAGTCTGTAGACCTTAATTTGCAAAATAATTTGAATTAACTGGGCCTGACTTTTATATTCATTTTATAAAAGCAGTCCCAAGGAGGATAAAAAGGATAGCTTTTAATGTGATGACTCATTGTAGGCTTTGCTGAAATGTTTATTCAACAACTGAACAAATATGCTGTTGTAATTCTGTCTTCCCAGTTTCCTGGCACACACATCTTCAGTCTGCCATTGCGAGAACTCAGCAGAGATAGGAAAGTCTGCAACTTCTGAGGCTGCAGGATAGAGAAATGCTTAAGACACTAATGAAATTTTCAAGTTAGAACAGGATGCCTAGCTGTGACAGAGGAAGACAAATTTGGAATGATTTAAAACTCAAGGCTGCCAGTAAGGGAGTATGTGAAGTTGTTTGGTTTTTGGTTGTTTTGTTTGGTTTGGTTTTTTTTTTTCCCCCTGACAATTTTCACAGGATTCTGCAAGACAGAACTCAATATAAAAGCCTGGCTTCATGCCAGGTCTAGAGAGAGAGGATCTTCCTCCTAACAACAGGGAGACTTCCTCTCTCTTCAAGCTTCTCTGATTTGGGACAAACACCCTCATTCTCAGCAAGGCCAGGGGAATTCAGACACTGTCCCAAGGTCACTTTTGTGAAATAGCACAACAGGAGTGGAAACAGAAGGATGCTGACCTGAAATTTAGCAATGAAGCAAACTAGACTGCCTCTGCATAGCAGCAGTCAGAGGGTCAAAGTCAGATTCTGGAGTGCCCTGAAAGATGCCCCTGACTTCTCCAAGCAGCTGCTTCTCTTCCTTTCTGCATTCACTCACTCCATGCCTGCAAGGTGGCTCCAACCCCATGTTCTTGTACTTGCAGCTGCAGAAGTTTGTGTATCTCTTTTCCCGTTACACAAACCCAAGTGTGGTGGAGAGATTTTTGCCATAGGATAGAAGGGAAGGTGGGATTGAATTAGGCTGAGTTGGCTGCTCTGTCAGAGAAGGAGACACAGGGCTAAAACCAGCAGCTATGGAGAAAAAGAAAATTGGAAAAAAAAAAAGGAGGGGGGGGGGGGAAAGAAGGAAAGGAATGAGATTGGATGGATCTTGGTACCAAAACAAGTGAGCTGGCCTTATTCTCCTTCTATGGTGTGGGGAGAGAGGAAAGCTGGTGCTCTAAAGGCCTCACAGCAGACTCTCCGAGTTGGATTTGGCAGACAAGTGAAAGAGTGAGGCTGCTCAGACAACTGCTGCTTGAACGTCTGTTCTGTGTCTCCTTCAGAAAGGGGAGCAGGGTGAACCAGAAAGTAATGCCTGACAGGGCAGATTAGCTTGCAGGTAGCCTGTTAAACCACATTGTAGGAAAAGAAACCCAAGAAAAGACCAGGATCTCCAGTATCTTATTGCAGGTTTACCCCCTACGTGCTATGAAAGAGCAAGATACAGTCTGACTGGGTTATTTACACCTGGTGTCAGAGTAGTGACCCTAGTTAATTCATTTCCAAGTGATGTCTGGTATTTATTACACAAAAGCTGTGCCTACCAGCACACACACTGTGTACTCCTTGCTTAAGGTGTTTTGAATTCAGAGACACACCATGAAAATGAGGTGCTTTAGGGTTTTAAGGTGAGTGCTGAGGTATTTACTGTCATTGGTCATTCTTTGGTAAACTTGACCAAGGAAACCAATATGCTTTGTTGTGAAGGTATATTTTATGCTTTTTTTCTGTTTCACTAAGCTGGAGGCAGAACAAGTCACAGAAGAAAACATTAGTACAAGACTGTTGCTCATTATAGCAATAATTGTTTTAAAATTATTCTCCACAGCCCTTCGTATCAAAGATTAGCACACAAACACACTTCTCTACCACTGCACAGCCTCCATGTCTGTCCGAGGTTGCCATCCATCTTCATTTTCATTAGACATCCTGCAACATTTCTAAGCTGTCCTTTGGGCTTTATTGTGCCATGGAGCTGTGGCACACACGCAAAGCATATGACTGATTTCATTTTTGACTCCTTGAAAAAAAACATTTTACTGTTTGCATTCGTAGACACGAGAATAAGGGGTGGTTTGCCAGTGGGGTTGCATTTGGGCTTTGCCGCTTCTTAAGTCCCACTGCAAGTGACCCGCAGCCACAAGGATGAGAGAGATGACAAAAACGTGCAGCTAAAGATCGATACCTCCATCTAGCCTGTGATGGGCCATGAGGATGAGTGAGCAACCGCTGCTATTCATTACTCAGTTGCAAGTAAAAGCTTTCTTAGTATTTTCTTTTATCTCCCCAAGATTACCCTGGACAAGGTTTTTACCTCCCTGGCACTGATAACGGGAATAATCCATTTGACAGAGATATCAATATAGCAAGTACTGCACAACACTGTGAACTCCAATGAATTCCAGATTCTGGAATAAATAGTAAAATACCAAGTACCTCTCGTCCTCCATCCCCTACGCCCACAACTCCCCTTACTCCTCTGCAGAGCACAGCCAAGTCTGCAGAACTCATCTTTTTCACTTCCTAGCTGGTCCGCTCAGGCATGGCCTCTTTAGACACAGCCAAACTCTAAGGCAGCAGAGTGCCAAGCTGACAAATATGACTCTGGCTTTTCTGATCTCTTTGCCAGTGCCTAGGATGGATGACTGAACTTCTTGAAGCTCCCAGAAACGTGTCTGTAGGATGGCAGCTATTTCTTCAGAGAACAGAAAGGAACACTTGCACTTGTTGCAATGTAATCTCTGTTCCCAGCCTCCTTCACAGCCTTAGTGAGATAAGCCTTCACTGGACAGCAAAATTTAATTCCATTAACCTTGCTGGAAAGCGTTAAAGTGGCTCTGTTCTCATGGTCCTTTGTTATTCAAGAGAAACATATGGGCTATGTCTGTCAAATTCATTTAAAAAATAGATACAGGATAATACCTCCCTTTTTGAACTGACCTCACATTCTAGAAAAGTGTGATTTACTACTCCAAGTCAGAAAGGAAACCGCAGAAAACAGGAGCACCGTTCTGCGTAGCCCTACTGGGGTGTGGCAATCAACAAAGCAACAGATGTCAAAACAAACCAACAACTGAGAAGCACAAAATGCCTAACATGTTGAGAACAACGCAATTTCTGCAGGGGAGAATGGGGAGCAACGACAGTTAGGCAGAAGGATGAATGTACAATAAAGATGGAAGGGACATCGCAGTTCTCCCAAGTGACTGTAGTACTGAGCATTTTCTATAGTTTAACAGAAACACAGTGCGAGGCCATCCACTTGACTGTAAGGACCAAGACTGAACTCTCTTTCACTGTCCCTTTCTTTGACCAAGTACAAAGCCAGCAGAAAGGGAGAGGCACAAGAGGGCTGGCCCAACTCTGCCTCATCTGCCAACCTTTCTTCTCTTCTTTCTTTCTATTCTAGAACAAGAAGAGAATGAAAGCTTACATTTCTTGAGTAGACTGAATGAAGCGTGGTACAATATTTTCTCTGAATCTTTCTAACCAAGCAAGTCTCCAGGATGGAAAAGCAGCAGCTGTTCGGCTTGCAGCACCTGTCTGCTTTAGGCTCTTCACACCTCGCACATAAGAAACCTGCAGTCTTTTTCACCTGCTGCTTCTCATAGAACAGAGCTGCTTTTATAGACTCATTTGTCAAAGCATTACCCTTGAACGGAAAATACCTCTGCTTAAAGAGAAATTTTGTTTTTAAAGGCCACGTGATACATTTGCTTTGGTTTTTCTGATTTTTTTTTTTAATAACATAACTTAGAACAGATGTCTAACATGTTGATCTCCCTTAGACAACAAAAACTGTTGCAGACTTATTATAAAGTATGCTGGTTAGACTTGAGAAGCACATTGTATGGGAGCCAAGAGATTAGTTGCCATTACTTGCTAATCTCCTCTCAAAGATCTTTATGAACAAGGCAACACAAATTGCATCCAGATAAATCACTCGATCCAGTAGATTCAATCAACCCAGTTCCCCCCACTCCTGCTGAATGCCTTAACTGTGGAATGCATGTCCTGCTGACTCACAAAAAATGAGCAGATCAGTGAAAACAAATGCTATGCTACACTACGCAAGTAAGTTGCCAAACTCTGCTAAGGTTGCCTAGCAGAAAAACGTTTTATTTGATACGTAATATGGTTAGTTGCACACACTTCTGTATTAAGAAAATAAACCCCAGATAAAACTGGTTTTGTCTGGAGAAGAAAGAGCATTTAACTCGAAAATTAACTGTAGCAAGAATTAATAGGAGAGTATAATGGTGCACAGGTACCACTATCACTACTGGATAGTAGATGCTACTTGGTCTAAAGTAACAATCACCCTCAGAACCTATCTTCTCCAATTTGTTGGATGGACATGTTAATGTCAATATAAGTGCTACAAGAATCACCTAGTAAAAAGAAGTGCTAACAGTGTCTGTCTCTTTCTGCTCCAGTTTGTAAAAAAAAACCCAACCCAACCCAAAAAACTGTTAGCAAAGTCGCTCTCTTTCTAGTCTGGTCCTCTTCATTGGGTGGGGTCCGCAAGCAGCAGAGGACCAATTTATTAACACACTATCACGAACACAAAAAGTACCTGCACCAGAACACCAGCATAACAAAACTAGTGGTTGTTTCCAACAACATCTATATACAACAGTGCTGACCTTGGATAACTTCAGAATCTGTGAGTGAGGGTTCACAGTCCACCACAGATCCCACTCTAATAACATGTCAATCCAAAGCTAAAGAAATTAAATGCCTTCACCCCGAAGTGTCGTTAATACTGAGTGACTTAAGCTCAGGCTTGCAACTATAGGTCTAACTGTTCTCAACTATTAATAGAAAAAGTACCACTGTCTCAATAAAGAGAATCAAAGAGAATGACTA
The DNA here is from genome assembly GCF_964188355.1 of Buteo buteo. Taxonomy (NCBI): domain Eukaryota; kingdom Metazoa; phylum Chordata; class Aves; order Accipitriformes; family Accipitridae; genus Buteo; species Buteo buteo. The sequence continues at coordinate 16,324,966 of NC_134189.1, read as the reverse complement.
ACTTTGCTCTCCAAAACCTGTATTCCTAATTAAAAAAAATAAAAAGCTACTTACCGAATGTATTGCATTTAATATCTGCATGCAGATTATCAATGGGGCAGTATTATTTTGCACTCAAAGAGAAACATGTCATTCAAGTCTGGCACTAATTTTGAAAAGACTAGCTCCATCTTTGCCAGTGCTTTCTTCATGTGACTAGGTACATCCCTGTCTGCACTTGTTTCAAAATTGCAGATTTTGTCCTCAGAACAAATGCCATATTGTTATCAGAATTTCATGCAGTATCTTACTTAGACCAGAATCAGAAAGCCTGAAAGCTACCAACCATCTATCTTGGTAATAGCTTAGAGTAAATTTGTGGCACAGGAACTGAAACGCACCATTCATTCCAGGCATAACAGAAATTGTTGTATTCTTCCCAGTGGGTAACTGCATTGGAAGCTTGCAACGAATGGGATTAGATCGGATAATCACCACTAAAATAAGCAGACCCAATGGCTTTAATGGGATGATGTCCAAATATGCCAGCAATTAATTGGATACAGGAGGGGACTAAGCTACTCTACTTTCAAACCATATAAATAAAACACAAAATTAATCCAAGTTCAAGCAGTCCACTAGAGCCAGTGGAGTTGCTAAGCTTTGTATTGTACCTGGATTTAGGCCACAGTTGCCACAGCAATACATTGAGGAGAATCTGAAAATGTTTTTCTTCATCTGCCTATTGTTTGGGTAGTTCATGTCTACCAAAATGGCTTTGGATGGCTTCTGTAGCTTCTAGTTAGCTTCACAGCTGGAACAAAAAATCCCTCATGACACCATAAAACAAAATGTATGACACAGAGCTAATTCTGTGTGGTTCTGCATGCACTGAACAATCCAGATTTACACAAAACTGCAGAATTAGACCTGAGTTACACTGCAACACTCTGGTTAACTTCACTTTAAAATGTCGTATGCACTCGTTTGGGTTTGGGGTTTGGTGTTTTTTTTTGGGGGGGGGGTGTTTGTTTTTTACTTTTTTAACATACTAATACAGAACTAGCTTCAGGGAGAAAACTGAAATTGTCTTTCTACAAGGTCATTACGACTTTTGGCTGCTCATATTAGGAGCAGTTCCAGATTTTATTCATACATTCTGAGTCAGATCTGTACTTTATAATCCTAGAGTTTTCAGATTATCATTCTTATAACTCACTCTGGGCATGGGGAGGGAGGGGTTTGGTTTTTGGGAGGGAATAGGATGAGAGTGACATTGTTTTGCAAATATTATGTCATTCAAAAGAATTTATTCTGCAGAGCAGTAGATCTTGAGATGGGCTGTTAATTTTCCTATTCGCTCTGCACTCAGTTACAAGAATTTGCTTTGTTTAACAATGTCTACAGTCAAAGCTCTTATCTTTCAAGTAGAGTCTGAGGTTTTTACAGACAAGGTGCTCAGACGCCAACAGCAGAGGAAGGAAGAATGAGATTTGATGCATTGCAAATACATGTGGAGTTAATGTTTCTTTTAAGGCGGCACCACTTCTACCTTGCTGGAAGAACCTGCCTATATCCATTGTGTCTTGAGTGCAGGTAATTCAGGTACAAGAACTAGGATCCTGATCCCACATTACTTCCTGACATGTCAGTCTCTTCTGGTTCTTTACTTTCATCTGGACATCTCTGCTCTAGCTAGTGGCCCTGCTTATCTTCTTTTCCCAATATCTAACAAAGGGAACTTTTTTCAGATCACTGCCTACACAGGAATAGGGAGGTATAATGAGCCTTCAGCAGGTATTGCTTTAGGTGTTTCAGCAATGACAGTACACGGAAAGCGTAATTACAAGGTTGCAAAACACTGTTTTCAGTGGACCTCTCATATCTCACATAGTATGCTTTCAGTAAGAGAGTGACTCTTCTTTTTCTGGCAATTTGCCATGTGGCACCTCAATGCTGTACAACAACAAAGACTGCATGGATCAGCAACTTGTTACCTTTGTGCAGGTGTGTGTGTGACTGTCAAAAGAACAACTTTGAGAGAACCTCCATAGCTCAAATAAAGTAGCGTCATGAAGACTTACAGTCATTTACACTCAAAAAATATCTAACAAAACCAATTTGTTTTCAGGGAACAGAAGAGAGAGAATCAGACTTTACAATAGGGAAGTCTCTAGAGTCCCAATAACACTTTTTCATCTTTTTATGATTCTGACTCTTCTAAGGGAGAAATCTCTTCAGACTGCAGCTCTCCTTATGCATAAGGCTACTCTGCAGTCTTCTTCAAACAATATGATACCTACCATGTTTTCATTTAATTAAAGACGACCATGAGAGACAGTTCTTGTCTGCTCATTCCTGTCAGTGGCAGGACACAACAACAAGCATTTACATTGTGAAGATGAGTGTTTCCATTATCCTCATATCCCTTCTTTCTAAGCCTGTTTTCTTTCTTTCTCTCTGGTTTTAGTCTTCTTCCCCTTTTGTTGGTCTCTGTTCATTTTTTGCTCCCCCCTATATATATAGCAATAGTATCTTTTGCAAGGGTGAGAGGGGAGAGCAGAGCAGAGAAGGAAATATCTTTAGATTTCTCCTTTTTAAATACTGGTCTGGTTCTGATCTTCCTTCCATTTCACTGCGTTACTGCCACCAAATATTGGCTTTGTAAAAAGAGAAGTGGGAATTTGAAGTTAAGCTCATGTACCAGGGAAAGCTTGCTGTAAGATATTAGTAAGAGAAAAGTTTTCTTTTTCAGTTGGCCCAAGGGTATTTTCCTAGTCGACAGCTGGCCTAGTTACCATGGAAAACAGAACAGCTGGAGGGCAGGCACAGTAGGAAAGTGAGGCATAGACCTATGTGAAATTAGGTTAGCTTAATTTGCAGAGGCTTGCTGAAATTAATCTCTCATTTCAGACAGCTCTTTCATTGCTGGGTAGTAGACATTAAGTCTCATCAAGGTTTACAAGTCCATCTTAGCTGTGCTAAGACATGTCCAAGTGTGGGACCAGATCTGAATAAACTTTTGAATAAACTAAATTCCCTTTTAATGAACCCCTAACCATGAAGGTGTTACTTCTTAAGCTTTTATCAAGGAAATCTTACATGACTCTCTTTAGGTCAAACCATATAGTCTTGGGGTTAAAATTAATAGATTTTACTGTCAGAAGAATTTAAGGCAGATATAAGAATGAAAATCCATCTTGAATTCCTGATTTTACTTGCTGGGTGACTTTGGCAACATTCTTTAATATTTCTATGCTTTTGTTTTCCTTTTCAAAAGAGCAAAGGATTATTTACCTTCTCATAGGATGCTGTGTTTGTTGGTAAGCTGCTTTTAGGCCACAGAGGTAAATGCTATGGCAAATAGGTCTGTTTAATAACATTGCCACCTCCTTCCCATGTGATACTCATATAGCCAGCATTTTTCAATCATATGGGAGAAAAGAGCAGCCCTGGACATTTTTTCACTCATGAGAAAAGCACAACTAAAATTTAGTTGTTGTGATGAAAAGTTCAGCTCTAGTTCCAAGATCACAATCACATTTGTGGAATTATTATTGCAGTAAGCAGATGTCGTATCTCCATATGTCCTGAGTCAGGTAAAGAGGGGAGTATGCTCTCCAGGGGCTGTTACTGCATTGGCAGAATAAATATAGATCAGCCATCTGACACAAAATGCTACTGGGACTTTGAAATTCACTGGCTCTGCTATAGGTATCCTTCTTGCACTCAAAGTGCTGTCCTTATGCTCAGTTCACGTGAGGGTGCAGCTGGATAGTGGAGTGAGATGCAGAAATTACACTTTTCCTCCTCTCTCTGACCATACACGTGCTCACTCACTTTTAATTGCATGAATACTCCTGAATCAACCACATTTGTCCTTAGTGTACTCTGCTGAGTAAGCAAAAATCTGTGTGTGCCAAAAATTAATATGGATAAGTGCCACATTATTTCTCCCAGCAAAGCAGTGGCAGTACTCGCAGGGTGGCAGCCATTCGCGAGCCTTGCCAAGCCAGGCAAATTACTGTTTAAACCTCCTTTAAATTGCTGTTTAAAAACCTCCTGATGATAAAGCAGGGCAATAGCTGAAGACTGCATGTGTCAGCTTTAAATTGATGCAAAAAATTATATTAAAGTGCACTGTTACTTAAGTGACTTTCCATTTTCATACCATGACCAAGCAATGTACTTCTGAGTGACACACAGAACAAAGCACTGACAATTGCAAGAATATTTGCTGCGGTGGCTGCTTAAATTCATTTCAACTAACTGCCCTATCAACAAAAACACATACATGAGATCTGTGGGTTATGCAAGTCACTCAAAAGCTGGCTAAGCAGTACCGTTAGACAAGTTTAATTAATAAAAATGCTTCTCCTGATAGAAATCATCACACACAATGGAATGACATTGTGGAGAAGGTAAAGTAGAAGAATAAATACTGACTTCTAATACCAGACTCAACAACGGAAATGCTACAGGTCAAAGCAGAAATTAGCTGAGCTAGGTAAGCAGAGTTTTATTAGCCGTCATTATGCCAAGCCCTAAAGAAGCATTGAAATCTTGTTTACTGTCTGGCCTCCTCTGTGCCCAGTGCTCACAGGGTAATTATTACAGATAGTAATGCCCTATTTCCTGGACAGAACCCTACTTCCCTTGCTGATGTACAAACAAGGTCTTCCCTCAGTTAAAAATGTATAATGTGTTACAGCACTCATGATGGGGGTCTGTTCTTTAAGTTAATCCATGCCCTGTTCAATCCCTTCTGTGTTAGCCAAGATGGCAGCTGTCACACTAAAGCTAATGAGCCTGATTAATATCAATTCAGTAAATTAAATTTTTTCCAGACATCAGATAATTTTGTACTAATCCAGACATTTATACCCATTTAATATCAGCTGACATAACATAATTTCTCATTTAACACTAATTGAAAACTACTGGTTTCTTATTCCAAAGAGCATTTGCTGTCACTTATAACTTATGGGGTTTTATACAGCTATTTTTCAAATATCATCATAAAATTTTATGTTTTCTGCCTAGTTGCAGAACTTTTATACCCAAGCATGTGACTGGTGATGTGGGCAGAATGGTACAATCAGGTAATTTCTCTTAAAGGTTTTCATTTCAGCAATTTTTCTTCATATATATTTTACATTATATATTTGTAAAACTTCTGATTGAAACAAATTAATAAAAGTATAAGAAGCAAGTCTTCATTTAAAGCATTGTTGAACTTAGACCCTACAGTTTGGTTTTTTTGTTTGCTTGTTTGGTTTTTTTACTAAATAATTCTGGGTTTGTTCATCTTGCCTTCAGGTTTGGTTTCTTCAGATGCTACAGAAGAAAGTGCACGTCCTTACTGCTATGCCATTTGCTCTTCTCTAACATAAAAGATAAAATCCCTCACTGGCTACAATTGAATGTCAATATTTATATATCAAGGAACTGACAAGAGGTAGGAGAAAGCATACTTCATTTCACTCCTGGGTGAAAGACAGTATTAACCTTTGTGTGATGGAGTGTTTGCAGTGGCCTAACACTGTCATCACTGATGGCAAGTGGAATTCCTTGGGGCTGAACATATCATTTGAGCATTCTTGTCTGTCTGGGATCCTATCCCATGGTTTTCACCATGATACTATCTTTCAGCTGTAACATGACCTGGTTGGACACTACAGAAAGTTACTGATGAAAATCTCCATCCAACAGATGATACCTAGTACCAAGTCGCTTATTTAGGAAACACTCATTCTCAATCCTGCTTAAGATGAGAGCACCCTTTCTGCAAGACATTATCTAAGGACCACCCTGATGGCTCAAGAATTGAAGGACTGTGGAAATTGAATCAGTAAACAAGCCAAGCCAATTACAGAATCCATTTGTAACTTACAGAAACATGTAACGTCTGATGTCAGGAGGGACCTGAGGAGGTCCTCTGGTCTGTCTCCTGTTCAGAGCAAAGCTAGCTCTGATATTGGATAAGGTTGTTCAGAAGGCTTGGCCTCAGCAGCAGGTTGGGAGAGTTCCTGAGACAGGGGAAGGGACAGAGGTGCAATTTGACCGTATGATGATGAGTCCCCAGAACATGAGGCTGTTTCAAAAGATATGACAGGCAGGCCTTCAAGGATACAGTGGTTCACCTTCAGAAGACTTAAAATTCTGTTGACCATCATAACTTTTTGGAAATAGGAACATGAATAAGTGGGCAAAGAGCTGCATTTCTAAGTTCTGAACGTCACTCTGGTCTGCCTTCAGTCCCATCAACTGCACTGCAACTGAAAGGCAAGTTCTAGCAAGTACTTCTAGCTGCAGCCCAGCTGTCACAGAACAGCAAATACTTCAAAATTTCTGTGATATAGATTAAATTTAGGGTACAAAGTCACCACATTATTCTTTACACTATCTAAACCACATAATCCAGAATTACCCTTGGGTACAGAATAGCAGAGATTGGGGTTTTGCCTATGCCACTGCCTGGACAACATTCTCTTGCTTGTTTGCAATGCAAAAAATGTAAGAGTTTTCTCTGAATTAACAGCTGACTATTTAGTTACCACTAATTGGCCTACAGTCTTCCAGGTTCTTAGAAAAGCTATGTCAGGCAAGGGAGGACAGTTCAGTCAGAGTCAGGATTTGTGTGAAATGATGAAGTATAAGTCTCCAGTGGCTCCTCTGAAAGGGAAGTTGATGGCTATTTTCTAGAATCAATAACTTAAGACTGAGATAGAAGCACAGAGTGGTTACATGTCTAGGCACAAGGGTCTCCAGAGGAACATGTAGCAATATAGGCAATCAAATCAAAATTACGGTATATACAGAGGGGAGAGTAACAGCACAGGTTATACTTGGGAATAATGCTTTTTTGTGGAAGCAGTTCTAAGATCTCCCAGTTCTCTCGGGAGGTCTTCACCTGAATTTAAACTTCACAGCTGGGAAAAATTAACTCTTACTTCTTAGAGAACACAGCAGAACTATGTTACTTACTGTAGTACTTATCTCTGCTCTCCTCTTGCTTTTCTGCCTCCCTCCTCCTATAAAGATATTTTGCTTTGCTATCCTTCTCAGTTCCCTCAGTGACTACCAGTGACTACTCTTTACCCCTTAGCCTGCCTAAAATTTCTGTTGCAACACTTCAGACATAGTTCCACACTTTTGTGCAGACACTGGGAACATTGTGGCAATTTCCTCCTTTTCCAAAGCAGTGAAGACTGCTCAGACTTCTAAGCCTGGGAGAAGAATTGGGATCCTGAAGCAGGAGAGACAGAAAAGTTTGTGGAGCAGGATGGAGGGAATTCCCAGTTTCAACCCTTTCAACTCCCCGTAGCATGCTGCTTTGCACGTTACATCCTCTACCCATTTCCAAGTGAATCCTGAAGAAAGCTTTCAGCTTCCAAAAAGGAAACACCATAGATAAGATTATAAAGACTACATGCAGGAAAGCATGTGCACCAGTGTATGTGTATCTGTGAATATAAGAACACCACTGCATACATGTGAGAGCGCACTGGTCTGGAAACGGAGAGCAAGGAGGCCTTGAGGGAACAGTTATTTTAATTTCACTGGATGATAGACTGTGAACAATTGCTGGGGGAAGCTGACCATGAAAACTGAGCACTTCTGTGGGAAAAAAGGTTTTGGGTTTTTTTTATATGTACTTGGATATAAGTCCTGCTACACAAGCTAGAAAAATGAAGAGTAAGAAGCATAAAACAGGATTTTTTGGAGAGATATGTTGAGGGCTGCTTTGTTGTTTACACTGAAATATTTAGAGTCACCTTTTATGTCTAAGGATTTGAACTCTCCAAGCCATTTATTAGAAGAGATGAGAAAGGAAATCTCAGTTTGTGAGATAGGGATGCTGCCTATTCAAAGAGATCATCCACTTGTGTATGTGCCATTGCTTCTTTCTTTAAGTGACTATTTAATTTTTGTTACTATGTTATATTATTTTAATACCTATCTCAGTGCACTCTCTCCTCTAATGAGGAGGAATTTACTATTCTTAGTTTTACTAACAAGACGGTTCATTTACTTGCTCATTCACTATGGTTTATCTAGATCCTTATAAGGGAAGCAAGAACAGTCAGCAGCAGAGAAATCCTTTTTCTAGTTTGGGCCAGGCAATGTCTAAAAGCCATCTCCTAAAACATCTTAAAATTGATCACCTCTGCAGTTCTTCTCATCATTAATAATACTAACAAAAGATGTTGGCTTTACTTCCATGTCTGTTTATGCACACAACAGAACCTGCACTACTCTAGAACTGCAAATGCTCCAGTGCGCTTTGCTTGCGTAGCTCAACCACACCTTGGAAATCTGGTCCTCTATTTTTTTTTTTCTGATGAGACCAACAGCCAGCACGTTATTTTGCTACTGTCTACTAAAACCCTGAACTGAATAGAAACAAAGTATAAATAGAAACAAATTTGTATTCACTTTTTAAAATTTTCAGTGGAGGTAATTTGTATTAGCTCTTTGAAAGAAAGATAGACAAATGAAAAACAATAGCTACTTCAGCACTGAAGTTTTGATCAAATTTACAACCAAATAATTTCCTGTATACACGCTGCCAGCAAATTATCCAGTCTTAAACCCCACCCTCCACTTAATGACACCTTTTTTTATTTTTTTTAATTTTTTTAACATAAGCAAATGGGTTTTCCCTCAAGTAAGAGCCATCAGTGAAGAGCAGCCAGGTAACATACTGCACAGATGAGATACCAATGGTATTTCAGAAATCGTTATGTTTAAAAGATGGTGTGTTTTCAAGCTAAGAAGTAAGAGAATCCTGGTTTAGGATTGAGCAATTCAGATGAACACCAAGAGGAGATGTACCTGATATAAAAACTTTTGTTTTAGGGATTTTCTTAAAATATGCATTGCATCTCCTCTAAGTTGAGTTGAAAAAATGCTGGTGACTTGCTTTAGAATGAATGTGATAATTTTCAACAGTGTATGGTGCGGGGGTGGGTGGGGGGGGATAAATAATTCAAAATAGCTCAATGTGGCACTCACTGGGTTACCTCAGCCACAAGTCTCTACTTTCATATCTCCAGTGACTAGCATAAGTATTAAGACTTTTTTTCAACTTCATCTGTCACTTCACATACCATCTGAATGTTTGCATCTAACCTCAGTGTTTCTGTGAAAAGCTTTGATTTTGATGAACATTTTTCAAAGAAGTTCAGTGAAAAATTCTTAACTACTTTACATTAATTTTTCAGCTACCCAGTATTGATGTAATATTGTAATAAAATATCTCTGAATATCTTTATATAGGAATAATGGCCTTTCAGAGACAAAAGTCAATGCTTGTAGCTTGATTTTCTTTCTGAAGCGAAGAAATAATGTCATGAACTTTACCAAACAGTATTCTGTGTATTTGATAGACACCACAGTAAAAGCTAAAGAACAATTCAGCTGTCTGTCTTTTGACTGAGATGTCTACTGCTTGTATGAACTACTGGGTAGAATTTTACAGGCTTTAGATTTGGAAGTAATCTTAATTCTTTTAGATTTACTGGTCACTTTCTATTATTTAATTCAAGGGTCCAACATACATCAGTTTCAACCAAGTGGGCTCTTTGCCAAGAAAACACCGAGTCAGATGATGTGAGGCATGGTCCATTGCAGAATTCTCTTGCTTAAAAGGAGATTATTACAACATGTTAGCAGTGTTGTTCAAGCAAAAGAGCCACGCAAAGACAACTCATCTGACAGTTCTTTCTTTCCTCTTTCAGCTTATTTTTAATTTGGTCCCCATCCAAATGACAACATTATGATTACAGACCAACTTACCATTTTATATGGATGAGCATTCAGAAAGCAATTAATGCTTACAGAAATATTTTCCAACAGCAAGGGTTTTATGAATTTAATCTTGACATACTCATCATCTGCAAATACTAAAAAATACTGAATTATAATAATACTGCACTGTTGACCTGGTAAGACCTTTCATCAATCCTTCCCACTGTCCTCCCTAGAAATATTGCCTTTTATTCTAGTTTTTTCTATCATTTTAAAAACTGTTAATAATTATATTTGGTTTTGCATTAGGGACTTCTTAGAAAAATTCCCATTAGTCACAAAGTAATTTTCTGTTAAATCATGTACTGATGGAACATATTCAACGAAGTCTAATTCATGATTCTCCTTTTTCTAATCTTTCAGTCATTTAGACAAAGGTCCAAGGCCCAGCTTTCATTCTGGTGGAGAATGATGATTAAACCTAAAAATATTAACCACAGAAACATACAACTGACAGCAACATTAAGATGACCAATAATTCATTACACTGAATGTCCTGTATCCACTTGAAGTCTCTCTCTGTTTATTCATACTCTTCCTTAAAGATGTCACCAAAAGTGTTCAGAAAAAGGAATGATTTACTAAACTCAAACCTGTGAGATAAGCCTGTAATCAATTGCATGAAAGACTCCCAACATATCAATCCAAGAAACTCAGAGCCTGCCCTGCATTTATTCAAGTTACGCGGTAAGAACTTTGCAACACACATTCAAAGAAAAATGGATTGAAAACAACTCTCTGGGTTACCTCAAGACAAATTTTGCCAAAAACTGGTTTAAAGAGCTATAGTGCAAACACAAAAGCTTGCTAAGCTGGAGAGAGAAAAAGACCTATAACAGAACAAGACTTATAAAATGTTTTACATAATCTGATGCAATTTCAAAACATCTGCAGATTCATTTTGTGTACTATAGTTGCCATTTATAGAAAAAAAGCTTTATACAAAGGAGTTCATAATGAAATCGTTTCCAAACATTCACAAAAGGTAAGAACTGAAAGTGCAAGCATGAAATGCAAAGCAAATAAACTTTTTAGACATTATATCTGACAAATGTAAAGTAAGGTGTCCTCTCCTAGTATTTCCTCTCTGCAATCAGAGTCAGGTAGCACCAGGACTTTGTAGCACAGCAGCAGCCTGCTGGAAGACCCCTCTCAACTGCAGGATCGCTCTCGCCTGCAGAAGGCAACATGTCACCAGTGAAACACACCACCAGCTGCTCAGCTGAGAATCACAGGAGCTTCTCCATGCTGTTCACTTCCCAACTGAAGATTTTACTCTCCAAAATAATTACAGCCCGATTTGGGAATTTTGCATCCCCTCTAAGTTGCAGCTACTGTTATTATTTATGATTTGGACATTTCAGATTATTAAAGTAGGTCACTCTTCATGTATTGGCCTAGCTCAATGAATACCTAAAGCGAATTTCAGTGTAAAGACATAGCTTCATGGTTTACTTTCAGTCATCTTTTTCCAGCAGTCTTTTGCAGTATAAAAAACAAAACAACACCTCCATATCCATCAAATTCATGACTGAAAATTATGCATTTGAAGTGACAGTACTAGATGAATGTTTTGTCAAAAGCTTTCCTGATTTATTACTACTCTGGTTTACATCCCCAAATGTTTCTCTGGGAGAAGTAAAGATTATGTGAGGTATTCGTCAGGAAAGATTTTTGAAGGAAGCAACAATAAAACATTTTTAATGGGAAAAAGATGAAAGGCACAGATGAAAGCCTAGTGTGACATCTGCACAGAGCCCTGCTCTGAATCTTTTCCTCAGCAACACTGGCTCCGCTTCCTCAGTCCTGTTCAACTCCACAAGTCGGTCATTACAGTCCATCACATCCCAGCATCAGAGACAAAGTAAGACCACCAAAACGGTCTGTTCAATCCTTTCTACAGAGGATAGCCAAAAGACAACACCCATCTTTCATATTCAGTTACATTATTGGAGGAGTTATGATAGATATGACTCGAAGCTAGTAGGGAGTTTTCCAGCATAACTGAAAAACTAGGTTTGTCAGCTTCAACATTTTTAAATGTAAAAGGAGACAAACCAAAAATAAATCAGACAAGCAATGTTCGGAAAAACAATGTACTGAAGAACATTTTCCTTAGTGCTACCTTATAAATCATGAAGCTGCTAAAAGAATTAAGGCCAGTTGCTCTTTCCTTTTTTTTTCTTTTTATTTTCAGAAATCTTCCACCTTTTTTATCTTTTCAACTCTAAGTAGGTTCACTTGTATGTATACATAGTGCTGTGTTATTTCATTACAGTAACACGCACTGATAATTTTGGCATTTGCAGACTCTTTTATGTTGCACTTGACAATGTTAATCCTCAAATATGATTTTTGGCATGGAATTTCCTCTGTTCCAAAGGGGGGACACACACACAGTTATCTCTATGTTCAGTAACTTATTTAGCAGTAGCTGAATATTTGCCTGCACAAATGCAATTAATGATGTAAACGATCATGCTTCACTCCATTCTCATCTTGATATGTGACCACAAGGGTGCCTTACCTCTTCCTTTTCATGCTTGCACCCAATTTAGAAAAACACATAGCATTCCTAGATTTCTAAATATTCAAGAACACATTTGTTCTGCTAAGAATCATTAGAATAACTAAAACCAGACACACGCACAACTATGTTATTTATGTCCTTTATCAAGGATTCACCAGATTTGTAATTTAGTGAATATGACACAAAAGGTGTAGCTTTGTTTGCTTTATTAATTTTTAAAAGGATTTTTTTTAAAAAAAGTGGTAATTTTTAACAGAGTGGGAAAACTAACTCCTTAATATGTAAAATGTTAAAATGTCACATTTAGGTACTTTGTTAACGTTTCCCAGTAGTGTTTGCAATTTGATTTTTAATTCTTTGGAATTTATTTTCATTTTCCTTTTATTTAGAAGTTTAAAAGTTTAAAGTGTTTATTATTTCAGTCAGAATATTTCAATTTATAAAGAGAAATCATAGCATCTGCAACATCTTCGCTCTTTGGTAAATAAATGCTACATCCAAAGCCATTTAAATTCAATAAGTGAACTTAGTTCTAGCAAGACATGTCACACTTAGTCCCAGAGAATAACTGCCTGATTAAAAGCCCAGTAAAGTTAATAGAAAGAGTCTCATAAACTGCAAATAAGTACAGACTCAGACTTCTTTCTTTTGTACACAGAACAGTATAGACAGCAACTTTACAAATATTCCTACTAAAGGGTAGAACACCTGCCAACATGCCTGTAGCTTTGCCTGAAAGTATTCTTTCTAGCGTGCAAACCAGGCTTTTCGATTGTCTCAGTCAATGTCAGTCTGTGCTTTAGAGGACACCTAGAAGATGAAGTAGGAGACCCATGGAGAACTTCCCGGACCTGGAGCCAAACGGCACAGAGGTAGCAGGGCGAGTTCCCTCTCCAGCACACACACAGACTGAGCCTTCGCTCCCCACCACTGGGCTTTGGGTCTCCCTGGTGCTCTGCCTGCTGCACCCTGTGGTCATAAGGTACAATTCTCTGGGGGTGCATTTGAGCCCATAGCTTCAGAAGTACTGTGATGGTTATGTTAGAGTCCACAAATGGTCGAGAGATTAAAAGACACTGAGGGTCAGCGTTACCTGCCTCGGATCGTTCACAGGAGCATGCAAGTATGGGTAGAGCAGTGTTGCAGGACAGAGTGTGCCAAAGCTGGGGCACTTTTGCCCATCTTGTCTTCTAGGGGTCGTTCCTGGAGTGAACTATTCCCAAACTGTGTTCCAGTGCTATCTTGGAGAAAGCAGTCCAAAACAGGGTCAGAGAAGAAAGCAGCAGCTATAAATTATGGCAGACAAAAAAACTAGCACTTGGTCTTGCTCCCTGGTCCTCTTTTCTTGAGCAGCATTGACAAACCGAGGGTAGCTAGACATTGAGAGTAGCTAGTACCTCCTTTCCCAGTCCCAGCTGTGGTAATAGCCAGTTCACTCCTCTTTTTTTAGAGGTGGAAAAAGGTGCATCTAAAATAGTTTTTTCTTAAAATCTAAAATGTGTTGAATTAAATGTAAGATGGGGTTTTGCTGATTTAAACATAGCATTTGCCCACTAAGTCTGCAAATACTGAAGGTCAAAACTAACAGAGTTACGTTACTTCTTTGTGCTGCTTCACAACAAAATCTCTTTGTTTTGTGTGACACCATTTTTTTTCTGAAAACAGTGAAAGTCTGTAAAGTTGGAAACAAAATAATTGTCTGTCTGTTTTCCAAGGCAGTAATCCAAGTCCCACATGGCTAATAATGAAGCACTTAGCACAGTAGACAGTTGAATCATTTTCTCACAAAAATAATGTTCTAATGGTGTTATTTACTATATATATAAGTAACTAGAGAAAAAGAAGGTCTCCAAATTATTGGCATTTCATAGGTAAGAATTATGAGTTCAGAACTAAAATCGCCAGATGTAAACCCATTCTGTGGTTGAGGTCCTCTACAGCCCAAAATATAATGATGATCACTTCAAGTACTCTGAATTCAGATGAGATTTATAATCATCACTTGGTCGAATGACACGTTCCCATGGTTTAACCCCAGCCAGCAACTAAGCACCACTTAGACCCTCACCTCCCTCATAGTGGGATGGGGGAGACAATCAGAAGGATCAAAGTGAGAAAATGCGTAGGCTGACACAAAGACACTTTAACAGGTAAAGCAAAAGCCGCGCACACAAGCAAAGCAAAACAGGGAATTTATCCACCACTTCCCATGGGCAGGCAGGAGTTCAGCCATCTCCAGGACAGCAGGGCTCCAGCACCCATAACGGTGACTTGGGGAGACAAACACCATCACTCCCAACGTCCCCCCCTTCCTCCTTCTTCCCCCAGCTTTCTATGCTGAGCATGACGTCCTATGGTCTGGAATACCCCTTGGGTCAGTCGGGGTCAGCTGTCCCGGCTGTGTCCCCTCCAACTCCTTGTGCCCCCCCAGCCTCCTCGCTGGTGGGGTGAGGAGCAGAAAAGGCCTTGGCTCGGTGTGAGCACTGCTCAGCAGTAACGAAAACGTCCCTGTGTTATCAAGATTGTTTTCAGCACAAATCCAAAATACAGCCTCATAGTAGCTACTATGCAGAAAATTTACTCTATCCCAGCCAAAACCAGCACACATGTTACCCTCAGAAGGTTTGTAAGATTGAGCAGCTCCAGACTTGAACTCAAATCCTAAGGCAGACTAGCAAAACAACTGATCAAACATCTATCAGGACTGGCTATTCACGTGTTTAAAGTTACATATATGATTAAGTGATCTTTTGATTCTGATCAATAAGAAGGACCTAATTAACACAAAACAAAATAGACCTCTTTTGTATTTACATTAATGTCATTTTAATGGGTTGGGCTTTTCAGCCTGCTCTACACAGTTATTTAGTAAGTTCATTAATAATTAGCAGACTTGATAACTTCTGACTGTGGGAGAAACACCATAATGTGGGAAGAGACAGAGCTGGAGGATGGCTGCCTGTTTAATGTTCAGATAATTAAGAGATTTGGACATATGAGCATCTGCTTGATTTATTCCTTCTTTTGAAGTCTTCAAGTAAATTATGTTTAATGTAGACCAGTTTTGACAAAGAAAAATATATTTCCTTTTAGAAAAGATAAAGCAATAATCTACTGTTCCAATACTGGAGTGCAGAATGAAACTAAGTGTTGACAATTTTGGAAAACATAGTATTGAGGGATAAACCTCCCAATAGTAGAGAATTTAACTGGGTTCTTTTTAAACTTTTTTGCATTGGCTATGTTCTTTTTGCTTCTTATAGTTCTTCATTATATAGAAAAAGAAACAGAAGTAAAATATTATGTTCCAGCCTTGAAATCAATAGTCTAATTCACATTGCTTTCAGTGTGCTGGATTTCACTAAGAGCTCCTTTTTAATCTCACATTCTTACTCATCAACAAGATGTGGACTGGAAAAGATAAAAGACTACTCCCTTTTGGTCGTCCGTCAAAATGTAGTTGAGAAATGCTGCAAACTAAGAAAGTTCTATAAAGTTTCAGTGACTTAGCAGACAAGCTACACAAGGACGTTTTGCCTTCAGCAAGGATTTCATCTGACTTACTCTTTTCTTGAGCTAAGCATACCACATTCTCATGCTCCGCCAAAATTTACCAGCACTTGTACTCTTCCATGACAATGCAACCTGTTTCTTAGCACCACCTTCAAGCAGATGCCACAGGTCCTAGAGGACACTATATTTCTCCCCATTATTTAAATCCTCCTGTGGAAGGCAACCATCTGTGAGACATAGTCCTGGCCACCTGCTGCCCCAGCCAGCTGTTTCGGTCATATACTGCAGCTGCCACATGTGAAAGTAGCTAAAAGCCAAAAACACTCAAGCAAGTGGGAAACCGATTGGCAGGCTGCCAGAGACAGAGGGGTGGATTAAAACTCTAGCACAAAAGCTGACAAAAACCCCTTGTGTGTGAAACGCAGTAGCAAGAAGATAAACAGAGACTTTCAGCAAGCAGAAGGTCCCAAGGGGGCTCAGCAGGTTTCTTTCCCCTCAAGCAACTTTTCTGCTTTGCTAGAACCAGTTTAATAACTTCTCTTCTCACCATAGCTCCAGGGAATGGGAAAACTTGCTCCAGCCTTCTCCCCTCCCAGGAACTCTGATGGGAAAAGACTAGAATCAGAGTGAATTTCCAGAAGACAGAGGAGCAGGGTAAATGTTCCCCATGCCTCATGGACATTAGAAAATCTTGAAATAAGACTAAAAGGGGATTTAAGTGGTACATGGGTCCTGTGCTGGCACTGTATGTGTGGGCAATTTTTAGTCTCCTTGAGAAGGGGAGTGCATTCAAAAGTACCAATGAGGAGTTGAAACTCTGATGGGTGCAGAAGGCCCAAATTCCTCAAGAATTTGGAGAACAGAAAAGTCACACATGATTAAAAACCCCCCAAACACACAAAAGGTGTAAGGTCAATTACCTTTTCACTCTAAATAGCAGAATTAATGGGACAAATCTACAGTGGATACAAGCAAAGAACAGACTGAAGCTATCCTGATTTACAACAGCTAAAGATGTGTCCCAGGAATGAATATTCTAGCTGTTCTGTCCACCTTTGCCAATTACTGTCCCAGAATTTTTAAATAAAATCTTCAGACAAACTTATCACTGCTTGATGGAAAGGAGTTAATTTACTATCCAACATTAATATTAAAAAGGTGATGAGCTGGTACATCACTGTTGGGTAGCTGCTTATCTCTGGTGTGCAGGGAAATTGAGTCAATTTTAAATAACTGAGATATTATAAATTATATTTGTCATTAAAATAAGTTAGTGTTGACAGTCACCACCATTTCTGGTAACTAGTTTCTAGATTTACAATAGTGTTGTAAAACATGGAAGTTAAAATCAGTTGACTTTTCCCCTGTGGTTCTGAAATCACATCACCAGTTTTCTGAATTACATTAGAGTCTTCTTTTCCAAGTTTTATTTTGGGTGGGTACACTGTGCACAATGTTGTTTTATTTAATAGTGGAATGGTAATGTTATTCATTACAATTAAAAATAAACATAATCTTGTTAGTGAAGTTTGTTTTTACCAGTCCTGGCTTCTTGATTGCTAATTTGGTAATGAAACAGAATGCAACACTTGAGAATGTTACCTAATTGCATTTCTTAAAAGAAGTTATGTGAGTGTACATGCACACATGTGTTCCCCACATTATTAAATCATTGAGCTTATTTCTAAAATCTCTTTAGAGATAAGTGGAAGAAAAACTCTGTTTTCCATTACTTTTATAAGGACTGAAATTCAATTTATGAAGTAAAGGAAAGCCTTTATTAATTAGTTAAGGCTTTATTAATAAAAACTATGAAATTACTGTTAAATTTTCTAAATAGAATTTATGACTTGGGAAACTGCCTTTTAAAATACTGGAACAAGAATATGAATAATTACATAAATTGAAATGTTAGGTAGAAAACAGTTTACTACTGAAGAACATGGTGCAGCAGAGTAACCAAAGGAAAAAGACTGTATAGTGTGACAAATACAAGAAGCAAAATTTTAAGAGATGTGTGCCATATTAAAGTTCTCAGTTTAGATTGAAACATTTGAACAAAAAGCCTAAATAAAAGCGGTACCCAGCATGAACAGGGCTACTACCAGCTGAAAGGCAGAGAATACAGTGAACATTGAGGAATATTCTATTTGATGTGGGTATGTATAGTTGTGCCATATCTTAAGCTATATACTAAATAAATGTATTTTGCCACATCAAATTGTACTGTGCCAGATAAGGATATCTATTATTCAGGATGGGAATATCTCCTCTATATTACCCAAGATTATAATATTAGACAGCTTGCACAAAAATTGGGGAAAAAAAATGGGGATCTACACAGGTCTACGCTGCAAAGTAAAGATGAAGATGACTGCAGATACTTAGTCATTTTTCTTCTCAGAAGAAGAGAGGAGTTAAAGAAAACACGGGCAAACCAATGACGTTCCCACTGTCCATTGAACTCCAGCAATCATTTCTAATTGTACAGGAAAACTACCACCTCTCTGGGCACATTTAAGAACTCCAGACTGGACATTTTATATCCAGTATGACTAAGTTTAACATTAGATTGTAGAAATAGTCTCAGGCATATTTCAGGCACTGTCAGAAAAACGGCTTGCTAAATGTGGTTCCTCTTCATTTGACAGATATGCTCATTAGGCATGTTATTGTTATCCTACTCATTTCAGTGAAACAAACACATTCATAATTCAGTTTTATCCTCACTAACACTTCCAGAGATCATGCAGGTATGAAAGCATGATCTATGCTCTTTCTGACCTCACACTTCATCAACCAAATGATTACATTTCAAGTTGTCTTTCCTTTGCAGGGAGGAAAGCCTTTGCTTTAAGGGGTCTGAACCAGTGAAGCTGTAAATGAAAGTTCAGTTCACCCATCATCACTAAACATGAAAAAAAAAACCAACCCAACCCACAACAGTTTGATTTTCAGATCACAGGGCAGTTGTTCAGACAGCAGAAAGCCACATTCCTATTCAGAGCACCTTGAAGTAACAGCACAGCAAACAGAATAACCACCACATGCAATAATACAATTACAGAGGTCTTTATACGGTAAAGGTAGATGGTGAACGGCAGTTACTGTCAGGACTGGTACATCTCCATAATCACAAGAAGGAACGATTGGAAACTCTACCATCACAAGTCAGACTGATATGCTAAGGGGTAAAAGATACACTTTGACACATGTGAGAAGTCTGACAACTTCAGGAGAGGTCAGAGAAATCGGAAAAGCAGGATCCCTTATAAGTAAGCCAATGCTGCTTGGAGCTTGCAAATTTTAAGGAAGACTATTTGGCTCAAACCAGAAAATGCAGAAAAATACAAATGGTATCTTACTTCAGTGAACCAAACTTCCCCCAATCCCTCCTGCGAGGTGCAGGATGAAGGCAGATAATTAGGTCTTTTATACAATTTACTCATACCCAGTACTGTAAGGGGAATAAAGAAGGAGCCAAAACCTAGGTTTTCTGATTTTTGATTTTAAACGAAAAGCAAGTTGGTCACCAATAGAATCATGGATAAAGTTCACTGTAACAGAAAACGGCTGTGATAGTAATGGCAAATGACCTTACCAGTAAAGTTGGTGGGCTACCTGGATGCTCTGAAGAGAACGATTCAGCAGGAGTTTCACTAGAGGGCTTTCAAGACTCCACTCAAACTTGAGCACCTTAACAGATAAATTAATAATAAGAATCATTTGTATGCTGGCTTTATCAACTTTCTTTTGTAACAAAATTAATCAGAAAGGACCCAGTGCTTAGTTTTAACGAAGCAATCCAACATATGAAGAATGCCCTAGCAACGCAATGAGCAAAGAAACTTCAGGACACATGTGTCTGCCACCATCTGTAAGACAGGCAGCTATCATCCTGATTCTAGCTGTGTTAACATATATGTAAATAAGCAGCTTTTCTTCCCCTGCTTAAAACTATCAATGCTATATTTAAATTTTTATCTGATTACCTGGTTTGCAAAATAAACTTACTTGTGAAACAGAAGCTCTGGAAGGTGGAAGGTCACATAAGTGTCCTGCTGTGTGAATGCTGTAAAGCTGTGCAGGTTCCACTGCTTCGCAGTAGTGGATTACACAAATATATTCATACATATATATCTATCTAGATATATGTATATATGTGCATGCATTTATAGAAATATATGTTTAAAATGACAGAAAAAACCCTGAGGAACTCTGAAACATGGAATAGTAAGCAATCCATGTGCACAGTATTACAAAGTAAGGGGATAAAGCTTTCAAAGGTTCCTCCTTAACTGCAGCACAGGACCTACTCAACCACAAAGTGATTGCTTTGGAAGCTCTGGGTCTGTAACTTGTAAAACATTAATTTCCAGTGAAATACAATGTACATCTATAAAGAGACAATTCTACAACCAAATTGCCCTGGTTATTCTGTGCTGACAATGATTTTCCCCATATATGTGGTATTAAGAAAACTGTGATTTGTTACACTGCCATTTGCTTCCTTGACTGCAACAAAGCCCTGCCACCACCAGCCCCTGGTTTGGTGGTCATAGCACAATTTCTGTTGTTCAGATGCATTTTTTATTTTTCATTGTTACTTGAAAATGCTTTCCTTTCTGTATACTACAAGTTCAATCAGCATGTCGAAACAATTCTGTTCTCTTGAGTGGAAAACAGTCTATACCTCAACCCTGTTGTTAATTCAATCATTGCATCAGCTGACCGGCCTTTCTTATTTATTCCTCTTACAATGTATCAAACTGAAAGAATCAAAAGTATTTAATGAGGTTATTGATCTGGACAGAAGACTTCCATGGCTATCAATTTCTTCCTTACCTGAACCAGCTGTGGGAGGTATTCTAACAATTCATCATTTGACATATTTTCTATTTGTTGGACTGCTGTCTTGCGAATATCTTGATCTGGAAAACTGGAGAAAAACAAATAGATATCATTAAGAGCTACTGAACCACTGCAACTCTCATGAGCTCTCACTGATATAAAGGGTTAGAAAACCAGGTTTTCTCTCAAAATGAAATAGGAAAAAAAATCAATTCATTTGCTTTACTGTAACAAGAGTCAAGAAACACATAGCAGATAACTTAATTGACTGGTACAGTGTCATACAGGGAAAAAAAGAAACGCGATCTTCAAATATCTTTTTTAATTTGAGCTATCATGTACTGTAATTTCCTGAAATATGAAGCAAATTATGGATCTTTTGCTGCTCTTACTTACCTGAAATAGGAAATTTCTATGCTACAGGAACTTTTAAGTCACTTCAGGACTTCTTTTGTTCTGAGCAACAACACAAAAGCTTGAAATTTCCCACACAAAAAGGGTTCATTTCAGATAATTTATTCCAATGTCAGCTCTTGTATCACAATACAATTAAAAAATATTTTAAACAGAAGTAATTTTGAAATGGAAAACACATTTTCTTTTTAGTTTCTCTAAAGGAAAATTTAGTAAAAAAATCAACAGCTGCCCCCAGAAAGGCTCCAAGTCAGTGAAACAGCCATTTCTGATGGCAAAATGTTCAAGTATTCAGCATAAACTGTATTCTCAACAAATTCAGGTTGAAATCAGAGTGGCTGTAGCCTAATATACATTTTGTGATGGAGCTTTAACCGTAAAAAAGATAAATGAGGAAAACACAGTGTAGCAGCACTGATAAAACAGGGAACGAAGGCTGGATAATATAGCTAG
This sequence comes from Buteo buteo, assembly GCF_964188355.1. Taxonomy (NCBI): domain Eukaryota; kingdom Metazoa; phylum Chordata; class Aves; order Accipitriformes; family Accipitridae; genus Buteo; species Buteo buteo. The sequence continues at coordinate 16,303,413 of NC_134189.1, read as the reverse complement.
TCAAAACATTTTTCTTTAAAAAAAGAAAAAGAATGAAATTTTGATCTGACTGATCAAAACTGACTCTTAAAAGAACATTTTATCTCTTCAGAGAAAAAGACAAAAAGTATACAGTGTTTCTTTTAATATTTGAAAGCTGGAAAATAATCTTTTAAGGACTTATTTTGAAAAAATAAAATACAAAAGTAATTTCCGCCTTTTCATGTGTTGCATTTGTAACATTAATTGCGATACATGGAGAATTTCACGTACACAGAAGTTGCCTACAGTCCTTCACAGTTAGCTGTTCTGGTACTGTCCTGCTTCCACAAGGAAAGGAAGAGACATGCTCTTCTGTGCACGTCTGCTATGTGGTGTCACACGTAACTACCTGTCAGCACTTGAAGCTTGTCCATCGCCATCCCAAGAACCTTTTCTCCTGAAACAAACTGAAAATGTTCATACAGACCTTTCAGACACCAGAGCCGCAAGAGTGGTCATCTCTGCCAAAGGGGCAAAAATGTCTTCAAATGGCACCACAGTCAATTAGATATTGTTCAAAAGAGCTGCTGGGCTTTGATCCAGTTCTCTGAGGGCAAGTACCTGCCCCAGTGAGTCCCTCCCCTGTGAACTGATACAGCTATTAGGCTCTTTTGAAAATCTCCGATTCAGCAGTCTAGGCATACATAAAAATGATGACTAAAGGACACAGATTATTCTGTCAATTCACCCCGGAGAAAGTCCTTTGAAAAAGGAACTATCATGTATGGCAGAAGGTGTCACGGGGCCACCAGTATTACTGCTTTATGAGCTCAACACAAAACCAGACTGCTCTCTTCGCAGCTCCCCATCCAGCACCTTTTGCCGAAAATATACCCACTAGAAAAATAAATCAGAAGTGAAACATGGGAGGCAGTACCACATTTGCAGCAATGACTGCTCATTGTTATCAAGAGAGAAAGAGAAGAAACTGTAAAGGTAAGTGCTCAGAAGTATAATGGCACCTGAGGCTCTAAACTTGAGCTTTTAAGTTCAGTAAAACAACCTGAAGTAAAAACTGTGTACACTTTGATCATTGAATTAACTACAGGCCGTCAAATAAAAATGTGGATATTCTGAAAAAAAATGGCTAACAGACTTATTTGAAAGGCCTGGCTTTCTGTGCTGCAATCGGCTGCCACCTGTAGCACTTTCAAACCCCCTTTCAACAATGCGGCTCAGGTCTGATTTTATTATTTTGTTTGTCTGTTATGGTACATATTTGATGATGTTTTTAATACAGTTTATAATTGTTTGTGTAATGCTGAGAGGGCCTTGATGGGGAGAGAGGGAATACATTATAAATAAATTATCATGATAGCCTCAAATTAGCCTATTTTGCAAGGATTATTTTTTTATGTATTTATTCTAGACAACCTATTAGGAATTTGAAGTTGTTACTTTAATATTCACATGGCTATTTAGAACAAAACATATTTGAAGGAAGACTGAATATTAAAGAAAAAATAATTCCTTTCATATCATCCTATCTTCTAATTATGCAATTGCTCCAAAGGCCTATGGGCCATGTTTGTGCAGATAATATGGAAATTAGTCTTTCCCTTTCCCTTCTTGCCTAGTTCAACAGGTTACTGAACAGTGAAATATGCTCTATACAGGCACCAAGTCAAGCAGAAAAATGTTGTTACTTAGTTACTGCTTGTCCTTACTAGCAGCCAACATTTGAATATATGCAATGCTGATGAGAGAAATTCCTATTTTTTTTCCAGCAAAACAAAGAACGATAAAGTTATTTTAATCCCAACCTTTCCAGAAAATTCAACAGCTAACATTTGATTTGTTTAGAATTAATTTGCTGCGAGTCAAAACTAGGGCTATATCTAAGTCAGGAAAAGTATCTTTAGGAGATGTGATTAGAATAATGAGGAGCTCAAATGCATAGGCACTGTGGTGAAAAATCTACAGGTTAGTTGCTTCAGGAAACATGGCTCTTCTCACTCTTCTTGAATGAGATTTGGGTAATTTGTTGGTTCTGGTTACTAAACTGTTTTCTTCAGCTTGTAAATCTTGAGGTCAGCTGAGGCTGAGTTGAATCTTTTTGAAAGAATGGGCAGTTAACGCATTCTTTTAACTACCCGACAATTTGTTAAGCCCCAGGTGTAATATCAGTTGCTCTCTTGAATTTCAGTTTTCGTCAAGGCCACAGGTACAATAGAAAAATATTTAATTCTATTTGTTTTACCCCTTACATTTGTATTTAAGCAAATATTTAACATCCTCAGAAACACTAGAACTACACCAAATACTTAGCAACTCAACTAGTACTACATGGTGTTTATGCTGTTCATGCTTACATACACCAGTTTATTTGCTAAAAGCCAGTAACAGGGTAAGGTCTAGAAGCAGATCTGAGTAAAAAATCCTACCCTTCACATACCTGGAAACTATGCTATCTTGTAGTCTGGTAATTAATTACAGCTAGAGGGTTTTTTTCCAGTGAATAATCTTACAAACTTTGAGTGTTGCATTAAATATGATTTTAGTAATCCATAAATTAGCCTTGATTAGAGGGCACAATTAATTGATTTTTTGGATCTGTGACTCAATGCAAGAGAAATCACTTTAGGTCTAAGAAAAACAGCTTCATAGTTTGGATATTAGAGGACAGCTGATTTCCAGAGCTTGCTACAATGAATGTGTAATCATTTACACATACTGAAAACTCTGGAAGCAGAGAAGCGAGACCACTGTATCACAACAAATACAGTATTCCAGTATTTAAGGGTACTCTCCTAAGAAACAGGAGCTCATCTGTATCAGAGCTTGTCTATATCAGATCAATTTTGCAAAGGATTTGAACCATAGATTATCGGGTTCCTGACATGGGGCCTCTGACAATGTCTTCAGAGAGGCAGGAGATTCAGGCACTCCTCTTCCCTAGCTGTTTTATGCTCGTCACCAAAATCTCTGAGAATTTAGCTAGAAAAAAAGCAACTTAAAACAAAAACCTTTAACAATGCTTGTATGACTCTTTCTTTGCATAGTTTCAAAATGGCAATTTTCATCCAGGTTTCAAATTACTTCTAGTTGTGTTTTGGTTTTGGGGTTTTTTTCCTCAACAAAGAACCCATTGGTCAATAAATAATTAGTGAATAGCACTACGGTGTTTCTCATTTATTGGCCTGACTACATTGTAATATATTGTAGCTTTCTCCTTTTGGCTGATTTTATTTGTTCTCTCTTCATGTAATGAGCACGCCACAACAGAGATTGTGACTTCTTATAAATATGTTCCAGATTTACACACTCAGAGACACTACTGAAAGATAAAGAATATGTAATTTATAGTTGTTAAGCCTAATCCTTAGTACTAGGTCACACTATGCAGGACTTCAAATTTCCCCTTCACAGCTCATCTTGCAACCTGGATTCTCCTTAAGTTATGAAACTGATTTCCTTTGATATTTAACCTCAGCACCCCTTTTGGTGTTTTGTTCTTCCCTTTCTGCATGATGCCAATGACTGACAGCCACCCATTTTATAACTTCTGCCTAAGTAGCTGTAGATTGTTACGTCTCCCTTGAGACTTTAAGATGGTAAAAGTTGAATTTTGAGCTGGATAAGCATAGATTAGAATTTGCTTTAGAAGTTAGAACAACTCACAATCTTTGATTCTTTTCATATAGATAGCCAGTAGGGAGCTATTTGTCTAGCTGTACCTTTCAGCTAAATCAGATTCAAACAGAAAACTAAGCGCTGCTGAGGCATCCTGTGGTTTTGTGAAATTCTCTTGAGATTTTAGCATCTGCCAGTGGTGACTAGATTGTAAATGAGAAATAGATGTGCATTTCTTTTTTATCAGTTTTATTATCCTAATTTCATTGCACTGCCTCAAATAACCTTATGCTAGAAGATATTTGTCAGGTAAATAGAACTGTACAGTTCACTACATTTTCTAGCATGTGAGGATCTCTGTAAAGAACAGCATGGCCTTTCATGAGCCATATTTTGAGTTAGAGGCTTATAACATGCCACATATTTCTGCAATACCCTTCACACTTTACGTTCTGTTGCATTTTCAAAAAAAGAGACTCCAGTCCCATAACATGCATGCTAAGTCTGGTAGAATCAAGGAAGGCTGAGCTAACAAACCTACTGGAATGAAGATACCAATTGAAAACAAAATAAACCTCTAAGTAGTAAAGGATATCATGCCACTGATGGGTGCAACTGGGCCAAGAGAGAAAGCATGGAAGAACTGTTTAAAAGAATAGACAGATAAGTTTCAGGTGGCAGTTTAAGTATTTTGAAAGTAATTAGACAGGAAGAGAGAAGTAACTTAGAAAATAATGATTAAGGGATTCCTTTAGTTTTAGCACACAGATAACATTAGCAGGTCTTATTTGCTTTCTGTTGGTAATCTTTTTAATTCCTTTGACGGCTTCTAAAGAAAACACTGTGTCAGTGTATGAAGATTAGAAAATGGCAAGGACTGAAAGAAAGCACAGAAAGATAACAAATACCATCAGTAAAAAGGACACTGGATTTTCAAAATTTTCAGCTGAAAAAGAGTAATATATTAGCTCCTCATGGCGATAAGATGTGAACCCTCTCCATCCCCACACATTGGAAAGCTCATGGTCAGATACACTAGCTATTTATTGCTTTGGCTGATCGATTGGCAGATGGATCTGTAGAATTTACTCAGAGAAAATATACTTTAGGCAATGCTTACATAGATTTTCTATAATAAATTCTGACTAAAACAACTAGTAATAAGTTTGAGATGTCATGGAGACCAGATGGTGAACCATATCCTAGGAGAGAACAAGAGTAGGACGAAATTAACAAAAAGCAGTTTTCCATTTGAAACCTCTATGATCTAGAAGGTTCTTCCCACCCCAGAGACAAATTTTGTTCTCTGTTACATTAAAACAAATGAATAAAACATGGAAAACTTGATTATTTACAAATTTAGCCTCATGATTAGATTGCACATGTATGTATAGAAAGCATACCATATCCTACATAGCTGCCCATTTTTCATTGTCCTACTATAGCTCTCTATTGTAGTACATTCATATTTATTACCAAGAAAGTTAAAAATCGTTAAGGGCTGGGGGGGGGGGGAGGAATTAATTACATTCTGATGCTTAAAATGAAGAGTTGTCTATTCCTAACAACGCATACATCCCCACATAAGTTATCACTAAATTTCTTGTACATTAGTACAAAGCAGTTTTTAAGCTTAATCAGTAGTGTGTTCTATACATCAAAGTATCAAATTAATTGTAGACTGTTGCTTTGTTCTTATCTTATTTCTTTGCATAAGCTTCTGTTTGCTCTCCACATTGATATACAGCTACAGCCTTTTAAACCAAGTAAGATGCAAACAGGCAAGATATGCTCTAGCTGTATCTGTTTGATAAATACTCTGTTGGGCATTCCATTGTGGACTCTCAGGGCACAGTACAAAATCTGCTTTTATTAAAACAATGACAATCTGATTCAACAATTTTAAATCAGTTTGGCTTTCAAAGGTGTAAGAACAAAACCTGGCTTCAAGCTATCACATTTTATTATAATTATTGGTTAGAAAGTGAATTTTACATATATTGGTATATAACCTAATGTCTGAAACTCAATAGCTGTTCTACTACATAATGTGAAAATCAACAATAATACTGTGAGAGTCAAAGGCTGAGGGATGCTAGAATCATCTTCTTGGGTCAAGCGGAGGGCATCTTCTCTGGTCAAGGAGACATAGGACAAGTCAAGTCTTACCCTACTCTGCCTGCTCCATACAGGGATTTGCACAAGGTAGCACAAAATCCCTCTGACACCTTAATGTCTCATCTCAAAATCTTCTGATTTGGCACATGGTTTTAAAGGAATGTCCTTTTCAGTGCACTAGCCCTGACAGAGTTAGAATTTAGCAGGAAGTTTCTAGGAAAAATTGTGAAGCCTACCAGAGAGGTTATGTCTTCACCTTCACTGTCTACAACAAAAAGTTCTCTCTTCAGAATGGTTACAGCCATGCACAATGCTGGAAAATTACATACCTTCTTCTTTGGTGGCTGTTTCCTGATTCTAACTCAATTTCCTGATTCCTAGCCATGATACCTCACAGGGTCACAAGTGTACTCTAGATGTGCCAGAAAAACAAGGTTGGAGAAATCACTCTGCTATTACGGTTAATGAATATATTTGAGCTTTCATTTTCAAGAATTTGAACAGCAAGATAACCTGACAAAAAATTGTAAGTACGGTTGCTCTATACATACACAAAACATTGGCATGTTAGCAACACATCATAAATGATGGCATTTCTAACACTGTCTTTGGTCTCTTTCTGTCATCAAGAAAATTCTCTGAATAAACAAGTGTATTGGTGTCATTTCCCTGGCTAGTGTGCCATGCCATGTAGATACAGTTATAGAAAGCTCTAACTCCACTAAAGCTTGGCATTTTACCAAACTCAATAAGTGAAGTCAATGGTAAAATGCACAGGGCACCAATAAGCAGTGCTGAGTAGGAGGGACCAGCTCTACACCTTCTGCCTGAGGGAAAATTTTATTTTTCAGGCAATGGCTTATAATCATCCTACCCTGAAATTAGAGGTAAAACTAAGAGTGTAAAATCTTATTCTACACTTCCCCCTGCCATCCTTTCCATTCCGTCTTTATTGATTAAAGAAACATTCATTGTTTTTTACATTGTTTTTTTTAAGCATTGGCTTCTGGGGCTTTAAGAATCAATGCACTTGCTGCAAGTACTGGATGCAAGGTTGCTACTGAATTTATCTGTGAAATGTACCATGGTTGTGTTTCCAATTTATGAAAGTTCTTCCTTTCCGCTGCATAAATGAGTATGTTATCATTTGGCTGCCTTGAGATGTGCCTGCAAAAGTGGAAGAGCATAAGCAAGAGAGACATGCTCAAAGAACAAGAAACATCTATTCAATTGCACATTTAACTGTGTAGTGAACAAAACAATTTAGAAGTTTCAGAAAGTGGCAAACTGCGTTCTAACTCAGATGCGTGATAATGGGACTTGATCTGATGGGCCATGACACCTCTCCCTAAGCTCTGTGATGCTGCCTTCTAATCCAGGCAATGAGGAAGCACCTCCAATGATTTTCAGTTCTTTATCCTTGCAAATGTGAACTTCAGCTTCATCATCAGAACAGATGCTGCTTTTTCACTCTGAGAAGAAGGATAATTTAGAGTCCCCAGCCCAAGGCTTGCAAAAATGACTCGTGATTTTGAGTACCCTCTCTAAACTGTATAAAGAGTAAGCACATGCCTGCAGGAGAAATTCAGGTTCTCTTTAAGACACTGCAGACTGAAGTTGCAGCAAAGGCAGCATCCAAAATTCAGAGTGATTGGAAACTTCTGGTCTCTTTTATGGTACTGCTAACAGTGTGGTAAATTGTGGTACATAGATGATACAACATAGACCTGAACTGTGGATCTCCCTTGCTACAGGATGTTCTAAAAGCTGAATGTTTATGCGAAATCAATGTTTATTTGGAAAAAATCATAGAAGAAAAATGCAAGAGAGCTCTTAAACTAAAAAGTTTTGTCTCAGGAAGTCTCTGAGCTGCAGATTACTGGAAGTTGGGAGAGTAGCACAGTGTCATTATGTTTGGCCCATTCCCATTGTCTTCCCTAGGTATCTGTCGTTGGTCACCACTGCAGACAGGATGCACTAGGCTGACTTTTGGGCTGATTTAGTACAGCTGCTCCTGCATTATGTTAATAATACATGTAGACAAAGATCAGTTCTTATTTATTTTACTTACCTATGATTTGATAGTGATGGTAACACAAGTCCTTAAAATAGACTTGAATATATAAAGAGAATTTCTTTTATATTCTGCTCATGTTTTATATGAACTTGGATCTTTCAGCTGTGTCTCAGTAATCACAAGAAATCAGAGAGCTGTTTTGTGGATGATAGAAGTGAGGAACTGAGTTGATGAATTGTCAGCGCCAAACATAATACAGGATAGAGTTGAGTGAACCTTCAAAAACAGCTCAGTTACGGAGCCTACAATCCAAAGTCAGTGAATGTAATGGTGAAGGAAAGTTGGACCCTATCCAATGCTACTTTACTTTACAAAATGATTGAAATCTGAGAAAAAGAGAACCAAGAGAAGAAACCTCAGAAATCCATTTATATGGAAAGTACTCCTCTCCTTCAACGCACTCTCACAATTTACATATACATGTCTCTCAGCAGTTAAATCATGCGACTTGGACATCTCTGAAACTAAACATCTTTAAGGAAATGTAATCCCTCTGTTTCTGGAAGGTTAGCTTCCTAGTTGTCATGCACCTACAAAATATTGTGGATATGTGAACCACAGAAATTTTTTTTTTTAAGAGGATTTGTACTGTGATCCAGAACTTCTGTAGTGTTAGCATGAAGCAAAAAACCAGACTGATATTATCTTTTGTGAGAAAGAAACTAAAGGGACAAACAAGCTAAGATCCAGATCAGAAGGACTTGTTCTTTGGCACAACTGTAGGTGCCAGCCGCTCCCAACAGTAGCACCAGGAGAGACAAAGTGATGACATCTTCCTGTCTTTTCATGCCAGCAACCTTTGCGGTAGCCAGAATGAACAGTGTGTACACTGTATCCATTACACACTGAGAAACTCTGGGACAGGCTGAGTCATATTAAATATTCTGTGAAGCACTTGACAGGACTGATATTCTGCACCACACCCTGATGCAGAGCTGCATCTTCAAAGAACAATCAACCTCTTCATTTGCAGAAATGCCACCCATACACAGAAACAAAATTTGACAAGGCCTGATCCGAAAGCCTGGCATGCTCTGACAAACTATCTCAAAACCTCTTGCTGCTTTGGGGTGTGGAAGACAATACACTGCTCATACACTCCTTTCTTCATGGTTCTTTTATAAATTGGAAATGGATTCTAATCATCTAATAATGGTAAATAAGATAACGATAATATGCTCCAGAACCTGATCTTTCAGGATCTTCGCTTCCATAATTCCTACTGAACAGAAAAAAAACATGAATGCAAACATGTGAAACTGCTAATAGTTCAGATATAAACCTGAGAGAAAGGTATTCTTAAGAAATCGCATCCACAGGGACATAATAATATAAAACTATCTACTCTTAAATAACTGTTTTGTAATAATGTAGAGGTGAGTGTATACAGTCTTTTCTCAATTAAAGCTTCAGGTGAGTTGTTTTTTTTCTAAAGGTACAACATGTAACTGAGATTGCAAAGCTAGTGCAGCTTGTGCTTACCCAGACAAGCAAGGGCTTGATAAACCAATTTGCTCAACCATTTCATCCGCACATTTAATGTTTTCACAGGTAGGTCACTTAATGCAAAATACCTCCCAAGCTTTTAGAGGAAATGTAACTGCTGACACAGAATGTGTCCCCTGACATCTGCTACTACATCATAGGTAAGACTATCTCCAGTATCGAGAAAGCCTTCCAACAAACAATCAGCTCCCAGTGTAAGAAGTGGGGGTGAAACAGAAGGCATCACAACAATTTATTTAAATTGTGGGGAACTGACTTCAAAGTTTCATCCTGCCTGCTTCAGAAAGATGTATTATAGGTGGGACTGTACATATTTACATGGTATCATAATCTAGAAGCATATTTCAGTCCTCCTTATCTCCCATTAGTCACTCCATGTCTGTACAGTAGTTCGAAGATACGGAGTGCTATGTAAGTGCTAAGTATTTGAGTGATCACCTGTTACCAGAAACTGACTCAATCTGCTATAGAGAATGAAATACTCTTTTCATTATCCTGAGAAAGAGAAAACCTTCTCAGCCAAGAAGGCAGGGCTGGCATGTTCAACTCAAGGTCATCGCAAGAGTTGCAACTATATCTTCACTTTGACACAGGGACAGAACCGAAAGCACAGTCAGTGAACCAAAGCATGATACTGCACTGAGCAAACTGAAGTGCTGAATTAATCAGTACGTGATCATTCTGTTTATTGTTATTTTCCTACCTGGTTAATTTTCTCTTACCTGAAAGTCAGAAGCCCAAGTGCCTCCAGGGGGTTAGAAAATGTCCATCTCCTCAACACAGCATACATTTCTGATACAGTTGTTCGATCCCAACTGGGTGCACTGCCCAGTACCAGAGGAAGGGAGCAATTTTGATTATTGCAGTAGTAACGATAAAACCATAAGGTCCTTCTCTGTTGCTCTGAGAGTCTGGAAGAGAAGATTAGAAATTCAGTTTGAAATTAAAACCACCTGGAGCTTTGTGTAGCAACAAACTTTATTGTACAGAGGGGCCAAGTCATACAGTACACTGCTTTTTGGCTAAGTATGTGTTTTCCTTGGGGTAGGATATCATTTTCTGCAGACCAGCTTTTATAAGAAAAGTGATACTTATTCTCTGGATCTGTCAGCCTTGGGTCATATAAAAATGAAGTGTCAAAATACACACATATATGGTTATTTCACTTCCCAAGCACTCTCATTTTTCTTCTCCACTCTCTGTTGTTGTTGTTTGTTTGTTTTTACTGGGGTTTTCTGACAAAGACATAGAAAGTGCAGTTATCACAGGATAAATTGTTACATCCATCTGCTACACATCATCTCTAACTAACTACTGTAACAACTAGATACACAACACTGCTAGCCATAGCTATAATTCCTGTCCTTGCTTTGACTGTTTAATGCAGGTGTGTCTAGTTTTAGTGTATTTGCATTTAAAATAGGGTTTAGACACATCCATGCACATACACAAGAACATGAGTGCATGTGCACGCACACACACACACACACAGAGTATGATTATCCCTAGCGCTGGTATGAGTTTGGAAAAGGGAAGGAAAGCTCCCAGCAACTTTTATGTCTGTTCTCAAGACCTAGCATGCCATGCTTCTCTGTACTCACAAAAAAGGATGCAATGCCAAATTTCTCATAGAGATATTGGATATCTAAATGACCTATTGATAAAATGATCAATCACCATACCATATTTCAACAGTGAGAAATGCCTCAGAATAATTTTTGCTATATATCCTCTGGTTTGTCAACAGTTCAGAAGTCTTTGCCTCATGCATATTAAATCCTAGGTTTTGAAACCATCAGAAAATAGAAAAATAAATTCCCTGTGAGAGAAGCTCAGACAACCTCCTTAATTTGATACAAGAGCCTTCAAAAGCAAGCTTTGAGAGTGCAAGCTGATCTCCAGTTCACAGACATCATTACTGAAACCAAGAGGAGCATTGGTTTTATTGGTCATACTTGACTAGATTGGTGATCCATCTACTTAATAACATAACTGTGACTTTAAACAAACTTAGATATTTCAGAGCAAGGTGTGAGAAACCTTGTAGAAGGCGGTTAAGTAAATAGTTTGTTGTCAGTCAAGGATTTCATTATCCAGATGTGTAAACAGGGCTCAAAATCCAAGTGTTTACATTCTTTCCAAGGTCATCTTCCTTCTATTTGCAATGTTTTGGGAAATTCTTAGCCAAAAACTATCTTAGCCCTGCTCTAACTGTCAAGATTGTGGCTTTCACAACTCATAGCAATGAGTTTCTTTGGCTTTGTATGTCCTAAAGAACCGTTCTTTGTAATTTTGAATTGCCAGGCATTGAGGAACAGAGAATGGTGGTACAAAGATGGCATGTTTTTTACTGTCACAAGAGTAAATGTTTATTTCTTTTCTTTAGGAGAATAAGCTCATAAATGTAAGCAGAAGATGAACCTAACTGTGATACAAATTCTGTCATGACTTTCAGTTATAATTTCAAGAACAGTATAATTTTGGTAACCATTTTAAGAAACAGTTTCAGAATTCACAGCATGTCTATTGTGACAATAGATATATATCTTTGTGTTTGTGTGAAGAAGTCACACAGAGAAAGAGATAAAAGTAGGCCCAAGATTTTATTGCCTGTCTGGTTATCTCATGCATTTGGATGGTATTCTCCAAGACAGTTCAGCTAAAGGACCCTTTTTATATGTTGACTTTAAACTGAGATTTAAGCTTTCAAACAGCATTCTCCAAACTAGACAATCTGTTGTTCAGATTAAAGCAGCTAAAGCCTCTACTGAGCTTGCAAAGGGAGATAAGAAATCAATCCTTGTATCAGGTTTTCTAAATAACAGATTTCTCCCTCCGACTTTACTCCAGAGGCAATGCCATTTTCCCTTTCCATGTTTTAAAGATCAGAGATGAAATTAAAGGTTGGGTGGGGTGGGTTTTTTTACTTTTTGATTTTAAGTTTCTTAGTTGTAACAAAAAATTACATATACATGTAATAGGACATTTAAGATAGATGGTAAGAAGATTTTGCATGCATATAGCATCTGAAGACTGTTATGCTAATCAGAACATTTCTTTGGCTCAATAGGGATAAGATGCTAACAAACCCTCTTTATTGATAAAAACGTAGTTTATGGGTTTTTTTAGGTAGAGTTGTATCTAAATTACCCTCCATAGAAAAGCTATATTAAAATATATAGCCTCCTAGTCAACACAAATAAAAATAAAACATCTTAAAACCTAAATAATTCAGTAGTTTTCAGTTTAAAAGTTTTCATTAATCCCTTTAGCTAAATGAAGGAAACAGCATCTTTGAAAGCTTTGTTAGCTGGTCTTAATTATTACTTTTTTTGTGGGGGAAATGGCAAAAATGAGTTTAAATGCTTCTGAGCTGTTTTTGTTGCTCATGTTCAGTAGTAAAGCAGATAAAGACAAAAGGCAAAAAAAGGAAAGAGCAGCAAAGCTAGCAAATGCAAATTTCTGTCCCCCCAGAGCTGATTGTCACTTGCCAGTTTCTCTCCCGTGGACAGACTATCAAAGTGTGCAGCATCTCTGCACTTTTCTAGACCTGTTCCACTATTCACCCAACTGGAAGTAGCCTTTCTAATCACAGTTCACAGCAACGGCCCTCTCATGACAACTGGTAGGCGAACTAGATTCTTACCATGTAAGTGGTGGAAAGGAAAAGGGAAGCTGAAAGAGACAAAAGAGTAAGGTAGAAGGAAAATGATGAACAAAGGAAAAAAAAAGATGGTAGAAACAAGACTGTCATCTTCCTGGCTTCAAACCACTCTCTCATCCTTACACTGGGAGCCACTGCACACAAGCAGGCTGTATCACGTTCAAAGAGCAGTCGTTATCTCAGGTGGCTAGTTTTCTGGGGTTTGTATTTCAAACACAGTAATCCTAAAAGGAATAAAAGGCTCACATCTGAAATGTTTTCAGAAGTTGGCCAAAGCAGCTGGCAGTAACTAATGAATTCTCTTGGACCTCCCTCTCTTGCCTGGTTTGGTGATGATGCCAAAGATCACACAGCAGCACACAGCGTAGGGCTGTGAGGAGCACAAGAGCCGTACAGCAAAGTTCATTTCCTTCAGTCCCATTGATCCCTTCAGTAACCAACATCCGAGAGATGTTGGCCATGGGGACCAGCGATCCAAATCAGCTACCAGAGGGAGAGGTGTCTAAGAGTCAGCTACTGGGAAGACCATATGTCTGGGCCAGCTACTGGGAAACTCATGCCCATGGAACAGGAAGAGGCCCAGGTGCTGGCAACCAAATCGGTTGTGAACCCTGGGGGCTCGCATGTCTGGGTGTCAGAGCTGGGGAGAGCAGGGAGATCTGGGGCCAGCTACTGGATTAGACTGTCTAAGCACAACTATGGGAGCAATCAAGTATTTTGATACTGTATATAAAAATATATACACATATGTGTATGTGTGTATATTCTACCAGCAGACTTTGATCCTGATCAGGCAGAGAGGAGGAACAGGCTGTTTGTGCTGTGTCTTGTGGCGGTGTTGCATGTTTGTGTGTATGCTGGTAAGATACTGCTTTCTGTCTGTGTTGATTTGTTGTTATTCCTATCAGGAATACACTGTCCACCTCTCTAATGCCTGAACCTGGGGACACGGAGCCACAGCAGCCTTGCATTCATAACACTACTGGATTCAACAGCCTGTAACAAGGACGACCATGCAGTTGCCTGTTTTTAACCATTGTTTCTTCTTTTTCTACCACAGGGTTAAGAACATCTTCTGTCCATTCACATATTACCTCTGTTTTCAGTAGAAAGAACAGAAGGACCCTGACAGCCTGAGAAAGGTTTCTTGTGTCTTCTAACCACAGACATTCATTTATTTCAAGGTTGTATTTGAAGCTTGTAAACCTGAAGCATCATCATATAGACATATTGCCACTAAAAAGCTACCTAGATTACTCTCTTCATCTTGACATACAAAAAAAAAAAAAAAAGGAAGGAAGAGATCTTCAGATATCATAGTAATAATGTGTTTAGATAACAATATATTGTTACAAATATTTTTTATGAAAAATCTATCCTGACTGAGGAAGGTAAAAGTAATTCCTCTGGTACAGATACAACAAAAATTACAGGCTGACAGATTCCTCTAAATCAGAAAGTACTTAAAAATGGAATTCCTTCATTCAAACCCCAAATATGCTATGCTTTACCTTGATGACTCATTTGCTAGACCAGCTTTGCCCATAAGATAAGATAACTGAAAACAACAAACTGTGGAAAAAAACAGGATTACCTTTCTATTTCCTTCAAGAACCTGTTATTGAACTTATCAAAGCCGTAACTCCAAGCTGGTGACTTTCAGTAGTCTTTTCCCTTCATATTCCCACAGAACCCCAAATTGTTGTATTAGGAATGTTATAGGGTCTACCCTTGCCTGGGCATCGTAATACTTATTTATGAAAGTGTTATCTATGAATTTGTGTATAGCCTTCATGAATCTGATAACATTGTCTACCTCCATAGGTTTGTGACAGCAGATTTTAAAAGTTCACCACTGACTGTCTTAGGAAGTACTTTCTTCCATTTGTTGACAATTGACCTCCTACTTCTTTCATTGAATGTCCCTAGTTTGAATATTGTCGGATTTGATGATTCATGCACCTTGTCCACCACCATCATTATTTTATAAAAATTAATCGTACATACAGACACAACCTCTAGTATTCTCTCCAAACTAAGGAGTCCCAGCCTTTTTAGCTTCTCTTGGCCAAGCAGCTGCTTAATTCTTTTAATCATTTTAGTTGCCCTTCTCTGTCCATTTTCCACACCTACTGTGTCCTTCCCGAGTTGTGAAGGCAAGAGCTATGCAGCATACTCAAAATACAGCACATCAAGGTTTTAGACAGCAGTGAAACAGCACATGCTGGCTTTATCTCTACACCCTTCCTGGTGATGCCCAATATTTTGTTGGCACTTTTGGCTGTTGCTGCACATTATACTCATGAGTTCAGGGAAATACCAGCAGTAATGTCAAGATGTGTATCCTGCATTGTAACTGCCAGTTCTGGGTTCAGTGTCATGTACAGATGCTTAGATACTTTTTCCTTGAATACATCCCCTTAAATGTACCCACACTGAAGCTCCTCTGCCATGTTTTGGCCCAGTTTTGTAAGGTCCTTCTGGATCTTCCCTCCATAGCACAGTGTGTGACAATCTGGCAGAGCTTAGTACCATCTGCAAACCTAGAGATTTCCCCGCCCTCTTCCTTCTCCATGTCATCGATGAAATTACTGAATAAAACTGGTCCCAGCCTTGAGCAGTGAAAGACCCTACTGCTGATTCTTCTATTCTGAAAAGTCAGCATTAAATATCCAATCTTTGCTTTTAACCGGTTTTCCTCTAAACCTGTGGTAACTTCATTTCTTTTAACAATCCAATGTGGAACCTCAGCAAAGGTTTTTGAACATCCAAAGGCTTTGTGTGCACCAAATCCCCCAAAATCCAGGCACCCACTGACAACCTTCTAGGGCAGCAACAGGTTGTTGAGGCAGGGTTTCTATTCACAGAAGCCAAGCTCTTTCCTGACAAAATACTCTGTACTTAGCTAAATACTTAAGGATCTTATTCCTTCTTACAGAACCCACCATTTTACCATGACAGAGGTCATATGCATTGGCTTGAAGTTCCCCAAATCACTTCTGGAGCACATTTTGCAGGTAGAAATTTTGCTGGCACCTTGCCAGTGCCTTCACACAATGGCTATTCACAAGAAAATACTGACGTCCCATTCATATTTAAAAATAAAATAGAAAAGAACCAAATGACAGATCCCACAGTTAAAAATAATCTCACATTCCATCCTGTCTTTTGAAAAGTTGAAGTAAACATCAAATATACCAGCAAGTTTGGTTTTTGCCTTTTTCTAAAGAAATTGATTTAAAAAAAAACAACCCCAATCAACCAACATAGAAATCAGCACAGAAAAGTCTCCTTAACAGATACATCATATCACACTCAGAAGGCTGAACTGCCTTTAAGTTATTTAGTTATTGTACAACTGATGCACCTTTCGGCCTTTGATGGAGGATTAATTCACACAATTAACTGTGATTGGTATAATGGCTCTCTAAACACCTGTGTTCCCAATTCCACCCTGGTTATACCCAAAATTATTTTATACGGTACATAATCCTAATGGATATATAACATACAGCTGAGCATACTAATCTGCCTCAGTATATAGTGTTTTGTTTCACTTTGTCTTTATCTACCTTCTGTGAAAGCTAAACTTTTTATACTTCCTTCCTTACTTATAACTTGACATAGATTGTTTTAATGATTATATGCCGTTTAACCACTATATATGAAGTCTGAGTGTATTATTACTAAAGGAAGCTGATTTTCATAGATCCCAAAGGTTTTCTTGCTGATAATGATACAAACTTATTGCATCGCCTGAATATCTTATGTTTGGAATCAAAAATTAGTTTCTCACTTCAAAGACGTGAAAAGATATAGTAATAGAAAGGGGAAAACTGGTAAAATACACTGCCACCTCCAGGGGCTTATTTAGGCTTTGCTGTGATCTATTCTCTCATTTCGAGGTGTCACTTCTCAAATCAATCGAGTTAGGCTCCTTCAGAGGAAAATTTTGCTTTTGAAGAATTGGATACATTTAATTGTGACCAATAGGATAAGCACAGCAAACCAAGAATCACCAGGGCTAGCTGGGTGCAACTTACAGCAAGAGAGAATTTATCTGCGAAAGTCTTGCAATGTGCTTCAGGCAGTCTTTGGTTGGCTCTTCAAGATCACCTCTTCTTTCTTCAGGTTCAGGTTTGATGAACTCCAAATTAGTTTCTGGAAAGTCAATCTGAAAGGAAAAGAGACACGAGAAAAGAGACACGAGAAAAGAGACACGAGAAAAGAGACACGAGAAAAGAGACACGAGAAAAGAGACACGAGAAAAGAGACACGAGAAAAGAGACACGAGAAAAGAGACACGAGAAAAGAAAAGACAGAAGTCTTTTTAGCAATGTGTATTCTCAGATACAACTGTCAATAAATGTTATCTTGGATTTGTACAGGAAGTATACAAAATATGAGAGAAAGAAGAGGGCATAATTCTTTGAGGGTGTTCACTGTATGTAACATATTGCTTAAGTATGTTGGTGATAAACTCAGCCCACAAAGATCAGCACGAGCTTTGTCACTGACTTTCCTGGGAGAATGTCATCCACTGTATTTCAATTTTATTAGAATTCCATGAACTCAAAGATGAGGTTATTTTTCCATTTTTCCTCCTTTCCTGGTTTTTAATGAGATGGTTCTTAAATGTAAAGCTTTGATTAATATAGATTTTGTTTGTTTGTTTGTTTTCCTGAAAAATTAGGGATAATTCTGATGCGTAGTTTGCCAGTGTAAGAGATAGAAAACAGATTCCTGATTTCAATTCTGGCTGTTCAATTTCATATATATTGTACAGCATCTAGCAATTTTTCATTCTTTACACTTACGTATGGGTGTCAAAAATTTAGGATAATGTTTTTAAGATACAGAGAAAGAAAACATTCTACCAAAATTAAAAAGCTTGAGGTGCTTGATAATCTGAACACAGACTTTGCTGAAAATTCAGGTTGTTCTTCAAAATTCAGCTCAATTTGGTTTATTAACACACACCATAATCTCTTATCTATACTTATTTTTTTTAATGTATGTATTTGATATGCATCACTCTTTAACGGTTAACAAAGTTATTCCCTACAAAACGTGTCTTGTCGGTCACATCAGAAAAGTTATCTTTATGACATTTCCAGCATGTTCACAAATCATGATACTTTCACATGCATGGGAATAACTGAAAATGAGGTGATCCTCCTGTTCTGTTTCTTTCAGCAGAGACAGATTATGATAAATTAATAGCCATTTACTGTCTCAACTTCCCTTTATTATTAATAGGGGGAGCTATTTTAAGGTATCATCTTTGACTGAACTCCTCAGACTAGAAAATCCCCATTTGCTTGTCTATTAAAAATAGGCTATTTTTAGGCCAGCCTCATTTATCTGTATTATCTGCTTTTACATGTAATTTGCTAATAGTCATTCAGCTTTTTAGTACAGAAAACAATTGGCTTTGCCCTTGAAATATCCAGTTGCTAATTTAACCTGGAAAGGTTACAAAACTACCACATAGACCTAATGCATTTTCAATACTGTGAGCACCATTCTGCCCAGAATGAGTGGGCGCTCAGCATGTAGTCATCAAGGGAGAGCTATAATGATGCATATTGACAATTGCTTGTAGCCACTTCCTTTACAAATCCTTTATGCTACTCAGTCTAATTGAAAGCTGTATGTTACGCTTATAATGGCATGCAATTCAATAGTACTCAGAACAAAAGTTCAGATTTGAAAAGGCAGCTGTAAGTAAGGTACCAAACCATTAATCTGTGTCAAAAGTATTTTTGGAACCAAAATTATAACAACAAAAATTACCCTAGAAAAACCTTCTCTACCCCTCAGAGGTGGTATTTGATATGGAAAGTATCCTACATATTTGCCACTGTGCAGAATTATTGACTTCCATCCATTAAGATTAACATGCTCTCTTTGAGTGGCTATAATGGAAATAGGATTTTTAATTTGTGTGGTCTTGATGAGCTGTGGGAACAATCCTTTTTCTTGCACTTTGTTAGAAAATAACCCTTCCCTTTGTTTTCTTGCTTTCTTACCTGTAATATTACTGAGGTTGGTGTATCAGTACTGCAGATGCCTGGGGTAATCATTGTTGTTATAAGCGTACTGCACAATGTCATGCTAAGCAGCACAGTTCCATGAACGAGCCGCCTGCAATACACACAGACAGAAATACTACATCAGTACTGGAGACGAGGTGAATGGGGTTTATTGAAATTACATCAAAGAACATGAAACTGAATAGCTTAAAATACAAGCAAAAGGAAAATAACCCTTTTATCTTTATGTGGCTAATATAAAACTGGCCTAGATCAGTAGAGGTTGCATACTGATGGCCTCACTGCTATAGTGGCATCAGTGCAGTTGCAGGGATCATGACGCAAATCACACTGCCAAGACATTCGAGGTCAGCTCTGCACTTTACGACTGATGTCTTATGTAACAGGGGTTGCCATCTAAGCTAGGTGTCAAATAAGGATAATACTGTATTTCTATCTCAAGATTTAATTTTGAGGGCAAATATGTTAGAGATAGTGAAGTGTCAACACACTGTATAAGGTGGAGGGCAGTATATATTTATTCTGCAAAAAGAAGAAACTCATGGCAACCTACTGCAATCAAGAAGGATCTTCGCTGATTTTATGTGTAAATGGCAGGGAAGAGGGAATATGATATCAGTCTCCAAAAAGCTGAAAGCAGTTTGAGTGGGATAGTTTGTACCACATATGCTGCATGTACTTTTTGGACAGATGAAAGATTATGGTCTGAAGTACCAGTCTAAGCACTACATGTACAAGAAAGTCTTATCAGAAACAAGCATGCATGTGCTCTGCAGATAAGAAAAACAGCATGATTTGGCAGGTCAACACAATTCAGTCTAGAGAACTTGAATAAAATCAGAAAGTTCAGGTGTAAATTCTAATCATAACAAATCCACTCAAATTAAGTATACAGCACCCGGATAAAGGAAGATACAGTATGCTGGACTTACCCTTTAATTTGTCCACATCTTAATGGTTAGTGAGGTCAGAAATCTGATTATGTTCAACATCTCTTCTTTTACTGACAAATAATTTCTATTATGATCGTTTCAAGCACAGCTCAGTCAAAACAACTGAGAGAATGAGCTAGATTATCTTCTGCCCTTTTGCAACAGAAACAGCCAGCCAGGCAGGTGAGTTTTGAGTGCACAGCTTTTACCTGAGATGAGGATCTTAGAGGTACAAGAGAACACAGATGGACCTTTTGATCCCAGCACGAGTTTGCAACTTTACTGTAAGAAAGTACCTTTTGAATTGCAAATTGAAATAAATTATTGCTAAGTCATCTGAGGAAGAAATAAGAAACTCCCGCAAAGTCATTTTTATAGTCAACACTCAGTGTAAACCTAATTCACAGCTAATTTTTCTTTTTCACTTCTCAAGCTATTCATGTTGTTAGTGCAAACGTTTTATTTTATTGCGAGAACACAGCTCGGGAGGATTAAAGACAAAACCATTTTCTGAAGTTTCTTTTGCAGCTGTAGGTGCATTTGCAGGGGAATGGAGGCAGAAAAAGGAGCTGTGATGTGAACGAGATAGCAATCGGGAAAGCAGTTGTGTGATATGAAGTTTTTCACATTTAGGTCAGTGATGTGAATGTGGAAGTGACCAATGGTGATTCAAAGTTGTTTTTCTGTGATGTGTACTCAGATGCCCTTTAATAAATGAGTCGCATCTCTTCAACCACTCCTTTATTGACATCATAATGTGAACTAATTGGCACTTTTGTTAGAAGGGAGAGGAGTAGCTGAGAACTGAATGAACACAAAGACTAAATTACCCTTTTGAGCTCTCATTGCTGCTAATCACTTTCATATTGTGCTCTAAAACTACAGCGGGCTTTAAAAAAGAATACATACAGTGGAATTTTTTTCCTGGGAAACCTGTATAGACAAATACAAGTAGCACAGACCTCAGAGGCACTGTAAATGTGTTTAATCGAGACATTTCCTGAGGTCATTATTTCAATTCATTTGCACCCAGTATGGATGTGGCTACAAACTGCCCAGGAAGATGAGGAAGAATCGGCAGGTGGGCTTCTCAGAGTCCTCAACAAGAGAAACAGCAAGGAAAGCAATGTATCTTTGCCAGACTGAGAAGACTTCACATGTTAAAGCAGATGACAGAACCGTGAGTAAAACCAAAGACATTAAACAACTTCAATAGTATGGAGATGATATCTCCTAAGAAAACAATGAATTTGTTTTAAAAACTAGACACATATTTATGCCTTTTATGCAGAGTAGCCTAATTTATACATTTACAAACAAGTGTGCAACTTATGTATCTTCCATCAGTAAGTCACTCTTTGGGCTAAGGCTAGTCTGTAAACACAGGAGGCGTTTTTAAGAAGATGTGAAGAGGCATTGACAACTGTTAAATACAGTGTATGTTTTTGAGGCACAGCTTTCCCTAGCAATCTTTGGGGCACTGTATGCGCTGCACAGCTAACATTCTTCAGGACCAAGTCTGCTTTTGGACACACAAATGAAACAGTAACAGGGGCCGTGCAGGTGAATGAAACAGTAAAAAGATGCATTGTTATTTTTAGAAAAAGGGAAAGAAGCAGGACAGTGTGCAGGATCCAGTCAGAAAAGGAAGGAGCTAGCATCATGAGCATGCTAACCATAACCTTTCCTGAATGGACAGATTCCTCTCTCTATTACCTGGTTCTGCTGATGAGCTCAAGCAGGTCACTCCCCGTTCTGCCTGCCAGTTTTTCCCATCTGTAAGGTGATGGTAGTGACACTGACCTTTGTAAAGACTATAATGATCACAGCCATAGACAATGGCTTCCATGTAGCAACTTCAGCATCAAGCATGTCAGGAGGTGAATAAACAAGTGCTGTTCTGTGCCTACTGCCATTTAGTTATTTATACGTTCATGCAAAACCAGGGCAGATGGAAACTCCTGGAATTATACAGATTCCCAGCTCTTGTTTATTACAGGAGCTAAAATAAACTTCCCATCTTATTACAGCAGAAAAGGACACTGCTATTTAGGGACAGCTCAAGTTACCCTAACTTAACAAAATCAACCTTGTGTCCTGAAGTCACATGAGAGACTTCCCTCACCACACCCAGCTAGAAGAAATTTTTGTTGCTTGCTCTGTCTGATTTGGAAATACCAGTTCAAAATAAATTGTGTTGTAAGCATCAGTGAAGTCAGAGAAATGGGCACTGTGGGGGACATTACAACTCCCAAATTGCCCCCAAAGATGGATTGCTGATTTGTTAATTAGCTCTGGATCACTAAACTATTCAGCCTGAGATAGAAACACATTTTTCTGATGTGAAGGAACAGAAAGTTGGCACACAGGCTTGCAAACACTTTTTTGAACTGCCTTCTGTATCTAATAAGGCTGCTTGATACAGATGTATCATCAAGGGCTTTATCGGCATTGATTTAGGGCCACTATCTAAAGTCAACTACCTGATAAGGGTGAGAAATGTGGATAGGGAGGCTCACCTACTGGACAAGTTGGCAGCTACAATCATTATTACCATGTTCATTCCCAAACATATATAACATTAGAGTTACGGTTTAGACTGGATATACCAGGAAAATAAGAACAAAATATAGTGTAAAAATAATGTAATTATCCCCAAACCTGACATTATAAGCCTCAGAAATTCAGACCTGAGGTTAAATTTAAAGGAAATCCAAAACTGCTAAGCTATAAAAAACCCCATAACTTACGGCCCAAGCAGTCTTAATTCTGCATTGGAATGATACTGTGAAATAACTACTTTATTATAATTACAAATACTACTGAATTCTAGAAAATTCAAATTAGAGATATAATTTTCATCTGTGAAGTAATGCTAAATGTTCTACAGACATTTGTAAGGGCCACATCTTCCATGCCCACAGTTTCTAGTTTAAATAACTTCCATAAATGTGAAGGTGCAGAATACAGCAAATACAAAATTATCAGATTATTCCAAACTTTTAAAACAAATTTGCAGTTTTGTTCCTGATTCTTTCCTAATTTTTGCCCCAAAACATAAAGTTAAAAAATAAGTTTACAAGCAATAGTTTTAAGGTAAACAACTACATTTTGGTAAAGATTGGAGAATATTTACAGGCAGTTTTGTAAAGAGTGAGACTATTTCTACAGAAACATGTAAAGTTGATAAACAGTAATCCCAATGCACATTTGATAAGGAGTGTAGTGGTTGCCACGTGTATCCATCAGCTAGTCATGTTATCAATCAGCACATTGCAAGACAACTGTCAGAATAGTGAGACATATTACTAGAATTCAGGAAATAATGTAAATTAAGCAAATTTAAAATTCACTAAACATCTATTCACTGACAAGTCTTTAATGACAACAACAAACCCCTCAAAACTAAACAGGCCAAATTCTTGGGAACATTTTTAGGTATGGTGTGGTTTCAACATAGGCAAGGTAGGGAGAAGAGATTGCAATAAGAAATGCTAAAGAATAAGTAATATGCTTTATTTAAACAGTTGGGGTTTGCTTCTACTTTTTTATATATTTCTCATACACTCTGCTTAGTCACCATTTTTTTAGAGAAGAACTGGAGTGTTAAAATCTCAGAAAATAGCTACAGCCCTTTGATCTGGCAAGGGACTTTGACATGGTCTTGCCCAAAAGCATGAGAAACTCTTCACACTTCTTGAAACAGATGAAAGGAATTTGTATACTTTAGATGTTAAAATAAGTTCAGTCTTTCTTAATCTTCAGTTCCAATTAAACATAAAGAATTAAACTATGAAGGACAAGAGCAACGATAAAATGACAATAACCATTTTGGAAGAGAAAATAGATATCAAATTTACAGAGAGGAGTTAGTTCAGAGTCTTTTAAAATAAAGTGTTCTTTTGCCCTAGGTCATTCAAAGATCAAGATTCCTAAGTAATATCTGGGAATAACCCAAAACTGATTTTTTTTTTCCCCCTTCTCTTTTTAACATAAGCTACAAACTGCTTGAACAGAATTCTGTGGTTTTTATCAGAATAAGATTTAATGGGACAGAAATAAGGAACTGTATTTTTAAAATGTTTGACTTATTTTCTTCTTCCAATGTTTAACAAAAACATATATATATATTTATTTTTTTTTAACAAGCATTTGAATAGAGAAAAAGAGGCCACTCTCTGTCCTTATGCTGACCCTGAGAAGAACGGCTCAGTGACCAACTAGGACAAGGATTTGAACAAGGATGTTTGACGACCCAGGCAAATATCTCAGGGCTACTGGTTTCTTCAAAGAGCTTATTTCTGTCCTTTCCTTTATAAATTAAACCCTAGACATGAGAATGTTAAGACTTTTTTAGAACTAAAATTCACCTTTGCGAAAAGTTTTGTTTTGAGAAAGTGATATTTTCCAAGTTAGAAATGTTTTGCCAAAGATTTTCTGGTCAGATTTCTTTAATCTCTTTATATACATTTACAGAGTTTGCTCATTTAGAGACCCTAATGCCATAACCTTTGCAATAATACAAAGTACTCTTGACACATTAGCATGACACTACAGGTACAAATCTTTTCTTGGTACATACTTTCAAGTTCAGAAGTACTCTGAAATTGAAATAAGTCTTGAACTTAGTTGCATTCCAGCAGTGAGGGGAGTGAAGTTGGGTTCATTGTTCCATTCATTAATGTTTTCCACGAAACTGCTGAGTCAAATAAGACAATTACTAACTTTTAATTTTTTTTTTGTGGAGCAGGAAACAGCCTCTCAAAGTCTTACTGTTGCTTTTCAATTACTTCAACTAACTGATAGCATTACCTATTGAGAATCACCTGACAGTTTTAATCCTGCTACTTTCTAAGTAGGTAACCCTGAGAGCTAATTTACCAAAAAATATTCATGATCTTCCAAAGAAAAGGAATAGCGGGCTGGGTGAATGTTCAGATATTTTCAAGTTTTGCATTTCAGAAGGAATTTCAGAGCTATCCTTATTTTTAAACCAGTCTATCAATTGAAATCATGGTGAATGAATAATTCTGTGGAGTCATGGTTGGCTAAAAGAGGAAAAAGCATTTAGGTTTCTTTGTAATTACTTAGTAATAACATAGTAATTACTACAATTGTAACACAGCTATCAGATTAGGAGGTGTTGAACATGCTATTCCTAAATCATTCCTCCCCAACAACTCAACTTCTATTTCTGCTTTGAAGGGTCATTTCAGCAATGATCTTTACAATTATACAGCAGATGAAAGGAAAGTAGCCCTCTATCCCCTTCATTGTGTTGGTCAT
Source organism: Buteo buteo (assembly GCF_964188355.1). Classification (NCBI taxonomy): domain Eukaryota; kingdom Metazoa; phylum Chordata; class Aves; order Accipitriformes; family Accipitridae; genus Buteo; species Buteo buteo. The sequence continues at coordinate 16,278,180 of NC_134189.1, read as the reverse complement.
CTGTACCCTGAAAGAATGGAGCCATTTTTCAGCAAAATTTTCAAAACTGCCTGGATGATTTGGAGATCTACCTAATGAAAATCAACATGCTTGCTCCCATGGTGTACATTTAAAAAATATACATCACAGGGAGCTAAGGGCTTTCAGATCTTCCAAAAATCATTCCTTTGGGACTTGAACCATGAAACATAAGAAAACCTCTAGTACAACACAGGTCCTCGAGAACAAGATTCTCACGTATCCCATTTACCTCCAAAGGTGCCTAAGTGTTCCCCAATTAAATTATCATGCCTAATAATGCTCTGCTTCTGAATGTAGTCAGCACATATCAACTTGCTGGGGACATCTTAACACTTCATCTCAAGTTAGACTCTTAGCCAAGATATTCCCTCTATGTCACCCTAATCACCATATGATAGAAATACTCAAACATAATGCATGTTTTGTTTAAAGAGGTACACACAATGGAAGAGTGATGTGGTCTTCTTCAGACTATGAAAAAAAAAATCATTGAATGAAATACCCAAGCAATCCTGGGAGCAGAGATTTGATTCATGTTTGTTTCCTTCCTTCAGACTAAGTGCTCTAATCACTAAGTCACAGAAAAATGCTCTCTTTTTCTGGACAGAGTAATCTTGAATTTTCTTCTGAAAAGATGGAAAAAGCTTCTAGCCCAGTCCAACCCATTTTCCAGTGTTTTAAGCCTCTCAGCTTAAAAGTTGAATGGAACCCAAGGTCTTTCAAACATAGTAAATTCATACATGCAATCAGATTTTTTGGTTTTGTTTTGTTTTAAATGATGTTTGCCACCATATAGAGAAGTAGATGAAGATGTCTCAAGATGAGGAAAGAGCTATAGCTTAGAGATGGATAGTGCAGAAACCTATGGGCAATAGATGGATACGTTCAAGGCCCAGAAGGCATGCAGGGCTATGGAGTCTAAAAAAAAATTAAGTATCATTGTAAAGGCTTGGTCTAAATTCAGATGTCTGAATGCTACTAAGATATATTTAAAGCACTGCAGAAAATTTACCTTAGATGTCTGTTTATGCATCACTGCAGAGACATTCAAGACTACAAGTATCTCTAAACCACTGTTACCTTGTATGACGTGTAGAAAGAAGAGGTTAAAAAAGACAAGAAATCTTCTAAAGTGGTGTGGAGAGGGAAAGGTGCTCGTTGTGGTCATCCCTAACTGCCCTACTCTGAGCAGAATGAACGGGTGTGAAAAGAGAATGTAGACTGAAAAAAACCCCAGCCATTGTTAACAAAAGGCTATGCTGAGAAGGATTTTGCAAACCTACAAGAAAGGGTACAGCAAGGCCTTTCAACAGGCCTGGGGAACCTTATTGTAAGAGTTAAACAGTTACATAAGCCAAGTTCAAAAACAGTACATTGGAAAGAAAGAAAATCTTATGGATGGGGCTCTTATCGGCACATCAAGAGCAGTTTACTGTAAGTGACTGTCTCAGTCTTATTACAGCAAGGTCCTGAAATAAGTATTTCTGTCTTTATATATTTCTCCCAAGTTGAGTGCAATACTGTTTAAGAATGGTCTTCTCTTAAGCTGTCGTACAAAACTGAACTTACTCTTTTGGATACAATGGGGAGCATGTCCAAGCAAGCACTTCTGTATTTTTAGAGTCACTGTTTACTCCAAGTAGTTTTACTGTCAGCATAGTTTCCCTCGGAAGAGCCTTTATTCGTAGAGGAAAGTTGATTCTAAAAGAAAATCAGAAAAGAGAAAAATAAAAGTTAAAAAAATTGAGCATTGTTACCACAAGTGAGTTCTTTCTACATTTTTCTAGATGCCTTAACACATATCAAGCTGTAAATTACAAGAGTTGCACTCTGAAGGAAAATGCAACTGACAGGTCCCTTTGACATATTGATGAGTATTGCCATCCATTAACTCGCGTCATAGTGTTTGAGAAGAGGCATATAAAAATTCATTCACTTCAGTGGTAACCACTAGAGCTGACATAGGTGGGAAAAGCTTAGTTAAACTTTTATTTTAGAATTACCTTATCAATGAAGGGCTATTTCAGAATAAGCATCCCCTAAGGGTGAATTGTAAACCAATAGTTATTTGCTGTCTTGTGTCTTCAGAGGAAAACACTACTTAAGAAACTAACATTTGCTTGTGAGTAGAGTACAATAATCATTCTCTTCTTCAAATGTGCTTTCCCTGTCCCATGCCCTCTTCCTCACTCATAATTAGAAACAATTATTGGGAAACTGAACTGGTTTACAGGCTATAGATAGCTTGTTCTGTCTTTTTTGCTTACAGGCCAACAACTTGGCCCATGTTACATAAAACTGTTCAATGAAGGCTTACACTTAACTTTAAAGCATCATTAATGCTGTGAAGAGACAAAAATAAAAAAATCAAGACATGCATTTTCTAATACAGACAATTGTTAAAAATCCTTGTGAACCTGGAACAATGAAAAAACTCACAATATCCTCACTGCGGAATGCAAATGCTTGCCAGACATTCACTAGGACACAATATATAGCATTACCAGATGTACAGCAGTAGGAAAAGAACCTAGAAACTTTGACAAGAGTTAGACATCCCAAGAGTTAAAGTATGGGCCAGAGAGGATTAAAGTTTCCCTTCCAGTGACATGTGATACACAGAGAAGGGGAATATCTGTATTGCTTTTAAGAACTTTGATTAATGCATATCTGAGCTTACCCAGTTGGTATTATCCTTTCTGAGAGCATGAAGCTGAGTCAAATGGATGACTAAGAAGAAGAAGAAATGGAACAGTGGCCAGAAATAAGACACCCTGTGGGCGAACAGTTTCAACAGTAGTTGAGAAGAACAGAGAAGCTACTCACTGATAAGGTGCTATTCACAGATGTTAGATAAAGTTATACAGCTGGTTTCTAAGGCCAAGGGGCTAATACCATAAGAGCACTCAACACAGAAGACCTCTGGGGCAACACAGTCTTTGCCCTGTGAGAGTATAAACAAAATAGACAAGCCAAACAAAATATGGAGAAGAGGGAAGCCCAAAGCCAAGAAAGTATCTGAGGTGATGAATGTTAGGGCTTAATGTTAATTGCATATTTCATGTCCATAGGTTTAACATAAATTGCAGAGGATGGAAAAAGAAGAAATGGTGCGTGCTGGTAGTGCGGATGGACCAACTAGCTCAGTCAGTAAAGCATGGGACTCTTAATCCCGGGCTTGTGGGTTCGAGCCCCATGTTGTGTGCCAAAAAGGACTGTCATGGTTTAACCCCAGCGGGCAACTCAGCCCCACACAGCTGCTCGCTCGCTCACTCCCCCCTGCTCCAGTGTGATGGAGGAGAGATTCAGAAGGATCAAAGTGAGAAAACGCGTGGGCTGACATAAAGACAGTTTAATAGGTAAAGCAAAAGCTGCGCACACAAGCAAAGCAAAACAGGGAATTCATCCACCACTTCCCATGGGCAAGCAGGTGTTCAGCCATCTCCAGGACAGCAGGGCTCCAGCACCCATAACGGTGACTTGGGGAGACAAATGCCATCACTCTGAACATTCCCCCCTTCCTTGTTCTTCTCCCAGCTTTATATACTGAGCATGACGTCCTATGGTCTGGAATATCCCTTGGGTCAGTTGGGGTCAGCTGTCCCAGCTGTGTCCCCTCCAACTCCTTGTGCCCCCCCAGCCTCCTCGCTGGTGGGGTGAGGAGCAGAAAAGGCCTTGGCTCGGTGTGAGCACTGCTCAGCAGTAACGAAAACGTCCCTGTGTTATCAAGATTGTTTTCAGCACAAGTCCAAAACACAGCCCCATACTAGCTACTATGAAGAAAATCAACTCTATCCCAGCCAAAACCAGCACATGGTGGAATAAATATATTAAGAGCAACCGGCTAAGACAAAAGAAAGAAAATAATTAAGAGGGCTCAGTCATTGAAAAATGAAACTGATGAGAAAATAAGGGGGGCAACTTTTGGACACATCACATGCTAGATATATCAGCCTGTTCAAACTCTGCATCAAGTTGACAATCACACCACTTTCAAAAATAACACACAAGTTCTAAAGCAAAAAGTATACTCTTAAAAAAGGACAAACAGAAGAAACACTAAACAAAGCAACCTCCTTAGGTATCAAATGATTCCCATCTTTTCTGAGAACATTCTGGGAAAGACTAAATATGATAAAAGACTTCAACAGAAGCTCATGTTTAAACGCAAAAACCTATCAAGTTAAAGTTCAGACAATAACTGGTTAAAACACTTGAAAACACAAACTAAATACATGAAAATCAGCAAATAAAGCAAGTTTTGTCTTTGTTAGTGTTGTGGTTTAACCCCTGTCTTCCTAGACGCCTAATCAACAAAACACCACTCCATTTTTCTGCATTGTTCAAGTCAATCCTAATCTAAGATCCTGACTCATTTTGAATTATTTTTCAGCCTGATTGATCCTTAACTGTATAGAGAATATTTGACTTCCTAATGTAATAGAAGCTCCTGCTGACGTTTTACCACATGCATTTTCAATGACTGTGATCAACTGAAAATAGCATATGGGTTAGAACAAAAGTAGCACTTTTTTATATTTTGTTTTAGAAAAAGCTTGTGTAAGTGTCCTGGTTTCAGCTGGGATAGAATTAATTGTCTTCCTAGTAGCTGGTATAGTGCTATGTTTTTGAGTTAGGTGTGAGAAGAATGTTGATAACACAGATGTTTTCAGTTGTTGCTAAGTAGTGTTTAGTTTAAAGTCAAGGACTTTTCAGCTTCTCATGCCCAGCCAGCAAGAAGGCTGGAGGGGCACAAGAAGTTGGGAGGGGACATAGCCAGGGCAGCTGACCCAAACTGGCCAATGGGGTATTCCATACCCTGTGACATCAAGTCTAGTATATAAACTGGGGGGAGTGGGGACGGGGCATTGCCGCTCGGGGACTAACTGGGCATCGATCTGCGGGTGGTAAGCAATTGCACTGCGCATCATTTGTATATTCCAATCCTTTTATTATTAAGATTATAATTTTATCTGTGTTATCATTATTAGTTTCTTCTTTTCTGTTCTGTTAAACTGTTCTTATCTCAACCCACGAGTCTTACTTCTTTTCACGATTTTCTCCCCCATCCCACTGGGGGGGGGCAGGGAAGTGAGTGAGTGGCTGCATGGTGCTTAATTGCTGGCTGGGGTTAAACCACGACAGTAGGATGCATTCCAGAAAGGCATCAACCACCTTTTTAGAAGCCAAAAATGCTCATAAGCAATATAGTCCTTCCCCTCCACTTCAATTATATCTGCCCATATGTACCATAAGACAGTACTTGACCAAAACTTGGACAAAGTGAAAATTCCTACAGAGCAAATGGGAAATGACCCAATTTTTTAAACACAAGGATAACAGTTACTTTCCAATCACACAAAAGATTGAAGGTTCAACACTCAAACTCTATGGACTCAATTGAGGCACCAAAGCAGATGTTAGGCCCTAAAAAAACTAATGTGCATGCTTAGCAGAAATGCACCCGTTTTGTTTCTTAACCATAGGGCAGACATACTAAGCTTCATATATCTGTTCAGGAATGTTGTGCAAGAAGGCTATGCAAAATCTCCGTTAAGACAGGTGTGTAACAGGTTTGACATAAAAAGGTCTTCTTCCATTTGACCAGCCTCAAACTGTTGTGTCTTAGATAAAACCAGAGAAGTTACGTATTACACTCTGTATTTAATTATAATTTAATTATAATTTGAAAAAAACCCCTTTCAGATTACTTGTAGCCTTTGTTCAATTACAATGTAAAGCTGCTTTCAGATTTAGAATACAGTAAACAGTGATGCAAAATAACAAAAATTTCAAAGATTGTAAATATAAACACGTCATGGTCAGGAAGAATACAGTAATACCGCCAAATCAATATAGTTGAAATAACAAATTGTGTACTTCTCTCTCACCTATTGCAAATATGCTTTTTGTCATCCTGTTGCCTTAACTGAATGTTGTTTGAGTGCACTTTGCTTTTCACTGAAGTTATTTTCCTCAAAGCAGACAGCCAGGTGACAGGCAGCTGGTAGCCTTTACTCTAAAATTACAGTTTCAGACTAAGGTCCGCATTTTAAAACTGCATATACTTCTTATTAAAAAAAGAAAAACTCAACAGCCTTGTTTCCTTCTGAAAAAAGAACCCTTAAAGAAACATTACAATAGATTCTGAAGCTGGATTGTACCAGCTACTAGAGGTGAATGTCCCCAGAAGAGGACATCTTTTGGATACATGTCCTTTTGGTTCCAGTATTCCTCCAGGATGCCTCCAGTGAATGAAAGCTATTCTCAGACCTGCTTAAATTAGCTTATTGTCAGACCAGACTTGGCTTAGTCCTATTTCTCTTCCTCTGGCTATCCCACTCCTTTTTCACTCCCATCTCCCTAAGTTTCTCTGAATTCGTAGAGTTTAATTTCCTCAGAAGAATATCCATAATAAAGATGTGTGTCTTTTTTTTTCTGAAATGAATATGCAATGTGTAAAATCTGTCAGACAAACATATATCAAACATGGACCAAAACTTACTTCTCATTCCAGTCAGCCAGGAAAAAGAAGGATTTTCTAACTGGTATATTTTTGCAAACCTTCACTTGACATATTGTCTTCCCAGCATAAGTTAGTGAACAGGAAAAAGAGAAAACTTTGTAGCTACAAATGGGAAAAAAAAAAAAAAAAAAAAAGATTAATTGTAATGTACCATGTCCAGCAAAATAAACTTGGGGCAAACCATTCAGAAACTTGTGAGGATCCATCCTTAGGTGCAAAAAGAATTAAAATAATGAATCTCACATTAATGTGGGGGGTGGGGGTGGGGTGGTTTTGGGGGGTTGGGGTTTTTTTTAAATGTTTGGAGTTCAAGAAAAGTACTTAAGACACCTGGATTCTGTTCCATGTTTTTGTCATTAAGAATTTTTTTTTTCATTATTGCAGTCAAGGGAAGTTTGAACATAAATTTTGAAGTGTTACAACTTGCCTATCATACAACTTCAGTTAACAGTAAATCTTTTTATACTTACTTTTCCCAATCTGTAAAAAACAGGTTAGTACTTGAGGGAATCTATACATTCTTTACAGCAGAAACATTAAAGCCCTCTGTTTTGCCATTCTTCAGTTACTTAACTGACTAGCTTCACAGTGTAATTCAGGTCTGGGGCTCTCTGTTGGTTTCATATTCTTCTCACCAAAATCTTACAAAATTTTAGTGAAAATACAGGAATAGCATATAATCAACTAATGTTCTTAATTAGTCTCGTAACTTCCAGATCTTCCTGCCACTCTCAGATTTAGACCACATTCTGTACAAGAATGATGAACATGGGAAACAGTCAAATCTGAACAGGAAATTTGAAACATTTGCAGATTGAAGCTGCCTGGCTTTGCCTTATTTAAAAGAATGACGGTTGATCTCCTCCAGAATGTTATAAAAATTGTTATAATTATTGTAGGATAAATGCTTTTTTCTTTTTTTCTCTCTCTCTTTTTTTTTTTTTTTTAATTCAAAGAGAAAGATCTGGAATCTGTAGTACCTATGAATTATCAATGCAGAGAAAGGAAAAAAATACCTTATAAGACTAGGAAATGCTTTCTGCTCTTAAATATGGCATCTTTCCTCTAGAGTCTAAACATTGCAAACAATTAGAGGATAGCTCAGGAAAGAATAGGTTTTAATACAATCAAATGATTAAGCGTTGCTGTTTAAACAGAAGCATTGATACACAATATACAGACATATTCCTGATTTATGCACCATAAGGACCTAATACTGGAAAGATTAATGCTTACACAATGCTTCAGTCTGACTGATGTCAGAAAGGTTGTTCAGAGTGCATGCAATTCAACCTATTTTAGGTCTTTGTAGAGCATTTTGCCTAGGTAGCCTCCCTGTGAGTTCAAAGGCATGACTCTATGTCCTGTCCCAAAGATCAATTCGTATCATCCAGTTGTAGACAGGAATCTGACTTTTTTTGGCTGTAGAAACAAATGCAGCCAAACATGAAGCTAGCAACTTTATGCCACTGGCAGCAAATAAGGCACATCTGCTTGGGATTTAAATTAGATAAAACAACAAACTGATAAAAGAAACAAGAAGGAATGAAAATACAGTAAAAAAAGGTAATCAGTTTTGCAATATTATTCTGCAACTTGTAATGTCTGTACCTATCTTTTTAATGAGGACAGTAAGACAGGAATAAGAAACTGAGAGCAAAAATATAAAAATTGACAAAAAGCCAATCCACAAAAGTGAACTTGAGATGGATTTGACAGGACACTAACATGATTCTGTAAAACATAAGACAACTCACTCTCATCCCAAATGATTAAAAGACAAGCCATTTATCACATATTGGTATGTATAGAAAAAAACAATGTAAAAGAGACAGTGAGGGATATCAAAGTTCTAACATTTATAATACATATATTATATATATACAGGAATATATATTAAAATATATGTTACTGTCCTGGTTTTACAAACAGCAGCAAGATCATAAAATGTGACCTTCAGGAAAGGGAAAATGAGAGCTGTGACATAGTCAGCATGAATTCATGCAGTGCAGAAAAAAGAACAGGGAGCATGCATGTGAACAAAGTTAGTAAAAGTATTTGAGTAAAGTAGGTGTCAGAGCGGCAGTCCATATTAAGAGGTCCATGCTAGCTATGAATACCGGAAAGATTGAAAAGGGAGATTAAGGAGGAAGAGATATTCTCATTTTCACATGCTTGAACATAGCATCCAAGTCATCGGTGTCATTTAGACCATATGAAATTCCACAGTTTCCTGGTAAAACATAAAATGCAGTGGGAATGGTATAACCATCTGAAAATCAGGATAATGATTATAGTTCTGTATATATTACCTGAGCTAATGCAAATTCTCTTAGATTTTTATTAAACTGCTAATTACAGCTAATCCTGTATAGTACACTCTCTTGTTCAGTCTAATGCAAATGATCCCACTGTTTTTTAATCAGTCATTTGGAATTCAAGGTAAAGTGGGAGCAAGGGGAAAGTATTAATAAAAACTTGGAGGACAGCATTTTGACTCATCAAAATAATGCTACTAGACTGTAGTCACCTGTCCTCCTTTGATTACTCTGGAGGGGTAAGAGGAGAACACCAGTTTTGCTCAGAGTAGGAAAAGCAGCTATCTGAAGAGGCAACTAATTTGACCAAATAAACAACGCAGAAGAGAATACTTCAATCAGCTTTTTACTAAAGTTGTCTCCCTCTTTTCTTCCTGTACTATGCTATATACTAGGTATACTTGGACCTACAGATTATATTTATTTTAGTCACCATCTATAAAGAGGATTTTCAATGCATATGCTTAGCCAAATAATGTGGTTTGAATAGGCCAAGAGCAAAAATTGCTGATAAAGCCTCATTCAGATTGGGTTTAAGTAGAAGCACCTCTTTGTTTTACTTGGTAAGCTGGCCTTCAACCTTTTCAGTTACTTGTACTTCAGAGACCACACAAAGTCCCAGTCCAAACTCTTCGGTGTGCAGCACACACCCGTGCCTCTCTCCCACTGAGCAAGTCAGTCACACAAGCATTTGTACATATACCTGTCAAGACCAGTGCTCTGATGTTGGTCCTATTACCATCCTCCCACACTGGCCAAGGGCAACGACCTAGGCAACCTCCTTGATTCTCTATCTATGGGGCCTGGAAGTCTCCTAGTCGGTCAAGCTTAAGTAAATGCATTTTGTGTGAGAAAAACAGCGAAGATACACCCACTTACTCAGTCTTTAACATTAATATAGGAGCATCACCAAAGCAACAGAGGTAAGCTAGTATCTGTGAAAAATATGTGATCTAAGAGACAACAACTCTTCTTGTGAACAGCTGCTGGATCTCCTCCTACCTGTTCACCCAGGCTTCTGGGATGTTATGGGCAGCATAAACAGTGAAGCTGAGCTGGGAATCTAGGCTGATGTCCACACATGAAGGGCTTTTAGGTATGCTGGCAAGTTGGAAATTTGCATCAAAGCTGCTGCTGTAAACATGGATGAGACAAGAAATGGCCATGGAGAGCTCAGTCACAGCAGCCTCTATTAACGCTGAGAGGAGAGAGAGAAATAAATAAAGGTTAGCAATAGGTCATTTATGAAGAATGATATTTATCTTAAACCATCAGTTATGGCTTTGAAATGCTTCCTAATAAAATTTAATTAAAATGACATAACCTACCAACTGAAGCCAATTAGCCATCTGTGCTTCTGGAACCAGCTTTAGCTCATTTCTGGTGTATCATTAACAGTCTTTCATTACAGTGCTTTCACATTAAGGCATTTTTAAAGTAAGCATTTTAAACTACAGCAAGTTAGTGTGTACCTCAGATATGCCATTTTTGTGTTAATTTTTGTGCTGAAAAGATTTTTATTATGTAGGTATTTTGTAATTTCAGCAGCTAAGTAGCTACTTAGTTCAAGGGAACGGGCAATGCAGCAGCAGAATGGGGAAAAGGCACTAGTTAAATTTTAAGACTATAAAGCTGTTGCAACTGTAGGTAAACAACACATAAAATATATACAATAGCAGCCACAATCAGACATAGTCAGCATTCAGATAGTAATGGATTGGTGATAATATTACACAACGATGGACACTGAAATACATATCTATATGGATATATATTAAGTGTAGGCTGTACTTTCATTTTTATCACACCTTTATTTATGGTATTTCCTCTGGCTTCAGCTCTGCAGTGCTCTTTTTTCTGCAATTACTGGCTTTTATCCATCTTCCCTCTCCCTGTGTTTTTGGAGCAGCTAGGGATTGCCTGATTGCCAGTGTAAATTAAAATCCCCAGCCCTGGCAGCCTCCATCAAGTGAAGAGAGCTGGTACAAGCACTCATTTCTCAGGCAAGGGACAGGTTGAGAAAGAGTGAGAGTACATTGTATCATTCCAAGATCAGGATGATTTGTCTTCCGAGAGGAGTACTCCAAATTCTCCTTTCCCTGCCCCACCCTAGCTTATGGGTTCCTACATGATCAAGAACATACTCTCATCACCTGTTACAGTTCCTGACATACTCCCTAAACTTGTCTGGCCACTGTATTAGGCAGCCATCTATTAGCTGTCTAATAGTGGGTATTGAAAAAAATAAATTCCTAGGAATAGGAAGCCTGAGACTTGCTTATATTAGCTTTTTATACTTGGGATAGGTGCAAGAATCCTGCCCAACATCAGCTACAGACACCACAATTCACTGGACTTCGCTATCTCAGTTTCCTGACAGAAACCTCAAAAAAAACATACCCTCAGTCTGGAATTTTATTCCCCTTCTTTGATAGGTTTTGCCTTTAAACTAGCAGATACTCAACTATTGAGTCACAAAATGCATTGCAAACAGTCCAAAGGAATTATTTCAGTCTTCATTTTATAATAGACAAATTTTAACTATGTTAAAGTAGAGAGATACATAAAAATGAAATAGTTTGACATACAGTGGGGTTTGCTACTGGAAATATTGACAGCAAATTATTACACTCTTGAAGGACTGGCTAGAATACTACACCTTGTCGTGTTGTAATCACCTTCCACATATGAAAACTGAATCATTTTAGAGACTAACAGGTTAAGAAAACTCAGTCTTTTACTCTCTGTTTGCTTATACTTCTCTATCACTTGTTTTTAATGATCTTTTTATTAATTTTCTTTACTATTTTCTCCATCTATCATCCTTCACCGTAATTGTTCTGAATAAATCTTTTGCTCTAATGAATTTTTTCCCTAGAATACCATTTTATTCTTGTACTCAGTTCTTTTGGATATGTAATAGCTTAGTACCTTCCAAACTGTTTAATTTGCACTGAATTCTTCTGCATTCCAAGGAATTGCCTATAGTGATATACATAAAACCTTCTTAAGAGGTCCAGAAGAGGACATCAGTGGACTATTACTTGAACCAGTATTTTCTATTTTATCTGAAAAGTACCACACTATTTACATTAAGGAAAAGCAGCTACTCAGGAGACTCCCTGGCTCCAATCTGTTCAAAGTGGCAGACAGGTAGATATAGTGTAATAGCAAAACCTTTGTTTATGCAAATTGGCCTACTGAAGTCAATGATTGCTGAGTGGAACCTCAGCATTTTCTCCAAAAGATGGTGAAATGTAGTTCAGAATCTGTGTAAACTTCCTGCTGTGTGTTGAAACGCCACCAGCAGTTTTTAGACAATCCATATTCTAGGCTGTAAGGAAATGTTTCAAATTTTGTCTCCGGAACAAGAGGAAATGTATTTCAGCTAAGCCACAGAAAGAAGGGAATACTTCTTGGACAAAAAAGTCAGAAGAAACATACACGATAGGGTATATATTGTCCATAATAGATAATTTACACATGCCAGGCAAGGAAGCGAATAAGATGCAAGATGCCTATCACTATATCCAAGCTATCTTGTCCACTGGCCATGTTTGCAGAAGTACGATTCTCATGATTCATCTGAGTCACAAAACTGAATGCCAGATATGTAAAAACCAGGCAAACAAAAAAACCCCACCCAAACTGAAGGAAACAAAGAAAAAACACAGATTTTGCCTCAATTATTTATAACATGCTTCAATCTGTCAGTGGTGAGGTGCAAAAAAGCTTCCTGGGAGTCAGGGACCTGCCCACCCTACAAGATCTAAGTGACTAGATGGGGCAAGGTTAGAAGTCTTCACTTAGTTGCAGTCAATGTCCAAGAGACACCCTGCTGAAGGGAGTTGGGAAATGGTCTTCTTTTTCCTCTCTCTCTCAAATTTCCACCTTTCAGCCATGGGTTCGCACAGTCTGTGCCTGACTTCAGAAATGGAGCCAGTTTGAAAGCAGGGCCTGCGGGTGAACTACAGGCTGTCTGTCTCTCTTGCTATGATGGCCTGTGAGGGGTGAAGGCAGCAATGGGGCAATCAGTTCAGCTGCCAGCAAAGGGAGACAAATGAAACTTCAGCATTATTTATCTAATTATTAGGAGATCCAGAATGAAGATCTTCTCAGGAATAGAGTTCCTCAGGTGTAAGCAAACATCCAAGTATGACCTCGTCTGCAGCTGCAGGATTTTTTTTTGCATTCATTTTCTTACTCTTGTCAGCTCTCAGTTTAAAAACACTCTGGTTTCTGTGCCAGAGTCAGCCCTTCCCGCCCCAGCTCTTCACTCATTAAGCCCGGTAGCAATTAACTAAATCAGAGACAAACATCTTGGGTAGTCTGAAATGTCCATTACTCACAAGAGTTGGTCAGCATCTTTTTACTGTATTTTTATGAGTTGCTGAATAGGATTTGGTACGCTGAAATTATATCACCCATTCATGAAGCCAGAGCACTTTACTGCTTTTTATGATTTTTATGATTAATAAATCTTAGATGAGAAAGAACTATGGTGTTTCACTGATTTACACAGCACAGGCTGTGGACTTCCTACAGCAGATTCACAGCTCCAGCTATGCCAGAGTTTATTTTCTGCAAAGGTGTCCCAGGCATAGCCAGTATCTAGGAGACGATGAATACACCACATCACAAAGTGAATTGTGACCAAGATTAATAATCTCACAACTCAAACCCCATAATTTATTTCTGGTGTGAAATTATTTGACATCACCTTCTCACTGAAGGTAAGAAGAAATGAGACTTGCAGAAATGAGATGAGACCAAGGGAAACGAACTTTAACCTCAGCTGCCAGATATGCTTATTTCTGACACATCTTCCTTGTACGTGAAGTCTGGATGAATAAATTTCACCGTTGGTGAGAAAGAGAACAATCCGTACCATCCCTGAAAGTGTTAATGAACATATCTGCAGGTGCCTTCAAGATTTAGTAAGGAACATACTAGCTTATTCCTTATAGAAAACCACTTTCTTCTTCTCAGGCCAGTATTACAATTCACATATTATTTTAGTGCCAGACCTTCCGACAGAGTAGGTACTTTGCTGTTATTGCACTAGCAGATGATGTCGATTCAATACATATTAAACACGCTCTCTCTGACTCTGTATGCACATTTTCTCTGGGTAAAACATGACAACTATCTGGTTGAAGAGAATTTGGAATGAAGGCTTAAGACCCTTTTGACACCTTAAAGTTATTTTGGAGAACAGGAGCTTGATATTGTTCTTTCCCACTTATTTTCAGAGAGAAGAAAGAGAGCAAGAACCTAAATACACTTTAGGTCATACACACACTACCCCCAACCCCCCAAAAACCCTTAAGATTTAGGTAAGGTGATAAGCAGCATTAATTAGATCATTGTTATAATAAGAAAAAGGCAAAACATTAAAAGGCTGTAATGAAAATACTGATCAGATGCACTTTCCAAGCATCAATATTTACCTTATTGTTTCCTCCTATTAGTTGAAGAATCCTATGAATTATCCCTTGAAAGAAACTTAAAAATCTCCTGCTGTCCTGATATCAAAAACGTCTCTGCTACATATGCTTTATGAGGCCTTGGTAACTTCTGTCTAGGTTTTTTTTGAGAACTGGGAGGTTGCAGTTATTTAAAAACCGGTCCTGGTTAAAACCCCTGTGGCTTTCAGAACAACATATCAGGATGTAACACAGCAACAACTTAGAGGTAAAGAGCCATGCTCAGATTTGTAAACAATGAAATCAATAAAAAGCTCTTCACATTTTTCCATATTTTGAAACAAAAAGTGATTTTTCCCAAACAAAACTATAATGGCTTTGTACTAGGAGAAGGAAGAAGTGGAGCTTTCAATTTTATATAGGAAAACCTTCAAAAAACCTTCCATTTTTTCCTCTTCCTCCTTTCGGTTTTTGGTTGGGGTTTTTTTGGAAACTTTCTGTGGTATTTTTATGATCGGGTCCAGAAGCAACTGTCAAATCCCAAGCATAATTAGTGAACTTATACACCCTTAATTGTAATAACGGCTCATTAAATGTATCGTCATCAAAGTGTCTAATTTCTGCATTCACTCAAAAAGACAGCAACTCCAGCAATTCAGTTGGAAAAGACTGTTGATTCAATATCATCAGTTCATGGTGCATACTAGAATTTCTGGGATGGGTCCCAGGGAGCTACTGATCAAACTCCAAAAGCTGCTCATTATGTCTGATCCAGTGAAAACCCTGCCTGAAGTAGCAAGGCTATAGACATTGTATAAACATTCATTCATCAGCTTTTGAGAAACACGCACGGATTCAGTTTTGTACCAGCTTGCAGCCTGTCTTTTCATACTCTGGATTGCAGCAAACTCCAATGCTAAATCTCTATTAACACGAATAATCTTATTCTTTACTTTCTAGGAACACTTGATACTGCAGAAAGGTGCTAATATCTAGAAATGCCTGTCGTTCCTCACATGTAAGAAGAAATAAAAAAAATACTTTGAGTACTAAAACATTAATATAATCTTCTAAGGACTTCATACAGAGGAAAAAGAACATGATCCAGACTTAGGCATAACAAGGATAAGTACTGCTCTATTCACAGCAGTGGAATAATTTGGCCTACAGAGATAACACTGTTAATAGAGCCAGCTGTTGCAACACTAAATCAAGGCTAGATATTTTGAATATAGTCTTTGACTTGCTTAGTCTGTGGTGAATGACTAATATTAAACCTCTGATAATCTTTTATTAAAGAGAAAGTTTAAAGCAGTTTCTAAACAAATTATTAAGTAAGGCTTTCATTTTAATAGTATACATTATCTTTCCCTCTTTTGTGGTAGAAAGAATCTATAATAAAGAAAAAAACTCTTATGATACTCAGGGTAATAATATCATTTGGGGGAGAAAGAGGAGAGAAAAAAGAAATTAGTAGGAGCAACTGATTGCTGCTCTTGCTGTTCAAATTTGATCCTGTTTTCTTCAAGGTAAACATGAATACATACAAGATACAGGAAAGAACAGTACAAGTGGGATATGCAGTGTGTCTCCTCGGCTGTCAATGCTGACTTCTTTTGCAATTGTGCTACTAGAGAAAGCAAAACACGTGGTTTTTAGCCTCCCAGAAATCTGGAAAAATTTACCAGCACTGAGCTAAGGCGGTGATTTTACTTTACTTTTGGGACACAGGCTTGCAAATTTTTGCATGCCTGCAATTCTAGCCAGCTAAGTGTAATGAAGTAAAAAGAGGGTGCAAAGCAGATCAGGTAGAAAAGGGAACACAAAGGTGATTTCAGCAGGAATGCACAATTCACCATCTAGTTGGTTTTTACTTCTAACTTCAGCAGGTGAAAATATCATCTGGATTCCTCTTGGGCTCAGTGTCCCTAGGTCAACGGATGGAAGGCCCCATGGTATTACCATGAAGGTGACCACTGAGAAGACAGGGACTAAGGACAGCTTGTGATCCCCAAAAGACAAGATGTGTGGAATGGCTTTGCCCACTTCTTAAGGATCAGACATAGGTTCCAGCAGATCAGTTTTGGCCATCGGTCTCACACTTTGTTTTTATCAGACATGCCCTTAACACCGGCTTTGATGCAATAGCTAGACTTTTCTGTTAATACTCATTAGCCTAACTTTAAATATTTTGCTGGCTTTTAGAAGTTTATTTAATAGGTGCATATATAAGGCATGTAGTACATTAAAATGTACATGGAATGTATATCACTACATGTAGACGTCAATTTGAATTTTGTTTACCTTGGATAACTTTGAATGTAGGCTTCTCCACAAAATGCCCAATGGCCTGGCAAGTTCTGACTTACAATCAGTAAGTTGCAGTTTCTAATATTACACTACCAAAAGGATTCTGCAATTGTTATGAAATTAGAACAAACAGAGAAGCATCACTCTTCACAGTTGAAAGTTTCCCGGCATAAATAAATAGGTACAGAGATGTAGAGAGTAAAAAAATCTGATTCCTTTACTGCTAGTCAATAAATCACATTTTCCTTGAGGAGGCTTGATTCAGTGAAGTCCAAATTTAGAAATATCTTTAAGCAGAGGAATGTTTTAGATCCTTTCCGGCTAGGTTTTCTGAACAGTGTGCAGAGGAAGATGTTTTTAAGGTAGATGTTGATTAGTAACTATTCATTCTTTTCATCATCAACAATTAGTTGCCGTTAAGAGTGTTGAAAAAAAATCATGGGATAAATGACTATATCCAAGGGAGAAGAATCCTACAAACTCTATTTACCTTCTCTTCCCTTCTGCACCTGCGTGTTCTCCCCCCACACCCCTGGCCCTCCAGCTGCTTAGCTTTTCCTGGCAGCTTACAAATACGATTGCTGTTTCTTTGTTTGCTGTTCATGAAGTTGAATAATGGTGAAACAAGCCTGGCATTTGGAATCCTGCATTTGAACCACCTCTGTGTTTGAAGGGCTGCTGCGATCTTTGTGGTTGGTTCACCTTTTTGCCTCTCTGAGCACAGTGCAATTGAGAAAAGCAGACGGAGAAAAAAAGAAAGAGGAAGAAAAAAAAAGCATCTTAGCAGCCACTTTTTCCTGAACTGAAATGGCGAGAGATCACTGTTTCACGGCCCACCCCAGCGTTCAGATGGAGGGCCTTTTGAAAGCACCCGCGTCGCAGCCCTGGCTGCATGTCGCAGGCCAGCCACAGAGGAGTCGAGCAGGAGCCGTGCCCCAGTGTGGCTGTCCCCTCCGGGAGCCCGACACAGGCACCCACGACAGAACAGACTCTGTAGATCTCGCAGCCTGCGAGGTGCTCTGCAGTAATGCCAACAGTACTGGGCACTAGCCAATGAATCTAAGCCAGCTTTAACTGAGGAATTGAGTAAGGCAGGGTCTACGATTTTGTCCGTTACTGTTAATTGACCTACTCTTCTTATGACAGTATATAATTTAAGACAACACACTATTTACACAACAAAAGACAGCAAAAACCAAAAGCTTAAGGAGAGAAGAATGAAAGCTATTGGAGCTGAGCAGGAAAACCATACACAAAACAATTTTTTAGGCTTTCATGAAGTTCCTTATTTTCCCTTTTCTCCACAGAAAAAATTGAGATTAAGGACAACTGCTATGACCACCACTAACTGCAATCAGTTCTTTCACTCTATTTGTTCTCCATATTTGAATGTCCAGATTAGTTTTGGGAAATGCTATGTTTTATTTATAGTTTTAGATCACTTAGATTTTTAACTTGTCTTAATTACCTTATAATATGACTAAATATGTAAACATCTGTAATATGCCAACTGTAACAGTTCACTAATACAAACAAATAGCAAAATGTGTGTTTTCTGATGATACATCTTGAATTAACATATTTTAAAAATAACACTTTACCTTTGTTTGGTGTTTCCACACTTTGAAGTGAAATCTGTAATGACAAAACCCGAGGGAAAAAGTAATCAGTTACTTCAGAAAAGACCATATAGCAGTTATAGTGGTGTTAGGAGTAGTACTCAGGAAAAATAAGGTGAGAAAGGAGAAGGTTGTATCCTGATCTTATGATGACCAAAGACATGACTGCGGTTCAGAGTACCAGAACCTGCTTCCTCTACCATCTCCGAGAAGTCACCCAGAACCTGATTTCTGACAGTATTTAGGCATGTCAGGATACAAAGAAGTACTTAATAACATTTGAGGTGCATACACTTTTTCAGCCTCTGCATTGGTGTAACAGAGATAAGAATCCCCTCTTCATGCCTTTGCATGCATTATATATTCAGACATGAATCCCACAACCACGCTGAGCAGGCAGAGCCTCAGCATCCTTTCAAAGCTGAGGAGTATTGAGTCTCCACTCAAATGGCCTACATTTCACCTACATTCCTGTGCCAAATCAGCAAAAATAGCTATGCTCTTCAAAGGCCTTTGAGCAGGCAGCTAACCAGAGACAGCAAACAGAAAATATTAGGTGCAGGGATTTAGAGGGTGTTTATGCCCTTGGTGCCTAAACAGAGCTCTTGATGCTTAACAGTAATTCAGTGTCTGGATTCCCACCTCTCACATCCCACTGCTGTCAGCAAGAACTGCTGGGTGCTTATGACCACTGAAAGGTCAGGCCAGTTATTTAGGCTGAACTGACCAGCCTAATTAAACTTTTTTTCTTCTTTTTTTTTTTTTAAAAAAAAGCTGCTTTATTAATTCCCCAAGTACAATAACTGCCATCAGTCAGACCTCACTCCAGGCTTCTCGGACACTGGGCAAAATTCAATATTGCTACACTGCCTGTGCCTCCCCATCCACACAGGAAAAAATGTCCAGGCAGGCAGCTCGGTGCATCTCCCAGGAGGACAGGCAGCACCCGCAGCCCTAGGTGGGACAAGTGTAGGTGACCAGCTTCCCTTGCTGACTGCTCAGTCTGCTCCATCTTTGCCTGGGTCTGACATCAGACTTGCATGTACCAAGATGACATAGAAATAAGTTACTGAGGTGCAAGTCTTGACCTGAGAGACTAGCAAGGTAATTCTGTGTTTCAGTATTGCCCATGGCTTGCGCTGTTTGAACCCATGTCCCTGAAAGGTTTACTATACTTTACGGTCATTAATCTCTTTGCAGAGGGTTGAGAGTGCTTTGTGTTAGTACATATGTATTCAGCAAGATGCTTCTTAAAAATTACAATGCATGCAAGAGGTGACAGGAGTAGTACAATGTTGGATGTACACTCTCCCTGTGGAGCTGCCAGCATTTGTCTGGTAAATATGAAGGAAAGTCAAATGCTTACTTGAGGGGAGAAAAGCAACCTCCAGGCTGAGAAATATGTTTTCACAATCTTTATAATGCAGTAAGACAAACGGGAACAGAGACCTTTGTTAAATTCTCTCAAATTTTGGAAAGTAAACAACCTTTTGGAAGAGCGCTCATAATTTCAACATAGTGTAGCCCATTTAATATATAGTGGATTAATGCCTGTTCTGGCAGGATTTGATCTCCTAGGACTTTTTGTGAGCTGCTATAAGAAAGGAAGGGGGAAAAAAAAAAAAAAGAGAGATGAAAAACATTAATTGTGCAGCATGCCCAGAGTTTTCCCTGAACGGATTTTAAAATCCCAGGGTTAGGTTGGTTAGAGACTGAATGAATCAAACTTAGAAAGAGATGCAATCAGTTAAGAAGAAACTATCGCTGGTGCCAGTTGCTTTCATAATCTCTTAACCACAGTACAGCAATGCACAGTACTGGCAGTGAGGAGGCAGTAAGGAGGTAATAAATACAGTTTAATTAAACACAGAAGACTGGAAGTAAGTTTCTTTTTCCCTTTTTTTTTTTTTTTCTTTCATAAAACCAGAATTAAATAGAAGCTCATTGAGATTTTTTTTTTTTTAAAGTATGCAAGCACACGTGTACAGGGATGTATACACAAACATATACTGGCACCCTATGTAATTTACATTAGAAAAAGTAAGCAGTAATTTCCCTGAGGCATCATGTGCACGTGGAGCTTGCCAAATAGATGCGTTAAAAGGTATTCCACACAAAACCACACCATACATTACACTAAAACATCAGGAAACCATGGTGAAAAAGCAATTAGAACCTTTTTTCTGGCATTTCTCCCTTACCCTATGCGTAAATGCTGCAGCACTTGAGATGTAACGGGTAGCCTCAAAAATTTCATTTTACTTGTGGCGCAAGTTACCTGCTTGTCTGAAAAAGGCCTTTCCTACCTAACAAAAAGTCTTGGGGGTACTATGTTGATGAACATAATAGAAACAATTCAAGCAGACTGACAAGATATGATAATATTGCAGGATTTAATAATTTTGTCAGTACCCAGAATTCACATAAAATGCCCTTACACTTCAGAATGAGTTTAACTCAAAAAAGGTTTGGAGGAGTTGGTATTCCATCAAACATCCAACTGCTGAGTACTAGTTTTGGCTACATATGTTGATACAGATAGGAAAGCTGGTCCATTGTCTTTGTATAAATATTGATACACAGATAAAATCTGATTTGTTATATTTATATACTATTCTATATGAGGTAGTTGCATATAACATGTAATTTCTATTTTCATAAAATGGAACAACGTTCAAGTTACAGAACATGCAGAAATATTTTTTACTGCTTTTATGACATTTATAGTTCAGTTGCTGCTGAGAAAGATGAAGCTCTTTATAAAATCAAAACTGAAGCTTTTCTAGATTGCTGAAGTCTAATTGACTGTCCTAGCACTTATTTCTCAAAGGAGTAAAAAGCAAGCAGCAGCAATGGCATTTGCTGTTGCAGGAACAGTTGGGGGGTTTTTTACTTTCTTTTTTTTCTCCATTTGCTTGAAGTCAGTTGTTAGCCAGGTCTGCTTCACCAAGGGGGAGTAAGGGGGAGAGGGGTGTTAGTCAAGGTCATAGACAGCCTTTACAGGAAGGCTTCAAGAGACAGACAACCAGTTCAGCTAACCAAACCTGAAAGGGAATGTGAAGGGAACAAAACCTCAATAACTTAAAAACTTTAAAAAATTAGTAACCATCTAGTCAGTAGTCTCCAAGAGAAATATGGAGCAGCTGCTTATGTGAATATTAGGACAGAAAAATATTTTAAGACTAGTGATAAAATATTCAGTCAGGACAGAATCTTTTTAACATTCAGAAGAGGTTATTCAGGAACAGTATCATTTCACTCATTACAGATGAGCAAACACCATCATTATCACCACCACTTATCATTTTTAGCCTCTGGAGATTACAGCCAGGACCAGCACTCTACTGTGCTGGAGACTGTACATATAGATAAGGAGAGGCATTCCTTACTTTGAAGAGCTTATAATTTAAATAGGTAAAAGAGAAAAAGAAAAGTGTATTACTTCCTCTGTGCGAGGAAGTGTGAGGAAGTACACGGAAGTTGGTTCAGTAGAACCTGTATATATTGGACACAGTGTAATTGGAAATTGGACTCTTGCTGGAGAATGAGAGAGATGGTAAGCTGGGAACACTTGGAGCAGGTTTTTTTGTTTGCTTGTTTGTTATTTTTTGTTTGGGTTTTTTTTTGTTTGTTTTTTACAATGGGATAGATCAGCTCATAATTCAATTATTTGCCTTGTAACAATCACTTAACCTCTAAAATAAAAACAGTATTTGCATGCCAGTGACTCAGAAGAGAAGCAGAAGCAAACATGAACATCAACAGAAACCTCAGACTTGAAAAAGATGACCTGTACTCTTTTGGTTTTATCCCATGATCTTGTTCTTCATGGCATGACATTTAGGGTTTTCTGATCGCTCAGGACAGACCACACTAATAGGAATGGACTTCACTCTTTGACCACTATATCTATCTCTCTGCCGGAATTCAGAGAGGATGGGGCTGAAAATGGACTCAAGCATACTCAGTAAATATAAGCCTGTCACAGAAGGCAGTTTACATGTTGGGTTCACAGAGCTGGCCTGAAGACTCAAAGAGATAATATACTATATTTTTCTTAACTCCAAAAGAAATCTTTTAAGAAATTATTCCAAATGCATTTCTTCGGCTCTAATTCCTTCCTAAAGGAGAACATGTTCTGTTACTGTCCTCCCTATCTTTTTACTGGACCAAGCTCTTTATCTATCTCAAGAAAGATTCTGGGTTGACAAAATAATTTTCTCAAGGGGAGGATGCTGATCTTCCTGATGCCTCTCAGGACAGTCTGGGGTTTAACTGAAAAGCAGAGCATGTGAATCCCTTGTTATGTCTTTTATCTCATTGTCTACTGTATTTGCCCTCTAATATACAGGAATAAGATTATCACCATTTAAGAAAAGTTATTTCCATTTAAGTCAAAAACATGCCAGGTAAAATGTGTGCTGTCACAGACTCATTTATATTGGAATTTACCCAGAATAGTGACTTCTAATAATTGATGCTGAAGTGGACATGAAAAGATTTAGGATGCTATAGAAACAAGATTTACAGTGAGTCATGACCTAGAAGGGAAGAAAGAGAAGGTGCTTAAGTGAATCAGCCTGGTCAGCTCTTAGCAACAACAAAAAACCCTAGAGCTATGTTGTTTCTTGCAGCTTAGTCCTTAACAATACTTGCCAACCTTCAGAGAGACAGCACCTGTATAACTAATTCCAGAAGGCCACAGCTGTTTCTGCCCAGGGCCATGCAGCAATGACTGCTCCATGATCTTTAGTGTCCTCTGTTCCAGAAACACGGTGCAGAGATTTACTTACAACCCAGACCTGCAGAGAGCTACACTGATGTTCTAGGGTTGATTTGCTTGGGTCCTGCACCTTACCTAAGTTGGAAGCTATTCCTCCCACCCCATCTAAGAGGAATAAAAAGAGGCTAAGAATGCAGAGATTTAAGAAAAGAGGTTTTCTGAACCTCTCTGGAGCCTCTTAAACTAACATACTTTCTGCTCTTCAATGAGTCTTTTCATCTCAGGAAGAAGTTTACCCCTGTAAGATGATTATTTGGGGGTTTGAACCTGTCAAAAGTAAGTGTATATGGATGATGGTATATAATTAATTTGCTATATATCACTCCTATGACACAAGAAATGTTATAAAAAGAATTATGTTAGCTTTCACCAGTCTTATATTTGGGACTTCAAACTGCGTATCAGGCATAATTAAATAAATTCCACTTATGTAGCTAGACATGTTTCTAATTAACACTCACTAGTTAACTCAGTTAACACTCGTTATCCCATTGTTTACTTTCCTGTCCTAGGTGTTCTTACACATATCACAAGCCATGGGCTAAAAAAACCAAAAACCCCAAACAATAAAGAGAAAGAATAGAAGTTTTGTAAGCAGGTAACGGTCTGAGAAAACAAGCACCTTGCCCAGTTTGGCATGTTTTTCTAAACAATATTTGCTGTGAGAAAGAATGACAAGACAGAGACCATACAAGGAAAGAAAAAAAAAAATCCTCAGTAACTTATTAAACTTTTTTAAAAAGTGTGAAGAGGGTATTTCATTACGGTGGGAAAGAAATAGCATGACTTAAGGTTACACTAGACTAAATCCAAGTGATTAATGGCTTACTTTTCAAATTCGATGAGCACCTGTATTTCCAAGATGCTGACTTCAAAAGAATATTTGGATGCTTAGAACTTCTGTAAATACATCACAGTGACTTGTCCGAGATCATACGAAAGTGGCTGATGACCAGACTGAGAACAGATACTGCCCTTCAAAGTCCCAGTTCACAATTATACAGTATCCCCTGGAAAACCCACTTCAGTGTTCTGAGTATTCCAACTAAAATCAGGACTATATGATGCTGGTCCTTCTTTGCATAAATAGCAGAGACATTTCTATCTGAAAAACTCATCATTTAAGTGACATTTACAGAAGGAATGTATTTTTTTATTGTTAACAACCTATGCTAAATATATAAAAATCAAGTACTTAGAAATTGTATGACTTGGTCAATAGGTGATGTGGCAAAGGAGAGATTTGTATGTTTGGTGGGAATCAGAAAGAACAACCAGAGCATATCAGTTACAGTTAAACACAGGACAAATCCTCTGTTGCTCCTCTATTACACATTGTCAGCAATCTTTTCTTTTTTTATAGTCCATCTACCTAATGCTTGTCAGAGAGAAAATATGCAATAAGATATATGTAGTAAGACATTGGTCAATCAGAAAATTAGTGATACCCATTCAAGATCCATTTTTAAAGAGAAAAATAGGACATCAACTTGCATCTTTTACCTGTGCTTTTGCCAATGGCACTGCACGGAGTTTCTTGACTGCATCAGTAATGTCTCTGGTTTCCACAAAACAGAGGACACTGCAGATTGTTTTAGCTACTTCAATCACATTGTCAACCTTATGCTGCTGATAGCAAAGAAAGAAAATTTAAAAAAGCAAACAGTAGACACGTACCATTTATCAGGAACTTCTTACCATAAACTTCATGCCAGTGAAAATGTAGAAAATCATATTTGCTCATGCAAAATTCAAACACACCATGCATTAGTCTGGCTACGTTGAAATCGCTAGTAACCAGTAGTTTCCTAAGGATAGCATAATTTTTGTTGAAGTCCAGTTATCTACCACAAAATGTGCCTTGTTGAAAAATGCAACGGATTTGGTATCTAAGACTGATTTTGAGGCAAAACACTGGTTTGTCTGAACTTCATGAGCATAGAAGCACTGTAAAGAAACTTCTGAGGAAACCTGAACCCAAACGACTCACAAACCTTCTGAGGTTTTTATGATACTGTGAATTTATCCCTACTATTGTGTCTCCTACCCATCTCTGTGAGAGCTGGCAGACAGCCACGTTCCTCTTAAAAATAGTGACTGTGTGGGAGGCTGTATAATCTGACACCTGTGGACTGAATACTTCTGCAACTAGCTGTTCTACAAAATTTATATATAGTTCAAATTATTAAATCTTATTGATAATAAGTTTAGATCTTTAAATATTACCATATGAAAAAAATCTCTAGATTAATAATCTCAGGATTACTTTGGGGAATTCAAGAAAAAAAAAATTTGGATCCCAAAGGAAGGCAAATGCAATCTTCAAATATCAAGTACTCTGTGTTCAGGAAAATAAATAAATAAATAAAAATTCATGGGTTTCCTGTATAGTTTGATCACTTCATTAAACCTTAAAATACATTCTCTGAACAAGTAGAAGCTCTCCTGTAAATATTCTTTATGTTTCTGCACTGATAAACGTTCCTTTTAGTGAGCTACAGAATGTCTATGTACTGATAAAGCCATTTCTCTAACTAATCCATTTAATGCCTGAAAAAGAAAAATTGTAGCAAGATGAACTTTCTATCTTCAAGCTTAAGGTCTATATGCAGACTGTACTGAGAAGGTTACCACCTGTCATTAATACAAATAAATGTAAAAATATATTGAGGTTACTAATTCCACATTACCTGCCTTGAGCAGAACTAAAGGAGGAATGAATTACATAAAATATCCTCAAATATTTGGTGGTCAGAATTCTTTTAAATATAAGTTTTTGGGTTTTTTTGTTAGTAATTAAAGACAGCAACACGTTTTTGTACTAGAGGTTCTGGAGAGAAAAAGGCTATGGCTGACCGATCTCTTGAGAACTTTAGAACCTCCTTTAGTCTGAAGTTGATTCACTCTTCTGCCAATTTATAAGGAGTGCATTTCCTTTCTTTCATATTTCTTTCCTACCACTTAGATTTTTAAATTGAACTCTTGCAGGATTTACTCTCTATGCACACATACACTGCCAGCAGAAGTAGAAACCTGTAAAAATGGCATGGCTTTCTTACCATGTATAACACTGACAAACCAAAGCATTATACATGCTGGTTTACTGTGCAGTTGTTAAACAAATGCATATATATATACACACACACATATACATACATATATAATTTTTTAATTACTATATATAGCTTGTAATTAAAAATTAAATATAATGCTCATTTAGCATTTAAGTACATTTCAATTTAGCATTTTTCTTCTTCACAAGTGGATATGGATTATTAGAATGAGGGATTTTATGTCTATAAAGACACATTCATGCAGGGCAATTTCTGAGGAGTACATGAGCAATAGACATACACAAGAGTAATCCTTGAGTAGAGAAACACCTACATGCTAGACAGAAAAGAAAAGAAAAAACAAAAACCACCAAACAACCAAAGCCAAAAAAACCCAACAGTTTATATATTTTGTATTTACATATATATGCTGTTCCACAAAGAGAGTTGGGTATCTTGAGGAATGTATCTACTTCTGTATAATATACTATTCTGTTTAGAGATAAATTAACAAAGTACTAAATATTTTATAGAAGCTACTCTACCATAAACTTTGTTTATATGGTAGCTACTTTTAAGGAGCAGATTGCAGATCAAGGAGAGTAAGCATATAAAAAAATTGTGTAATATTGTATACTATGAATGACGACTTCTTTCACACTATTTCTCTTTTTTGGATATTATCATGTAAAGAGATTTCCTTTTCCTTATGTAGACATATGACATTGATTTTTGTCCCAAAGAAGGGAAGACAGAGATTAATTTCTTACAGAAGTTTTACATTTTTTAAAAGTCCAAAAGAATTATAGTCAACATCTTGTATATGTTTTTTTTCCCCTCTACATATTTAAATACCAGCAGAACCTTTGAAGGATATTTTGGTGTTTAAATTATTTACACGATTAAAAAATGCTACTTCATTCTAGAACTTCTACACTCTGTATTAAAAATTTACAAAGTTTTTTCTCTACATAAATAGTACATTCTGAATAGAATTAAAAATGAAGTGCATGTCAAGTGATTATTAGGGCAATCAAAATGGCTAGTTGTCTGACTACACACATTCTCTGGGAATACTCTTTACATTTCAACCCAAACAGCACCAATCCCAGCCCCATCTTGTGCCAAATATCCTAAACTTTTTTTTTCATTTTTGTTTTATAGAGGCATTATCCATCATAAAATGCATTTTCCATTTATCAATCATTACTACTAATAATGATAGTGGGCTTGTCACATAAGTCAGAAGTATTGGTATCCCCAAGGCTTTTTAACAGACATCCTTGAACAAGTGAATTTGGAAGTAGGTAGATAAATGTGCGAAAAAAATAATTGATTTTTTTTTAACTGAGAATCACAAGACCTGTCTGATTAAAACTGAATGCTTAAGGAAGTTCCAGCTGAATACAGAATTCAAGCAGGTACGTGTGTACTTAACATAGCATACGTGAGTAAATCCCAGTGGCTTAAAGTTCAGCCTGTGCTGAGAGTGGATTGTGGCGAGTCAGAAGGGTAACAACCCTCCCAGTGATGTGAGTGTGATCCCGTCTAACCTTGGGATAGGGAGCAGTTATTAAGATCCCAATTTTAAACTTTCTTAAAGGAATCTAATCAGATGTTAAAGAAAATAAATAAACAAGGATTCAAAGAACTTATAGTTCCATAATTTTTCAAGCCACTTATTAAAGCGAAGCAGTAATGCTAGTTTTAATTATTATAGGTTTGATATACAATTTGACGCCTCTCAATGAAAACATCTGCTTGGTGATCTGACCTATGTCATTAACTTGCAATCCTGCTCTTTTAAGTAACTCATATGAACTTTGTTGAGTGTCTCTGTGTAGGCAAGGCCTTATTAAAAAAAATAAACCATGGAGAATTTTAGCACTAGAGTAACACATGCATATTTGTTGCATAGCATGAATATTTGAAAAATGTCCTGTCTTCCCTTTATAAAAACTTAATGATCTCAAGTAATTGCTTACTCAAGGTAAAAATCTTTAGCAAAAACAAATTTAAGAGTGCTTCATTATAGGTCTGAGGAATATCTACAGAGCGGCAGTTGCAGAGGGTGGATTGTAATGCCTCATTAATGTTGAGATTATAGCTTTCTTTGAATTTGGAATCTTCTTATTTTAGGCCCTAAAAATTCAAGTGAATGTGTATAACTACACTGATGGGTCTACTTCAGTAAAGAAATATATATGCACATTTGAGCTTGGAGACCTCAATTTCCCAATTGGTTATGACTGCATCACGTTTTATACACTAAATAGTCCCCTTTGAGAAGTTGCTTACAAAGGAAAGTTCAGTGAATATTGACACAGTATCAAAAGCAGAGCTTTACTTTGTAGCTAGGCACAGTTCAACAGCTTTAAAATTTGTACGCATTTTGCAAAAGAAGAGTGTCCAAGATTTACACAACAATGTAGAATATAATATATATAAAAGAATATAGAAATACCCGTGTATCAAGAATATACACAAAGATTAAAATCTGGACTTGAATATAGGTGACAGTTTTCTGAAACAAATTGAGAATTTTATTTTTTAACATATATTTCAAAGAAATCCATACTTCAGCATAATAAGTTATAACTCCAGAAGGGATGCACTGGAATATCTCCACACTAAAGCAGTATTCTTTGATTTTACTAATTTACTTCATTTCTTTCCAGTTCCAAACCCTAGAAAGTCAGTTAGCATGACAACCTCAAACCCAGATTAAATAGCCATTTGGTTTCTTCCAAGCTATCACTCAAATGTGCATTTGTCCTTTAGACTTTTGTCCTTAAAACATTAGTTAGCAGAGATTTCCTGAGATTTTTCCTTCAGACATGTAGCATTCAATTGGCAGCCCACATAAGGCTCTTATGAGTTTTTGCTGCCTAAACCTAATGCTGCAAACTATCTTATGCTTAAATATATATCCTAAATATATAAACATTTGGCTTGTAGGTTTGCAAAATCAGGGACAGATTTTGCAGATACGTACAGTGTATTATACCTCTACTAATTCAAAATATTATACTGCCAACCCAAATAATCCTGTTTTTATTTAGAGGTTCCTTGACACTTACAAACAGTCACCTTTGATATTTTAATTTTGTAGCACTTTATTCCTAATCTCAAGCCACATTTTGTTAAGAGAATTTATATCCTTTCAAACTCAGGTTAAACAGCCTTAATTAAAAGTCTTCCTTAATTGCATTTGAGAGATTTTAATAATTAGATACCTTTGACATTGAAGTTAATGCTTTTCTGGTATAACAAACAGAGAACAAATACCTCATTTTGCAATAGATACTCCACTTGACCTCTATATTTCATAATAACTGAGACAAGGTTCTGTCTGGAAATCAGAAAAAAGAAAACAATATCAGGTTAATAACTGGATAAAGAGAACAGGTTTGCCTTCCCCCCCCCCCCATAAATAGGGAATAATTAATTGACAGTGATTTTATGTTGGTATAAAATAAGGACAAGTGTTTATGTAGACGTGTAATTAGGCCCGGATCTCCATGGTTTTTTGGTAGACCCAAGGTGTGAATTTGTTTTACTTTTGTAGATAGACATACACCACTGTAGTCCCATGCCTTTGTCATGCTACAGAAGTTGCCATGAAGTTTATACAGGCAGATAGCTGTGCCTTAGCAAAATTTCACTAAATGAATTAGGATTATGAACAGGACTATACACCTCTCTACATTGAACTCCAGGACTGACGCTTCAGCTCACCATTTTAGAACCACAGGCTCCAAGTGCTCTCCCCAACAGATAACCAGAATCAGAGTTTTGCTTTTAAAAAGCATTTGTGTAATTTTCTGTATTTGAAGCACAGTGAAATTATAGCTGTCATTTATTTGTCTGCTAGAACAAAACAAAAAAGATGCCTATGAGACCATGTCTAAGGTTGTTACACACAGGCATATACCTTCCTTTTCCTTTGAAGGCCACCTCTGTAGGGTCAAATCTTCAGGAAAGGGTACAGAAACCTTAATTCCCATTTCCACACCCTGCCTAGCCTACTAATTGGTAAAATGGACACATTATTGCCTTGGTGCTCCTCAGTGGTAGTTAGGGTTTGCATGTGCTTTTATGGAAAAGTGGAAATTGCAATTTATATTTAGTGTTTATTTGTTTTACTCTGTCACTTTATCCTTGACTTTTTCTTTATTTCCCACCGACCCTTTGTATTAGGGTTCTCTCTCTTCAGAAGACTTAGAAGGAATTTTTCCCTCATTGCAGTCTGGTAGCTGTAAGTCACAAAAGTCTTTTGATTGCTTCAAAGCAAATGGACTATTGTTTACAGAGAAATTGTGTGTGTCCTCATGTATCTTAGTTGGGCTAAGTGAGCAATCAGAGATTAGCATTGCAACTATGGTCCAAAGTACAGGTTTCATGGTACGTGGTTAGACTTTCATTATATATATTGTATGGCAAGAGAAGGAAAGAGACTCATTGCACTGAAATCATCATACAGAATAGAGAAATGTTGGGCGGCCTTCCCTGTGCTAATACCAGAGTGCATTTTCCTGTAGATGCCTACCGTTCAACTCCTCCTACAGATGGTTTTGCCTTTACAGCTTTTTATTTCCAATCTGCACTGGTCTTATCTAGCCAGGCAGTTTGTGTGTTGAGTAGCTGTCTGGCAATTCTTCCTGTAATCCTGTTAAATCATAGCTAATACAAGTTGTTGCTCTGGCTTTGACCAAGTCTCCAGGCATAACATCTTTTTCATAGCATTACCCAGCTCAAAAGTAGTTCTGGACATATGAGCTTGCCTTGTTGCATACAGGTAAGCATATTTATCAGCATGCTTGGCCTAAATGCAGGTTTCAGAATAATTTTGTAAGTTATAATACTAGTTCAAAAAAATTAACATATTTTCCATCAGTTTATTCTACCCTAGAGAAATTTCTGTATAAAGTAGCCATAATTTTACATAATGAATAGGAAACAAATCCAGCAACTTGTAACAATGATCAAAATACCTCTACTAATGCTATCCTGAATCTTTGGCTGCTAGATAACTAATAATACTCATGTGTTACCACGCAGACATAGTTCATACTTGTACATCTCTCATAGCTGTTGTGCTGGTTTAGGCTGGGATAGAGTCAATTTTCTGCATAGTAGCTAGTATGAGGCTGTATTTTGGATTTGTGCTGAAAACAATCTTGATAGCACAGGGACGTTTTTGTTACTGCTGAGCAGTGCTCACACCGAGTCAAGGCCTTTTCTGCTCCTCACCCCACCCCACCAGCGAGGAGGCTGGGGGGGCACAAGGAGTTGGAGGGGACACAGCCGGGACAGCTGACCCCGACTGACCCAAGGGATATTCCAGACCATAGGACGTCATGCTCAGCATAGAAAGCTGGAGGAAGAAGGAGGACGGAGGGGAGCCATTAGGATTGATGGTGTTTGTCTCCCCAAGTCACCGTTACAGGTGCCGGAGCCCTGCTGTCCTGGAGATGGCTGAACTCCTGCCTGCCCATGGGAAGTGGGAAATGAATTCCTTGGTTTGCTTTGCTTGCATGCACAGCTTTTGCTTTACCTATTAAATTGTCTTTATGTCAGCCCATGAGCTCTTCCTCACTTTTATCCTTCTGATTCTCTCCCGCATCCCACTGTGAGGGAGGTGAGCAAGTGGTGCTTAGTTGCTGGCTGGGGTTAAACAACAACAACCGTGTATAAATATGGCAATGCTAACCAACCCATGAACATTCAAGGTTTTTTTGACATTGAGCAAATTTTTGGAGCTTTTAGCAAGGCAACATGGTACAACAGTTTTGAAAAGAAAAGAAAATAAAAGAGGAAAGTACAAACAATTTGAGAGAGTCAGTCTTGCATCTGAGCTAGTCTAAATGGGAGGAAGATGACAAGTACACAGCATATACTTACAGCATTCATTTTTCAGTTTCCTGGCAGCAGCATCTACTGCAGAGCAATGCTAGGTTTCCTTTCTAAAACGCTGTTTATCACGATGTTGCCTAACTAAGCTGTGCTTAACTGCATGGATCAGACTAGCCATCATGTTATAGCTAC
Organism: Buteo buteo; assembly: GCF_964188355.1. Classification (NCBI taxonomy): domain Eukaryota; kingdom Metazoa; phylum Chordata; class Aves; order Accipitriformes; family Accipitridae; genus Buteo; species Buteo buteo. The sequence continues at coordinate 16,246,076 of NC_134189.1, read as the reverse complement.
TGGCACCTCAGCATCTGAGATTATGGGCCGATGGACTGTAGTTCTTCTGATGCACTCATTGATTTACATTGTGTTTGGTTTTCAAGCTATGAAAATCAGTGTGTGAAGTGATGCAGGGGCTGCCAGATTTATTTGTTCACATTTGTCTGTGAGAGCAAATCTGATTATTACAGAGGTAAGGTTCCAGTTCATTCTTTTTAATTCATCTCAAGAACTTCAAACAGTTCTTTTTTCTTCTCCACTGGATCTAAGCAGACCGAGCATCTCAATCAATATGTTCTCTAAAACACAAATGTTTGTGTGCTACAATCAGAAATGTAACTACAGTACATGCAGACAACCCTAAGCATTATTTTATTTAGCTAACCTAAGTACTCACAGCTGTGAAGACAAAGCAATATAGGAAAGTAATCTGCTGGCCTTCCTAGGTGCCAGGCAGATTTGCACAGATTGTGTTGAGCCCATTCTACTGCATCCATCTACTCCATCTCTATTACAGCCCTAGCTAGATATAGAATTGAGGAATTATCACGGGTTGCAAAAATACATTCCAGTGCAGAATAAGTACAAAGATGTTGCATGTGCTGGTAGAAACGGCTGTTATGACTAGGTATGATATTATTGACTGGCCTACTCACAAAAAAATACTAGGGTGGCACCGCTTACTAGAAAAAGTGCTTTTCTTCACTGTATGGCTTATCTTATAATTTTGGTGGTGCTTCAAATCTAAGTACCTTCTCAACATAATTGTGCTAGTGCTTTCAGCTCAAATAGTTGCATCTAATGGGGAAAAAGAATATGTGAACACTGCTAAAGTTTGCTCCAGGGAGTGATTTTTTGATCCCTAAGTTAAGGAGTGCGTGAAGGCTTGTGTTTACAATACTTGGAGAAGCCACAGTTAGATAGAACCAGCTGTGCATCCTGTGTAGCACCAACTCTACAGTGCTACTAAGACATGTAGGGGTTTTATTCATTAAAAAGGGGTGTTTCCAGTTCAAAATACCCAACATAACATGAGGCAGGCTGTCATGGCGGTATTTCCATACCATAAAGTGGAAGGTATGTAATGCATATCCTAGAGCAAGCCTTAAGCACAACACTGGAAGACTGCATATGTGCAAGGAATCTAGAGCGGTGCTGTCTCATGTACATGGCCTCCAGGAAGCAGTCCCTGGAAAGAACTAGGAAGTAGATGAGAATCAGGTTAGAGAATACTTAAACTGGACATACGTATGTCCATGGGCCCTGATCGGATGCTGAGGGGAATGGCTGATGTCATTGTGAGGCCACTCTTGATAATCTTTGAACAAACAGGGTGACTGGAAGAGGTGTCTGAAGATTGGAGGAAAGCAAATGTCACTCCCATCTTCAAGAAGGGCAAGAAGGAAGGTGCAGAGAACTACAGGCTGATCAACCTCAACTTGAACCCTAGGAGGGTGATGGGGCAACTAAACCTGAGAAGCATTTCCACGCATATAAACTACAAGAAGATGATAGAGAGTAGTCAGAATGGATTCACCAAGGGAAGGTTGTGCTTGACCAACCTGATAACATTCCATGATGAAATCATAGGTTTTTGACACGACACTGTCATCCATAATAACCTCATAGAGAAGCTAATGAATTATGGGCTGAACGAGCAGACAGTGAGGTGGATTGAAAACTGGCCCAATAGCTAGGCCCAGAGGGTGGTGATCAGTGGCACAAAGTCTAGCTGGAGGCTGGTAACTAGCAATGTACCCTAGGGGTCAGTCCTGGGTCCAGTACTGTTTAACATCAGTGGCTGATACACCAAAAGGTTGTACTGCCATCCAGAGAGACCTCAACAGGCTGGAGAAATGGGCTGACAGGAACCTCATGAAGTTCAGCAAAAGGAAGCACAAAGTCCTGTGCCTGGGGAGGAATAACCCCATGCACCAGTACATGCTGCTGGCTGACTGTCCGTAGAGTAGCTTTGCAGAAAAGGACCTGGCAGTCCTCGTGGATAGGAAGCTGAACATGAAACAGCAATGTGCCCTTGCAGCAAAAAAGGCTAAAGGTGGCTAAAGGTATACTGGGCTGCATTAGGAGGAGTATTACCAGCAGGTTGAGGGAGGAGATCCTTCCCCTCTTACTCAGCACTGGTGAGGCCACACCTGGAATTTTGTGTCCAGTTCGGGGCTCCTCAGTACGAGAGACATATATGTACTGGAAAGTGTCAAACAAAGGGCCACTAAGATGATGGAAGGACTGGAGCCTCTCTCCTACAGGGAAAGATTGAGAGCTGGGACTGTTGAGCCTAGAGAAGAGAAAGCTCAGGTGGGATCTTCTTGATGTATATAAACAACTGAAGGGAGGGTGCAAAGATGAGGGAGCCAGGCTCTCTTCAGTGGTGACAGGACAAGAGGCAACGAACACAAACTAAAACACAGGAGGTATCAAGGGTGACCGAGTACTGGCATAAATTGCGCAGAGAGGTTGTAGCGTGTCCCTCCTTGGAGATATTCAAAAACCATCTGGACACAGTTCTGGATAAGTCGGGCTGTGTGCAAACATTACTTAATTAGGTCTTATACAAAGAAATACCTCCTCTTGTCTGTTTTGAATCTGCTACTTTCACTTCATACTCCCTTTATCCTGCATTGGAAGATACAGTAAATGATCCTTTTCTGCAGACATTCTCTGTGCTTCCTAGTTTCATATACTTGTCATCTATAAAATATCCATCTTCTATTATCTCTTCATCAGGATGAAGAATATTGTTACTTATTTGTTTCTCATATGGAAGGCATTTCATTCCTATGAGCATCCTTACTGCCCTTCTCTTCACTTTTTCAAGTTCTATTACATCATATTTGAAATGGGAGAAGCAGAACTGTCAGCCATATTCAAGATAAATGAACACCCTACACTGATACTGTGGGATAATATTGTTTTTTTGGTTTTTTTTTCATTTCTTTCATAATAATTCCCAACATTTGTTTAATCTTTTTTGCAGCTGCTGGGCACCAAGCTGACATTCAGAACTATTGATTATAACCCCAAGAACTCATTCCTGGTGGTAAAAGTCAACTCAGAGCCTATGATTTCATATGTGAATTTAAGACCGTTTCCTCCCATCTACATTTATCTTCTCAAAATTTCATCTGCCACTTTATCACACACTCAACTCGGCATTGTAAAATCCTTCTGCAAATCATCACAGGCAGCTCCTGTGCACACTATGGGCAGCAAACTTTTGTCACTTAGCTATTACCCCTTTTTTTCTCAGATAAGTTAGAAATACAATTGAGAGCACAAGGCCTGACCACAGATCTTTCTGGGTCATCACTGCTGGAAAATGTTTTCTTCTACCTGTCAACACAGTTCAAGCTTTTACTTTTTCAATATTTACTGAGCTTGTGGTTGAAGAAAGTATTTATTGCCCTACAGTATCAGAGGAAATTTTGCAGACCATAGTTGATTTCCAGCTCAACATCTTTTATCACCTATCCCCTCTGAAGATTCTCCTTGCCATAGAAAAGGCCACATACTTTACATCACAAGAAATAAAACAGCCAATAAGTAGTGTGTGTATAAACTGTATGATTGGTTTGATCTCTATAGCAAGGACCAGAATGGAGATTTGGGCCATGCTCTTAGGAAACCAGATGGGTCCTCAGTAAGCATCAGATATTCACCTTGAACAAGTCACTACCTCTCTGTTTTCCTCCATCTGCTAAATGACAGGTGTGGCATTTACTGTTCTTGGCAAAGTACTTTGTAACACATTGATGAAAAACATTACAAAAAGTGTTAACAGCTTCTTTATCTAAGTGCATGAAATGGAACATAATGAAAGTTGAATGAGGAATCTATCTCATTTAGTGCTTGTCCATGGTAGGTTAGCTTTAGAGTCAGATGCGTTTTGAGTGCCAAGTTAAAAACTTGTCATAGATAGCCTCCATTACAAAAATAAAATAAAATAAAACAAAACATCACTCAGCTGTGAAAACACAGGCATAATAAAGAGCAAATCTATTATTTTTACAGTATTTATTCTTAAAATTCTCTAAGAGCAATGCACACGTGAGAATTATGACTCCTTCAATCCTGGGAATCTTTAGGAAACATGCAAGTTCTAATGAAACCTTCAATGACATGAAAGGGAGAGAATGGGAAAAATTACACATATCTATAAATGATTATTGCTAAGTAATCAATAAGGTCTGAAAATAAGAGTCTAAAACATTGAGCCAATTTTCTCTTTGGTATCATTCCTGTCCCCAGTAGGTCTCAGAATTGTCCTTTGGCACCAAGATGCTCACTACAAATACGAACAAACAGAAATATTGTTAAATACCAGTGTTCTTACCGAGTCAGCCTCCAGGCACAACTGTCTTCTAACAGCTGATTCACACTGAACTGTCTTTGGTCATCTTCATGCTGTGGAAGAGAAGCATATAGTGAGATATAGTATTCTGATTGGAAGAATGCATGTTGGAGAGATTTGCTTGGTATTTTCCAAAGTCAGCATGTTCTTTTAGGAACAGTCCTATCAGAGTGTTCAGGATGTTTCAATCTGAAATTTTATTTGGCGAGTCTCTCTCATGTTACACTGGGTTGTACTAGGTAGGAGGCCAAACCAGATTGTCACAGCAGTTCCTTCTAGCTCCATATAGGTGAAGACTATAGCCCAGCCTCAGTAAACCCTGCCTCTGCTTTCTTGTTACAGACAGCAGAAGCCACCCTTTTGCAATGGCAATATCCACCAGCCACAAAGCCGAAATCAGTTTTCATCCAAAACCCCCCTGCTGCTTCCTTTTCTAAGAAAACAGAACAGAGAACACCTGTACCATCCTTTGCAACCCTTCTGAAGGGACTTCTCTCAGTGAAGTCACAGAGAGGATCAAGGCACCAAAGCATTTTTAGTATGAGGAGAGGCTGAGCTAGGACTGTTCAGTCTGGAGAAGGGAAAGCTCAGGGGGAATCTTATCAATGTGTACAAGTATCTGATGGGAAATAATGAAGACAAGGGAGTCAGACTCTTTTCAGTACTGCTTACTGACAGGACAAGAGGTAAAGGGCACAAATTAAAACACATGAAATTCCATGTTAACACACACACACACAAAATATTGTGAAGGTAGTCAAACACAGGAAGATGTTGCCCTGAAAGACTGTGGAGTAGGTTGAATATCTGCTGAGATATTCAAAACATGACCAGACATGGTCCTGGGAAACCTACTCTAGCTGACCCTCCTTGAGCAGAGGGGTTGGACTAAATGATCCCATGAGATCCCTTCCAGCCTAAACAATTCTGTGATTTTGTCTTATTTCATATATTCTGCTGATCAAACCTGTTTCAATTCAGATAGAGTTCTTTCTCCAGCCCCATGGATTTGTTGCCTTTGATGGCTTAACCCTTCCCACCCCATGGAGGTAGCTCAGCCCATGCTAGGCGTGTACTGCCAGCTTGTAAGCACCACCATGTCCTGAAAATTCTGCCCTTTTTCTGACCCATATCCCTATAACTCATAGGGAAAAGTTACTGAGGGGCTTGTGACAAGCATGACCCCAAATTCACTGGTCAAGGATTACAAAGGGAATGACACTTATAAACAGGTATAACCCTGGGAGGAGTAGGGGGATGAGAGAGAAAAGAATTAACTAAGAAAACAGAAGCAGGAAAGCAGCACAGCACATAGGCATCTAGTGGTGATGAGTTTCTGTCTCCATAACGGCTAGGACAGCTGCCAGACATTATTTTCCTTAGTATCTCTAGAACTGTAAATGATGGCTGGAATGGGCACAGCTTAGGCAATCAGGTCACAGCTTATTTATTTACATGTATACTGATCTAAAATATTTGTTCGCTTAAAGGTGAAGCAGAGTACAGAAATTGTATCTGACCAAGGATACAGAAGAATCTGAAAAGTGACTCCATTTTAGGTTGAACTAAACTAATGAAACTTTCAAGTTCTTTGTGAAGGGTAGAAAAAATGGTTTAACCTTAAGCAAAACATTTCAATAAGGGAAAAAAAAATTCTGTTAATATTTTCCTGTTATCACTTTCATACAATAAACAAAATTAAAAAAAAAGAGAACAACACAATCCAACAGTGATGAAATATGATTGATGATTCCCCCCCCCCCCCAAACTGAATTTGAAAGCAAATTTGTATTTTCTAAAGAAAAAAAAAACAACAATCTTTCACTTGGCTAAAACAGCCTTCTCCTAATATTTTGAATGTTAGTGAATTCAAATATTGAAAGCTTGTTCAGAAGAAGGTGACCACACCAGCAATTTTTTCTAGTTAATTGAAGTGTAGTAGTGGTCTAAAGCTAGCATTCCTAAGTAACTTGTGTCTCTTCTATGGTTGGATTCAATTTAAATATGTTAATTAACATGTGAATTAATTCACACTAATTCTGCTTTAGATCACTATATAAAGAATTGGCAATAGCACTGTTTAAGGAGCGGGATCTTGCTGAGCTAGATACATTACAGATGTTCTGTAAAGAATTCCCATCTGGAGCGCTACTATCTCTTTTATCACATAGTGGCAACAAGTGAAAGATGAATTAGATGAATGAAATGCAAGGGGGCGAAGGTAAGAAAAACATTCTCATGCATTAAGCCTTGAAAGTATGTCTCAGATATAAGCACTAAACTCCACTTTGTCTGGGCATTTGATCTTATACAAACACCTGTGTTTCTTATCTCAGTGTATTGACATGAGAGTGTTACGTGTTATTACAGAGGAGAAGACAGAGTAAGTACTTGGGGGCTAGGGGATGCATTTGAGAGTAGATGGTCTTTTCTCAGCTGATTTCAGAATCTGTCTCTGAACCCCACTAAGTTGCTTCTACAAAAATGATTATGAGACACAAAAAAAATAGCTCACGGATGCCCATTTCCTGAGCACAGCACTAAGTGTGCTACATATGGCTCTGACCTAATAACTGCTGGTTTTGCTCACAACTCATGTCTTCTGCCCATGCCATACTCTGAGGCTTGGAGCATCTGACCTCTGACAGCTATCATGCTGCTTCAGTGCATGCTAGAGGACTGGTATAACATCTCAAGCCTTGAGAATATTTTGTGGTGCTACCATAATCAGCAGCATGCATTCAAGGAAGAAGATAGCACCCAGCACTCCATAGTTCCTTGCTATAATACCATGATTTGAATTTGCTGCTTCTAGACAGAGCAACAATCACATCCATCTTGACTCTCAGCAGGTCATATGCTTTTTTTTTTCTTTTTTTAAAGTCACGTTACCCTACAGATGAGTAGTGTGTGTGTTCTGCAAAATCCACCCTGCATTTTTATAATGTCGCTGCATACTTAGCTGTCACACTGCCACCTCTGGAGACCTTACAAATATCAGAGCACATCTGAACTGAGCAATCACAGGGACAAGGCTTAAGCTACAGAACAAGATTGATAAATGACAAACTTCCTCCTTGATCTCATACACTGATAGGGCTAGGAGACAGGAAGGGATGAACTCGGAAACAATGTGACACAGATGGAAGGAGGGAACCCTGAAGCTTAGAGATATGTGTGATTGATAGGAACCCAGAAACTTAAGGGGATCTGATGGACTAGGGCAAAAGGTGGATGTATGTGAATTATTTAGCACCTGAATACATATGGGCGATTATTACATAGAATGGCTGTCAAGATATTCATGTGTTTCTTTGACACTAGTTAAACTACAATCTTAGTGGAGTTTTCTATAAAATAACATGTTCCAAAGTTCAAAATTTGGAAGGATTCTATAGATCACAGGTCAAATTCTCCCCAAGAGTAAGCGCAGATTAACTCACAAAAATAAACATTAGCTGCATATGTGCATAACTGAGCTAGCTGAAGAATCTTAAAAGTCTCAAAGTTTGTGCCTTAAAAAAACCAAAATAACACACAACAAAAAAACTCCCAACACACTATTTTCACATCTTTTCATATGAATTCTGAGGGAGGGCAATTTTTTTTTCCATAAACTGCGTCTAATTTCATTTTATGTTCAAAGACACAAGTTTCAGAGAACAGCAACAACAAAATTGACCGTGAGCTCACTATTGACTACCTCAGATCCTTGAATTCAGTGTGGCTGGAGCAGGTTTCAGCAGACCCAAAGAGATCTACAGAACTGAGTCCAGAGCAAAAGGAAACACTGCAGCTTTCAATGCAACACAGTCTGCATCTCCTCCATTAGGTTTTGTGTTGTCCTGACAGACTTGCTGGTGCTCCAGCCTGCGAGCAGGACCTCTCCTTTCCGATATGAGTGCTCTGTCACAAGCATGCCCTGGAGCTGGAATAAAACTCTGGGTCTATGACTTATGCCAGCTCAAGAGCTGCTCATGTTCTTTGCTATTATTAGTAACCTAAAGTAACTTCATGGCCTGAAGCTTTCAGAGCCGTGTCAGTTACAATAAAGGGGTGATCAATAATTCTGTCCTGGTTTCAGCTGGGATAGAGTTAAGATATCTTAAAATGCCACCCTTCCTGGTTAAACCCTATCATAGGTTATTAAACAGTAGCACAATTTCAAGGGATATTTTAACACAAGAAAAGGCTCCCTTCTATTTTTAGAGGGATTGTGTAGTGCCTCAAAGTCACAAACTTTTAAATAATGGAAAAAAAATCACCCCCTTCTTATCATGATGGGCCACTGACTTTTCTCATCTGTGATTATGCCCAGAAAGTTAACACTTAACTCATTATGTCTGGTAAAACGTTAACACCATTAACACTGGTATATATGAAAATAAAAATGTTTTTGAACTTTCAGGAAATACTGCTTGCTGGCTGCTTTAGTCCAAAAATTCCTTTCTGGAAGCAAGTGAGGCTCTTGTTAGAAACCCATAAGTATTCTTTGCTGCTTCTCCACTGCAAAGATTCATGCTTCCCCCAGATAATCAGTATGTGGGGACAACTCTGAAAAAATGAGTGACTTGAATATACAGAGCACTCCCTAGAAATGGTTTCTGGATAAAGGTTTCTGCTTCTACGCTGTTCAACTGCACATTTTTTCCTAAACACCACCTAGCCACTAGGAATTTAACACTTCTGACCCACTACGACTTGTGGAGTTTGTGCTTAAGAGTTGCCTTTTAGAGACCATCTAGGTTAAAACACAGAGCAGGACAGGTGTGCAGCAGTCATTATTCAGTATTATTGTAACCTGTGTACACTGGGCCACCATCTGACAAGAGACTATTGGGTTTTCTCCACATTCATTGTCATTCTGAAGGTTTCAATGTGTGGACAAAAATCTGCAAGGTGCAGAATTCTCAATCCCAATTCAACAGAAGCTCATTGTCTGGCTAGAGATGGTATAAAACTGAGCTTCAATATTTTTCTATATATTAAAAAGATAAACTAACGTTCCCTGTATAAGCCTTATTTGGAAATTTAGTAGGAATCTAGCATCTTGAAAACTGGGGTCTTAGACGATTTTCTTCAAGCATGTTAACACCAATAAATCTCACGTCTCAAAAAACCAAAATCAAATTAAAGGTCATCCACTGGCTGAAAGACCTGTGTTTCCATGTAAAGCCCCAGGCCAAATTTCTTGTAACTGCTCAGTTCAAGACAATTTCCTCTTTCTGAATACTTCATAACAGAATACCAGCTTCCCACAAAAGGAAAGGAAGCAAGCATTTACCTTAAAAAAATATGTTTTTCAGCTGAATTCACAAAAGAACATGTAGTTATTGGCCAAAGTTCGTACACTGTCTGGTTAAAAAAAAAAATAATAGTTTTATATTGCTTATAAGTATCCACTTATATTGGTTATTAAGCATAATAATAGTAATTTGCATGTACAGACAGATATTTTTAACCACGCATCCCAATTTCATGAAGGCAGTCTCCGGATGGCATTGGTCTAGAGTTTTGCTTCCTTAGCACACAAACAAGCTTTAAAGTTTCAGAAGAGACTCCTGAACATATCATTAGGTTCCAAAGCAGATAGTTTTGGAGATCTATAGTAATAGCAGATCTATATAGACCAAATAGGTCATTTGCCCTATATTTTAGTTTTTCTGTTTGAAGACAGAGTAACTTGTAGAAAACCAGTCATTGGCTTAGAATTTTGAAGAGTAGATTGTCAGGAAGTTGTTTGAGTCTCCCTCTTTTCAGTATATGCGTGTAAAAAACACCTTCACCACATGCTATATGCATGTAAGTAGCAAAACGCATTCAAATCAAACTTCTAATTCGTGTCACTGATTTCTCAGGCCAGAAAATGTTGGAAACCTGCAACTGCCCAGCAGAAGAGTCAATAATATATTATTCTATTTCAAAGATAGAGATGCTGACTTAAAAAAGGTAAATAATTTTTCCACCATTACATATATTTATGTGCATCCATAATTATATCTAATCACCAACACTCCTCTCTTTTCAAGCCCTTTTTTGGCAGCACTATATGAAAAATGAAGTTTTCCACGTTCTAACACAGGATGTCTTGTCACAGATCTAACACCAGAAAGGACTATGATGACCACCTAATCTCTGTTTAATGCAGACAATGGAAATCACATGGTGATGCCTGCCTTGATCTCAACAACTTGCAGTTAAATGACAACAAGTTACCACAGATAGTTTCCCAAGACAAAACTCATTCCAATGGTCACTGGACGTGTGCTTTTTGCTGGTGTGATGCAGGGATGGGGTGAGAAAGGACTTATGAGATGGACACTTGCTTACCCCCTTCTGAAGGTATATTCAAACATCAACTTATTTTCCCTAGACTGAGAGCAAGCATTTGGCAATTCATTGATCTGAATAATTTTTGAAGAAGTGACCTAGCAATGAAAGCTTACATGTTTCCTAATTTACTTTCTTTTGGACAATGTTATACCAAGAAGAACCAATGGTTTTTAAAAAATAAATAGTTAAGTGAAAAATATTGGCAGTGAAGAATGCCAATAATTTAAGCCAGGATTGTACGTATCAGCACTAAATTATTCTGCTTTTATCTATAAACTCATTAAAATGTGAAATGTGTATATATATATATATATATATTTGGCCTCATTATAGCCCTTTTTTAATGCTCCAGGTAACATATTATATTGAACTTGATGTTCCACATGGTGACACATAACAGAAAGGAAAAGAAAGCCCCTACCCTTTTTTATTAGAAATCTGCCATCTGACCCATATACTGACAGACTCAGGCTGATAGCATACCAAGGCAAAGCAGGTAATTGGTACTATCTGTGAACAGAGTCAGCACACTGCCAGTGAACACTGCCCAGAACAAAGTTTCTGCTGTATTGCAAACTTTGGGTTGGAAGTAATTCTAGGTGGTCCACTGGGAATAAAGCTCACATTTAGTAGCATAGGTCAGTGCCATTAAAGCTCAGTAATCCACTGCAAGGTTGCTTAAATTCAAATAATCTGAATAGGAATGTCCCTGGATTTAAGATGGTGATAAAATTATGTTTTCTGTAAGGACTACATGTCCTTACAAACAATATTTCTGCATGTCTGCAAGCAAGAACATACACACATACAAGTATGCATCACACGTGCATAAACACACCAACTGTGATTCTGGCTTTTATCAGCCTACTCTGGTTTTCAGTGATAATGACAAGAATCCAGATCTAATTCATTTTACGCAGTACTTTGCGTGGTTTTGCTCTTGTTATATTTCAAAACATAGAAAGGCTAATAAAAAATAAGAATTCTCTACCTACCTGAAATAAATAGCATTAAATTCTAACAAAACTGATTTTTTTTCTAAAAAGGTAACCCTTGGTCTTTTTCAGTTGTGTGTTCTCTACAGTAACTCACTAGATATAAGTACAGGAGGCAAAGCAGAAATGTTCCCCAGTACATTTCAACTGCAGTTCAGCAATAATATATGCATTCTCAGGAAAGCAAATAATCTCTCTTTGATTATTACTGCAGGTTGCTACATAAAAGGATTGGTGGAATTTTATTCCTTCAGGGATGCTGAAAGAAAGAGGAGGAAAAAAAGACGACATACCGTTCGAGCCAAACTTTGCTTCAAATTATTAGTGTTGTGTAGTCGAAGCTGAATGCAGGTGGTTGCCTTGCGGAGACTTTCATGGCTGCCCAAAGTATGATTACTGTAGTTTAGGGGAAAAAAAAAAAAGACAAATAACAAATATTTATCTCTTCTTGCCACTTCCTTCTTTTCTTCCCTTCTCTCTTCTCCTAAAAGCACCGGTGGACTAAATTTTAAGTGCAAAGCAGATTGTATAATATAAAACATGTACTTGGCACCCACTTCCATGAAAACTGATGGTGTTTGGTTCTGGCATATTTTCTGGTGAAACAGTTTAAGAATAATTGCTTAGATGTATCTTTGATCATTAAGTTCTGTAACAGAACAATGACAAAGAGAAAGAATATCCTAAACAAACTGCATGTGCTCCCAAACCTTGAGATTATTCATGCATATTCTTAAAATGAAATTAGTGCAATTTATACAAAGTATCTTGGTTATGAATGCACCACTACAGAATGACTTGTAGTGTTTGATACCCAACTTGAAAAATCAAATATTAACTGTGAGTTTGAAAATCACATACATTAAGACAGGTGGCCCTTGATTCTCAAAGAAATCAAAGTTCTCACCCTGTACAGGACACCTAGAGATGGTAAAACAAGCTGCGAGTCAGTCTTCCTCCTTCTCAATCATATGAGAGCTAAGGTCAGACATAGAGCTCTACTCACTCAGCTGGAGTGGCTTCTACAAACTACTCTGCTGGTCAAGGATGCTTTAGTACCCCATGACAGGGGAATTCCTTTTTCTTATTTGCCTCTTCAGAGTAGCTTCTAGTCCACTTATCACTCTTGGCAACTTCTTCTATACTTATAATACAGCCTTAGTATATCACTCTTAAAATTACTTGGAACAAAAATAATTTCACTGTTTCCCTTCCCCTTTTTGTTTTAATCAGGTGAAATAATGCAAAAACTATTTCAGAGTTAAGGCAAACATCTTTTTACATTTTAAAAAAAATCCTTTGGGATATAACAGGTAGGAAAAATGACACTGATTTTTGCAAAGGCAAATTCATCACCAAAGCAAGTTAATATGCATACGTATCATTAGTTACAACTCTAGTGCATGTTCAATTAGATTCATGTTGCTTTTTTCAAGCCTGCAACCACAAGCGCCAAAAGGGATATCCCATATTTATACAGATTTACAGCATGGTAAGTTATTTCAGAACTCCTTGGGCCATGAAGGAAAGATGATTCTTTTCTGGTTTGTCAAGTGCCATGGAAAACCCAGAATTCAGATGTAAACTGTGTTTCTTTCTACCTAAAAGGGCTTTTGATGGAATGTCTGCATAAAACTGGCTGGATTTATTTCCAAAAAAACACTTACCCGATGAATAAAACATGGAAAGTGTGACTTAGGGGAGAGATCCATATCTCACATGACAGCAGAGGTCCCCAGCAAAAATGAATGGTTAAACTTAAATAAATGTGCTGTAGATATTGCCATTCAGAACAATTACAGGGAATTCATATATCTTGTATATGTTCTGCACCTACACTACACCAGAGTAAAGTAACATACATACTGTCCATTAGAGGTCACAAAAGGTATAAAGTGTAGATATAAGAGCAGATATAAGAATTTATTTTTTTTTTTAAACAAATATATTAAAGGTCACAGAGGACAAACCTATTTCCATCTGACGTAACAAATACCTAAAGCAAGGTCCTCTGATAGTGCTTCCATATATTTGCAAAATTCCTTGATTTTAAGAGTATGAAGTACAGATGTAAGACAGAGAAGTTAACACCAACGCAGTGAAATACCTGTACTGGTGGAAAGCGTATCACTGTTTTGCCTCAACCCTTCTCAAATCCCTTTACAAGCAAAAGTCCAAGAGATCAATTCCTAGTTCCTGAGACTGTACCAATTCATAGATTCTCTTCTGTTGCTCCTCAGCTCATATCTGTGTTGTGCTTACTCATGGCTTTCTTGAAGCTTCTTCCTCTCCTCATTTTACCCAATCACGTCAGCCTCATGACTCTAATGATGAACTCTCCCATGATCCTTGCATTCTTTAGAACTGCGTCACACTTGGTTTTTACCTTTTACTCTACCATTATCCCTGCTCTTTCCATTCTGCCTTACCTTCAAACTTAGGACAGGTGTAGTGACAAGAAAATTACAAAGAAACACATCTGTGAGTCTTGAGTTGATACCTCCAGCACACAGATTCCTAGTGCAATGCCAACATTACACCAAGCCAGTGACAGAAATTGGTATCGCTATACCTATATAGAAGAGCGTTCTGCTAGTGTAAATTGGTATAAGTATACCCTCCTCTGTAGTTACAATTTTGTACCACAGATGTATAAAAACTACCTTTTGCAAGTATAATTATTTCATGTCATCATGCTTCCAGGCAAAACAAGCTACACCAACAGAAGTTGAATTTTGTGGTTATAACTACATTTACACTAGTTGTTTGTGTTAGCTCTGCTGTGTCAGGCAAATACAATACATCATCAAATCCTTTATTGACATAGCAATGCTGCCTGAAACATTGCAGTCAGAAGTATGGTCCATACAGTTGACTTCATACAGTTGACTTCATGAGTGGATTTAATTTGCACAAATACAAAGAAAAAAGTTTTGACAGGTATTGTGACACAAGAGACTAGACAAAATGGATTAATGCCTCAATAAAATAATGTAGAAACCTGGTCTAGATAAGAAGTGAACTACAAGAAACAGAGATGTAGCTTTGCCATAGATTGACAGACTACCTTTTAGCTATACCTCAGGCTGCAACACACTATGCAGATCTGCTACTATACCTGTACTACTAAGATAAAAGTACTATAGCCCCCTTTGGAGGATAGCATGATTAATAGTAACTGGTTTACAGTGCTCTGAGCTCTGCAAAGGAAACACAAATAAAAACGCTACAACATTATTAACTCAAGAGTTTTCCCCCTGTTTTTAGCTGGAATTACTAAGTGCAGAATACAGGTCTGATGAGAATGCCATGACAAAAGACATAAAGCAAAAGGCAATCTTTGTCTTTAAGAGACATGGTAATGAACTGGTCAAAGCAACGTGACTTGCCTGTGGTCCCACAATATATCAGAAGCAGAAAAAGGGAAAATTCCTCAGTCACTTGAGACTCCCTCACCACTAGATGATTTTGCTTCCCCACAGCAAGGTTCTCTGATGTGATATAAGCTCCAAATCCTAATACAGTTCAATCAGACTTTTTTTTTTTTGAGAAAGAACTCAGCTGAGCAGCATCTCTGAATGAAAAACTTAATCTGCAGTGACAAGAGAAAATGAAGTTTATTTTTTACACAGAACATATTCATCCAAAAGGTGCTTGCTTCTTATGATCCCAATCTGCATGAATATAACTCTGCCCAGTGTATAATTAATAGCTTAAACTTCAATTTGAGTGAAAACCAATTCTTATTTAGCTCTCAATTCTCAGAGAATAGAATTAGTAAGGCAAAAAATGTCATCAATAAGGTCACAGGCAAGCATGTGAGCAGAAATGATAAGCATTTAGACTTTTCTATTCCATAACCCTGCTCACTATGTTAGCTAAACTGCAAAGCAGTAAGATAACTGTGCAAAAAGGCATGTTTAGAAATAAAGCTTATAAATATCCTTAGCCTACATTCCTTTGCTGGGTCTGCATTAATGCAACCTCTTGCTAGCAGACAGATCAATTAAAAAAAAAAGTGCCCCATATTCTTATGCACACTCATGTGCTTTGTTTTATTAGGCATTTCAGGCTGTCCGGAGTTTGTAGCCTGTAGTTATAAAGGAAAAGGAGTCTAAAAGGAGGATTGATTCATTGCTGTCACATGAGAAGGGTTGGGTTTGGCTTGCTGCTGGCATTGAGAGCTAGGAGTTATTTGACACAAGCTGCTTAACCCCATTTTAATTTATTTTTATGTAACATCTTTCATGAAGGGCACCATAAAATCATTTTTCGGGGCATCCATTTGAAATTTAAGGAAAGATAGGAAACTGTGAGAGCAAGATTTATAGGTAGATGTAGAAGGTTTGGATGATGGGATGATATAGCAAAGATTTTTTAGAAACAGCAGATGTTTCCCTCCAAAAAATAAAAGATGATCATGAACAGGACAAGTATAAGGGAGTGGAGAGCTCACCCACAGCTGGGAAACCCAAAGAAGGAGGGTGTACAGATACATATGAAAATCAGAAACTTCTGTGAACAGTGGTAAAAACTGATGAGACAAATATGGGGTTTACTCCTCCCTTCTTTCAAGGAGTGTCTGTCTTTCAGACAGGGTTCTGCCTCCAGATGCACTTACACTGAACATCTGAAAAAGAAACTGCAGCAAATCAACTGGAGAAGTAACTAACATACACCTTACAATGACAGAAGGGGCAGGGACAAGGTGGCAATGGATCCTGATAGCTTCTACAGGCACTGTAAGAAAAACTTGAGGGAAAAGGAAGCATAAGAAGAAAAAGAAAGCCTGCAGGTTGAGGCAATCCCAGGATTTCTGATCAGTTAACAAAATGAACTGAAAGACCACAAACAAAATGAGATTCCAAATCAGAACTTCACAGATGGCCCTATTAGTTATGGACTGACCTGCAGCCTATACGCAGCCTTCTGATTTGTTTTTAAATTTGGATATTTGAAATCTGATATTCTACTTGTGAGTCAGATAGGATGTGAGCTCAAGGATATCTCCATAGGAAGGAAATAATGGATGATGAAATCTTGTGGTGCTGAGTGTAATGGTCATTAGCGCACAAGTATTTTTTCTCCATCTCATTCAAAGCTAAATAGATTCTAGAAATTAAGTCTTTCAGGTGCTTCTGCAGGAGGCAGGGTGAAGTGCTCGTTAATACAGTCCAATATAACAGTAAATGAAAGCTTCTGACAGAACTTCACAAAGTTGTCTGTTTCACTAAACCACCCTGGTCTGAGAACAATTCATCATGTCACTGTTTTGGCTTCACTTTAGTTTTTTTTTCTGGATAACAATAAGGCAGGAGCAGCAGAGTATTTATTCCTTTGCTGTCTTATAACTTGGGGAACTTCTACTGGAATTCATCCCTGAACAATTTCCAAATACTTTTCTGAGGAAGAGCTCTGCACAAGTACATCAAATCACTCTGTTAGCAACTTTGCAAGGAAAGCAATTTGCACTAAAAGATAACCCAAACATAGGAAAAATTTCACCCTGAGGCAACTCCTCAGGCCGTGTTAAGCTACCCAAGGGATCATTATGGTCTGAGGATTCAAATTTCAGATACAGCGCTCTGATGAGGAGGCAGAAGAAAGGGAGCCGAAACTATGGCATGGTATAGAATTACAAGCTTCTGAGGCCAGAAGTGCAGCTCAGTGCTTTCTGCATGACAGTGAAGAAGCAAAGGCAAAAAAGCTAAGAACATTATTGACCTTGTTTCACTGCTAATGAGACATGCAGAGATTCTGCAAGTACAGGAATTTAAACAGTCCACTATTGAGGCATTCTTCCCAACAGTTAAACTAAAACTGTTTAGAACGTGTTGTACACTGTACGGAAATGCACTGAACTCAGCCTCAATACAATGACTCATTATTTCCATTTTCTTTAGCAATTAGTTTGAAATGAGAAGAGAGTCTTGAAAATAAAAAAATGCCCTGGTCTTGTTGCGTAATTAACAGATCTGTGTACAACCTGATTCTCTGCTCAGCAGTTCTAGCATTGTAATGCTTCACGCAACACTCTGCTGTACCAGCTCCTGCTTCACAGAGATTTAAACAAGTGAAGAGTGGGCCTAGAAATGTTGAAGTCTCCATCTTTAGTTGCAAAGCATAATTCATCATAAACATCTGAACATTTGACCTGTGTAAGTATACAAGTGTCCAAGCTGGATATAGAACAAAGTTAATTTACACAGTGTGACACTTGCTCTCACAACTACATTACTTCCATTAATCAAGCTGACTTGCTCTGGGCTAGTACAGGTAATCTTTACACTAAACTGCAAATATGACTGCTTCTAAAAATTTCCCTTTCAATTATAGATGTATACTATTTTATCTAACATTTTTTATGTCTCTAGCAGATGAGCTGTGATTCCTGCAGTGCTAGCTTAACATGTTACCACAGAGAACTGCCAATTTCTCCCCTTCTGCTGAAAGTCACCGTCCCTACAGCCTGCACTTTAGCTGCTTCAACACAAAATCTGCTCACTTTTGCTGACAGGTGAATTTAAGCTGCCGGGGGCAAGAAACAACTAGCTAAGTCCAGTAGTGCTTTCAACCATCACAAGAGTTTACCTAAATGAATGCAAATCAGAGCATTTACTTCCTTACTTGTAGACTATGTACATTCAGAAAGACCTGTTTGTATGAAAAATGTGTTTTTCTCCAACTTGTAGTCAGCACCAAAGCGCGGAGTTCATTTGCTTTTACTACTGTTGCAACTGGATATGAAGAAAAATCACCTGCTATATAACTGTATAATACTGTTTCTCCTCTCTTTGGTGACTTCCACCTTTGAGGATATGCATACCCCTTCATGCTTTTAACACTCCTATGAGATACTGGATGTAGCAGCATCCTTGTATTACAGATGAGAAAGACCAGAAGGGCAGTGAAGTAAAACAAATTATTCAAGGCTGCACAAAGCTTATATAAAGGAGCCAGGATTTTATTTGAATCCTTGTACTAGAGCACACTATCATCTCTGTAGAACATAAGTACTGTGTATTCTGGGAGTTTCAGAAACTATACATTAAGTGTTTGGAACATAATACTCTAACTCTCCCTATGGTTCTGTTTTTATGGCATGTAAGCAGAGCACATTAAATGCACAGCTTTTATTACATAACACATACTTAATACCGTCTCGTAATGAGATACTTACTTTTGTAAGAATTCATCAGACCCGCAAACACTTAGAAGGCATTCCTCCTGGACTGGGTATCGATTTGTGCAACGGAGGATCTCTACAATTAAGTCATGAGTGATACAGCCAGCTGTAAATAAAGATAGCAAGAAAAATTAATAGTAGCTTGCTAGAGAATTCCAGTCTAGATACTTGAGCAAAGAAAATAAGAATTTCTTTGAAATGCCTAACTACTGCTGCAGACTAGCTCCATCAAGAGGAATTAGATCAAGCCACACCTGATTTTTTTTTTTTTTAATTTTGCTTCAAATGCTTTACAAGTCACAGAATCTATGTCCATTTAGAGGAAATTAGCAATTTGTTAGGTAGCTAGGATGAAGGTTTGGTTTTCCTTGGGGGAGGTAGAAAAATGCAGCAAAGGATTCAGAAGGGCCTTCTGAAAATTTTGTTTTCTTTGCAAAGCCATTTTTCTTTTGCTTAGAAAGCCACTTCAATTGAACATTTTCTACCAGTTTTACTAGTTTTAAACATCTAGCCCTTCGACAACTCGCTGGTTTAAGCAACTCCTTATAGCTGGTTTGACACGTAAACTGCTGTGCCTGTTTGCTAAATTTATATACACCAGAAAAAAAAGAATGACACAGAATCTTGAATTAAAATTGTAACATGCACTTGTTTCAGGTCACTCATTGGAAAAACTCTGAAACTTGCTAGTATTATTCATTTGCACTTTGTAGACCCATTTTCCTTTCCTTACTCTGCCAAATGTTTTTGCATGACATAACAATTATTTATATTCGATGAGGCAAAAAAGTGTGCTCCCTCCCCCCACTTCAACTATATCTTGCTGTTTACTCAGACTGTAAGCAAGTTTAGGATAGGGACTGTTTCTTAGATCCCCTTCAGTTTTAGCTGTGCGTTCTAAAGCTTTTTTGTAAATGAAGTTAAGCAGACTGAAAATCGAACAATCCGTAGGGTGAATGATGCTATATGACAAAACATTTGCCAGTAGTTAAGACTTTTCCATTGCAGGGAACTTCAATGTAGATCCCTTGCCTAGCTGACAGAAGTGCTGGAAATACTACCATCTGGTCCAAGTGTCCCAGGACCTTTGGCCCTTTGCATCATGGCATCCACAAAGTATTGGTTAAAGATGGTACTACAACCTACTACTTCTCCAGGCTTTCCAATAACTATGCAGATGCTCCCAAATGAAGCAACCAAACTGGTATGAATAAATGTGTAAGCCTTGGCTACCTTATTTATGAAGATTTATATATATATATGTTAACTGATATTCTTAGAGCTTTGGATTTTCAGTTTTCAACCCATCAAACAAACTAATACTCAGCCTGTTACAGCTAAATAATTCCTTGACAACTGAAGAAATGATGCATTAAAAAAAAGAGTATCACTTAATGAAGCAGCACAGGAAGACAGGGAGAAGAAGATCTAATTTATTTCATTTTTGTATATGTGGCTTAAGAAGTAAAAATTACCAGAGCTGGAATCAAAGATTCTCCCATTCACCACAGATACAGGATGCACAGGAGCAGTGGCAGCTTCCCACAGTCACTAGTGGCAGAATAATTTAGGTTGGGAAGGACCTCAGCAGGTCCATCTACTCTGGCCTCCTCCCCAAAGGAGGATCAACATTGAATTTAAAACAGCTTGTTCAGGTTTTTGTCCTGTAAGACTTTAAAAACCTCCAAGGATGGAGACTCCACAACTTCCATGGGCAAACTGTTCCAATTCTTAATTACTGCCCTTTTGTAACCATGCAGTTGGAATTTCTCCTTTCATTTTATGACCGACATGTACTTTCCCCGACCTGTACATAACCTTGGGTGGAGAAGAGTCTTAGCAACTGCAGACTCTTAAGTCTTGGATTCAGTAACGGAGTCAAGGCTATGAAAAGTTCCACGACTATATCGGGACTACCCCTACACTTCGAATTAGGCACAAGCTTAAATTCCTTCTAGATCAAAGTCTGAGTGATGGCCTATTTGAGACTGCCAGAATTGGTCCCAATTATGATTAAAGAAAGTAGAGATCTATACATTAGCAAAGTTTGGTATTTAATGTGATTTTAATTTTATAGCAAATATACTGAACAATTTTGACAAAGCATGCACTCAAGACTCATGTAAGGCTTGCTCTCCAAGTATCTTTCCAGATAACAAATGTGTTTTGTTATCATCTGCATGGAACTGAATTGTAGAATGATATGGGCTCCTCAATCACTTACCATGCTGTGTAAGAAGCAGAGGATATAGTGAAGAATCTGTCCAAACGCTGATTCTGAACTTTGATTCACCAAGGATATGGTCTGGGTACCTTGTTGTGACACTCCAGATTTTCCCGGTGTTTGTCTTCAAGTCAAAAGCAGGATAGGCTTTTCTTATTCTGAAAAGAACATGTGATGAAATTATGTCTAAATAGGCATGCATTTCAACTCTCTTACAAGAACAGAACAAAAATGCTACAGGATACCTACAATAATAGTACATAGAGAGCTGTTTGGAATAAAATTTTGTGCAAACTAGAGGGGAAAATAGTAGCACCTCAATCCTTGTTTCATATATTAGTGGGATACCTACATATCAGGTAGTGTGCATATAACTACATCTTTTAATCAACAGGAAAACCATCAGTAGAATCTTCATGAACTTCACAGAATCACTGCTGAGCTTGACCTCAGTGAAGCCAAAAGGAGTTTAAACACAGACTTCAGTGTACACCAAGCATGGTAGAAATGAGAGTGCTCAAATAAGTGCTTAAATAACAGTTTTAACTTAAAATTTAAGTGTTTCTCTAACCAATTTTCTCTAACCAAGAGCATGTGCACAGACAGCTGTGACTAGGATAGCTGGTCAAAATGAATACAGGAACATGCTTTCTATGCAAAATCTTAAGTAGTCCCTATTTTCATGGTGCTCTAGAATCCAATCTGAAATCCTCATTACTAAAACCATGACTATTTATGCAAATGTCTGTAGAGAGCAACAACTGTTACAGTCATTGAGTCCCTCTGATATACCATTACCTATAAAATATGTTGCCCCTCCTCCTTCCAATTACCAAAGATCTGCAAAAACTAATTCTTCCTGAGGTACCATTTCCTAATGAACACTGGTCACAGGTATTATGTCTGTCATCTGAGATTAAACTTGCTTTTTAAGGAAATACGCTTTACAGCTGCAGGTAAGGGTACATATAATACTAGCTGAAGCTTTACATTTCACTAATTGGCCTGAATATCTTAGTAGCTAAACTCAAACATCCTGTACCAAGCATATTGCATTCTTTTTTGTTTGTTAGTTTAAGCAGCATTCTGTAGCTTCTGAGTTAGCAGTGCTTTATACTGTCTCTGATTAAAGTGTATTTTGAGCCACAGTTCTCTCACATAAAGTTCTTCATTACTACATTACCTCCTGCTTCAGGGCTGCTGCCCAAGTCTTTTAAACAACAGTATGAGCTACTCTTTTATGCCATGTATTTCTATAGCATGAGAAGGAAAAAAAAACAAAAAACAGGCTTCCAAAATTAATAATCCAATGAAGCAGCCCATTTCTTATAATGAAAACCAGGGGGCATGATGTTTCAGTGGGGTAGGAGGAAATGAGGCTCGACGATACCTCCAATATGAGATAGATTTATACTCATAGTAAAAAATCGTTATACTACAGAGGTTACTTTGGTGACCTATGTAGTTGATGTCAGTCTATTTTCTTTGCGAGCAAGGTACACATAAAGCTTTCCCCTAACACCAAATTCACTCTTGTAACCTGTTTCTGTAAGAAGGCCAAGGACTGAGTAAGACTGGAAGCTTCACTACCCTTTCTCCAGCATCAAATTAATGGGCTATGTACACACATGGGGCATGAAGCCCCTCCTCAACTTACTGGCAGTCATTTCAAAACTAAGCAGACCTCATCTCCTTCCCTACCCTCACACTATCTATATTTTAGGATAATGTGGGGACAGAAATGTGCTTTTTATGCTTTTCAGATAAAAATGCATTCAGTTCCAGAAAGCGTTGCTCATTTATGGCCATCTATTGTTTTCAAGTGATTAAAGAGCTTCGGGGCTGAGCAGGTGAGTGAAACATGCCAATCGCAAAATTTTGAAAGGTTAGGTCTTCCAAGGCATAAATGAAGTACTACACAAGTATTACATGAGGAAAATCTTGTGCTGCTTGCTTTCTGGGCTGCAACAACTCAGTGTATGCAGGAAATACTAACATGTACAGGGATTTGCTATTTCACAGCATTTCATAATTCTGTGTATTTCTTTGCAGTGCAGAACACATCCTTGAAGTCAGTAGGACCTGGAGGAACTCTGCATTTTGCAGTATTGAACCCTGAGACTATCAGCTTGGCATCTTTTGGTATCAAGCTTACTTTAGGATGTATTCTGAAGCCACCCATGGATGAACATCCACTATAGCTATGTCCATAATTGTAGAAGTAACCTGATAAAGGGATTTTGAAAACTGCTTTACAATTGTGTACAATGTAATGTTTCAATTATAGATTGCTACCTGTACAAATATTACCTAAAGAAAAACATGATTGTTTTCTATTTGAGCTACATGCTTAAGGTGCAAATCTGCATGTCAGAGTTTGAATTACACAACTTGCCTCTGATGTATAAAACTGGCAGTTATTGAGATTCTTCGGGGACTGAAAGGATGCTCATTTGGCAAGACTGAATATGTTAGTTATTTGCAAATTTATGACATTTTTTGGTCTTTTGTTTGCTGTGACATTTTGTCCTAAGAATGCTTTCCCATTCATTTGATCGAAGAAACCCAAAAGTTACTCTTAAAAAGAAAATAAGAACATTTGCTAGTGATGCACACTAAACAAATTACTGCAAAACAGGAATGGCTTAATTCTATTAAACTTTTTAGCCCTGTAAATAAACTCATATATTCACAAAAAAAAAAAAAAAGAAAATCAATAGAAAGCTTTTCCTATAATCAGAGTGCAAAGTTAAATGTAGAATGTTTGGACATTAAAAGATTTCAATATCTGAGAGGAAAACCTGTCATGTGGAATATACCTTCATGCATCTGATGTTAGTAGAATTGGGTTGGGGTCCAGACTGATGAACTGTGGAAGAAAAGACGACTGAGATGTATGTGAATGAGTATGTTTTGAAGCTGACCATCCAACCCCGTATGAATATATAATATATTCACTGTTAATTTGGGGGCAACATCAAACTGCTGTTTTTTGCATTTGGGTTTTGTTGGGTTTTTTTTCTTTTAAGAGAAGCAGGCTTGGCTGACCTTGAATACAGTCAATTCATTAAAGTCTAATTGAAAAAAAAAACAACAAAACAACCAGCATTCCATTTTCCAACTACTTTCCTGGGGGAAAGAGCATGCATTTATGCTAACAACTTGATAGTGTGATCAGTGAATATCTATGAAGGAAAATGAATCTGCACAGATGGTCTAAAAACTTGTATTTCTTAGCACTCTTGGATTTCAGAACAATTTCTTTTTCCGAAGAAGATTAAGTAAAAAAAGTTCTATCCCATTAAGCCATGCTATTAACTGTAACGGTAAACAATAATTAAAGGAGGTTTTGTCGCTTGCTACGTCTCACTTTTCATCATGACAGTATGTACTAATTCTGTTCTCAGTCAGTCAGTTCCTCCAATTCTTTTTTCCTGCTCCGAGCTACACAGGCACTAATATTGTCTAAGACAATGGCAGAAAATGGATCTTAAGTTTCACACACTATAAACCTAAAACACTGAAGAGTTAAATGTACTTACCACTGATAAAGGGAACAGCTAAGGGAGAAAATATTTTTTGTATTAACATTTCTTTGTGGATTTTAATCTTTAAACCAAAATTAGAAGCATTTCCATATTTAAGTGGGTACTGGAATTATGGTACTGTTCAGGAATGCAGGGTGTGGTGAGTTGACACTGGTTGGATGCCAGGTGCCCACCAAGCCACTCTATCACTACCCTCCTCAGCAGGATGGGGGAAGGGAAGAAAATAAGATGGACAAAAAACCTCACAGGTCAAGATAAAGGCAGTTTAATAAAAGCAAAAGCAAAGCAAAGGCCACATGCAGAAGCAAAGGAAAACCAAAGATTTATTCTCTATTCCCCATCAGCAGGCAATGTCCAGCCACTTCCCAGGAAGTAGGGTTTCAATACCGTAGCAGTTGCCCAGGAAGACAAATATCATAGTAACAAATGACGCCCTTCTTCCTCATTTCTCTTAGATGTTATTGCTGAGCAGACGTCATATGGTATGGAATATCCCTTTGGTCAGTTTGGGTCAGCTGTCCTGGCTATGTCCCCTCACAAGATCCTGCCCACCCCCAGCCTACTGGTGAGGGGAGAATGTTGGAGAGACAGCCTTGATGCTGTGTGAGCACTTGCTCAGCAGTAGCCAAAATACTGATGTGTGTTATCAACACCTTTCTAGCTACCAATACAAAACACAGCACCATGAGGGCTGCTATGGGGAAAATTAACTCCCTCTCAGCTAGACGCAATACACTGGGATAACCAATCCTATTAATATAAATAAGTGAAATGTGATAGTTGGCTGCATAAAGTTTTTTTGTTACTTACTTCTCCACTGCATTGCAAAAAGCAACTGTGTTTTCGTTACTTCCTTGATTTGTTTCAACCAGCTGGATAGACCAACCTGTAGCCTAAAAATACCAAAAAAACACCAGAAGAAACAGAGCTCGATTATTCAGATAACAGGAGCATAAGGCTAACCTTGCATTTGGTTCCATGAGGACTAACTTTCATACCTTATCCCTACCATGACTTGATGGAGCTCCAAATAAGAACAAATAACCCATTTTGAGTGCACTCTAAATGCTTTCAGATTAAAAACACGAAGTCACAAAGCATCAGCTAACCTGGGTTTATCAATTATTTTTTTTCCCCTCCGTGCAGAATATAAGGAATTCCAGACAAAGCTTTCAAAATTTACCTAGTGTCAGAGCACAGATAACTCTAAATGCAGATGTATGCTTAGTTTAAAAAAAGGAAGAGGGAACAAAACGAAACTTATACTGCAGTGAGTTTTAATCCTTATTTTCTCTCTTTCTGCCCTGGAAGGAAGCTTAGGATCCCTTCAAACACCATAAACCTGCAGGTAAGTCCCTAAGACAGATAACAGGAAGCCAGTGTATTCTGTTGAACATGAAAAATCCCCAGATACCTTCTCTAAACTTGGAGAGAACAGGTCTGAGCCACTATTTTGGGTCAAAGCACCCCCTTGTCTGTTTGCCATAGTACACTTCAGTCAGAACATTACCTCCAGGAAAGAGCTTAATATTATTATATCTGCAAGCCCATTCTACTGTTGTAGATAGAGACAGGTACAAGGCTCAATTGGGAGACCGGCTTTTAAATCCCTTCAGACAGAGAAGCAACTAATGACACGTCACAGAAGAGGAAACTGAGATATGGCAAAAGGTGTATTTTATAATTTTAGTAATTTATATACAAATATGTAAATTTATAAAAATGAATAATATAAAACAGAAAATTTAAGGGTTTTTTTTCTGGACAAGGACATGCAATATGCATGAAAAGATGCAGGCTGGGAAATTTTAGTTACACTTTAAATGATGGGATAAGTATAAAAGAGGAAAGATCTGTTGGGAGCTGGCTAGTGGGGAGATCACAATGGCAGAACTGAAAGCTCTGAAGGTACAAACCTTTTATAGATACTGTCAGTCTTGGGTCTCATTGTATGTAGTATTTTCATTAACCACGATAGCACAAGCAATAGGAGAGCACTTATGAAATTTAAAGATAATAAGGGGGCATCATCAGTAGAGAGAAAAATTGTAATGTCTGGTTGGAAAAACAATGGATAACCCTGAGGGTTGAAATAAGAGAGTGAAATTAAATTTAGCAATACAAATCAGTTGTCCATCACCCCCTGATTGTAAAGACTGCTGAAAAAGCTCCTTCAAAAGTCACTGAAAACATAGCACCTCCACTGGCTCATTTTTTCCACCTTGGTTAGACACCTACCTTGCAAACTCACCTCAGCAGAGTCATAAGAACTTCTGGTGGAAGTGCATTATTTAGAAATTATGAACAATTTGGTAACAGTAATGGCCTCCCAAAATTATGTAGTCATAACCCCCACACACACACACACAGCACAAACAAAACCCAACAGCAAAGAAAAACCATTCCTGATCACACTTACATCAGGGTAGACAGTTTTACCAAAAGATATATTGACAAGGCTCTAGGAAGTTTACATCTGGGATGTCGTGTACCCTTATGTTCCAGATGGAGGAATTCAAGCTGGAACAAGCTCAGAGAGACATTGCTGTGTTTGTGTGTGAGGTCTATGGCCAGGAGCAGGAGCACAGCTCACAGAGCACAGCAGGCAGGTAAAGCTACAGCAGTTGTTGCAGTAGGGGTGCAAAGGGAGCCCAGAACCTGCACTGAAGACTACACAGCGATGGCGGTGACATGGCACAATCTTCATCATGGGGTGCAGAAACTGCCCCTGTGGACAGCAGAGACTTTAACACACATAGAGCTCCAGAGGAAGGATGCTGCAGCCCAGGTCTCTGGCTGTAGGGCTTGTCTGGTGCCTCTCCCTGGGGCCTCGCTGGTGGGGAGCTGCCCTCTGGCTGCCGTGGGGACCTGCCAGTGAAGGGGCTGCAGGAGTAGGTGAGCAGCCAGGAAGAGGAATAGGAGATTGACAGGGACTCTACAGAGCTAAGGACCACCGAAGTCCTATGCTGCAAAGGAGCGATAACTTAAGATTACCCTACAGGAGCAGCGGATTGAGACTCCCACAGGAGGAAAGGCTGGAAACCTGCTGCTTCCAGCAACACAAAAAGGCTCCTTTTCTACCTGCAGTTCTGTTATTACAGAGCAGGTACAGCACCCTGGAAAAAGTGCATGGAAAAAGAGAGATAGTAGGTAAATGAAAAGCTAAGAAAACTAGGCCGCACGTAAGAAAAGGTGAGGCTGGGACACAACATTGAATGGGACTGAAGGTATTAAAAGAGAAACAACACAACTGGTAACTGGGGAAGGAGGAAGAGAGAGGAATTAAGCAAGGAGAGGGCCAAAACTGGGAAAGGATGATTGGCCATGAGGACATGGGTATGGATCCTCGAGTTTGTGGCTTGAAGAAGAATGTGATTAAATAATTACTAAAGGATTGCAAAAAGGAGTTTGACAGACAAAGCTGGAATTCAGACCCTCTCCTACAGGAGACAGAAGTAACACAGGAGCCCTCTGCCTCTCTGCACCTTTGCTGGCAGCATTTCTAAGTGAATCCTAACAGCAATCAAGAATCCTGCATAGACTAGTAATAGTCTACACAGAGGGAATTAATATACCATTGCTAACTAACTCAAATTCATTCTCATGGCAGGAGCATACATAGTAGATACATAGTTCCAACTCCATTGATGAATCATGTGGATGAGATTTAGTTTTGTCATTTCTCTTTTCAGGTGTTCAGAAACTTTACTTTCTTCCCATTGCATAAAAAGGTAAAATATTAATTACATGATCATACTTTACTTTTCTATAGGACTCCAGTCTCCACTCGCTGCAAATATATGAAAGCTTGAAGCGAATGAGATGGAGAATTGCGTATGGAGAGAACTGATGACAACAGGGGTAAAGTAACAGAGTGCATCCCTGGACAACTGGAATCTCTTTTCCCATCCACAGATTTCTCACGTTATGCTCAAGTCACCTGAACCATCTTTTGCAAATACGAACACTAATTGTGTATTTCTCACTTCTGGAGCACCCAAAATGAAATCACAAAGTTTGGTCTGATGACTGGGCTTGGGTGAAAAAGTGAATCTTGCTAGTTATTCTGAAAATGTTAGATTCTAAATATCGTAGATGGAACAGCCAAATCTATTGGGTACTTTTTAGGTTGCATTTCAGTTTTCTTTCTATATGGAGAAAATAAAATCTCTTTTCACAGGGATGTTGTAGAGACAGTTCCTTTAGTATTTTTGAACATCCGTCTTGGTGATGACAAGACCAGATAAAATGAATGTTTTCTTTACTACACTGGACATATTTTGATTAGCGCGCATTAAATAAAGCCTAGGGCTGTACAACTGCATTCAAGAGCTAAGGATCAGAATGACAGTATGATTTCAGCAATGTGAGTATTTCATCTTGCATACCTATGACCTATCTCAATGCTAATCTCCATGTTTCAGCATCCTTTCCGCTTCACTCTGTCTGCAGTCTTGGTTCTCATCTCCTACTACTCAGATGCGTCATTTACTCATCCTGGAGCTCACTAATCTAATTTGTGCTTGTTCTCTTTCTTTTGCTGTGGTGTTCCACTTTTCCAACTGTTCTGACCATCTTACTCGGCATCAACCCTGCCACCCCGCAGCCCTTTTTGTCTTTTCCAAAACTCCCAGCCCAATAGCAATGAGTTACTTCTTCACAGGCTTTTTTAGCCTTCCCTCTCTCCACTTTCTTTCACTCTTATTTCCCCTTTCTAACCATCTCAAAGTTCAGTTGCCAGCCCCTTGCTTTGGCTCTCATTCTATCCTGACATGGCTGTTTCTCCCTGAAGGAATTCCTGTGACCACACTGATTTTTCTGCTACAAATCAATTCTCTCTTCTCTCCCGTTTCTTCCTCCTCTAGCTAAACAGCTCAAATACTTCCCTGACTTAATCAAATCCTCCCACACATTTGATTGTAGTCGCCCTTGACTCACTCATCTCTGCTCTTCCCTCCCCTATAATTCTCTCCTCCTCTGTCACAGAGGCATTTGTGCCTGTTCTTATTTGCCTGCTTCCTCTAGCACCTCTTCTTCCCATACCACAATTTAATCTCCTCCTGCTCATTTGTATCCCACTATTTTCTACTTTTCTCATGAGAAGGCTTGTTCTTTTCGTCATGATGTCAGCATGCTTTAGTTTTCCTATTGTAAGTAAAAAGCAACAACAGCCTTTTGTCTCTCCATCTATTCATCCCCTCCTCTTTTGTATTCATCACTGAACTTCCAAAATGTGGTGCCTAGGATTAGCCTTCAGAGTTCCTGTTCTCAGATATATTCCTCATCCCCCATCTGTCTGGGTCTGACTATGTTTACTTCTATAGTTCTCCCTATTTACAGACATAGAAACAAGTCAATCAAGTGTCTCTTCCCCTTTGCTTTATGATACTGTGATCAGTGGGAGTTAAAAGCAAAAGGTGAACCTAAACAGTCTTTCAATATTAACGGTGCAGAGATATCCTGTAAGATATTTCAGGATTCCTATAATGATTCAGAATGCTAACAAGGACTAGAGGAAAGGGAGGGTTTATCTTTTTTTTTTTTCCTTCTCTGTGTCAGGATTTTGAAAGAAAGAAAATGAGGAGAGATATAACATCAGAGAGAGTTATGGGAGTCCCATAAGACATCGTTATTAAAAACAGCAAAACCACGACTGAAGCTAGGAACACCTGATGGAAGGAGGAAAAAAAGAAAGTATTTCCTTCAAAAAGAGAGCTAAAGACAGAGTATGTGTCATAGGATCCAGCTTCCACAGTTATAGTAGATATGTTTATTTTTAGAAAATTATACATGCACACATAAGTGCATGCAGGACATGGTATGTATAAACTCACATGATCAGGATAGGTCAGCCAAACTAGACACAGAGACAATAATCTGGCTTAACAGAAAAACAGATTCAGCATAATGTATTGTTATTTTGAATCCCAGGTTTCATATCAGACCATGAAGATTTGTTATTTTATTTCTTTCAAACACATCTTACTCTATATTTCTGTACTTATCCCTCTGTGGTAGTTTTATGGTTCAGTGAGCCATAGAATGAGCCTACTGGAGCATTCTAGACCATAATCTAGATTCTCTTCTGATGTAAAATGGCAAGTTTCCATTAGAGTCAATGGAGATACTTCATTTCATACTAGGTGAGGAACTGGCCCTATTACTTTAACATGAAGTCTTTTTTTAATAGGTAAGTTGTAGAAATACATTGACATTTTAAGTATAAGTTGGTTAAAACATGAAACAGGTAGGACAGGGACTCTGCCAGTATAAAATCCTCATTAGCTAGCTACAGTAGTCACCTTTCATTCAAAAGTAATTTTTTATGGTCTGCTGGGTTCTCTTCTGATATTAGAATCAAAGGAAGAGGATGCTCAGGGGTTTCATACTGTATAAAAATCTCTTAACTAATCACGTAAAGTTTGTTTGAAGGCATCCTCCTTGTAAACGTACAAAAACGTACAAAAATTCTGACTGCCAAGAAATCAAGATACACAATTATTGGAAAACATACCTGACACTTCCTTGCATCTCTGTCTTTGGAAGTAGTTAAGACCAAATAAGATGTGAATAACAAGTCTCGCAGTTGCTTTTGGCCAGTTGAATAGTAAGACACATGACAAAAACTCTCTACAGGAGCAAAAGCTTTTGCTTCACCCAAGGCATAAGTGTGATATTTTTCATAAGTTCTTTAAATCAAGTGCTTCTAATCCACGTTGCATCAGTATGAGTGAATACACAAAGTGCAAGGACACAAACAACAATCGAGAACTTTAAGCACTGTTAATATGAGAAAATTTAAATACCTCTCTGTCATGTTCAGAGCTGCTGGGCCAGGTAGGTCCTATGTTGCATCTTCTGGAAGTGTTGGTTAAACAAGATTCCCCATTTCCACTTTCGTCTCTCACTTCTTGTCCAAATGGATAGTTGTCTAAGAAAATGGGACACTGAGCATCTCCACTGTCAAAACCTATCTGAAAACTCAGATTTGTGTTGCCTCTTTCCACATTTGAGTCAAACACATTTGTGACTGGAGTTATACTATTCCCTCCATAGAGTTCTCTCTCTTTACTGTAGGGGTAAGGATCCGCCAGAGAGAAGTTTCTGTAATCAGATAGCAAAGAAGGTCTGAAGCCAACTGTTGGTGACACTGTGCCTTGTTGCCAGGGAGAGACAGGATTTCCAGGGTAAAGTTCGCCATAAGCAACTGGAGGCTGACCACAAAACTGCTGCTCAGGCACATTCAGACCAAAGATGTCTGATGGGAAATAAATTTCTTCATGATGATGTGAAAGTGATGAACCATAAAATAAAAATTCATTGTTGACTTCATCAACTATTCGATCAAATCCTAAACAGACGTCTCCAGCAGAACCAGAATGGTACATTGGGTACAATGCTTGGTCCCCAGCTTGTCCTTCACCAAATTCATTGTGTGAGAAAGGCACTCTCCCAAAGTATGCCATGGCTGATTCTTCTCTTCGGTCTTATTAATCCTCAGGAAAGTCTTACAATAGTTCCAAGATCAAGAGAGTAATGTTCAGAACTGGAGCTACATACCCACTGAAATGAAGAACAGAATAGAAGTTAAACCCAAAAATATCTAGTATAATGAAAGCAGTACACTTCTTCGGTCTTTTTTTTGCTTTAGAGCTTTCTCCACAGGGTGGAAAGATTTTCTTCATCTGGAGCTTGAATATTCTTTTGCCTGATCCTTATTTTCAGACATATTATTATTAAATTATTATTGTTATCCTGAACTCCTAAATAGCAGCAACAGGACACCTGAAACAATTGATCTAAATACTAAGATATTAATTCTGACAAATTTTAAATAAAATCTCTGTAGTATTTCCATTATTTTACACTTGTATAGCACATAATGCAGGAATCTAAAACAAGCAGGTAGGAAAGCTTTGTATTAATGGTTGCTTTAATGGCAGTTTCCTTCACATCTTCCTCTTATTTTGTGCCTCAAATTTCTTCATATTCTACCACTTTTTACCTCAGTGTAATCAGCTGAAGAAAGTCAAAGAACATAGAAGACATGGATCTTCAATTAATATTCAAAACACTACACCTCAAAAGCTTGGATATGGCATATAAAAAGGAAAACAAATATAAATAAATCAATTTCAGACTTTTCGTTTCTTTGTTTTTCAAAGCAGATTTATCTTCAAAGACTGAGGTTGTATCTTTTTTAACAAATTAACAGGCAAAGGCATGAACCTCTGCAGAAGCTCACCATCATTCATGCTGTTACTAGCAAACTTCCTGACATGATTTTGGCATGTGCTAAGTAGTCCTATGGTTGAAATGGGCAGCATGTACTGGAAACTGCTGTCAGTAGGTATGAGGGTATCTTTTTTAGGAAAAGAGTTTAGTACTAAGACCAAAATCTATTCTGGGCCACTTGCCCTCAAGGCCTTGGCCTATTTCATTTACTGACACAGATGCAGCCTAAAAACACAAATGAAACAGAATAGCAATACTACATAAAGTACACTGTTGTGCCAGGTACTTTATCACATAAAAGAAATAGAAACATCTGATTTAATAATTCAATAAAAAAATATATTCCCTAGCAGGAAAAAAAAAAAGGCTACTGAGATAAAAAGCATGCTCAGAAATTGCTAAAGCTTAGCTCCACAAATAGCTTTTCCAGTATGTCCCCAAGATCTATACTGTATTAGTTTAGATAATAGTACCTTGCAATGAGAATCAATATTACAACAGAAGGTATTCATCACAACTTTATTTTTGTTCCATTTGAAGTCAAACTCTAGGTGACATAGGCTTCTGTCACCCACAGTGAGGAATGAGAAGAGAAATGAAAAGTTAAATAGGCTGAAATAAAATCTCCAAGTTAGAGGTGGAACTACTTTTTCAAGCACTCAGTGATTCCACATGTTGTGTGCTTTGGTTTGCTTTAACCGTGTTGAAAAAAAAAAAAAAGCATTTATGAAGTTATGCTAAGCCAGATAACCAAAGTGATACCTACCACTTTGAATGGTGATCTAAGCATGAACTTCAATTACAGTCTCTGCACCTTTCTCTCAGAGTGAATCCTGAAGTTCACAACATTCTTAGATTAAGATGACATGCTTTTTTGCAGAAAAAATTAAGCAGCATAGCAATAACAACTTTTTTAAATGAAATTG
Source organism: Buteo buteo (assembly GCF_964188355.1). Classification (NCBI taxonomy): domain Eukaryota; kingdom Metazoa; phylum Chordata; class Aves; order Accipitriformes; family Accipitridae; genus Buteo; species Buteo buteo. The sequence continues at coordinate 16,212,278 of NC_134189.1, read as the reverse complement.
TTCTCATTTACAACTTCCTCTGTTTCTCATTTCTGCAGCAGGTAAATAAAAACAAAGAAAAAAAGAAAGAAAAAAGATACATCTATTAAATCAAGAAAGAGAATGTCTTTTCTTTTCCTGCCTTGAAAATTGGAATGTTAAAGGAAAAATAAAAGATAAAAGAATGATATCTCCCTCCAGCCCCATCTTCCTTAATAAATTTTGGCTACCTGAAAGACTATAATTGAGGCACAGAAAATACCATACCTTTACGCCCTTTCAACTGTTTCTTTTTTTTTTTTACATTTCAAACAAATTCTGTTTATAATAATACATAAATGTCTAACAGCTAACCCTGTTCATTCACCTCTAACGCTTTTATGTGTAGCATCCCATATTTCTCCAACAGACAAATATTCACACACATAGAGCCCACCTCCATCTATCTGTATAAGAAAGCTTATCTCCTGCACTCTCCATACTGTTCAGGAGAAATACTGCTTTCCTGGTGGTCTTTAAAAGCATGCAGTTCAGGTATAGTGCCAAAGGCTGGTCTATGTGTTCTGCTTCCCTGTTCTCAGCGGACTGGAAAGTCCACGTGAGTATCAAGAAGTCTGCACGATGCAGCGGGCTCCCTCTCCCAGACTGGATCACGGCAGAGGGAGGGCCTAGCAGGGAGCAGACCCTTGTACAGCACTATTTGTAGCACTGTGTCTCTTTTATATAGGCTTGCATTTAAAGCTAACCATTTAGACTAGAAACTCAGCGTGCCATGTTGCAAATCTCTGTGGTTTAAGTCTTACCTGCTAGTTCAGTTAGTAAGACTAGGCTCTGTAATTAGCCAAAACCTGAGGCTTTTTAAAACAGCATACAAAGTTCAGGAAAGGAATTGGCTCTTTGCCAGCCACTATTACTCCATTTGAATTGTGCAAAGTGTATTGATAACATTGAATTTTCAAAAATCACTAATGAGGTAAAATTTATAATGCATTTTTTAAAAAAAAAGTTAAGTTTTTAGGTTCATTTTCTTTGCCTTGTTGTTTCTGAATCCACATTTTTGAGGGTTTGGCTTTTTTCTCCTACAGCTATGAAACCTTCCTTTTAAATGACAGCCATGTTTTCACATAATCATGTCGTTCTGAGATCAGTGGTTTTAAGGGAGAATCCCAACAAATAGTGTAAAATATTCAGTACAAATCAAGAAATTTGACAGCATCAGACAATGCTCACAACATTGTAGTTGCCGTTCAAGCACACGAAAATACATTCCTTACTTCATCATGCACATACATTCTAGTATAAAAGCTTGATGCACTGTGGGTTCAATTTTCCCTTTTTACCGGAACGCAGGAGAGGATTGGGCCACTTGCTAAGCAGTAAGAATATTTGTTGCAACCTCTTACCTGAAACACATAATTTGTTAGAAGTATATACAGTCTCCTATGCCTTCCTGTTCACAGACACATCCAGATGAACTATATGCTTTCAGTATCAAGGGGGTGTAACTTCTTTGTCAGAAGCTTTCCTTCCTGTTTAACCGGTTTACTGAGGTAATGATTCTTGCCCACGTCTTCCTTCAGGGAAATTTCAAACAGCAATAACAATAAAAAGCTAACACCTTATCTGTTCTCTTTCTCAATTTGGGAACCCAACCTTTTTTTTTTTTTTTTTTTTTTTTTTAATGTGGTGGTAGATGATCTCACACTTTCACTACAAGTATCAAACATGCCTAAAATAACAAGACAACTTCTCTAAGAGAAAGACTTGCCTCTTAGAAAGACTTCTGCAAAAATTTTACTCCAGCTTCATGCAGCTTCCATCTATCTGCGCTGGTGGTGCGTGCTCTGAAAGGAACTCCTAGCTCTGCTCAGAGAAGGGGACGGTACAAATCTTGCATGGCAGAGAGGCCCTCTGGCTTTGGCTCCTCAGTATGCAGAGCTGGGACAGTCTAATGGGGAAAGAACCTCCCTCATGCTGGGATATTTCCCAAAGACCCGTGAAGCCTTGCCCCTCTGCAAAGGGTCTGCTGAAGAGCTGGAGTAAATACAGCACTGGTCACGAACATCTTCCTAGAACTCAAGGAGCCCGGGGCCCTCCATAAAAGGGAGCAGCAGAGGCTGCTCCAGGCACGATGCAGAGGGAGTTTCCTCAGGGACCATCTGTCTTCATACCATTCCTTAAAAAGTTATAAATTGCTCCACTGAAGCAGCTGTTCAGAATTCACACAAAATCGCAATCCTAGTCTACTGCAAGGTTGTTACAGACAGGAAAGTATCCTCAAAAATAGTGAGAGAGTCAGTATGAACAAAACAATACTTCAGTTATAAAAAGCCATGCATTAAGACTGAACAGATTAGATTAAAGCATTTAAAGTTAATAATTAATCTCAGATATCTTATCTTTGATAAACTGAACAAAGTAATAATTTGATAAAGCATTACAGGAAAAACTTTGCCCTTCGAAATATAGCAAAAAGCTATCAATGGTGTCATTGTGATTTAAAAGCAGTTAGCCAAGGACAAAACTTATTTCAGTTGGTGAACAGTGATACATTTTTTTCTCATGTATTTTCCAACCCTTAAAATGTCAACTTGCTCCACAAACTATCTGGTGGCATTTGTGCTGTACTGTAGTCATTACCAGTGATTACTGTGAAGCAATCCTGAGAGAGAGGAACACACCAATTTTAGGAGCAGCCATTTCGGAGTTTATGGCAGTGTGATGTTGCTTCATCTCACAGTGATTGGACACAGTAAAAGGAGGAGGATTGAGAAAACAGAAGAAATACCTATGGGAAGAGCTCATATTCCCAAGCAAACACAGAAGGCTACATGCGTTAATATGAACTGAACTGAGACACATCCCCCTCTCTCCCTACAGTGACTTACAGGAGAATGTTATGAAGGTTTTTCTTGAGAAACTCTGAACACTTTCAGGATTTTTTTAGACTTTTAAGGTAGCCACTATTTTTCTGTTTTCTGTTTCCCATCGAAGTAGTAGGGAGGAAACTGCTGAGTCACTTTCTACCCTAATTCGTCTTAGAACTACCAAGATTTGTCTCCTCCTCTTTTACTGACATGTTGGACAAAATCTCTAGAGACAAAGAAATCTGGATACTCCCTGGGATGCCTCCTTTCCTTCTGTTAGATACTCTCGCTGCTCCACCAACAGGCAGGAGCCTACATCTCTCAGATTAAAGAAGAATCACGTATTTGATTTAGCCATGTGTGAGTGTGCTTGTACGAGCTAGATCTGATAAAAAGCTGAGGGTAAAAAGCTAGCATAATAGTCGCTCTAACACACCCCAAGATGAAATACGGCATCTTCAGCAGGCTTTTGCTCTCAGTGTTGCTTCACACACAGTTTGGAGCTTTCCCACATCGCACCCCTGCATTCGAAGCCTTGAGGCTTCAGGTAATAACAGGCTTGCAAAGGGAATGCAGCAAAGTGTTTCAGCAATCCGTGGGGCCAGAAAACTGGCTAAACAGAGCGCCAGTGAGGAAACTGCTCCATTTCATAACAGATCCAGCCCTCTGTGTTACTATTCTCCAGTGCCACCTACTGTCATTTCCCCAAAACTGTGAGGCAAAGAACAGATCACTGTGTCAAGCACAGTGGCAATTAAGCTTTATGTCTGGCTGCAGGGAATGTCATCATATTTATCATCATCACTGACAGATATGGCCCATCAGAAGGTTGCTCTTTATGGGAAGATTCATGATTTTTGAGATCCTGCTTGAAGATGGTGTGATGCTACTTCTCTTATCAGTGCTCCAAAGTACTGCTGCACCAAGGCGATGACACGGTATCAAGCAAAATTACATAGGTACAACAGGGTTTTCCCATGTGCTGGTGAAAACAAGCATCAAGATTTTGTTGTGTTTAAGCAGCAGATGAACAAGAATTCTGGTTAAATAGATGTTAAAATCTGGGGGGGGGGGGTTGTATTACAGGCCCTTATTTCTTTCTCACTTACAAGCTTCATCAAGCAGGGACCATGCCTTCTTACTTGTTTAGTAAAAGCCAGCAGAATAGATGCTGCTGGGCAAAGAAAATAAAAGTTGCAAACACAATACAGTGGTTGAGTCATTGTCAAACAATTCATCGGTAAAGGATACATTTGCTGTAAAGGGCAAGAAGGACTTTTCAATTCTGAAAACACTCCTCACCCTCTATGTACTCACACAGAACAAGTCAAGGAAAGGACAGGGGGAGAAGAACAAGGGAAGGGAAGCAAAGTTTCACTTTTCCAACAAAAATAAATAGAAAACATTTTGGTTTACATAAAAAACATTTTTACAGGCTCTGCTGACACCTACATAGAGTATACAAAGTTACTAAGTTACTAACACCCTCCTGAGGTTTGAAATATGCTGTTGTGAAAGATCAACCTCCACAGTCTGCATGCACAGACTGCAAAGCTAGCCATGACTAAAGGTAGCGTACAGATTTTCATCTCTCCTTTTATTTGAACATCTTTCGTACTTTGATCCTCTGAAAGGAACAGCACACTTTAGCAGAGTTGTTTCTGGCAGAAGCAATTACTCCAGCTTTAAAAAATTAAATTACTGAGAAAATTAAGCGGTGAAATGGAGAACAGTCTTATCACAACCATCTTAAAATATAGAGTTAAAATAAGACAAGCAGGCAGATTTTTATGTGTTTATATACAGAGGTATACACACACTCATATATGTGTACTTATAAATATATGTATATAAACATGCATGTATATGCATACATGCATATATATGTGTGTATATTTATACGTATATATAGATCTCTCTATAAAAGCCTAATATATATGTATACATACATATAAATGCCTAATAAACACTAAGTGACCCAAGAAAAAAGCTTAAATTCTTCAGAAAAGCAGTCAAGCCACAAGTTTCAGCTGAGTCAAACACCCCAAAGCTGAGGAGTACTTAAATCCAAAGCTTTTGTTCATATGGCTTTATAAATTTCACTTTGTGCTGTTTTCTTCCATTTCTCTTACCTTCCGTGATTTTTTTTTTCCCACTGTTTTCTTATGCTATTCTTTTCATCTCCCCAATCCAGTGTGCCTGCTGAATGGCTTTCTGTGAAATTCAGCTTTGCTATTCCAGGGTATTCAATAGGGTTTGTTGACCTTCCAGAAATTCTTCATGTGATAGACTGTACAAATATAAAAACACAGTCTTGTGATACTAGCATACTGTTAAGAGAAGTTCCTTAGCCACTACAGCAGGCTTTTTCTGATGGAAAATTTAGTAAGCTGGCTCATCACAATTCCTAAGACCCCATCCCATTGCAGCTCATGGTGCATGGGGCTCTACAGGATTGCTACAGCAGAAAGAGAGCAGACAACACCCCAAAGCACAGAGCTTGGCCACTCTGGCAGACCTGAGCTGGGGCAACAGAGCCAGGGCAACTTTGCTATATTAGCCTGGCCATGCTGCCTCAGGGACCTGTTAATATTATGATTGCCTTGAAGAGGACCTAACTTCAGTATGGCTTTAAATTCAGCTCCTAAGTGACACATACAAGAAGGAAGGGGAAATGGTAATAAACACCCACTTGCACGCCTTGTTGGGTTTTGTTGTGAGTGGACCTTTGGTTCACATGACGTGTCAGCTCAGTGGCATCTTCAGTACACAGATGAACTAGTAGGACTGAGTCCTTTTCTCTTATTGATGCCATGGGTACCTTCAGTGAAACCATTGAAATTATAAAACCTTATACTAGGTTTATACTATAAATCAGTATATATGATATCATAAACTAGTATATACTGTAAACCTAGCATCACGTCTGAATCAGCTCTATCTTTATCGAAGAAAAATTAATAATTTTTTAAACATAAAAATACAGGCATCTAAAGCCAAAACAATAGCTTGCTTACACAGCATCAACCCTGTCTCAACTTGCCTTTCCACAAGGATGCTTTGCTTACGTTTGCAATAGAGCACATATTGCAGTACTACCTCTTAAATAATGTAATATTCCTGAATTTTCCCTGAACTTTCTTGCACATGGGTAGCTTCTTACATCTTTCTTCCAACTTTAATTTTACTGTCATAATTGCTCACAGTACATCTGAAACACTTGCTTTAAAAAAAACCCAAACAACCCCCCCAAAAAAACCAAAAACCCAAACCAAAATCAACAACATACAGCTTTCACAAAAAAAAAAAAAAAAAAAAAAAAATAGTTTGTGGGTGTATATATAAACAACTGAACAGCATACCTTATATGCAATTCAGGATATGAAGCATCTGCTTAGATAGCTAATTTGGCTACATACTTAGGTTGCCTATGCATGCCAGCAAGGCATTCATTACTGTTTTCATTAAAACTTTACCTGCAGCATGAAAGCCAACAATTATTTACTTGCATTTTCACATAAATAATGCAAAGGGACTGCTTACCTGCAATAAAACATATTTCTGCAAACTGCTACATGGAAATTAAGCTCACAGCAGCCCTCCACCACACTTGGACCAACCCACAAATGAGTGGCTGGCAGAGATACTTGCATCGCTGAGAATCCAGCTTCATCTATCACCCCAAAGTACCTTCCCCATCAATGGTACCTGCACAGATTATTCTTACAATATCAACTGCTCTCTGCTGCAGCAGGTCTTGTGCTAGCCTGCTCATGGTTTTGCTAATGATGTTTTTGTATTTATGAACCAAGGGAGCAAGAGGGAAGAGCCTGTTTGCTGTACTATAGAATTAAACAGGTGAGGTGCATCCACTGGGGCTGGGCTAGGTACTTGCACTGCAGCACTTCTGCAATGATAAACGTACAACCTACTCAATGATAAACGTACAACCTACTCAATGATACCAAAGGTATTCATCTCATTGCCATAGCCGTGACTTAGATTCGTGTTCTGCCTTGCATTATTTTAAGCAGCCTAGCCAACCCTTATTGTTTCTGCTCTTCTGGCCTCCCCACTTTGCTCTGTCTTCCTCTCAAGTGCGAGAATAAATCAATGGCAAGAAGAGAGTTGGCAGCACAGTGCTTCAACATCAGAGGTGAGCTGCTACAGACATACAATTGGAGCAGAACTGCAACGTCCAGGCGGGGAAGGCAAGAGAAAATTGTGCAGAAGTAGGGATACCTCGGGGGAAGATGAAGGAGAAGGAGTTATTATCCATGCACAATAGCCTCTACAGGTGGCTGGTATTTTCCAGGGACAGGTTCCCAGCTCACAATCAGATGAGATCATCTGGCAAGCATTGGGTTAGGAAAGGAAGAGAGAAAAGCAAGAGAGAGCTCTACTCATCCCCACCCGTTCAACAGGCCATGGAACCCCCTCATTCAAAAAGTTCAATAGCCTCTAATAGTAATTTCCTGGTACTTTTTTTTTTGGGGGGGGGGGGGGGGGGGGCAGGTAACTACTATAAAAGAAGCAAGCAGTACCATCCATCACCATGGCCTGCAAAATGGCCAAAACCACCATGGACTGACATGAATGCAGATAGGAAGAGACACACTTTTCACCACAGTTGCCAGGGAAAGTGAAAAAACAGGAAACTTTGGTGTTAGGTACATTCCCCACATTCAGCAGTGATGTCTTGTCACCCCTGCCCCACCAGCCTACGCTTAGCTCACTTCACTCTCCTTTGAGGTTCATACAAAATAACGTCAGTTTAGAAGTTTTAGACTGAGGGCAGTGGTCGTGTTACGAAGAGATACATCACAAGCAGAACAACCATCTCCCTTCTTTCCCAAGGAAGGGCTGAAGTTACCAGCTCCATCTGAACCCACCAGCTCCATCTGAACCCAGGCATGGGAACACCAGATTGCTCTTTCCAGTTCTGGCAGTGTCAGTGTGGGAGCTGCCCTGATTCAAAGCTCTGAGCCCAGGCACCTGACTGCAAACCTGCAGTGTTCAGGTCAAACATGAGCCTGCGGTATGCCTAAAAGCAAATGAGTACAGAACTCCCTGTCATTTTGGTTTTCATTAAGGGCTGGCTGTTTTTTGGAGGAGGAGGAGACAAGAGTTTCAGAATGCAAACCAGAAACATTTGACCTCATAAGTTGAGAGCCTTAAAAAAAAAAAAAAGAAAACCAAGGAAATTTAAATACACCTGACCTTCAGGTGCTGAGGTGTCATCTCAGAAGGCTGCAGGCCTGCCAGGACATGATCTAAAATAAGGTATAATGTTGTATCACAGTAACATGCCCTTCCTTTGAGGCCTAGTGTCACCGCATGTTACAATCAATGGCCATGAAAAAAAAATCTATACTGGAATTTGAGAATATAAGCGTGACTTACCTTGATATTAAAATAAACCTTATCTACAAAACTCCTTAAACACCTGCACTTTTACTGCCTCAACTGTCATACCTACATTATAGCAGCAAGTCCAGGAAAAATCCAGACATCCTAGACTGAGGCTGGACCCACTTATAATACGTTGTTCATGTCTGCTGCAGACTAGGAATAGCAATCTCATTCTTCACCTGGTTGATCTACTTTTATATCCTTGATTCAAATAGAGTTATGCAAACCTCATGTTTGCTATCAGGCTATGAAGAAGCCTATTGTAACTAGGATATGGTTTTCTTAGATGTAAATGCACATGCAAAATAGAAAGAGCTTTGATATTGAGATTTTTTCCCCCTGAGGTTCAAGTATTTTATCATTTTAATAATCCATTTTCCTGTTGCACTCATTTTTAAAACATCTTTTGTATTAGCTCTGAGTATTATAATTCCATCAAAATTCCTCTGGAGGGCACTATCACCATAACTATACAATTAGCTACAGATGGCTATAATAGAGATAAACACTAAATAGCCTTGTTGGCAGGAGGCAGAGTGTCTTTTAACCAAGACAGCTTCTTTACTGCTGCCTGGGTTTTTACTCTGCTTTAGAGGATATGGGAAATGTAAGCTACAAAGAGGAAGAGAATTTAGAAACTGTTATTGAAAATGTTTGTCTTGCAAAAAGGTGGTGGTTGGTTTTTGTTTTTTTTTTTTTTCCAGTTGTCATTTTTGTTAGCAAGTACTAGAATTTGGCATATCCTTCAAAGGCTTTGCAAAAGTGATACTCCCAAGGCACAGCATGATTTGTGACAGTTTGGGTTAGGAAGGGATGGAGGAACTGATTATCTTACAGACTCTTCCTGTTCTCTGTGGCCTTTCCTGTATCCTTGAGGCTGGACCAGCTACTGTGAGACCTGTACCCCACTCTCCTCCCATTCACCAGAGCTGCTCTGTTCCACACTGCAGAGAGCAAGGTCATCTGTTCCTCCAGGATTTAGAAAAGCCTTTCCAACATAAAGAGAACGAAGGATAGTAATTTAGAGCTAAGAAAAAGATTGTGATGTACCACCGTTTCTTAGTAGCTGAGTGTTTTTCAGAACTGAGAAGGAAATCAGAAGTAAGCCTCACAGTTCATAGGAAAACTTTTTTGAAAACAGGACAAACTCATGAAAGCTTGGAAAGGTCAATTTTAAAGTAAACGTGTATGCCTAATCCGGTCGCCCTCTTGTGATTATGCAGTATATTGCATGATCATTTTATCTGCTCTGAATTTTTGTAGGGTAAACCAATGGTAAACTGCAATCCTCAGAGTTCAGGTTTTGAGTTGGATTGTTTAGGGTTTTTTCCCCACCCCCCTGTATCTTCTGAGAAACATAATAATTATTTACAAAAAATATTTTCTTTAGTTTTACTACTTCCTCTTGTTTGTTTTTTTTCTTTAATGACTTGCACATGTAGCTTCATCTGTTTTCCAATTAGGCTAGAAATTATTCAAGTAGGTGCAATAGCTGTGTGAGAGTTTTTATAGGAAGTAGCATAGCAAGGTTATAATAGCGATGAGGGTCTTGGGATACTATATCATATTAAAAAAAATGATACTGATATAATGTGGTTTTAATTAGGCCATCAAGCAAAGAAAATAAGAGGGAAGGGTATATTTCAATTATGGCAGGAATTATATATAATAAACTAATATTACCGAGAAAGAATCATCACATACAACTAGAATAAAAGCTATCAGAATAAAAATAAATAGAGGTTTTGAATTAGCTTCTTATGAACTTAAGTTTGGATCTGCATTGATATTTTCATTAGTAAAAATTATTATTGGTCTTTTTTGATCCCTTACCCATTTCAGCCTGAATTCTCTGTTACTAATTATCACCTAATTCAGAGACATAGTTGTGTTTTATTTCAGGATCTTTCCTTCTTCCTGACATCTGCATCATCAGACTGAACATTGAACTCTCACAGCTGCTCCTAATCGCTAGCCTTCAATAGCAATTGAAGCATTTTGGTTTAGATTAAAAGATTTTTAAAAACATAAAAACGAATGACATGAACTTTTCAAATAAATGTAAGAGGGAGGAAAAAAAGTGATAGGTCAGATTTTGGCTATACCAACCTTGACATTGTCCTTTTAAAGTACTCCCCAGGCAGCTTTAACTTTTGCAACCAGCACTCAAGCAGCCGCTCACCCTAGGGCCCAGTCAGCTTGGCAGGATGACAGAGGTCAGCATTTCACAAGAATGAACAATTTCTCCAATATATAAAGCAAGCATTCAGCTCCCTCTCTCTCTTTCCACCTGTCCTTTAAAGTTTAAGCTGAGACTGTCATAGGTACTGTGCACAATACAATGAAAATCGCTCTATTAACCCTTTGCACCCTTACGATGAGAAGCAATACCCGTACAATTTTAAGCTGAGAGACAGAAGCCACAGAAGGGCTTGTCTTTCTCCCCTGCCACACCAGCTTCTTTTTCTTACGTAACAAACAAACCTCCATTACCTAACTCAATCACCGAGTATGAGAAAATCTTGCTGTTCTTGCAGAGCATTCAAAGTGTGCGCACATAGTGGAGCCAAGTGGGAGAAGTACTTTGACCAGGTTCACTTTTTGGATTAAAACATTTCATTCTGCTATGAATGTGAGTGGCACTTACGCGCAAAGTATTTTTGGGTGGGAGAAGGAACCTCCATACAGTGATGTGGTTCAGGAAACCACCACACAGAACTTGCAGTAAGGCCAAATAAAACTGACTATGGTAAAACAAAGCCCTTTTAGTAAGTTGTAATCAAGGCACTAGGCAATATGCACAAATTTTAGCAAACTCAAAGGGGTTAGGGTTAAGTGACCACAAATCTACAAGCTATAATCAAAGACTTAACTCTTCAGTCCTAAAAAATGAAAAGCATGCACCTTAACTCTTTTTAGTTGAATGGTCTGAACAGGCATGGAAACTCAGTTATCCACCCAAATTCTCTGGACAGTTCTTAGAATGTAACTGTGTGACTTTGGGAAGGAGAAAGCAAATGGAAGCCTGGATAAGAAAAATTGCATTGGCTTTACTGTGCTGTTACATAGCCAAATTCTTTGCTCCCTAAATTCAAAACTCAGATCAGATTTCTCTGGGGCAGTCTGGGGTTCCGCTTTAAACTGATGTGTGATTTTCATGAAAAAAAGCCATTCGAGAAACAATGCTCTGGGCAGCTATTAAACATAAAATAACTATCTATCAGGATTCAGTTAAGACAGATTAAATAGATTAAAAAGGCTAAGAAAACAGTAAAAGTGAAGTGTGGAATTTACTAACTACTTTACAGTGTTTAGGTTGGCCATAAGATAACTTTGTGGGTGCTGGGGCCACATGCTGATATGTGCCATCCCAAATTTCTGCACATAAAAGCAGCACCCGGGGGGCTATTAACACAGTAGAAACAATTGCGACTGCAAAATAAACCCATGCCTCCTGAGTTCCAAATTGTTGTAAGAACCATCATGGTCACTGTTTTTCTACCCCAAAAAAAGCTTTAAGCAGAGAAAACCATGGAAGGGCCGTAAGACCTGAATTTATGACAAGAAACAGTTCAGAAATTCTGAGCTTCTGACTATTCAAGTTGTCCCAGGTAACTAAAACATTAAGATGTGCAGAATTATTCATAAAGCCTGTGCTTTCTTTGCACAAAGCACCACTTTGCCTTTTACATTCAGAAGACTATCACCAAGTAGACTACAGCTAAGCACCAGATACACTTTTTATTTAGACATATATACCAAAGGAAGAAACATGGAATCGCAGACGGTGCCACTTTTAGCTAACAAGAGATAAGCTTAAGCCATCCTGGTGCTGATAAAGCCTACAGAGGTACCAGACAGTGACAAGAACTGTCTTGAACTGCATTTTTTTTTTTATTCGAGCATTTTGTTTTCTTTTTATTCCTTTTTACCTCACATCTGAAACTATAAGCTCCAATGAACTGCTGAAGTTCAGTTACTATCTTTCTCAGTCCCATATTGTTAAAGCCTTTTGTTGCACCACTGAAACATTTGGACAATGTGAGAGATACCCCCTTGCAGCTAGATACAGCTTGTTGAAAGAGAACTGGAATACTCAAAACAAGGATGCCTTGCAGAAACACTCTTTGTTTTTGTTTTTTTTTTATCTCTTTGAGTGATATTTTTTAGAAAGTTTGCAGAAAGAACAGTGGGGTTTCAAGGCCCCCTTGTTCCTCCATTTGCCAGAAGGCAAAAAAGCTTATGATCCGTCCACATCTCTGAGGGTTGAATTTCAGCTAGAATTCCCTGGAGCCTGGCCTGGAGGGGATGTTGCTTCAGTGAATTCAATTTTCCAGGGTATTAAGAACTGAGAAAGTAAAATAGATGACAGGCACTGAGGGTGGAATTCTAGCTCCACTGGAGGTTAATGGGGCTTTCTGTCACCAACTTCAGGTAGGCCAGGATTTCACCCCTGCTTTGGGGAGCAGAGCAGAAAAATGTTATACAAGATTTAAACATTCATTGTGTAAGGCTGAGTTTGGTAGTAAAATGTGAATAATGATACTGACTTTGCTTGTAAAACTCTTCAAAAGGTATGGAAAGAAAGCACTACATAAGTGTGATATTAGGGATATTCCACTGCAAGATTGAAAGAAATCAAGACTATTTCTAAAAATTGCTATTTTAGGGATATTAAGTCTTTGAGGGGGCTAGCCCTAAAGCTACATTCTTTATATAAATCTATTACGGAGAATAAAAATGAGCCTTCTGAACTACGGATTTTTATATTCCTTTCAAGGTGGAAGGCACTTGAGCAACACAAAATAGTCCTAATCCTCAACATTCCCAGTTTGTCACATCCTAAACATGTGTTTTCCTCATCAGAGGCACAGCATCATAGAAGAAACACAGTTTATAACATAATTGGGCAGCCTCATCACTAAGACCTTCCACAGCTGAATAGACAAAAGGCCAGTGGTGCTGGAGACTAAAGATCTCAGCAGTCTTTCTTTGCTCTGCCATGGTCAGGGCTCCTGTGAGATTTGTTGTAAATCCATTTCCATCTCTGGTCTTCCTATTAGCTCACATCCCTCTCTCCTTACAGCTGGGGATGATTCTTAATAAACATTTGGCTCTAAAAATCTCTGAAAACTTGTGTTTAGATCTTAGATACTTGGTCTTTTATCTAAGGGGATACTTCTTACTGTGTTTCTTGTCTCTGCTTTAGGGATGTGTTTTCTAAGAGTTATAAACAATGGTGTTCTCAAACTTCACTGTAGATTTTAAGGTGCTAATGTAACACAAGCAAAAAAAAAAAATCCAGAACTGATGTAGCTTGAGGTCAATCACAAATTTATTGGAAGCACATTTGGTCACTTAGCAAGGAATTATCAACTGCTAAAATGCATTTTGACAACTCAAAAAACACTTTTGATGTACAAGAGGTTTTTGATCCTCTGTCTTATCCTCAGAGAGGAAAATGAGGAGAAATGTAGAAGTCTGCCTTTAATTCCAACTCTCATATAATTTCATTGGTCTGAATATTTTACCTTGATCTCTGTGGTATGAAAACACATTAAGATATCTCAACATAATACTACCAGATGTAAGGAAAAAAGGAAATTAAGAAAGAAAAAGGGCAATAAAGCAAGCAGGCAAAAATGTGTGGCAATGGATCAAAAAATCAGAAGCAAAGAACAGCAAATAAGGAGGGGAGCAAAAGAGAGAAAGTCATCAGAGAGGGCAGTAGAGGATGGAAAACGAAATAAGTAGAGGAAGGAAAACATTATCTAAAGCAGAAGTGCAGTGGAGGCAAAAAAGTATTTAAACAGAGCAGAGAGATGTCACAGAAATAGAAAACAAAGTTATAGAGAGCAAACTGATAAATGATAAAAATGGGATACAAAAGAAAATAAGGAAAGCAAGGGAGCTGAAGTAGAGAAAGAGAATAGAAGGAGACACCACTTCAACTCTGGGAATACATTTAATTCCAGTCAGGAGATGACTTGGGGCCTACATTTAGTTGACCAAATTCCCAGGGAATTAAGAAAAAAACACAAGGTAACACCTTCCCAACCCCGAGACCCAATAACCATAGGCTCTAGATAACACCATTACAAGCTGTCTTTCAACACTTTCAGGCTTCCTCTGGGCTAGCTGGATTTCTCTCTTCTGTCTTTTTGCTCCAACATTTTTGCCAACCTTACTTTACCTTCCTAGCTGCCTCCTGCATCTTCCTCCCTCTATACTTTTTTTTGCTTGCTATTTTTAAGCTTGACTTAAAAGGACAACTATAATGAGTGCTTGTTTCTAACCAACAGTAACTGACTGAAAGATGACAGCATATCCACAAAAACTATAAAACAATTGTAAGGAAAGGAAAATATGTCAAGAAGAAACAAGAAGCCAAGAAGTCAGTGCAATTCAGTATTTTGTCTTTTATACTGCCAACTCTGGGTAAACATCCTTATCCACATGTTCCACACATTAAGTATTACAAGTCTCTCATGGGCAAAAATGTTAAAAATCTTACACTTCAAAGTGTGTAAATGAACAGCCCTGGTAACTTCAACCAAAATTGATTTTGAGCGGTTTGGTGCCTTTTTTTTTTTTTTTTAAAGTAACTTTTTCAGTAATGCTGCCTCAGTTATGGTCTTTTAGCCCCTCAAAAGTCAATTAGCACTCAGGAAACAGTTTCCAACTCCACTACCAGGCCTGAAAAACTATGTTTCATCTCAGTATTAAAATACTTGACCAGAATGTAAAAGTCTTAACAGCCATGATTGCAATGCTTTTGAGAGTGGATTTGACTCTATTGTTCCAACACCACTTAATTTGAACTCCAAAATTTTGTAACATAATAAATAAATAAATAAATAAAAATTGAAGGAAGTTCAGCAAGCTGCTTTGGCAAAGCAGGCCCTTAGCAAGAACTCTTCCCGCTCCATTCTTTGCTATGAAGAAAGGAAAGTAAATCAGACTTGAAGCACTAATGAAGCACTTCAAGAATTAATGGTATGCATGTGAATGTGATGCTGTTAAATGTTGTTCATTAGAGATCCTGATTAGCAGCCATCTTGCTGAAAAGAGGGACAAGACCATGACACTTGCAGTTCAGGATTTTGAGCTAAGCAATGCTATACCAATTGGTGTGCTGTACTAATGTAGCTTTAACTATCACATTGTATTTAGTATATAATAGGGCAGATTTAAGGGGCAGGAGGGTAACTAATTAAAACTTTCTTTTCTTCTTGCATAAGACTGATTGGGGTGGCTCATGCTGGGACTCCACCCATGGGTGACACTCCCTGTTTCAGTGACATCTGTTATGCATTAGTACAGCTAAAATTGATGTCTTCCTATGTGGAAGCAGCTTTATAAATACAATAAAGCCTATTTCACTCACTAGGCACAGTTCTGAAAGTGCAGGAAGACTCAGCTTGGTTTTGAGCATAGGTGAATTTGCACCATTCTCGTGGTAAACTTCCCTGGATGGCAATAACTACAGGTTTTTCAACTCAATCTCTGTTCTTTATGTTCTTAATCTTTCAAAATGAAAACCTTTTGTGTGAGTATAGAACTTGCTAGAAAAGTTTCTAAACTCTATGATGGGTTTCCTAGTCAAAACCCAGGTGATGATCATGCTGAGCCAGAGTGGGAACCAGCAATGCAATCTTTTATTCTAGGGGACTTAAAAAAGGAAACAACAAAAGCATTTCAAGTTAGTGTAGAAAAATACTTTTGAACATTTCCACATGAAGCAAGCATTTCCTGAAAAGGAAAGCAGAAAAGGATTGCAGCCCTGATCACTGAACTGAGGGCTAAACAGGAGAAAACTCAGGCAAGTGAGAAATTACAAGTATGATCCGTAAAATATTCTGACAGCCAGACACAAAGTAAGCTTCACTACTCATAGTCCAAGAAGAAAGTCCAACTGTGCAACTTGAGCTACTCAAATTGCCTGACAGGGATGAATTAGTGACCATTTCTTCCACAAAGAAAACGGGCATGCAGCACCCACTCATATTAATTTCTGCTTGTGCTGCTGAAGTTGTCCAGCTGACCCACATGTGGCCTCTGAGCTAACACTTCTTAAAATTTAAGCTTCAAAAATGTTAGTTTTCTTGTTATAACATACCAGTGAACCATCAAAGCAATGGACAAAGGGAACTGCTGAGCATGAAAACCAATCATTGCTAAAAACTTTGCTTAACTTAGAGCAGAGGAGGGGAGCTTTACAACATGAGGATTTAGAGATTTTAAATTCAAGCAAACAAGATTGTTCATAGGCCTTTAATAACTACCACATCTTTATATTCTACGATTTCCACATAAAATTAAAAGGAGTATCTCCTCAGTATAAGCTGTGTAAATCTAACATATTGTAAATATGTTCCAATTCAGTGGTTACCAGTAGAAGCAAATGCCATCTAGGCAGCTGAGCACCACACAAGGCACTCCCCTCTCTGCCAAGTTCACTTAATCTTGAATAAGTTTCTGCTTGTATATCCACATGCAAGTAATTTCAAAATTACCACTTTCCAAGTTTGGGTAAGCAGGAAAACTAGACACCAAGACGTGCTCTGTAAAGTGAAAGCTATTGTGCTAGCACAATTCTTTTGTGCACGCAAGTCTCATTAATCTCCAACTGTAAGTGTGTTTACATATATTTAAACTGTATTTAGGTTAGATCCAGCATAGGTTTTTGAAATCCTGGTAAAAAGAACCTATTTGGAACCCATCGTCCTTTTACTAATAGTGGTTTCAGCTTTTGTAAAACTTAATTCTTATGAGAGACGTAAGAGGAAGCAAAGTGGCCACAGCCCAGTACTGTAGAATGAAACGCATCCCAGAAACAGGTTTGCTGTGGTAGAAGTAATCATCAGTGCTTAATAAACAAGGAGGGCACAAGTTCAGCAAAGGACATCAGGGCACACCATCCCTGCAGAGAACACTAAGGTCAACAGTTTGGACACTTTCCTAAAAGTATGCACATTACTCAGCTCTTTGCTGAATAGGGATGAGCTGGTCCCCAATCCAGCAATCCATTACAGTGACAAAATAGCTCTTAGTATGCCCAGTAACATGCATGACAGCAGCAAGTGTTGAACTGCAGCCAAGTTCTGTCTCTAAGTGAGATAAAATCAGATCCAGGAGGCTAATAAGATAAGGATCAGTGCTCTGTGTACATCTATTCATTCATCAGAGCACCGATTTAAGTACAGAAAAAATAAAGGGTATATGGATGTCCTGATTTCAGCTGGGATAGAGTCGATTTTCTTCCTAGTAGCTGGTATAGTGTTGTGTTTTGGATTTAGGATGAGAACAATGTTGATAAAACACTGATGTTTTTAGATGTTGCTAAGTAGCACTTAGGGTAAGTCAAGGATTTTTCAGTTTCCCATGCTCTGCCAGTGAGCACGTGCACCAGAAGCTGGGAAGGAGCACGGCCAGGACAGCTGACCCAAACTAGCCAAAGCGATATTCCATACCATAGAACATCATGCTCAGTGTATAAACTGGGTGCAGTTGGCTGGGAGGGGCTGATCACTGCTCAGGGACTGGCTGAGAATCAGTCAGCAGGTGGTGAGCAGTTGCATCGTGCATCACTTGTCTTTCTTGGGTTGTATTTCACTCTCTTTTTGTTGTCTTCCTTTTCATTGCTATTATTATTGTTATTATTACTATAGTTTGTTCTTTATTTCAATTATTAAACTGTTCTTGTCTCAATGCACAAGTTTTGCTTGTTTTCAATTCTCCTCCCCATCCCACTGCGGCGGGGGAAGAGAGAAACAGCTGCTACATGGTGCTAGTTGCTGGCTGGGGTTAAACCACGACAATGGAAAAAGTAAAGCAGGGGGGAACCCTCCTTTGGGTATTATTTATGTTTCAGAAATTTTGTGAGAACATTGAGTAGTTATTGTCATTGTCAAGAATATTTTTTTTGAAGGTGTTGACTAGCATGATAAGCAAGAAGCTGTGTTAAAGCCAGTCTATTAACTGCCTTTCACTCAAGTTCCATTCTACAATAGAATGTTTTCACAACAGCTACAAGAGTTCATAATTGTAAATAAGACAGTCACATATTGTACCTATCCCCCCCCTCCTTTTTTTTTACTGTAAGTTCCTTAAGGCAGAGACTATCATTAATGCCAAATACATTAAAATTCAAATTGAATGGCAGAAAGGAAAATAAGCAACAAGTTAATTAAACTTCCAACCAACACTGCATTGGAAAACATTGCAAATACCCCTAAGGAAAATTCAGAGTACAGAAGAATCTAAATAAATTGATCAAATGGGCAAAGAAGAAGTTTTCAACTTGGAAATAATACTATATCTTCAATTTATAAGCATGAAATTATGTGCTTACTGGGAAAAAAAACCTGTTCACAAGTGACTCCGCCTCTATTTTTACCTCTGGCTGAAGAACTGAGCTTCTGGGAAGCATGCTGCCAGAGCTTCTCAGTCCTTTGCCCAAGGTGACTGAAATTCAGATTAGATGGAAGGTAGCATAGGTCTTTGCCCTTTCCATCTCAGGTAGCCTTACCCTCCTGTTTGCTGCCAGCTGACTCACAAGTCTAGTCTCCATCTTCCATCTGGAGTATTAAGTATGGGTACAACCTAGGGAAACAAATACCATCATACGAATGAACACAAAGGCTTTCCACACATGTAGTGTGGGAATTAAGAGTCCTTTGCACACACAGGAGTAATCTAGAAAAATCACCTTTGTAAGAGAAATACAGGCTGACATATAGATTACAAGTGACAAAGTTTCCACTGAAACACAGAACATAGGTTCTTCTTACAACAGTACCTTATTAAGTCTTCTGTGAAGAATAAGTCCCTATTACCAGGGGAACAGCCTTGATAAACTAAAAAGTCTGTCCAGTGGGTCTGACTCAAAATTACATAGACCCAGTTTTCATAACTGGAATTTTTTAATAAAATTTGACCATATCTGTGTGTCAGTTAAGTTTTATGTATGCTTCAGGCAGGTTTTGAAACCCTATTACTATCATCAGGATCCTCACACCTCCAGCTTCTATTAAGGAAATCAGTGCATATCTCATGTCATTGCTGACACTATTAAAAGCAACAGACAAGCACAGTGATGATTGTAGCATGAACAATCTCCTGCAAACAGTCAGCATGAAAGCTTTGAAGTTCACTTAACAGAAGTCTTCACAGTTGTGGTGCCTAGCTAATTAGTTGTGCCTAATTCATTGTATAGAGATAGCAGCTTCCTAAAAAATAACAAAAATATCAGGGATTTTCATTTCTTTGTTAGTTTCAATACAGCTAGAAAGATATTTCAGGGTTTTCATAGCTAGTGAGAGTAAAATCGGCCTTGGCCTCAGAAGAAAAAAAACCAAAACAAAACAGTATATTGTTAGGAAGATAGCAAGAAGATTCTTTGAAGTAAATTCATTTTCATGCTAAATAATGAAATGTTGGTATAAAAATTGTTTAAAATGTTTCTTACTTAACAGAACTTTAGCATTTATAAAAAAAAAAAGCCAGGTTGGCAGGCCAAGAGCTGAAGTGCTTTCAACCCACTAAATAGGCTTGATATGGACAATATACCCATACTATCGGTCATATATCAATATATCCTTAATATTGACAATAAAACCATCCCAATACCATCCCAGTGGTAAGGAGAAGCTCTTTTTGCAAAGATGGTACTTGCCTTTACTGTCCTTTCAGTCTTTGTAATCTCTTTACTGAGATGTCATTTCCAACACACTTCTAACTCAACTAGACCTCAAGAAACCATATGAAAAGGAATAAGACTACTGAATCATTTTACTTAGGCTAAACAACCTCATAGCAACAAAGTGCTATATTACCTTCAGAGAAAGTCAAATCACATAAAGGTCAAGGGGTGAAATCCTAAAAAACACTTAAGAGTTGTCATCCAAGACTAGCATACAATGGCACTAGAGAGAGCTTCAAGAGATCAGGGCTTAGCTGCTGGATCTACTCTGTGAACTTAAGTCACTTTCTCTGTGCTTCAATTCCTCCATTTGTTTATTCCTGGAGACTGTTGCTAGTGTGAAAGCTTAAAATTAGAACATATATATTGGGGGGGGTGGAGAGAGAGAAGGGGAAGGGAGGATTTGACTACAAAATTCAGTCCAAGTTCATTAGTAACATGTATATGATCAAACACGATCCAGATGGTATTGGATAGGGTACCACCTTCCCCTGGTAAAGAAACACTAGAGATTCCTTACTAGTAAGAAGTGATGATTTTTAAGACACCAGTCCCAATATTACACCACATATTCAATATTTCCATTAACTATTTATAACGTAGAAGCACTGAAATGTCCATATCCTTTATTTTGTAACTGTCTTAATATTGTTATCCTTACTTTACATCTATTTACCGCTCTTCCATTCCACACACCCAGAGAATTTATCTCTAGAGCTTTTCCTATCACTGACATGTTCTTTGCCATTTATCATCTATAACTTTTTGGGTTCCTGTTCACTTTCTTCTGAGAAATCTGGCAGTGGTGCTTTTAGTTTTTTTCACTCCCGTGCCTCACTTCTTGGGCAAGTCTGCAAGTTCAGTAAAGTGAAATAGGTGACATCAAAAAAACCCCTCACATGATGATGAAAGTTTAGGTTAAAGTATTTCTGGTTTAATGAAAACATTGCATAAACAGTGCACTAGTTTCCATCTCCAGCTATACTCTGATCTCTATACAAAAAGGGATGTATTAAGAGTTTGCTTGGACAGCTTCTTTATCAATGGATCTCTGGGATTACACACATCCAGCAGTTAGCATTATCTGCTTCTGCTTGGGTTTCACACATTTTGGAAAAAGGTCAGAAATCACAAACACACTTGCAGAGCCTAAGAAGATATTACAATATAGAAGAGTTTACTGGCAAGGGATATGGTTGAGAGAAGGTTCTAACCATATTCCTCCAAGAAAATCTGTAAAGAAAGAGCTTTATAATTTCTTTTTAGTTACTCACAGGAAGAAGTTGAAAGTTCAACAATTTAACAATCAAAACTCAACTCTTCTGTACTGGTGAGAAACTGTTTTAAGATGCAGACTGTACTTCCCCGGATTAGTTTATGCAAGAATAATATAAATTTCTTCCTTATGCAATAACAGTGATTTTCTTGTCCTGTACTCTTCATTTACATCAGTACTTTATTGCCTTCTGAAGAAGTAAGATAAGAGTTGCATTAAAAACTTCACCACTGTCAAATATATTTATTTTAACAGCAGAAAAAGGTTTTGAGGAACACAGTAAAACTCCATGCCTCATCAATAGCAGCTGAAAGGCAAAGATCAAGCAACTCCTACATCATGTCCCCAGTCTCAGTTATATCCAGTTCTTCATTTTCATGCCAAGCAACCTCAAGTTCTTCATTTTAATTTGATTTTCTATCACTTCCATTTTCCTGTGAAGGCCCAGAGTATCCTTTACCAATGCTACAGATAAATGCCTAGCCCTTTCAGCCTTCTTATTTAGACCATTATAATTCTGATTCAGAGCTTGCAATTTCTTTCCAAAGGTTGATATTTGATCCTCTAAATTTGGCACAAGAAGTTCCTGTGCCTGATATTTCACATTAATCCCTACTCCTAGTTCTCTAATCATCTCAAATGCCACATGAGGTGGACCCTCAGAGGATAAATTCACTGCCAACCTTCCTGCCTGCTTATGAGTCATCACAAGTTAGGGACTAAGAAACTGTAATTGAAAAATGCTTCTCTGCAACTTCTTCCCCTGAAACATTTTGCCTGGTCAACAAATGATGCTCAGGGGATTTCTGTCTTTTCAACATCACCTTACATGCCAGAAGTAAAAGACTATTGAATCAGAAAGCTGAAGTAAATGCTACTTTAAGAAAAATAAGAAAAAACAAGCATAGAAATTCCTAGGAAAGCAAACACATTTCTCAAGCTATCAGAGTTTAATTATTATTATTATTATAGCATTCTACAGTGGCACCTAGATGCCTCACCTGAGATTTAAACGTCATTCTGACATGTGCTGCATGAAAACATGGTGAAAAAAAACCAGTCCCTTCTCTTGAGTTTAAGAATCTATATAAAACCAATACGCACAATAAGAAGTACTCAGAGTAAATGCATTTATATAGAGTTTTCCTGCTCTTAGTTTCAGGAATATAGTTGAGGTCATTTCTGATGAATCTCAAGACCACACACACACCCCACCACCATTTTGCCAGTAGTCACAAGTCAGGAAGGAAACCAACATCAAAAGAAGGTGCAAAGGTTGCATCAGAAATGACACTTGAGTCAGGAACAAGGTGAAGGTTAAAACAAAGACGTCACCAGTTCCATAAACAATACCCCATTATCCATCCTCCCTGTGGATTCTACTACCTTTGCTCAGAACAAGTGAGGTTGTACTTCACCAGTGCAAGACTTATTTGTATGGGAATGTTACAGCAATGCACTATTGAGCAGTGGTGTAGACACGGAATAATCTGTCCAGGCTGTGTTATCACACAGCTGCTGTTGTTCTGAGGCTCATCTTTCTCTGTTGTCCTCAGCCTTGATATTCATTCAAACTTTTGATAAAATACCAGCACTGAGACATGAGTGATTTGTCATCTTTATACCCTGTAAATGCAGCATAAAAATAAGTTAGACTGATTGAGATTACACTGTTGAGGCAAAACAAAATAGGGATCAAATCCAAACTGACAGCTACATGAATTTTATTAGTTTGAAGAGAAAAATTTATGAAAAAAACTCTAATCCAAAAACCAATAAAGCACTTTGCCAAATATGATGTTATCTGAGACTCGTCATATTAAAAAAAGTTCTATTAAATCCCCCACTTTCAAGTTCAGCATCAAAACCACTCAGTTTAAATGATATTTCTGTCATTTTTTTCTTAACCTTCATGAAAAATTTACTATACCATGCTTAGAATTACTTGAATAATACATATCTTGTTTTAAATTCAAGTTATTACATGCACTTGTAAAATGCTATTTGATTTGATTTTTCCTCCCACACCTTAAGCAAAATATGTGACAATTTTGTTTTCTCTTGGGTAGCGTGTGTACGAGCTAACCCATTCCCATGGGATTTTCAATTGCCAGCTAATCCAAAGCTATTTCTTTTAGAATTGCATGCAATGAAGTTAATGGACTCAAGGGGCTTTTTTTTCCTCCTGTGTGTGGAGGGTTTTTTTGGTTAGGTGGTTTGGTTTTGTTTTTTTTTTTAGTGTCTGTTTTTTTTGTTGTTGTTGTTGATTTTTGGGTTTGGGGTTTTTTTATTTATTTATTTTTTTAATAAAAAGGTCTGTAACATATTTTCTCTTTTCTAGACCTCACACAAAAAAATAAAATTGCAAGACCACAGCTGCATGACTAGTGACCTCTGCTATCTTAGAGGTTCTGCTCTTGCAAGATGACCCATGGTAATAGATCTCTGTTCTTTTTCAGAGCCTCTTTGCTCCTATCAGGGTTACATGCAAGTCCAATAAAATTTACCATCTACTTTACAGAGGTATAAAACTTATTGTTAAATTAAAAGAAAAATTCTCCCAATTACATACACATCACTGCTACTTGGCTCCTCCCAGCACCTCACTCCTCTCCTTTTTCATATGGACTTGTTCTCAGAATAAAGTTCACCTTATATTTGCCTCTTTCCAAGAATTTTACATCTCATTTTTTCAAACAAAAACCTTGAATTCATTCTGGTTCTGATATGCCTGACTCAGTGGTTTTTGAGAAATAATGGAGTTTTCATCCCCATACTGGAGACCTGACATCAGTGATGGCCCTGGTTCTAAAGAGCAAAGTAGGTTTCATCCTTTTGATGCCCAAAATATCACAGGGTCAAAATGATGTGGGAGAGAGGAAGGGAAAGTCTCTCATCTCTACTTGAAGCAGTTCTGTTCAATTCCTTAACTCTTAATGAACCCCACAGAAAAATGTGAGCATACAAATGTGTTCTGATGGATTAAAAAGAGGATATCCCAAGAGCAGCTGATTTAATATTAGATCAAATGAACTGGAGTTGAAATTACCATGTTTTTGTTGACTATTTTAACATATTCAGGGAAGGCATAGAGATCTTTACATATTTCTGAGTCTCTTTGTAGTATCATTCTTCATATGTTATACCAGTCAGTGTGGAATTACATGGATTTGAAGGGATGAGGGGGTGGGAGAAGTTGTGGACTGGATTACTGATGTACCCCAGAGAAGTTTATTAAAGTGATAAAAGAAAAATCCTATCATAATTAATTTTCTATTTTTTTCTGCACTGTTAAACTCTGCGAGCCTCTAACAATAAAGCTATCCAGACGACTTGTTGCTTTCGTGAGAATTAGTATCTCAGCTTAATGTATGATCAAATTGTCAGAGAAGCCACAGTGCTTTTCCCCCTCCTCATTCCCTACGAGATCTCTGATGGGGAAAAAAAAAAAAAAATCTTGTTGAATACTTACTTTCTGGCAAATGAAGAAATCATTACAAGAAAATTCAGCTCTGCTTTTCAGCTTAGCTCTGTTTTTTTCTTTCAGAGCAGTAGCAATGCTTCCTCACATTAGTTAGGACCATAGATCTTTTACAGCAAGGTGGGAGAGATCAGGAACTATTTTATTAATAATCTGACAGTCAACAGTGCTTGGGGTGTACTTCAGTGGTACAACTAGCCTGTGTGCTGGGCCACTCTGGTTCATTTCAACAACTTTATTTCCAGTCCAGGTTTCAAGCATCTCATCAAGTGCCTATGGCTTTGGGCATAAGCTAGAAACGTGTGGTTTCCATTTAATTCTGGCTGGAACCCAACCACTTCACAGCAGGCCATCCTCATTTCTCCTACATCTCTTCCTAAACTGATAAAAAAAAATTCTTCTATATTTTACTAAGAAAAAAAACTATCCTAAATCCATGGACTATGGTTCCAGGAGAACAGAAATAGTGAGGACCAAAGAGCACAGTTACTGTTTTACTCTGAGTGCCCTCACAAGATCTCAGTCATCCAAGACTAACATAGCAAATGTGTGTTATGCATGGATACAGTGCCAACTGTGGCTGAAGGCAACAGAAATGGATTTTTTTTTCTAATTTTATGTGTTTTAACTAACTAAAAAGAACAGAGATATATTTACTTCTAGCTTTTTTTCTAGAAGATTGAAAGAAGATGGCCTAAAATTCTCTGATGCAGTAATGATTCAGGGAAAAGAACAACATCTACAGAATAACTAGGGAGACTGGACTCATTTTACTAGATAAGAAAAAACACAATTCCATTAAAAGTGAGATCTGTGGAGGACGCCATGAATCTGTTGAGAGACTAGTTCTCATCTTTGTCACACCAGCAAAGACAGACATTCTCAAAACTGCTTCCCCAAAACTATGCAGGTTTATCCATCACCACACTGCCAGTAAGAGGAAGGTTGGCAGTCAACCAGACCAAAGATGGTCAGTTGCTTTTGCTCAGGGACAAGTGATCAGTAAACTGAAAGTAGCTGCAAGAAGATACAGGGGAAAGAAGCATTCCCTTTTTAGGCCCTACCATCACCAGTCATGAGCCAATATATGCAAGAATTGTTGAGGAGAAAGAGGACAGTGAACTGAGGCACCTGGCAGATGTGTCAGTCTTTGCACGCTGTCAGAAGAGAGGACAACTACACCTGAATACCAAGTGTGATAATATATTCCTCTAATCCAGAAAACAACAAAAGACAATAAGAAAATAAAAATCACAGGCAACGATAGAAAAACCTTTTCAAATGCAATTGAAAGGGAAAGGGAAAATTTTAGGAACTGGTATCAGGCCTACACCAAATACAGCTGATTTTTGAGAACACAGTGTGAGAGAACACTGAGGTTACATGTGAGACCTGCAGTGCTGGAGATCAGAGTTACATACTGAGGAAAATAAATAGATAATAATTGAAGAAGTAAATCAATGTAATTATAAACTGTACTCAAAAAAAGTCTGAGGTTATGACTTCATAATTTTGAAGCATTACAAAGTAAATGGCTCTAGACAGACTTGTGAGTTGTAAAACAGCTGAGAGTTTATTGTAGACAGTTGAGGGCCAGATGCTCAAAGAAAGAACACGCAATATTTGGCATGACAAAAACATCACTCTAAAAACTTGTCTTCCTTCTAGTGCTAATCCAATTTCACCACACATCGTCAGGGTGTGCTGCAACCTGCAAACACACACCAAATATACACTTACCTTGCTGTACAGATGAGGGAGAAACAACCAACAACCATAAATAATGTTGGAAATGTCACGGCCAAGTTTTGTTTGCTCTGGTTGTAACATGGAGCAACATTGCTCACTTTTGGTGCCTTCTCCACAGCTCACTGAAATCAGGGGAAGGATTACCATTATTTCACTGTGTTTAGCGTTCAGCTCTACAGGAACCTTAAACCATTAACATTACCTCTGCTGGAAAGTATTACCAAAAAAACATAATGTAAAAAAAAGATTTTTCAGCTCAATACTACTATTACATATGCTTTAATTTTTTTGAGGAATCAGTTATGTGCCTACTGACGATCAGCCCATGGAAATTGTTCTCTAAAAGGAAACAAAAAATTCTGGAAATTATGGGGCTATTCAATGCACATATTATGGAGCTATTCTTCCAGTTGTGGAAGGCAGATCAGACACTTTCAAACTTTCTCAATTCTGCAGCAAAGCATATACTGTTTGCAAAGGGTATGCAGACTCTATTAGTAACATCCTCAACAATCTAACTTATTTCATATCTTTGATGTGACGTTGTTTTAGTCATAAGGCAAAAGAAACAGATAGAAGTTCACCAGTTTACCTCTCAACTATTATCACTATCTTGACTCCACGTATTAGAGCAGGATTTCACCATACACAGCTCTGTAAGCTCATGTTTACATTCAAACTCAAAATATATCAACTGGTATTGCCTAATTTTGGTGTAATCTGAAACGTCTCACCTTTGCTATCCTCCTCCAGAGTCTCACTGTTTTTCTTGAGGAGCAGTATCCAAAATAATACAATGTTAGTCCTGCTGGTGCCTCATGACCATTTCAGAGTGAAGAAGAGCAATTACCTCCAGGGTCTAACACACCATTCTTGTTTATAAATACCAAATAACATTTAGGCTTTTTTTTTTTTTTCTTTTCTTAACATCAGCCTAATATTGACCAGTACAATCTGGAATCTACAACAGCCAGATTGAGCTTCTGAGTACTGTGGCACAACCAAATATGCCCCCTGCCCCCTTCTTTCTTTCAAAATAGAAACAAGAACATGAGTATGCCACTTAGCACTAGTTCTTATCTGCTGGCCCACATAATTTCTCCTAGATGATTTCTACAAAGCATGAGGAACATTTTGGATTTCATTCTGACAGTGTACTATGCTCACTTATTCTCCCATTTAGATTATCATAGAGAGCTGCCATTCTCATTCAGATCTTTAGAAAAATGATCTTAGGACTTTCACTTTTTCCATTTTCCTGGCTTTATAGAAAACTCTTTGTAACCATTCTGCATATGATTTTTCAAACAGTTAAAATCAACTCACCCTTCCAATGGCAATTTCATTTGAACCATATTCTAGTTCTCTGTTCAGAATAACACCCAGGACAGAAGGGTTGTTTTTTTTACCTCCTTTTCTAAACCAATGGGATAGAGCTAGGAATCATGGAAGTTCTGAAATAACTGCTTTCTCTCATGGCTTCTTCCACCCCCACAGGAAGGAAGCAAGCACAGATTTTGGATCGATTATTAGTTATGCTCAAGATCACAGAAGAAAGAGTCCAATACAGTAAGCACTCAAGGGAAAGTGGACTAAGAACAAAGGCAAACATTTCAGGAAGGACCAAGACACCAAGAGACAGTAACACAAAGCACTCAGACTGAAAAGCCTGGGGCATGTGGGGCACTTACTGGGTCAGTGACCAACTGATTTCTGGATGAAGCAGCCCATATGAGTTAATGTAACAATTTAGTAAGACACACAGAGTATAGGGCATACAAAGGGTTACTTTCAATTTCCGCCATCTTCTTGTTTGCAACCAGCAAGGTGGCAAGCAGGACATATTGGACACAATGAGCCTGCCAGGTTTAGTAGACTATATAGACTACAATCATCAACCAGACTGTAGAGCTGTAAACTCCTTGCATTTAAAATAAATAGGTTTAAACAGTTAAAGGTGAAAGAAATCTTGAAAGATAAGAAATCAGGAACATCACCACTAGCAAGGGAGCAATCCAGGACATTTTCATGAGGTCTATGGAAAACAAGAAATGAGTTGCATTCAATGACCATATTGACTATATCTTAACAAATGTCTTGCAGGTAAATTGCTCTACTAAAGCTGAATTAAACTGAAAAAAAAAATGTTTAAATGAGGGATAATAGTGTTACACAGCCACTGGAAAAAGATGTGGTGATGATTTCCAAACCAGGCAGGTCACTAGGTTATGTATAGATTTCCAGAGAATAAGTGTGATCTCATTCCCCAAGAGGTACAGGTATAGACCTGACGAATTATTAGAACAACTGTGGAAATCTGAGTTTACAATGGCATTTGAACCAGATAGTATTGGCAGATATCTCCAAAGAAAATTTTTTGCACACTATGAATGCTCTGAATTCAGAACAAATGTCATTCACTTACACAGGGAAAATAACAGCATCGATCAGCTGTAATGCTCATCAACCCATAAAGAATATGCAGCTCAAGACATACGTAATATCATGATCTCCCATGAATGATGGGGAGATCACAAAAATTCTTTAAGTAACAGCAGCAATGCTCTGATAAAAAACAAATCAAACAGGGATGATTGCAAACCCAGACAAGAATGTGGCTAGGGTTTTGATAGATTAAGACTAGAGTATGACTGGATAAAACTTTTGAGAGATAATGTATAAGCTTGATTGCGGTAATCAGTAACAGAGACAGAAAACTATAACAGTGAATATGAATTTGGCCAGTTACTACAGGCTCTGGTGCCCCTGTTTAGAAATGATAGTGCTACTGATAAAATTTATCAGAAGCAGACTAAGACGACAGAAGAAAAAAAGAAGAGATTGCTAGAGATCTAATAGAATTCACCTGACCACGGAAGCACCACATCCACAAACAGTGATCAGAGAACTGAACAGAGCTATTCAATTATGGCTAACACCTACCATTGGGGAAAGCCCATGCAGATAGAGAAGAACGAAGAGTTTCTCACTGTATACTCTGACAATACATCTGACTAGGGTGAGAGAAGTCATGGAGAAATTACACTCCTGAATACAGAAAGAATACGGGGGGGGGGGGGAAGTCCAAGGTACTTTCTACTGTCATCCATTTTAAATCAGTGAGGCACTCTGTCCCACTGTTTGGTTAAATCAAATTATTATTAATGACAGACTATTGAGGTGGGTAACTCACCCTCTAGCAACTTTATTTTTCAGTAGATCATCAAGAGATAACACTTTTTTCAAATTTTCCAAAAACCTCCTTGTATGGAGGTTGAAACCTCCTTTTTTTCCTCCTTTTGCCAAAGATAGAGCATGATGAAATTAAAACCTTGCAGTAGGAGCAAAAGGCACACTGCTGTTCTCTACCGAACAGAACTTAGCTCATAGCAAGTATAACTAACCTTACATAGTCTCTCCAAGAAGACAACTCTCCTATTTTGTGGGAATAAATAAGTGTACTAACAGGTTAAAAAAAAAAGATGAAATACAGCAAGTATCAAAATGGTAGCATTCAGTATTGAACAAAGCCAAAAAATCATCACAGTGTCACCATTAAAACATACAAAAATTTTGATTTTGGTGGGACTCACCTATCACTTTAGGTTTTTATGGCATTCAAGAGGAAGTTATAACATGCTAAATTCAGTTGTAAAGGTGTAATTCATTTAGGCTTCTCAACAGAAGATTGAATGTGTTTAGCTATTTTGAATAGCAGGGCACACAGGCCACAATTGGCAGAGTAATTTGGAATTCTTTCAGATAGAATGGCAATGGCTAAACCTAGTGTGCTCGACTGTCCTGATATATGCAAGCCCCCTTAGAAGATAATGGATTATAACAGGATGCACATTGTGAAAAATGTATTCTCTAGTGTAACTGCACTAAGGCAAAAGAGTTACATCAGGGATTAATTTGGCATTTTCTCGTCAGATGTTTTTTCTGTGCTTGTAGCTGTTACTGTTCTTTTGGCACAAACCCAGATTAGCCATTAGTGTGTGGATTGCCACTACTCTGCCAAGCTTTTAGAACATAAACAAAAAAATAAAAGCCACTTTGCTAAGATGACAATAAACACTTAAATCCCAATATCTCTTCTAACTTTAGTAACAGTAAAATATGGAGCCAGCTTTCATGTACAAACATGGAAAATGGGCTAAAATCATTAAGGCATTAGAGACTTTACATAATTAAAATTGTCATTTTATATTTGCTGCAATAAAAATAGCTATTTTACTTAGAGTAATTACCATCAGTGATTGGTGTTATTGTATATGCTTATTAAAATGTTTATTTCTGTGAAGAGAAGATTAATTGAAAAGTGGCACAAGAAAGCTAAGGATGAAAAGTAGGGCTTTAACAATATTTTACATCATGAAGCACCAAAAGGGAGCCTTAACCTATTTTAAATTTGATTTCCTGAGAAGTGTCTTAATCTAAACCATGGCTGCCTTGCTATTGCTTTGATTTAATTAGCCTGAAGAACTATTATGTATTTCCATTTTATCTTCCACTTCACAGTGGAACAACCCAAGTCTTATTGTTGTCTTCATGTGGATCATACAAATCTATTAGGTGGAGTACAGAATATTATAACTTAAAAAAAATAGTAGTAGTTAATTTTGAATCCTAATGTTTCAAAAGTCAGGAGAATTTCAGGCATGTGTGAGGGAGAAAAGCGGTAATGGGCAAATTATTTTAGGAATGTGGGTATACTTGCTTTCCTTAAATAAAAACACTCCTCACAGCAGAAAGACTAACATGATTTGTGGTGTACTTGTGGCTGTAATAGATTGGGATATGAATATTATATGAGTATTGGGGGGGGGGGGGGGGGGGGAGCGGGGGGGAGGGAATCCTTGTGACCTTAAACAAGATAGCTTATTTGCTAATGACAGGACAGGATTAACCTCCCTTCCCACTCCTCCCCACCTCCCTCCAACCCCAAAAACATTTCAAAGATGCTAGAGTTTCACCCTGCATAACTTCTGTAGCAGTGATGTTTCTTATTTTAATGCTCCATTACTAGAACAACCCCCCTCTCTCAGATTTTGTTTTACTAGATTGAAAACACAGCGCTCTTCTAGTTTCCCCTTCTTGGGCAGGTTCTCCAAAAGCCATCTCCCTTCACCGTTTTTGTAGTACTTCTACCTACCCCAGCTTGGGTTCATTATGTTTCTGGAGTACTAGTGGCCAGAACTGTATGCAGTATTACAGGTGAGTCTCTTCTGCAACATGGCTCACATAATGGCAACAACT
Source organism: Buteo buteo (assembly GCF_964188355.1). Taxonomy (NCBI): domain Eukaryota; kingdom Metazoa; phylum Chordata; class Aves; order Accipitriformes; family Accipitridae; genus Buteo; species Buteo buteo. The sequence goes on along the minus strand of NC_134189.1, from coordinate 16,180,551 downwards.
GTCTTGTCTCCGTGGAAATAATTGCCTCCATTTCACTTTTGGTTTTTATTTTCCTGTCCTACAGGCACACCACAGTGGTGGCAGCTCACAAGTACTCTGTGAGTGCCCACTCCACCCAAGTTTTTCATCTTAGCTTTCTCCAAAAGTAGTAGTCTGCACTTTATAACAGAAATGGATGTTTTTAATCCTTCAACAAAATGACCTAATAGTTTGTACTGCTGAACCTCAATTTCTTTTTATTCTTTCAAGGTCATTAAATACCTATTGTAAAATATTCTGCATCTCAGCTTTCATTCCCTCTCTCCCTTTTTCTTTCCTGTCTTTGAGCACACACTCAGGCTAATCATCCTTACAGATTATGAGGCAAATTATTTATTTTGCCATTTTTATTCTTTATCTTATCCCATCCTACAACCTAGAAGGCTTTTCTTTCTTTAGTCTCTTTTTATGTATATAGATGAAAAACCTTTTCATATTTGCTTTTACTTTTTTCATGAGGTCAAAGTCAGCTTAACTTTTATCAAATCTTACCTTTACACAGCCTGAGCTCCAGCATGTAGCCTTTTGTGCTGCTCAGTACTTCTTTCAATCTCCAGAAGTGTTTTCCTCTTGGAGTTTATTTTTGTCATGCTGGATTTGCAGCTCTTCTATATCTGTGTTTTCCCCTGCTTAGTATTCTGGTTTCTGATGTCTTTTGTATCTCTGATGAAGAGAAGTGTGAAATCTCTACATATTCAAGACTCTGAGCTTTTGAGTGCAGGTAACTTCTCTAACCAGATCTTTTTATGTTCTCCTGAGTTTCCCCTTTTGAAGTAACAGTTGAAGCAAAAAGAGACCTGATGGAAAATCCAAAGAAATCTCTTCCTTCTATTCTTATGGTCACTATATCCAGTTTATTTTCTGCCAAACAATATGAACTGGAAAGACTCCTCTTAAACTGAAAGTGTCACCTAGTTCTTCTTGTATTTATTTTTTGGCACTTGTTCAAATACAGCATCCATATTTTACAAAGCAAAGTCTGGGAAGACTAAATGATTTCTCTCAAGATCATTTAGGATGTCTTTCATAAAGCAGAGGAGGGAAGCTTTTGGTTTCCTGTGCTGAATTTATCTGAATTAAACCTCATGTCCTCCTCTGCATTCTGACATAAGCCCCTTATAGACATCATCAACAACCAGTCACTTGTTTCAACACTTATTTTTCCAACTCACCTCAACTTAATTTCACTAGCTAGAAATCATTTTGAAAGATGAAGGAAGAGCAGTAATAGAAAAGGGAAATCATGAGCACTGCAGACTGCAAAGATATTTATTTACCCATGTAGGTCATCATCTAGTAAAGCTTTAGTCCTGCTCTGTTAAGGATACATAAACAGGTAAATTTCAAAGATCAGGGAGAAGAAGTTCCTGTGACAATACTACTTAGTGTACCGTACCCCAGTTAGCTTTAAATAGCTGTTCTGACACCACCAGTTATGGGACTCCAGAAGCAAACACAGCATGGGTTAGACAATCCACCTCAAAAAACTCCACGATACTTTTGGCTCCACAAACAGTAGCACCTAGACCTGGTATGATACAATAATGCCATTATAGTACAGCTATGGCTCAAGTATCTCACAGAAGTGGGCTGAAGACCTTTGAGAAAACAATTTTAGTGCAACACAGTACTGCTGAGATATGTCTGGATGGTTTGAGAACCAGAAATAATCTGAGCCATAGCATCAATATGATTTACAACTTAATAACTTTCTGTTTCCAGAAATAAAGCAAAGTTGTTATTTAATGGCTGAAATACTGCCATTTTCTCCAAATGCCAGTAATAATTTAAATTCATGACTTCTGTATTATTCATGTGGTCCAATTTAATATGAACAGTATTTCTGGTGCTCAGTGTTTATGAAGAGTGTCTCTTTAGGGTATACCTTACTTTATGACAAACAGATGCTAGAAATAACTACCTGGTGTTCTGCTGCTGTGAACTGGGGATTAAAAATAGGGCTCATAATTTTCTAACCTGAACAGGGGAAGACATACGGATCTTTTCTTGACAAGGTGTAGGGCAAGGTAGCATAATCTCATCCCCCCCCCTTACTTCTCTTTCCTCTCTATTGTTCTCTCTCTCTTCACTCAGAAAAAACAGTTGGTACTAAGCATGATTTACAGACTCAAAGAAAACCCCACATTTTTTATCTCATCATTTACTACACCATCATTTGGATCTCAGAAGCTCCACAGATAAAAATAACCATTTTAATTACAGTCAAGGAGCTCAGCGGCAGAGGGACAACTGGGCCAAGCCACCCATTTTCCCCTTGCGAGAACACACCTGCAAACACAGTGCTGCGGACTGCTCCTGACAGTCAGGGTAAGCCAAAATGTGAATATAGAATCTAGTAAGTGTAAGCAGTTTACACAAGAAACCCAATGAAAACACTTATTTACTTATAAAACTAGTCACTACTTGAAAAATAAAGTAGTAACAAAATCAACCCAGAAAGATAGTGATTCCTTCACATCTCTAATGCTTTTTGCTTGAACAAAGTACTTTGGAATCATCTTCATGCCTGTGTTTTTCCATGGAGTACTAAGAAGAAAAAGTAGTTATTTGAGTGTTAGTTAACTGGCAGAAGTCACTAACTGGAATAAATACTTTCTAAATTGTGCAGGATAATCAACACCACTGCAGTGAGCAGCAGTTCAAGCTACTTCGCTTTGCCTTACTAAAATATCTCAGTGTCACCTCAGAAGAAACAGCATAGACTCAGGAGATCCCACTTCATCCTACTACCAGTATCTAGTGCCATGCAACATGACTTTATGACTTCAGTTTTTACCTTGTTGATTTTACCAAAATTAACTAATAAAAGCTGGTTATATGGATGCTGCATGTGATGCTTCAATTTTATGTGAACTAGTTCAGTTATAACTGAATATAATTAGAAAATGGATACTTCATTCATTCTTCAATTAACTTCTTCACTTCATCAGACAAGTTATTTTATCTTAAAATTTTCTCTAATCTTAACTACAACATTTGTTATCAATACTAGAAGTCCAGAATGGTTCTTCTGTCAAAGTAAGTGCAAGACATGTATTTCAGTTCTGCAGATGATAGCTACTAGTCTTTGACACATGCTCTGATAGCAATGCATCTCATTTAGACTTCATGGGATAGATTCTTCACTGGTGTGAACTGCTTAAGCCTTGTAGTCCACATCACACAAGCTGAAAACCTTACTTCAACTTCTATTTAGCAAAGAAAATCACAGACTAATTTTAGAAATATTTCCTTACATTATTTATTCTATCAGCCATCACATGAAGCAATTGTGTTCTTTTCCTGGCATTAAAATCTATAGATTTTTTTTGTTCCTCCATGATTTGGTTACTATCTGTAAACATAACTAGTGTTACGTGTTGCTCTGTTTCCTGTTGACGTGTTCCGCTGTGCTGAAAATAATAGCTTGATTTAGTATTATCTGTACTAGTAAGCACTGATAACTATACAATTAGTGTGGTCATAGACGGACTCAATATTAATACCTTTATTTCATCCATTTTAATATACTGGATCATGCTTTCCTAGTATGTGAAAGTATTGCGCAACTGTGTAAGTGTAACTGCGCACTATAGTTAATATTAATCTTTCTGACCACATCCATTATATCATGGTGCAAGGTATTAAACCAGTTTGTGTAACAGGCCAGTGAGGCATACTTCAAGCATATTACAGTGACTACTGTATACAGTTTAACTTTGGAAAACTAATTCAGTACAGACATAGCAATGAGAAGCAACAGTATATGGTTTTAACTGTAACATTCATAATTTTTTAATTATTTGTAATTTGACTGACTGAAGTATAACATCAGTGTTAGGGAGTGACTCTAAAATGAAACCAATTATGATGCAAAAGTTAAAACAGAATGAAGCAATTAAAACAAAAAATTGCCTCTTAACAACACTACCATCACAGGATCACAGACCACTGCATATTGCTTTTTCCAGTCTTTTTTTCTTATTAAGAAAAATTAATTATATTTCTACAGATTATTGAAAGAGAAACTACTGAAAACACAAATGGAGAAACAGGTTCTACATTTGCCTAGGATCAAAGCCAGAATTGTATTCCATTAGCCTGCTTTGAATTGCACAGACAAAACTGTCTTCAAAGATTTACTTTAAGGACAATCCAAAATTAATATTTTATATAGTGTATACACATACTAGGAAAAACTAAGATCCACAGACAACCTATGAATTGACATTGCTTCACAAAAATCCATTATGTATGTTTGGACTGAGCATCATTAAAGATAATCTGCATTACCTATACTACACATCTCAATTTCATAATGATATTTATACTTCAATTTAACGAGGTACTACAAGCTTTTTTCCATCTACTCCCAAATTAGAGATCTAGGCTGATCCTTAAATAAGAAGGATAGAACTTAAAGAAAAAAAAAAAATAAAAACACCAACCAACCCACCCCCCCCCCCCAACCCCACACCACACAGACACCCCTAATTTTTTTTCTATCATTGAGTACAGATTACAGTTTCATTCACTACAACACTGTAAGGATGATCAAAATTTCTTTCCTATAGTCAGGTTAGAAAACAGCACAGATAAAGAAGTTAAAAAATAAGGTCAGAATTACTGTTATGATGTATTTAATAAGAGCACCAGAAATCAAGGCAACTTCCATCGCTGTATAAAAACGTGATTACATACAATAGGCATGCAGTTAATTCTATGTCAAAATATGAACAAAATAGTGATATGAAAGGTGACCTATACGATGGCACTGTATCTCTGTATTAATAAGGACGTCTTATGCCCGTAGCTATGAAAATAAATTAAGAATATGCATTTAGTTACAGCAACAAAGTTTGGATTTGATACTTTTCATTTTGTGGTATAAAACATTTTTGACCTTATTCTTAACATCTTTGGATAAATCATCATCATCTTCTGTCTCTTTCTGGATATCATTACACTATACATGAAATTTTTTCTCAGTTAGCTTTCTGCTTTTCTGCTGACAAAGATGCCTTCCTTCCCCAAAACAAAAATTCTTGATTAAAAAGTCCTTTTCACTCAATTGATCTATTGTTACAGTAAAATACTTCACAGCTGTTGTCAAAAGCATGTTTCAATTTACTCAAAACCAGAAGTTAGCAGACTGAGATTGCAATGGGTCTGATGGGTGAACAAAAAAAGACCCTATTAGAAAGGAAATGGCAAAAGTATTTCTGGTAGCCATTTTTTCATAGATAACAATAAAAAGAGAAACCTAGTATTGTGATCATAAAATTATTTCTTGGAGACATTATGTAGTGTTTACAAACATTTCTTTTACCACAATTTCACTGAGGTTTTGGGGGGGTGGGGGGGTGGTGGTGGTGGTTTTTTTTAAGTTCCAAATTCCTGTGGAAATACACAAAAAATTAATCCTTGCAATCTCCAGCACAAACTTGCACATCTATGTCAAAACTTTGTTTACTTTCTGGAATTTTTTTCATGATGAAAATTGAAAGAAAAAAACAGTCAGAAAATTGGCCAAATGAACTTATAATTGCTAATCTAAAATCTTCTGTTCTACACTTAAGATTTTATTTTGCAGGAGGGGAAAAGATTGATATTCTAATGCTTTGAGTATTTGTGAGATTTACTGCACTTGAAACAAAGGCTCCTATTCATTCACCAAACAACTAGAGCAAGAGAAATAGCAGTATCCCCTAGTAACTTATGAATGTAATGCACTCAACTTGCTGTTCGTCATCAAGATGAAGACAACATGTGAAGGGACAACAGTAATTCAGGTACCATAACAACTGAGCATCCAATTCAGCAAAATACTAATACAAGTACACCATGCTAAACAAAGAACATACACAAAGTCGTTCACATATTTATGGAACTTAGAGAAGTGAGATCTGACCAAAGACTTTATAAGAGAGGCACTACAACCACAGCAGTTTTCTAAGAAACAGTACATCAATGTACACCAGTAAGAAGCTACCCTGCAATAAAGTGTCTGTAACTGTCAGGAGGTGGTACATGATGCCATATGGAGGTGATGCGTGATAGCTGAGGAAGGAGTTTGCCCACATTAACAGCATTTATTTCCACTGAGCACTGGCTCTACTCCCACCCAAGACACAAACCACAGGTGCCTCATGCACTTGCTGAACTCACCAAGAGGCTGTGTTTGATGTGTGGGGTCCCAGAATGGGAGGGATGTCCTGTTACTGCACACTAGCTGAGAAGCCTGTACTGAGGTCCTGCTTTCTGAAGACCTGTTCAGGAGAAAGACTGCTCCTTCATTGCAGCTTTTTTCACCCCATCACCCAGGAGCTGAAGACAGCATAAGGTACTAGGTACTGAAATATGAAAATGCAGAATTTGCTGCCAAAGATTCCGAGTTACAATGCAGTTAGATTCCAGCAATGGCATTTCATTCATCACTTGTTTTTTTTTTTGTTTTGTTTTGTTTTTTTTTTCAGCTACAGCTAAGCCAGAATTAGGTAGTAAGAATATCAAAGGACAAAAGGAGGGGAAAAAAAAAAAAAACAACACCAAACCACTGAAAACACACTTCACAGTTCCAGGAGATCAGCTATTGAGTAAGCAGGACTTGTATCTCACTCAGGAGCCTCAAATTAAAGCAGTACTTGGAAACTGCAAAGCTATAAATTAACAAAATGACAAAATTAACATAAACTGGACTTGTTTAAGTCCAGTTACTTACTGCAAACCACTGATATACCTACAACTTTAATGGAGAGGCTAACCTCTGCTTCTTATGTAATTCAGATTAGGATTTTTTTTGTTTACTTGTTTTTAAATAAAGGATAACTTTGTTCAATCCTTCATGACAATCCCCCTAAAACTAGTAGAGCACTGAATTGGAAGATAGAAGGACCTGAGTGCTTACACCTGTTGTTCACTAACATATCAAGAAGAGGAAGATCAGACAGTTCTGTGCTTATCTATTCACCTTCTCTGTTAAAAATCACAATTAAGACAGTTGAAAAACCACCACACACTCTTGCCCTGGAGCTATTTCTGGTTACACAATAGGGAAATATAAAAGTGCCTTCCTCAAACTCTGTTGGGAATTACAGCACCTATCCAATGAACTAATGGTAGCAATTATCAAAGAGAAGCAGGAGAAGAAAACATCTGCTTACTTACTGAGGAACTTAGAAACCTAGATGAGAAAGAATATAAGTCAGCCAAATCCAAATGTACCATAAACTCGGAGTATTTGTCTACCTTGTTATCTATACATGTCCTAGCTGAATACTCAGTTGAGATTATAGCTTTGTTTAGCTAAATCAATGGAAACAGATTCCAGTATGGATGATATTGTCCCAGTTCACAAATAATAGAATTCAGCTCTTCTAAAACTGACTATAAACAGAAAAAGCTGTAACGAAAATAAACCACTCTCTAAAGCCAAGTAAGCATCCCCCCAGGAGTCTGCACTGTTTAACAACATCAATTTAGTTAGATGGTATCAGTGGCAGGTAAGCCTGGGGCGAAAGCACTAAACATTCCCTTCCTATGTTGAATCATTTTGCACAATCCTGTTATTCAGGATAAAGCACATTAAGAAACATCTTGTTTAATTTCGTTTATTGTAATGATGAATATCACTCAATTGCTTTTCTTGTTTGATAGTCAGTGGAAAATTAATGATCTACACATCACTAATCATTTACTATGATGTCATGTACTTCATAGATTGTTTCTTCTGTGAAAGGTGGGAATGCAACATATAACAGAAGCAGGTTTTCCAAAATATTTGGGTATCTGAGCTATAACCAGTGTAGACTTCAACTACTTACCATGGAAAACTTTATTCTATCATTGCCTCTATAACACTGTGTTTGTAAAGTGTTATTTTCAGTCAAGAAATATAACTTTACGTTAAATATATTTTTTAGACTAGCTGATGTGGAACAACTACATGAGTTATAGAAAGACAGCATCATCACGAATGCCCTTAATCTAAACCATAGTTAGGTGTTTTCAAAATACAAGATCCAATTTTCTAAAACTGATGTTTACATTTGAGATAATTGTGCATGTAGACACTCAGATTGGCAGGGACAATTAAATTTTAGTGTAAAGTGAAACTGAGAGTTTGTACCTGGCCATGTAGAATTCCGTTTCTAAGGTCTCTCAGTTTTTTCAGAATAAAACTAACTGGAACTTTCCATAACATAGATTACTATATTTATGCTAAGATAATCTGTATTTATGAAAAATTAATCCTATATGAAAAATTGAAAATCATTAATGGGGCTTAAGGGAGGAAGATCTCACAGAATTCAAAGCAAAACTATTTGTTCTTCACACATCCTGTCTACGAACAAATGCACACTTAACTGGAAAAAAGATCTTTTGGGGTATTTTGAAGACCTCCAGCATGGAGGAGCAGGCATACCCATTTGAGTGGGAAACACTGTTTAGGCCTGCTAATAGGCAGGTTCCCACGTGGGACTGGCAAAGAACTTCAAAGGTAAAAAATTGACATACCAGGATTCACTGACTACTCCCTCTGACTGAACCACTAGAAAGACTGAAGAAGGTTGAACTGAAGTGCTTCCATATCAAATACTCCTGTACTATCAAGGCTTTCAGTATCAAAATTCACAAAACGGTTTTTAACATCTATTAGAAAGTTAGGGTTGTTCACAGCATGATACAGCTCTGAACGTCTACAATAAGATGAACTGATTAGGGGTTAGGGGTTTTTTGGCTATCTTAAAAGGGATTTGAACAGAAATCATCAACCAGGTGTTTTTTCTTTTTAAAGACATAAACATCAAATGAAAATCCTATTATGTCTAAAAAGGGAATAAAAGAAAAAATATCTAGTAGAATTTCTGTACTATGATAGACTGATACAATTAAGTAGTTGAATAAAACTGCAATCAAAGAAGAAACTGGATTAAAAAAAAGGTCCATATTCCCACTGACGTATTCTATGAAAATTAAATCAGAGCTGTAACTTCTACTGGGTCTTCTTTCATTCTTGTGGACTTCAGAAGAGTCATGGTATATATCTGAGAAATTTTCTGTGGCAGGCCAGCAAGGAAACAAATGCCAGTACCCAAATGGCAAACGAAACCTTCAACAAAGACTTCATTTACCCAAACAGTGAGGCTTTAGTCAGCTGGGTTTTTTTTAAATCAGAAATTTATTTATCTTATACCTGTGATGAGCAAAGCTGAAAAATAATATTAGAAAATGTGAAATGTTTACTTTTGATATTCTTAACAATATATAACTTCAAATTTCAAAATAAATCGGGGGGAGCATCTAAAACTGCACAAGAAGTTTAATTCTAATCAAACCATTTTTGGAAGTGTTGAAGGGGGGAAGATTTCAGCTCACAGATATTTTAAGCATACTGGTAGGGAACAGTATCAGCTAGGACCAAAGAAGATAGCAGTTAGACAGGCATTACCAACCTACATTAGTACAATTAAAATTGTTTTCCCTCTGCGCATCAAAGGTCCTGACCATAAACCTGAAATCTAAGAACAACCAAGTATGCTGCTTTTTCACAAAGCTTATACAGAACATTTATTAAATCATTTTTAATGTTTACTAACCTGCTTGCATAGAGTGATGAAGAGGTCAGTTAACTACGTCTTTATCTGAAGATGAAAAGTTATCTTCTGGTGCTTAGTGGAACTATATCATGGTAATCAAAAATCTTGTAGCATTACCATCCTCACACAGAGTGAGAATATTTCTTGTAGAACAAGAATACTTTTTTCCTTATAAATAGTAGACTTTATTTATTTACTATTTGCTTTATGCAATAATATTTTTTCCTTATTCTGACAGGCAGCAGGTAATACTGTCAAATTTTGTTGTAAAAAGATGTGCAAGAAAAGAAACCTAGGCAACTTAGAATTGAACTATTAGTAATACAAGTCAAAAGAGTTTAAACTTTTAAACTAAGTTCCATCACAATACTCAAAGCGTCCCATCAAGCTTTAATTCTAACCAATTTCCAATGAGAAAAATGGCGGGGGGGGGGGGGGAGATATTTTTAGCAACATTAGTTTGTAAGAATAAAATACTAGTTTGGACAAATTACTGCTCATTCATTATATGCAATTCATATAAAATTTGACATTCCCATCTCTCTAACTCATCATTATTCATGGATTATTTACTTATTTTTAAACTTGCAGCCTATTTCTAATGTATGAAAGCATCCACTCAGTTTACAGATGAAGATCCCACTCATGGTAGGAACTGCCCCAAATTTCAGGCATCACCCCATGTATTGCTAAAGCAGCCTTCCTTTTACAGGGCTAAAATGTCCTTGTGGGATTTAAAATAAGAATACCAACAACTTACCGTTTTCCTACTTGTTATCCCTGTTCAGTGACCAAGCAAAGATTTTATCCTATAATCATATGTGCATGAGTGATGTCATTCAGCAGTGATGCTAACAGGAGTTAGTACTCTGGCACTGGCCAGTGGCTTCCTGCATTATTTTTTTTTTTCCCCCCCATCTGGCCTTCCCCAGCAAAAAGCTTTCCTATTTGCATGGAGAAATGTTTTCTGGATATGCAGCCCATACAATAAAGTCATTTCAACTGTATGGATTTACACAGCCTCATACGCTCTCAAGTCTATTTCTTTTGACTGTCACAGACAAAATCAAAATGTGTAAATTTAATGTAACTTTTTTATGAATACTTAAAACATAATCACATCTTCTTTATGGGTCTTCTGCTAGCTTAGTCTCATTAAAATTCATTCTTATGAACGTGCAGTGCAGAGAAAAGGCTGCTAACATGTCACAATAAACCAACTGTCTGAAACCCTGCAGAAAAAAAAAAAAAAAAGAGGTAACATTTGCCTTGTACCTTGTAGTTTACGAGAGAAGATATCTAGAAGCAGCTGTAAAATGGTCATAAAATAAAATTGGAATTTATATCAAAATCACTCTTAATACCTTGGGGCTTTTCTATCTCTGCATAGTTTACCCTGAGAGATTTAGTGGTGGACTTTTATGTTAACGGGCCGAAAGTTATAGTGGAGTTGTCAGTAATACTACCTCTTTTTGGTGTGTCTGCCTATATATCAGTCTATTTATTTTTAAATAGCAAGATAGTAAGCCCCAGAAGGTGCAATATGAAAAATGCCATTGGCAACAGCTGAACAGTTATAGAGCTGTTAGCCATCCTTAATGAAAACGCTGCTGAATGCAAGCATTTTTTAGATTTTTTTTTTTATTTTTTTTTTTATTTTTTACAATAAGTATTTTTAAATGAGGGGCATGAGGTAGAATGGACTTGCACACCACCCTTCCCGACCAGGTTCCCCACAGATCAGGGTACTGTTCTGACTTCTACTTAGAACTTCTGTCAAGAGAGATTTATTTAAAAAAAACAAAACAAACGAACCAACCAAAACAAGCAGCATGAGAAAGTGCAAGAAAGTTCACATACATACTGAATGAATTATGAAACATTTCCTGTATGGTGGTGTCTGAGGCAATGGTAGAAAGCAGTTACCATAATGGCATTCGAAAAAAAGAACACCAACCTTAAGTCCTCTTCTAAGATAAGGAATATGTGTATGTGTACATACATGTGATAAGAAAAGTGCAAGGAGCAGGTTTATCAAAGTTGAAGGACTTGCATTAAAAACCCAGAAAATTTATTGTAAGTGCTAGCATCTTACTCTAGGTATGAGTAATAATAGCCCTAATGATTTACAGCTGGGGAAAAAAAAAGATACCACATAAAATATAAGGTTTGTTTGGCATCAAAACCATGAGGTTTTCACTTCCACATTCAGACATGGTTCTTCCCAGTGCCTGGTGAAGTTTTACAGGAGAAGTATGCACAGCTTTAGTATCTTGTCAGCTGAGTCTCAAGTCTAACCTCAATATTTATTAAGCTCAGCTTTTATCTATTCTCTATAAGCTTCTAAAAATGTGTCATTACAGAACTCCAACAATGAAGATTCCTGTTCCCAGATGCTCTAGTATTCCAACCCAAAAATCTGTACTAGTAACTTTCAGGTAAGGAGATTCTCAGGAATAAGATGAATATGAACTTGTACAACCAAAGTACAGTCTGAAATTATTTCTTATTTAGAAAACAAAACTAAGTGCAAATGTTGAATAGACTTCTATTTCTTTGATTACTATTTTGTAGAGTGCTGTATAATATGGATTAGTGGAGAAGACTGAAACGAAGTAAAAACCAGAAGAAAATAAAGAACAATTACCCACAGTTGTTTACAGTATGATTACACAGGGAATTGTCAGGAATCTTCTTTTGATTAGAGCAGAATAATCTTATTTCAATTTCATGAAAATTAGTAATGGAGAATTCTGCAGGTCATAAAAACAGATGAGCTACCAAGTCTCAACAAGTTATGTGCTCTGGAGCAGTGCTACTGCTACCTGCCTCCACATGAGCATAGGCCACTCCAGCGTGAAGTAAAAACACATTAGCCTATACCATCGCTGATCACGTATCTGTAACATGACAGGCGTACTCCACTGCTAGGCTGAGCTGGGACCTCACATTCATAACACTACAAATCTGAGGACTGCCTGCTGCTGAGTAATGCAATATAAGCTCTGTACTTTTCTGGACATATCTGCTTGCTCCTTATTTCCAGCCTTAAATCTATGTCTATGGCTGCTTTGTTTTAAGATACAGTGTAATGTCTCTTTTCTTATAACAGTCTATGCTAGGTCGTGAAAATTTACTTTTTGGGTGCAGTGTTTTTACTCATGAAAATTGAAAGTCATTAAAGAATTACAGATATCTTTTAAGCATTTTTTCTGGGGGAGAGAGAGAGAAGTGGAAGAGCGAGTGACAACAGCAGCTGGGAGAAGGGTGCAATGTCTGGTGCTAGAAGATCTTTCACCACTGAGAATGACTAGAGCTTGAGGAAGACAACTATATGCAAGGTGCTTGGAAAAGAAGCTTAACTTATTTTGTGTCATGCATAGCAAAGCAAAATTTCATTCTCTTTTTAGATTTGGTACACCTGCAGCAATATCTAGAGCAGTAGGCATTGCTACTGTAGAGAAGATTTAGGAAGCCCAAAGATACAGTAATCAGGCTGATATAAGACTGTATCAGGGAGAGCCATAATCAAATATTTTAATACACTGGGCTTCACTTGGGGTCCTTAAACACTGTCTGAAATGATGACAGAGCTACAGGCAGTTTAAGAAATAAAGCAAGAAGAAAACCTGCACAGCTTTCTTTTCAAGAGATTAATTTCCGCTGGGAGTAGAAATGCTGGGTTTGAGTTATCCTAATCCTCTTGAGCCGCTACATGCCTTTAATGAAGTGTGGACAAAGCCAGACAGTGCTTAAGAAACAACAGAAAAGCCTCTGTAAAACAGTTCCAAGCCCACAGAGGATGACACATTTCTTGTTCAAGTAAATAGGTTTAAAAATTCTGAAAAATTAATCAAATAAAAATGGGATTTAGATTTCCCATGACCAAAAAGTCTGATGATTTTGGCTTGACCCTGGGTCACCAGGGCTAACTTTAACCAGAATTTGACGAAGCCTAATAATCCAGGATTTGCAGCTGATTACCTTGGGACCAAAACCAGCTAGGTAATATATTCCTAGGGAAGTGTAGATGAAAGTATATTTGGTACCAGTTGACTGTTACCACCCATGTATGATACCATCTGGAAGCAGGTTGGGAGCTTTAAAAAAAAATCTTCAATAAACAGAAGAAAAGCCGTTAAGTGGTCTCAGTATGTGCACTAAACAATATAAGAGGTTTGTTTAAAAACATCCTATTTGATTGTAAGCTGAGACTATATGAAAACATGTTGGGGGATGGGGCAAAATAGTAACTTTTTACAGTAAGTTTTTTGTTTGTAGATTATGTACGGTAAAAGAAGAATCATGCTGGAGAGAAGCAGGATGCCACCAGCCTCGTTTTTGGGCTAAATTATCAAAGAAAACTTAGGCATCGTACTCCAATGCCTTATAGCAAGACAATCTGTTACCCACCGAAATCCTGAGCTGGGACTGGAGTGGCCAGTGTCTCAGAGACACGGAGAACATCAAGGACCTTAGAACAGGATTCACGGAAGTATGTAGGCCAGGCTACCCAACAGCCGGTGCAGAGGCCCAACACCAACTTTTAGACCTTGTAAGTAATTAGGCATCTAAGTCCACACTAACGGAGGGATTTATATTTCCTCTTAAGATTTACTGCTGTGATTCTTCTCCAGAGGTGAGGTGCTTTCCTCCCTTCTCCCATTCCACCAGAAGAATGGGAAGTCATGTTCAAACTGAGTTGTACCTTGTTCCTCAAGAAATCAGAGGGACCACTCAAAGACCACAATGCTACTAAGTGTTAGAAAGCATGACAGAGACTGGCCATAAATCTGAAAATCTTTTTCAGGTATGATGTTATAAAACAAGTTCATCTGCAAGTAATTTAATTTAGTTATTTGAAAAAAGCATAGTAGTGCTCTGCACAGCATTAGGTGTCTAAGGCCTATCACAAAAGCAATCAGATCACTCTGGAGACCAGCTGTGCATCAAGTAGATTGCTTTTATCTAAGTGATAAAAACCTTGTAGACTGTGAACAATACTGGGCATAAAACGTAACATTTTTAATGAACAACATAAAAGATAAAAAGAATGAGCACAAGAAATGGCAATTTAGTCAGAAGATGGGGAAAAGGAGCCTCCCTAACATGACATTTTATAGCAAGCAGGTTTTGCAGTAAGCAGAATTTAGAGGGGAAACAGTATTTTTTCTATTCTAATTAATCCAGTTGGGGTACCTTGCAAATCAATCAGGAATGTTCCAGCATCAGCTGACTGAACCTAAAGAACAAGCATTAACATATTTTGGACCCGTTTCAGATCCAGGGTAAGTCATTGAAACTCCATTAATTTCAATGAAGATGCAAAATTGGCCTTTTTACTGTAATCTTCTACATCAACATGAAAGAAAAAGCATAAAGCATTAAGCATATAACTGCCTTTGTATTTTATTTCTTTTATGAGGCTCCTAGCAGGACATTAACAGCAGATTATATCTTTTGTGAGCCATCTAACAGGACATTAACGATGGAAGGGTGCCCAATAAATAAAATGATTGTTATTACTACTACTTATAGCTGGCCTGCCAGTACCAACCAATAAAATTTTAACGTTTGGAAAGTCAGGAGCTACTTCAGCACTCTGCATTTCAAACCATTGTCTTCAGGTGTTAGCATTATTTTGTTCGGCTCAACTTGAACACAACTAAAACGTCATTTCAGCACCTATATTTCTTTTTACTTCCAGGTGCTGAAGATGCACAGCAGAGATCTGAGGACTGCAATAACAGCCTGTGCAGGCACAGGCCAGTGCAGAATACCTTCAAGTGGGGAGAAATTAGGGAGGAGTTTAAACCCAGTCTGACAGAAGCACAACTGGATGTGGACTTGGAAAACATCTGCACAAATATTTCATGCCCTTCTCAACACTAGCTTTTCATCTGTGGTACCTTTGTACATTTTGTTGTGCATTTTCATCCACTGTCACTCCTTATCTAGTGGTCCATTGCACCATTTCAATACATATTGTTCACAGGCAATTAGAAGCATTTTGTAGTTCATTATAAAAACAAAAGCCAACTGAAAACTTGGAATCAAAATTTCTTTTTCTAGAATGTCTCATTCCATACCAAAGGCTCCAGTCATTCTAAAAAGACAAGTCAATAATTTCCAAGAGCAAGGGTTCCACATCTGAAACCAAACTATACGTGGATATATACTCATGTACACAAAGACACACCCCTTTCTTAGCGTTTAAGCTTTCTACATTCAGCCTACAGGTCTGGGTTGTGAAACAAAAAAATCTTGGTTTTAATTTTCTCCTTGTCCCCAAGTTTCACTTTCTTCTATCCTTTAAGGTAGCCAAAATCCACAAGCTTGACAATGCTCTACTAGCAGTTACATCTGAGTAACCTTACTGAATTTACAGAGACTGCACAGAAACAAAAGGTGATTATATTTTGGCTACAGAAACATGCAACATCTTAGTTTCAAAATTCTGGAAAGCAGATATTAGTCCTGAGATACCACTATTGTGTCATTAGACTACTGGTAACACTTGTCTTTTCCTTAATTTCTTGCTATGGGAAGACAAACTTACACATTTCTGCTTTGCAAAACCTTGCCATTTAAGATAAATGCATTTTAAAAGCTCAGAAAGGACTCCAAGCAAAATGTTGAAACAGAGCACCACAATTCTACATAATTTCTTTTAAAATAGTCCACAACTAGATCTTGAATATTTATTATTACTTGATCTTCCCTTTTCTTCTCACTTTTTTTTTTATACATTATTGCCTTTTCTGTCTTCATCTCTTCCACACCCAGAGTAAATTTTCTAGCTAACAACTAAGTGAAATACTGCAGGCCTGGCTTCTTCCCATGACACAACAGAAGAATTGTTTTAGTAGGTCTTTAAAAATGCTTTTTGTTGTGATTAGTCTTAATAAAGTACACTAACCTCCCAGCTCTTGGAGAGCAAGCCCTACTCAACCATGGTATAGCAGGGATACCAGCAAAGCAAGCTCTCCAAGAACTCTCAGATCAGTTTTCCCAATGCAGACAACCCTCTTCTATTTTTGAGATAATAGCTCAAGTTTCCACGTACAACTGCTTCTCGGCTGCTGAAGACAAACTATAAAAAAAAAAACAAAACCAAAAAAAACTAAAAACCAAACAACAAAACACAAACAAAAAAAACCCCAAACAATCCTAAGAGTGCTACCAAACAGCAGAAAAAGGGGAGAGAACCAGAGAACAAGATCTCCTGCTGCCACCCAGGAAAGGGCACAGGGCTTCATGCATGTCAGGCATAGGTCAAAAGGACATCAAAACCAGCAGCAGATGCCCCATAGCCTAATACATCTGACCTGGTAGCAAGGGCGGTGATGTGGCCTAGCCACAGGAATTCATCAGACAACTTAGGGCCATACAGAAATACAGGTTGTTTTTTTTGTTTGGTTTGTTTCCACCCCCACCTTTTTCTTTCCCCCTCCATATTTTATGAAAGGGTTCTTCTTCAGCGTACTTGGTTATACTAATACCTTCTAACATGAAGATGCATGGAGCCAACAGTCCTGACTTATGGTTTAGGGGAGCAAAAATACTTGATGACTTTCATTGTTTACTACAGACAAAAGGACATATAACAGTGCTACCAAATACTTTCTTGGTTTTCCTTCTACCTTAAGAGCTTCTGCTTATATTACATCTCTCTCTGAATAAACTAAGCCATAGCCAACAGAAAGGAGTTTGGATCCAAGTGACTTCTAAAATACTTCAAATGGCCTCAACAAACAAAAGAGAGAGGTGAGAGGGACAAAAGAAAGGAGACATAATTTTACGTATAAAATCTGAATCCTGTATCCATAGATATACATCCTCTCTTCTGATTTAAGCGTGGCAGTGGAGCTGGTCCTGGGCATGCATAGTCTTGCCAGCAAACTTCCTCCTACTAGAGCAACAGTGTTTGTCTGCACCTGCAGATACAACATAGTGGGGAACTCTGGAATGGGATGCACTCTTGCAAACTCTGACTCTTGGGCACAGAGCACTAAGCCAGGACATCTAGGTACGTTTTTGGGTGATGTGTTACCATTGGTTAGTTAGATACAGGTGAGAGGCATCCAGCATCTGCAGGGGAGCAAGTTTTCAAACCTTTTTAACCAGATACTGATCACTGCCATTAATCAGCGACAAACACAAAACTCTGCTATATTGGAAAGCTAAACAAAGCGTCATGGTTTAACCCCAGCTGGCAACTAAGCACCATGCAGCCACTCACTCACACCCCCCACCCCACAGTAATACTTTGTCAAATTCCTTGTAACAAGGTAAGAGACTGTGACTAACCTCTTTTGTTAAAAAGTCCATCATTATCACAGAACTGCTGAATTCAAGGTTGTAATGGTGCAAACCAATAACCATACTGCTCTCACACATCTTGGGAAGACATGAAAGTCCACAACACAATCTGAGGCATCTCTGAAACTGGCCTGAACATGAGCCACCTATTTCCAAGCAATGGTTCTGACATAAACAAAATGCCACCAATCATGTGGTACCACAATCAGAACACGATACTGATATCTGTTGTTCAGTTTGGCTGGGGAAAGATGCTTTATGCAACTTCATCATTAAGAGGTTTTTCAAAGAGTCAGATTTTATACAACACTGATCTATTAGACAAGACTTGGAAATTGAAAGAAGCCTGCCACATTTGCAATCATTGTTGAAAAAAGAATTTTTAATTTTTTTTTTTTTATACTCCCTAGTTATATGCTTTGCTGTTGTGAGATTCTGCAGGAACTTGATTAAAAACATTTGACTTCATTCTCTAGATGTTGATTTACTATGTCCAGTACATAGAAATTTACTGTTTTGATGACCAGCCACAGATTGAATTAGAAAAGTAAAAAATGCTGCACATTCAAGGTAACCTGAATGTAAGGAAATCTGCTATATCATTGCGACAGTTACAATTAAAAACTGTCTGACTATTTGCCGCTACTCCTCACAGCATGCAATACTGCAGCATGGATAGCCTACACAGAAAGGAGCTTAATATATCCAACAGCATAAAATATTTGTAAGAAGGTACAAGAAGTTCACATCTTGCAGAGATCTGCAAATAAGCAAAGCAGTAACTTCACATCCATCAGTCAGGGACTGTTTACATTGCAGGTTCAGCCTTTGCAGGTGCCATCTTTATGAAATCAGTTCTGCAAACCTAACTCAGTCACTGGATAAGCAGTTTTGGAAGACAGGAGGCACAAACAATTCTGAACACTGTAGGTTAATTGCTAGTTAAATACACACTGCTAACAAATTAGCATGAATACTTAGAGTGAAAAGCACTTTACTAGGTTTGAGACAATCTATAAATTCCTTCTCCTATCAGTGTTTTTGACCAGATTTGCTCATTCCCTTTCCATCATTCTTTAGATCCTATTTGTCACTATTCTATATTGGTCCTCACTATTCAGTGGAAATTAGCTTTCCAAAAGAAAATAATCTCTCAAATACTAGATTGATACTCTACAGCAAAATGTACCATTTTATCTGATAACCTGGCTTCTTCCTAATCATTAAATAAGTTGTCCCTTTCAGACTTTATTAATTATCATCTCTCTCTTTTATAGTTGTTCATTGTGGATAATTTACAAGTAAGTGGTTCTGTTTATTTGACAGCCAAAATTCAATATGTGTTTTACTGGCTATTTGTCAGAAAAAATTACCAGGCCACTGATTTTGCTCTGTTTACATGCTGCCAATATATAGAATCTGAATGCAAACTCAAGATTCGATTTCTGGAACAGCTCTGTGTGAAAATATAAATTTTTTTTCCTTTAAATATTTATCCTACTAAAATTCACTCATTCACAGGTTCATGAAAGTCAAACACTGAAAACCTATAACTAAAACGAAGTTCTGCTTAACACTTAGGTGATTTTCTTTTTCAGCACCAGTTGATGTGCCTCAATCTAACTTTTATTTCCCTATTTTAAAAACTCCTATGTTTTGCACTAAAAATTTATCATCATAAAATCATAAATCTGAAAGGGACCCCAGAAGATAATCTAATCCATTGTTTGGACTAGCAATGGATCAATTTCATGCAATTTTTGATAAATGTTTGTTTAACCTGTTCTTAAAAGTCTCACCCTTCTCGGGGCATCAGATAAAGTGGTGGGGGCTTTTTGTTGTTCATGGTTTGGGGTTTTGTAGTTTGGGGTATTTTTATAAATTCTTACAAGTTCTCTTAATGTCTATTCTAAGTCATCTTTGCTGCAATAAAATCCATTATCTTCCGTTCCATCCAGCATACAGACTATCCTTGCTCCCTCTGCAGCAGGTACTTACATAGATGAACACTGTTTCATCCTCCTTCTGTAGCCTTCTCAAAGCTAACTAGCCTTCTTGAGGCCCCCTTAATACTCTGATAGATGTCTTCTCATTGTCACTGCTTTGTCTTTAGTTGGTCCTCCTTGAAGTAGAGCATCTAAACATGGACACAATGATCCAGCTAAAACTCTACAACACATAGATTGCTTTACAGGTTATACTCCTATTTACATATCCCAGAATAATATTTTTGACAGCAATATGATATTGTTTGTTTAAATTCATGTAAGACCCAATAAAACTCCTCAAACTCCCACAAAAGTTGTTCTTTTCTCTGTGTGCATCTGTGTATTAAACCGATTTTATAAACACATATTTGAGGAAGTGTTTCAATTTTATTTAAAACCCTGGGATAAATAATGAACCAAAAAAAAAAAAAAAAGAGGTTTGTTTTGATAAAGGCCATAATGGCCTTTCATTTTTCTTTTGCTCTTTTTCAATTCTTTTCTCCTTGTTTTTTAAGGAAATCTTTTAAAGCAGGTTCCTCTGAAGAAAGATACTACTAGACTGGGCTCACTTCATAAATTTTCATTCCCAATGATTGCTCCCTTTTCAAAAAAAGCATAGGAAAACTAAGGCAAAGCTGTGCAGGAAAAAAAAAAATCTCAAAGAAAACATGCCTTAAGGAAAAAAAAAACCACTGAAAAATTCATATCTGGATTCTGCACTGGGGTTGGGGGGAAGGTAAACAGAGAAAGTTTAGATACATGATATGAAGCAAAGACATACATAATCCTTCCCCCCTGCCCCATAAAGACAGAAGAGCACTTCTTTTGAGAAGCGTGTTTAACTTGGCATTTGTACCCTTGTACAGAGCTAAGACCGTTCAAAAGTCTGGTGCACTCCAGAGATGGATTTTCTGTTTATGGAAATAGCAACTGAGGAAATGTGTCACATTACATTTCATCAAGGTCTTGGTACATTAGACACAAACATGCCCTAAAGTTGGAACAAGAATATTATTTTCAAAAATAATAATAAAAAAACAACAACAAAAACCCACTCAGAAATAGAAACCCATGGGGAGGAATGATCAGAGAAACACTGTAGAATGTAAGAGGCTAGTTAAAAGATGCTCTCTTCTGAATGACCAACTTAGCAAGGAAAAGTGCAACAGCTTTATTCCAAGAAAAACAGGACTTATGTTTTCTAAAACAATTACTGTACAGATTTCTTTATATCTGTGCTGAAACAGTGTAAGGCTATAGACACAAAACTAAAAGATAATGCTATGAAATACATATTTGCTGAAAGACTAATACTCTTCTTCCAGTAGGTCCTTGACCTATGATAATCTAATTATTATAGGTTGCATTTGTCCTGCAGACCAATAGGATCTGGAATTTTGTATTGAAGAGGACTAAACTTCAATGCTTTCTGAAAAAAAATGCACTGTTTAGTGTCACCAGCATGTTGCTTCTGATGTAATGTTTCTCGGTTTCAAGATCACCAGTGCCTCAGCTAGTATAGAGATGTACATATAGAACACTTGTTTTTCTTCACTGCCATCCATGACTTACTGTTTTGGAAGCAGATTGATCAATCACAAGTAGGTTAGTAAGGGCAGATCAGAGATGATGCTGAAGATGCAATTTAAACTGATGAGGACAGTAGGGACCTGAAAGCTCCTTTTACCTCCAGGCACTGAAAGACAGCAAACCAACCTGACAAATAAAAGCATTTTCTACCCCTTACTCCCTTACTTCTCATGTAATGTTCACCACTTACAGTCCAAATAATTCTGGCAGTTTAAGAGGTAAAGCAAAAAGTTGGGAGATGATGCTACAGTGCCAGAATGTTCCTATTAGAAAGGGACAATTTTCCAGAATTAAGATGATGTACCATGTATTATTATAAATTATGCTCACTACAAACATAGCTTTGCTATAATAACACATGCCCAGAAAAACATCAGTTCAGTTGAACTAATCTAAGTTTTTAAAATATAAAGTTTACAAAAGTACACTCTTTATATCCATGATTTGGCAAGCAGACATTTGACACATACACATGAAGACAGAATAACTTTGAACATTTTAACTACCTTTTGCTAACTGTCAAGTAGATGTTCTGGTCATTACCAGAAAAAAAAAAAAATGGAAGCTGTATTTTCACAAAACCTCAGAGAAATTGGATATTATGTGGGCAATTTCAGTTGGGCTTTCCTTTCTTTCTAGTCACCAACACTTACGGAACTGGAAGTTCTACAGCGAGACATAGAACTTAAGCAAGCATCAGTTACCTCTGCTGGGACCTGAGGGCAGCATTTCTGTTCCCACGAGGTAATGTCACTGGACCCAAAGTTTGCCTGCAAATGCTCAGAACTACCTCAGTGCTGTTAATCTAAGCATCTCATCACCTTCTTCCTAAGAACTGTAGGTGTATTTAAACTAGGCATTTTTTCTTCCCAACTCTCCTGAGGTATAAGCCTGCTATACACACAGCACATTTACCACGCACACAGGGAATCAGATCTTGATGAGAAAAAAAGTGAAGGATATGTTGTTCAAGAGAGACTGGGAAAATAGGGTATACTACAGTGTGCACCCAATAGTCATTGAAGAACACACTGTGAATATGGAAAACTCCAACAAAGTTTCTTTTATGACCTATAAGAAGAAAGTTGCCTGTAAGTTTCAATCAACACTAAATTATTTCTGAGACACATGGAGTCTGAGGACCTAGCCTTCAGCCTACTTTTCAAGCTGTGCTACTTTACATGGAATAATTAAGAAGTCAGAGGGTCAGAAAAGGAAGAATCTCTCTATCTTACTGGTTAGGGTAGTTCTCTGAAAGCAGAATTTATTTCTTTCTATTGCAAGAAGTGTTTCAGGTATATAACGCAGCAATTGCTCAGTGTGGCCTTATAAGTTCTTCCACAGTGCTAGACTAGAAGACAGTGAATTCTTCTGAGATGCAACAGATACGGGCTTGCATCCTTTGGAAGAGGAAAGGAAATAGGACTAGGCAATACAACATTAGAAAGGAGGAACACGACCTCCGTCTCCAGCTGGTCTCCACAAGAAAAAGACAACAAAACAAAGTCTTCCGCAATTTGTGGAAGAACATGCATTTCTAACTTTCTTGCTTTTAGAGAAGATTTAGAGCTTAGCACTAGAGTAAAAGCAGGCAGATTTCAGCAGCCTAGAGTTGACCATACAGGTCCCTGAAATGAGGATTTACTTGAAATCATCAAGCTTGGCATTTTCTCCTGGTTACCTGAAACAGCTTCATGTTCAGCCTTCTGGTTGGGAATCCCATCAAATTCCTTAATTCTTCCCCCAGTGACTGTGGGGAGCACAGGTACCACATGTCCATCAGATTGGAATTCCAGTGTGATTCTGGAGTGATTAAAAATCACACAGGTCTTCTGAGTCATCTGCTCATGTCCACCTATGAGGCTAACCTCCAGTCTCATAGGAGACAGATCATTTTTTTTTTTCAGAATATTAAACACTGAAAAATTAATTTGTGGCAGCCTGTTTGAAATCAGTTGAAGAGTTCAGGTTGAAAGAAGCCTTCTTCCTTTTACTTTACGGGGCCTGAGCTATGAATTAATAATTTTTGTATCAAGACAGGCAAACCCACTAATCCCCATGACAACTGTTTTCCAACATAGACATTGAAATAGAGCAACCTCACAACCCTAAGTAGTAGTTAATGCTTACTGTAGGAAGTTGACAGTGTCTATGCATACTGAATCATGTCCAACTTAACACACAGCAAGAAATACAAAGATGACATTTACTGTAAGAAGCTCCTTCCTCTCTTCCTCTCACCTATAGAAAAGGAAGGTTATCAGAAATATAATGGCTGATATTCAAGGCTCTTGGTGATGTAAACTAACATGCAGGTTCAAAGACTTGGAACAAGCAACTTCCATGATACAGAAAAGGAAGAGTCACCATCAAGAACCTGGTTACAACTACCACAACAATAGTCAACAACTTAGCAGAGGCCTTTCCTGCCAAACTTCAAGAAGAAATCCTCCCAGTGCAGCTTGGAGAAGACATGTAATAGCATAGATTATCTTAACTGGCTTCTGCAGGATGCTTAGCACACTCACAGTCAGCACAGAGTGCAAACAGATCCTTTGTCACATCTTCAAGAAGTGAAGCTAGTCCTGTTTGCTCTGGTCTCTGGTTGTACCAATTCACATGTTTTTGGTTAGTCTGTGTACAGCTCTGTATTTTAAAGAAACAACCACTAAATTTAAATTGCCTTTGGGAAAAACATGTTAAAACTGCAACATGTCTATGGCAACAATGAATCTCTTTCTTGCAACAGAGAAAGACTGAAGCTAGTGAAATTATATTGTTGTTAGTTTGCTCTACTGGAGAACAATATCAACTCTGTGGTTTAAAATTGCTCTCATCAAAAAATAAAAACCATTGTTTCCAGTGCGAAGCTCTTTTTTCCTGTTGAAATTATAATGAATTCAATTGTATTTTCATGGATTTATGGATTTTAATTCTTCATAGATGAACTATTTCTCTTGGAATTAAACTAGAAAACTATGCTGTTGTTGAATTTTATTTATGTTCCAAGCAATAAGAGAGACTGCAGGACTAAATAATATCTCTGTGCCTGGCAAAAACTCACATCAGTGCAATTAGGGAGTCAGAAAGGTGCACTGCAGGGAAGAAGAAAAGAAGTACTCCTTTGATATGCTTCCTCGGTGAAGCATTTCCGATATGCCCATCTCCTCTGAAGTCTTAGCTGGGTTATGACAAATCAAAATAATAATTAATTTACATTGCTATAAGTCTTTTTCATCCACAGATTTCAAAGCAGCATTAACAAGGATGCATAGCATAAGGAGTAAGGGTTGCATCGGCTTTCCAGTATCCCAGCTTTGTGCTTTCAGACCTGCAATCACACACCCTTTCTTTTCTTAATGTAAACAACAGACACTTTAATTATTTACAGGTTGAAAAATCCTTAAATCCAATCCTACACTGAAAACCAATCACTGGGTAAACACCAGCAAGGCTGAAACATCCAGGCAAAAGAGGACTTCTTCAGCAAACACATTTCTTCAAGGCCAATGCCAGCAAGAGGACCTCCCTACCTATCCTTCTGAGGCAGAAAGCTCAGCACCATCCCATCCTACGAGTACAGGCTCTTCTGAACTCCCTGGTATTTCTTACTGTAAGCTCAACCTCCAAAGCATCATACTACGAACAGTTACTCATCTGCTTATTTAAGGAAACCATTCATGATCACAACATCTGGGTTGTCTGTTAAGCTCCTCTGTTGGGGGGTGGGAGGGTGGGGAAATCAAGGCCAAGGACAGAAGTTCTTTTTTGTGAAATTTCAGAGTTTTAACTTTGAACAGATGTATTAAAAATAAATCAATCAACATTTGTTAAAGTTAATACAAACCTACAAACCTTTGAGGTGCTGGTTTAGTCAAGGCAACTGGTTTGTTCTCATTTCTGTTCTACTACCTTTACTCACTAATCTGAGTGAATCCTTATAACAAGCATGGTAAGCCATTCTAAGGAAACATTTAAAACAAATAAAATAACTATTTTGGAAGTCTCACTTTTAGATATCTCAAGTTAGGTATAAAAAAATAGGACTCGGATGAGCGGGCTTCAGACAACCACATCCTAGTTGGATCTAGTAGTCTAGACTTCCTTCAGTCAAGTGAAAGAAACAGACAGTTTAGGATGAGAATCCTGGCATGCAAATATAAACACACTCTTGTGTTTATTGACCACACAGAGAATCCAACCTCTGCATCCGCTACTGGAAAATACAAAGCAGAATCCTGAGTTCAGGCAAGATGAATCTCCCAGCTATCCTTTGCACATGATTTTTTTTTTTTTTTCCAGTTTACACACATTCATTTGAAATGTTCAAGTGTGCAGCACTTCTAAAAAGGCATAAGAGCATTTCAGCCTGGAAATTACCCCCAAATGAAGCACTTAAACACATGTAATCAATCGCTATTTGTGAAAAGTGTTGGCTTAGCTTTAGGGTGGATATAAACTGGACCATTCCTAATTTAGGAAGAGAACAGACTTTTCCCTCTTGAAGTTTAGGCTATTCAGGTGGATGGGTTATTTCAACTGTTTTCAATTGTGCTGCAGCTGGCTTGATGCTCACTTGTAGTTAGCTTGATCCAGCACTTCTTTACAACTGCAAGTGGTCAGAAGGAATTCACAACTCAAAGTTATTGTACAGCCAATTAACGTCATGGAAGATGTACACAAGACCCAATCCAGAAAATCATGAAGCAACTAGCATCATCTAAATTTTTTAAAATAAAGGTTTGTTTCTTTACTTTTTCCTCACAGATAGTGTTTATTTCCAAGAAACACTTTTCTTACAACTTGTTTTGAAGTTTAAGTTTGTTCAACATTGAGTACAGTAAAGGCTAATTTGCCTGAATGTATTTCTTTAGAGTGTCAGTTTGATGCACTCTCATTTTTTTCCCATGGAGATCTTGTAATCTTTTATATGAAATTTATAGGGATGAACTAACAATGTACACTTTTGATATTTCCGTAATTCCTAAACTTCCCCTAAATTGTGCACCAACTCAATTCAAACTCCAGATAAGAATCTCCCCTTTGCATAATTGACTCCTGAATTTTGTTGTTTATCTTTAGAGGATTTGAGGAAAGTTAGTATTTGTTCCTGACACAAACTTCCTTTTTAGAAACTATGATACTCTCCATTTCTCAAAATTCATTGTAAGTTTTCATTAGAGAAATTAATAGGCACAAATACCTTGTAACATACTAATCTTTGCTACCTTATTTAAAACAGTATCTCCAGAATATAAAAAAAATGAAGATAGAGTATTAAATTCTATAATGAATCACTTAACTGCATGGTATATGTATTATACATGTACACACATTTAAAGATTTAACTAATGAAAGAGGATATGGATATGTTCACTTCTGCTCTTCAGGAAATGGAATAAGAAGTGGTCAGCTATGCTGCTGCTAGCTGCAAAGAGAGACATACAGTACTATATGATCTTGCTATGCTGTCTTTCTTCACAATACAAGAGTGCAATGAAATATATTTAAATAATTTCAAAGAAGTCTTACAAGGACCAGCATAGTTTATCTTCCCCACACGATGCAAGAAGCAGGTACTCCACAAAGTTGTCTATGGAGCAGAACATTTTCTTTCCATGACATTCACCTCAAACATCCTGTTTTCTGAAGGTATTAGTTTTGCAAACTAAAAACCTGCATTAAAAGCATTCTCAAGCCAGACAACTGTTGACTTCCCCCCCTCCTTAAAAAAGCCATTGAGAAAGTCTGGTGAACGCTGAGCCCAGGACCTGAGCCTGAGAAAGGTCAAGTCTGTTCTAAATGCAGAGCCAGTAATGTTCCAACAGAGTTCAAAAATCCACATCCTCTGTTCTCCCACTTCCAATGTAAATCCTGAATTATTTAGATAAGCTTTTTGGGACAAAGTTTAATGAGTCTTTAGGTCAAAAACCAATACTTATCAGCATTATCAAATTAAACAATTATTTTTGTTGTTTTCCCCATTTTTTCCCCTAGGAAAAAAATATTGTTAATACAAATTAAAAAACAACAACAAAAAAAAACAAAAAAAATACTTTTCAGAGAATATTTTTCCTAAGAATGAATGCTATACACACACTGTACAGTCCCTGTATAGTCACATACCTATTTATCAGATATTTTTTTTCTATTTGATTTTTCCAAACCATAATCAAGATGTTAGTTTGTTCTATACTTAGGAAAGGCACAATCTTTCCTGCCTCAAAAAAGGGCTTGGCGACCAAAATGAAAAGATAATGTTTGTAATGGAAGAGACATATGTAATAAAAAGATGCACTGAAAGTCAATGGAATACTTATGTCTATATGCCTGAAATTAAGTTGCAAAACAATAGTTATAAGAGTTCAGGATTCAGGGCAGTAAGTGTATTAATGGCCATCACAATTAACAGACACATCTTTCACTGAACTTCTGTAATTGCTCACATCTGCTGAGGTAATTTGTTAAATGCCTACATCACAAACACAACTGCATTTTCAGTTGCATCTCACCATTCTAGAGCATTAAATTACACACTATGGGGAATGGGAGGGCACAAGATCTATTAAAGAGGGCAGGGAGTCCTGGACAACTGTATGCTTCCCTGCTCTTAGTCAGATCACAGTGACAAGGAAATGCTGGTTGGTGGTTTGGTTTTTTTTCTTTTTCCAGGAAAAGCTTTCTACGGAACTACAAGGGCAATAATCTTAAAATAAATCCTGTCAGATGTTACTGTGTTAACTAGAATATTATGAATTTATAACACAGACTGTATTAGGCAAGCTATCTACTAGCACAGGACACTAGGTCATACTGATACGGAGTTTAACTGCTTGTACTTCAAGCCATTTCTTGAGATGAAAGTTTGAAACCTTCTGCTGAGGCTTCTCTAGAAGGCAGAAGAGGCAACACTACTCCTACAAGACTGCCCCAAAATCTCCAGTTACGAAATCCTGACTTCAGTACTCAAAACTTTCCCTGACTACCCATTTTGGTTCATATTTTCCCAGTATTTGCCCTTTTTTTTTTTTTTTTTAAAGTGCTTTCACAGTTTTGAATAGTAAGATGAGGAGGGGGAAAAAAAAAACCAACCAAACAAACCAAAAACACCAAGTGAAAACATTTTAATAGGGGCTGTAAATCTGCCATGCTATCAAACAGGGATTTGAAGGTTGGCAGGAAACAGCAAAGGCCTCTACTTCAGAAATGTAGAGTTTCCATAGCTTCCATCAAACTCCCTACAGATATGAGAAAAATTAGTTCCCTCCCCCCCAAACCTTACATCTCTTCAGTGTAGGACTTGTTCAGATCTCCAATAACTCACAGCAGTACACATGCTCAAGTCTCTCCAACAACTCACAGCAGTACACAGGCTGAAGTCTCTCATCTCCTCATTTGGAGCACAGACTAATCCCACACAGTGATAAACATACTTCAGCCAAAACAGAGCTGGATTTTTACTGCAGTTGGCTCTCTCCCATTTAGCAGGAGAAGGAAATAATGAGCATCCAGACTGCTTCCACTATATTCTCAGTACTTCTGCTACTGGTGTGTCAGCATCATGAAGGAACAGGAGGAATGGGAGCAAGAGAGAGACAGTGCAAAGGTTAAGTGAAGAGACAAGGTAGTACACCCTCTGGTTTCAGAAGCCATGGAGCTGGAGGCCAAGAAAAAATACCACACTTGTAATGATCCTCCACTGGTCTCTTGCGCATAATCTCCCAGCCTCCAAGCTAGATGCCCAATCTGACCCTGCACAGCTGTTTTGATAATTGTATATTTAAGATGGCTTCATAATTCATGGAAGATACCTTTATACCCAGCCCCTCTGGGTTGGAGAGACTTCTCTATTCTTCTTCCTCTTGTCACTGTTTTATTAATGGATGCTATTACTTTCCAAATTAACAAATATGTTCAGAGGTGCATTAACATCTTCATATTATATCATAAAAAACACTGGACATTATGACTGTGCATTGGACACGCTACATTTGTTGCTTTATCAAAGGCAGAACTTCTGCTCTTTTCCAAAGGTGCATAAATGCTGGTCATGAGATGTACTTTAAAAAAAGCTATGAAACATTTAGATATTTTGTAACGAGCTAACAAGACTAATTCTGATTTCACATTAACCACTAAGTTCGGGGAAACTCCAGCCATGTTACCTCAGTGCTAAAAGTAGCACAGCACCAGCATCCAACCCAGAATGTCTCTTCTAGATGGAAGAGTTCAGGAAATATCAAACTGCTAGAAACACACAACAAATTTTGTTATGTATTTTAATAGCAAGCTTTGGGATTAGAAGCACTGAAGTATCAAACATTAAAATGCTTGCTTTGCCTCCTTTGCATCTTCTGATCAACTCTCATCCATGAATTGTAAAGTATCACAGAGGCATTGTAATTAGCATGCTTCCTTCCTTTCTGGAACCATGCTGATTTTTTAAAGGGAAGTGTAAGACATTCTTCCACTTACAACCGAATATAAATTGTATAATTTATTAATTATTTCAGTAGCACTTGATATTTATTTTAATTAATCTTTAAGTCAGACATGAACACTGGGGAGTAGCAGCAGGACATCAGAAGCAGCAAAAGTTGGGTTTTTTGCTTGAGAGCATTTTTAATGAAAAAGTAGATAATGCACTTTTTTTTAAAGTATGATAAATAAAGTTCAATGAAATCAAACCATGTACAGTGGATGTTTCCAAACAAAAGAGAAAGCTTCTGAATATGATACCTGTATGAGCAGGTCAAGAAATAAAAGCCATCAGCCCCACTTCATCTCAGCCTTCCCTGCAGAGCTGTGCAGGGCATGCCAGGATTGGCAGTCTCTGCTGGGACAGGGTTAGGAAATTCGATTAGACTCCTGCTTCCTCAAGCTGTGGCTGGAGGTAAAAAAACTCCATGGCACACAGTAGAGTTCCTGGGCTATGTGTCCTGACACAGGCAAAGCACCTTCTTCCCCTTGTCTTCTCTATAATCAAGGGATAAATCACACACATATGCCAGAGACTTTGTTTTTGGAGGTAATCCTGAATTGACAGAGCTCAGGCTTGTATGCAGAGCTCTGACTAAAACACCTCCCTGGCACAAGGGAATTCATGCTAAAGATCGGTCAGCAATCCTTTCTGTGCCCTGGACTGCCTGAGCATGAAAAGCAGATGACGGCAGTATAGGCAAAGGGATCTACAGCCTCCTCTATCTCATGTCACACACTAATGCAGCAAGCCACAGCACCAAGACCATCCTGGAACTTGTAGCTGAACTACAGACTAACTTTCACCATGACTAATAACTTGGAGTGGCAATAGGAGTACACGCTACTTTTCTTTGGGGCTTTGTTCTGTCATTTTTTTTAAACTGGGAATCATTTTTCTCAAACAAGCTGAGCTTCAGCAAACTGACATTGTTCTGAACCTTTTATTACAACTGCAAAATGGGAATCACTTTGGCCCTTAAAAACATTGAGTACAAGATTCTCAAGTTTTAACTCCATTTTCACCTAGCCATACAAAGTATTCCTTACTAAGATGCTATATATTCTACATGAACACAGGCCAGTATTTACTGCTTTGTCTTCCTTTGGCCTCTACAGATACCAGAAGTATATTAACATAAAGGTCATATTTCTGGGAAAACACAGGCCCTCTTTTCTTAAAGAAATCTGAATCAGACTAAAATAGCAGACAGACTTGTCTAAAAATAGTGTGGTTTTCAGTGTTTTGGGTTTTTTTAAGATAACAATAAATCTGCTTAAATATTTTTGCTGTCTGTGACCCTAAAACAAATCACTTAGTGTTGTGTTTCATTTTCCTCCATCCATCAAATTGCAGCTGGAATAGGAGGAAGAAGAAAAGAGGAAAAGCAATTTTGGCATGACTTTTGTACCAGGATCATTCAGGAGCATGTTTGGCCCATAACACAGATAGGATCAGCTCTGTGTTTGCTTGGGACACTAGCTTGCAGGAAGGATGCACTGTGCTCAGAGTATCAGTTCCCCAGCCTCCACCCCCATTTGCTTCCCTGCACCCACGCAGTGTTATGCCCAGGTGTGGAAGCAAGACAGGCACAGAGTCTTTATCCAACTTTACTTTGAGTTGCACAGAGGGCAACTACTCTCTGGAAGACATTTCTTCTACTGTATACTGCCATCAAAATGTAAAAAAACCCTCAACAGGAAAGAGCCCAAATTCATGCCCCTTGCAGTCTCAGGCTGTGCTTTCACCTAAGAAAAAAAGTTATCTCATTCCAACTATTTTAACTGACTCAAAATAAACTCACAGTTAACAAGATAACGTGAAATTTGTGAAGAAAACCCCACATTCCTCCCTAATATTCTCAACATATCTGAGAGAAGAAAAGTCCTTCATTTGCCCTACCAGCTAAAATAGAAGAAAAACACCTTTTCTCTGAACAGAGACAAGCTTAGATGGCTGATCTTCCAAATATCTTTTCAGAAGTGACTGACAACAACATGACACAGAGATCTGCAAGCGTCCTCACAGCTGAGCCCTGTGTCTCTCTAATATTGCCTAGCAGCCCCATCCTTATTGTTACCTCTTGATCAAGGGGTAGCAGTTCCTCCAGGCCTTTCACATTTGTGTCCCACTGGGGAAAGGCTCAACTATATGGACCCTAGGTGTACTCAAGCTATGTTATAACTCACAGACAGGAATTCCATGGCAGACAGTGATTAGACAGTTGAGAGTCCCTTGTTTCCCAACCCTTATCCTAATAGTAGCACTTGTTTTCTAGGCAGGAACTACTTCTCAAAATTTTACACAGCTTCAGATACTAAATATTTCCACCACTTACACAGTTCCATCCCTCCAAAAGCCCCTCTCCACCAAAGGAACACATAACTTAATCTTAACATGAAAATTTGCCAATCTTTTTTATACCACGTTAAAATATTCAAAGTAATTGGAGACACGTGCTTAAACTTCATAGAGCTTGCTCTGAAAATCCCACCCCTTCTTTTTCTAATCAGTGCATGGAGAAATACAGTGGAAAAAGAAACTGCTTTTCACAAGCAGGTAGTAGAAATGCCACTTTCAAGGTCACAGTCCAGATAAGAAGTTACAGAACACAAACAACATAACTTTCCTTTTCATAATTGTTTTCTGAATCTGTCTGGTCACTCCAAGTTCATGTCATCATTTCCCTTTTTTATATGCCTTGCTGCTTTGCACATTTCAGTGAATCTTCACATACAATAGCAAATACAGACAATATAATGGGAATTAAAGCTCTTTGAAAGCCTATGTCCTGAATTCAATTAGCAGTATCAAGAAACCAGTAGTTAGCAGTAAGTCCAAAACACATAATAGGATTACTTGAGAGTTTAGTGAAGAATAAAGTCCTACTCAAATACCTTCTTTTTTGCCTTCTCCTCCTCCTCTAGAAGTGCATATATAACATAACTGGTTTTATTTTGAAGTCTAGCTTATGTCAGTATATAAACTAGCATTTAGGTTGGTCCAGAAGAGACATATCAAAGGGATGCCCATTACCTACACCTGCCTCATCACATAGCAGCTCTACTTGCACTGAAACTATATTCAGCTGCAACAGCAGACATTTCCAAATACTGCAAAAATCAGCCACCCTTGGGAGTGATCATATATGTCTGTACTTCTCAGCATCTACAGCCTCTGATTCAGACGGATCCCATCGACACCACACAGCATTTGGCCTAGGTCTCCCATTGACCTTGCCTTGAAATAACAACAGCACTGCCACAGCTTTCCACTGCCTGATGCCAAGAGCAAGTGCTTCATGCTCTGATGAAGATATTTGAAGATCCAGAGTCTTCAGGTATAGCATTAGAAGATTTTATACAACAGAGAAAGCCAAACCTCTTAACAGTCCTATCCATACTACCAGCAGAGACTGCACCTTGGAGTAAAATATCTCCAGAACCATACCTTTGGTTAGTCTTTGAAAGATCTTCACTCCAAAGAAAGTCCAAGAGCATGGTGACAAGGAAATATCATGAACAGTCAAGAAATTTTCTTTCAGTGTCTACAGTTTAAAATATACAAAGTTAATCTTCATTAACAGAATTTATAACACTTGTATTCGCTGCCACTTCCATCTCAGGACACATTCTCTACCTAGAAACATGGGGAAAGAGGGGGATAAAATTCAATACTCTGTCACTGTACAAGAGAGTTCCTTCCAAGCCTGAAATTATGACTCCCAAACTTACAAGCAATCAGTTCCAGACACAAAACTCCAGAGCTCATAAAAAGGCCATAGCCAGGCATGTATCTACCACACACGCAAATTGCCACTATTTAGAGAAGTCAACTTTTCCATCTCCTTTGTAGCACCCTGGCTTCAGCAAAACTGTTTCAGGGTGCTCTACTGCCTATGCAATATTAAGAGGTGGGTTATATGGGTACTATATTGTCAGAGAATGTCTTTACTATGTCTAGGAACTTCCGGGGGGGTCAGATGATATATATATATATATATGCCTGTTTGGTATACAGAAAAGTCAGTCTTTTTCTGGTAGAAATCTCCTCTTAACTTTGATGCACTGAAGGAAAATCGAGCTCTCTGGCTGGAAAGAATTCATAAAGCTTTGCAGTATTAGCACACTAGAAGGGGCAAAAAGCTTTGATGTAATTATTACCAGTAGGTGGTATGCATTAACTGCTATTTTCAAACCAGCAGGTTATTCAGCAGCTTTAGAAACAATTAAACCCTCAAGACTTGAGGCAAAAAAAAAAGTTTTTAAAAAATCATTAACAAATCTTACACATTCATGATAAATTGCAATTATAAGCAGGCATTCATGCTGGGAATAATTAGCAACATACCTCAACATTATTGAATGTCAATGAAGTCAACAATACTCTTCATGAAAAAACAATACAGAGGAGATGGCCAAGTTGTATTTAAAGGGAGGCATGAGCAATTTTGTTAATTGCAGAAGAAAAATGTCAGCTATAAATAGGATGGCCTCACAGTTTGTAGCATTTCTTCAAAACCAGGAACCACACAGACTGAAGTGCAACAATTTTTCTCTAAAAATTGTAAAAGAGGATAGGGTGCTTGCTGGCCATATTTTTAAATACTTCTCAATAAAAAAAAAAACATGATTACCCTAAATTAGATCTTTGGTGAATGAGTATTATGTATTCTGTTATCCACAAGAATCTCCCGAGACTGTAAAGTGTACATCTAAAAGAAATATTAACATAACATGAAGTATACACCTAAGTAGTAGTAACATGAATACAAAATGTACATCTCAATGCAATATGGGCAGATAAACAAGGTAACCTGCTCAGTTCCTCTTCAGTACAGCAACAAAAAAAACCCCACACCCAAACACTGGTCGTTTGGACTGTTGCTCCCCTACCTGTAGTAACAAACTCAAGTATTGTTTCTTAAGTATGCTCTAGTAAATACAAGAATTTCTTACCAAAGTTTTCCATGACAGCATCTCAACAGTGTTTTACGTTGTTTTTTTTTTGTTTCCCCCCTCCATAACAATATACTGTTGGTTTCATTTAATGAAAATGGCAGAAGGTTTATTCTTTAAACAAGACTGCAAGAAGTTGAAGCAAATAAAAATCCATACAAATATGTAAACCCCCAAACCTGTAGCAACTTCAATGGTTTTAAAATCTGACTCTAAATTAATTGTCTTAGGCTAACTTGGAGCCTAAGGAGAAGCCAGAGGTTTTAATTCAGACCTCTTAATATCTAAGCTTATGCTTCTATAACTTGGCTGGCAAATCTAAAATAAATGAGAAAAACTAGAAGTATTCCTAGCAACAGGCAAATTCCTATGTGAAGACAGGAATATCTCTAATGAAGTAGAAAAGGCAAAAAGTTCAGTACATTTTTCTTGTATGCTTGAAGAGAAGCAGGATGACGGGCTAGTATCACAACAAGATGATTAAGTACTTTCCAGTCCATTAGTAACTATGGAATATGTTAAACAACATCTACAAGAAATAAACACTTTTAAAAGTATACTTAGATAACTCACAGTGAACATTTGAAATATATTTGCAGATCATTCCTCTGGCCTACCTGTACCTAAATCCAAAACAATTTATGCACTGAATATATTTTACATGACTGGAAGAAACCTAAAAGTCTACCTATATTCCAAAAGGGTAGCCAGGATGCAAACATAAAACCTGCACTAAAAAAAAAAAAAAAATTCCACCTCACTTGGCTGAATTTCAATTCTGAAAAAAGTAATGATAAGAGGTAAATAAATAAAGGCTTAAATAATCAGCACTAACTAAATTCCTGTCAAAAGAAGACTATGTTGACCTGGGGTGGCAGGGGGGGAAGTAGTTACGGTTTCATTGTGGTTTATACAACTAGATGAAAAGCTGGACATGAGCCGGCAATGTGTACCCACAGCCCAGAAGGTATCCTGGGCTGCATCAAAAGAAGCATGGCTAGCAGGTTGAGGGAGCTGGGCCCTCTACTCTGCTCTGGTGAGACCCCACCTGAAGTACTGTGTCCAGCTCAGGAGTCCTCAGTTCAAGACATGGACCTGTTGGAGCAGGTCCAGAGGAGGGCCACAAAAATGATCAGAGGGATGGAACACCTCTCCTATGAAGACGGACTGAGAGAGTTGGGGTTGTTCAACGTGGAGAAGAGAAGGCTCTGGGGAGACCTTATTGCAGCCTTTCAATACTTGAAGGGGTCTTATAAGAAAGATGGGGACAGGCTTTCATTAAGGCCTGTAGTGATAGGACAAGGGGTAATGGTTTTAAACTAAAAGAGGGTAGATTCAGACTAGCTACAAGGAAGAAATTTTTTTATGATGAGGGTGGTGAAACACTGGAACAGGTTACCCAGAGAGGCAGTAGATGCCTCATCACTGGAAACATTCAAGGTCAGGTTGGATGAGGCTCTGAGCAACCTGATCTAGCTGAAGATGTCCCTGCTCGTTGTGGGAGGCTTGGACTAGATGACATTTAAAGTCTGTTCCAACTCAAATAATTCTATGATTCTACAATTTAAACTGAATATCCTGTACTTCCATATCACATTTGAAATAGTATCCCATGATATTCTGACCAGTACTCTTTAAAAAGAATAATATTCTTAATTAAAATAAAAATAAAATATATTTTAAGAGATATTTAAAGATTATTAAAAAGAACTTTAATGAAATAGAAAATTGTGCTCAGAAGAACCATAAACTGAAAAAAAACTTTTTAACAAAGTCTGAAATCTTTTTAGATCATCATCATGCTACAACACACTATGTAAATACTTTCACAGACAGAAGTTGCTATGTACCAGGCTGACCTTTAACAAAGGCTTTGTTTACATTAGCAAGCAGCACAGCCCCACCAGAAAAGGATCTGTAGGGTGCCGAGGGCCTGATGCCCACCCATTAGGGGCTTGCAGGGGCAAAGGAGGTAAAGGAAGAGATATTTCAGCCCAGCCATAGCCTGTTTTCCCAGCCCCAAATGCCTCTCTGCAGCTGGAGCACATTAGCTATGCTCCTGCTCCCGGAATGCATCTGCTGGTGGAGGCTCACTCCGAAGGAATCTGCTTGCCAGCTCCAGGACCTTCTCCAATGTGGGGACACACACACAGAGCTGGAGGAGATAAAAAAGGATCAATAAACCTGCTTCAAAATGCATTCCCAATCTGAACTGCTAATGCAGATGCACCCAAAATCCTCGTAAGAATCGACCACTGGAAGCTGAAGTCAGTCAGGCTGAAATGAATGCATAGTTATTTTTAAATTGTAAAGGAGATTTATTTACTTGAACCAGCTAACCACATAAGAAGCCAAGATCTCCATTTCTGGCCATCTCAAAACCTAGGCAGAAAGCCTTTGTGGAAGGTATTAATAGTTTGCTTTGACTAAAGCTAAAGTTAACAGAAGTCATGGGACCTAATGGGACAGGTAAACAGTGTCAAATTGCAGGGACTATAGCATGATTTATAAACTACATATGGATTAGACCACACAAACCAAAGGACCCTTTCTGGGTTTACATGCCCTGAAGTTATGCAAGCTCTCACAGAACTGATACTAAACAACTGCAAATCCAATTGATTTTGACAGAAATGGAGGCTACTCCACCACAGAGAACAAGATGAAAAATATCAATTGACTTTGGGCGAGTTGTGCTTTATACAGTTTTATAGTAAGAAAATGAGACCTTTTCTACTGTTTTATAAAGTGTTAGTTATAGAAAACATAACCTGTGCAAGCCATTGTAAAACCAAAAAATCTGAAATTGATAATATTATAACTTAAACTAATAATTTTGGACATATTTTTAATCACTAAAAACTGGAAAGCTTAAATAATGCATATTAACACATTCCTTTAAAAAAATACAGGAGAAATTTAACAGTCTGTATTCCAACAGCCACTTGATATATCAAGATTACTCACTGAAAATGCTACATTAACAGGTACTTATAATAGTCATAACATATGACATTAAAAAAATTATATTGATTCATATTGTATTAAATATATTGGCAGGAATTACTTTAAAAGATCACACATGAAGGAGATACACATGGATAGTGCACAGAACCCTCTTCTTGAGATGGCAAAATTCAGCTTTTACCTGCTTATTTAGGCACCTGTATAAAACAGTGTCTGTTTTGCAGAGGTAATCTTTCACAACTTCAAAAACAGCCCAGCAGAACTACACATTCCTGATGTTTTGGGGAATTGGGTGACATGCAAGCAGGCCTAAATCCTAAACATTTGACTTTTTGCACTCATTTTACAATTTTCACTAATGCAGTACAAACATGCTCACCTGCTTTCTTGTCCCCCACATAACTCCATATAGTTATTTGCTTACACATTTTCTCAAATTCTAGTATATGAATGGTATTCATGTGAATTTGGAAGGTAGCCAAGACTTAAATCAGGCATAGACTAAAAATTTGGTAAACTTATTTGTTTAGTGTATAGGAAGAGCATATTACTGTTACAATGCACAAATTAGAAATAGATAAACACCATTTATCTGCATTTCTGTCTAACATCAGAAACACCGCAATCACAAATCCAAGCCCTGTAAATATGTATTATGAGAAAGAGAGAGATGACATTCATGGAAAAGCAAAATAGCACTGACTTCTTCGGTCTAGTTCTCTCCCTTGAAGAAAACTTGAGCATATCTTTCTTCACTCCTAAACTATGATGATACTTCAGCTTTACCGATGCTCATAAACAAATAACTTCAGCAGGAACCTCATAAGACCATATTGTCCTCATTATACCTATTCGTAAGATCTTCTTGGCAAACATAATTGGATTAATGGAACATATAAGGGGATAAGTCATTACAAACTGCTAAAACAAGGCCTTTTGCAGGTCAACATATAACACTTTCTGATCATGTAAAACAGCTTGTTATGGCTCGTCCACTTCTTTAACCGTATACAGGACATACATAAGTTTTGTACAACACACCTCCAGATTAATGTCTTCACTTACATACAACTAACTGCACATTATCTTTCCTTGAATAAGTAGAAAAATCTGAGTCAATAAGCTTAAGCACAAAAACTATGAGGCTGTGAGGCTGTCTCTAAACCATAAACTCCCTGTTGTCTGAAAGATTTGGGGGTTCTTTTATCAAAAAGAGTAACCCTTGCATGTTCTACTAGTGCGAGAGCATAGAAGCAGAGCTGAGGTTAATATGTCAACTTGAGTACTTCCATCCATACTAGTGGTTTTGTTTATTTGTTTTCCCAAATGGGGGAGGGGATTGTAGAGGATTTTGTTGTTTCCACTGGGTTATTTCTTGTTTTGTTTTGCCCCCCCCCCTTTTTTTTTTTAAGACGTGGATATTTCTAGAAAACAAACTTCATTGTTTGTATTACAGAGCTGAGCTACACACACACAGCAAAACAATGATGTAGAATACAGTGGATCACTGGATTTGATTCATTGATCTGTATGCACACATGCACCAGTTTCACTACATGTTTGCAAACAGGCTTTTTTTACATAACTGGAAAGACATCACGGTTCCTGAAAAGACTATGTGACTCAACACAAAGGGAAAGCAGGGTCCAACCATGTGAACATATGACCATACCTTACCACAATTTGAAAAGAGCAAATCGCCTAGCTTCTTTAAAAAGTGAGCACATGAACACATACCAAATGCTTCCAGTTTCTGACACTAGCTCTTGAGGGTACCCAAAATAACAAGAAAAAAAAACCCCAAAGCCTGAAAAAGAGAAAATTCATGTCTGCAGGGCAAGACACTAAACAGAAAGGTTTAAAACCAACCTGCACCCTGAGGGTGGCATTCTTGAAGGCTGGAACTTTTCCAAGAGCCTTTCGTTCTCATTCAGCAACTGCTGGCTAGAACAAACCTCTGAATATTCAAGAAAGCCTCTTTCTTTCTACCACCTCCAAAACATTGATGCAGCAACTTCCAGGGAAGCTCTCTGCTCTTCTTCAATTTTTTACTCTTGAGCCTTCTACCTGCTCCTTACTTCCTCTACCCCATTCTTCGTACCACCCAGCATCTCACAAAAACTTCTCTCACCTGTGCATGCTCAGTCATTCTCTGGGGAGCAGCAATCTTCCCCTGCCCCTCAAAAGGTTACCAGTGACCAAGGGTGCAGAACAAGATCAATGGGTAGGTCTTCCCCTGTCTAGGCACACCCTCATTTAAAAAAAAAGTCTCACCTGCTGCAGATTAACAAACTCACTAAACAGTCCTGCAATCCACAGAAGAAAGGAAGAACTCTAGAGATGAAGACAATCACTAATACTTTTGTGACTTTTCATTGGTGGTGAATTTGAGGAATAATTAAAAAAAAAATACCTAGAGAAAGCATGAAAAAAAATCTCCCACAGTAAAAAACTGTCAAGTTTTTGTAGCACCCAAGGAGTTCAATTAGCATATGCTCACGCTTCAGAAGAATCATCAATGTTTGGCTGCCCTTAAAAATAGCTGTAGTTTCAGACAGCAGACTTAACTTCCACAAAGAGTTACTCAACACAGTATGTGTGGTATAAAGCATGGTAGAAATTAGCACGTCTCTTAAAAATGTGCATCTGTCACATTCACTTCATCATAAACAAGCATGCACGGACACACATTCAGGAACTGGAATGACTACTATTGTCCATGATAACTGACAAAATAGAGATCCAGAGGAACTTCCAGAACTGCCCACAGGCATTGCAAAACACAGGAGTGGAAGCCACTTCACTTTTTTAACTCTGAAACAATAGTCCTCATTTATCGTGTTATTAGAAAGGCGATGCTCTGCTCTGGACTATCTTAATCACTGCAAAGCTTTAAACAAATCCATTTCCCCTTGGTGCATTTATGATGGAAGAGAAGAGCTTTGGCCTTAACTTTAGCACTGAGCATACATTTTAACTACAGTATATTAATCAAACAAGCAGTTTAAGGTCAGCTGATGTATGTGTTGCCTGAGGAGCCACATCAAGATTCTGAGGTCATGGTCAGATTAAGGCACAGATATGACAGGCCAGCATCTGCTGAAGTCCCTCCTGTGATTATATAATGTTAAGGGCTTTTAAATAATAAACTTAATTAGTTCTCCAATCCATATCCCTGTGTAACGCGGTGAACCCTTGAGAGTAAACAAGGAATTGCATGACCTGGGAGGAGTCACCTCTTTCAGGTGTGGTTTCTGAAGTCTTAAACTGATCTTGAAATCATTACTTTATCATACAATTTAAGCACTTTTGGAAAATATATTTTACAATGAAGACAGTTTAGACTCTGTAGTCCCAGACTAAAGCAATCTGAAAACATTAAATCATTATCACAGCAGAAGTTAAGGATTAAAGTGTAGGTTCAGCTAGCAGAAAGTTATAAAAATTGCCCTTACTTCCCCAGTATACACCCTTATCTCTGCAAATCATATCTGTTTACTCTCCTAACAAATAAATTTTTACTGTGGCAGCTTTCACCCTCCAAAGCTAGGACTGACATAGAAAGGCAGGCTGGATTCAGCCATGCACCAGTGACATGTCAACCAAGTTTTAAATGCAGAATCTTCTGTGGACTGAAGCAGAAGTAACAGTTTTGATTTTTCAGACTGAGGCTGACTTTGCAGTTTTGGAAGTCAATAAAAAATGTTTGACTTGTAAACTGAGCAGATTTGGTCTGGAAGTTACTGAGAAAAAATAAATGTAGTGCTCCCAGCATGTCACCTTGACAGGGTCATTTTGCTTTTCTGACCACAATTCTACTTTAAAACAAACCTTTCAGCAGTTGCTCAGTTTCAGTCATCAATCCTACTACTGTTGAAAAGCAGTAACAAAAACTCCCATTGACTCCAACAGGAACAGGATGTGGCTCTTGATAGCACTTATCTTATAAATGATAGTCTTAAGAGACACAAAATGATCATAAAAAATCTCAGTATGATTTAGACAGGCAGAAAATATCCCTGTTGACCCAACTCAGATCACTAGAGACCTACACCCATTTGTTTGCTGTGCAACAAACAGAAGGGTTTATGATTATTTTTTTTTTTATAAACCAAGCCAAGGATATGACAGAAAACAAAAACTACTCTATCTCAGGTGGAATCGGAACATCAGTTTTGTATTAAGGTAGAAAAACTTTGACTCTTAACCATATTTAGCAGGCAAGCACAGGCCCCAGGCTAAGGCTGCATTTTATAAGCTGCAATGGTTCTAAACTGACCTGCAGGTTCTGGGGAATCAGAATCCAAGGCTGTGGGAGAAGTGATGGAGAAGACATTGCCAAGGCCAGTCTGGAACAGAGTCACATGCCCAGCACAGCCACGCCCAAGCCTGTTCAGCAACGGAGCAGTGAGAACCCATTTCATATCACTCCTGTGAAGTACTCACAAAACTCCACTCCTGTCTACCCTCCAGAAGTTAATAGTCTTATGACTTCTCACACATTAAGGTCATGATGTGTGGGCTGCAGGGAGCTTGGCTGTTTCCATGTGAACCAAAATGTAATTTATCATTATTTCCTTTAAGAAAGAATTCAGACATGTAAAATTGGGAAGATCAGTTACTTGGGTTACTTTGTGAAAATAAAAAAAACTTACAGAAGTAACTGTATGGAAAAGTCAGCAGCTGTACTTGTTCTATCTAACAGGTAACATTGCATCAACCATTTCTAAACCTAAGTAATTTCCTAGATGCTCCACGGTCCTTTTAGATGAAAATCCACTTTTGCTAGCTGTGATGTACAATAAGCAATAAATTGCAAGAAATCGCTTTTCCTCCTGACTTAAATAATTTCTGGCAACATCGTTGTTGGCTTATCAGGATGCTCAAAGCAAAATGAACGTTCAATTGCAAATGTGTTAAGTAAGATGTGACATCTGTGCTCCGGGGCTACTCCTCACCACCCTCTAAGTTAGCTCACACAGTCACAAGTCTTTGCTTACCAAACTCAGACTATTCCCCTCGGATCATCAGTTATGTTGAAAACGCTTGAGCCCTTTAAATAGAGCAGCAACATTGTAATGCAAATCATTAAGTTGCAGGACCATTAAAACTCTCCTCTTCCATTGCCCTCTGGGCAATGATTGATTCTGAGACACCAAGAGGCCTCAAAAGAGAAATGAAACAAAAAAAAAAAAGCAGCAAAGATGTAATCAACTCTTATGCAAGTTTCAAATTCAAAATTCATTACCTTCACTGCAACTTTTTACCACAAAAAGTTGTCCCCAGCATAACATGCTAAAATGGATGTATTTTCACCTGTTCGGTTTGTCTGCTCTTGCAAATCAATAGTCTGTTTGATTCCTGCCTTTTAGTACATCTTTTTCAAATTGTCTAGCTCTATCAGAAACAAAGAGATTCTGCCCACCCTACACACTGAGCTGTCACTACTATATCAATGGTTCTGAGCAGTTACCGTTTTCTGTACACTAATTGAAGCTTCATGTAGCACCTGAGCTAATTAAAAAACCAACAAATTAAGTATGAAACAAACTGGCTGTAACTGGGTATTTACATGATGCAGATACCTGCAGATGAATGTGTTTCTATTCTTCTTCTCCCTCCTGCTTATTTCTGCAACAGAGTCAACAGCTGTGGGCACACGAAGCACCTATAACAATTCAAGATTCAGATGTTAAATCCTAAGGTATTTTTTCCTCACAGTCATAAGCCCCATTAGAGTGTCTACAATATGCTCTGTAGTGGTATGTACCTGGGGCTTGTTTCTATTCCTGAATTCCACAATCCTACAGCTAACTTTGATTATTGTTTTTACTACTACTATCCTTACTATATGCATGAGAATAAAATAATTTATAAATTTCTCCTGAGAGTCTATGTGCAAGAACTTCTCACAGTCAAATAAAGTCCAAAGAATGGTTCAGTAATAAATTAACACATTGCCGTCAAGAAAGAAAAGAAAAAAAAAGAGCCACAACCCCAAACCCAAAAGCTTTCTGTGAACATGCTGTTTTCCACTTTTCATATCTAAGCCAGAAAGATGCAAGGTCTCCTATGCTGTACTAAAAAAACCAAACCCAAAACCAGGTGGTTTTCAGTACATTACAGCTCAGTAAGTTTTAATGAAAATAGGTCCTTTTCAGATCTTAGCAACAAGATACACTTTTGACGTGGCACTACCAAGTCAATTTTGAGTCAGACCAGCTCCTACTAGATTTCAGACCAAGGAAAATATTCCATGGCTTTTGTTTTAATTCCAATAGCAATGCTTCTAAATTAGTAACTCTAGCCCTGAAATGCTTACATTTTTTACTGCACCAAGCAAAACAAAATCCCTAGTGAGAACTTGAAAGTAATGCTGGTCATACTAAACTGTAACAATTTCCATTGCCCAAACAGAGAAAAATTCAAAAGGTACATAAACATTATAATTATTAATAGTAATTTGGATCATAAAAATCACTTCAGAATCTCAGTTTTTATCTATATCCAAACATAACCAAAATAACTACTTGTTACCATTTT
Source organism: Buteo buteo (assembly GCF_964188355.1). Classification (NCBI taxonomy): domain Eukaryota; kingdom Metazoa; phylum Chordata; class Aves; order Accipitriformes; family Accipitridae; genus Buteo; species Buteo buteo. The sequence goes on along the minus strand of NC_134189.1, from coordinate 16,136,066 downwards.
TATCTGCAGTAGAACTCTACGCCTGAACCCTTATCTTAGACTATAATCATCTTATTCTGATGAAACTACATTTAGTAAAACATTAAGTAGCATTAAATGAAAGTATGATGCATTTAATTAGAAAAACTGACCATAAAAATTTAAACCAAATTGTAGGCTTTACTGTCAGAAGGCTTATTAAAAAAGATCAGGGTTTTAACTGCTAGTTTTCCAAGGGCAATTCTACTGAGAGCCACTGGAGTGTTCTCGCTAGAATGACACACTACAATACACTAATAAGTAACTCTAATTATACTCTACTTGCAAATTCTCTGGGACTATTTTGAAGGCGCACAAGCCTATTAGAGAGTGTGAGCAAAATCACATAGCTATATTATGACTTGACTATTCTGGCCGATAGATTTTGGAGTGCTCAGCACCTTTTCATAGGAATTACATCTTGCAATAACAGTACCTTAAAGAACTTCCAAGGTCTTTTAAAGATGTTTTTTGTGGCTCAATCATAATTGCAGTGAGAATGAACCTAAAGGGACATTCAACTAAGTTTACCATCAAATAAAAAATGTTTCTACAAAACTGGATATTTGTACTAATGTAAATATTACTGTTTCTCTTTGGACAATCTTGCACTTTTAGAATTTCAGGTACCGTGATGCTACCTGAAAAAAGAGAGTGAAACTAGCCATTCTGTGGTCCAATTCATTATAATTTTTTCTAGAGTTTAGACTTAAAGGGCAGGAAGCTCTCTTGTTACAGTTCTATACACACACATAGCATTACATTACAAAAATAAACTTCTAAAAGCAGTCTCAAATTTGATGTCATCAGGTCAGCTGAGTTCCTGTACCATAAGTAACAGAGCACTTTATTTGCATTTGTCACCTTTGTCTATTAAAATACTTTTTTGAAAAACAAACCTTTTAGAATTATAGAATAGCTGAAGAAACCAATAGTTCCCAGGAATTCCTAGGAATAGTTGGAAGGAACCATTAGAGATTGTCTAGTTCAACTCCCCTGCTCAAAGCAGTGTCAGCTAGAGCAGGTTGCTCAGGACTATGTCCAGCTGAGTTTTTAATAGCTCCAGGAATGAAGACACTACAACCTTTCTGGGCAACCTGTTCCAGTACTCAATCACTCTCATAGTAAAAAAGTTTTTTCTTATGTTTAAATTGAATTTGCTGTATTTCAGTTTGTGCCCATTGCCTCTTTTCCTGTCACTGTATACCACTGAGAATAGCCTGGCTTCATTTCTTTACACCCTCCCATCAGGTGATGATAAGATCTCTTCCTAGTGCAGCCCAGGATGCTGTTCACTTTCTTTGCTGCAAGGACACATTGCTTGTTCATGTTCAACCTGTTGTCCACCAGGACCCCAGCACCTTTCCTGTAAAGCGGCTTTGCAGCTGGTCAGCTGCCAGTCTGTACTGGTGCATGGAAATATTTATCTCCAGCTGCAGGACTAAGCTTGTTCCTTTGTTGAACTTCATAAAATATCTACTGGCCTGTCCAGGCCCCTCTGAATAGCAGCACAACTGTGTGATGTATCAACCACTTGTGCCAGCAAGTTTGCTGAGGGTACAGCAAGACACTCTGTCCTGTCACCCAGGTTGTTAATGAAGATATTAAACAATATTGGCCTCATTATTGACCACTGTGGTACGCCACTAGCAACTGGATTTCTGCTGGACTTCGTGACACTGATCACAACACTTCAAGCCCAAGAGTTCAGCCAGTTTTCAGTTCACCTCACTGGCCATTTATTTAGCCCATACTTCATCAGCTTGTCTATCAGGATGGGCAATCTGTTACACCACCTGACTGCCCTCATGGCAGGAAAGATTTTCCTTATATCCAGTCTGAAACTCTCCTTTTTCAATTTAAGTCTGCTGTTTCTTGTCCTTGCACCATGCACCACTGTGAAAAGCTTGGCTTCAACTTCTTGATAAGCTCCTCATAGCTGCTGGGGGGGCTGTTAAGTCCCTCTCCTCACAGGGCAGCTGCTCCAGCCCCGGACCGTCGTGGCGGCCCTCTGCTGAACTCGCGACAGTTTATCCGTCTGTCTTCCATCGGGGAGCAGCAGAACTGGACGTGGTCTTCCAGGCAGGATCTCAGAAGCGCTGAGCAGAGGGGACGACCCCTCTCCTCCCGTGAGTGGAGCTGCTGGCCGCGTCCCCGTCGTCGGTCCGTCGTCCCCATCGGTCCGTCCCGGGAGGCCGCCGGCCGTCTCTGCTGCCAGGGCACTGCTGGCTGGTGCCCAGGTCGCGGCCCCCCAGGACCCGGGCCCTTTCGGCAGAGCTGCTCCCCAGGCAGGCGGGCAGGCAGGCCGGCCCCAGCCCCTGTGGCCGCCGGGGCTCGTCCTCCCCGGGGCAGGGCTCTGCCTTCGGCCCTGCTGAATTTCATTAGGTTCTTATCGGCCCGTTCCTCCAGCCTGTCTGGGTGCCCCTTAGTAGTAGCTTTGCATTCGAGTGTATCAGCTGGTACATCCGATTTAGTGTCGTACGAAAATTATAAGAGTGCAAGATGTCACCTCCTTCAGGTCATGGACAGGTCTCAGCTCAACCCACTGTGAGATTCCACATGTTACTGGCCTCCAGGTAGATCATGACCTATTAACCACTAGCTTCTGAGCCCCATCATCTAACCTGTTTTTTACACATCTGGTTGCCCACCTATACAGACCACCATATCCCAGCATGGATGGAAGAATGCTGTGGAAGACAGCACTGAAGACCCTGTTAGAGTTCAGGCAATGACATCAGTTGCTCTCCCCTTATTCACATATCTGGGTATTTTATAATAGAAGGCAGTCAGGCTGGTCAGATATGAATTACATTTAGTAAATCCTGGTACCTTTGGTATCCATGCTGAGTATTCCCAATCACCTTTCTCTCTTTCATGAGCCCAGAAACAACTTCCAAGTTGACTCTCTCCAAGATTTTCCCAAGAGCCAAAGTAAGGTTGACTGACCTACAGTTCCTTGGATTGTCCTTTCTGGGTTTTTCTTGAAGATGGGTGCAAAATTTAGCTTTTCCCAGTCATCAAAGACATCCCAATCTCCATGACCTTTCAAAGAAGATAGAGAACTCTCTCAGCAACCTGGAATGTAGACCAGCTGGTCCCATGGACTTGTTTAGCTAATATTTTCCCAACACTGCGTAAGTTGTTTCAACTGCAGGCTACTTCTGAAAGTAGCAGGCGTGCTATCCATCTTGCGTATGGCTACATACTCCCACATCCTTCTTTATACTGCTGTTTGTGTCCAGTGTTGAGTCAAGTCAGTTAATTGATCCAAGATAAAACCAAATGCAATAACTGTTTTTTAAATTTATTTTTATATTGGATCAGCAAACTGATGCATTCAATCAAGGGGCCACAAGACCCTAAGATTTAATGCTATGGAAGTCATAAGAATCCACAGGAAGGAACAGGCAAGAGTTGGACACAAACTATCTTCTATCAGCTTAAGATGAACATTGAATCTTCTCTTGAGTGTTTTCCTGAATCCAAACCAAGGCAACCACAGAGCTGGAAACAGCTCTGTAGTTTTCTGAAATGTTTAGATTCTGATACATTTAGCACATTGTATTTGGAGACTGAACATCTCCTGTAGAACAAGAATTTATGAATAAATGTTGACTATTTTAATAGTCTACTTTATTCCTCTAATACATAAACCAGTTTCAGCTTGAAAGCACTCTGAACTTCACAGTACTAATCTAGCAGAAATTAGTTTAGCAATTGCTTATTTATGTTGAGATCTAATACAAACCTAACCTAAAAGATACTAGTATATGGTGCCATATAATTCACAGACAAACATTATAACACATATAACTCAAGCAAACATTAAAAAATATATTAAATATATAATAAGAAAACATAAAACCTTTAAAAAGAAACTGTGTTCCTCCTTCTCACATCCCATAATGATTCAAGTCATGGATTTGTAGAGAGATAAGCCTCACTGGGGAAAAAAAAAAAATCCATCCTCTGCCTCATATATACTGTTCAAACACACAGATTTTGCAGAACATATCTACAATCAAAAAATGCAGGAGAAGTGATTTTGAGTTGCGAGAACTGCAGATGACAAGGAACATGCTCAGTTGGAGTCTTCCTTCATCTCTAAAACAATGGAAGCAACCTCAAGCCTCTCCTGCTTATTGAAAGAGCCGACATTAAACTTGAAGGGCCCCAAGCAGAGGGTAAGACATTATAGCTCAACACTAACATTTTAAGTACCATGCAGAAAGACCTTACTTCCATTACAGAGCAACATATTGCACGTTTACTTGAAATAAGAACATATATGTTGGCATTTTATTGCAGAACAATTAAAATGCTGCAAATTTAAACACTAGTTTATCTCCCTGTAAGTTATTTGAGAACTCTTAGTAGGTCTTTCATCATGATGTAGACTGAACAAACATCAATGACCACTAGGTTAGGTATCATTTCCAACCCTAATCTTTAATAGTGACTGGCTCTCTAATCAATTTCAAAAGTTCATTACGGTCTGGTTTTCCTACTTCATTGTCAGGAAAACTTGTAATGTAATGCTGTGCTGGTATCATCTGTTTCCAGGGCCCTATTTCTTTCATATATTTTTGGGAAAATAGATCAGTTGCAGTTCCTGCAATTTTTGTGTATAGGACACTTGTTTCTAGATTGTGGGAAAAATAATATAAATACAGGTTGGATTGCTTTTCTAATATGCTAAATCCTCTTCACATCACAAAACAACATATTTTTTTCCTAAGGAATTAAAAAAAAAACAAACCACAAAACATTAATTAAATAAAGTGGTGATTATGTTTTTTCTTTCTTTCCTGGAAGTAGTCAATTCTTAATTGCTCCTAGTATGCAAATTTATGATTTTTTTTTTTTTCTCCAAATGATGGAAATGGTAGAAGTACTTTTTCACTATGTATTTTTCTGAGTGTGATTTTTTTGACAGCTCACTAGTTGGATATTTTTCCTTTTTTTTTTTTTTTTTTTTTTCTTTACATGTGTACATCTGAAGAGGCAGAACAACAGAAATTATGAAGGTACGTGATGCTAATCTTGTACGTTATTCTAGCCAGAACACTCCAATGTCTGTTTGTTAGTGGAATTGCCCTTTGAAAATCAACAGTGGTCATCCTGAAGTTTTTTTAATAAGCCTTCTGATGCTTAGGTCCAGACTCATTAGGAAAACCAAGACAGATTTTCTATAATTTTGACTGTGAATGGGAACTTGAATGAAATATTTCCACTGTTGAATATTGCTTCACAGTTTCTCCATACAACAACAAAACTTGAATGCTTCTCTTTTACTTTAGTCTATAAGCACAACCAAAGGCAACTATTTTAGGATCTTAATCAGAGCTTTAAGAACCAGAAATGGTTTAAAAAGAACAATTTTCTTTGGTCAAAATTCTTATCAAATCAGAGATGGAAATTTAGGTGAGGGGGGAAAAAAAAAAATCAATGCACCCAGTAACCTGGTGGCAAATATTATTCTTGCCTGGAATGTGAGGGCTCCTTAAAATATACTTTACTATAGCTTTTTTTTTTTTAACTTCTTGTATAAATAGAACAGCAACAGAGAATAAAAACTCTTTTCATCCCTTAAGAGCACTGCAGTCACCTGGGATGTGGGAGATAGAATTTTAAATTCTTGTTCTGATTGAGGACAGGAACTTGAGCTTGGGTATTTTAAATCTTAAACAAATATTCCTCAATGACAAGCTTATTTAATTATTCTAGCATGATACTCCCTGTCTTATTTTAAAACTCTTGCAAAGCATATCTGGAAAGTAACTATTTTTCTTCCAATGTCAAAAGGGGGGAAAAAATCTTCAACACTTTGAATTATTTCAAGAAGCAATATTGTTTTCTGGCCAATTCCATTACAGAAACAGATTTCAATTTTTTTACTTCTGAGATTATTAACTTCCTCTGTATATTGTGTTTAATTTGTTAATGTAAATTACAGAAATTAAATTCTAGTACAGACCACAGTCGAAGATGTTTGTATTTTTGTTACAAATAGATCTGCATAACTTGAGATAACATTCCCCTAGGCACTAAAAATAAAAAAGTGTAATCTTTATATTGGGATTTGGGTATAAGCACCCTCTGCAAGCATTCAGCCTTGCAACTCAGGTTTTGCTGAACTTGAATTAAGTTAAATGTTTAACTACACAGAAGATTCCTGTTTTCTGGAAAAGTCTCTTACATGAGACTCAAGCAGAGCAGAATTCTGCCTAAAATTAGAATTTACAATAATTGTACATAAGGAAAATATATACCATTTAAAATCCCTTGCCTCTTGTCATTAACACCTTAATTATTCAAGAAAGATTTTTTTTAAAGCTTCCATATGGCAGTCCAAGCCATATGATGAGACTATTTTTATGCTTTAATATTTGCATTACAGCAAGATATAGAGGGTTTTATCATGTGCTAGTCCCTTCATAGTTATACACTCAAAAGATAATCTGTGTCCCAAAGTTTGTGTAGAACAGATGTTAAATAAATAGATGGTTTATGTACTTAATTACCTAAAGTAAGAAACTGAAAATCAAGTTGACAGTTTATCTTGCAGTAATGTAATGTTGGTGTGGGACTTCCACAACCCAAAGTACACTGTTTACCCAAGAATCACACAACCCAGTTTTTTAAAGATTCTGAGCATACTTTTCATGAAGAAAAGACATGTATTTATATCAATAATAGATAATACATGCTATAAATGTTTAGGTCTAGATGTCTCAGATTTCATTCCCACAACATTGACCATAAGCTATTCTCACTAGACTACGTGGTGTCCAAACTTTGTTTGGCAGCAGAGTCCTATAAGTGTTTGACCACCTGCGTCCACTGCCATGGCTGGGTGTAAGGTAATGGCAGCTGTAACAGAACTAACCCTGTCATACTGTCCTTGCTCCTAAGGGTTATCAGCTAGGAGGCATATCACGAGACTGCAAAATCCTTCATGATACCATGGGGTATATGCACTTTCAGAGTCTGAGAAAAATGTGTGAGAAGCTACGAAGTTTTGTTTTTCACCTCCAATGTGACTTGACTACTAATGGTACTTTATTGTAGATGAAATTTGTAATTTCTGCTAAAAATCCCATTTTCTCATGGCCAGCAAGATAAAATTTCAATCACTGAATATGACAAATTACCTCCAAGAACAGTTCACTATTTTCAAGGGGAAAACAGCAGTTTTCATCCTTTCCACTCTACCATGCAAAGAGAACACAAAGTGAGATTATGCTGTATCATGTCTTCTTTCTGTTATGAATATATACCTTTGAGTATCCCACTGAGGAATGTACTCAAGTCTATAGATGATGAAAGCATCACATTTAGCTGAAAATCCTGTTCATCTAGTTTTGTTAGTTTTGTTGTGGCTTTAGGTCTCTACCTGGCCAGTTCACATGCTATGGAAGCAGTTAGAGTAGCAGATGTAAAATTTACAGTGCTCTACCTGATGATTTGGTGGAAAGTGGGCTTTACGAGACAGATCTTCTCTGGAAAACATTATTCCATAAGCCAAAAAGGAACTAATACTGCAGGGATGCAAACCTCACCAAGATTTAGAAATCCTATGCCATACAGAGCAAACAGCTGGCACCTCCTTCAAGCCAGTGGTTTCTAACTGTGCTTTTTGGATCGAGGCATTATGGTTGTACACAGAGTACAGATTGTCATATACTCCCAATTCCACCTTATTTCCAGCAGCTAAGCTGCATGAAAAAAGCTAAAAAGGAAAGTAAATGTTTTTCTGATGTTAATTTTCTCCACAAGCAGTTTTGCCTCCCAGAGCTCTAGCATCAAGCTGTAGAAGTCCTGATCTACAGAACTGGGAATGAAATGCAAAGTGACCTCACCTGAACAGTGAGGTGACCTGATCTGCAGACTTGTGAAGACTTTTAGCTTAAACAGTTCAAAATCAATCCTCCATCATGTTGAATGCAAAAGTCATTTATCTGGTTAACAATTTATTTCCATGATACCTATCAGAAGCCTATTATTTTCATAGCAGATCTTTACACATATAAAGAAAGTTTACTCACTTCTAACTTGAGCAGCACAGAGCTGACTCATTTTCTACCACCAGGCCTGAAACTAACACATACGCTTCTGCTCACTAGAGAGATTGACTGTTTTCTATGCACCTCTACATTTGTACAGACATTTACACCCATGGGTAACGAAATCAAAACCATTCCAGTACAGAGGGATGGCCAGCAAGGATTTAGTAGTGGAAGGAACTGAAACAGACAATTGTACAAGATGCAGTTAAGGACAGTCACACTGAAAGAAAGCAAGTGGCTGAGGCAATTTAAAGAGGCATTACTACTGCATCTGCCACCCTGTTCAACCAGAGCCACAAGTTTTTATATAAAAGGCCAAATCTAGGCAAATAATTCATAAAGAATGTATGTTTACTTTGCAACATTTCTTCTAACATGATACTTTTCTTCAAGCTTACTGTTATTCAAAAGGTTTCAATAAGCTGATCAACAAAATGTGCAATGTGAAACATCAAAAATGGCATTGTTTAGATGGGTGAGCAGCTTTTGCAGTTGAGTTTTGTATGGGAATTCATGCAAAAGAAACTTGAGATTTTCCCTCCATGTGTGACAGAATTAAAAAATATCTCTGTATATACACTTGCAAAATGCAAACACAGCAGTAGTAACAGAAAATGGATTAAACAGAAAAGTTTATGAATAAGATTAAAGTTAACTATTTTAGAGTGGATATTCAGAAATTCCTTCCATTATAAATTTTCTCAATTGCATTTATTTCTGGGAAGTGATGGAGAAAGTCTTTTAGAAAAGAAATGTCCACGTTGTTTAATCTTCAATTAGAATTTGATTTCTCTAATGGTTTAAGGAATGCACATACAGAATATACACAACAAACTGCCTCAGTCTTCTTAAGAAACTTTCTTGTATTACTAAAAGAAATAAAAGTTCCACGCAGTATATTCTTTAACATGGGCAACATCCTAATTTGATTATCTCTTTTACTGTCTAGGTGAGAGAAGTGTTCATGTAGTTAAGTCCTGGTAATGAGAGAGTTGGATTCTGTGTTTCACTTTGCTGAGGGTATAAAATAAGAGTTTGGACAATTTACATCCCAAGTACAACATTCAGTACTGCAGCATTAGATTTTGAACAAACTGTCATATCCTTAATATTGATGCCTAAGCTTCCTGTACAGTGAAGTCTCTCACCTTCTGATTTTGCTTGCACTCGCTTGGCTGCAAGTGTCTGAAACAGACCCGAGTCTTCCTTCAGTTACTGGGAAATCTCCACTATAGCTATATCACAGAATTCATTGAGCTGAAACAATATGATCATTTCCCTGTTCAGTTTCACAACACACATGCACAAAGAACCATGCTGGCCTACCATGCCACAGGGGCAGGAATGAGTGACAGGACTATAATAAGCCAACATTGTCATGAATAAGCAAAGAGTAAAAAAAAACAGGGAGGAGAAAAAGCCAACCTGAGGAGAGCATCTCCAGCACACTCCTTCTGGGGAGTTAACCTCTGTTCTCCTGTACCATGGACCATTTATAGGGGTTAAAACTGTGTTAATCAGCCTTTTGTGAGAAACCAGGTTGAAACCTCACACTTAGGCTTAAAAGGAATGTCAGAACCATTTATTTAAATCGCCTGCAAAAGTCACAACCTTGATAATGGGTGCACATAGATAAGCAGTTTTAGGCTTTCCTGTTGCAGTGGTTTCAATGTATATGAAATTGTAAAATAGGAAGTTGTGCCAGTTATACCAACATTGACTCCAGCCTAGTGATCTCGGCATCCTGCTATTTCAAAAACTAATGTTAAAATAACCATAAAAGGTCAGACTAAAGTTCTTTTTAGACAGTAACTTTTGTCTTGTGACTGAGCAATAGCAGAAAGCTACCAAAAAAACCCCATAGAGCAAGATAGGGGCATCCCCTGAACACACCTCCGGCCATTAGCAACTTTTAAGTCAGGGACTTTGGAGCCAAGTTGTGCCTGTGTGTTTATTCTTAAATATATTTTCCTCCACTAAGCATGTCCTTCAGCTGTAACAAACATATGTTCAAATATCTTGTCTGCCTTTTTTTTCTGAGCTCATGTAAATCTGTTTTATCTGTAATACCAACTAGCAAGCATACTGAAGCAGTGCTTTATTAAAGCATTTATACAATCCACAAGTTTCATCTGAAGAGAGTAAAAATATCAGAATAAATAAATATATTGAAGTTATAGAAACCAAATAAAGTAAATAGGAACAGAATAAGTATACAACTGTAACCTGGATGCTAGAGCAGTCTCCTATTCACCAGTGGACTAGCTTAACCTATACACCCAAGTATGTTGTGTATTTTCAGAGCTAAACAGCCATTAGGGAGCACTTGAGGAACCTCATAACAAATCGGGTGTACAGCAGACGCAGGGTGTCTTTTCTGTGGGTTTAGCCCTTTGTGCCTCACCTTCCACATCTGTTGTATTTTCCTGCTTCAGAGGAGCGTCACAAGCCTCAGCTAAGCACCATCCACCACATAACTTTACATATAAATTCAATAAAAACATTCACAGACATAAAAAGGCACGCCCATGTAAGTTTTTGCAAGACGAGAGGTTTAGGGAGCGATCAGTTTTGAAACCTGAGGCGGAGAACACCAGAGAAGCGCAAAACACTTATTTTTAGCGAGTTACCTCAGAAGCATTTAAAATTAAAAAAAAAAGAATCACTTCAGTTTCTTCACTTTCACGTTCCTGGTACAAAAGGATGACAGCCTGCAAACTTACAGCAGAAGTAAACAAACACCCCCCCCAGCTGGGGAATGTCTTTTCCTTCTCTCTTTCCCCGCCCGTTCCCCCCTAGTTTCTAACCGCTTTGCGCACTGCGGGGCCCAGGGTTCGGACCGGGGGGAGGAAGAGGAGGAAGAGGAGGAGGAAGAGGAGAGGGAGGAGGAGGAGAGGGACCCGCCGGCCAGCCTCACTGGGGAGCAAATCCGGGCCGGGCCGGGCCGTGTGGCGGGAAGGCCGCCTGAAGAAAGTTTGCGCGGTGGGTGGGGGACGAGGCGGGGGCACGGAGGGGACGAGGAGCAGCAGGAGGGTTCCTGTCAGAGAAGAGGAGACGTACCGACCCCCCACGGGGAGCTACGGCTGCCGGCCTCGCTGGTGGGGCGGGGAAAGCCGCCGGGGGGAGCGGGGAGGAGGCGGGCAGCTGGGCGGTGTCGCCGGGGGGCCGCGCCCGGCCCCGGCGGCTATAAAGAAATGGAGGCGGCGGGGCGCGGCGCGGCCTGGCGGCGGTATGGCCGAGGTGAAGCTGGCCGTGCTGGGCGGTAGCGGAGCCGGCAAGTCGGGTAAGTAAGCCGGGGAGGGGGGCGGCGGCGGCGGCGGCCGCCATCACGGCCACCCCCGGCCTGACTTTACCTCAGGTCTGGCAGAGGGGCAGGCGCGGGTCGGGCGGTGAGGCGGACCCCGCTAAACCTGGCGTCTGCTTCCCTCCCTCCCGCAGCGCTGGCGGTGCGGTTCCTGACCAGGCGGTTCATCGGAGAGTACGCGTCCAACGCCGGTGAGCGCCGCGGGGCCGCCGCCGGGATCCGCTGAGGGGGGCGGCGGGAGCGGGCCCGACGCTTGGGGGGGGGGTGGGCGCCGCGTGGGGCCTCCACTCGGGGCTGGGCGGTGCGGGATCCCCGGGGAACGCCAGGTGGGCGCGACGCTTCCCTCACTTGAACGAGAAACTGGGTAGAAACGCAGTTTCACAGAACTTTTCGGGAAGATTTAAGTTTTCGCTTGCTTATCAGCCAGAGCTCCTGATGAAGTAGGAGCTTTGAAGGCGGGAAAAGGCAACCCGGGTATCTGCGGAGAGATCACGTAAAACTCCAGTGGAGCACCCGGGCACGGGGGCTGGCGAAGTGCTCATCGCAGAGCGACTCTGAAGGGACTTGGGAAGGAAAAGATAACCGGGCTGCATGTGCGAAGCGCGGGTAGATTATAGTAAGCTGAATCAGAGAGGAGATAAAGAAGTGAGTAAAGAAATAGACTGAAGAAAAAAAAAACAACCTCAACACATGTTCTATTGAATATCTCCTTCTCAGCTCTAGAGGAGAGGTGAAACAGATTGTTTATCAGGCACTACTGGTTAATCAAAGCATAATGCAAAGCCCCCTGCTTTTGCAGGAATGCACTGATTTGATAGCTTTGTGGAAAGCCTCGCCATGCTGAGGATAGAATTTCTCATTCATGCCAGAACAAATACTCTGATCCTTAAGACTTTTAAGATCTTGGAAGATGGCAAAGCAGGACTTGAACTTTCACATCCCAGGTAGAAGCACTATTTAACTGATACACAAACACCTTTGGAAGTGTGCCGCTCCAGCTGATGGGGCAAGAGAAGTCCCAAAACTTAACAAGGAATGGAGATTGCTATCGACCTCACTTTCCCTGCCAAAGTGAAGGACTCTTTCCAAAAACACTTCATTACAAAATTTGGAGTAGCTTCCCATGATCCATAAATAAGAAGTAAAATGGAAGTAGTAAGCTGAGTTGCACTGAATATATCCAAATGAACTTACTCTGAGAGTGGAGTTACAGTTGTACATAAATGCTCTACCAATAATTGTTACTATACAAACACAGACTGAAAATGCAGTTTGTGTCCCAGATGGTTTATCTAGGTCTAAACTGTCACATGTGAGTTATGTAGTGCTCTCTGTGCTCCATGCATGTTCTAAGCCACCTAGCTAAAAACGGGTTTCCTTGTTCTGAGCCTCCGATGCTGCAAGTCTCAGAAAAGGTGTGTCAAACCCCCAGAACAATTTCATTTGTGAACAAATGTTTGTTGGAAGATAAGTTTAGCTCTATTTCTAGAGAGGAGAAAGGGAGAGGAAAGTGGGAATATGGGTGATAAAATAAAGATCATCCCACTGTTAGTGGAGTCAAAAGTATTGATTAAAAATTTGTTTAATTATGGAAACCATCAAGGGGCTGCAGATTTTATACCCTGAGATGCTTAGGACTCACAGTTCATCATCAGATGAACTCTTAACACGTGCATGGAGAACGCTTAAGATGAACATGGTGCTGAACTGAAGATGCTGAGTTCCAGAGATCATAGACCTTATCTATGCCCTCATTACACATAGTTTGAAGTGTATTTTAAGTAGCGTCAGCACCAGTTCTTGTCTCTGTAGTTCAGTAACTTTGAGAAATTATACTGTAGGCAGCCTGTTGACAACTAGTGCCATGAACACAAGTTGGTTACACTTGCTTAGAACAACCTGCTGCTTAAAATAAGAGTGATAGTCTGTTTGCAGCAGAGTTCCCAGGGTTGCTAGTGCTGGTGGAGGGTCCTAAATCTGAGAACTGATGCTACAGAAATATTTTAAGATCTAGTCTAAGGACATGATCCTGTAAATACTGTTGGCCTAATGCCACCTAGTATGAGAACTCTTAAAGCACCGGATTTCATGGTAAATAAACTTTATTACCAAATAATAACTTTTGTACAGAATCAGAACTTACATGTAGGCTGGCTTACTAGTTTCATAATCTTGAGCCTTGGTATCAAACTGAGTAGTCATCAGCATTTAGCTGATTCTGAGCATTGTGCATCCCCTTTGCCTCCATTTTGGAAGAGGAAAACTAAAACTATTAATTGCACCAACGCTTTGATGAGAACACCACAGTGAACCTGGTGTTGGTCAGCCTAAGGGACTGGGCAGCTCAGGTGTTACAAAATGAAATAGGTTTGTTTCCAGTGTGTGTAAGAAAACAAACAAAAAAAACCCCAAACCCCCAACAAAACAAAACCCAAACAAATCCCCCTTCCCTCCAAAAATAACTTCCAAAAAACCAAAACACAAACAAAAAACCCCAAGCAATATTCAAGGAACCCTCGGTATTACCGAATATCCCCTTTGCCACATTTTCTTCTTACCACCATCCCCCAGTCACTAATGCTGGTTTTCTTTGGATACCATGTATCTTTTAGAATGCATCTACACTAAACACTTATGCCTGGATGGGAGGCAGATACACTTGGAAATTTATGACCCTTGTTCACAGGTAAGAATTTTAGAGGGCAAAGAAAAGCTGTTCTTCATTCTACCTGTGCAATGGTAAAAAGGGTCGGGGGGGTACAAACTTTTTGTCTGTTCTTGGAATTTGTGCTTGCTGTTTTTTTGAAAAGACTGAAATTTTATAATTGCTGTGGCTCAGAACTGCTGAGTACTTTCCCATTTCATGGAAGAAACCCTTAATTGCCTAAATTTTCTGTAAATGCTTTTGCATTTTGGAATATTACTAACAGAAATAACTTCGCACTTCTGCCTTATATAGGTAAATACAGAGATAAGTTATAGGATTATATGCAGTTTTCTCAAATACCCTAAATGGATGAAAATTAGCTCATAAAGCAAGCAGTTTATTAAATGTCTGCAGAAACAGTCAAAGTAGGCAGGCCTGGAAGTAAGATTTGCATTCACAGAACACATCCAAGGAAAGCCATAATGCAGGCTTGTACGCCTTGACAGCTGAACTTTGATCACAATAAACCACTTTGAAATAAAGTTTTTTGTATTAATTTCTTTCCCACTATTACAGGAGTAGAGAAACTTGGGTACTGTGTAATACTTGCAGACCTAGGTAGGTCTGTCTGGCTAATCACATTAGCTTGCAAGGTTCCCTTTTGGGCAGCAGTCTTGCCTCTTATCAACAAGGATAATGAATGCTAATGCTAAAGCCAAAGCACTGAAAGTCTGATGCAGACTTAAATTCAAGGACTTAAAAACTTAACCCAGTGAACGCATAAAATGAACCATCAAACAAATCTACCTTCCTCAAGACAAGCAACAGCACTGCTTGTCCTAGAGCAATGGGGATCCTGAAACAGCCACTGTACCATGCAATGCTATGGAGTCCTCCCTTGCCATACAATCTGTTAGAAGCTACTGTTCTCTGGACTTGCTTCCACCTATCACAGACCCTTTTCCTAAGCCCACCTATAGCTTCCACTTACTGTCATATTAAATCCTGTGGCGTGTGAACAACTGTTTATTAAGATACTTGAAACACTGGGAGCGGCAGCTAGCTAGGGTAAAGCTGATTAGACTACATTATGGGTAGAGACTTCGGTTGCTACACTTTGGGCACCTTTTTGCTTTTAAGGAGACCAGAGATCATTTGTGTTAAGGGCAACTCCTCTCGCCAGCACTCTTTGAGCTGCCTTGTACTAGTTATTCCGTAGGAACAAGGCCTAACTTTAGCTGTTTGCTGCTTTCTTCCTGACTTCTTCTTAGTGCCTGCAGAGTAGGTAGCAAGTAGTGGTGGTATTGCTTTTTTTCTGATAGGACTGGTGATTCTAGAAAGAGGTGGATGGGGTATGGAGGTCCTGTATGCCATCAGAGCTGGGGAAGAAAAGCAGGTCCCAAGAAGAGGCCAGATTGGGGAAGGAAGAGTTGCCATTTTTGTTTCTGCTTCCTGAAATCTTCCTGCTCTCTGAGGCTTCCCTCTAGTCGCTGGATCCCTGTTCTGCAAAGCTCACTGTCCCTTCATCCATCTGAGAAACAGCTGTGACACACACAGGTTACCTTCCCTGCCCCTAAACCTGCTGCAGAATCATCACAGCATTAAAAAACTGTTGTATTAAAGATACTGAAGTCTTCAGAGAGTTCTGGAAAACTTATTTCATCCTTTTTCTCTCATGCATCCCCTTTCACTGCCAGCATTCAGTTACTATCACTCATGGTAAGTTATAGCCTTCCCAGTCCAGCTGTTTATGATGCTGCAGTGCTGCCCTGATGCTGAGCTGATCAAGGCAACCAGGGTGGGATGTCAGTGGAGAGTATACGTTGCACATAGCAAAATATTAAACTAGTGAGGGAATAACTTAAACAGTCCTAAAATTACTATTCAAGATAGGTTTTTTGACAGAGTAAAAGTCATATTTTTATTTTTTTCCTGGTCAACTTCCAGTATTTTACCAATCTCGGGTCACATGGTCTTGCTAGCTGCTGCCAAATCATCTGCAGGGATAAGCTAATTTAAAATAGTTTTTAAGTTACATTCCTTAGCTTAATGGGACAGTTTGCAGCTGTTGCTTTCTAGAAATTATAAGTGTGACAGTTTCTTGGGGTGAGGAGACTCAAGCATTGGTATAACCTCATTATCACTTGAATGACTTTTGTTACTAGTTTTATTAAAGTCAACTGCAGATTAAATGGAGATTTTTTTCTAGCACTCTAGAAATTTATCCTGTGGGTATATACTGTTTCAGACTTGAACAATGTAAAGAAGAAACAAAACAAATGAGAAACAAAAGAAAATAATTAAGCTTACTGTAGTCAGAATATTGGGAACATGCAAAACAGCTTTAACCAGAAAGTGCACAAATATTGATGGCTCCTGTATGTTTCATTCTCATGTAACTCTTCTGAATGTTTAGCATAAGCAATGGCTGTACAGGTTATGCAATTTTACTGCTTAAACAAAGTGTAAATGTTTCATAATGAACTCATCAGTGATCCAAAGTGCCATTTGTAGTAATCGTTATTTATTAGACTTTTGGAGCCGGACTCACCTGAATTCAATGCCAGCATCTAGACCTATTAGTATCTTTTGCAATAAAAGATACAGCATTGTTACATTTACAGTGACAAAGAAAATGCTCTGAAGTGACAACAGTAACATTCTTTTTGCATGTGAATTTGAACTTCTTTCAGCCACAGCGGGGGAAGCTCTCCCTCACAGATGAGCTCCACTGGGCTGATGGATTTATCATTGTTTACGACATCAGTGACAGAGCATCATTTGCATTTGCTAAAGCATTGCTGTACAGGATCCGAGAGTCTCACATAGGACCTTGTAAAAAGTAAGTGGCATTAATTTTTTTTTTTCCCTCAGCAAACATACAAAAGAGCTGAGAACATTTCTGTGAGCTGTGGGCGTCCTAGTAGCAATTAAAGTCCAGCAGCATCCAAGTGGCATAACACAATACTAGCAATAAGGTACCTGAAGGTAAACTGTGTTGCAAATTGCAATCTATTTCACTGTATCCAAAGCCAAGTACATCAGGATTTTTGCTCTTATTTCTTACAGCACTACTATTTAAATAATTACCATAAATTTGTCTGCTGTGATTTACATGGGCAAAAAGCTGGCATAGTCAGTCTATGCTTTTACTCCCCCACTCTATTACTAATGGATATGCAACAATGTGGGGGTTGAAGAAAGCATTTCCCACAATAAAGGAATCTAATACCATGAATGTCTCCTAAACTATGTTTAGGAATGACTCCAACATTATTTGTGCACATGGGTGACCATATGGTAAGAAACAAACTACTTACTTTCAAAAAGAACTACCAAAATTGCAAGTCTGAGTATATGTGGTGGTGTGTATTCCTGCATCAGTCAGCTGAGGTGCTTTCTAAATAAATGAGAGTGAAATCCTTCCCTTATATCAGAAGTGGAGTAAAAAAACCCCACTTTTCTGTCTGTTTTACTGCTGACTTTTCTTAATTAAGGTTTCTCTGGAAGGAGTAATTTTAGCAAAAGCTTGGAATTACAATTCCTGTGTATTCTTCTGAATTATGCCACTGATGCATCTCTTCGACTCTATTCTGTTACCTACAAATGGAGATAATGATCAGCTTGCTTCTTTGTGAAGTCCAGGAGCTGACAATATACTCGGCAGTACAGAGTATGAAAACTGTAGTGGATGAAAAAGACATGAATTTACTGAGTAGAGGAACCAAAATGAAAACTTACTGATAGAGAATAGCTTGTCTGGAAAATCCTTTGTTGCCCGACTATAGCAAATGGTAAACTATAACTCTACCTGGCAAGGTTAGGGGGTTGGTTTGTTCTTTTGTTTTGGGGTTTGGGTTTTTTTTGCAATGCCTGTTATCCTGAACATACGTACTTCTCATACACACTGAATACAGCACAGCACACAGCACAGTATTGTAACATACCTTTTCTCTAATCGGAACCTTTTTAATTTCAGAATGGTCGAGTCGTCAGTATTTTTGGTTGGTAATAAACAGGATTTATGCCACATGAGGGAAGTTGGCTGGGATGAAGGACAGAAGCTGGCAATAGATAACAAGTGCCAATTCTATGAACTGTCTGCAGCAGAACATTATCAGGAAGTTGTGGCGATGTTCATGAAAGTCCTGAGGAATATCACCTCAAATTTCAAAGCGAAGGAAAAGAGACGACCAAGTGGATCAAAGTCAATGGCCAAGTTAATCAACAATGTGTTTGGAAAGAGAAGGAAATCTGTGTAAAAGATGGTTAGTCTTGAAGTAGGAACAAGCTGAAATAATGGAGCACAGGCAGCTCTTGGGATTCAGTCAAATTCCTCCAAAGGTCAATGTCTGGAGGAATAAGACAGTAGAAAGCAAAGGCAGGAGATAGTATGGTCAAGTGAACAGGGTCTAGACCTAAAAGACCTGACCTTCTATTTCCAGTTCTACTACAGATTTACTGTGTTAGGGCTATGTCAGTTAAAATCTAAGCTGCTCCTCTCACCCTTTATCTCATAAGTTCTTCAAGGAGAGTTTCAGTCTGTATTTATTCAATACCAATATGGTCTTGGATAGAGCTTCTAGGTGCGACTGAAGTATAAACAGTAATTCCGATAAACCCAGCCCTGCTGATCAAAATCTTACTTCAGAAATCTGAGAAGTAGTTGTTTTTTGGACAAGAACACTTGCACTAAAAAGAAAAGCTAAATACTGCTGCTTCATGTGATAATGTATTTGTATTTAACTCAAGAAAGGATGGCTCACATCCTTGTGTGCCTAAAGGTGCCTAACACTTGCTGAAATTCATGTGAATTAAATGCTTAGACACCAAATCTACAAAAGGTATTTACCTGCAAAGCTGCCTTGCAAAGGCACCAGAAAGCAGATAAACAAAGCAGTATTGTCTCCTGTTTCAGTATCTTTTTTGTTTGTTTGTTTTGAGTGATGATAGAAAGTAGGGAGGGTTGAGGAGGATGGGAACTTAAATGTTAGTGAAATGTTAGTCAGTGAGCATTGGACAGTTTTGGCAATGTCATAATTTTATGGCTAGGGACAGCATAACATCTTGGGCTGATCCCTTTCACAGAGCAGTTTTTGTGGGCTGTAACAAAGTTTCCTTACCTGTAAGGTGGATGTGCCTGTTCAATTTTAGATGGAAGGGGAAGCTTGAAAAGCACATGGACTGGTATAGAGCACAAGTTCTTTAGGATGTCTGCCTGGATTTAAAGGTCAGCCTGCTGGTAAGACCTGTGCACCTAACTTACACAGAGAGTTTTTCCTAAGGACCAATGTCTTTAAAACTAGTCATCGCTATGGTATTGAAATGCCACTTGAGAGACCCCTAAGGAATATGTTAGCTACACTTTTCAAATGTGGATATTAAACATCAGACAGGTCTAAATATGTTGTCAATTGACATTCAGAGCTCTTACTGTAGACAACTAAATAAGGGCTTAGCCCAGCGTGTTTGAAAGTGCTGTGCTCATACAGAAATTATGAAAGGGAAGAGCAGTGATCTGAATATGAATTACTGCCTCCAGCCATTCCAGAGGACAGCTGGGATTCAGTCTCTGTAAGTTGCTGAGTTGAAGCCTACCTCTGCTCTGAAATTTTACCTGCATTGAAACTAGTAAGATTACTTTATCAGTCACAGCAGAATACTGATTTTCAAATGTCCAACCCCATAACATAAAAAACTACATAATCTTAGCATTACTGTTATAAAATAAAACTAAAGCACATTTTAATAAGCGTTGACCAAAGATCACTTCATTATTTAAGGAAAAGATACTGTTTATTTCACTTGTTTTAAGACTACAAGTATTGGAATATAGTTCTCAGTGTTGACAGGCACAGTGTTGCTTTATTTCTATGCAGATGCTGCTCTGCCATATCAGGAGTAGTGTATTTAACTGTATTGTCAATATCTATGAGGCTGAACTTGAAGACTACTCATTTACACCCTTCAGCTTTCTAGCACACATGGAATTCCAGAACTACTAACAGACTGTCGATCTGTCAGGTAGCTGTATCTTGCTGGCTCTAGCACTGCCAGATTCAAGAACTCTTATCTGTATTTACTGCTATGGTATTAAATAAACTGGATATAAGATGGATGTAGTAATGCTTTTTTTATTTTTTTTTTTCTTTACTGTGGTATAAAGCTATAGAGATTTTGTTTTGACTGCTGTAAAAGTGAAGCAACACGCAGATCTGGAATTCAAATTAGAAAAAGTAAATCAGGGAATTGGACACTTGCACAAAAGAGAGCCTCTAGGTGTGTTTCATGTATACAATGAAGAAGTCTTCATGTACCTTTATGCAGTGAACAGTAGGTAACTTTTTTTAAAAATCTTTTATCCTTTAAAAATTTGTCAAGATAGCCATAGAGAAGCTATTTAGTTTTTATTTGCTCATATTAATAAGAATGTGGACTTCCAGATAGTTGGAATCTGCAGTATACCCCACAGTTTTCCTTCTTTTTTTTGTCCAGATGGGCTAAGTCTTGGAGCACAAAGTGGCTGTCTTCTGGCATAAGTGCTAGGTTGCACTCACCTGAAAACCAGCTGAAACAGCTGCAGGATGCATTTAGACTTAAGCATATTAAAACACTCAGTACAGACATAATTTGGTGTTTTTAGGATGAGGATTTCACTTCTCTTATTGCTGGTAAGTACAGATGAATAAGAGTGCAGAATTTGGGAAGGAATTAAATTTTAAAGCAATAAAGCAGATATACATTCTCCCTTTCTAAGTGTATTTTATTAGTATTTATTATTTTTAAAATGAAGGCCTTTTAAAGAAAAATAAGATACTTAGAAGACTGATACATAACTATTGCTAAGTCTTCTTGGAGTTTTAACAGTGAAGGTAATATGTTACTGGTGCAGCCACATTTGAAAATGCAAGGAAGAACCATGTGCTTTCATAACACAGTAAATGATGTAACTGATGTTTGATGCTCACCCTTGACAGTGAAATCACCTAGAGCATATCGAACTCCTTGAAGAGAGTGGAAATGGAGCTATTTGTGTTGCCACAGATTGCTTCAGCATATGACCCCATCCATTCTCACCAAAAGATTTTGAAATTGCCATACAAGAGTTAAAAGTTTCTTGCTGTCATGTCTGGAAGTCCTTGTTTATATGAATTTTCTAGTTTCGCTAAAATTTTGCCTGAGAAAGGCACTCAGAATTGATGTTCTTTCTCTCTCTCTTCAACTTGGTTTTACTTTAGAAACAGTGACATAAAAGCAAAGAGATTCTACAGAAGAATAAAGGTAATAGCCCCTGGCTCCCAAATGCTGTCTCTCAGATTTCAGGTGGTTTTTGAAGCTCTTTCTCACTATAGTTTTGAAATAAACAATCAAGACAAACACAACCTCAGCTCCCTTTCCTGCTGTCATGTTTGTATGCATTAAACTTTTTGTAAATCCCACTGTCACATTCCCAACAGGGCAGAGGAGAAAACGTCACAAAAAACCTTAAAGCGTCGTACTCCTGGAAGAAGGAATAATTAAGTTCAGTACTGAGTAGACCGACCAAACATGCTGTTTCTTTCTAATATATTTAAATCAGGATGGCAATAAAGATGGATCAGAAGTTTTGATGCTGTGCTATATTCTGAAGACAAAAGTAACTATCATTATTTTTTTTTTAGCCCATTGCTAGAAACTGATTTCTGAAGTGATGGAAGGGTGAACATTGAAGTGCAAAGACCTTGTGAGTCATGTAGGAACAGTCTTGTTGCTTTCCTTTCTGTCTATCTGACTACACTGCTTTGAAGATGGTGCACCAGCAGATATTCAATATGTCTGATCCTGGCATTCCGTCCATCTAGAAAGCAGAGAGAGGGATGGATGCTGTGGCTAACAGCCTGAACAAGCATGATGCTCTCACTGACAGTTGAATCCAGAACACTCAGTGGGATTTTTAGAGGGTACGCTATAAAGAAGGGGGTATTATGAATACGACTCAAAGCAAAACTAAAGTACAGTAAGTATCCAAGAATATGCTAATTTTCCATCAGGATGCCAGTTGGAGCAGGTGCTTTATGTTAATGAAGCTTTGATACAGATCTACTTTGCTTATGGATAGAGGAACAAACTCCAGCTCTGATTAATATGCTTAAAAGGAATCCTTGCCTATCTGCTCTGACACAAGAAATAAGTTATTAAAAAAAAGAAAAAAAAGACAGACTATCAGGCTACTAGAATAATCCAGAGCAATATTAAGTACTCTACATCAAAAAAATTAACCTTCTACCTCCTTAAACCTGTCCACAGGAACACAGGCCTCTTCATAGCCTTAACCTGCCCATGGGGAATAAAAACAAGGGAAAGCTACATTTTGATGAGCTAAGACAGTTTAAAAAGCAAAGCCCTTTGTTTACATGCCTGAATGCAGATCTGAGGACCTAACTGTCGACTTCTATTGTTTCAAAACTTGGATTTGATCTTTCCATAAAGAAGCAGTGCTGTAAATGCCTAAGTGGTTGGTTTTGGGTTCCCTTCCTGCCCCCCCCATTTGATATTATGTGGGACAGGCAGGCTATTCTGGGTAGGAAGTTATTTTTAAACAGACATTACTCTTTTCCAGAAACAGACTGTAAGTTTCTATCTTCTTTTAATTGCTTTACAAAGTAAATTGAGTCCCTCTGGTTATATAATTAATATCCACATTTAGCCCTATATATTTGACATGACTTGAGGCATTTACTGCTACATTCATTTTTTAAGACTGGCTAGGAGTTCCGATATGTATTTAATTCCTGTTGAACTCTGTAAAATATCCAGAGTTTTTCCAGTGGAGGCTTCTAGCAGTACAGAGAACTATGTACTACCAGCAAGATAAGTGGAAAACAGAGCTGTTATCACAGGGCTTGAGCCAAATGATCTGAGCAGGTCTGTCCCCTCTTACACTCCTATGTTCATATTCACCAGCAAAATGGCATTGTATCTATATTACCTAATGTATTTTACTACTTGAAATAAATATAAAGGAAGCAGAAATTAAAACATTTGACCTTAAAATTATAGGCATTGTAGTATCTAGTGAAGATTTCATTTTTAATAGACACAACCTTTTAAATATGCTTTACACAGGTTTTTGTTGTGTTTTGTTTTGTTTTCCAAAAGCGATTTCTAACTTTTCAGGCGAGTTCCCTTCCAGAAGAAACTTTATTTTAAAGATACTGTGAGCCTCTGAAAGTTTAACAATCTTTTGCCGAGTGCCTCTTAAAAGCAACACGCTGCTTAATGAGGAGAAACCCGACAGCTTTACTGCTTCCAACAGCTCCCTCTCGTGGCTTTTTGCTCACACTTCATCCTCCTCGGAGAGCAATGAAGCCTTTTAGCTTTTCCTCAGGTTAAAACATCAGTGCTAATAAACCCGAGAACGCTGATCACAAAGTACGGGTGAAAACCGTCCTGCCTCCCAATGCTATAAAATTCTGCTATTATGCTGAGCTTAACAATATGACATTTCATAGGCTTCATTTGACAGTATCCTTACTAATAAAACTGCAAATGTCGATAAGGTTTTTCTCACGACTGACACTTCTGAGCTCAGCTGTTTCACTGAAATAAAGTTCAGCTATCTCGTCTAAGATGCTGAAAGGTTTCCTGTTAACATACCATCCATGCATATTAATATCCTCAAGAAGGGCTTGAAAGCTTCTATCATTTTCCCAGCTACACCTATTGGTCTGATAAGAGGTCTGACCACCTTGTCTTTCTACAGCTTCCTGAAGGTATTATCCCCAGAACACGACATAGAGACATGACAGGGAGCTAAGGCAGAGTTAGGCAAGAGTATTTCTTCTCTTGTCTGTAAGCAGTAGTACAGATACACTACTTCAATCTTTAAATAAGCAAGGTCACTTACTGGGAAGACTCCAAGGTTGGGTTCACCTGGCCCAATATGGAGGTCTGCTTCTAGATTCCCACCTCAGCTAGACTCCTTTCTACCAAACAATTTACCTCATCGAGGTGATGCCTCAAATAACATAGATGAATCACTCTCCAAAAGGCATTAAACTGTCCACCAGCTATAAAGGTGATTAAGGTTGGGGATCTGTAAAGTTAGGTGAGATGAATCATGTTCCAAATATGGCCTCTTGGGGCTCTTTGCTAGTTATTTTGCCCTTCATCTTCAGCACTACGGAGCCCATCTGTCCTACTTGACAAAGTCAATTGAGTCCCTATGGTTAGACAATTAACATCTAACTTGAGATGACCATTGGGTCATTTAATGCTAAATTTATTTCATATGATTGATCAGGGTGCTGGATTATATTTGATCCCCGCTGAACTTCATGAAACACCCTGAAATCCAGCTGTCACCTGTTAAATTAATGGATGAACTGCAGATGAAGCTGAGGATAAGGTAACTGAGTACTGCCACAGCTTGCTTCCAAGCTAGCTCATTAAAAACTAACTAGCAGACCTTGATGCTTCATTGCAGTCTGCAGCAAAGCCATATTTTAAATGCTTACCTATGGTAACTCCAAAAGCCTACAGTGGAGCAGAAAGTTAAATCAGGCCTCCTGACTTCCAAGCTAGTAATTCAAGTCTCTTGTTTTCGGACTGGGAAAATAAGTTTCAACAATTTGTGTGTGAGCAAAGATATTAGCTCACTTTGTGACTTATTCTGATAGCAATTAACAGCCTTATGGAAAGAACTAAGCTCATTACTTGCAAATGAACAGCATAAAATCTCTCCATCACTTATGCCTTGATTTGCCATTGAACGTCCTTCTCTTTGCAACTGGAAGACTTGCACCAAATGGCTCTAATCTTAAAATATTTCATTAAACAGGAAGTTTAACTAAACAACAAAGTTGTTCAGTGAGCTATTTCCTTTAGACCACTGACGTGAGGCCACAGTCACTCCAGTTTCTTATCACATCTCCAGCTATTACAGCACTACAGTATCCAAACAACGATATCAGAAGCCCAGAAGTATGTGTGTTGCTGATGGACCAGATGGCTGCTGCTATAGAGTGTACGCAGCAGCTGAACTGTAAATGCCTTTCCCTCACAAAGCGCGCTAATCTGGGTCTCTGTGTTATATTCTGAGACTTTTTTTTCATGAATCTTTGGGAAAGACAAGGCATTTTGAAACTTTACTTCCTCTTTCAGATTTGTCTGATATTTACTAACAGGTTCAGAAGTTGTTAGTGGGAGAATGTACTGGCAGGGCAGTTCAGGAAAGGTTCAGTGGGTATCTAGGCTGGAATCTAGGCTGAAATATTATTTTACACTTTTTTTTCCCCCTTACACAGTTAACAGAAATATAACAGAAATTGCTTCGTAGTTTCTTCCATGTGAGATATCACAAAGGTAGCTTCTTTTACTTTGCAACAAGATGGCTGCGTGCAAAAAACCTAATTTAAACACAATCCTCCTCTATGACAATGGATTATTAGAAATATGTCTTGCTGGCATATGGCTAGGCCTCATTCTTCAAATTCTCTACATGAGAATGCCCTCTGAGTGAGCATTCCTACTTAATAACGACGAGTCACATAGGTAAAGCTACTTGTGTATAAGGGTTCTTGTGATTGCTGGGCTGTTCTAAATGGATGCACAATTATATGATTAAATACAACAACATTTTTTACTAACTACATATAATTTTGGCTGTCACTCAAAATTCAATTTCATTAGATGACTCAATAAATGACTGAGTTAGTCTGGGATCTGTCCTATTCAGACCTTAACGAATACTACAAATACTGAGCTAAATCACATAACTTACCTTAGACACAAATGGAAAAGCTTTACAAAGAAACTAATCTACATTCATCTTTTACAATGTTTGAAATCTCTTTCTGTTTGCTTGCATTTTTGATGATTAATACAGGTTTACAAATACCATTGTGCATGTAGGTGTTTCTAAGTGCACACAGGGTGCATGCAGTTTAGCCTATGTTAAAAAAAAGGCCAGTATATACAAGTTTGCCTGTCCTGAATGGTCTAGTCTGGCTTCACAGAACTAGTTAAACTAATTTTTTCCCATCTAGCCATTAAACAGTGTCTCCAAAGAGATTTTGCCTGTACTGCTGCTGTAGGTCTTCTAGGAGCCACACCAGCTGTGCTCAGCTTAGCAAGTTACTCTTTTTCCTTTCTGTTGTTTCCTTCTCAGTCCAGCTTCAACCATCTTATCGTGATGAATTTAGTAGCAGAGGGTATGTAAGCTCTGATTACTAATACATAGAGCAGATATAGTACAGTTTATTATCATGCCCTGATCTATATTTAACATAATGCACTGATGTGTGTCTAGGGAAGCAGGGTGGCGTGGGAGAAACATTTCCCTCTCTCTTCTCCTTCCATATGCATGCACAAATGCACATGTGAAATCTGCTCTGTTTTCGGAAATCCATACTAACATATTCAAATACAGGTATACCTAAATGGAGGTCAAAGTAGGGCAATATATACAACACTTTAAACATGTATACAATCTCATGTCAGGCACAAATCACAGGACAAATAGATAACATAGACTGTGTATCTGAACTCCTGCATTTCTACTTTGGACAAAAAGTATGTATGCCTACATGCAGAATGGGAGAGAGAAATATGCTGGTCTAAGAGAAGTTCTGAAGATTGTTCATAAGAGGATAACACAGCCAGCAATACTCTCCCCTGCTATTAACCGGTATTTTTATTTCCCATTACCCAAAATGAAAGCATTGTTCCTGCACCAAATCTGGTCACCAGTTGCTTACTAGGGGATGCTTTGGGCCAAAATTACCGTCCAAGTAACACAGACATATTCCACATGGGCCCTGTTGGAAATCATGTGAAAACTGATCTAAGCTAAATTTCAATGAGCAGGTTAAGAATTAGAAGCAGTCCAGTCCAATCCCAGCTGTACTCTTCGCAGCAGGTACGCACTCAAAGGATTGGGAAGGCACTCTGATAAAGCACTTGCTTCATTGGTTCCACCCTGCTTTTCCGAAATTGCCATTCCCTCAGATCCACAGAGCTACCATGTACTTTGGAAGGAACACACACAGAGCCTTTAGTCCAAACCCTCTTTTTCCTCAGCTATCTCCCTTCATTTGCCCAGCTGAGTAGAAGAGATGCAAGCCTTTGTTTTTAATTTGATTAAGCTCGGGGTCAAATTCTGCTTGCTGTTACTCTGGAACAAACACAGAATGACTCCAGATTTACAGTGGTACAAGTGAGAACTAAATTATGCCCTGAAAATTCATTTAAAAATCTTTCAGACACCTAAACAGATGGATAAATCAAGCACAGATTCTCAGGTCAACCTTTACCAGAAGGCATCTCTCATCTAACTTACGGTAGAAGTAAGAAGCTATGATAGCAGCTAACAATAGAAAGGGAGATACAGTAAGGGAGGGGAATATTTTTCCTTACCAAACTCACTTGATTTAATACAAGGCATGCAAAATTAATGGTGGCTTTGAGTGATACCTGTACGTTTTATAGGTTTATAAATTGGTTGTAGTAAAATCTTATACATCCTATATCACTAGGTATTGTTTCAGCCTATTACGGGAGATATCTATCTAGAGTTGACTGAATTGTATTAATCTGATCCTAGTTTAATGATGCCTTAACATTTTTATGGGAGAATTTAATGTTTGCAATATCCATGTTCCTTATTTGAAAGTGTGACTTATAGGTTCTCATCTTCCTTAAATTATGAAATCCTTCAGCTAATAAAGGAAAATGATTATGGTTTGCAAAAAAGGCAAAGCCATTTAACAATCCATATAACTGTCTATTGTAGGTCTTTGCATAATAATTGTAATTTAGCTATTAGGAGTTCTAAAGGCAGTTATCAGTCATATGCCACAATTCTGAGGAATAAGGGAAAACTCAAATTATTTAAGGGCTTTGTACTTTCCAAAGGGAGAAAAAAAATACAGCAGAAATCAATAATACTTTTAACATTGAAAAAAAAATGTTCTACTGAAATAACCAGTTGTTGATGGCAATTTTTCTAACTATCCAATATTAAAATTTTCAGCTTTCCTCCATTTCACTGTCACAAAATGATCTTCATTTTATACAGATACTTCTGCAAGCAAAGAAAGCCAAGTTAGGATTTGAACCTGCAATTCTTGATGCCCAAGATTTTCCATTTTCACTCTAGGTACATGAAAAGATGTGATCAAAGAAAACAGATGGACTGTCAACTTGGAGAATATTTCTTTTTCAATTTGAAATGACTTCATATCCAGGGTACATCTTGACTATTTCCTTCAGTGATGAGGTCCCCAACCTTTCTTATGAAAGACATGGACCTGCTCGAGCAGGTCCAGAGGAGGGCCACCAAGATGATCAGGGGGCTGGAGCACTTCCCCTGTGAGGACAGACTAAGAGAGTTGAGGTTGTTTAGCCTGGAGAAGAGAGGGCTCTGGAGAGACCTTATAGTGGCCTTCCAGTACTTAAAGGGGGCCTACAGGAAAGATGGGGAGGCACTCTTTAACAGGGAGTGTAGTGATAGGATGAGGGGTAATGTTTTAAACTGAAAGAGCGCAGGTTTAGATTAGATATAAGGAAGAAGTTCTTCACTGTGGGGGTGGTGAGGCCCTGGAACAGGTTGCCCAGAGAAGTTGTGGGTGCCCCATCCCTGGAAGTGTTCAAGGCCAGGTTGGATGGGGCTTTGAGCAACGTGGTCTAGTGGGAGGAAGGTGTCCCTGCCCATGGCAGGGGGTTGGAACTAGATGATCTTTAAGGTCCCTTCCAACACAAACCATTCTGTGATTCTGTTGAGGAAACTGCACACTTGAATCCAGCTTAGCTAACTGCATGTGCTTTCATATTTCTTGCACTACGGTCAAGTCTCTGCAGTTGTAAGGTTCTCTTTTAAGATCCCAACTCTTCTTCTGCCAACTCCCAGCTGTCCTCAGTAAAAGCTGTACCCAGGAGGTGGACACCTGGCTGAGGTGGCCATCCTCACCTCAGTCCCTATGAAGATTATGTAGCAAGTCTCCCTAGAAGCCGTTTCCAGACACATAAAGGATAAGAACATGACTAGGAACAGACAGTACATATTTACTAAGGAAAAAATTGCTCCTGACCAACACGATCACTTTCTATGATGAAATTGGTGTCTACGTGGTTGTGGGCAGAGCAGTGAATGTAATTTACCTTGAATTTTGCAAGGCTTTTGACACAGCCAAAAGCACACTGGAGAGATGGACTAGACAGGGAGACTGTGGAAAATTGGCTGGATGTTCAGGCTCAAAGGATAGTGCTCAGTGGTTCAAAGTCTAACCGGGGCTGGTTTCTACAGACATTTGTCAGGGGCTGATACTGGGACTGACAGTACGTAGCATCTTCATTGACAGCCCCTGCAACTGGAGAGAACCCACCCTCCGCAAGTTTGTGAATGACACCAAGTGGGGGCAAGGGTTGAGAAACTGCGAGGCTGCCATTCAGAAAGACCCCTGGCAAGAGATAGAGACAACCTGGAGGACTGGGCTAACAAGCAGCCTCATGAAGTTCAGCAAAACAAATGTGGAGTCCTACATCTAGGACACAATAGCTCCGTACAACAGTATGCGCTGGGCACTGAGCAGGTAAGAGGGCAACTCTGCAGAAAAGGAGTTGGTGGTCCCAGTGGACAAGTTGGACATTAGTCAGCAGTATGCTCTTGTTGCTATGAAGGCCAACTGCATCCTGGAATGTGTTAGTAAGAACACAGTCAGCAGATTAAGGAGAGAGCAGGTTGTCCTCTACTTGGGACTTGCATGGCTGCTTCTGGAAGATTGTGCAGTTTCTGTCCCTCCAGTACAAGAGAAACAGGCTGGAGTTAGTTCAACACGGGGCTATGAAGATGGTTAAGGGGCTAGAGCACATGACATGTGAGCAGAGACTGAGGAAAATAGTTTTTTTTAGCCTGGAGAAGAGAAGGTTAAGGTGTGATTTAATTGCCCATTTCAGCTACCTACTAGGGGACTATAGAAAAGACAGAACCAGCTTCTCAGAGGTGCACAGCAAAAGGACGTGGGTCAACAGATACAAGTGGCAGTAAAGGAAATTACAACTGGATATAAGGAAATAAATTGACAAGAGTGGTTAACTATTGAAAGAAGTTTCCCAGAAAAGCTGTGGAATTTCTGTCCTTGGAGATGTTAAAAACTTGACCATAAAATGCTCTGAGCCTTTTGATCTTACTCTAAAGTTAGCCTTGATTGGAGCAGGGATTGGTCTAGATGACGTCCAGCTGTCCTGTCCAACCATATGATTCTGTTACATACATCCTTCCTCTGCTCATCTCTCAGAGATGCAGTGGAGATAGCATAGCTACTAAGCTCTGAGCTAGTGAGAAATTTCTGCCTGTCTAAAAGAAAGCCAGCGAGCTAGAAGGATACTTTCTGTGGACCACCTGGTTGGACAATACTGACAATCACTGGCAAGTCCTTAAGAATAGTCATGGAGACATGTCTGGTCATATGACAGCTACAAACTTCTTCCTCTTCCTTGCAATAGCCTATTGCAAGGATATTTATAAAGAATTTCAGTGTACTCTTAAGGAAAGCTAAGATGACCAGACGTAAATGATCTAAATGAGTATGTCTTAACAAGTACGAAAATCAGAATAGCTACAATGTCAATTATTACATGATATTCAAAAACCATTGTGATAGGACAACTCTGCCTTTACTTCAGCTCTGACATTTGTCTTCCAAACAGTCTTGTCCCACTCCACTTAGATTTGGTATACAGCATATTTTTTGTAGCAGACCCAGAGGTCAAGACAAAGAATTGACAGATGTGCCAGGTGCACAGCTACTAACAGGCATTGTAACATGCAATATCTGGAATGAATGCAAATCTTGACATTGACCAACTACCTATAACACAAAACACCATTTAACAGACCCAAACAAACACCAAACAAACAGACCAACAAAAACATATTTTGAGTACCTCCTTTACACTCCATACTTACTCCAGTGCTAACTATCTGTTGTCACTAACTGCTGACCACCTTTCACACCAATTGATTTTTGCAATGACAGGATCTATTCTTTAGATGGATCTGCAGAACATGCTGAGAAAACATGCAGTAATGGCCCAACAGAAAATATATTACATCTGCGAATTGCTCATCTTTAATTCACTTAAAATAGGTGCAAAACACACAGGCAAGTTTAAAAAAAAGAGATGTCAGGTTAGTAAAGGTGAAGAAAAAAATAAGCTGTTTTCATGTATCTTGGGGATGTTAACTCCTTTGAGAAAAGTGGCTTTGAAGAGTCAATTAGTTTCTTACCTCTTAAGAATTATTGCACTTACTGTTACAAAAGGTTCTGATCTATCTATCTATCTTTGAATGGATATTCTCTGCTTACATCAAATCCAAGAATGGCTTTAGAAGACGTGTTCTGGATGTTGTATGTCCTTAAAAAACCCAAACATCAACAACAAAAAACCCCAAAGAATAGAAAACTTTTTACTTTGAATTTAACATTTAAACTATTCAAAAGAGACCAGCTAATGCTGTGTGGGTATTAAGAAATAAAACAGTTTCTAAGGAAAGCCTTTGATAAAAGCATGATTACAGTTTAAAAAGAAAAAAAAGGCTCTTAAAGTGTCACCTTTCTATTCAGAAAAACTGTTCCCAGTGGCTCCCTAAAGCATATCAGCCCTTGCTGCATCAAAAGAGCTTTTGTAGGATCCTCAGACAATTTGAAACTACACCAATCTCTTAAGTCCCCAGCAGGTATGACTAGGACGCAGACAGGCACTTCTGCCCACCGCTCGTTTCTGAGAGTTTTCCAAATTGTCCTTTGCTGTACTCATTTTCCATAAGCCTCTGTTCACCTGCATTATTCTCATTGCTTTGAATCTCATTTATTTTCTCTCAGATGACTAGCAGCAGTCTTCTCAGCAAAGATGTCAGCACTAAAGAAATCAGTGGTGGCACAACATCTACAAAACGTGTTATGCAAGGTTTAGGTGGTGAGAGACTTGATCCCAAGGTGCTGGAATCACTGAAAATCTCTTGACTGGCATCAAGGTGCTGTGCATTGGCTCGCATAATCTCAGGTTCAATGAAGGGTCACAAACAGCCACAGTCTTTCCTTCTACTTTATGGAAAACTGTATCTGGGTTTCAGTGGGGCTTTCCATTAGTGACCTCTGAGTACTTTAGGGTAAATAGTGTTAAGAGTTATTTTTACCTTATTTACAGCATAATAAGTAGTTAGAGCTACTGAATGCACATCTTAAAACCCAACTGTTCTATGATTTAGGCTAATATAATACACCATTAGAAGCTGATTACTTTAGTTAGTTAAATCATAAAGCTCCATTTAAATATGACTAGTAAGAAACTGGGCTATTAATAATAATTATTGCAAATGTCACTGATTTCAGATTATAAAACTTAATAGACTATCACCATTAAAACATGTGCTCTACATAATTACACTGTGTACCAACTTGTGCTTGATTCTGTCTTTGTGAATCACTTCAACACTCTTTTCAAAGCTCTTCTTTAAAGAAGAAAACAGGTGTTTTCCATGCAGTTGGGGAGAGGTTTAAGGGAAGAACACTTTTTCTGTTCAGGGCTTTGGGACAGAAACAGAAGAGAAGTCTAAATATTTTCCTCATTGTAAATACCTCTGTTAAGCCTTGACTTGTGCATTTTTCTTTACCAGGCAATCTTTATGAAGCAAAGTGTAAAGCATTTTATGAATGACACCTTGACCAGTTCTTGGGTTTCTGTAGTCTGAGCTTAAGTGACAGGCTTTTAAAGCTGGATAGCCCAAGAACGCAGGATAGATCTAGCATTTGTGCTACATTTCCTTTCAAATTACAGCAAAGGAATGTGTAATTGGCCTGATCAGGTTCTGTCAGCTGACCATTTCTCTTCTTCCTAATTCTTGCTTCCAGCTTCCTCTGAGTGTCACAGATGAGTAGGTAAAGGTGAGGGAAAATACAACAGGAGAATGTTAAGTGATGGACTCAGTACTTATCCTAATTTCAAACACAGAACGGCTCTCACAGATCAAGGAGTTACGACAGGAAGAATTTTTTCTGCTTTTTGACTGTTCTACAGAAGAAATACATAGGAGCTCTAGCAATGGGCAGAGAAAGAGATGTGGGAAATACACACTGGCTGTTAGACTGTAGATCCAGGCTCTGGAAATCAGGAAACACAGATTCGGTATAGAAAATAAATATTTCAGAACTCCTGACCTCATGGAAGCCCAACACCCCACTTTTCAAGTGGCTAAGGCCTTAAGTCTTCTATGAAAAGGGGGATTAGCTGCTGTGAAAACCTGTCACAGTGAATCCCTTACAGCTGTATGCCTCAGTTTCCCAGTTTGTAAAATTTGTATACTACTTCAAATGTTTCTTTAAACAAGGCTTGGAAACATTCAGCTTACAACATGCTGCATGTACATGAACATTTGCCATATTATTACTCAGAAAATTGGCAAGTTGTTAATATAAAATAAATGAGGCTCAAAATTATGCTATAAAGCCAGGAATACCTAAAACCAAAGTGACATTTTAACATGGAACAGATGCCTTTACAATGAGCAAAGCATCTAGCAATCAATCCAAGGGGCCTTTAAGTAAATAGCTGAGTTTGTCAATTTAGAACATTAGTGCACCTAGCAAATCATAGCTGCTAATGTCAACATATCATCCTAGTGCAGGGGACATACAACAATAAATGAGATGGTAAATATTTTCTGAGGAGAGGTCAATATTTGCTGTGCTTGATGCTGTTTAATTCCTCAAATCCATTAATGCTTAAATGGCCAGAATGCGGAAAGCCCTTGCAGCTTCCTACTGACTTTGGATGGAGCTTGGCTACAGAGCACCTTGAAGAAGGAAGACACCCAACCTGTCTCATACAACATGCATACCATTTATAAATCCCAAGTTATTAAAAAATTTTAGAATTAACCCTATGTAGAAAGGTTCAGGACGTGACCCGGGGACCATTTCAGATCTCTTTTGGGAGTTTACTTATAGTCACAATTTCCATAGATTTTGTGGTGGACAACCTCCATTCACAGGGAAGAATCTCGCTCCAGCATAAATGGTGAATTCCATATGCTGATAAGGTCACTAGATGAGAACTTTTATAGTGGTCTTTTTTTTTTGGGGGGGGGGGGAATTGTTGCTTTTTCTTTAGCGAGAGTTTATCTTTAAAGTTCCTGTCTGTAGAAATTTATATGTAATTGAAACAGAAATGATGACTAGATTATATGGACAGCATCATGTGGCATCTTGCTTTTTAGGTTGTTTTGTGGGGTTACAGACAGTATTATCACCAGTACTGAATGAGTACAGCTTCTAGGAAACTGACATCACTTAGTTAATGAGAAAGAACAAGTTTCCCAAGCCACATTTTCCAATCCATACCCAAATAACAATCACCTCAAATTATCAATATGTTCATATTTACAAATGTGAGCCCATGTCATTTTTATAATCTGCAGCAATCTGTTCTATTAGCAAAAGACATCTAGATTTACAGTTTTTTTAAAAGCAGTTTTTCTTCTTCCTTCCCAAATACAGTTACCAATCATAAAAAGACATAAAAAGTCACCAGTCATACCTAGTATGTAACTCAGATCTTCAGGAAGCTGGTGACACAACTTCCATGTGTTTGCTTTTTGGGGGAGGAGGAGTGGAAGCATGGGAAGCAGGCTGGTATGCAGTTTGCTACACCTTTCAGGAGACTTGATTTGCCAAGTACCAAACACCTGTCCTCTGAAAATCTGTCTCAAACCGCATAATCGTTAACTCCAGTAACTTTAGAAAAATACAGCTCAGTGTCATATATGAGATTCCAATCTAAAACTTGTCATGTTTTCGTAAGTTCACTTGCCAACTATTCACACAGTCCCACTGTTTTCTTCTGAGTTATTCTATTCGCCAGCAAAGAACACCAGTCGTGTCATGTAATGTGGCAGGATATTTTTGTGACTAAGTGTAGATACGACTCTTAGAAGAAGGAAGATGAGTGGACCCCTGTGGGCTGGTATGATGTGGCAGCTTTGTCACTTCTAGTTGCTGCTGTGTAACAACTTAGACTTCCCATGAGAACTCAGAAAATGTTAATACTCAGCCCAACAGCTCAACACCATAATCTCCTCAGAGAAGTAAACAAATTAAATTGAAACAGAGAGAGAGTGACCTTGGATAAGTTGCTTCAGCAACCTGTGCCACTTTGTGCTCCCAGCCTCAGGTGCCTTGCCCGTTATTTTGCCAGCAGCCCAGGACGAGGCACTTCGCTGTTGACGTGGCTGTAGCTCGGAGCCTCTGGCTGTAAGGACAGTGCACGAAGTAACAACTGGCGTAAGGTCCTGCACATAAAGAGTTTCACAAACACCCTTTATCTACATTTTAAATACAGCTTTGTCAAAGCAGTAGCAAATCTCTAACAGGGCATAAGCACACTAATACAAAGGCACTGGATTTACAAATGTCACTAGAAATGGAGAGAGGATTTGGGACCAAGGAAATGGAAGGTACCTGAACTGAAAAGAGCCACGACATAACAGTTTAGATGGTTGCCTTTGTAAAATTCTTCATTGGACCTTAATTTCCACAGAAATATCTGCAGAATTATTCGCTTCGGTGTGCAAGTAGGATTGTTTATGCTTTCCCACAACAGCTTAAATTCTGTGCTAAAAAATTGTCTCCCTGTTAAGTCATTCAAACACTTAAGACAAACCTTTTTTTAAATACAAATCTGACTGACCATCTTCAATAGTTTTCAAATAAATTAAATTTATTGTCTGCTGTCAGCACCAATCCCATACATGCTACTCCTGATCAATCTCCTTCTACCTCCAGTTATATATAACTTCATATCCACAATTTTTTTTTTTCCTCTTAACAAACTGTTTCTGGGAAACAGGTCCTACAGTTAGGATATTTTTCTCCCTCTTTTTGACAGGCCTATACACGAAGATAAGAACCCTGTTGGGATGCTGAATAGCCTACCTGTGTACAGTGTTGCTCTAAACATATGGCTCTCAAATTCAGAACAGATATATCATTGGTGAAGTCCAGATAATTGATTCATAAGTCAGCTGCATCAGGCAGGTTTTTTGATGGTATCTTTATAAATAGGTTGGTGCTTTCAAAGTGCCTGATGGTATCTCTCATATTGACATGAAAGGCATTTGGAGGTTGGAATATGCTAGTTATACAACTTGTAAGCTTGGTACAGTTCACGGGGGCTGTCAGCTTCTCAGAACACTAATCCAAATATTTAGGTAAATATCTTTTGTATGTTTATACTTTTTAGTATTTAGTCTTTCAATCTTTTTAGTAACTTACTGAATTTTGTTAAATAATTTTGTTTTGCACTTCCATGTTGTAAAGAAAAAGCGTGTTTATTCTTCAAAATTAACATGAATACAAACAGTTCCTGACTTAAAGTCAACAAAACACAAAATTCAATTCAACAAAAGACTGTCTTTCAGTCTCTTATTTTCAAACCCCACAAAAATCACTTTGTATAACTCGGTAGAAAACAGATCACTAAGTCCTGTAGAAACAATAGTTTAATGGACTTATACATTCCCTACTCAGTAAAATTTTGGACAAAACTGTAGAGACAAAAAAGCCAACAACATACAAACATTTGATGTGGTTCATTCCAAGCACACAAAAGTACTGTGTAACCCACATGACTTGGTTTACAAACTTTAAAAGCAAAAGCAAGGTCAGCAGCTGACAGAATCCCCTTAACTTACAGGAGGAATTGCCTTCCAGGAGTTCTGTGCACAACACATGCAGGCTACTTTGAAAACCTCTTATCTGTATTTTTCATTTTGAAAGAGGGGATGCCATTGGTAAAACTGATAAGGATATTTTTCCTCCTTCTTAAATGTAAGTGCTTAAATATTGATCACTTTTATACACACTCTCTCTCTGCTATATATACATTTGTAGACATATATATATGTCTACATATAAGGCATAAGTATGTCGAAGCTGTGCTGCCAGAAACAAAAATATTGTAACAGAAAAAAAGAATTAAAGGGAAGGGGATCTAATAAAAATGAAGTATATCCATATCTCCTAGGTTGATTAACTTTAAAAAAAAAAGATGTTATTCCATAGATGGCCTGGCTACCCACTTTATGTACCTCACATCACTGATATTTTCAACTATTCCATGACATAAATAAAATGAAACAGTATCTGGTACACACTGTACACTGAAACATCTTAACACTTTTCACCCATGCGAATTCTCACTGCTACTTCGAATTGTATAACTATGGTGAATTCTGAACATACAGCTAAAAAATTTACAAGTCCAGAGGGCTGATTCTGCTCTCACACCTAACTGCGTGCTGGAACACCCCCATGGATATCCACGGACACCAGCAGAATAACACCCTAAACATTTACAGAAGCAAGATGTAATGAAAATCGCTGGTTTGGAGGCCTAGTGGCATCCGAAACTCTGCCCAGGTTAAGCGTTTCATGGAACTGTTGGGGAACCTCAGGAAGAGCTCCAGGTGAAAGCGGGCTGTATGTATCTCCTTCATTATCATACATGAGCTATCTAGACAGTAGGTGTTCATCGCTCTTTTGAGATAAGCTACCGACATATTTCACTCATTAAATTCAGCATTATGGTTTGCACAAGAAATGGCTGGCAACTTCACTGAGGATGACTTACGACGAGGCTCAGCCACTGTCTCTACCCGCAGACTAAACGGGGTGAGGCTGGGGCAAAGGCCGGCTGTGCTTGGCCACGGCGTCAGCGCTCTCACGGCTGCATTTTGGCTTGTACCACACTGCAGTCCCTCATGGCACCGGGACACCGTAAGCCAGAAAGTGTTCCCTGTAAGTAACAGGAATGAAACTCTGGGGGGTCTGGGATTTTTTTGGGGGGTGGCGGGCAAGTGAGAGGAGGGGCAAATCGGATTAATGGTTGTATCATTCTGCATAGTTTTAACCTAATACATTGGCTCTTGGGGGAGATGAGTTTTGCTTTATTCCAGGGAGCGGGATGCCCAGTTTAAATGCAAGGTCAAAGGCAAGACCCCCTGGAAACCAAAGTTTAATGCAAACTAGTATTTGTGCAAAAATACCAGTGCAAACAATTTTGTGGACCACACAACTGGGAAAGTTACTATTATTTTGGACTGGACAGCGAAACTTGGGAACAAAAAAAAAACCCAACCAGCAATGTCTCCATAGGCTGCAGCCGAGGGGCTGCCACAGGTGGGAGTAGAAACCTTGACCCCGGGAAGAGACGGCGTCAGGGCCCCGCTGCCCACGCCAGCTCGGGGGCAGCCGTCCCAGCAGAGCCGGGGCCACGGCGGGCTGCTTCAGCCTTCCTCTCCACGCAGGTCTCAGGTGTCATTTTCCCCCCAAACTAGGGCTGCCATCTTCCTGCCACTGCCATAGGCACAGCCGTAGCCGTTCTCCAGGCAGGATTAACCCTGCTCCGCCATTCCAGAGGGGAAGAGAAGGGACTTCGGGCGTCGCCCCTGCCCCACCCCATGGCCCAGGGCACGGCACACAGACCTCCCGCCTGTGGAAGCGGCTGATGAAAATCCTTGGGGAAAACTGGTTGTCCCTCCCTGCTCCAGCATGCATCTCCTCACGACAGCTTCTGAACGGATCAGGACGAAAAAGCAAAGAAATTTTATCAAGGGGGAGAATATCTGATACTCTTCTCTGTCTCTTCCCCCCCGCCCCCCCACGAAAATTCACACAGTGGTTGGGAAACTCAGAAGGTGGCATCCCAGCAGCCTTTGGCCCCACTTGACAGTGTCTTTGAAGAACTAGCAGTGCTTAATTTGGATGAACTCTCCCATCCTCAGTGTTACAATAAGGGCAAAGAGCTTCTTTGCTGCTGATAGAATGAAAATACTGGTTTTAAATGAACAAACATGTCCACGGGTAGCGATTCTTACACTCCAGAGTTAATATTTCACCTCATTAATCTGTCTCTCTTTCTAATTTAGAGTTGCAGAGAGTATGTTTTAGCAGGATAAAAGCTAATTTTTCAGCATACTCATAAATGGAGCCTATAAAGCAAGCTTAACACTATTGCATCAAATCTACAGAGGCTAAAACATCTTCTGTTTCAATATACTTCTATTTTCAACACACACAGTAGTGTCCAATCACAGAAACATATATAAACATACACATACATAAACATCTTTCTGAACAGCCTCTTACTTGCTATCCTAGCTAGCATTTACAATAAGCATAGAAAAATACGTAACTTTTAACTCAAGAGTATCAATGTAATTACTGAAATCTTTTCACAGTAAGCTGAAATGAAACCACTTCTGATGTGCAGAGCAAACTGTTTAAAGCATCAGTTCACATTTCTACACAAGCTCAGGAGCAGTAAGAGAGGGTACATGCTCTGCCCACTTGCGCTTGCAAAGGGTCCTGGTGGACTCTTGCCACACACTCCCAAAGGCTTCCAAAAGTGCCGGTATGGGAACTATTTTCCCCTGCACTTATCCAAACCAAATCTTTCTGGTTGAACTTCCCAGCAAGGAAAAACTTTAGGGCCAAAACCTCTGTATAAAATAGAACGACCGTTGCCATGCTACTGCTGGAAAGGGATGGAAAGCAACGTCAAACCCCTCTGCTGCTCCCAACAACAAGCAGGTCCCTTTGTTTGTGACCTGAAAAGCTTTCCCCCTCCCTTGCAAACACTTTAGAAGTAATTCCATCTCTTCAAACCTCCATTTAAAAGGATTATCTGCAGAGTTCAAGGCAGGCAGGAGCACTGTGCCCTAGCATTCAGCTTCCCCAGTGGGGGGTGAGATACAGCATAGCAGTGAATTTCAATGGACCTTCCATTTTCATAGAAACAATAAAGAGAAATAAAGCAGAGAGAGAAATATTATTTACGCTGATCAGAACTATATGAGAAGGTACCTAAATAGGCAGCTGAAGAAAATAAGACTTGAAGTACAGACCAGAAGATTGTAAATGTTTAGGCCTTTTCTGCAATGTGAGTTCATCTTTTGTCTTTTGCTCCACTGAGACCACTGAAAGGAGCAAAGGACAGCTTATTTATATTCTCCTGTTTTGTCAGATGCCTCAGATTTTTCTTTTCTCTAATAGCTCTTGTTCATAATTTGAAAATATTTTAAATCAAATTCAACCAGCACATCCTTAACCACCCCAAAACCTTAAAACAAGGGGAAGGTCCTAAATCTGGATGAAGTCTCATGGAGTGACACCAATGGAGAAGAGAAGGCTACGTTAAAGTTGTACATGCTACTGCTTTCTCACCTCTCTCTAATAATCCCTGGTTTAGGTTTGTACTTCAGATCATAACTGTGGACTCATCTTCCACAGGGGCCACATCCTCCCAGTGGCTAGGATTTACAAGCTTTGAAGAAGCATTTTTGCACCCATTGTTATAAGAGGGCTGCTGAAGTACATACCCTAAGGTGGCAGCACAAGACCCCTGCCATGCACCACTTCATTCTGCAGCATCAAAGCAGAGTAGAACAACCACTTCCCCAAAATCAGTGCCCCTCAGCCAACATATTGGTAGCTCATCTGACCCACCTCCAAACTCCAAACTGAGTTACCAAGCTCAGGTCTCTGGGAGGGCAGAAAATTAGGGGCAAATGAGTTGTATGTCATAGTGGGGGCTTTGCATATAGCAACGAGTGCTCCTTTTCTTTTGGAGAACTCTAAAGAGGTTAATCATCTGACCCCCTCTGTCTGTTCTGCAGTCAAATTTCTTCCTCCTTCCAACCTTCCCTGCTTTCTTTGTCTGGCCCCTCAGATCCTGAGGTCCTGAGCTGTTGTCTCACCTCATCAAAAGAAGATGAAATCTTTTCCCTTTCTTTCAATGTTGTTACTATCAGAATGGTGGCATTCACTATCTTTTGGATCTGTTTGTTAGTGGCCTGCTCAGCTAGGGCCCCCAGGGATACACACTGTTATCTCTGTGGTCTTCCGTATCTCTTCTGAAGTTATGCATCTTGAATTACTGGAGTTCCTGTGTGAAACTTTTCACTACAGCATCCAAAGGACTGGAAATGCTTTCAGTCACTAAAACTTAGATTTGTCCTTAGAGCATCCCTCTGGTCAGTTTTTTATAGTTCCTTACAGTTCTTCTGACCACCCATCTAAGAGGGAATTCTTCTACTCTATCCATGACCCTCTTTAAGAATTAAAATCAAAGCATCAGATACAAGTGGAAGTTAATTCCAACTTTGTTTCTGCCCCACTCCCTCACCCTCCAAACTCTGGAGAAGGATTCAAAGCTGGAAAAAGTCATGAAAATATCTGACACAAACTGGACCACTAATGACCAAGACTCGACCTGAGCTCAATTGATTGCATCCCATGAATTTAACATGCCACTGCTAGAACTATGATTTACAGAGGCACACATTTTTTCTCCTCTGCACCTTATCGTACTTCTAGGACTACATTAAAATACCTGAGTGCCTCACAGTCTATAATGCGTTTAATCCTAATGACATCTCTGTGAGGGATGGAGGTGCCATAATTTTCATTTCATAGTTGGGTAACTAACTGGGGCACATTACAGACTATGGTCTTGTCTAGGAGTTATATCAGCAGGTAAAGTTCCAGGTGGAGACTGCCACAGCAGAATAAGGATATCCACAGACAGGATTATATCAGTGTAAGTATATTAGAAAATTCCTCATTGCAACCACTACTCTCAATAACATTCACAGTTTTCCAAGGGCAGCAATAGGGAAGAACTTCCTATGCCCTGGCCTGATAATTTTTCAGTGCCGGACTCCTAAGCCGTCCTTCCTCTTGTATATCATGACTTCCATGAAGCCAATGTCGCAGGATCTTTTCTAAGCATACCTGTCACAGCACAGCAGAAAGCTGGCATGTCTCAGTACTGTCGAGGCAGCAGGGATCCTTTCACCACCGCTTCCTTTCTTGTCTCTGCAGCATGTCTGGGGCAGCAACGCTCACAGCTCTCCTCTGTGAAAAGGGCTTGGGAGACTGCACTTTGAGGTCTACTGTTATTCAGCCTGATTGAAAGAGTCTGGACACCCTTGGTTCTTCTTTTGGGGAGTTTTAGTACCCATATACAGTGGCAAAGGAGTCCTCCAAAATCTTAAGAGGGTTGGGATCTGTTTGTTTGTTTTTTTTTTTGTCTTGCAAAAAATTAATGTAATAGTGATAAATTTACTTAGAAACAAAAGGCAGTTTTCCAAAATACCTAGTTTACAACGCCTTATCATATCTTGATGACTGATGGCCCTAGCTTTTTTAGATTTCTACTCCCTGAAGAGGACTTGGGTCTCAGACAGCTCCTCCTCTTTTGAAGGATGTTCCCTTTAGTCCCATTAGGGTCTACCGTTCTTCTCTGCTGGCAGGCTTTCTCCTCCTCTGGTCCAAACCAGATTATAGTTTGGCCAGAGATAGGGAAAATCTTCAAAGCTAATAATGCTGGCATTATCCCTTCATAATCCTTCCCAGTATGAATATTACATTTGCTGTTTTCCAGTCATATGGTACCACTATTGGCTCAAATGGTTTATTAAAACTGTTTACTACTGGACCTGGTTTGTCATGCTCCATTTCCTGTACAATTTTGGGATGGAGATTATCTAGTCCGCTAACCTGATATTATCTTATTTGCTTCCAACCCAGATGAATACATTTCTGTTTCAGGCCCTCATTCCCAGTACTTGTTTTGCTTTTGCCTCCATATTGTGTAGCAGCATCCTCCCTGAAAACTGGTACAAATTATTCATCAAGTTTTTGAGATTTACCCAGAGAAGCTTTTCAGTTTTCTGAAAGATGCATGATTTGAAACAATTTTAATAATTTTCTAGCAGTTTTTCCAGACAGGGTCCTGCAGAATATTTTGCTAGCAAGCATCCCAATAAACACACGGTCATACAGTTTACGTAAACCATTACAGCTCCAAATTCATCAGAAACACTAGGCTATCTAAACGCTTTCTTTGAAGCAGTGTCTGAGAAAAAAAGACACAAACACTAAGCTTTTTTCCACTCAAAAGACTGTAAGATAGGAATGCTATCGTTATCATCACTCACATGCTTATTTAGGATTTGGTTCTGTGTTGGTTCTGTTTTCAGATTTAAAAAATTGTGAAATAAAATCGAGAAGTGTTGAATAGCAGATTATAACCACCTGAAAGAGAAATCTGACAAGGAACCAAAATTCAGCTTGGGGTTGCTATAATAAGCAGCCTTACTAAAGCTGTTGGCTCAACACTTTCAAATATTTTGCAGAAAATAGGAGTATGTCAGATTCCTATTTTCTGAAGGCTAAATATCTTTTTACTGAACAAATATATGAACACATTTTTTGTTGATGTTACCTAGAAGATCTAATTCAGCTACTTATTCTATATATCTGATTCATGCAGGGACAAATATATATACTTAGAAATATGCTCTAGCTTGAGAAAAATAATTGAAACAGGAAGAGTAAGTACTAAATGGTAT
This sequence comes from Buteo buteo, assembly GCF_964188355.1. Lineage (NCBI taxonomy): Eukaryota > Metazoa > Chordata > Aves > Accipitriformes > Accipitridae > Buteo > Buteo buteo. Next base: position 16,092,576 of record NC_134189.1, on the reverse strand, counting down.
TGTGTCATTCAAAGAAAATACTTCTAATAATATAGCCAATCCTTAATTATTAAAAAACCCAAACAAGAGAACACCAAAGGCTAACAGCCCAAAGCAATATTTGTCTCCCTTATCGTGCATGAGATAATAATTTTTACACTTATACGGATGCCTTTCCTACTGATTTTTTTTTCTTTAAAGAAATGTCAGTAATAAAAAAACCCAAGCCACCTGACATCCGATTTCCTTGAAAGATTCACAAATCTTTTGTCAGACCTGATGTGAATTTCTAGTTACAGATGAGAAAGAAAACCCGGACATGTTTCATGTAGCTTCTTGTTTCATGACAAACCTTTCCCATAGCTTCAGTAGATAAGCAAGAACCCCTTTAGCATTAGCTTTCTTAATCAGACTCCTACACACATATTGCAATTTCTTTTTCTGCAGGAATCTCATAGATTCTCTCATCCATTTCTCTATCAGAAAACTAAGTTTTGACACTTACACCAATTCCTTACATGAATCCCCTGGGTAAATAAAAGTGACTAGCTGTTCCAGGAAAAAAAAAAAAAAAAAAATCAATGAGTCATAAAGCACCTGGAAATCTTAGATAAAATACATGGGCTTTTATGAATAGAACTTTGCTCTGTGTTGCAGATTGTCTTTATTTTTAAGTGCTGCAATGTGTCTCTTACACTATTAAGCAGGGAGCCCTGGAGGGATACAATGGAAGTCCAGTATTTGCTGGCTTAACATAAGCATACCCAGGGTATTTCTAAACCTTGACGTTAGATAAGGAAGTAGGCTACAAAATTCAGCAGATTTCAAGCAGAACCCAAGTACAACCCAAAGGTGTGCAGTCAAATCGAATCTAGAAACTTGAAGTTATAGAGATAACGAGGTTAAATGAATAGCTTCAGTTAGAATACAAAAGAGGTTGTACCCAATCACAACTCTGCAGGAGCAAAGCAGAATCATCCTTTATTGCCACCGCGAAATGCAGTCAAGAGTTCAAGTGAAGCCTTTGAAGTCTAAAACTCTGCAGCTATAATAGCAACTGGATGTGTTGTGGGCATGCTATCTATCAAGTATAGTATCCAATTCAGCAATGTTTACGGTATGACACATTCAGCCTCTGTTCAAGAGTACCGTTGTTTGTTAGAGAGACTGGGCTTCCAGGCCTTGGATGTCAGGCATTTCAAGTGTAGCTCCAGTCTCCATCAAGTTCTCACAGACTATTCTGGAACAACTAAAACTTTAGGCAAGCTTGGATCCAGCTCCTAACTAACCCAAGATGTGTGGTTGGGGCAGAAAGCACAGTAATAACTCAAAATGATGCAAGCAATGGTATAGAAGCAACCCATTTAGATATTTTCAACCCAGCAAGGCTACTACCAGTCCAGTTTTGTTAGCTTGGAGATTTTAATAAACCTGAAGAACCAAAACAAAAGCAACAGTTCTGTGTTTCATCATCATTTTATGTAAACGCCATGTCAAACCTGAAATTTTCCAGGGTAAACAATATAAACGAACTCAAAGAAGTTTGGAAAAGGAACTTAGATGTGATTAAAAAAGGATGTACAATTACAGAAATCAAGTAAATCTGACCTGCATTTTGTGTTTGTAGCAGAACCAGTCATATCTTTTTAAAGAGAAAACTTACTTTTGTTTGCCCAAAGAGCATAGCTGGAAAAACTAGATCAACTTTTGGGCACTCAGCCTTTCTTTGGAACTGAAGGATAACAGCCTATTCTTGCTTCACCAAAAAGGGAGGAAAAAAACCTCAGAGATTCATTTAAACACCTTTACATAAACTGGCCCTGCAACAGCCTCCATTTCCTTTATATAAATTATTTTCTGGGAGGTTGGAGAGCTTGGCTGCCCCTTGAACCCATTCTGTTGGGTCTTCGGTGGCACTAGACCCTACCTCCTCAGGAAGGAAAAGCACGCTTGTACGGGAGCTCTATGCATATACCCTTGCAAAGCAGAGAGGGTGCAACCAATGTGTCTTAGTGAATAGCTGCCCATGAAAGCAAAGATATTTTGTTCTGTTAAGAGAAAAATATGGAAGTTCTAATCTTCACCTGGTTTTGCATGCCGACCATCAAAATAGAGAAGGGATTTAGAGTAAAAATAGCAATGGTTCAGCCAGTACATTAAAAACCACAGGACCCATTAAATGGAGTTTCTAATAAAAATTCTTCCTAACTGGTTAATTGCAGTTGCTAAATGATTTCTTTTTATAGTAAAAGCTTTATAATTAACAAGCCAGACATTGATTTCTAGTCATTATCAATTTCTCTATGATTATTATTGCTTCTATAATAATCTTCACTGTATTAACATAGATTAAGAAGCTCTTTAAAATAGAGCAGCTTCATTAGCTCCTGCTATCACAGGAGGACCTGCAGAACTCGGCACTTCAGTTAACCACCATGCAGAAGCTGAAAATAAATGCTGCAAGACTCTATTCCTAGGGGCTGATGTGCACGGAGAAGTGTGAGAAACCTCAGCTCTCAATTCCGAGCACTTAACTCCCAGTCAGTAAAGCTTCTAAAATCATTAACTTGGACATCCATGTTAACAATATTTTTGTGTTAATCTTTATTGCTACATTAATGAAACATCTTCTATCCTATGGACCTACTACATTTGAAAAACTTTATAAATCCAATTGAAAAATTGGAATAATTTCAGCTGGGTAAATGAAAGTGTGGTAAAACAGCCTTTGAAACACAGCAATTTAATGAAACACAGTAGCATGGGAAAGGGGATGAATAGCTTACCCCATGTAAACCGCCTGGCTTTCGGGCATTAAAGTACATTGACTAAAGCAGGAGTCGGGATGGGACCCGAGACACACAATTTTGCTCCTGTGAAATGTGCCAGGGTATCTTTGCAGACTAAGAGGCTATTTCTCATCCAAAAAGTTAGCTGCTCACTTGCTCAGCTTTGCCTGATCTTTTCCATGGACATATGCTTAGACTGATAATAGTTATGGCTGTCCTTTGGACACACACAGATACTCATTTCTGCCTGCTAATAACTGAATTCAATGAAAGTTTTAGTACACTTTGAATTTGTTTACTTTTAAAGTTATACTGATTACTTTGCACTGAGATTTTGACGTATGATTCATATGGCTGCGAAGAAGTCACATTGAAGGCTGGCAACAGGACAACATTCTTCTGAGCTATGCAGGAGTTTTATTTCAGATATAGTTCCCAGATTAATTAATTCATGACATATAAATTACTAATTACTTGTATTTTGGGTGATTATTCTTCTCAGCCATTCCAAGTGATCTCACTCAACTATTCCTCATGAATTTGCAGAAGAAATCAAAACCAGGGCTCAATTGAAAAGGGTTTTGAAAATATTGTGAGATGTTTTATATAATGAATGTAATAGATAGAAGAAAAAAAAACCTATGCAAGTCTTTGATACATCAACACAAGCTTACAACACATGGATCTGGACTTCTCCACATTCCCAAATATGTCAAGATATGAAGATTTGGTTTGGCCTGTCACTAAGACTGAGAATAGCTGGGCAATTTAGAGCTTTTTAAATAACGAAACTGAGTTGAGCTCAGACCTGTCCTTCTGCCCTTGCTCATTTTACCTATGTATTGTGATTGTGGATGACAGAATGCAAGAAGGAACTGCACAAATTGAAAGAGAATTATACTGATATATTAAAAATAAGTATCAAAAAAACCCATTCCGATATTTGAAATATTGCCTCTATTTTTCAGCATAGTTCAAAAAAGAAATGTGTTGGAGCTGCTTTCTCTAGTTACCTACAATAAACTTTTCTGCCCTTAAGAGAGTTAGTCATTGTGGGATTTTAAATCAAACTTCATAGATTTACTTTGTCAACCTAAACTAGGCTTAGCTTTAAAGTAAACCTTAGCCAATTATGAATTTATCAAGATCAAAATGTGGATGTGAGGGACATTTAAGGCGGGGGGGAAGAAGCCTTCTTGAATAAAGCCTTCAAGAGGGAAGAGGGTAGGATTGGTCATTCATTTTTCCAGAAATTTTGATTTGGTGGTCAACAGTTAGAAATAAAATAATAATTAATAATAATAATAATAATAATAATAATAATAATAATAATAATAAATTCAATCATGGTATTTCACAAATATTTGGTTGTCTTGAATGTATTTTTCAGATGCTGCACAGTGATTTAAGAGCCCAGATCCACATGCGAGAGTGTTAAGTGTACCTATAGCATGCAGTGGAGGACTGTGCAGAAACAGAGTTGATACCTGAGAGACTTTTGAACTAACGAGCTCTGGAACTGGCAGCACTAACTGGGACAGCAGCATGCTATTTTGCTTTGCTGTGAGGCAAGGTTAATTTGTCTGAGCACGGTTTCCTGTTAACTTGCATACAAGCAGAACTAGACATTGTGCTGACTGTATGGAACTGGTCTGCGGCTGTGCAGAGACACGCAGCTGTTACTGTATTACGTGAACAGCAGTGAGCGTACCACCAGACAGTGTTAAGGGGTCAAGGAAAGCAGAACCCTCTTAGTTCTTCCCCTTGTAAATTCACTCCTGATACTACTTCCCAGACTTGAATTAATGTTTTTGTGCAGTAATTCATTTTCTGATACTGACTGACCAGCCATTCAGAACTAGCTTGGATTTTCTAATATATATGTTGGCTGGTGTAAATATACTCTAAGATCCTTTGCCCCTTGCCTGCTCTTAAAATTTTTTAAAGAAGCCTTACTTCCATGTCATGAGACATGGACATTCATATTTCATGGTCTTTATTCATGATGCTCAACTGAAACTTGATTTAGGAAAAGTGAAACTTTGCTATGCAACAGTACAAAACTATTAAAATTAATTGATCTGACCATAACCATCAGTGAACAACTGAAGACGTAACCAAGGAATTATCATGCCTTTTGAAAACTGTCTAGATAAACTTAATGGATACATACAGCAATGTGATCTAAGGGAATACATGCATTCATTTCCCTTTTCCATTCACCTAAGAGGGTATTGAAACTTTTATCTGATGCCACATTACACCTTAATGTGCACTGATATGCAACAGATAAGGAATTCCCAAAACTTTCTTTGATGTCTTTCAGTCATGTTTCCATCAAATAATTCACTATAGAAATAATTCACTATAGAAAGAATACACACAGAAATTACTAACAACTTTGTAACTAAGCAATTGTTTTAGAACAAAACCATGCTATTTCTTTTGCATCTTCAATCCAAATCTTCTTTTTTATCCCTGTTTTACGTATCTGATCTAGGGGGGAAAATTGCACATATTCATCTGAAAAACTTATGGAGTGAGAATTCAAAGCTAAGAACAAAGTCCAAGTCTTTCATCTTGTAATACAGAGAATATCAAAGGGCCACACCTATGAAAATATTATTTCTCCTCTAAACTTTTGTTCCCAAGGCCATCACAAATCTCTCTGCTCTTGTCTGATTTATGTTTCAACAATGTTTTCAATAACCTCTACAGCAGAATGTCTATTGAGCAAATACTCTGGAAGTGTTGCAGAGAATTGTTATGTCCTAATACAGCATATATAGAATAATCAATATATTGAAACCAATCTATTTTCCCAGATATGAAGAGTACCTGAATGTAATTGATATTCTAATTCATGACAAATATTCTCTGGCTACAGTAACTAGGGCCCTGAACTGTAACATAAAGAAGAGCTTTGCATCTTCTGCATCTCGTTGGATAGGGCTGTGCACTGCCTTCTCTAAATTCAGTGCACGGCTGGTTTAGATTCACACTATAGTACTCTGTATGCCAGCATTTCTTATAAATTTTTGAGAGCAAATTCATCTTGGTCCAACTCTATTGACTTCTTGAGAGACATCTATGTTTCATCAGTAAGTGGATTAAAGCAATTAAAAGCTCACGGCATGTACAATATAGGTGTCTCCTGTTATGCTGTGATCCTACCCATCCCCACTGGAAAGCAAATGGCCAGGCTGTGATCCTCCTGTCACCACAGGTGAAAGCACTAGTGGTAGTAACTCTGCTTGCATTTCTTGATCATAAAGTTAGCACTCCATTATAATGACCGTCAACTTTGTGTGAGAAGACTCAGGCTGACAAGACTGTATTGGTCATTCTCAGGACCTATTCAGAAGAATTTCTTCACAGTAACCAAGAGTAGTAAGCTGAATTGAGATGAATTACTACCTGTGTTGACATCAATGATAGTTGATGGCTTCAGGTAGCTAATGATTTAAACCCCCCACAAACCCAAGATATACTTACGTTCTGATCTAAGACAGAAGAGATAGAGACACACAATATCTATACTTTACTCTAACCATGTTTTAATTCTATATATTCACTGGTGTTTTTTCACCTTTATTCATTCCTTATTTCTTCTAGGCATAATTTTTAATGCATAGTCTGATAGCAGAGTGAGAGAGACCATTTCCATCTGCTTCTGAATTTCACAACTAGATTTGCTTTGCTAATATAGAATTCAAATCTAAAGCCCATGAGCTTTGGAGAAGTTAGAACTAGGTTTGGTTGTGGCTACCAAATTGCCCATGGTTCATGAAAGTCACTCATCCATACTGTCCCCCTCGTCCTTCAAATCCCAATTAGATCTGCACTTTATAAGATGAAAATGTGAAATAATTTGCAAGATCAGAAGATTAGGCCCTGTGCATTAGACAATCTATGTTTCTAGGTATTTATTTTTCTAAGCATAGTATGATCTGACAGCTCTTAAGAGATGTGGCAACAAACAATGAATTATTTCATAGTCTTATAAGTCATGATGGTTGTAGTAAATTAAGTTAATAAAAATACTCTGTCAGTATATAAAAGATTATTTTGAACATGAATCTTGAAGTAAGATCAAAAGATGGGTTTGATTATAAAAAAATTGTAAAGGGAACAGTAGTAGGAGGGCCTAATCCAAGGGATTAGGACAGGGATTCCTAAAATTTTATGCATGGATGGCAAGCTGGTGCATCAGAATTCAGAACAGGAGACCCATAACAAAGTAATTCTGCCAAGAGATACTTTTATGTCCTGTGCTTGTAACATGAGTTGCCTTGAGGTGACTAGCCCTATCAACAAAATGCCTCTCAAAGAGGTGCTGCAGTAGCTTCTGGTGTGAACTAGTAGCAAGGAATAAAATAGCAGACATACTGTTGTGCTTTAGACCAGAGGACCTCTACAAGCTTTTACAATTCCTTGGTGGCAGGGCCCTTTGAGCCCCTATTCTTTGGCAGAATTTAGCCCAGTATTTCCTTTTTCTCTCTCTTCATCTGTCCACCTACCTACACTGATTATTCACCCCAGTTCTGGTTCAGCTGAAAGAGATCCTGGAGGTGCCTTGAGGAACAATTTAGGATAACTGTATAAAAAAAGGCTATTTGCAGAATGCATTCTGATGCTCTGAGAACTGCTACCCTACAATAGCCCCAGGCTGGAAAGACACAGATGTATGGTGTAATATCTCCCTGACATTATTTATACTGATGGAAGGAAATTAATTTAAACTGCGTGAAACTAAAGTAACTGAATTTTGCGTGAGAAAGATAATGAACTGAGAAAGTGAAATCCATACTCCAGTCTGATACAAGGACTTTCCCTTTGCATTCCTGAGAGTACCTTTGATACTCCAAGTACTGGGCTGGAGGAGTGCTTGACTATTTCCAAAGTGTGATGATGAAGAAACCAACATGGATGAGGTCTCATGGTCTCTCCTCCAACCCACTACATCAACATGGAGGCCCACTCACCCAATGCTGTGCCCCCCAGGTCCCCCTCCATGCCACACCAGTGGTCATGTCTATGGTTTGTTTAGACCCTGGTTTCAGAATCACAGAGGCTCCCTGTCTGGACATTAATACTGGCCTACTATTTCCCCATCTGTACCTCATTCACAGAAGACCATCTTGTACCTGGTCTTTTGTTCTTTTGTTACAAAGATGCATTTAAGCTAAGGATTATGTGAATCTAACCCAAAATCCATTTTATTTGGTAGTTAGATCCCAACACCTCTTCTAATGTTGAAAATGCTAGGAAATTATATTTAGTCAGGAAAATTTAGATGCATGTATTTAATGGAAGACACATGTATAAACATGAATTATCAATGGTACAGCCATTTTCACAAAGTACAAAAAATGTTTCAGAAAGAAGATGGCTGTAATTTCTTAAGTTTCACAGAACTAGATTATAAAGTTCTCATAGCATTCAAAACACATGGTATTATCAACAGGACAAGCTCAAGGAAAAAAACATAATATATAAAGTACAGTTGATTCTACCATATTTAATTTAACTTAGTACCATGATTACTCTCTCTACATCTTTTATTTTTCACAGCTTCACAAGGACATAGTTAAGTATTTCCAGTAATCTTCTTAGACTTGGGAATTCAGTATTTTCATGTCCAGCACATAAAGTTGTTTTAGGTGGAAAATTTAGGAACAACAAATAGTTAATCATTAATTTTAGCACCAGTCAAAACATATGAAACAATGAGAGAGAAATACAAAGGAAAACCCTTGGAAAAGATATTAAGATTGATTACCAGTATTCTGTACAATTCTGTAAAGAAAGTCATGTCCCTCAAATCTTTCAGAACGAATCAGCAGAATGGCAGTGAAGGTATGCACTGAAATAACCGATTTGGCTTTCACAGAGACTTTGACAAGTCCCTCACAAGAAGGAATCTAGTTATATATAAAACATACTAATTGAAAATTGACTTTCAAAAAACCCGCCTCCAAAAACCAACAACCAACCTCAACAATTAATAAGTTTTAGATTTTAATATGGAGGTCTTCTAGCTGATGGAAAGTGTAAGAAAACAGTCTTTGTATTCTTGCTGCCAGAAAAGTCCCTTACGCTCACTAGCTGCTAGGGTAAGCCCGAACAGCCTGCAATCTGCTTCCATGTGTGGTGGAGAGCTGACACCAGTGGAGGGTGACTGTAGGATCAGAAAAGGGGATAGAAACCTGCCAGAGACTCGTACCAGATCCGCACCTCTGCACAAGGAGTGTGAAGTGTTCCTTGGCTGCCCTTGAAGACCAACATTTTGTAACTGGAATTCATTCTGATAAATATCAGATAGAACTTACATATTTTAATGTGAAAGATATTGAAGATGAGAGGACACTTAAATGAAAATATAAAATACATATTTATTCCCAAGTATCTAAAAATATTTTGCCCGAGACGTTCAGATTGTTTGAGATTTTTCTGATCTTGTCCTGTGATATTAAATCTGAAATAGATTTTACTAGCACAACAGAACTAGTGTCATTATTTCACTAATTAGTCCCATTTCTGCTGTTAGCACTGAAAACACTGGCTTTTTTTCCCAGTTTGCCTCCTTCAAAGACATGCCAGATGAGTTCAGGCTCTGGTTTAAGCCTTTAAATTAAGAGGAGTATTTTGATCAAGCTGCATTTAAAATGACTATGATCACTTAAAAAGCATGTTAATTCTGAGCCACTAAAATGAATGGCTGATGCTCTTCAGCTTTCTGTTTCCAGCGGGCAGCCACAGATACACAAGACTATGAACAAAAACCAGAGCATCATTATCTGCCCATGGTAATGTCTAGCAACAAATCATTTCATTTCTGTAATATAATTTTTTTCCAGAATAAACACAGAAACTGACAGTCTGCTTTGCTTTACATTTCTTTTCTCCATCAGCTGTAAAAACCACCCATTGTGCTTGGATAACATACAATGCATATGGCATGTGGGATCACACACTGTACTGAAAACTCTGCCCATACCTCAGTATAACAAGATGAGTTATGGATAGAGTGACAATTTTACAGGAACTGAATTTTCTTTGCTTTTGCAGTCTTCAGATATACTTAAAAGAACACTGTGTTAATGCAGTTTGCAAGAGGCACACGTATGGTAGTCATAGAAAAGGTACAGTATAGCTAATCCTTAGCAATATTATTTTAACTATTAAAAACTGGGGAAAGATGAGAACAAATATCTACCATAGCAGAACATATCTATGGTAGGAGAGCTCCCTAGCTCACTATTCAGTCATAAACATATTGCTGAAGCTTTTTCTTTTTTATTTTAAGGGAAACAATGGAAGGAAATGTCATTTTTTGAAGAAACATTTGAGACTTTTCTGGGGTTTGTATTTTCTTTTTAAGCAACAAGCATTTTTCCCCAGATGATGTGTTTTTTCTTCTTATTTCTAATTTTTTTTTTTTTTTTTTTTTTAAACAGAAATGATGAAAGTACTGCCTCCTGGTTTTGCTAGACAATGCAGAATTTCTTCTGACACCTTTGGAGCATTTGATGTTGGCAACAGCTACATAATGAACATGGTACTTGCGAATACATGCTATAAAAAACATGATGGGGTGGTGGGACATTCAGAATGTAAATACCTGCGTAAGCAAGGTATAGAAAAGAGATTGTTTCTTTAATGTAGACTACAATCACCTGGTAGCATGCTTGAGTTCCACTTAAACCCCACTTCAGGGTTCCAGTAAGATTATTTGTGAAGCAATACCTAAGCCATCTTTTTGCTCTTTCTCCCCTTAGACTTCTCTATAAAATTGGCTGAATCCCTCCCTGGGGTCATAAACCAAAGGAAATGCTTGCCTTTAAGAGACAAACTAATGGTGAGGGCCTGGGGGAATAACTGCACCTGTCAGCTCGCTGAGAGCTAGAAATGGTTTAACCTGTTTATTGTAGTGCTATATTATGGCTTTTTCTAAATCTCTGAAAATAATGCTTCTGCATGAGTGCTGAAGCGCGTCTGTGCGCGTGTGATGCCGATGCACTCTTGCTTTTGTCTCTCAGAGAGGTGGTACCCACCCTTCTGGCTGTATCCCCTTCCTCTGCGGGGGAATCGGTAGTGCACAGCCTGGTTGACCACATTCAGTATGCTGGAGCTGATGTTACCAAGTACCGTACAGTGAAATTCCTTCTGTTTGCAGTCCCAGCACAACAGTAATGCCAATCAGAGGAACAGCTTTGCCTCAGGAATTGATTCCAGTCAAAGACCATGGCAGAAAATCCCCAATGTTGTTCAGTTTACCTCTTTTTCAAAGCTGTCACCGCACAGAACGACACATAACTAAAACAAAGGGTTTCTTGCACAACAAAAATGAGAAATATCCTAATCTCTCTAAATGTAAAAGCCAAGCTCCCATAAACCTCAGCAGGCCCAGGATTTCATCTACATTTTTCCGATACTCAGTATTCATTCACACAAAACCAAAATATAACTTGGAGAAATAGGTGCAATGGTATCATACACCATAGCTTAACCACCATTTCACTGTAAACACATCCAACTGCTGACAAAGATGGCATAAATACTATTGGCTCAAATGTGCTTTAGCAGGAGTTTCCCTCTGGACAGGGCTTAGTTTGCTTCCAGCTTGCATTCGAGCCTGCAGACATTGCCAAGCCCAGCACCACGCAGACCAAACCAGCATACCCAAGATCATTCCTCTCACCTACCCCATAGCCTTAAGCACAAAAGCAGGCAAAAACTTAACCTTTCACATTACGTCCCTGTGTTAGTGGAAAACGTTATGGTGTGTTCTAAATATCTGGATGCTTTTAAGTTACTTCACCAGTATTTGAAAAACACTCAAACTCACCAGCCTCAGAAATTACCAGCACTCCTCCTAGAACAATCAAACCTAACACAAAGCACTGTAACTGCGAGAGGGTTTATTTTAACTTATCAAACTACTGAAAGTCTTCATATCTGCAGCTCAGTGATACTGCTAGGAGGAGAAAGGATTCAGACAATATTTAAACAAAAAAGCTAATACCTCAAATGACAAAATTAGGAGTGATTCTCTAGGTCACTAAGTCTATTTTATCTTATTTTAAAAAAAAAAGACAAAAAAATTCTGTATGGTAATTGATCATACTATCATAAATCTACTTCATCGAGAGTTTTTTTTTGTCTCCCATCCAGTTGAAGTTTGTTCTACAGCTCCATTCCCCTTGTTTTCAAGCTAATTTTATTCAGGGTTAGTTTATATACTTTTCTTAGCACAGTCAATCAACTCTGCCCATCAGCTCAAATGATTATTTTTCTCCCAGACATTTACCTGTGGGTGTTGATGATCTAAGCTGAAATCCACCAGAACATATTCTTTTTGGTTCTAAATCCATATTAGAGTTTAAGTCACCTAATTATGCCACTGTGCCCTTTTGGGGCTGCTGTTCAGCACAAGAACACAGCCACAAGATAAGTCTGTTCACAGCATGACAAGCATGTTTCTCTGATAGGACACTTCCTTCTGAGTTGGAGAGAGAACCCACCCATGTTCACAAAATTCACAGAGGCCATAAGACATACACACAGGAAAAAAAAATAAAAAATGCACCAGTTAAGAAGCCCAATAACTCAGATGGAGCATTCAATACAGGTAAAGGGAAGGAAAGAACTTAAAACCCATGAAACCTAGCGTAAATCAATAAGACTAAAAGCCATACTGTTGCAAGAAGTCCACCAGGGCAACTTAGTGAGCATAAACAAGGGGCTAACAGAAATAATTGCAGCATTGGGGCTACAGCCAATTTAGTGGCACAAGACAATGTGGAGGAGTGTGCTGATTTTGGCTGGGATAGAGTTAGTTTTCTTCATTGTAGCTAGTATGAGGCTGTGTTTTGGATTTGCGCTGAAAACAGCATTGATAACCCAGGGATGTTGTTGTTACTGCTGAGCAGTGCTCACACCGAGCCAAGGCCTTTTCTGCTCCTCACCCCACCAGCGAGGAGGTGGGGGGGCACAAGGAGTTGGAGGGGACACAGCCGGGACAGCTGACCCCGACTGACCCAAGGGATATTCCAGACCATAGGACGTCATGCTCGGTATATAAAGCTGGGGGAAGAGCAAGGAAGGGGGGAATGTTCAGAGTGATGGCATTTGTCTCCCCAAGTCACCGTTATGGGTGCTGGAGCCCTGCTGTCCTGGAGATGGCTGAACTCCTGCCTGCCCATGGGAAGTGGGGAGTGAATTTCTTGTTTTGCTTTGCTTACGTGCACGACTTTTGCTTTACCTATTAAACTGCCTTTATCCCAGCCCACGAGTTTTCTCACTTTTACCCTTCTGGTTCTCTCCCCCATCCCACCGTGAGGGAGGTGAGCAGTGGCTGGGTGGGCCTGAGCTGCTGGCGGGGGTCAAGCCCTGACAAGGTGGCGGGGTGGAGAGCAACAAACGCAGCCGGGCAGTTGGACTTTGGGAGCCAGCGGGATGGGAGCCACTCAGAATGAAGGGACGAGGGAGAGATGCTCATTTCTATCCCCTTCTGGAATCTATTCCCAAGGTCTGAAGTTTGACCGGTCTCCTCTCGTCCACCCTTTATAACACGCTGCAAACCCCAGCTGTCACGGGAGGCTTTTATAGGAGGCCTATAAGAGACAGATTTCAGCTGCTGAAAATGCCTGTACTCCTTCTGAAGTAAATTGAGCTACACCAATTTGCAGTCACCTCACACTAGAATGTAATAGCCGTTAAGCTATTATTATAGTTTGCCATAAACCATATGCCTAGCTTGTGTATGGCTTCCTAAAGAAATTGTCACCTTTCTCCTTTTGGAAATACTAGGCCTCTTTAAGAACTCTGGACTGTATTGTTTTTCTTTTTCCTTCCTCAAATTGTTCTTAAGCTTAACAGCAGTACCACATTTCCAATTAAATGGACAGATAGGATGTTGATAACATCTGCTTTCTGTAATAAAAACTATTGATATTGTTGACCTGACAGATTATCTGCAATAGACAGAGCACAATGGCCAAATCTAAAAAGCAAGGGAGGAAGAGCAGCTTAGCACAAGAATACATATTATTATTATCTGTTCTTCTGCCTTTTGGAATTATTAAGAATGATTATAGAAATTATCAGTCATCTCTGCTTCTTGTTCTGGCATATGAAACAGAAACGGTGATTGAATGTCATGAAGAACTTTGATCATTTTTTTTCTTGATACAATGACTTTGTAAGGTGAGCTTCTTATTTTGTTATGGTAGCATCTCTTACAGGAATCCCAAGATTTATGACAGCAGATGCCATCTTTCAAATTTTTTGTCCCATGTTGTATGGAGTAAAACTTCAAACAGTAAAAGAATATCCTAATAATAATTGACATCTCTTGGAAAGCTTTTTATTCAAAAACCTTAGCTCTCCTGTCATAGCCCAATCCTGATTCCTACTTAAAGTTACTGGTTTCCTGGGGTTTGCAGTAAAAAACTGGTGCTCTGTGAATTAAGGTCGTACAATTGCCTAGTAAATACCTACTCGGCAGTTTTACTGCTATGCTTAAAACCCCTACATTCAAAAGTGTCATATACTTTCCTTAATTAAAGCATCTATATTATGGTAGAAACACTGGTTATGTTTTGGTGTCTCAGAAAAAAAGTAAGCTAAAGTTTCAACTTGGCCCTTCATGTAAGGACTTAAGAAAAATTAGGAACCAAATTCTTCCACATGGTATTAGACATGTTGCTGGAGTAAACTGGCTGGGCTCCACTGATTTTAGGGCAACTCAGTTCATTTATGCCATGGAGGTGACCTCAGGTCAACCTCAGGTTTCCTCTCCAGGGCTGGAATATTGGCCGTTTACCCATTCCAAGAGGAAGCACTGTAAGCTGCCTGTGCCACCCAGTTCTGTGCATGTTTGGAGGTCGTGGTAAAGACAACAGCCATGTATTTATCCCTAGCTACTGAATTTCCAGAGGTAAACAAACAAGCAAACAAAATGCTACTGTAGTAGATTTAATCTCTTCCTTTTTTTCCCAGTGCCAAACAGTAGCACCTTATTTTCAGAAGCTGGCCCATATAATTTGCCAAATATTCAATATTCAGGAGTTAGCTAAATACTAGAGCCTGAAAGGTATCCAGGGTCTGTTGGTGGGTTTTTTTTTGTTTGTTTGTTTGTTTTTGTTTGTTTGTTGTTGTTGTTTTTGTTTTTTGTTTGTTTGTTTGTTTGTTTTAAGGCTTAATGGAGTGTTCATCTGCATTTGCCAGTAATCACATGAGACAAGGAACATGATCTTTAAGAAAGAAAGAAAACCAACCAAATATCTTGATGGCTGGCTATGTAGGACCCTTATCTTTGGATTAGAGTTTGATTTTCTTTGTGCAGCTTTTCTATGCACAAAAATATTATTGCAAATGGAGAAAACAAAACAGAAAATTAAGAAAGCCTAGAAATGCATCACATATACTTCAAATTACTGAGCCTTAAGAAAAACAGGGCAGAAACTTAATGGAAATATATTTAACATTTACCAATTTTTTGTTAACTCTTCCTGAAGAAAAAGTTCTCTTTTTACAATATGATCAAAGAAAGTCCAATTTAAATCAGGTGGGATTTCCCAATAGCCATTTCATCTTAATTGTCTGTAATATTTCTCATGTTTCACAATAGGTTCCTCCTGCCACCTAATATATATTAATTTTAAATTAAGCAGAATACTGGTAAGATAACTTGTGTGCTCATGGGATTTGGTAAGCCAGGTTTATTTTTATCACAGCTATTTTTTGTTTATATCATGTCATTTCTCCTAAATTTCATCCTAAAGAGAACTTTCAGGCCTTTTCTAGGCTAAAAAATGTTTGCTCTTCTCTCATGTCAGTGAGCTAAAACTCCAACAACCTGCCTCACAATTTTCTCATCTTCCAGAGTTTTGCATAGCTGTTCCTCTGCCTCAATTCTGACTGGCTGTTCTAAGGCAAAAGTTTGCTGCCCATCCAAAGTAGTCACCCAATCAAATCCCATTTTTTGTCTCTGGCTATGCAAAACCACTAGTGTGCTTATAAAGAATTATTACAATGTTTTCTGCTGTTACTCAAATTACTGAAAAGCTCCCTGTTATTTAGGTGAAAGCATCTATCAATCGTGTAACTGCTTGATCCTTACTCATATTAGACACCGTTCTTAGCTTATGCTCATTTCTCCAAACCTGAGGCCTCATATCCAACATCATCTGTAATTAATGCCTAAATTAATAGGTTGATGACCTTTTGATGACTTGTGGCTGAAATGTCATATTTTATTTTCCTCCCTGTTATGAGCCATGTAATTGTTTACTGAACCTTGGGGTAATAGCTGAAAAAAAGGCACTTGTTTCAAGATAGGAGGTGAACGGACACTTTAAGCGTCAAATGGTGAAAACAAAGACCTCTGGGTGACTTCTGATGGAGATTAGGTAATTTTTCTGAATAATCTGAAGTACCTAAGAATACATCATATTTTACAATTCTAATGCTGTGAACACGACAATAAATTACTATTTTTGAAAATATTGTTCTCTAATTAATACTGATTTTACTTTTCTTCCACAAATTGATGCACTGAATCGAGGTAATTTTGAATACTTACATAAATGTATTTTTCCTGACAGACCTATGTAAAAATACTTCTGCAAGATCAACAAAAATGATATGTAAATTTACATTAACTCAAAGGGTGGAGTCTTTCTACTTGATATCCATGGATGAATTTGATCCCCAGCATACAGAGGACTAATATCAATTATCTACTGTCAGCACATAAAAATATTAATAACTGTGTGTTTCACAGATATGAAACATTGTAAAGCCAATGTCATGTTTTTTGATGGTGGGGGATGCTTATGAAAAGAATATGAAATAGCTACCATGTGATTTTTTAATTTATACTTCTATGTAACTAGATATTAAAGGTATAGAGATATAACTATAGATACAGATTTCACATGGCATTTAAGATATGAATCACAGTCAACCACATCAAAACTTCAGTAAGCGTTGCATTATTTACTACCTAAATGGAAAATAAGGGGTAGTGGAAGGTGCAGCTGCAGATATTTGAACCATTGGAATATTTAATGAATTACTGAACTCTAAGGAGATGACTTTAATTCACTCTTTGTCAGTGAAAGACACAGAGCAGAGGAACAGAGTCAGATTTTGAGGCATGATGTCACTTTCCAATTGGAGACATGGTAGAAAAAGTGACTGATGAATATATAGATGTATAGAGTGCAAGAAAAAGAAATAGAAGGAACATAAGCATACACCCTGAGTAATGTGCATACACACATATCTGTTTGCACATATGCTACAGGAAAATAACTCCTCCTTCCTTTAAGTGGTGATTTTAATCCTTCATTCTTTTAAATTTCATTTTACATGTAGTCTTGTAATTGTGAGCATTGCCCAGCATACAGTGATGATTACAAAGTTATCCTCAAAGTTAATGGAAATTGTCTCTGATGGCTGCATAACTGACAAGGTGTTTGCTTCAGAAAGATCTCACACACATTACTACTATAGGCAAAATTCAGCTTTGGGACATGTAACATTACTATTATTATTATTAATAGTAAAATAGAAACAGTCTATGTCTCAGACTCAATAGAGTACGAAATTGGACTGATATCTCCTGGAATGGAGCAGTTCTTAGTTTCTCAACAGGTACCAAAGAACAAGGCATCAGACCTAAAAGGTATAGCAGATAATGAAAAAAAAAAAAAAAAGGCAAATGTCGTTAATAAGTATATGGTGTGTATCACATTTTTATGTGTCCTTCCAGAATTATACTCTCAGTAACTAAGGCTTTACAGGTGGAGATACTGGTTTTGATGGAAAAAATATATTGCATGAAATACCCTTGAAACAGTGCTTGCCTGACTTCTAAAGACATATAAACTGACTCTCAAAGGACATGCATCAATCTAATCACACCTATGTAATAAAAAAAGACCCAAAGCAAACCTTTCTCACTTGGCCACAGCCTTGCAGTTTATTATTTAGGAATGCTACTGTAATGGTGATAAAAACAACCACCTCTACCAAAGCTATACAAAACGTTTATGTTACTTAGGTTATTCAAGTGTTGATCTTATGCCACTTTTCAGCAAAAAACCCAGCAGTCTGCTGCTTCAATCTGTCAACACACTGTGCACAGGAGCCATCCTACTGACTTCACTCTGGATGAGGCACCAGCTCTCACATGGCCTCTGAAAATCCTTTCCATCACAGAAGCAGCAAACCAGCAGCTGACAGTTCTGCCGCCAGGGAGGAGCTCACCGAACCTCCACTTCGCTCCTCTGCTGCCAACAGCAGCACTGGAACTGAGGATGATCCATAGCTCATCTGGGAAACAAACTACGACTTGGTTTGTTATATCTGCTCAGCTCTTTAGAAATATTATTGCATTTTGCATACATGCACTCACTTTGTTTAAAATATTAAACCCACTTGTTTTAGCTGAAAAATTCTGTAACTGCATGGTTTCACACCGTTTATAGAAATCCTATCTTCTTGTCAAAATGAAATCATGAAAATGCGGCCTTTCTATAAAGAGAGGAAGGGTTACTGGAATCCAGTACAGAGACTTTGCACAGCCTAACACTGAACTTGAACTGTCTTAATTCCAGCGAAAAAGCAAAAGTCCTTCAAGCTTCTCTGTATGACCAGGCAATTTTTTTCTGAGGACTATTTACAGCTCTAAGTCTTATTTTTCTTAATACGGGGAATTGTATTAGCAGCACCTTCATCTCTGACAACTTTCTTATTACAGCTTTTGCGTTCTACTCCAAAGGCCTTGGAATATGCCTAATAGCTAAACTCATGTTATACCTTTCCATCTAAATAGCAATGACTTCCATTAAGGAGCTCTGACAAGCTTCAAAATCCATTTAACTGAATTTTTAGCCATCTAAATTTTTCAAAGTTGTTTATGCAATCAGACAGCTTTTCCTGTAAATTCATTTTTCCTTTTTTTTTTTTTTTAAGTTACAAACCAAGCTGGCACCATGTATACAGCCCAATGCCCAAATGAATGTAAAGCTACTATGACAATAACAAATACTAGGGAGGTTTAGAAACATTTCAGATAAGCCCAGATTAGTTTCTTACTGTTGAATGCATAGGCCATCAAGCTTTGTTCTGGCTTTGAGCGTATTAAAAAAAAGGAAGATAATGCCATAATCTCGGTCATCTAGAAGCGGAAAGAAAGGGAACAGACAAATCTGAAGTGAAACAGGAAGACAAAACCACTAGTTTCTCCTCCTCCTTCAAGCTCTATATGCTCTTCCTTAGGTCAAGAGGCTTACTCATGGGGGGATGGCATGTGGCTAAGGTTGTGGAAAAAACTTGAAGATTATTATCTTCACAATTCAGAACATGAAACAGTAGATTTAGTTGAAGTATGAAAGTTGTCTGCAAAGTAGATCCAACTTTTGAGGTACCAGTGAAAAACGAGCAGGTGGAACTTTGTTCTACATTGTTTTGAGAGATGCTCCAGAATACTTCTGTGGGGACAAGGTGCTCTTTATTAAAGGCACGCTAGCTGAAAAACTGCCTATTGAATCCCCAATTCTTCTTTTTTTTTTTTTTTTTTTAAATATCTCAGGCTTGACAAGCATTTGCCTGACACAAAGAAAAGTCCCCAGGAGCTCTACACTGACTTTTTATGGGTTTTACTTTAAAGTCCAGGACAACAGCAGTTTTGCCATCTCCTGGTCCACATATGAATCATAGTCAGGGAGATGGAAGCTTTTCTGCCACCCACATCATCTGCTCATGTTCCTGCCATTACATCATCAGGAAAAAACCTGCAAAGGTAATTTCACCAAAAGGCCCCTGGAATTTTCAAAAATTTGAAAAACAAATTTTCAGTTTCTTTCTTTAGATTGATAGAATTGGAACTTTTTTTCATAGTGAAGCTTAAAGAAAGAAAGGTTTATGGGCATTGGCATGGACTTCATGCTCAGTCCTGGTATCTGGGATGTGCTGTCCTGACACTGTAATAGCTACTGACTAGGAATATCTCTCATCTCTCTGAAAGGAGAACCCTCTCTGTTCTGCCTTCCAACAGTCAGCTTTTGGTGCGTGGGTAATCCCTAATGGCTTGAGAGAGTCATGTGAAGGCTATTCTCCTTTGTGTTATAGTCAAACCAGAAGCAAAATTGAAAACACATCTTCCTCTCTCTCACACACGTACACATGCACTCACACACACAGACTTTTTATTTTAACTCCTTGTCTTATGTGACAACAACTGAAAGTAAAAAAAGAATCTAGCTGTGATATCACCTTGGATATTGCTTGTGGAAGTGCTAAACACAGTGGCTCACCCACCATCCACAGTTTCAGCAGAAATTGTTGTTTGTCAGTTAGCACCGTTCCACTAAAAAAGTTAACGTGTCAGCTCTGTTGCTTCTAGCAGTATCTGAAAGAAATCCTAATACTGCCAGATTAGCAGCAACTTCAGCAGCACTAGTAGCCATGAAGCCCGAATGGGCAGTAGCCAGTGTTTTGTGTGCTGTCTCTCACACCTTGCCTCAGGCTCCTTTCCCACTATTGCTGCAGACTTTGTAGACTTGATAGGACTCATGTGACTTAATATTTTCCTCAGTTTTTCCTCTGGCAGAAGCATGTACTGTACCAGGGATAAGGTTTGGTTTGGCCCCCTTGGCTTTCAAAATTCAGCTCTCCACAGTCTCTGCCTGTGGCACTCTCAGTCGCACAGGATTGCATTAGTAAAGAAACCAAAGCTAACTATGGATCACTGAAAGGTAGGCTTGTTGTAATCCCTAGGAAAGCAGAAGATGTCAATACCATCCATCTTAATGGCTTATGTGTTTCTCGCAGCACAGCTGCCAAGCAGCTAGCTTGGGGGGAGGAAGATGAATTTAATGGGACAAAAAGACCTTATGGAACAGGCAGACTGTGCTCCCCGAGACGTTATGAGAAGAGAAGCCAGCATGGGACAGAAAGGGCAGTCCTTTTTGTGGCATAAAACCGGAGGAAACATGCATTGAGGGTGAAAAGAAAAAACCGTTTATTTGCGTGAGGAGAGGTGAAAAATCCATTTTCCACAGAAGAGAATCAGCCAAAAGAAAGGGAAGAGCAGAAGAGGAGAAAAGAAAACCTGGAGGACAATTAAAAATTACTTCTATATTTGGAAAACTATTCTTCACAAAGCAATGGCATTGTTGGAAAATATATTGTCTTACTGTTGCCACCATGACTGTTAAATAAGGAAAAGAGTAAAAACAGATAGCTGTTTTTTTATCCCACAAATTTAATTTTCATTAAGCACAAACCAACTTATTAAAATAACCAAAACCTCAGAAACAATTAAACAAACTGAACTCTGCAGGGTTCAGATGAAGGATCATACCAGAAATCTGTGGATGGACACGGGAAAGGAATGGATAACTTTGTGAACATCATTATGTTCACAAGCTACCATTATTAAGTGGGATAATTACATCCCTGCAACATTATGTTTGATGAATTAAAATGAAAAAGGAAGCCAGGAAGCAATGTAGTCAACCCAGATTCATGGCGGTGAAACTTTTATAGTATAAAGTAAACTGTCATTAATATGAGTGTATACATACACAGGTCCTGATTAAGCCACAGTAAACTTTGGCCCATGCTTCCTGAAGGGTTGTGAATCTCAGCATTACTACATATTATTATTTTTATATAACTACACACACCCACTCTGAGCCTTTCTGACCTGTGAAGAAGCCTTTTAAAACAACAAATCACACAGGTCTTAAACCCTCCCACTTGAGATAATGACCCTGAGGGTCAGTTTTTGGTCTGATCTCCCCACCAACAGCATGTGAACAGCAGAAGACATTATGACAAGTCTGGAACAATTCAGATGGCACAGGTCATCCACAGGGTATATTAGGATCGGCTATCAAGCAACCCTTGGCTGCCATCACCACACGAGTGATTTGAAGAAAAGGACTGTTCTCCTTCTGCCATTTCTGCACAGGAAACAAACACCACACTACAGGACACTACAGTGACGATATTTAGATGAGGCTTTTAGCAGTTCTAGGCTGTACTCCATGACACTGTCTCAGTCTGGAGTACCTTATCCCATCAGCATTGTGTCATGACTGAGGTGTACTTGGAGGGGCTTTCATCCCACACTTGAGAGTGCTGCGCTCCTAAGAGGGACTCTCTTGCTTCTCAGCTGTGCAGAACTTGTCTACATGCTTTAAAGCCATACATCTTTCCGTACACCAAAAACCTCAGATACCATGGCCCTTGCACTGGCCCGCCAGCAACTACTACTTACAGACAAAGGGAATGAGGAAAGGAGACTGTGCAGAGTGATGGCAACATCTCTCTGCTGCTGAAATCAGTGACACTAGGACACCTGCAACAATACAAAGTAACTGCATCAAAACCTCCCAGTTTCATTATGCTGAATTCAAGCTGGAGATGCTTTCTGCAGGTAACAACCAAGATTTGTAGCTGTGCAACTGGATCCTCCAGGAATTCCTTCATTCTGGTGAGTACATGGACCTCCAAGCTCTCAGCAGCGTAAAAGGTGGTAAAGAGAAATATCGCTCCTGGGGAGCACACCCATACAGTTCTGCAGAATCCAGTTTCTAGTCCAGATCAAGGCACTACTGAATATTTTCATTTTTAATATAATTCATTAATGGCCAGTCTGGGGCTTTGAATTACTTTCAACTCCCTTCTAGAAATGGTGTAGAGGCAAAAACTGTGCAACAAGGATCCTTTCTGCATCACATCTCTCATACACTGTGGTATAGCCAGAAGCGAGGTCCCATTTCATCCTGTCCTGTGATCTCATGCTGAGGATGGATCTGGACAGCTGGGTCATCAGCAACACCTAGTGCATGTTGCTGGTGGGGCTAGACCAGAAAAAATTATGTGCAAAGCACGGCATGGCGAGCTCTGTAAATCCATGCCTTACGTGGGAGACAACTGTTTGGAAATGCTTTTTGTATCATTGGAACTTTTATAGATGCAACAAGTACAGAACTGGCAGCAGAGACACACACAATGAATTAGAAATGAGAGGCAATTATTTACATGTGAGTAATATCAGGTAAGTCAGCTTGCTTTGTTCCCCAATGGAAACCTTCATTGATCTTTGAAGATCAGGACATCAAGAAAGTGATCTTTTTTGTTTAGGCCTTTGCTAAGTGGAATGTTACAGGAAGCTTGGAACTGGGATTACTCTTTCACTCAGAGTACTGATTTTGTTTCAAGTTGTAACGAAAATTAAAAGAAAGGAAAACGTTCATAAAAAGTTTTCAAAAATATTTAGCTCAGTTACAGTATTTCCCTTCAATTTAAGTCATCCCACCTCAGATTTTGACTTCTGAAGAAAATAGGATTTGGAAATGAAAAGTAATCTTAAAAAAAAAAACAAAAAAGAGTGCATTTTGATTTAATTTAACTGAATATATCTGAATTTCTTAAACAGTGACCTATTCCCAGAAAACACTTCAGTCTCATCAGTGGATGAGACAGCATTTTCCAACAAGAACTGTTTTGCTCTACTTATTAACTCCATAGTCTTTTTATCTTTGAGAAGTTTTCTTCTCCTTAATCCCACTTAACCCCAAATCTGAAGAATAACTTTCAATTCGTAATCCTATTGATGCATATAAGATTTTCAGCTCATGCTTCCCAACAAGCAAGGTAAAACAGACAGTGCTTAAATATTGTAATAAAGAGATTTTGTACTGAATGACAGTTATTCTCTTTATGATCCTGGCACTGAAGAAAAAGCACTGAACTGATTATATTTCTTGTTTTAAATATTCATGTGACAATGTTGAAGAGAGAAATGAATATCAGAATGAAAAAATGACAAGAAAAAAATGACTACAAGAAATCTCTAGACATTTATCACAGGCCTAGAGGATACAAACCAATCAACTTCTAAAATCTGCTCTTTGATCGAGATGCCCAGTTAAAGCCTACATTATTAATATATGATTCTGTTTAAAAAGTCTATTAATCAAGCAGGGATGAATGATTAAGTGGATAAAGCACTAGCCTTTGACCTGACAGGCAACTTTCACAAATCTCCTGTGAATTTAATTCATAAAAAAAGAAAAAGAATGCTTCAATAGCTGTATAAATTATCTGGAAACAATGGTTCTCATTGTTTTTCTCTGTGTCATTAAACGATTTTCATTTGCATGCAAGACCGTCTCCATTATACGATTGCTAGGCTGATAGCTTGCTACAGGATGGGGTGTGATCAATAAAGCCTGTGCTGGTTGTGTTTTATCTAATAATAACAGTAACAAAAAAAATCTTCATTCACTACTCCACCTTTGTCTTCCAAGTTTTCTCCAGCCCTTTAGAAAGATTAATGAAAAAGGCCTCAGCCCTGAAAACAGCTCTGTACGCAGGAATTCTTGTTTTAGTGTGTTTTGGTGGGATCCTGGATGAGGAAAGACAATTGAACACATTCACGCTTTAAGGCCTGAGGATCCTGAGGAGTTCAACACTAAACTCTGCCATGTGCTGCTACCCTACAGGAGCACTGGAAAACCAAAGATTTCAATGAAGTGTGTGTTGAGGTGAGTATTAAAATTAGTAACAATCTGAATATATGGCGCACTCTAATAACTAACAGATTCAAGGTATTTCATACTCTGCTAATATTGCTTTTTTATTTTTTTAAAAAATGCATCAGATTTTCCAGTGAAAATAAGTGTTTCCAGTACTGGCAGTAGAGATAGGAAGGAGTTTACAAATTCTGGTGGTCAAAGGCAAGAAGAGGTCTGTGTCATTTAGCATCACATGGGATATCCTGTTGACTTTGGGCACTCGGGAAGCTTCAGAGTCTGCTCTTTTTCTCCTTGTTGAGGAGAGGAAAGTAATATTTTTTTTTTTAGGGCTCTGAACACTTGTTTCCATACTACATTACCCAATAACACTAGCTCTATCTGCTCTCTTATTGAGCACTTAATTTGACATCATGCAATATTTATTAAATCATATTGTAAAATATTTCTCAAACTTTTTATATCCCACTGGAGGGTTATCCCCAAATGTGGGAAATACTGACTTTATATAGATACACAGCAATTATGGGCTTAGTGCAGAAATTCCTGATTGAGGCTCTGTATCTGTGCTATGCTGGTGGTTAGATTAGATCATACAATGATCCTCCTGTTTTGAAATGGGGGAAGTTATAATTACTGTCTATAATAAACACCCTTGGCAACTGTTGGGCTTACCAACTACAGCTACAAAGCAGTAGAATTTGCCAAATACATCTCACATCCCAGGTCAGTGTTGTAGAGCTTGGTGGTTAGCATGCATGGCTGTCCTTTAATGAAATAGTTTGTCTGGAAGACATGCAAAATCCTACTTAATTTGTGAAGTAAATTCCTAAATATTAGGGATTACTATTCCTAAATATTAATAGTGACAACTAGCAACACAAGTAATAAATGTTCTGCTGACAAAATAATGTCTTGTGTAATATTTTGATAAATATATTACCATAACCAGTTTTCTAGATGACAATTGATTGGAAATTAATAACCAGTTTTGTTGTTGATGAGGAATAAAAAGAAAAGATACTATCTACCTCATGCTCTCTTCCTAAGTGATCGTGACAAAAAATTTGCTGCTGACATTGGATATGTAGTGACAGAATTAATCACTTATACTAATGAATGACTATTGCTTAATTCTATAATGCCATGTGTGATAATCTGCTATAAATAATATCTGATACTAGGATATGTTATGGTCAGATGGGCTCAGAGTGAAAGCTGAACCATTCACATGAGGGATTTTAATGGTGCCAGAGGAAGTATGAAGACAGTAGTCATCCGCTGGTAAGTCATTTCCCCCTCCCAGAGATCTCAGCTAAGGTGCTGGGATGGAGAAGATAAATTGGCAAGAAGGGTTACAGACCTTGCGCACATTTGGGCTTATGGACACATTTTGGTTCAGATATGTGGAAAAAAGAAATGGAGTTCCCATAGCCCTCACCTAACAAGGTTGGTCACAGAGAACCAAATTCACATGAAGGGGAAGCAGAGCATGCACATTGGCCATGAAGATGCCAGATTAGCTGAGGCCAAATGAATTTTCCCTGCATTCTTCATATCATGCGTTAGGACTGAACTGCTAATTCAACAGATAACGTCATTAAGTTGTCACAGGCTAGGTATTACAGAGATCTAACAACTGGGAAGCAGAGGAGGCCTGGTGTTGTCAGAAGACCAGATGCAGAGGGAGAAAATGAAACAATATCAACTTACTGATCTGCTTTTCCTGAGACCCTTGAGTGGGGTTCAGTGCTGAATCCCAGTGCCGCCGGGTGCTCTTTTGAGCAAGAGCTCACTGATCTCATTGGGTACATTGTGATAGATCTTTAAAAAAAATAAAATTTGAAGTTAAAAATCTCCTAGGAGGTGAGTAGGTGTGTTGGGAGGCAGTTATGTTTGGAAGAAAAGGACTGAAACTTTAGTCAATCTTCAAAGTGTTATTTTCCATTTTTCACAGGATGATGCTTATTGAATTGAGGGATTTTTGCTAGTTCCTAACTAGCAAAACTAGTCCCCCCCTAATTTATGGGGAAGAAGTGCTCAGTACCTCACTGGAAACAGTCTATGCACCTATGTCAGATAAAACCCTTTCTTATTGTCCATCACAAAATTTGGAAATTGTATGTCCTCACAAACAGCAGAACTTCCTGACTGGATGTTGTCTCTGTAAAAAGCCAAACTAAATTCTTGATTATATATCCTCCACATTCCAGACAGCTTCACATCCAAACTCACTTTTGACCTTTACAGATTAGGTTTACTTTTGTTCTATATCCGGATGTATTTCTGCATTGCGTTGCTCAACAATAACAACACTGTCACAATGATTAGAAACATTTATAATATCCGTGAAATACATCTGTCATGGACAGACCTACCGACAGAGCCAATAGGTGGAACATTAGGGTCGGTAGGGTTTGCTCCCACTAGTAGAGATAGCAGTCAGATCAGTTAGAGACTGGATGTAAATTATGATCCTTACTCCAAACCTGTTGTTATAGTTAGAGAAAAAGTCCTCCTCTCACTCCGTTAACCCCTAATAGGGCTCAGACTGTTTTTTGAACTAGTTTGTCTACTGGATGTTGTGATGCTTTTTGTTCTTCACCTATCAACTGAGGTAAGTGCTCATCACTATGTAATAAAGAGGGAACACACCTGCTTTTGGTACAGAAGGAAGTCTGGAAGAAAAAAAGACATTTAGAAACAAATACAGAAATGCCCTTGGTGTTTTATAAGAAACATGAACTAAGAGAAAAGTTTTTTGAAATACACTGGTCTGGGGACATACTGACTGGAATTCATTCATGTTATGGCTATCTAGAAGGTTATTTGCTTACTCTCTTGATTTGTGAGAGACATTTCATGTTAAGTGTGTAAGTCAGTAAACATTTTGTAAAAGAGTGCACACAATATTCAGAATTCACAAATGCCAAGAGAAGCTAAAAGACAAAATCCTATATTCTTTAACCATCAAAAGTTCTGAGTATATTCGTAAGCCTCTAGGTAATCTTGAAAGGTCAACAGACTTGGATTTTTTCTGCCTGAAGGGAATATAAGTTCAAGGGGGTAGGTTTGTCTGTTTCTTGCCCACTTCCAGCTGTTTAAAAATGCTGGAACTACAAACATGAACATTAAATTAGGAAAATTATTTCTGTTAAGTAGAAGTTAAAGTTCTTTAAATCTACAAAGTGAGCAATTGTTCTCACAAACTATAACTGATTATAGAAAAGGCTTAAGCCAAAAGAGTTTGACTTCAGAGCCAAACTTTAAGCAACTCAAGACAGCAAAGTAATTTCAAATTTTTATTTGAACCTCTCTTGCTATTAAATGTGTAAATTTTCAAGATTACTGTTCTGAGTATCATGTCTGAATACTGAAAATCAGTGAAGACTATAATGCTGTAAATAAGTGAAGCAAACAAGCAAACTAAATTCAGTTTGTGAACTCCTCTCCATGCTTTGAGGATAAATTTTAAAAATTGTCACTTGATACTAGAAAAATTGATTATACTTTGACAACACATGAAATTTAATAAATTTACTGAGCTGTTTTATAGTCTTTGCACAAGAATTATAAAGGTCATTTCACTGGCAGGCATAATACAGAGGCTACTTTAGCACACACAGAAACAATTCCCAACAATTTAGAATGGGATGGGAATTACGATGTTGGATCTAATTGAGAGTAGAGGGGTGATTAAACAGAATTGCAGAGGATTGCTTTGGAAAGGTTAAAATCTCTGTTCTGCAAGTATTAAGAAAATTTTATATAAGAGAAACAACAGGCAGGATTCCAGGGTTTCGTTTAATGTACTAAAAGGAAGCACTTACTTTGAGCTATTTTGCACCATTCAAGGCCAGTGTTTACCCCTGGTTCCAAAAATTCAATCCCCTGCAAGACCCAATCCCTTTTTATATTGGCACCTAGTCCATAGCTCCAGCATCTCTGGCCTTCTGGAAGACATTCTCATCCTCTAGAATCTGCTTCCCTCTACAAAAAGCAGCAACCAGTATCTGTCGTTGCTGTGAGGATATCCTTCCTATCAAATCAGTGGGGGGGAATTGCCAGATTATGAAGAGCTGCATGAAATATCTCATGGTTTTTGAGCGTGCTTGTTTTGTTGGATGTGGGAAATCATCATTCCTTTCTTCTTCTTTTACTCAGCCTTTAACCTAGCCATCCCTGGTCATATTTGACCTACTGATCTAGCAAGCACTACTTTGATGAATTTGATCTACTTTCACAACTGAAAAGAATTATCCTCTAAGGTAGTCTGGTAGCCATCTTCACCTTAGCTTTCATTTCAAACAAATATTTTGTTATTCATTAAGAAACTTCTTAAAAAAAATACATCTCCTGGAAAGATGGTTAAAATTTATGAGCTCTACCTCAATTCCAGATTATTTCCAGTTTGAATTTTAAGTAAAAATCTGGCTTGATCAGCTTTTACACATTTGATGTTTCTATACTTTCCGCTGAGCATCTTTGCTTCTCTGCCATTCAGCAAACTTTGAACTGCATTTCTTATTTTAAGTCTACTTAAATGTATGTGTATTGTTCTTAAATTCTGGTTCCACTTTGCTTTGTAAGCCTTTTATCTGTTCAGGATTGAATATCCCTATTGTCTATGCAGTATTTATGTACATCTGGTTGTTTCAGATACATTGCAACAACAAATTATTCATGTTACAAAGAAAGCTTAATATAGATACTGTTATAAATATTATTGGGTATTGTTTATAGTTACATGCCTGGTTTCTATCTGGTTCTGTTGAAAAGAATGAATAGAAATCATATTTAACAGTTGCTTCTGACATAAGCCTGAAGACTATATGGTAAAAAATATCTGTCATTTGCAGCAGAGTGTTTGTCCTCACTCTGAGCACTGGTCTGATAAGGCAGGCTTAAATAATCACTTCCCCTTGCCTGGTTTTAATTAAAGTGACAGTAAGTAAACACTAGAAATCGATCAGAATCAATGGCCTTACGGCAAACTGGCAGAGACAAAGCTAGTGCGTCAGTCAAGATCAGCCCAAAGAGCCAGTTTTCAGGCTGTCGTATGGCCTGTGCCTGGAAGGGAAGAATTTAGATCCTGTAACACTAACAAAAAGGGGAAAAAAACCCTGACTCAGCACATGAATGAGGTGAACTGATAATAGAGAAAAAGGCAATCCTAACAGCCCACCCGCCTGTTTTTAACCTAGTAGCTTTTCAAAAGAAGGAGTAACAAAATGTTTCAGTACCTGCTGCCTGATTTGCAGCTGTTACAACCGCTGGAGCAAGGTTGTAGGCGTTGGGTTTTCCAGTATACACTTAAGCTCAACAGAGGAGATGTGTACCAGCATGTATCCTGTTGTTTTGCTGCCTAGTCATTTAACAAAAAAATATTTTCCCTGTATCTGTCTTCACAGTCATGCCCTAACTCTGCACTTATGTACTCCTTTTTTCTACTGAGTGTTTGATAACCACAAGTAATTAATAAAAATAACCTAGAACTGTGCCGTGCATGTCTCTCATTCCTACCTGTTTGGCTGATACAAGCCTGGCCTCAGAAAAGTTTGACTGATTTGGTCAGGAAGAGGCAAAGCTCTGCCATTTGGATCTCTTTCTTTGCTCCAGTCCCAGGACTTCTCTCCCCCTGTAGCGCTACTTAAACATTTCTTCCTGTCTCTTTCTCTGCCCAGACATGAGGCAGCCTATCTATTTCTGAGGTAGAATATCATGTTTGTCTTAAAGATAAATGAAGGTACATTTAAAGTCTAATGATTGGATTTTACTCCTTATCAAGGTACTTTTATTTTTCATAAAAAAAAGTTGGATTTTAATTTTATTTTTAATGCTTTTAATGCTAAGGAAATTACACTTCCAAGTAACTAGTTTGTAATTTGTGATCATGCATGATTCTGATAGTGAGGGAATTTCATTACAGGTACGGTAAAAAGAGGAGAATGCATGTACATTTGCATGTCCATGTGCAGGTAAATAAATAGTAAACCACATTGATAACAGAGGCCATTATAATTTGAATAAGATTATATTCTCTCTAGGAGAGATAAAGGGTAATGAAAGACAATTCAAAGCTAGTTTGTTATTACTTCATCAAATACCTCAGCCTCAAGCTGATAAAATTCCCTTGTATAGCTCCCATGAGACATTAACTGCAATGATGCTGCCAACCATTTGTAGTGATCTCTAAAAACATTAATATCACTATTTAAATGAGTTTGTGATGTAGTATAACAGAGGGTAAAGCTAGAGGTGAAACTGCTACATAAGCTTCCATAAAATGACTACAAGTGTGTTACTGGGCATGACAAAATGAATTATTTTCACAACAGACAGGTGCTCCAAAGAGACTTTAACAGACTTTTGCAGAAGGCAAGTTGGAAAATGTTCTGCAAAGTAACTTTCAGTGTCCTCAGCACCTCCAGTGAAAGCTAGAACTTTTGTTTTCTTTTCTTTTCAACCAAGTAAGAAGTATCAGACTCCAAACTGATAAGGAGTTTGACTCCAGTCTATCTGTTCCCATCTTTCCCTGGCATTCTGTCATGTTTCCTCACCCGTAGTAATTTTTAGAATCTTTCCTTTTGTGGCCCAAGGCCTGTGAAGTGTCCTCATGATTGCCGTAACACTGTGCATGGTGCAAAATTAAGCCTTTGTGTTGGTGTCTGCCACGTAGCAACTTCAGTGGTTTTCTGCTCAAAGATGGAGAATTATCGCAAGGGGCTCGTGTCATTCAGAGAACACAAAGCAGAAGCGTGCCATGGTTTTGCATCAAGGGCTTCAGAGGGAAATGTGTTTAGATCCATTATATTACAGATCCACACATTTTTACTGTGTTAATCCCTCTCCTAGAACTAGAAACAGCCAGTTTCATATAGAATTAGGAAGTTGCTGGGACTGTTGACTTGCAAAATAACTTGTAAATCTGAGAAGTAATTAATTCACATTTTCTGAACCAAGGAAATGATGGGGAAAATAAGGCAAGTAGGGCAGCTGTTTGTCTTATTTTAGATCAAAATGTTTGTATACTGAAAACCAAAAATTCATGCTTGACTACAGACTTATGTTAAAATCTTTTCATTGTAAGCCTGTTAGCTGAGACTTTCTCATGGGGAGTATTTCATTAACACTTGGAAAGAAGAGGCACAGAAGCAAAAAGTACTGTTGTCACAGTGTGTCACTTGACAGGCTGTGAGGGAATTTAACATTCTTTGGTAGAAGTTCAGTCTCTTCCAGGAATACTCTGGAAAACCAAAGTAATTTTGTTAAGCGGTAAAATAGGCTGGGCTGAGGGATGGCCTAAGGCATGCACATCTTCCCTATAATGTTTGGATTTGGGGTTTTTTTCTGAAAAAAATAAAACAAAACAAAAAAATCCAAACAAACCAAAAAAGGGTTCAGAAGCTTTTTGGAAGCTAAGCCCATCAGTTACATGCTTGTACAGCACAAGGACTACCCTACCTCAACATAAATAATGAGTTAGTAAAATAAGCTCTCCTCTATAAAGACTAATAGTGTGGCTGCTGATCAGAAATTAGCCATTGCCCATGAACTTCAGTTATGAAAACCACAGATATCTAAATTAAAATGTGATTGAAATTTTATGTAGGAGACAAGGTTTGCTTAAAAAGAATAACAATTCTAAAACCCATGAAGGAACAAAGAAGAAGAAAGATTATTCAGGTCTTTGCTATTTTAAAAAGAAATTAAAAAATTATTTACAAAGCTTACTGTAGTATTTGAGGACGAACTTTTAAAGACCTTGTATTGTCTAGTTTACGAGCTAGCATCTTTATTTCAATGTCTGAAATAAAGTGCACATAATGCACATGAATACTAGAAAATACTATTGAGTTTTATTCATACCCAGAGGTAAGGCATTTTTTTCTCTCCTCTTCCCATCTATGATACCTAAGATTTGATCAGTAAAATAATTCAGACTGTGTTTAAACTGCCTTCCAAATAAAAATTCTTACTGGAATCAAGAGGCTTTTGCCAGAATAATGTCAAAGAGAATGTGAATTAATTTGGATGTTAACATGATTATTCATTGTTAGTATTGACAGAACAGGTTATTTTCCCCACAAGAAGGGAGACTACAAATGTTTAAAACTATTTTGTGGGTTTGATTTTCAGTATCCATTTTGTAGACTTCCTTTCGGAATAACAGGTAATGTCTTTTTTTTCCCCCTTTTTTTCCCCCTCTAATTGGGATTTTAATTTTCTTAAAGGACAGAAAAAGTTTCTTATTTTTAAGATACATAGTCTCTTTTTCATATCCCCAATTAACACAGTCACTAAAAAAATCTGGTTTTAGTGAAATGGGATTTTCCACTTCCAATCTGTTCTTTGTTTGTTCTTTTACAATTACCAAGCAACTGAGAATGTTTCAAACTATATAAGTGCTGTATGATTTTGCTTTCAAAGCTGCCCCTTGTTCAGAGCTTACAAAATAATGAAGATAAGAATGAAGTTGCAGGGAACCGCTTTCAGTAATAAACATTTCTTTCAAAGTTGAGGTTTCTTAAAGACATCATACATATTCTTCATGGTGTTGTGTGTATTTTTGTGGTTTTTTTTTTTCCTTCCCGCCCCCTCCCCCCAGTTAAAAGCAGTTCTAACATGTAACAATAAGCACCGGCCAATAAAATACATGTCCATCTCTTCAGGAACTGATATTTCAATCCCTGTCATACACACAGGCAGACTTAAGAGCTTACTTGTCAAGATTGTTTCTGTCAGCGACTGAATCGCACCCTTCTGTTGAAGGCATGTTGCGCCAGGACTCCGGCAGCACCGACTGTTCATTTGCAGCACAGAGATGACACTTGCTCTGCTTTTGCTTTTCTTCCAGGCTGTTCAGATAAGGAGTGACTGCTAAGTGGCAGCACTCTTCAGTGCAATATGTTTAAGAATATGGGCCTGACGCACCTAAAGAACCTTCCTACTGCTCAAACCAAAAGGAGAAATAGAAGGAAGATCCCTACAGGACAAAGCCCAAAATGCTGTGAAACCAAGCCTAATTTCATCCTGCATGAGTGCCTCGAGGTGCATTATATAGACAAGAAGCATCTCTTCTATACGAGGTTTATCAGTTCACTAATATTCACACTACACAGACTTAAAAGTTACACTATGACAATTAGCAAAATCATTATGTTCCAGCAGGACATACCAGGAAGCCATACCCCCACACAGTTCTGTCCTCACTGAGATAATAAGCAAAATATTTCCATTCATCTTAGTGAGAACAGAACTGGGCACATAGTTAATATCAAAAGCCAGAAGGGAGGAATTAATACAAATATTCACAATAAAATTGCCTTTGTAAAGATTAGACTAGAAACCAGAGATTAAAGCATTGTAATTTCAGCCATATATCTAGAAATATATCAGTATCACATTTTCTAACAGTTTATGGCTTATTAAAAAATATTTTTTAACGGATTTGTTTTGGACTATGGAGCAATATTCTCCTTTGGCATCAGAGACAACTTGCAGGGTAAATCACCTTCCCATGACAAAGTCTTGCAAGGCTAGGGAGAAATGTGCAAGCCATGTTTAATTCATTGAGAGGTTGTCTAAGCATTACTCTTCAGAAAGCTGTGTTGGGACGCAGGTGGAGTGAGAAATGAAACTTCTTTATCTGCCAGCAGAGGACCAAGTCCTAGCATCTTTGGGCTGGGCAAAAAGAAAAGTACTTGGGTGGCTCAGCAACAGGATTAAAGAACAAGGCTGAGATCAGCCTCAAATCCTACCTGAACTGTAAAACCCCTGAGCATCCCAGGACAGTCCTTAGGAGTCCCTTACCCCAGGACCATTCCCTCTACTTGCTTGCCTTTGCTTTGGTCTCCTTCCCAGAGGTACAGCTCTAAGAGAGAAGTGGAGGTGCCTGCGGCTAGCTAATTAGGGCACTTGGCAGGATGAGGGCAGCAGCAGGCTGGGCCTTCCCTATAATGAAGCTCTTCTGCCTGTACAAGTTATCCAGGGATGAGTCCTCTGTGTAAATGATGGGCACCCACACCAGCTACGCCTTCAAAGAGAAAAATCGAACGTGCCTTCTGCACGTGAAGAGGCTATTTTGACATCTAAGTGCAGAAGGGGCTTTGTGAATCCCAGCCCCACAGCTGCTAACTCTGCCTTTTAGAGAGGCATGTAAGTTTCGGGAAAATGAGCTTGGATTTCAGCCTTTCCTTTCACCAGGCTTTACCCTGGTGCAGCCGGGCAGCCATGACAATCCAGGTGCTCCCAAAACCCTTCCTCTGTGAGATCAAGGAACGGGCTGAGGCCTGTGCATCCCACTCCCAAAGGCGAGGCCCTGCAGGTAGCTGCTGTTACACGTATTGACCTTGACTGATGCTGCACTGCAAGTCTGTCACAGCTGGTTTTAGTAGGACTATTAATGGAAACTTCAGAAAATGCTTATGAATCTTTTCCCCAGCTGGCGATGGGGCTTTCACAATAAGAGATGGATCTGCAAAATCAGCACAGATCCACATTTTCATTAAACAGCTCAGACGTTTTTCATGTTCAGCTTTTTCTTTCACATTGATCTGCAAAGCTTGGTTGCAAACCCAACTCCCCAGTTTTGATGGAGATTCAGCTCCAGCACCTCACTCTCACCCTTGGAGTCTTCACAGGGGTAATATCATATATTTTCCACAATGTGGAAAAAAAAAGCTAAATGTGTGTTTTAATGCCCCAAATAAGTGGCATTGCGTTGTTCTTTTGAAGAGTTTTTTCCCTGAGGAATAGGTTGGGTGAAGATTTTTCCAGTCATCTCTCAGACCTTCTTAAAATCACAGCAGATATAATCAGTTTTTGAAATGCCCTTTATACCTGTCAAACTAAATAAGATTACAGATTTGTCTGCTCACAAAAGTGTGATGTCATATAGTCCCATTTGCTGCAGTTCAAGTCATTATCTATCTTGTCTGAAAGTGCAGTGTGCATGATCTGCAAGATCAATGTTGGGTTTGTTAAAGGGGAAAAACCAAATATGACGGCTGCTGAATTCTCAAATGGAAAAGCAGAAGTCAAGATGCCATAAAACATGGCTGTCCCTGTACAAGTTAACTAGAGACAGGTAATTTCCTAATCAGCGAGAGGCAACTACTTTAAGGCAAAAACCAGGAAATACAATAGGAGAGGAGAGCATTGGAGGAGCTTGGCTACATTCGCTTCATTCGCAGACTGACAAGCAAGATCAAAGCAGCAAGAGTGAGAGAAAATAGCATGCCATTTTTGCACAGATAACCAGAGCTGCTCTTAACCCATCTCTCCAAGCATTCCTGGGGCACCGTGCTTTAGAGTACCAACACTTCCCTCCACACCACTCCCGCACTAGATACACCTAGCTGCAGGAGACAAACTGAGTGGTATATAGCATCCCTGGCAGCCATAAGCTGCAGGGCTGTAATTTGGCCTATGGAAGACAACTGGAAAGACTAGTTTCAAATGTTAAGACATTGAAATGCTTTTAGGCAGAAGCTGTAAGTAGCAAATGAGTTTTTCAAGCACAGAAGAAATTAGTGGGTCCTGCAGCGTATTGTTTCAGATGAACAGTTCTCCATAGATGTGTCTGAACTGAAGGTCTCAGCCTGAATTTCATGAAGCTGTGAAGAAATTAACATATGAACCTAGCTGCCAAATATGTTCATCACTCAGGGCCTGTTTCATCCTCTAAAATCTAGCATTTTCAATTATTGCCAATTATGTCCTATTCTGTTCCCACACCAAAAGCCCTCTTTTTGTTGTTTTGTCCCAGATATATCAATAATGTTTTACCAGGTGACCCGGTCTCAGGCAAATAGTATTGTAAAATGTCACTGTCTCTTTCAGTAAGCTTTCTTTGGCTAGCGTGTTGTCTGAATATTTCAGTGGAAGACTCCAGCTTGGGAGGGGGAACGAGGCCAGGCCAAGAGTATGAGAGGCAAAATTCCTGATCCTTATTGGGAAGGAGCAACCATAGAAATGCCACACTGACTTTGCTTAGTGCCCTTCAAATTCTGCTGGGCAAATCATTTCAAGAGATGACAATTTAAAAAATTTTATTAATTGTTTGCCGTGACTTCCTACCACTTATTCTATATGTTTAATGATACAAGTCAAAAGACTATTGCTAGTTAGATGACAAAATGAAAGGATAGGAAAAAGGCTGAACTGGGAAGAAAAATATTGAGGTAAATAATAATCTGCAGTAAAAGTAGTAATAGCTGAAAAATCTATGAGGATATATCTACATGTTAACAATCAAAATTATTTTGTAGAAATAAGTTATAAGCTCAAGATAGACAGACTCACAGGGAGAAAAAAGTTACTCCTAGGACTTCCATTGTTAAAACAGACCTACGCTCCCTGCATAAATTCCTAAACTTAAACCTCATTGTCTGTCTGTCTCTGCTGTGTTCTTTCCATATTTGTGTTTGACACAAGCATCTTCAAGAATTGCAATATTATGGTAATTTATTGGCATAGATTTATAACAGGCGAGAAAGGACATGAAGCTTGGCTCAAAAGCCCTGAAGAAAATACTGGCGACGTCCTGGTTTTTAATATAGAGAGCACTGTGTCTGCTTTGGGGCAGAATTCTGTGTTGTTGATTAGCAGAGCTCTAAATAAGGATGACCTGCTTTGAACTGGGATGCCCTTCACCTATTTCCTTAGAGACCAGAGTATTCCTAAACCAGCTTGGCTCATCTGTTTCTACAAATGACACTTTATGAGTGCTCAGATACACTTGACTAGGCAGAAGGGAATCTCGTAATTCCCAGTATTCAGTATGGACTTGGCTATTTTACAGTGCATTAACCATACAAAATGTTTTATTTATTTTGCTGTCAAAAAAAATGTATGGTTTGCCAACATTATTTCAACTTCACTTCAAACAGGCTTCACCCTTGCATGTGACTTTCTGACAGTATTAATCTCACAGGCTGCATGTACCGTAATATACATATTTCTGGCTGTTAAACTCCGGAGTGCAATTCCAATTTTCTTCCTATACACCTATGAAGATTTTTACTTCAAATCACTCATGAGCTATAAGCTTATCTTCCATATTTTTTAATGAAATCCTATACTGGGTCACATTGTTTACCAAAATCTCTGTCTTTTGTTCTACTAAATAATTAAATATATAAATTTATATATATTTACTATATATAATATAGTATTATATATATATTTGCAGTGTTAAATTATCATTGTCAATTTAATAAAAGCCAAAGCTGATACATATCTCCTTGCCTGTTCCATTTTTGGAGGCAGAATGGGAACAAGAAAGGAATGCTTTTACCATTAAGTTTCAGCATTTTTCTTTGTGCTTGAATATTTAGCAGTTAGCTTCAGGGACTGATGATCTCAGTATTCCAGTCCTATAAATGGGACAATATGAGGAAACTCAAAAATGTAGAGTGAGAAAACTATATCCCAAAACCTCATTTCTGACTGAAATAACATATGCAGATTTTCTGAGCAAAGATGTCCTTCATAAAAACCTGATATTGAAACTTCTAGCATTTCTCTGCCAAAACGATTATGACAGCAGAAATTTCAAACATATCATAACCAAACCTTCTTTTTCCATATTCCAGTTGCCATTATTAGCTTAAGGGTAAGTTTTCTGAGGGTTCCCAAAGTGGGGGGAAAAAAGCCAAAATCTAAATTATGTCATCATCTAATGATACACACTGGTGCTTTGTGATATTTTCAGTCATGTTTAAGGAGGTAAAGGGACACAACATTGACTTTTGATGAGATTATGGGTCCCACGATCAAGCTCCACTGGAAACAATAGTGTTTAAGTGTGCCCAAGAACCAAAGCCATGGGTGCCCAATTGATTTGGCAGCTATATTCCTGCTGAGACTGTGTAAGACGTTACTTCTTCCTAAACCTGGTACTTACTACCTTCCAGTGATTACCCCCCTCATAGAGTCAGAAGCACAAAACCCACAGATTGCTCCTCCTCAATACAAAGTGATTTGGCTTAGCTACAACTCGCCTTTCTCAGCTGTTCTTACATTTCCTTCCATGCCTCACCTAGCTGACTGTATCACAGGTGAGGTAACTCAGCTGCAGACCAGTAACAAACCGTACTGGGAGACAAGGAGATGGAAAAGGGATAATGTTATTGAAGGAGTATCCTGCTTCTACAGCTGTTTTTCCCTTTCCGAGATTACACACTTTGCTATTTCTAATTTTGAAAGAAAAAAATAATTTAGCTTGTAAGTTAAAAGGTACAGTATTAAAAGAAGGAAAACGTAGCTTCCCTTAGTGGAGTGACTCCAAAATGCACTCATGTTGGGGGTGGTGGTGAGGTGCTCATTAACAATTTTGTCAGGTGCACATTTTTTAGAATAGGTGTTCTACTGATGTAAACACTTAAGTCAATGAAGTTTCATGTTCATGAAATAAAGCTATAATTAATGAAAGTTCAAATTCAAATGTGCAATTGCATGAGATTACTAAAAAAAAAAAAAAAAAAAAAAAGGTCTGGCAAAATGTAAGCCAACCCTAACTCTATGATCAACAGGATTGCGTTAAGTCACTCAGTCATGCTAATTCTTCCAGTTTTATTACTAGCTCTTCATTAACACTCACACTCTGTGTAATTATGCAAATATCTCTGAAGAAAAAAAAAGATGTTCATTTCAAACCTGTTTTTTAGTTCTGGGGAAAGTGTAACAACATATTTTTTCAGATACTGAAAGGTAGCACCTATGAATCTACCACCACTAATGGCATTTCATTAACTTAAACTGAACAGTTTCCTAGCATCAGTGTGGCCCAACCTTTTTGTATACCTGAATCTAACTTGGACCTAATGCTGAAGTTCACTCTCCCCTGAGGTGGGGGTTGGACTTGGGTGAAATTCCTTCTGTCCTTGATTATTCTATGATATCTCATTGCTTAGGAGATACTCTGCTGTATTTGAATCTCCAGTTTTGGGAACTGTATTGCCTTTCTGCTTGTAAATGTATAGCCTTTCCTCACATACCAGACTTGTTTGGGATGTGAAGCCAAATAACAAAAGAGAATTAGTGGTGTTGGCTTCTTTAGGAGAAAGAGGAAGATGCTGTGTGGAGGGGTCCTCCAGTGTAGGACTGAAAGCCTTCCCCTACCAAATGACCTGATGTGCCAGACTTTTCCCCCTCCATGCATGGATGTGATGCTGGCTTGTGTACAAGAGAAGAAAGTGCTTGAGAGTTCTGAGCATGGTAGACCAGGGATCAAGAAGTATTGCATGGTTACAAAAGAATATTGTTTCTCTATATACTTGATTCAGGGAATAGTCAAATCAGAGGCATTTCAGTACTGACTCTGAAAACCTGGAATCTGCAGAGATTTACTGACTCTGCTCAGTGATGCTCAGGTCAGCAGTCAATACACAACCCAAAAGATGTGTGAGAGAGAGAAAACATCAAGCATTTGTGAGCCCAGGCTGGATTCATCTAAATGCTGGAGCTCAAAATCTGCTCAAAGATTAGCATCTGGCTCATTGGTGACTCAGGGAAGCAAAAGGAGACATGAAGATCATTTACTGCCAACTGGTTATCCCAAAAGCAATCATAGTCACGTGCCCTACAAGAACCTCCAGCCTTCTGCAACCCTGTTAGATCCCACGTCAGATCACAAATCACAAGAGGCAGTGAACAAATCCCGCATGTGTGGTTCCACTTCAATACAAAGTCATCCTTGACATCTAAAGGTGTTCCTGGAGTTGTTATGCTAAAGCGTTGATCCTATGTCCTGGTTTCAGCTGGGATAGAGTTAACTGTCTTCCTAGTAGCTGGTACAGTGCTATGTTTTGAGTTCAGTATGCAAAGAATGTTGATAACACTGATGATTTCAGTTGTTGCTAAGCAGTATTTAGACTAAAGTCAAGGATTTTTCAGCTTCTCATGCCCAGCCAGCGAGAAAGCTGGAGGGGCACAAGAAGTTGTCACAAGACACAGCCAGGGCACCTGACCCAAACTGGCCAACGGTGTATTCCATACCATGGGACATCACATCCAGTATAGGAACTGGGGGGAGTGGGGGCAGGGAATCGCCTCTCGGGGACTAGCTGAGTGTCGGTCAGCGGGTGGTGAGCAATTGCCCTGCGCATCATTTGTACATTCCAATCCTTTCATTATTGTTGATGTCATTTTATTAGTGTTATCATTATCATTATTAGTTTCTTCTTTTCTGTTCTATTAAACCATTCTTACCTCAACCCACGAGTTTTACTTCTTTTCCCAATTTTCTCCCCCATCCCACTGGATGGGGGGGGAGTGAGTGAGTGGCTGCGTGGTGCTTAGTTGCTGGCTGGGGTTAAACCACGACATCCTAAAAATGCAATTTCTCTTCTGTTTGTCCCTTGAGACTGGCTGTGTCTATTACTCAGCACATTCAAAACTGAACCTCAGAAACAGCAAAGCAGTAACAGCCAAAGTAATTCTGACTAGTACGAAGACCAAAAATAAACATTAAATTTCCTCTCTGCACTCTTCCTTTCCTATACAAAAATGGAAGAGAGCTTAACATTATAATTAACTGTTTTGCTCACTGAACAGCTATAGGATCAGGTTCAAGTTTGTCTATTTTGAAGAAAGGTTTGCGTGTGTGTGACTTTGTTTTTCTGTAATGGGGAAAATAAGGACTGAAGTCTCAGCCACAGTGAATGTAAGAACAAATCTTCCTGCTGTGTTGTAGGACTGTCAAGTGGAGTGGAACTTCTTTCAAGACAGGATGCCTAAATTATAGGTGCAACAGTGTTAAGCAAGCCATATGACTGAATCTAAGATGGGGCATTACTTGGATAAAACCCGCCTTGCATGAATCTGAGGAATCTCTTCCCAACTCTGCATCCAGTTCTGTATATATTAATCCAGATACCCAACTGCCAAATATTGTTGTGTGACAGATATTTCAAGTTATTCACCTCTTGAATTTGGCTGATAACATTATTTAGCAAATACATTTTTCATCTGACAAGTCACTACGGAAAAGAGCTGGTTCTACTTAGGTCATGCTATTTCAGCTTCTTAGGACACCATCATGCATAAAATACAAACTCATTCTTCCCCCCACCCAGGAGAAGGACCAGGGCACAGCAGTAAATTAATAAATAAGTGAACATATTATTATAAAGACAAGATTAAGATGAAGTGATATAACTCTGGGCACGTGCACACATATACTTCATTGCTCTGTGATCTCACTTCTCACAAAAAAACAAACTGTTTAATTCTGATTTTTAAAGAGCAAAATCATTTGCTATATTGAAACAGCCCATTCATCACATAAAGCATTTGATTCTGTCACCTCAAGTACTTGTTAAATCACTTCCAGCTGCTACAATCAAGGGCTAGGTACTTCCAAGGTCTGACACTTTCTGAGCTCTATTACACCTTGAAGTATGATTCTTCAATCCAATTCTAGCCTTCATAATAATCAAGTGCCCACTCCACTTAACTTCAAGGCAACTGGGGAACCTGGGATTCTCCATATATGCCTGTATCTGATTTTCAATCAGATCTCTTCAACCCAAGACTGAAAGCTCCTGAATATCAGCTAAGTATTAAAATGGCATCATTTGCAACTGCAGCAGTGTCATCAGTAGCACTTCCATTGTTAAGCTCCTGTTTTTCCCAGGTCCAAAGCATATGTTTAGACTGAGGCTGAAATTAAATATACAAGGCAGAATTTAACCACAAGCATGCACAGTGCTTGCTACATAAGCAAACTCTGTCTGCTCGCACAATTTGGTTGCGTGGGTCTTAACTAACCTGGTGCATATTGCTAAATTATGCTTTGTGTGCTTACAAATGTGGCTGTCACACTGCAAACACTGAAATACAGAGGTTGGCAAGAAAGTGTGACTGGCTGTTAGTATGTTGCTTGTAATATTACCCTCATGGTTGAAACACTAACATGAGTTATTCCAAAGGAAGCATCATTATACTTAGGAATTTTTCCCACTGCTTTTGCATGAGCTGGAAGAACAACTATTGGTTTTCCTTTTCTTTTTCTTGAAGCATTAGCTCGCTCCTGTCCACCTCAGGAGTGAGGCACTTAGATGCATTATTGCACAGAGATTCCTGAGACCTTGCAACTGTTAGTACAACAGGAGATACATATAGATTACTTGAATATCCCTGTCCCCTGCATCCTTGATCAATGTCACCTGTATTTGTCTGCTTGTGCAATCCTGCAGTTGAATAGCCCTGGTTGTGCTTTCTTTTTCTTCCAAAGAAAAAGAGAAGATTTCTGATATGACAACCTGTAGAAGGAGACAGCAAGAAAAGTGGGACAGCAACACAGTTTTCCAGAGACACCGACTAAGGAATCCCACAGAACTTCAATTTTCTCTTCTTCTGACAGAAGAGAAAAAAAAAACCCACTAGAGAATAGATGACATTTGACCTCCCTTTCTCTGGTGCCAGCTAGTAAACTGCTGAAATATTTATCCCTTTAATGAAAAAAAAAAAAAAAAAAAAAAAAAAACCCAATCCTAAAATACCCCTCACAAGAGCAGCAGCACAGGGCAGACCTTGTGTAGCTCCATTTCGTGTGGTTTTGTGTACTGTGTTTGGGTTCTTTCGTCTAGTAAAGCACAAAGGGAAGTTCAATCTTTTTCTTGTGGTTGACTCATTCCTCCAATGTTTCCAGGTATTAATTCTCTAGGGGCTAATAAAACTGAAGTTCCCACTGCAGTCTTTCCATGAGAGGAACACTTGTGGGACTCTGTCTACTTTCTTGAAACTTGCAGGGACAAAAAGTGTCCTTAAAACTGTACCTCTCCGCAACATGGTTAAAATTAGACAATGTATTCAATAGTTATTAGCAGGCACAGA
Source organism: Buteo buteo (assembly GCF_964188355.1). Classification (NCBI taxonomy): domain Eukaryota; kingdom Metazoa; phylum Chordata; class Aves; order Accipitriformes; family Accipitridae; genus Buteo; species Buteo buteo. The sequence goes on along the minus strand of NC_134189.1, from coordinate 16,049,399 downwards.
CAGGCAGATAGGAATTCAAAAGCTTAACTTCTCCAGAAGATCAGCTTGAAAAGGGTCAAAACATACTGATTTACAGAAGCCTTTTTGTTTGGTTGTGAGTAACAGCACAAAGAGGGGTTTTTAGTGTGTCAGTTACACTATTTAGAACACTTCAGAAAGTTTTCTTCTGTAGTGTTGCCTGCAAGCTTTTTTTTTTTTTAAACTCTCCTTTTCAAAACAACATAATTTTATCCCCTTATGGCAAAATCTTCAAATTCTTCGAACACAATTAGCTTAGTAGCTTAGCTGCCTAAATACTCTTGGACAGACTTAATTAAACGTCAGAACTGATTGTATGAAACATTTTTAAGAAAGAGGACTTTCCTTTATGTTCAAAGAAACCCATTCCTATACTCTACTCTGAATGTTACAGGCAATTTGAATATATTTTACACACAAAGTTGAACACATAAAGCAAATGCACACCAGCTAAAAATCAAGGTGTTGAAGAACACTACCAATATTTTTTGAATTAAAAGCTTCCCATGTTATGTCAGAAAAGCACCCAAAATACTCTTAAAGCAAACATATAAAATAAGGCACTTAAAATTAAGTTGGGTATTTTTTCCAGACAATTTTCGATTGGCACTCAGTCTGCTTCTGCGGAAAGGGGCTGTGCTACTGACTTCAGGAGGGGCAGGAGCACACTCGGTGTCCCTTTCATCCTTTCAGACTGGGAGTTGGAAATTCCAGATCCTTGCTATTAATGGGCACACAAAAGCTGGTTGGTGACAGTAAAGGGAAAGAGAAGCAAGGGATATGGACACCATGAAGCATAGATAAGAAGAGTTAAGGTTTGACACAGATGCATTGGCTGCTGCCCTGAAAGAAAGGGAAAAAAAAAAGCACTATACCTTTTTCTAGTCTAGTGAATGAATAAATAGAAGATGACAGAAAGTCTTTTGGATGCTTATGAATGTCAAATACTTTTAAGTGGCTGCCTTTCCTTGTTACTTAACATTAAAGAGCCATATAAAAATACACTTATGCTCAGTCATTTGGCTAGGGACATAAGGCTTAGCTGACTTATAACTTTGATATCGATTAGATACAAATGTTAAGGTTGCCTTTTCTTTTAAAACAGCCCCCCCCCTTGCTAGTTTATCCATTATCTTTGTATAGTTCTCCCACCATCTGTGTGTATTGCTTAAACAGATTAACAAGTAGAATTGTAAATTAGTCCCAAAAGAGACCCTTTCAAAATCAAGATCTGTTGGTTTTTCTTTATTATTATTAATTATTTTTTTCTTTCCCCAAAAAGGTGCCTGTAATGGATATATACATGAATACATTTCTACAGAAGGTTTTGCAAACCAAGCATTTTGGTATTTTTGCTGGTGCATGAAAACAAAACAACCTAACGAGAAGTGAAAGAAACTAATCCTTCCTAACTAGAGATGTAAATTTTGCTTTCTAAGCACAAGAAGTAACTGATCAGAAAAAGAAAGTCCTTATTGTTTCCCACTCTCCCACTAGAAATTTCAATCCTTTCATTTGTGCTAAGATGTAAATTAACTCTTTGGTGACTATTCATAGACTGAGTGAGCAGGAATAAGTGGTCCTGATGAAAACAGGACTAAGCATCAAAGGCCAGAAAGTCTGTCATGGACCAGCTGTTTTCTGTGAAAGCTGGTTGGGTGGTTCTAATTCTAATATAACAGGTGGGAAAACCCAGAAAGAAATGAAACAGCACAGTTTGTACCAGTAAGGAGTTAAAGTTTTCCTGCTTGTAACAGTGAACTGTGTTATTGCTAATTAGGGAAAGGAATTATTTTTATCTCCTTCCCCTGTGCCAAGCAGGCATAGTTCAGCTGCACCATTCAAATCTTTCTCTGTCACCGTTTTTTCTCCCACCTCCCCCCCTCTAATTCGCTCATCTGCATGAGGCGGCTTCTTTTACCACTCAAACTCATCTCTGCAGTGTATCTATATCGATAGCTTTATACTAAAATTAAATCCTAATAAAGAGTTAGGTGTTCAGGTAGCTGCAGTCATTTTGAAGCCACTTAAAAAACAAACAAACAAACAAAACCCCACCAATGAATCAACCAAACTACAACAACAACAAAAAAACCCCACCCTGAAACCCCACCACTCCTGGAGACCTCATATTACTAAGAGTTTTAGTCTAAGAAGAGATGTTCACAAGGTTTTTAAGGGGATAGAGTCAAAGCCCAAGCCCAGCTGGGGTCCTGTGCAGATATGTTGTTTCAGAGCATTATAGTATTACAAAAGAGTATTAAATGCACAACAGGATGGTAGGATGAACTCCCCACAGTCATGTTGCTCCTTTGCCTTTCCAATAAGTTCCTATTAAAACATGGTGCCTTAAACTCATTTTCTTTGCTTCAAGTTTCTGTGATTAAGAGTTCAACTGCATTGCATTTTTAAGTTTTTTTTATTCCCTGTGCCATTGTGGGTTGAAGTTCAGCTACATACAGTAGACAGAGGACAAGGCAGGAGCTCACCACTGGCATGGCAGGTCTGTCTGCTTGTCACATACATAAGAGATTTGGAGGTGGGGGTAAATAGTGATGACAAAGAGCGTTCATCACAAACATGACTTGCTGGCAGTATTGAGTTGAGAGGTAGGAAACCAAAATTCAGTTGTAAAGATTTGTGAAAGAAGTTCATAATAGTAACCTATAAACATAATAAAATAGCAAATAAAATTCAGTGCACATGGTGAAAAATAAGCCATCCCCTCATCTCACAGTGATAGTATGCTAACTATTGCCTTTAAGGAACAGGATCTTGGAGCTATTTTAGCTAGTTCTGTAAATATGCCACCTCAGAGCTTACTAGTGATCAAACAAGCAGACAATGTTAAGAATGAATAGGAGAGGAACAGCGAACAAACCAGAAAACATTGTCATGACACTGCACAAATCCACTGTGTATTCACAGCTCAAATCACCTGTGTAGTTCTGGTCTCCTCTCTCAACACGGATATAACAGAATTAGGAAAAAAGTCATGGCAGGAAAGCAATAAGAAGTAGCAAAGGTTGTACAGCTTCTGTTCAAGGAGAGTTTCAATAAGATTCTTCATAAAAGAAGAGGTGGCAGAGAGAACACAGTAAACATCATGAGAGGCACAAAGTGACTAGGAAATGATTGTTCACAATTTCTCAGTTTGACCAGTAAGAAACTGAATGAAGTCTTAAAAAAAAAATTTCTTTGTCTCCCCCCCCCCTTTTTTTTTTTACCCCTCCCCACAAAACAAGCTGCTCACTGGCACAATATGTTGTGTTTGGGGTTTTTTGTTTGTGTTTTGGTGTTGTTTTTTTTTCCTTCTCCTTACATTAATTTTTCTAGCCCTTCTAAACCTTTTGTCATTATCAATCAGGGGCTATTAAAGATGCACAGCCTTAGGCTCATGAAGACCTGAATCAGCTGGGAGGGCAAAACAGGGAACACATCAGTAAGTGCTCTGGCATTCATGGCCACTGCCAGGGGCTGAACACTGGGCCAGAGGAAGCCTCCATTTTTCACTAAGTATGAGATTCCTGAATACTCGTGTGCATTTTCTGAAAGTTACCAAATATGCGGATTGTATGAAAATAGGCATGTGTTAGCAAGACTATGTCCAATTGCCAAACACCATGAAGTCTTAATGCTTCTTGGGCATTGGGAAAGGGAGGGTAAGAAAAGTAAGAAAATGCCTTCTAGAGCAAGTTTTTTAATAACACAGGTATAGTAAAATGATGGACTCCTTCACTCCCAGAGAGAAGAAAATCAAATTTTTCAGACCTTCAACTACACAAATGGGTAAGACATGCCGTGAGAAAAACCACACAAAAGGGTGTTATCCCATCTTGTGAAAGATGTTCTGATTTGGTAACACACTGCAGTGCTGTAAGTAACAGTAGAAAGTGCAATACAACACAGAGAATCAGGCACTTGAGTTCAGAAATAGTAATAAAAAGCTAGAATAATGCTATGAAGGGTGACCCTGCTTGGAGAAGGAACAATCAAATATTAAGGAAAGTTAAAAAGTGGTTTTGACCTTTTGACCAGTGAACAATGGACATTATGCTTTCATTATAATAATGCTTTCCTGTGTTCAATATGCATTAGACTTTTAAATATAAATCGTATTAACTATATAATCAGCTGAAGAGAACTAACTCCATTAAGAGACAAAGACTTTAGCAATACTCTGGCCTTCTGAGTAGAACAAGAAGGGTGCAGGCCTCCCTGTCCCGTGGCAGAGCTGGGGAGCGTGCACAAGCCACCTCCCTGGGACACTGCTTTCTGCCTTGGATTTTGTTCTGCAAAATGAAGCTAATTATACAGTTCTCCTCTCTGCTTTTACAGAGCCCTTTGAACTGCACTGCTGAAAAGCTACTGAAGAGCAAGGTATTAGAGATCAAAACCAGACTAGAACTGCAAACACAGATCCATCATCCATGAAAGTTTGCAGCTGGACCTCAACTTCAAACTTTGCTCCTTTCCATCATTTGCACTGGGTGAGGATATAAATATGCCCACAAGCTTCAAGAAGGTTCAGATACAAACCTGGGTGAACTTCCTGGCTCCTGCCCTTCTTTTGCCTTTAAAGCTCCTCTCAACAGCAGCCTCCTGCACATGGTACATTCTCCTTGAAGTGCATATTTTCCTGTGTAATACCAAGCACTTCAAAGCACGCTCCCCTGTTTCTCTACCGCTCATTGGCTTCATCGGTGAACAGCAACTAAGTTGCTAGTATTATGTCTGGCTTCTACTTCGATACAACATCAAAGGGACATATGTATATTTTAAAGAATTACAACTAGAGCTGTGCAAAACTTGCCTTACAAGCCCCAAATCTTAGTAGCACGTTTGTATCTTCACCTTTCTTTATATTATCCTTTTCATGCTCTGTGTTAGGATCACAGAAAAACTGTTGATAGAACAACTCCAATTATCCCAAATAAAACCAAGATACTTTAAAGATTCAGATAATGAACGCTGTCCTTAGTGTTCACAGGCACTGGGGAGACTAACTTGTTTCAGTTAAGAAGGAATGCCAAATAATCGCACAAATAATACATGCCTGAAGTTTGTTACATGCTTGGTCTCCTTCCTTCTTACTCTCTCTGATGTCTATTGCCCCAAGTTGTCTCATTCTCTCCAAATCATTTGCATAACTACTCTGCCTCCCTGAAATAACACCACAAAAGAACTCCCCGCCCTGCAAAAAACCACCACCACATAAACCATTTGAGAAGTTTTTAAACATGCACTTGACATTTTTGAGTTTAGGGATGCAAGTGGCTGTTTATGCTGAAGTTGTTTACCTAAAACTACTTTAGGTGCCCCCCATTACTGGGTCACCACCATGCAGCAGCTACAGCTCTCAATCTTTCACGTACTCATCTTCTCAAAACCCCATGGGAAGTCAAGAAGTGCTATTATCTCTGGTTTATAATCAGGAAAGCGAAGACAAGAGAAGCAAAAAACATGGTTTCCAAAAGTACTTCAGATCCTAAATCACTTAACCCTCATTACAAGCAGTGTTGTGCTGTGCTCCAGGACCAGTACGGATAAGGCAGCTGCCTTTTCTAGACCACTCACTGGAACATGGCAGAGTGCTCCTCCGGGGAGCAGCCTACGTGCTGTTTCCAGAAAAAGAAATGTTAGACATGTTTACATATCACTATACCTAAACCAGAAAGGCCTCTTTTGAGACCAGCAGACTGTTTTCAGGCCTCATGACTTGTTTGGTGCATTTTAAAGTACTGACCATAAACAAATACCAAAACTAACAAATAAAATTATAAGCTTCCAGTGAATGCTTTTTTTTTTTTTTTTTGGTCTTGCCAATAAACAGGAAGATACTCTGATACAAAAAAAAAAAAAAATCTCAAGAAAAGCAATAGAACATAAAACTTTTCCCTCTTGCTGGTATTTTATAGATGACAAGGCATGAAATGATTGATCATGCACTGTAATGACGGATAAGGACAATTGGCTGAAAGGTCAAAACTATTAAGTAAATAGTAAAAAAAAAAAAAAAAAAAAGAGAAGATGGTACATTTCTCTCTGAGGCACAGTAAGTTTAAATGGCAGGAAACCTTCATGTCATAGCCACACTGCTTCCATTTAAGCTTAAAGAGTACTGAACTGAAATATCAGCAATTATTTAAGCATTTTTGGTTTTTCTTTGACAAGCAAAATTTGGGCAGGGTTAAGGGTGTCTGGATTACCTCCAACACATATTCGTGTTTTCAAATTTATACTTTTTTTTGCAAAGTTTTTCTTTAAAATATGTGTATCATAGTATGATATCCTTACGAATTTCTTCCTGTTCATTTATGAGTGTGTATTGACACAGTCAAGCACAAATTTAAAAAAAAAATAAAAATAAAAATTGATGAGTACAAGCCTGAAATTATACTTATTTCAGGAGTTACAGATGTCTGTAGATTTTAACGTAGTTATTCCAAGGCTGGATTTAACCAAATCTGTAAATGTGATAGTTTGTGTGCTGCTGAAGTGCAGTGAGGATTTCAGTGATAGCAACTCCTCTTTACTTTGTAGGCTAAGCTCACCTACCTCTGGTAGTGACAATTCAGGGAACTTGACGCAGTACCAACCACCTCTACACACAGGAGAACCCTGCGGAGCTAGCGGCTGCGCTCGGTGATGGTGAGCCAGTGCTCCTGGGTATGATGCTACAGACGGAGAGACTCTGTAGAATGTCAGTACCCCCCATCAGAGCAAGACTGCTTTGTGAAGGCAGTTTCTCACCCTTCCAACTAGGAAATTGATTTATTTTAATTTTCTAAAATCCTAAGCATTTTTCATTAACATTAATTCTCAAATGATCAGTGATGGCACATTTTAGTTTATACATTGTAGTTTGGGTGGTTTGTTTTGTTTTGTTTTTTGTTTTTTTCTTTCTTCTCTCCCTAAAGAAACCTCTGAAAAAATATCTCTTTTACACCCACAAATCACCGAATCTACTTAACATTTCTTGAAGAGGTACAATTTTTTGTTTGTTTTTTTTTTTTTTTTTCTTTTTAAATATGACTTTTTTTTTGTGCTAGTGCATTTGTCAACATTAGAGTAATTAGCTCAAGTTTCATCAACTAGCTGGTGCAATCTGTTCAGAATGCAACTTGGAATGTTAAAAATCCTAATAAGCTTCTCCAGCTTCACAGTTAAAGCCTGAGGGATTTGATTTCAGTTCTGTCTAAAATCAGAGGAAGTCTTTTAGAAGATAAATCAATACCACTAAAAAACATAAACAAAAAGATGACTAAGTAAGAATGATGCTATTAGGCGAAGTTATTTTTCTGATATTTTTGGTTGTTGCATACTTTTCAAAATTTAGCAGTATTTTACACAGGAAAAACTGAACTAAAGCAAATCTGGAGCTCCAAACCTGCAAAACCTTGCATCCCTCAGTAACCTCACACTTGTGAGTAATCCAACTGAATTAAAAAATGTTTGAATCACAAATAGAAAGTTACTCAGTATCTATTCCTAGTGAAATAGGTATGCAGGAAGTAATTTCTGTACTGGTTTTGGTTCTTGCTTTTCTTTGGGCTGTTTGCGTCTGCACACACATGCATTTGTGTGTTTTAAGTGCAGACAGAATCACTTAAGGCAGAAACAAGGAAAAACATGCTTTTCAATACATAAAAAAACCAATTATTGATAGGGGTTTGTCTCCACCAAAAGGCAGCACAAAAAATGGAGCCTCTGGAAACATCTTAAACAGCTGCCTGATCAAAGCAAAACATAATTTTTAAAATACAAAAGCAATCTTTCCCCCTTAGCAGCCATTTACTAAGACAGTTCAGGAAGACAAGAGGTTTGAAAAACTTTCAAGTATAGAAGTTGCTCAAAGAAACTACATTAACAGCACTGGATTGTACCGTAAGAATGACATGGGGGTATACATTAAGGTACGCAAAGGTACACCTTGGGTAGATGGTAACTTCACTGAGGCAGTTGTAGGAGAAAACTAGTATGGGAATGAGAGAAGAACAAACATTGACTCGGTCGCCTTGATTCAGCAGAGTCCCACAAACCGTAAGACGAAAGCACACAGCCTCAGTTGGGATAGAAGGGGAGAGGGAGAAGCTTCATGACCGGTACTGTGCAATGAAACTGGGAATAAACACTTACAGTTGGGCTCAGAACTCCTGCTCTCCCTGGTATACCGTCGTTTGCATACTCAGACCAGAATTAATAGGCTTCTGCATGTGCTGTTTGCACAGTAATAGGATGAACAGATGAGGAGCAGAGAACAACTTTTCCTGAAAGGGGGAAGAAAGTGAAAAGAACTAGGGAAAAGGCCAGTAAGAGATGCCATGGACTTAAAATAAAAGCACTGTGCTTCAGCAGAAAAAAGAAGAAAAAACCCCCTGACAATAGCCTCCTGCCTGTTTGATCACTTCACAGAAAATAACTTTTTCTTAAAAGGTGCTTTCTCTGAGAGATCAAATTAGGCTATAATACATTTACTAATTAGCAATAATGTACCAGAAATTACAACTTGCAGGGTTTTAGCTAGTACCAATTATTTCTCTTGCAAACAAAGTTAAAAATGCTTTTACAATCTGTTCCCCAACAATTTTCCTGGTTTTCCTTCTGTTTTGCCTCACACCAACAAAAATAGAGGGCCATGTTTTGATCTTTAGGCAATGCACCTGTGCACCCATCTTCTGAACACTGCTGGGCTCCAAAGCTGGGAAAGCAGGGAGGAGATACGCCTTTGTTGTCATGCTGGGTAAACTCAGACATAAATTCTGAGTCACATTTTGGTCCATGCCACGTTTGCATGGAGTACAGATACCATAAATCCAGTCCGCAGTGCTTAGCTCGTAAAGCCGAATCTGCAGCATCCGCTTCCCAAGCACAGTGCGGGGATGCCAGAACCATGCTGTTCTGCAGGCTGCACAGCAGCAGCATCTCGCAGGCAACCAAACTGCTCTAGAGCAGCTTTAAGGTTGCTCTGGGTTAGACTGGGAACTTGGGCAACGGCCAGGGACTCTCAGAAATTCAGAGAAGGGGAGAAGCAGCTTAAATCCCACGTCTACCTGTGCTGTAGGTAAGAAGTTGGGCCAATTTTCATTGTACTTGCCTAGAGCCTTAAAGCTGTACACAAGTGAAATAGTTTTCTCACTCATTTGCTGCTGTCGCACCGATCGGCAGCCCCCATTAAGTGGAGGTGCGCTGTAAGTGGGGGCAAAGCTGAAGCCCTATTGCTAAAGGCCACCCCAGCAGGAAGGATTGCAGGGGCCACCGATGTCCCCGGGGATCCTAGTTCCCAAGTGCCTGGTTAGTGAGTACCATTCATATCTCATTACACCGATCAAAGTTTGGGGAGTAGAGGAAGGCGTTCCTTCTCAAATCATAGCAGTAGGTGCTGTAGAAAGGTTGTTTTGGGTTGGTTGGTTTTTGTTTGTCTGGTTGGGTCTTGTCTTTTTTAGCATGCTACAGAGCCTACTATTATTTACGGCAATATTGATAATGACTTTGATCTTTCCTGTTATATTTCCTGCTTCAGTAACACAATTGTGGCCTTTGCCACAACTTTTTTTTTTTTGACTGTTCTTCTGCCTAGTGCCCGCTTCTTGCTCATTCTTTTTGAAAGCATGAACTATATTCCATGTGTCTCTGCTCTCTCTCACCTTCCACATAGTTTATGGTGAGTTCAACAACTTTTTCCCCATGAGAGGGGTGGAATATGCAATTCAGTCATGCAAGTGGGCCTTGACAGCCAGTCCCAGGACTGACACTTTTTACCCAATCTGTTATGACAACAAGAGAAGCAACGTGAGCAAGCGTATACAAGTTGAGAGGGAGCAACACTTGTAAGTTCTGTTTGGGTTTTGTTGCTGTTTGTTTTTGCAGATCTAGGTGAATAAGTAGCTATGAATAGTTAATCATACATTACTTGTTACACACAGAACTTCGATAAATAAATGTCAATTTCCTAAACTATATTTATTGTTTGAACTTGTTTAACATGCAATTTTCAGTCTACTGCTGGGTTTTAATAAAAATTGCAATATTTATTATTACTTGTACTGCTCTGGTTAGCTGGGTTTCCTTGCATATATGGCAGTTATACAAGTAACTTCTTTTTCCCTGAGTTGGTAAGCATAAATGTTACAACAAATATTCCAGTGTAGAGCTCTGCAAGACTGAATGCATTAAATACTTTCACAGCTCAATTTGAATTCTGTTTTTTTTTATTCCAGCCTTTCATGGTTGAATTCTGCCTATTATGGACTACCTTGAGCAAAGGTTTATTTGGTCCACTGTGTGCAGCAACTGAAAGATGGCCACAATCTGAGGAGAGAGCAATATCTAACAAAGAAACGAAACTAAATATTAAGGCTGGTATTCAACAGAGTGATTCAATCTCACAGGAGTATGGCTGTGAGCCATCCCTTCTTGCCAGGATGTGGCAAACAACAGTCAATATTCGGTTGGTGCCATCTCAGGTCAGGATGTTGACCAGACTTTAAAGTTGCTTCCAGACCTATTTTCTCTATCAGCAAAAGGCTGCCTTAAATGGCCGTTTGGAGATTCTCCTCGTGCAGGGGAAGTCTAACATGATATCAAGATGCTCCTCTGACATTTTTCCCTGTTGGTGGTACAGGACATGCAGCTAGGCAAAATGGTATGTGGAAGGAAGATTTTTATGGTTAGCAACCCCTGATTACAGGAACAGTGTGCTGACAGCAGTTGCCATAAGACAGAATAGCCTTTAGATAGCTCTTATTTATGCTCCTTCCAACAGCCAAACAACTCCCTTGAGAAGAGGGCACATACTGAGGTGGCTTAAAATCCTTGCACACAGTTTGGCAGCATCTGAGGACCTGAAACACAGAGTTGCCGATACACTTACACATATTGAACAGCAAAAAAATGTTGGGTGACAGTCTTAACATTCCATCCTTTCTAATATGGTCTATTGTGACAGTAACAGTCTATTTGTAGTCTTTTAAAGTGGTACAGCATGCTATATTTCAAACAAGATTAAGCTGTTGACAAAACAAGTCTTCCAACAGTCTGCATATTAAAGTGCCATAGCTTCTAAGATACCATAAAAATCTTTTCTTTTTTTTTTCTTTTTCCATCTAAGCAAAAGTCTTTACTTTTTGAATACCACTTGATCTATCAGAAGGTAGCTGAGAAGACTGGGTATTCATCTGCACTTAATTTAATAATTCCACTGTGGTTGGTTATTATAAGAATAAAACTATTATTCAATTATTCAGCAATGGTCCTAAAGTCAATGGCTTTTCTGCTGTCAATATATTCAGAGTATAAATCTGTATCACAAGCACAGCAGCATAACCAGTAAACTGCATACACATTTCTGAGCTGCTGTTCGATAAGAAAGAAAATGGAAAGCCTAAATAGCATCCTTCAAATGTGATTTTACAAGCTAAGGCTACCCTTGATATACAAATGATGTCTCACTGAGGTGAAAAGAACTAACTCAACAAACTTAAAATTGTAAGAAGAATTTGGTACATTATCAGACAGATATCTAGTGATTTTCTAGTTGAAATGAGTAGTAAAACAGAGTACAGCTGGCTTTTACTTTTTTTTTTTTTTTTTTCTCTCCTGCCTGGAAACAATATTGAACAGAAAGTTTTTCTTGAAGTACTGCTTGGCATCCTTACTCCAGGAACAGAACTCTCCAAATTCCCAGAGTATTACCCCTTATTTATATTACTGCATTCATGCTATCTGTGGGCCTCCCAGATTCTAAGTGCTGCCAGGGTCTACCTTGCTCCCAATATAAATCAGAGCAGCCTTAGAGAGTAGCTGCTTCCCAGGCTGCTGTAAGAGGGGGAAGAAATCAATTGTTAGCTGTGCCATAGGCTCTGTGCCAGTGGAGGACACCCTATAGATATTTTCAATCAAAAACTTGCATCCTCAGAGCAGCATAAAATGTCTAGGGTGAAAAACGAATTGGGCCCTTTGGTTCCTCCCCTTTAGAGATACAGAAATGAGCCCAAGCCTGTTTATCAGCTCCAAATACACCAAAACTTTAGAGAAAGTTTGGATCTATAGCTGTATTTTATAACATGAGCCCATTCCTACTCCTGACATATCTTGCTGTGCCAGTGATTAGGAAAGGTTATGGCTGTGAATCATGGCTTGAGGAAATGTGTAGTACACCTGTGTACAAGAGTAAACTAAATTCAGTTTGCTATTTATCTACTGTATTTATCTCAGTTAAGTAAACTTTGAGTTTGTCAAGATTTCCTGCTGGAAATTCTCATGATAATACGAGTATAATTGCCTTTTTATTGCCACAGACATCTGCTACAGTTTTCAAACAAAGAAAATACTTTTTTTTTTTTTTTCCCCCTCCCCGGCTTTCTCTATAATAAGAGAAAGATCCTCTCTTATTTTTTGTGTAGTAGATTACAAAAGCCAACTGAGGGGCAGTAGAAATCAACCAGCCATCCTTTCTTCCTCCAGACCCCCTTACCCTCTAGGAGGGCAAGAAATAAGAAATTGTACAATAAAGGTTATAGTCCCTTAAATGAGAAGTCTGCACACCAGAATGCAGAAGGGATCAGACAGTTCCCTCCTAATCCTCTATTTTCCCACTAAGGATCTTGGATGCAGTCAAAATGCTTGTGTCAAAACCAATGTGGACAAGAAACCATCTCCCTTAACCCACTGGGCCTTCTGCATTCTGCAAAGAAATCCTGCATTTGACTTGACCCTAAGGTGTCCTCCTGCCATTTGAGCAGACCAGTGTGGAAGTACACAGACACTTCAGGGAAGGCTGAAGGTGTTGTGTGGCCCCCATGCCACCTGGTCCCACAAGCGGACTTGTGCCCTCATCCTCACTGAGGGAGGGTGTGGGGATCACAGCTTTGCATGTATCGGTCTTGTCTTGACACATTTTGTTATGAGAACTAAACTAAAGATACTGAAACAAAACTGGAGCAGTACCAAGGAAGGTAAATACTGTCCTTCAGCTAAAAGACAATCCAGAAATATTGGGGGAAAAACTGCACGATGCCCATGCAGAAACTGTCTTTACTGGATAGACTTCATCACCCTGCAGGAGGAAGAGGAAAGAGATTCTTGAACTTTCATTCACAGGGATATTTCTAGAGAGGCCTGCAGTGAAGGTACCCAGAAGAACCTCCCTCTTGCTGCAGGTTAAGGTAAACCACCATCTGCCTTAGCTCATCATCACAGGGTCATGAGTTAACTTGTCAAGCAACCTGCTCTAGGACTAATTCAGGGTTATCGGAGCAATCACCCACCATATGGGGATGAACAGGAGCTGAGTGCTGATCAGCTGTCACTTACATCTTGGAAAGAGAAAACTGGATGAGGAGTGAGAATATAATCTGTGGAGGAGACTGAGGCACAGACAAAGATTGGAGACATTGATTACTGTGAGATGTATCATCTAAATCAGTTTTTGATCCCAGTCTTGCACTAGCAGCTGGACCTCTGCAGGAGAAGGGCTGCCACACAACATTGGCCTCCCACATGCAGATATCAATTCACATAGGTAGTTACGTGCCCAGCAGTCACTTGTCTGGGAGCATGATGTGGCCTGATAACAGCACGTTAAGGGGAACAGCCTCATCTCATGGTTTGTTCAGTCACTGCAGGGAGCAGCAATATCAAGGTACTGCTGCAGTTTGGCAGGAGTGCTATCCCCTGTTTCAGCAGGCTAGGCTACAAAGAGCTGACTCAGAAATGTTTAGGTCCTCCAGCTGTAGCAGAGGATTTCCAGCCATGCCCAGAGGGAGGAGGAACACACAGCAGCAGTTCCACACTGGCTGTAAGTATCTAGAAGGTCAGCATAATAAGGGAACTTTGAGGGGGCAGCATGAAGCATAACTGGTGGTACTACTGTAACCATGGACTCGGCTGCTAGCTGCCTGTATTATGAGGAGTTTGTCTTCCACTTTTTTTTTTTTTTTAAACCAAAACCCACAAATCTTTGAAGTAGGAAACAATTCCTCAAGGACTGTTAAGTGTGTGCTTGCTTTCAGGGCTCAGGCTTTGCCAGAAATCACTATTTCTAAGACAGGCTTTTTATCTTCTTATGGAAAAGACAACATGCCAAGACACTTACCTAGAAAAATGACAGGTTACATGGAAGACAAGTAGGACCTACACTGAGTGAGCCAGTGGTGGGGTAAAGACTTGAAAGTGTGTGCCCTGTATCCTCCTGACATGCCTTAGAATTTGGCACAGGTTGTTGCCTATTTTGCCTGATGGCAAATGCTGAAGAGTTGCAGTGCCCTCCCCTTTCCCCCATACACACACACTACAGCAAGGCAGCTGGACAGCAGGGGCATAGTAGGGGATGTACGTGTATGATGGTAGACTTAAAGCAGACAGGTCTCTCCCCATACAGGCATTCAAACCTTGGATTTCCACACTGATGCCGCCAAATGTAGTATTCTCGCCACCAGCAGAAAGGCATTAAGAGAGACATTTCCTGACACAGGGTGGATAAGAGAAAGAGGCTGACCACTTCGCTCTTATCTGAGGTCAAATAGCAAGGAAGCTAGTAGCAAGGAGAGTGTTGTGTTTGTATCCAAATGATTTCTGAAGATGACAAAGAATTACAGACCAGGCTGCCCTGTCCTAGCCATCTTGATGTTTGCAGTTAGAGCAATAGAAGGACCTGCATGCAGAACAAAGGGGAAAGGAGACTGGCACAAGAGAAATGGGGAGATGTTTGGGCTGTTTGAGACTTTATTCTTTCTCAGATTCCAAAGTCATGGTGCTTGCTAGAAAGTTGGGCCTTCCAATGATATACATGCAAGATCTCCACCTGCCAGTCAAGCTTGCTAAGTGATTCTCAATCTTTTTTGTTGGATGATTTGGGGCCCAAGAAGTATACCACAAGACAGAAAGGCTTGGATTAGAAGAGCTGTCTAGTGTCCTCACACAGACTACCTACATTGTCAGCTGTGGTTATCCTGATATCTATCCACTTCTTTTGACTGGTATAGAGCTAATCTTGTAATGAGCAACAACAGACCTTGAGATACTCAGATCTATGCCTAAATTATACTTAAAACCTCTTCAGGGACTATGATTGTTGATGTAGGGCTACAGAGACCGTGACACTAAAGGAACAGATATGATATTTCCAATGCAATGGTGTGTGTGATGAGAACAAGGAGATCAGTATTTACCTGCTGGAAAAAGCTTAAGTTTCAAAACATGCACAGAGGTAATATGACGACATCAGTGTAATTGAAGTAAACGCAGCCCCTAGAATATGATGGATTATATGATTACATGCTGTAGTCCAGTACAGCCCCTATTTAACAGATTACCTATGGGTTATTCCTGTGAAGAGTTTCAAACTATTGGATCACAAGAAATGTCTAGAAATCTTATTAAAACATAACATGGAAGTTTGCTCTAGGTAATTCAATGTGTAACTAGAATTATGCTATGGAAAAAACATAATTCCACCTCTCTCCCACCCCAGCCTCTTCCGCTTCAAATTCATGAGGAACTTCACTGGCAATAAGATCCAGCTGGAGTCTGATATATAGGATATCAAAGATCTGATCCTGTAGCAAACAGACAAAATTTGGACACACAGGTAAAAAAAAAAAAGTGATAACTTGTATTCTTTTCCATTTTCATAACTCAAACTTTACTCTCTTCTTTATGATACATGTGGTGAAATATTAGTGATTAAAAATACTTTGTGTAGAGTATTCAATTTATTTCTCTTAACATGTTAAGATATTTAAAATGAGATTGTCAGAAAGACAGCAAAAGGGTAAGCTCTTCAGAGGAACTGTGGTGCCTAAATCCCTACAAACTCATCACTATGTTCTCAAGGCAAGCCTCAGAATACAGAATGCATTAGCACAGAAGATGATCATCTTTTGGTATGACAGAGATCACGGGTGAAGTCTGTATAGGTGAATTATTTCACTGTTCAGTTCATATTATATATATTAATTGGTTTAAAGTATATAAAAAGATGAAAGCTCAGCACTTAGCACTTAACCTTCATGAGAGGTTAAGTTTTCCCCCAACTTTTAATGAAAAGTAATGGTTAAATAAACACATTGGAATATCTAGTGACTCAATATGGACTAATGTTCAGATGAACAAGCATTAAAATCTGGAAACAGCACCACTTCTGTTAACATTGCACAGAGGAGGAACACTTAAGTGAAGTTCTCAAATATTCTGGGTTTTAATCAAATATATTCCCAATGATAAGAATCATTCTTACAGTCACCTACCAGGGACAGCAAGATAAGTTAGGCAGCTAGCTGGTAGCCATAATTATGCTCTGATATAAAAATATAACCATTCTGTTTGCTTTGTTAATAGCTCTGGAAATTTGAACCAACTTGCTAAAAAGCAAAAAAAGGTATTTGGCTGCTGAAAGTCATCATACAGCACCTATATATACAACGATTACTTTATTTAAAGGCTTGACATTGCGTTATAACATTACACGCCCGTTACAATTTTTCAAGGGGCAGAAGTGGTTGTTAAATCAGGAGTGTATACTTGAAGTCACTTTTCGAGACGTTCATCACTGTTGTCCCTATGAGTAGCACAACTGTTCAAAAGTCACCGTAGCCTCATTAGAGACGTGACCTTTGGGCAATTTCACCAAATTAAGAACTGAAATCCAGGGGGAGGCCAAGGGTGTCTGAACAATAAAGCTGCAAAATAGGCCACTTAAAAAAAACAAATTAAAAAATTAAAGAAGCTTTAAAAAAAAAATATTAATCACAACAGCTGTGAATAGACCCTGCTATGCCTTTCCACTTTGTTTTTATCATTTGGCTTGAAGAAGAGAACATGTATCCCCACAATCCTAAACACATCAGAAACAGTGACCTTAGATTTTGCTTCCTTTCTACTACTATATCCTCACGGACACTGTAAAACTATCAGCATGAAGAACCTACTTCTTGTATGTTGCCCTGTACACCTTTGGATTTATTCCCCTTGAAGTGAAGAGTAACTTCTACCTTTCAGATTTAAGAAGTGTTTAGTAGAATGGGGAAAAGGAAGCTGCAAAATTAAAGGAAATTGAATGTTCCCCTCAGGTTTTTCTTTCCTTTGAGATTAGAAGACACTGTCACTACCATGTTCTCCTGTGCACTTTTCCAGAAAAATGTTGGGGGGGGGGGGGTACACTGAAAAATAAGTCTGGTCAGTTAGATCAGTACCAGTTTGGCTTAACATGCTAGGGATATAAAATGTAGAAGCTGATGAAGGGCTTCATGAGAGAGTCATTTCAGGACTGCCATACAGCAAGCCCTACCTGTTTATTCCCCCCTGCCCTGTTCCTATGTTTCCCACTCACTCAGCTCTGCCAATGCAACCCTGTAGAGCTACAATCTAAACTAGCTCCATAGCAAACCCAAAACCTCTCAAAAACCATGTCCCTTGGATTTTGCCTTTACTTTAGTAGCAAATGTATCCAAGCTTATCTTCCTTTCCTTGTCCATCAGTGCAGTTATATTTAGAGGAAAAAGCAAACCCAAGACAATACCCTACTCCTTTCTAATATTAATAACATCATGATCACATACTAAAGCAATTATAGACCACAGATTGGAACAAAAATCTGACTGCTTAGCTATCCCTTTTGCCAGTAATCATCTTAGCCAATTCTTTATAAACAACCTTAACAGTCATTTCTTCCCTCTTCTGTCACCCCTACTCCCCCCAGTAGAAGAATTCAACATCCTTTTGTTTATATGGACTTAAGCTCTTTTTAGTAACATTAATATTAGGGGACTGGAGTGAGAGTAGTTGCATAATTTCTAGCACAGTGAAGTCCTGAACGAGGACTGGAATTACTAATATCGCTGAAATTCTCCTATTCCTAACAATAATAAATTGAAAATGACTGCTTGGATTATCTCTGTAAGTAATGGGACCACATTAAGACAAGTGCACTGAAGATAAATATTGGATATAAACTCGTGACAGCAAGACATCTTGGAATGAGAGATGGGAAGAAGTTCTCTTCCTTTAATTATATTGATTTAGAACAGGAAAAAAGAGCAGAAGTTGTAACACTAGAAAAAGCATTGGACTGGCCAAAAGCACGAGGGGAATGGTGAAGAGGGAGAGAATATCAAGACCTAAATAACTTACACTACAAGCCTGCAACAATTCAAAATAAGTGTTGGTCTAAAAATCTTCTGTGTGTTCATGAATAGAACAGTGTTACTGAAATTCATGGGGGGAAAAAAATAATCAGGAAATAAAAAACATCAGCTAATTAATCTTTAGCAATGGATCCACTTTAGACTGTCTTACTGGCAGGAGCAGGCTCTGCCTCTGACATGAACTTTAAATATTCTTGTTGGGTGCATCTATAGTTACTGATACAGGAGTTCTCGGAATGAAAGAAAAAAAAGGAAGGTCAGTTTGTTTATTTGTTTCTACACACAGCCCAACAGTTTCAAGAGAAAAGTCCCTTGCTTGTATGGACATATAGGTTATGAAAAAAAAATTCCTGGAAAAGCAAGTGCCATTTTGTCTTGGTTTTGAATGTTAGCCTTTTACTAACATGCCTATTCTATTTCTGATTATTAAGCAGACCAGCTCTTAGCATCTGAGTGTCAGTGAAGATCCAGTTGTCTTTAGTGGTTAGCATTTACAAGTATATACTGCGGGACAGTATCTGCACCTTTTCCCAAGTAAGAAAAAAAAAAAAGAACAGTTGCCAATTACTTCATTATGATTTTATGGGTAACTGCTGACTTACAATTGAAGGTTTATGTTCACATTAATGGTAATCACTGAAAGAGTACCCAAAACAGGAATGTGATATCTATGTCTTTACCTAGTAGTTAAAGCACATTGCAGTTCTAAAAAAGCTTGATATTGGTTAAGTGATGCTGACTGCAGATAAAGCAGGAATAATTCTATGAGAACTGAGGAGAGAAGTCAAGGTTTCATTTACTACCCTGACAGTAGAAACTCCTGTATTGTCTACTGTCTTGTACAGTCCTAATCATTTACAAGTTTTGGAAAAATAACTCATTTTGTCACCTGTGGTTTTCAGCGTTAACCAATTAGGTTGCTATGCCTATGGTTTCACAATACTCCAGTTTGAGGCAAAATTGGCTTCAGATTCTTTTTCCCTTTGATTTTCTTCTGGATGTTTGTTTTCAATCTAGTTAAAGTTCTTTCAAAGTGTGTGTTTGTTTGTTTTTAACCTGGATCAGTGTATTTGTCCAACTCGCACTGCAGACCCATGGTCACCTGTAGCAGCCAAGCAAAGGGGAGGCACTCTGGGCCAGGAGGAGTGTGTGTGGGGGGAGATAGGGGATGGAGAACAGGACCCAGTGGCATGAGAGCAGGTCAGGAGTCCTCCACATGCTGGCATTACCCCATAAGGTAATGAACGGTAGAATTACATTGTTCACCAGTCAACTGAGAACTGTCAGCCCCTGTATAGTAAACAAAGTGAGAAAGAGAAGCAGAGAAGACTTGTGGCAGGAACTTAACTGCATGCTCCAAATCACCTCAGAAGTCCCGTCATCGTCCCCCCATGTGTTGTAGCGGTGCCCTTGATCAGGACCTACCTCTACAGACATTTTGCAATCCAAAGAAACACAACAAATCTCTGCATTCAATTAGATGCCACATAGCAAAGCCAAAATGGGTATCTATAAATTAGTTTGTGGGAGTCTCCTCACCCTTGCCAGGGATCTGCTATGGGGGTGGCTTCCTGCACCAAAACAGCAAGCCAAATTTACTGAAGTTGCATGGCTACAGCAGGATGGGGGGGAATTTCATTGTTGTGCTGCATTTCTCTTTTAATGACTAATGACAGTTCCCAGTGACTGTTGCCAGCCCTTCTTCACCAACTTTTTTTAAAAGCAATTAATAGTGTTAATGTCTCATTGTGTTTTGCGTAGTTGTAGGCAGGTAAGTTTAAGCTACCTGTTAACAATAAATAAAACTCTACAGGGACTTTGTGATTTTCCTAGTACTTGAGCAGGCATCTGACAACTGGCAAAACAGGAGCTGGCTACTGCTGAGGCCAGGATTCCCACGGCAGCAGTGGGAGGTTATTGGAAAATTCAAAAGCAGTAATGACCGAAGATCCAAGCTGTGCCAGGCTGAGCAAGGCTAAACCTAGCCTTTCAAGTATATTTACATTGCATATAGGCACCTCACTGTGCTGACCCTTGAGGGCACAGCAATTTTCAGAACATCTCAGAGCAAAGGAGCCCTCAAATCTGGTTTTGACAAAGTCAACAGGAAGCAGTTCAGGCCTCACACCTGGGGATCGTCTGGGCTTCACTTGCAGTGTAAACATGCCCTCCCTTGGCCAGAGAGGGGTCTGGAGAAACTAGGTGACTAACCTACTGGTGAGTGAGGTGAGCATGCCCTTAAACCATGCTTGCTGTTTGTTATGGCCTTGAACTTCCGAAGTGCTGAGCTTATTTTGCGTTCCAGTCGTGTCAGCAAGACCACAGAGGATGCCCTGCCTTCCTGGGGTACACAATTGCAGTCAAGGTGCAAAAGTAAATATATAGGTACCTACAAACACCTCCCCAATGTCTCATAGCCTCTAACTTGCCTGGTCCCCGACCCCAAGGACCTACCCTGACAGTGAAACCTTTCAATTCTTGATACGTTTTACCTTAGACTGCCAGCAGCAGAGTTGATAATGACCTGCTGTGATGGTCATTTTATTCCACTTCCACTAGGAACAAATTCAGGATCACTTAAAATTAGTTTATTCCCAACAAACAAATAAATGTCTGACATTGTTTAGCTACTATAATATTGCTGTCACCAATCAGTTGGGTCATAGATAAATAGATAGAAATTGAATATATACACACACAGACACTGTCTTCCTGCATCATAAATAAGATCATTGCCAATAATATCTGTGAAATGATGAGAGCAAATCTGCAGCAGGAGTTATTCATACAGTAATCACAGGAAAACAATGCAACAAACCTGTATTTTTAACTTGAGCCTGGTCAGAATAAAATAATGCCACTGAAAGAAGATGCAGACAATGTGGCTCTGTCCATTACGTATAGATAAAAAAACCTCTTTGGAAGAGAGGATGTTTACAACTGCCCTAATCAGATGCTTCTCTCACATTTTTATTCCACCCTGCACCTTCTGTTGTAAATCAGGCTTTAAAAAGCAGATAGCAGCAGTGTGATCTTATGTCAAGAATGAGAGATGTTTGTTTAATGGGCCTTTAAATTGTTTGTTTTAGCAAATACATATACCACTGCCAACACAATAACTTCCCACCATATTTTTTAACTTGCTCTGTCTTTATGCAATAAAAAAAAATGATGGGGTAAGAATCAGTATAAATAACAATAAAGCTCTGCTTGTTTGCATTTTACCAAACCACTACCTCCTAGTTTCTCTGTAGTCAGCTTGTGGTTGCAATCAGTTTTTGGAATATCCCCTTTTCAACAATTCAGGAACAAGAAAAGACACTGATTGTACCACTCTGAGTTGAATGGATGATCTGCTTCACTTGGGAGTGTTAGTGCAGCTTTGAGGTTAGAATGAAAATCAGAGGTCATAGAACACAAGTAGGTGTTAGAGCTGTGAGTCTAGGACATGCCTAGGAGATTTAGGCACTTGGGGTTTGCATTTGGCTCCCGGATTCTCTCAGGGCTCATTTAAGAAACTCAGCTTTTCTGTTTTTAATAGTTACTTGACATGTACTTTTTAAAGCACAACAAATTATGTTGTTCAACCATGTTAATTATGTGTCTCAAATACTTTTTATAGATCTGATGAAATATAGTTTATTATGTACGTATCACTTCTCAGAGCTCTTTTTTCCATGTTTCTATGTAGACTGCTGCAAATATCAAAGAGTCCAATTAGTTTTTGTTTTCATTATCAGGTTACAACTGAAATGAAAATAGTTTTTAGCTTTCCAACAGGTTTGCACATTTTTCCCCTCTTAGGTCCACTTTGCATGCCTCAAAAATACATGAAAGTTTCAAATATAAATTGTTCTTAATGGCAGAACAATTTGTTTTGTGTTTTTTTAATTGCCTGTGGATGCATCTATGCGAATTTGCTCCAGTAGTAGCAAGCCATTTCAAGTCACAAAAACGATCCAGATATCGATAGGAAAAAAAAAAAAAGTTGGTTCTGAGGGCCTGCAGCACCTCCTAGTTTTCCTTAAAAGATATAAAATTACTGTGCTGATTAACTTAAACTAGACTAATTATAGAAAATTCCAGAAGACCTTGGATAGCCAGAAATTTCCTAAAACTAACAGCAGGTGATGCTATTTATACTTTGTTTTTATAAATTACAAAGTGTTTTAGAAAATAAGTGTGGCTTGGGTGATACTAAACTGATTAAACCTAAATTGAATGGAAGAAGCCTCAAACACCCCTCCCTCTCTGATCTGTAACTGAGGTTTCTGGTTTCAAAACACTGAGAAGGTTGATGAACTAGTTAGCAAAATCAGCTAGACCGAAAAGGTAAGAAATTACAGAAAGTCTAAGCTTTCTCCACTTGTAGCCCAAAAAGCACACAAATTAGATAGAATTTGTATTTTGCACAAGAGAAGAATTACATGGAAGGGCTCCAAACACAACAGGATTAGTAACAGTGTTTTAAAGAGTACTAGAAAGAAACAGAAAGCTTGCAAGGAGTGGAAGAAGGTATTTATAGGAAAGAAAGCTATGTTCATAGCTGACAATAGGGATTAAGTGAGAGTGACCAGTCAAATGACTTTGCAAAGTAATGAAAATAAATAGCAAATGATTCTTCGCCCATATGAAATCTGAAGAAAAAAAAAAACAAACAAAAAATGCTGCTATATAAAGAAGGAGGAGCAGAAACTGAAAATAATTTAAATATTTTTCATAAGCTAAACTTTGGCTTTCAATAAAAGTCATGTTGCCAAAACTGGTGTCAAAGACAGGATAGCTTAAAAAAAAAAAAAAAAAAAAAGTTGGTAAGCTTATAAAGATCTGAAGCAGGAGAAAAACAAAGCAGTTTGATGCATTCCTGTCAAAACACCAACTAATGTCTGCCCAAGTATTATGAAAAGAACAAGGACATGAAATAGTAATTTATTTCATGAGGGTTTAAGAAATATGTAAGTTTGGGCAACATGATACACCATTAGCAACTCTTATATCATTCTTGTATTTAAGGACTGGGGAAGAATTGAGGAACTTTTTCCCTTACTGAATCATCTGACCTTACTAGTACATAAAGCTTCAGGAAAGAAATCTGAAGTAAAGAATTTTGACAAGAGAAATGCAGAATAAGAAAATAGTGACATAAATAGAGAGTAAAATAAAATGCAACACAGGTTCGCTAAAGGTAGGGAGTTGACAAACCTGACATCCTTCTTTGATACAATTTTCTAGACAAGGGCAACACAGCAGATCTAATCTATTTAGTACTGAGAAAAGCACTGGATTTTGTGTTACACATGGCATTTTTAGTTAAAAGGGAGAGGATGGGGATTAGAATTGCATAGTCAGTAGCTATGCAGCTAGTATTACATAGGAACCAGCTGAAATGCAAGAGTTAGCAGGGCTGGTAGGGGTAACTGCCAAGCCAGAGGGATGTCTGAACATACTTTCTCAATGGCTGACCCTGCAACAACCTTTATTTTCATTCAATAGCCTGACACACAACAAAAGGGCCTGTTGGAATTTCCTGAGACCTATGTAATTCAGAAAATATTGACAATATACAGGAGGATCAAAATACCGAACAGGAGGTGGGGCTGCATCCTTATTAGATTCTTCATTTGGAAGAGTTACTTCTCTCTTGAAGTGAACCTTCGAAGAGGCAGCCCAGTTGTTAATGGGTCTTTGCTTCAAGGGACCAGGCTCGGGCTAGCGTGAGTTCTTGTCTGCCTTCATATCGCAAAGGTTTAGAGCGTGGGGGCCCTCAGCACAAGCTGCTTCACCCAGCAGATCTGCTCCTGTTACATGGTGCCGCTTGCTAATGCGGACATAGCACTGGTATCCTTGAGGGCTTTAGTCACAGAAAAGATGTGTAATGTCCACAGTTCCAGGTCATACGTCTAAGATTAAGAAAAAAAACCCCTCATATTTGGTAATGCCGGAGGGGAAAAGAGGTTACTGCTTCATCAGAAGATGATTTTGAAACCTAAACGAAACGCGGCAAGTGTACCTGTGAGGAGAGGGAATGCTGGAGCAGACTACCACAGAGAAAGCCCATACCTGCACCTTCGCTTGCCTACATTTAACTCCTAAGTTTGGGCTACCACATTCTCCGGTTCAGAGCCTCTCCGTCCCTCTGCAGCTCTCAGCCACCACTTCCAAGCAGGACTGAACGAACGAGCACATCTCCTCTGCTCCGTTCCCGGCGGGACGCACCCCGCAGCCCCGGCCCCACAGAGACCAGCATTTGCCCTCTTGAAAGAGAGGGGAGAGGGGCCCTGCCGCCGCTCTTCCCTCCTGGGGCAGACCCCGCCGCTCTGCCCGTTGACCGCCCGGGTTCAGAGCGCGGCGGATCGACCGCCCACACAGGGGAACGCAGCCGCGGCTGCTCGGGAGCGTGGTACAAGCGCGGGTGGCCCGTCCCTTCGCTCGTTGCTGGTCGACTGCCTGACCGCCACGGCCTGCTGGAGCTGCTTCCGAGAACGGACACTCTCGTTTGAGGTTGTTTTTCTTGAGCGGAGAGGTCCTGGACTGCCTCCACCCCTCAGCGGAGAGGTGCTTGTGAAATTTGCTGGTTCAGAGAGGCTGGCACCTGCTGCCTTCCACCTGAGACCCAGATTGGGCATCTGGGAATGGCCGATAGCCCATGCTAAAGCTCAGTAATAGAGTCGGGGTCACAAAAAAAAAAAAAAAAGGCAACATAGAAAATACAACATAGATGTAGCCACAAGCTGAAAAAACACTGCTATGGCCTTATCCCAACAGACAGCTGGAGAGGAGAGGAAAGGCCTGAGTATACGAGAAATGGAAGGCAGTGAAATGTGGTGCAAAATTAAAAGGGGTCAGAATAGGCAGCCTCCCCAACACCCCTCCACTACATTTGTCTTGGAGCTAGCGGTCCTACTCCATTAGCAGAACTAAAAAGCTTGTGTTTATCTGAAGCCCCTGGAGTCAGTCTGAAAAAAGGAATCCATCCAAAGCCAGTATTATGAACTATTCAAATTCACCTGGTAGATTTTTGGGGTTTTTTAGGTATGCTTGAAAGATATTTAAGAAAGAATAATTTCGATTCTTCAGTCCCGGTTAAGAATTCAGCAGGACGGAAACCTCTCTGAAATCTGCCCTGAATTGTGGGATGTAACCTACTTAAGTTACATTATGCTCAAAAGCTGTGGTGTTGGATGACATGGAAAATCCAGAGGGAGCTAGATCAATCAGAAATTAAGACTTCCAGATGCCATTTTATAAATTAATGATTTGATTTCCCATTTGTACAAGTGCTGATGTAAACAACAATTCTCAGAAACCTCCTAGTATAGAAGAAACCAAAGGGCCCAGCAGCATATTTTAGTGTTACAGTAGTTCAATAAGTGTATTTATTGAAGTTCCTCGGGGGGTTGTGTAATATGTATCATAGACATAGAACTATGTTTTATGGGCCAAATTCTCCTCTCAAACTTCATTAGAGGCTTTAAACTGGCATAATGGAAAATGAACATGCTTCCTCTGAGATCTTTAAATCTCTTTTGAAAGAAGGACAAAAATAGGAACTAAAAATATTTACCATCTGGAAGGCACATATAGTCTACAAAAGAAAAAAGATGGAAAATAGCCACCTACTCATTAGAGTTCATTACCTCTTCCAGGTATAAAGAGCCATCCACCTAAGTTTTCTTCTTTTGGCAAGCTCTCCTGCAAGTTAGAACTGTATTTGACAATGGTCAGATATGAGTGTTGACTCTAATTTTTGATGAAATATTCCTACTTCTTTCCTCCCTTCCCTGCCTCTTAAATACTTAACTTTTGCAGTTTTATACAAGTCTTGGGTTTCTACTCCCCACCCCATAGTATACTTCCAGCTTTAGTAATTGCCATGATGAGCTTTAAAACTGCTAGCCTCTAACAGCAGATGAACAAAGAAGTGCCTGCTGTTTGTTAGTTTAAATTCCATAATTTTTAAGCCAGTCTCATGATTTTGTGGCAGTGGAGTTCGGAGGGCTACAAATTGTTTTGCTTTTTGGTATAAAAGACATGCCATGTTTCTTTCAAAGAGTGGCTGTGCAGCAGTGGGGCTGCTTCATGTGTACTGTTCTAGTGTTGGACAGAACATTAGTTCTGGGAGAAAAGATACCTCTGTTTTAGCAGCAGCTGAGGGAGATGCTTCCAAGTCCACAGGGTGAGGCAGGCAGAAGGATATTTGGGAGAGTAGGAAAACTCAGAAATGGGGCAATACTGTAGATGTTGAGAGGTTGCTGAAAAAACAGGGAACTACTGAGGTGGCAAAAGGAAATACTTTTCCTTGCACCCTAAAGAGGAGTGTGAAGAGCTTGAAGTAGACAAAAATCTCACTCGTCTATGAAAGAGAGACTGAATGAAATGACACCTGCAAGATCAGTGGACAGGAGAAGATTTCTTTACAAGCCTTTTTATTTCTATTTTGTCTTACCTAGCCAATTTGAGCTATCTTCGTTAAAAAGGAAAGAGCCATTTGTTCTACTTGCACTTGAAGTAAATCTTTTGGTTGTTTAGGAGTTCATTCTAAGGAAAGGTGCAGACACCACCCCATCTGAACTTTGGCTGTCCCCTCTCCCTTCTTTTGGCTACATAGGGCTGGTAATGGTGATGCTGGTAACAGCCATACTAAAAAAAAATATTTACAAAGAAGTATCTTCAATTCCTTCTACATTTTGATACATGGAACTTACTCAAGATCATTCTCTGCTGAGGGACAGAAGGTCTACAAAACAAACTTCTGAATGGTTCCTGTGGCAAGCAGTTCTAGCTGCTAAGTATCAGCTTGCCTCCAAGTCTACGTACACGTAATGGAGATATGGAAGTCTAGTCACCCCAGTTTAATATCCTTCCACAGTGTCTTTGAAAGGGTCACTTGTCTGATGTCAGAATCTTAATTGCCCTTTGAAGAATCTTATTTTTGTTGACTATATAGGAGCCTTCTGCAGCTAGTCTCCTAAGTGAGATGCCTCACGATATATGATACATAGGGGTTTTTTTAAGAAGTTCCTAATAGATGCAGGTTACTTTTTTCCTACTAATTTAACATTTGACAGCTTATTCCTGGCCCTATACCATCATTCCTTATATGCTCAAATGCGTGCATGCAGGTATTTGATTTGTCCTGCTGTATTGCCTTCAAGAGATCTGGCTGGAAGGAAAATCCCGTAAAAATAAAATAAATTAAAAAAAAAATCAGAGGGGAAAATGTGTTACCAACTCTTATATCAGTACTGCACGATCAGCCAGCTGAAGTGACAATGTAGGAAAGAGCAGGGTGGTGGGAGGAGGGCTGGGTGGGAAGAAGGGACTTTTCAAACTGAGTTTGCTGCTAAAACATTGTGTTATATTTACATGCACTCAACATCTAAATAAAAGAATTTAACTAAAGTTCTACAAACCAAACAATCTCTTCCTCTTAAATTTCTTCCTACTTTAGTGCTAATTTAGTGCCAGCTAAGAACTAAAGGTCTAGGCAGAAAACATCCTCAAGCTTCCAGAAGTAGAGCCAGGTATACTGAAGAAGTTTGTCCTTTGTTTTTCTGATAAAATGCCTCTATAACAATATTATGGGAGCATTCAGTTACTTCCTATGCTTGAAGTCTAACAAACAGTCTAGAAATCACAATGTTCTTAAATAGGAATAGGATTGTTTCAGTTACTTACCACAATCATTCAAATAGCTTTAAAAGACATGCTTCATTTTGCTTAATATGTTTAAGGCTACAGTCGAGGGGAAGAGAAGAAAAAAAAAAAAATCCCCCTTTCCCAGAAAAAAAATTACCAAAGCTAAAGTGTCCCTTTCTTCCCCTCCAAGCTTGCAACAGACTGGAGGCATTGCCTGAGAAATGACTATGGATAACTAGGGAGATAACTAGGAAGTGACTAAGAAGCTATTTTATTATGTCTAAAAGAATCCAGATATAAAGTAATTAAAAACAGAAATAATCTGTTGCTGGACTCTATAATATAGCTGTCTGTTCACTATTTTTAAATAAATTAGGGCAATTCCAGACTGAAGGGACAATGTATTGCCATTTCTATAATAGGGGCTTGAACATGGCAGTAGTGAATTCTGGTAAAACAAATTGTGAGCCAATCCTTCTATCTTGTTGTCCAAGGGTAAGGAGGCAGAGCTGAATGAATATGCTGGTTTTCTTCTACACTACTTGAGACATGAAGCGCCTGGTGGAAAGCAACTTTTATGCACTCTCTGCAGGAGGGAAGACAGGAAACGGGTGACTGTGTTTAGGAAGGTTAGAAACAATGCAAGTGTACTGAATGGTCATCCTATGTTTAGGAATAATATTTCCATTGTGGGTTAACCTACTGCTACTTGCAAATCCCCTGAAATCAAATGGTTGCTCCATTCTGCTCACTTCCATAGGAACTGCTTACAGTGCAGTACACACAGACTCATATCAGATTAATCATAAGCAATCTGAAGGAAAGAAACCCAGTAAAATAGACACCATAGCACCCAGTAGATCCAAAGGGCTTGTTATGGACTGCATACATTGCTTCTTGGGGACAGCAGTTAGAATCAAGCAAAAGTCAACAGGAGTTTTTATCTTATGACATTTACTCAGTGCCTTGGAAAAACTACATGCAATAATCTTAGCACATCAGAAAGTACGTCCACACAAACACATGCGCACATCAATCGTGTATTGGCAAGCACTGTAACACCTGGCAGGGAGAGGGTTTCTGCAGAGATAAAGAGATAAATAGAGACAGAGCAGTAAATACTGTTGTCAACTCTTGAAGCAGATCATGTCTGGGATACATTAGAGAATGGAAATGGGTTTGAAGCAGCAAGCTACGAGATAAGGACAGACCTTAGTTCCAAGTAATGTTCATCTAATGGACAGTTACTCAATGTTTACCAGGTTCCAGCGGGTAGTTTTACAGGGGTCCACTGAACATGAGGAAACAGCTGGGTTGGGTCAGTAATGAGTTTCTTACTGCTTCTTTCTCGACTACAATAATGCAGCATCCCTACTTCCCAAGGACATGGGAATAATTAATCAAGAACAAGTTATTTAAGAGATACCATCTATTTCATATCTTACTGAGATGAAGGAAGTATTGGTTTATGGTCTGGGTATAGTCTGGAATCTTTCCCTAAAATTGCCCTGAGCAAAGGCAACCTGTTGTGTTTCAGTGGAGTTGCACTAGATTAGAACATGATTTTGTTTTATTCTGTAGACAGACAGGATCTTCAATTTATAACATCTTCTGGAAGCTAGCTTCACAATATAAACTGTTATTTTCTTATCCTTTGCAATAAAGAACTAAGAACATAATCCAAAGACAAAAAAAAGTCCATCTCCTGACTCACCCCCCTCCAAGTGTTTATTATTTTAGTTTCATCCAGGCTTTGCTATGATAATTTCTATAGTATAGTCAAACCTTAAGGACTACATGAGATTTAGACTGGAACACCATTTTTTATCCCCACATCCAAATTCTCATGCTCACAAAAATAGGCAAAGCACTTCGGCTAGAACTTTTTAGCTGCACATGAAGGCACTAAATGAATTACAGTATACACTGTATTCAATAACAGTGAATACTTCAAAGCTTCCTAATAACTAGGGCATGAATGTAAAATGTGTTGCTCTGCACATCTAAGAGTTTTCCCCTTTCTCATCATGTTCTTTGAAAAGGTGGCTTTATTCAGATTTTTGTGACTGTTCTTGTTCTACAAAAGCACTTTTAGGATTTTATTGAGGTTTACATACACCAGTGTTCAAGACGAAAGGCTTTCATGTCAATTATTAATAACAAAATCTTTCATCTGTCTATTTAAAAAAATAAAAACATGATCCTTTTTTTCCTCATTTTGATGTTTAATTTAGAATGAAAATCAAACTCTTTAAAAAAGTTTTCCTCACTATCACAAGGGAAACTATGATGTTTTTAAGAATTCTCTCTATGAAGATAATGCCATCTAAAAATAAAATGGAAAATAATAAAATAAAAGGCTTAATCCTTTGTAAAAAATGTTGAACATACTTAGTGATTTCAACAGGAGTGGAAAGGCGCTCAAGATTCTCATGGAATCAGAACACAAAATGCTGTTTCTACTAATGTATTTGGGAATAATCAGTTCATTGGCTTAGCAACTGACTCAACAGGGACTTCAAGAGCTGTAAAAAATGGAATAATTTCTGACCTGAAAACCTATTTTGTTTGACATCTATTCCTCCAAAACATCTCAGCAAGACCTCAGACCATCCATGTATTACCACTGAGCACAAGAGCTTGTGCTGTGATGACCTGGAAGGCCTGGTGCCCTTCCTCATCGTACAGTGTAATTGCTCATTGACAGAACTCTAAGCCTGTAGTACATGCAGTTGAAGTCACTGGTGCCCTACAACAGTCATTTCATAGACCTTATTGGAGCGTTGGTGCCCACACACCATCTCAGGTCTCTGTTCAGGACCTCAGTCTGTCAGATGTCATAGAATCCACTTAAAATCTTAATTTTAAAATGTCATTTCATTCATTTTTATTTCTGGACCACTAACTACCACAGAAAAATATTCCTCCCCCGAAACAATCAATAGGTAATTGTCACTTCATACAGATTCCCCTCCAAAATTTCTAATAGTTCTACAAAATTTCATAGAGTTCAAAATGAAGTGATTTCTTTTAAGACAGCAGTCCTTGCAGTTCCTGGATTTTATTTTAAAAAGTTCTTGCCCAGATTTGATGTTTCTAGTGTGATATGATGTTTCTAACACATACTTCATAATTTAATTTTGAGCTACACATGTGCCTTTAAGTACTTTCATACAGCTTCAACAAAATACAAGTGCTAGAACAAGCTGCACAACAGAAGTCAGCCTCTCACACACCTTGTCTTGATGTGGTCTCTCTTGTCAGCTTTAGGAATCACACATATTAAAGTGTTCTGCTGCTACAATATACCCTGACTTCCATTTTCTTTTGCTTCTTATTGCCTTCAGGACCACAAACTCAGTGTCTTTTGGTGAAGCAAAAATAAAGAAAAAAAGAATAACGTGCCTGTGACCACTGATCTCAAATAGGTACTGAGTTCAGAGTGCAGGAGTTCTGCTCTTGGAACAGTGGAACTTGCCTATGCAGACACATTTCTCATGTAAACCATTATGTCATGAGTGGTAGGAATGCATACAACATTTTCCCAGTGTCATTTTGATTGGCTGCGCTCCCAGCAAGCTTAGGGGACATGGCTGTTAAAAATGAGGGGAGCTGCCTGCAGAATTATTTCAAGTGCTGATTTCAGCAAGTTGCTGATACTTGTAGTGGACCACTTTTAATTTATTTTGCTCTTAAAAACATCCTCTAGCCTAAGTCTATGAGAACTGGCCTAGGTCTTCCATTAACAGAACATTTTGCAGTATAAACAGGAAAAAATAACAATGTGCATCTTGGAATTCAATAAAATGTGACTAGAATTATTTTTAAAAGAAAAAAGAAATCAGCAAATAAAAAAAAACCAAATATAGTTTTTCCAGAAACTTTTTCTTCTTCTACACAATGTAGCTGCACTTCAGAGCATTTCCATATTGCTTTCTCAGTAGTCAATTTTATGCCTAGATTGTCTTCAGCTAGCAGCTCCTATTGGCAATAGAAGCTGAATTCCTTTCATAGCCTTCACAAAAAGATAGGTGAGACTCTAAAAAGTTTGGGAGACATTCCAAAATATTCTTTAAAAATCCACAAGAACAAGTCCATATTGTGCATTTGGCAATGGAGAGAGAAGAAAGATATAAAAGCAGCAATAGCTAGTGTTTTGGTCAGATGATGGGGAGTAAAATACTTGAACTCCTGTTCCAACTTCAGCATTTATTAATCTTATAATCTCTGACACGTTATACCCACTCTATGCCTCAGTTTTTCTCTCCATATATTGAAGGCAATAATACTTACCCCCATTTCTGAAGGGATTTGAAAGTTTTGTACAAAAAACACCAGGCAAGTATAAATAATCATCATCATCAATTTGGGTTATTAGAGTGCTTAAGGGGCTCCCTTCTCACATGACTGATGGTTGCCTTGGGAGAAAAATGAAGCCTTTGGACAAGATTCTGCCTTTTGTTACATTTTCTTCCTTTAATTACACACTCAGCTGCTCCTTACTTTTCATCTTCTGATTAAGCTAGTGCTGATCTGGAAATCTTAACCAGACTCTTAAGTGAAATAAACCACTCACCTTTTTATTTGACAGCATTGGAACTCTTTCATCATATATGGAGGTACATTAATTCCCTATTCTTATTTTCCTTCCTTCCCCCCTGCCACCCAAATGACGGGGCTAATCCTGTTTTACTCTTTCTGAATGATAGCAAAGGTGTGATTCATCTGCTCTAATTTAGGCACCATCTGCCCAAGGTCTGAGGCAGGTACCCTCAGTTCCCTTTATTATCAGTAGAGAGAAACAGGCATCTCCAGAGAGCAATTTATCTTATGCCGAGATGGGGGTGTCTAAAATAGGTCAGAAAAATCACACTCTGGAGATGTCTATTGTATTTCTGTGACTATTAAGGGAGCCTTAGGTGACTTGCTCAAACTTGGGCGCATAACTTTTAGACATCCTACCCAGAATATCCACAAGAGCTGTTAAAGTGATCACGTGGTAGTCGATCACCTCAGTGTAATTCTTACTGCAGGCTGATACAACCTAAATGGACCGATAGCACTTCCCGCATCTCACAGCACAGATAAAGTCTGGCACAGACGGTGATAGTTAGCAACTGTGAATTTGATGACTGACATTAATCAGGAGATAATAGTTAGATTGTAAGCTTCGAGAGCCATCAGATGAACTCAACCCAGTCATCATCAATCAAATATGTCTCACTTTTACATCCCATACATTGGTGCCTCCGCGCATGAGGCAGCGATGCTAAAATGTGCCACTGAGCATCTCTTTTCCTGCAATGACAAGTTCCTTATTTCTAATAGTAGTAAATTAGTTAGTATCGATTCTCAAACACCCTGCTTGTCCCAGACTAATCATTAACCTTCCTGCAAGGTAGGAAGGTTCCCTATTAAGGGGAATCAATTTTAGATTTGGGGCCTCACTAAAAAAAAAAAAAAGGGGAGGGGATGTTTAGGGTTTCTCATAGTTGTTTAGAAGCTTGATTAGAGGTACTTTTGACAAAGTGGTAAAGATGTAAGGAGATTTATTTTATCATGTAACTCTGAAACACAACACAGCTCTCCCCAATATGTGGATAATCATCACTGTAACCACCACTAAAATGCAATTATCTCGCAGGGGACTGCGGTCCATGTTTCTCAGCATACTGCAACAGCACGTAACAGTTTAGGACAAGAATTAGCTAAACATATTGAGCTGCTGACGCTCCTTCTCAAGAAACTTTGGTTTATATGTTATTAGCATAAAGGCCTCAAGTGAGAAGATAAATTAACAAAGAAACTGCCAACAAATTAAAAAAAAAGACAGAGCTTCCTATGAAAAAGCTTATTGGTACCGTCTGAATCTGTCCTTCCCTTGAGTTTTCCCCTCTGCAATCCTCTTGCCATCCTAATCACTTCATATTTTGAATATTACAGTTGCTTCTTCTATGCTCTTACTAAATCCCAACTCTTCAAACTTCAGGTGTTGAAGGTAGTGAAGATAAATTATATACTGCCCTGGAAAGGAACTATATCCTCAGCAGCACTCATTTTCTTTACTTATAAAGCAGGTTTAAGTTAATTCAATGTGACACCACCACCCTACCCCCCAACAAACAAACAGTTACCCTGTTTTGAACTCTTATCACTTTTTGCTCATTATTTCCTAGTTTCAACTGACTCTCAGTCTTAGCAGCTGTCCCTCATAACCTCATCCATAATTCCCCCCCCTTTTTATCCCACATGAACATCACAACTCCAAAACATAAAAGGAAACTTTTTTTTTTCTCCTAGAAATGCATTTCAAGAGGCCTTACACTTCTAAGTCACTTCAGTTCCTGAAAATTTGACTTCACATCTTCCCCCTTTTGAGAGAATACATTCCTTATTAGATATAAAAAAAGGTGAAATGTAAAAAATTTAGAGTACTCACAGGAGTGAAGAAAACACAGCTAGCACTCCAGCTGCTAAGGAACCACTTAAGCTACAGCTGCCCACCTCTCCCAAATTTAAAGGGTTAGCCTGAAAGGGGGTGGAGGGAAGAAGAGGATTTCTTCTCTCTAGGAAAGATGTATAAGAAATATGCAGACTTAAAAAAATGGGGGTTTTAAGAAACTATTACTTCTCTGTATTAAATGACAGAAACTGTTGAGCTCTTCAATTGACAGTCTTGCTCTTTGTTTTATATAATTTCCCAGTAAACAACATTTTGCATTTTGTGGTAATGTGCACAACAGGGACTCTGTATAGAAACATGCATATTCAAGCTCTTTATGTTTTCTCTGGAAATTAGTATTGATCATGTTTTTTAAGCCAACATTTTTTTCAAAGAATCACAAGCATAGATGAAACTTGCACCCAAACAACAGCAGCAGGACACTATTCCTCTTGTTTGCAAGAAACAAGATAGTTAATAGACTTACAGTAAAAAATATATCTGTCAATATAGCTCATAGTTCTCAAATTTAAATGGGCATTTGTGTATAGTTATTTGGCAACCAGCTGTACAAATTCTTCACTTGCACACCCACATCTTAATTTACTGTGTTTATTAGGTTTAGATCTATGGGCATGTTCTTGTCTCAGAGTCAGCAATAATCTCCAATTTACATTTTAAATGAGTAAAATTGGACTAGAAAGATGGTACCAAGGAATAAAATGACTTCTATAGATTTACTTCTCAGGCTATAATGGAACTGGGAATAACACCAGATTCTCCTGTTCCCTGGTCTAGTGTCCTTATCACAGACCCAACTTTAATTTTAATCAAAGTTGTTGGAAAACAGAGCAACACTTTGAGCACACAGAGTCTAAAATCTGTGTGTCTCACCTGAATGCAAAAATGCAGTCAGATTTCAGGCTTCATATAGCCATCATATTTGTTTACAGAGGCTCGTGCACTTGTTATATACAAATGATAATTGCGATAACTGGGAAATGCTGATCTCTAACCTGAGTCTTAGGGAACCAAACTGAGCTGGGTGCAGAAGCACAAGGGCTACAGCCTGCATCAAAGGTATAATCATCCTGACTAGTGTAGTAAAAACTATTTAGGTCACACCACAGAAGTACTCAAAAATCAACACTGCACTGAATGTAAAATGAGACTAAAACCAATAGTTTGCCTGAACTTTGTTCACAAATTCAAATTACCAACAGTAGCGATGCCAGCTCTCACTGTTTTCTTTGGGACTGTTGTGATATTTGTTATTCTTCTTAAAATCCCAGCACCTGTGGTCAAGGGATTAGGTGATGATCTCTGCTTTCTTCTAAAATAAAAGTAACTTTCTCAGGTTTGAGGAAATGCTTCTAAATGTTGCCTGTGCATGGCAGGCTACAGACAAGTTCCTCCCGTGCTCCAGATTAGCCAGACACAAACCAGCTCTGAAGCAGAAGGCACACCACCAGAGTGCTGCCTAGCCTGTGTTACTAACTCCTGCTGAGGTGTAAGAGCTTGAGCTGTCCACTATTAAGATTTTTGGAGAGCTGCTTGCTTGCGTCCTGCTGGCCTAAAGCATAGGCAGAGCAAATTCATGTCTACCTGTTAAGAGAAAAAAGGCAGAGCAAGTGAAGAAAAAGGACCTCAACCCCATGTTTTCTCCAATATTTGCTCCAATCTCGCGATTTTCTTACCAGGTGAGATGTATGTGGGATGCAGGATGTTTCTGTAGTCTAAGAGGTTGTGAAAACACACCTGATACTGCATATGAGAAAGCTTTCCAGTGCTGTCCTCTCCATGTCCTGCTCCAAGAGTGCTGTACAAATAGTGCACAGGATACGGCTCAATTTTTGGTCTTGCAGTTTCAATCCACTTACACCTTTAGTGGGACTACAACACAATCACTTTTCTAAACCTAAACAATTGAGGGAAAGAGGAAGAAGAAGATTTTGGCTATCATTTGATAGGCACTCCAAACAGATGCTGTTCATAAGATATATAAGCAATATAAAATAGAGACAAAATATTTTTTGTGAGCAGTCATATGTGCAGAATTTGCTGTTAGTGTTAATTTTGCAAGGACTGGCTAGTAAAAGAGGACCTTACAGAAATCAAAGACTGCAGATGACCAATGGAAACAAGAACAAAGAATGTCTTCATATATTTTCTATTTTGCATGGTGTTTTCCTGGAAGGACCCATCTGAATCTGAATAGTTTTGTTTATTATGCTTCTAGAGTGAAGAGTGTGCATTTTCCTATTCAGTGTATAAACCAGGGCTTCCTCTTACCCATGAAACACTTTTTGTTTCTGCTGTTTGACTCTCTCTTTAAAACAAAAGATTTAAAATATGAGAAAAAACAGAAGTTCAGGAGTCAGATTCTAAATACTTGTCTGATCCTGGGATCTGTGACTTTCTCTCACTCTCACAAAAAAAATGTGACCCCAGTGAAATTGGTCTGGGTTTTTATCTTTGTAAGCAGTTCAGAACTGATTCCTGCATGAATTGATAATATGTATGTTAAACATGATCCACTCTGCAAAGCTTGCCTCAAAGTTATTCATGTTCAAGGGACCATCATCAGAACAGTCCTAACTCTCAAAGTTCAAATTCCAATTTTCCCAATGTTTGGAAGAACCATATTATTTACCAATACCTTTAAATGCAATCCTATTTCTGATTTTCACATAGAGCTTCATCCTGGCACATACATAAATCTCTCTTTCAAATACTTTTTGCTTTTGATAGCTATTTAATCCAAATGAAATAAACCAGGCAATGCACAGAGTAGATTTTTACCTGCTGCTCTGAGGCCAGATGTGAATATAACCAACACTGGGAAAACACATTTTTAATTTTGCTGAACCACAGGACTAGAAATCAAATGAGAATCCCCATTCAGAGAGAGCAAGCTTCCTTTTAGGTCATGAAGTGAAGCTGTATGAGGTAAGAAAAGTATATTTGGGTGTTGTCTGCCTTGATTTTACCATCTCTTAGTTTTTCTAAGGAATAGCAAACTATCTGGCTTGAATTCTCAGCAAGTTAGGCTCACAAATATTACTGAAGTGTAATAGCTCCCCCTGCCAGGTTTAGATTACAAACTACATTTCACACACATGCGCGCACACACACACACAGACACACACTCTCAAGAAATAAATTAACACCTAAGTTAGCATTTGCTGTCACTGCTTTACTCTTCGATGATTATTACAGCAAAAGAAAAAATATGTGCACTTGATACATAAT
Source organism: Buteo buteo (assembly GCF_964188355.1). Lineage (NCBI taxonomy): Eukaryota > Metazoa > Chordata > Aves > Accipitriformes > Accipitridae > Buteo > Buteo buteo. The sequence goes on along the minus strand of NC_134189.1, from coordinate 16,011,905 downwards.
GTGTATTAAAGTAGTTTTATAAAACTTAGAAAGAAGTAGTTGTTAATATTAATTTGCATTCAGTGTGGGTGGGAGAAATACAAAATTATTCCAAGCAGAAAGGGAGAAATAAACTAAGTACAAAAGCTTACTTTTGCTTTAATTTACCATTTACTTTTCAATCTTCTATCAAATTAACCGATTTTTTCTCTTAAACAATTTCATGAATGGTAATTGTAGTCTAAAACTGTTGTCTGTTGGCAACCTAGGACCAAACTGTCTCTGTGTTGAACCGTGTTTGGTCCATTTTTGGCTTCAGTAAAGTTGATGACAGAAGTCCAGAGCTAACAGCCTTAGCCTTCAAAAACCTATGCATGTGACTGATGCCAAGAAATCTTATAGGATTGTTTTGAAAGTCAAGCTATTCAACTAAAACTGTATCTGAAAGGGTAGAATTCTAATCTGTCATGAAGCCCCCAATCTTAAAAAACAGTCGACAACTCTATGGACACATGGAAATGTCTAGGAATTAGAAGCCTATGGAATCAAATCTGTCTTTCCAATAGCACTCATTAATGCAATCTTACAAGCAATGGATTATACTACACTGTTGCATTAATACAGCACTTGTTATTTTCTGGGAAGTCTACCAACTTTGATTCACTTTTACAAGAGTTTTGGAAGAAAGGTAAGTAAAACCACATTTTATAGGTAGTTAAATTAAGAAAAGCTATTCATTTAAAAGTATAGGGTAATTTATTCCGATATATTTTATATTGTGTCTCTGATACACAGAGGAACTCCAACAGCATTACCTGAAACAGAAGGAAGTCAATCTTTGGAGTAAGCTTTATGTAAATTTAAATAGCGTTCATTTCAAGTAACATAGCATACATTAGACACAGTGGTATACACCAAATAAAACACCAGACTGCAACTCAAGAGCAAGGGATATTTTCCCAATTCTGGAACTTGCATACTGAATTATTTTACATATGTATTTGTTTCTTCTACAAAAGAGATATAAAGTTAATGACTAGAATGAAGTCTTGAAAATCTGTGTGTGAAAGTATTTCAAAATAATAATATGTACTTATTCAAGAAAAAAACATTATTTTGCCATCCTCTGCTTCTCCCCCTACCCCTGCCCCGCCCCCTTCATCTCACCTTGGTTTATGCATTAATTTAGACCGAGAAAAATGTTTGATAATCTTGCAGTTAATTTACAATGAGTCAGTCAGGCATCCTTCACCTTCAAGGTAAATTACCAGTGTATATGATGAATGAATTTTTTATTGCAGGCTGTTTATACCATAGCAGGTTCAAAGTATTCAGGAACAATAAATGAGGTCCCATGGAAATCATGGGGTTGTTTAGGAAAACATGGTTATAATGCCATAAAAAAAGCAGGTTCTTCAGTTTTTGCCTTTTCAGCTCTTGCTAAGTCACTTATTTGAGATGCTTTTCACAATCATGACAAGAGATAAGATTTTCCTGTGAGTTCACCAAGTCCTTAAATTCAAAGTTGTATTCTGGAAGGAGTTGGAACCTGTGGTAAGGATGAAAGGGGAGGGTATGCCATGGTAGTTGTGTTATTGGGTAGCTGTGGGAATAGAAAAGTTGTTCGCTGAAAAAAAAAACCCAACCCTCCAGGAAACACCAGTTATGATTTTAGGAGAGAATACACTGGAATAGCCAAGTAAAGTTGGTGGTGGAGTCTCTTTTATTATGTCTGTAAAATATGTTAGAACGGAAAGTGTTTATATGAAACGAAAAGACCACTTTGATCTCACTGTGGTGATGGAGGTGACAACAGCAGTAAACAGTTGCAGAGAGTCTATCTGTCATGATTTTAGATGCTGAGCTTTAAGAATACACAAGAGTAGCTAAAACTGAGATGAAGATAAATGCGCTTATTTCCTCATGGTTATTCCATTTCGCTGTCTGTAGTGCGGGAATTCTCAGCTACAAACACCACCACATTCAGAAAAAGTTATTCAACAGACATATTTTTCAAGGCTGTCCATTGCTAAGCAGTGAAGACAAGGCCATATTTTAAACTTTTTTTCCCCATTGTTTCACTGTTATTCCTTTCTACACTTTTAAGGAGAAAAATAAGAAACAAATTCCTTTCATTTAATGCTTTGATATTAAACCATTAAACACTTCTTCTGAGGCTGTGATCAATAGTATGAGTATGGATCCCAGAAAAAGCCGCAGTAAATTGAAGTTAAGGAATTTTGGCAGCTTGAAGTCTTGTGTCCTTTTTAAATGAAATGGTTTTTTGATGCCTGTTGCTATGAAAACCAAAGGCAAAGCTCCTGTTTGACACTGATTTTTAAATAGGGATAAGTTTTGTCCATTTGACCAGAAGTTTGAGGAGCGAATACTGACTTTGAGTACTGCCAAATAAAGAAGCTCCACTTCCAGGAAATACTGGAAATAAAATTATACAGCCAAAATTCCAGACTCTCTAGATCATTAGTCACGTAGGGCAGAAACTCATAAAAAAGCAAATGGAATTACCAAATTAAGCAGGCATCAGAGAGGAACCTTGTCTATTAGGTGCTTTGTCTTTCATTATTAATAGCATTACAAAGACAGAGAATAAAACAATACATGTTGATTTGGGGAGAGGACAAGAAGCCAAGAATAAAGAAAACCATCTAAGTTTGGATGAGAGGTAAATGAAATGCATAATAATTTGCATATTATAATGATCTGCCTTCATCATGAAAAGACTTTAAGTCTCTTTTGTATGATTAAAGTACATAGGTCTTAAAATATAGAAAGGTGAAATAGTCAACAGATGAACAGGAGGAATGAGTGCAGAGGTAGAGGACGAAGCACTGCTGTCCATGTCTAGAATAGATTGTGCTTCGGTTTGATTTGAGTTTATATCTGTACTAAGTACAAGAAATTTTGTAAATGGATAATTAGCATGTCCATTTGACAGCCTACATGATCTGCCAGTACATCTGAGGAAAAAGATCAAAGCAAAGAATTCACAGACTTGTGCATGCAACTATGAAGTTATTGTATGACGTTTTTCAGTTTAACTACAAATTCTACTTGTATGTAAAAATGGCATTTACATTTTTTGCAGAACTTCTTCTAAATTAACTTTCATTATTTATTAATTTAATCTGATGATGTCTTATAATTAGAACTGCTGAGAGATTGACTACCGTATGGCACTTTCCTATAATTAGAACTGCATTGTTCATGATTGTAGAAGTTTTTAATATATTCACTCACACCTCTGGTTGCTTGAGGAATGAAAAGCATGAAAAGAGCTAAAGACACTGAAAATATGATCACATGTAAATACACATAAGTGTAAATTCTTTTTCCTAAAATCTGAAAGAAATGGCAAGTTCCATCTGAGGGAAAGAGGAGTGAAGAGATAAGGGCAGAAGAATGAAAGAAAAGGATAATGACCTTCAAGTTGAGAAAAGGTATCTGAACTTCGGTAATGTGTTCAGTTCCATACAACAAGCATAAGGACAGCTGCATTTTCATACACAAATGTTAGTATTTGTGTTCTGTACTATGTTACTGCTTGTTTGCTGGCTCCTGAGCTGTCCCAGGCCCTTTTACACACCGAGCATGAAGGTCCTTTTAACATTGTACAAGGCATTTGCAACAGATGTGGAACCAGTCACGTAGCCAGTTGCCACTGGTCCACTTACAAATGATAACCAATAAGCACAGCAACCTATTTACTTTCAAATATTAATCTGTATCTTCAAACAACCTTCCTCTTCGGTTTTTATACGTCTTGGTCGTACCTCATTTTTAAAGGGGAATTATGCTGCTACTTTTCTCTTGACTTATAATTCAAACACAAAATTTCACAAGTTTCCATTGGCATGTTTTTGGCTGTCGCAATAGGCATTAAAAAAGTACTACTTTAAAATTCTCATATGGAAAATTAAGCAATTATATTTGTTACTGGCTAGGAGTTTGCCCATAGTTAGTTATCACAAGTGGTAAATCATTAATACATGTTAACTTGATTATGTATGAGGGAAGTTAGACTGTAAACTCTGCAAAACAGGCTGTGCATCAGAACATCACTGTGTGGTTATGAACACTGTGACTTTGTGCCCCTAAGAGGTAATAATGGTTACAAATATAGGCCAAGAATAGTCTATTTTAAGTGATTTAGATGGCAAAAAGTGATTCTGACATGGAAAGAAACAGTAGTAAAGTGAATGCTAACCCAGACTGTGTTAAATTATACATACACATTCCTTGGAGGTCTGGTTACATAGCTGTGCATTTCAATATAGGAATAATGACAAATGATAGTTGCATACTATAGTAATCATTGCTTTTTATTTATAGTAGTATGCATTACCTCCATTTTATATTGGAATAACAAAGGCATAGACCTGGTCACTGACTTTCTCCAACAGCTCTTTCAGCCAAAGAATGGCAGAACGAGAAATGACTCCTTTTAAAAGGAAAAGAAATCATGGAGTAAAGAAATTGCCAAGCTGCTTCTCTAACTTGACTCCCTTTATTAGCTATCTGACATATTACTTTGTGCATCTGAGATTTTAATGAGCCCAGCAAAGACAAAAGAAAGATGTTCTGTTCTCACTGACCTCCCTGGCTACGGCAAATCCCTGAGGTGCAAGGCAGGGAGGTGGGGAGAGCAACTGAAGTTTTTCAAGAAAGCTAACATGCTGGGATGGCAAAGCAGCAAAACCTTCCGCTTTCCAGATGGAGCATTGTTAATATTCTGGATTTGTGGCACTGCGCTATTTTGTAACAAATAAAACCAAGCAATAAAAAATGAAGTTCATTTGCCATATGGCTGTTTATTTCTCTGTGCTACAGCTCAGAGATAAGTAATGTATGGTTTCTCAATATGGCACATACACACACACTCACCCCAGGTGCATACAATATAGCACACCTAGATTAACACAAGCCAAACTCCTTTTGATTTCATTGAACATGTGGCATCGTGGCTTAAGGGATTTTCTCCTTCAGTTGAAGTATAAGATACATTTGACAGCCAGGACAGGAAAAGATGCATTTAGGACTGAACAGAAGAGTAAAGGGGGAAGAAGCAGGTGGATGTAAAAGCACAAAAGATAACACACGTGGTTGGTTGTTCAACATTTTCTATCTGAAGTTAGTGCTCAGGAATGATAGGATTCTGACAACGCAGACGAACAAAGATTTGTCTAAAGGCAAAGTGAAACATGATCAGCAGCATCCCTGGCTCACCACCATCAGGAGATTTGACTGGATTCAAATTTATGGTACCCAACAGAGAATGACCAAAGAATGTCAATACTTCCATTACCCCTCAAACATTTACAGTTGTGTTCAGGAAGGGAGTGAGGGGCGACACACATGATCCCCCTGGCTACTGTAAGTTTGTAGCGCAAGGAAACGCCTGTGCTACAGGCATTTCATGGCCTTTGAAAGTCACAAATATAAAAAGCAATATCTAGCTAATGTTAAGTTGATCTCCAGAGCTTTTCTATTCAACACGGAGCAGCCACAGTCTGTTGGTCTTTCTCCTCCCTGCTCGTCTCCACTCCTCTCCTCTCCGTAGGTATGCATTCTTGTATGCCGCTGCATGGGTATGAAATCATGGTTGAGGATACCAGCATTACATTATAGGTCATTTTATCCTTGCAATAGAACAGTTCAAATCCAGAACAGGTAACTTAGAGCAGCTACTCAACCTTTTATCTTCGTTAGTCCTGATTTGAGGTTTTCTGTCTTGCTTCTGGGGCATGACTGAGGTTCTCATCTGGGGCAGGAACACTACACCATTGCCCATAGACACAGAAGTATACTGGGGGATAGTCCCAATTCCAGTCTCACAGGACACTCATGTAAAATTCTGGCAATGTTAGATGACTGAGGCTTACCTTGTGCTGACCGTATAATGCTCATGCAAAAAAATATGTGTACTGAGAAGTTGACTCCCAGAGCAATTATTCTCATATTTTCTCAGTGCTGTTCATTTAGGACAGTCATTTAAGAAAATCAATGATAATATATAATATCCTTTAAATGCCTTTGCAATCAATGAAATCCCAAGAAGAGGCCTAAAATAAGGAAATAAAGATGTGGTGCCCACAGCAAACCAAAAATAACTTTTTTTTTTTTTCCCTGAGATGAGACCTCAGAGATCCTGCAGATTTCACTGTGCAGAAAGTTCTGAGTAGGCATCAAGAGTAACTTGAGGGGAAAAAGCATGTGGCTCATCCATTTTAATTCTGGATAACAAGGCAAAACTTATCTCCTGATAGCTCTCTAGCTATTCTGGTGATAGGAACCTCAGTACAAAGCACTTACGCATGCACTTAATTTTAAACCCAGCAGTAATCCTGATTGAATCAAGACGTCTACCTTTGTGCTTAAAGTAAAGCATGTGCTTAAGTACCTTTTTGTATAGGGGCCTTAATTACATTATGTGTGTGAGAGGATATGATAATTTTAGTTGGCTTTCCCAAGAGAGCCTTTAGTTAATAAAATAACTAGGTTTAATACTCCACAGAGTCGTATGGGAACAGAATTCTGCTCCTCCTCCTATAGCCCAGCACAGGGTAGACTGTAATTTAATTGTTGGAAGCACAGAAAGTGCTGAAATCCTGTATGTCTTAATATTGTACTGCAAGAGCATGTTTGTTTCTATTATGGAATACCTTGGGAAATCCACTGTGCAATGCTACCACTAGTTATTCATAACAGCTTTTGAATTTACTGACATTCAGTACTACACTTTAGCTGCTTTACTGGATCAGATAAGGGAGAAAAAGATCTAATTAACAGGAATTTTTTAAAAGTGAAAGAATTAAAACAAAAACAAAAACAAACCTCTTGTTCTTTCCCACCAGAATCACCTGCTCCAGTGAGGAAAATTGAGAATAATAAAGAGTAGACCAAAATAAAACTAGGGCAGATCGGTTTGCAAATAATTCCTTCAAATACCTTTGTTATGATTATGTTTATGATCTGTTTATGTGTGCAAAACAGTGTGTAAATTCAGCCCATGAAGTGCATGACTATGAGAGACAGTAGTGAGCAGGGGAAGAACTGTTAAACTCATTGTAGATCATCAGACATCATTCCCCTCATAAGCAAAATTGTACAGATATCAAGGTGTCCATTTCAACCTTTGATTCTCCACTACAAGTCACCAAAATATTTCCTACAGAATCAGCTGCTCCCAAAGCTGATTATAAGCAACCTTCAAGGTAATAATCTGAGCTGGGCAACTGCAGGCAGGTGGAACCCAAGAGCCAGGTTTTTACCTGAACCTTACACTGCACAATTTACACTGACAGCTGTGGAGTCTGGTAGAGTTTTTTCCTATTTGGTGGGCATATTTCGAGAGGTCATATGTGCATAACATGAGCTTTTGCATAACATTACATTAAGTAGCGCAAACCAGAGCTTCTTAAAAGTAGGTTCCCATGTGGTAACTGACAATATGTCGCTGACTTCAGAAGGTGCAAATTCCAGTGACTGTTTCGAAACAACTGAAAAAAAAGCTCATTCGTATCAGATGAGGATCTGACTTTCATTTTTTATCACTATATTTGCTCTCAGGAGTAAAGATGATTATGCCTAAATGGCAAAGAGCAACAATTTCTACTACTTAATTAATACATACTTCCGTTTTATACCATAGACAGGTTTCATGTTATATTAGTTTGACAGCATCACAGTGTGTTTTTGCTTAAAAGACAGTCCTCAGCTGGAAAAAGCAACCAAAATATTTTGAATAACCATTAGAAAGATATTAAAATTAAAAAAAAAATCATAACAAATAAGTAAGCATGCAATATTCTGTTATTTTTTGACAGATTTTTTTAATAGAAAAAATGATCTTTTACCTCAAGGTAGAGAATGATATTGTATCCTACTATTGTAATTAGCATTAAGATTTACAAAGCTAAAGATTAAAAAAACAAAAAAAAAGTCCATCAGGAATTGTTAATTACAATAGTGGCTTCCTAGAATTTTCTTCTCTGTTTTCTATGGGCTTGATCCACAAAGGGGTTTAGGCACCTAACTACTACCTCACGCACCCAACTTGCACAGTTTAGCTCCTCATGGTCTATCATCAGATGCCACCTTTTGGCCATCAGCTTGCCTGTAGCTCTACAGGAACAGATATTCCACATATTTCCTAATGCTTGGGATGCAGTGATTCTTTTACACTCCTTCACCCTTCTCAGTGAAGGAGGAACGACTTAGCAGTGACATATTAGTGTGGGTTCCCATACAAACCCGAGGTAGCTGCCACTGTGGGCCCCCGCAGGTGTGCAGTGTCAGTGCGGGTCTGGGCTGCGGCCACTTCCCAGACTGCACCCCAACAGAGAAATTACTGTTTTAATAGCTACATGTTCTGAAGTGTCCTCCCCAAAACGTGGGCAAAGCTGACTGCTTTTCCAGCAGCATGTTAATAGTTTTGTGGGTGTACAAGCCCTCACACATGATTTTAGGGGAGAGGTTTGATAAAACGAGCCTCAGTGTTAGTCAGGAAATTGCAGTTAAAAAAGTGATTTTCAATAATGTTATTATTTACAAGCTTAACCTTGTTTCCATCTGAGTCAGCAACAGACATCCAATGATTTCAATACTGGAGGCTAAAGCACTCAATACCTTTCAAACTGTAAGGTCAGAACACATATTCTTGATGTATAGATGTATAGACCCCCTGCTGGCGAGGGAAAGAGGGGAAGAGATGAAGGTCTATAACATATATGTTCAGAAATTCGAGACCTCAGTTCATCTGCACCAATTTTCTATTTAAATAGGTACAAATTCCTAAGCAACAGAGGAACCAAGTTGGCAAAGTACACTTATATTAGTCTAAATTCAGATTAAGTTCAGATATATGTAACAAACAGCACCCAACTTCAATCACTTGAGTAGTTAAAGTACTTGAATGACTTAAATTTAGTCATGTGCTTAAATCTCTAATGAACAGAGCCCAGACTGGTTTTTTTGGAAAGTTTTACATTTCACATTTGCCTAAATACTGATTTAGGCTCTAGGACTTAAATCTAGTGAATAATTTTAATTTAGAAAGGACAGAGATAGAAAGGGGGAGGAAATTCTTTCCTTCTTCTGAAAGGAGATGGAAAATCATAGACAGAAAGGGACCCTGGTATTCCACATAACACCCCTCGCCATCCTCCCCCTTCTACCTTCACTGAAGTTTACTTACTGCCATTCACTTCACAGGAATCAACTAATTTGAAAGGTGTTATTACAGCTCTGTTCAGTTTTCTGATCTTCAGACTAAACAAGCCCAGTCCTCTCAAATTTTGCTTGTAAGGCATTTTTCTATAGGTCTTTGATCATTTTTGTCACTTTCCTCTGGACTGCCTCTGCTTTCTTCACATCTCTCTTAAAATGTAGTAACCTGAACAGGAGATGAGAGTTGAGGGCTTTACCAGAAGATTGAAAAGATTACTTACCGTGATTTATATGTGACACTTCTTTTTATACATCCTAGTACAAGTGGTTAAAATTATTGATTTATGTACAGATTATTATCCCCTATAACCCCAAAACCATTTCTGGCAAATCTGCTGTGTAGGCGGCCCTCCCTCATCTCGCATTTGTGCAGAAGCCGTGAGTTTGGTCGGGAAGAATCAAAATAAGCATAGAACCTTGGTCTGGGCCTTATTAAACCACCTCTTATTTTTCCAGACTACGATTCTAATTTACTGAGGCTGTTTTGAATTCTAATCCTGTACTCCAAGGTGTTTGCTACTCGTCCTGATTGGGTATAATCCACAAAAATTATTACATGTGCTCTATTCCACCCTTTATTACTGAAAATGGGGACTAATACCAAAGCCAGGACAGGTCAAAGTATGACTCCTCTCTTTCTTTTCTGCATTGCTCCTGTTTAAAAGAAACCCATTTATAACTATTTTTTTTAAATTCAGTTTTCTAACTTGATGTGCTTACAGTACCTGCCCATTCTGCATTTTCTTGGTTTATTTATGGTAACATCTTTCAAATCATGTCAGAATCTGATGGTGACTCACAACTACTTCATTCCACAAATCCTGTTACCCTGCCATTGAAGGAAACGTGATTGGTTTGACAGATTCTTAGTCTGATGTATCTGTCAGTTGTTACTTATCACTTTTACATCCTTTGCTTACAGGTGGGTTGAGTATTGCTCCTTATCTATTTGGCCTAGAATTCCTTTATCTGCAATTCTCCCCTGTTTAAAAATCAGATACTACGTTTGCTCATTTCCTGTATTCTAGGTTTCCAATCATTCTCTCATTTTCCTATTCACCTGTTCTGGATTATTTCAGCCCATGCTGAAATAATAGGAAAAGTTCACGTTTGTCAATGTGATCTCTAATTTATTCTTCGCTCATACGAGTCTCTTATTTCTTTGTGCTGGACAGCTGAACTTTATTTTTTAGTGAAAAATATAGCAAAAAAAAACCCTTGGGAATTTCAACATCATCTTTTAGCCAGTCCAGTAACTAATGAGGGGACTAATGGGGGATTCTACTGAGCAGAATCAAAACTAGCAGAATCTATCCAAAACATACCCCAACAACTTAAGTGAAGGCATGAGGTTTACTTTACTGTTTTTCCTATTAACATTAATCATGTCCTTCAAATCATTCTGTCAGTGGATTAAAAAAAAAGCTTTGTGTATTTGATCTTCTTGTTTTGTTGGTGTATAAGACAAAAAAGATATTTTGCATTTCAAAGAAGACACCTTATTGCTGAAGCCTGGTACTGGAGCACAGTGGTGGGACACCGGTTTAGTGCATTCACAGTACACCAGTTCATAATTGCATTGCAAATGTGAGCACTTACTCAAATGAGCCCATTTGATCTCATAACTGAGATGGCATGATTACGGTATGGGCACACACATATACAAATATATATAACAAATTGCATACTGAGCACTTGAAAAAACAAATTAGCAAGAAGATGAAATAGCTTGAAAGCTATTTCAAAAACACCTTCCAACATCTGTAAAATTATTAAAATCTTGGAAAAAAAAGATTTTATACTTTTTCTTAGAACTACAAATACAGTAATCATAGTTTTGTGCTGTATTGTTCCTAACCTATTACAATAAATATTTTACATGCTTTTTTTTTCACTTTCTCATTTATTGACCCCTATGCAAAAGTGAATTTAACATGAAAGCAGAAACATCAGTTAGGCAAGTTTCTCATTTGCATTTGGTGGGAACAGTTGATATACGCTTCATTGATGGCTTCGGTACATTCATGTGTATATTGTAATGTTTTAGTATATTTTATGAACAAAGGCAGTATACATGTCAAAGTGTTGCTATAAACTTGGGGACGTGGTAGGGCTTTTACTTTTTCAGCCTGATAAGCAAAGAAGAAGAGAGGTTAAGGAAAAGGAGGGAAAGGATCCGTAATAAAGGGGTCATCCAACACCTTTGGGTGTTGGTCACAAATGGAAACTTTTAAATTTGCCAAAAGTAAAAACCAAATAAAAACCCATGACTGTAACTCTGCACTATCACCCTAAGTTTCCAAGCCCACTTAAGACTGCACCCTGGAAACAAGGAGTTCATAAATGTTAAATTAGACAGACTTTGCTCTGTGATGCAAACCATGGCTGTGACCTAAAGCAAGAATATACAATGCCTTTCAGTTAGAGAGTCTGTCACTCTCATTCCCTTTGATGCTCTTCCTTCACTTTCAGGAAGAGAGCACGGGGAGTTAAGGTTTGTGGCCTGCTCCCCTGTTGTCCCTCATTTTACAGGCACTGAAATCCAGATGAAACCTCAAGCCGCACAAGAAACACACACACAAAAGCCCGTTCACTTTCATCAGTAACTTTTTCCTCTATGAAAGTTTCTATCAGAGAGCCAGTGAGCCTTATTATACAGTCATCCAGCTCTAGTTACCACATAGTCATTCAAAATGAAGCATTATAAAGACTCCCATAAAAGGTTTCTTCATCTGAACGAACACTCGCCAAGGTCCTTTCTTCCTCCCACTTTGAGGTGCAGTAGAAGTGAATAAGTCTCTGCGGGCGCTTTGGCTCCTGTAGATCACAGGGGCCTCTGTGGCCCCTCATAACCTTCTCGGTTATCTTTACTCTAGCGACAGCATCCCTGCATAGATAGGGAAGGCTGAGTCAGCAGCTTAGACCTATCATCCCTTTGTTAAAAACTTGTCCATAAATATTAGCTGTAGGCCTATGTTTAGTTACCCTGTAGCAAACCTCTCTGTGGCAAAATTACACATCTTTATCACGTGCCTGGAGTTTCTGGATAAAGGTGGTACAAAGCTTCCAGTCCCTCCTGTAACTAAAAATAGTTAAAATCAAACCAGGAAAGTGGACTTGGATTTGGTCACAACTACCTAAAACACGTGCTATGGGGGGCTGACCCTAGCAGAGAGAGAGGTGGTTCACGCCCTCCTGGTCCTCACTGAGTATAACGCAGCTGGGCCGTATTTAACATACCAAGGACACGGGGCAACTTCAGATATCAGCTCAAGATTGCAAAATTGGTTTTTTTCTGTGTTTGCATCCTGAGTGGACTGCTATCTGTATTGTCTATTCTTTGGAAAAGGTACCAAGAGCAATAGCATTGCTTTTTGGGACTGATGGGAACCTACTCCGTAGCGTTAGAGCACATGGCAAAACCTCTGGAGCTCAGTCTATGCTAATGCCCCTACTGCTGCTGCTGCTTGGAGGAAACAACTGGAGATGAATTACTGGTCTTAACTTCCCTAATTAAGGAAGAGCTGGAGGGAATACATCATGGGCAGTAGGAAAGAAACTGAAGAAAAAGAAATTTTTCTGGTTTATGCTTCACATGATTCATGACTTGCGATACATCATATGCAGTCCTGATTCAACAAGATTCTTAAGCAAGTGTATTGCTTTAACTTGTGACCCTCTCTGAAAACTATGGGAAAATTGAGTAGTGCTTCACTTCAAAAATGAAAGACTAAGTGAGAACAGAATGTAGACCCAAGAGGAACTGGGTTCGTTATATTGTTTTCACCACTTTTTAGAGACACTTTTTTCACATTAGTCACTTGTAGCTGATCCCCTTCAGTGGAACTAAATATTGATGTGTCTCTCAGTTCAGAAATATGTCTTGTTTCACCATGACTTTAACAAGTTTGTGAGATGTAACAAAGTTTTTAGGGATGCAGAGCTCACAAACAAAACAGAATTAACCTACTCTGAGCTGTGGTCATCTCTATGTCCACCTGAATAGATGACATAATCTCAGGGTCTGTCATATATAAGTAGCTTCTATATGGCATTGTTCGTAGAACAACAGACCTAGAACAGAATTAGATTAATGTTTTCCTTCTCTTCTGACATCATTTCTACAAAACTTGTACCTTGCTGAAGAAGGCTTCAATTCAGCGGTCCTACAGGGAAAAGCAGCTGCCCATGTCATGTACACCACTCAAATGTAGTTCTCTCTGGGGAGAGTATAGCATGTACTGACAGACATGGGGTACTGTACAACAGTTTGTCATGAAAAAGATGAGAAAACAAGCTCTTCTTGGAAATGGAGGAAGAATTTAGAGAGGCAAAATTCAGGAAGATCATACAGTGTAATTCCTTGCATTTAAAGAAACCATAACTGTGACACCAGGATTGCAATTCATCTTGGAAATAATAAATGAGAAGTGGTCAGGAATTGTAAAGCCTACTACTGGGTGTGGAAATACCATGTCCCTTAGCACACAGGGACGGTGTGCTAACTTCTTAGGAGGATAAAGGCCCTCTATTAATTTGGGCTTTTGTTCAGATCCCCAGAGCAAATCCTATTGGAGTAGCAGAGCATTTCTAGGGAGGGTGTCTTGCTTAAACTGATAATGCCATTTTCAGCAACATTTTAATTTTTTTATATTTCTGGATATCAGCTAAATCTCCTTGCCTAGATAAAAGTGTGAAGACATCTTCACCTAACAGTATTTTTATTGGGTGACCTGTTTTTTATGATCCTTTAATAGACTCCAGAAGTTCTAAGAAACATTGAAGGATCATAATCATCATCCTACTTCCTCCCTAAAAAAGTCTCAAGGAATATCCGTGACATGCAAAAAAGCTTCCATCTTTAAAGATATGAATATGTTCAAGTTCTTGTAAGAAATAGAGCATTCCGCTTGGGTTTTCATTTAAATAAGATTTCTGAAAACTAATAAAAAAAATTAGAAATGTTGATGCACAGAAAAATGACAAGTGAGAAAAAATTTATATAAAAATATCCAAAGGATAGCACAGGGAACTAAATGGGGGGAAATTACTTTCACTTCGGAAAGAGCATTATGTAGGCAAGGCAATTTTATTAACACGGTTGGATAAAATATAAAGGGTTTTCCTAATCTCAGAAACTTCAAAAGAGACTATTTTGGAGACAATATTAATATCAAAGCCAGTTGTCACTATTATTAAAATGTTCTTTGCTCTTCATTAGTCACAAATGATCCCCTCGACTCACAAAAAGGTACTCGGTAAATTAAAAGCTTTTATGTAACACTCCAACAAAAGTTGAATGACTCCAGAGTTAAAAGGCAACTCTTGTGTCTGCCAATATTCAAAGTGGTACCCAATTTCTTCCGTTTTTTAAAGTCGCAATTTCCTTAGGGTATTTATTCATTTATAGATCTATTAAGAGACTGATTAGGAATGGACGATTAATGAAATGCTTTGTCGTTCTGAGTTCTCACAAGCAATCATTAAAGGCCTGATTTTGCATTGTGGGCAGCCTGCTGGTGCCATGTAAAATCCCTCTGGAGGATAAACAGGTCCATCCATCTACAGGGCTGTGTGAAGCCCAGATTTATGTCTGCGTGAGGGCAGAACAGTAATTCCTCGCGCTGGGTACTTTTTCTAACGCACTATGTCTAAGCGCTTCAAAAGAGTTTGTTTGCCGATCGCGTTAGCCAGAACACAGCTCATCCCTCCAGTGGGCTGCATTGTGTGACTCTTAATCGCTGCTTAATTGCAGTCTCACACTGCTGAACTTAATGGGAACTTCTCACCGACTTCCATGGTGAAAGACTGGAGGATAGGATTATGAGATTTTCTTCATGTAAAACTGAGAAATACCACACATGATGCGGTGAAGTTATCATAGCTTGCCCACCACTGAATGCATGTGGTAGCTTGCTTGAAATAATGGTCACGGTACCTAGAGATTTCCTTCCACTGAGCCGTATATCTTTCTGAGGCTGGGATTTGGGGACTGAGGATTCACTGTTGTTTTTCACTGCAGTCATCTGTATTTCCATTTTCAGATAGTGCTGTTGGTGACACCTTTTTTCTATTGTATCTTTGCTATGCGGTAAGGTTGGTGACAGAACAGTGGATGCAGCACTGAGAACCAGATGTCCAGGATTTTGTGCCTGCCCTGATACTGATTTGCCTTGTGCCTTCACTTAAATCACTTGCCCCTTCGTGTCTCAATTTTTTTATTTATAAAATGGGAAGAGAAATGGTGGGCTAAGGCTGAATTAATACCTTTAGTCTGCAATTGAAAGGTAATATTGTAGTACAAAGTATTAATTATTATATTATATCTCTCTCCTTTTAATGGATTTATATTTAATTCAGTTACAGAGAGATGCTTTGTTCGCATAATAACATTTTCTACTGCCTTTGAGGCTCGTAGGAGCAAGCTTGTGGGAAGGAAACTGGTAAGTGTTTGAATTTAGAAATGCTGCTAGTTTCAGTGTATTTAAAATGCTGTTGAAGTCGGGACGATTTAAATGTGTGAGATTTCAAATGTCTCATTGACACACATCGCAAATTCCTTCATTGCCTGAGGGAGCTACAGCAAAAGGAAAAGTTGGAGTCTTTTAGTTTCACAGTTAAGGCAGCTTTTTTTAAAGTGAGTTAATGATGGAGCGTTTGCCTGTGTGGTTGTAACAGAGCAATCTGTCACTGTGAGAAGACTCCTGGGGTGACTACTAAGACATGTTAACTAGCAATGGTACCTCCATTTTACATGACCCATTGCTTGCCCCAGTGTAGCAATATACTCTGGCCAGATTCCTGTGTGAGTAATGTGAATGGATCCGTGTTTCTAACAGAGACACAGGCCAAATTCAGCTTGTAAAAATTAAAGGTAAGGGAACTATGCTGATGAAAGCAAGTTGAGGGGCTGTCCAATGTTCTTTTTCTATTCTTGTCCTAAGCATTCAGATAATGTTGCTGTGAACAGAGGTGCATCTGTTGTGTTTTGTCATGGAGTTGGCTCCCTCTCACATTCCCTTTATTGCACACCTCACAGCGCGCTGCGCTCAGGACATATTGTACGTACACACTCATTGATCTTTACTCCATATGATGACAGGTACAAATTTGCTGCCACTGCACCTTATGCTAATGTTCAAATGAAAATGAATAGTATACATTGCGGCACACCAGGTTGCGCTTTACCTTCCTGTATGCCCATACGCATTTATTTGGGAATATGATGGTGACACCAGCCTTCGGGGCCCATCTCTATATCTCAGCTCCAGAACAGCATGAGATTTTCATGTATATGAGATCCCCTACATTAGGACTTGTTTTCTTGGCAAAGGAACCAAGGTTTCTGGGCTGGAAAAAGCTACAGAGAGGTCTGACAAAATTCTCAGCCTGGGCATAGAAGAGTCAGGACCATAGTTTACACTAAATGCAGATACTAGCCTATTTGTTTCAAGGTTGCATTTTGTGTTTAAATGAGACTGTAACAGTCTTTTAGTTATGCTGGATTGAACATGATCGACATGGACTCTGCCATTCATGTCTTCCATGATAATGGAATATTAAAGTGGATGCGCTGGACATTTGGAACAGAAAAAAAGCCAAAGTGAAACAAGAAAATTGGTCTCCTACCTTTCCACATTCATTTGGTATGTGATGCAGTTGTAAATGGTGTATGGCTGGAGAAAGCACATCTCAAAAATATGCAGGGATTTCCCATGCGAAATTCTCTATTGCAGTCAGCAACCAAATCCCCCATTTGATTCACCAAAGCCAGAATTTCAGCTGATGTCTATATACAAATAAAAAAGCCAAAGTCAGAAGTGAAACAAATGCAATATATCTCATACACTGCTCCGGCTCCCAGAAGACGACACATCCTGTATATCTAATATTTTTTTCTGGTTTCTGAAATGGTACTCTGGAATTAAAGATGCTGGTTGTGAATGACGTTTGAAACGAGAGACCCTAACCCAGATCTCAGACAAAGAATACAGATGGTGCTTTGTGGCAATGCCAAAATGCAGTCATGTCCAGCTTATTCTGTCCTAGGTGACTCGGAGCCAAGAATAAATATCCTAATACTCTACCAGGACAACAAAGTCACCACACTTATTAAATGCTTCCAGTTTGACAAGTATTTTTCTGCCACAGGCTGTAGCTGTGACTCAGTATTGTGGGTATCTTTGCTGCTAGTTCAGCAACGTGTGCATTCAGGCACAGTCACTTCCAGGTTCTAGATGACCTGATGCTGTACTCCTGTCCCTGTAAACTGAAATTCAGGCTAAGGAGATTCCTTCTGGGGTCATGTCTAGTTGGTTTCTGTCATGATCCTGTTCAAGGACTGGAAAGTGATTTTCTTTTCATGTCACACTGCTCTACACCCAAAGAAATTATTTGTTCCATGTGCAGCAATTAACAAAGTCTCATTTTATCCAGAATTTTGTCCCATATCCTCTACAGATACCAACCTCAACAAACTCATTTTCTTTCCATCCCTCTCTGTATTGGTTTTATGTGGCAAGGTTTTGGTAGCGGGGGGGGTTACAGGGGTGGCTTCTGTAAGAAGCTGCTGGAAGCTTCCCCTGTGTTCGAGAGAGAGCGAGCCCATACCAGCCGGCTCTAAGACGGACCCGCCGCCGGCCAAGGCCGAGCCAATCAGTGATAGTGGTAACACCTCTGTGATAACATTTTTAAGAAGTAAAAAAAGTTGGGACAGTGAGAAACAGCCGCCGGAGAGAGGAGTGAGAACATGTAAGAGAAACAAGCCTGCGGACACCAAGGTCAGTGAAGAAGGAGGGGGAGGAGATGCTCCAGGCGCCGGAGCGAAGATTCCCCTGCAGCCCGTGGTGAAGACCCTGGTGAGGCAGGCTGTCCCCCTGCAGTCCAGGGAGGTCCACGGTGGAGCAGATCTCCACCTGCAGCCCGTGGAGGACCCCACGCCGGAGCAGGTGGGTTCCCGAAGGAGGCTGTGACCCCGTGGGAACCCCGCGCTGGAGCAGGTTCCTGGCAGGACCTGCGGATCTGTGTAGAGAGGAGCCCGTGGAGCAGGTTTTCTGGCAGGACTTGTGACCCCGTGGGGGACCCGCGCTGGAGCAGTGTGCTCCTGAAGGACTGCACACTGTGGAAAGGACCCATGCTGGAGCAGTTCGTGAAGAACTGCAGCCCGTGGGAATGGCCCACGTTGGAGAAGTTCGTGGAGGACTGTCTCCTGTGGGTGGGACCCCACGCTGGAGCGGGGGAAGAGTGTGATGAGCCCTCACCCTGAGGAGGTGAAGTGGCAGAAAATAACGTGTGATGACCGTAAACCCCATCCCTGTCCCCCTGTGCCGCTGGGGGGGGCTTGGTGGAGAAATCCGGGAGTGAAGTTGTGCCCGGGAAGAAGGGAGGGGTGGGGGGAAGGTGTTCTGAGATTTAATTTTATTTCTCATTACCTTACTCTGGCTGATTTGTAATAAATTGAGCTAATTTTCCCTAAGCTGAGTCTGTTTTGCCCGTGACGGTAATTAGTGAATGATCTCTCCTGTCCTTATCTCGACCCGCAAGTTTTTGTTATATTTTTCTCTCCCCTGTCCAGCTGAGGATGGGGGAGTGATAGAACAGCTTTGGTGGGCACCTGGCGTCCAGCCAGGGTCAACCCATCACACTCTCTTAAGAGCCCGTTCTAAACTCATTGGCACATGTCATCCCACTTGCCCAGTTCCTCCCTGTGAAATAACGATGTTTCCCCAACCTGCCCTCAAATACCCTCTTGCTCCATGTAGTCTATTCACAGATTCTCCATCTACTTTGCGTCCCCTACCTGAGTTTCTTTGTGGCTCAATAAGAGACAGCACATGCCATGGCTGATCTGGTACATTAGGCACGTTGACCGATTGATTTGCCAGCCAGCTGTGATGAAACAGCAGGGATGGCTGCTGTTTTCACCATCTCTCCCTTAAGGAAATCATTAAAAACACTAGTCTTCTACCATCATTTGTGGAAAATACCAACTACCAGAAGATCTGAAGGAACTGAGGCCCCTATCCAGTCTCAGTTTTGAATGAAGTTGACTCATAGGTGTGACTGACAAAGACATGAAGCTATTTTTATTTTTAGTGAGTTCTCTAAGAAAAAAGATCAAGTTGCAGTATGGTTTAGTCAATGGGACTTTGAAAAGAAGACCAAGGAACTTTGTCATTTTGCCTCAGTTTTTTACACCAGCCTTAATCTGACATAACTAGTTATACTCTATGTCTTCTGATATGGAGCTGATACATGGCATTTGTTTGTGTAAGACTGAGTATTAATGGGCCCTGAACTCTGCTGGGACTTCCAGATGTCACTGTAGTAAAACTAAGTAAAAGTAACCTTATGAAAAGTTTCTCTAAACTGTAACACATGCCCCCACCTGAAGGGAATAAAGGTACTAAGGTACATTACAAAATTACCCAGAGTATGTTGGAAAGAAAAGCAACACTAGGGGAAACTTGTGTTGTCTCACTCTTCGGTTTTCCCAGTGCAAGTTCTCTTATCGCTCTGGACCAGCCCATTACCTGGGCATTAGGCATTGCTTAACTAGCGAAATCATCCCCGCTTTCTCAAAACCAGAGATACTTAATGCCTGTTCATACACCGCTTGGTTCAGGCTATCTTGCGATCTAATGAACATATCACTGCAATAGCTCAGAGCTCCCCATATTTCCAAAAAGCATATGTTAAACAATGTAAGCAAAGAGAAACCATAACAGGCTTCACTTGTCCTAACAGTCCATCTGTTTCCTACTCCCCACTGAGCACATCTCTTTTCCTGGTTCCCTTTCAGGTGCACTCTTACCTTATGTAACGTGCTTTTTATTGGAGATTCATGCTGTGACCCTGTCAGAATTGCTACAGCAGGGGTGACCTCGGTAATGACTGTCCACAGCCTGCCAAGCTAAGTTGGTCAGTGTTAGCTGATTAAACTTTTAACAACATCCCCTGTGCGATAAAGGGCAAAATGACAACTTTGCCCATCGTCAAGGTGTCTGTATAATAAACTAATTAGTAAACCACACAGTCTGTGGAGCTTTTAATGAGTGCTATCGTCTGGCCTCTGTAATAAAAACCCAGTCTGCCCCCTTTTGGGATTCAATTAAGGCACAGACTGTCATATGCTTGGCCTGGCTGATCAATGAATCCATTCCGACCTTTGTCGGAGCTGTTTGCAAGGTCAGCGGCAGTAGCGAGGGAAGCCAGCCTGGTGGTGGGGAGACATACCCAACAGCACCCGACAGGCACCAATATCAGCTGCTAATGTCCTCCTGGTCGTTTGACATCAGCAGAAGTTTCTCTCGCACAAAGGTTAGCTGAAAGAGAACGGTGGCAATATGCATATATAGAAAATTATGTATATGGGTACTGGTATTTCTGAACAGAAAAGTTCCCCTGTTATTTAAAACGTTCATTAGTGCCTTCACATCTGCATATACCGAGGCACCTGTGTTTTTATCCTGCACCATAATATGCTGTCAAATGTTTGCTCCAGGTATACAAACAAAACAAACACAAAAGAGTAGCTCTAGATTATACAAAACACCCCCTTTTTCAGGTCCTTGCATACCAATAACACTTATCACCATATAATTCCAGAAGGGGTTTATAACCATTGAAATAATCTTTATGACACTCCAGTGCAACAAGTAACTACATTTTAATTTTACAGACAGGAAAACTCAGGCAGTGGCCAAATCAGATGCCCAGGTAGGACAGTGAAGGCATCTTTAAAAGTAAGGGTTTCAGTCCTTTCACCTCTGACTTGCAACCTCAGGAGGATAAACAGGAATCATGGGACTAGCCGACCAAAGACAGAACCTGTAGTGTCATTATCATCTGTCCTGACCAGTGGCTAAATACCTGAGCTCCAGTCAAGCCTATCAATAGGCATATAGTGTGTCCGCAGCCGCACGGCCACCGCAGTAGAGCCAATGATGCAAGGAGCATTGGTTTTTATTACTGCTGTAGTAGCAGTATAGAGCCAGTGTTGCCTCCAGACCTCACAAACAGAACTTTCTTCAGCAAACAAGAAAGCACTGCATTAGATTATACGGCAGGGCCATTAGAGATTGCATCCTATTGTAAAATGTGTATGCAACCATATGAGCAAGAACCCAGTGGAGTTTGGGTCTTCACTCTTCCCAAGTGAGAATCCTAACCTCTAAACAGAGTGGTTTTTCTCTTCTGTCCTCTTCTTTCAATTGAATTGAATAATCTTTGTTCTGCCACCTTCTCACAGTATTTTACAGCCTGGAGACTAAGGAGGTGTCTGAAAGGTGATTTTTAACTGCTGTGATGCAAAAAAAAGGAAAAAAAAAAAAATCTGGTCTCAACTGTCCTACTGATTCAGAAACTGAGCAATCTCCATAGGCATAATCCACATGGATTTATAGCCAGAGACCAAGATCTGTTGGTCTTACAATACCAAAAAACAGAAACACAAGGAGATTACAGTGATACAAAGGTGATACCTAGTATTTACATTCCTGCTATTTGCATTACATTAGAGGTGGAAAACAAAGGAAATGCAGAACTATGCCTTTTCTAATTTAGGTAAAATAGCACTCATCTGCTATCCCTTGACTACCCAGTTACAGCAAGCAGAGTTTACTTAGGTGTCAAAAAAAAGGCCTATTAAATATATATATATTCTTCTATTCTTCATTATCACTATTCCAGTGCCTCCATCCTGTGCCTCTCTGAGTCTCTTCCTATTTTTATCTAGCATTTCTGCATGCAACCAATCTTGCATTGTTTACTGTGTCTCAGCTGCCACTATGTTCCTCTCTTACCAGAGCTGTTACAAGTCCACAAAGACTGGTGGTATTTGAGACAATTTTCTGTATACCAATTCCTTTCAGCAGCAATAAGCAGTTCTCCTACTGAGAACGTTTACTCTTTCCTATCCTAGCCCTGAATCAGCTAATTCAACATTATGGATTCTGGTACAGCTTGGATACCTCTATTCAGTTCCTTTCGTGATGAACAAATCACATTATGAATGTAGTGCTATCTAAACCCGTAGAGAGGACAGATGTATCCAGAGTCAAAAAATTATTTTGGACCATGAATTATATATTCCAGTGAGAACTTTGTGTCACCAGCCAAGTCCCTAGTCCCAGCTCTCCACTGGGGCAGCACACTTGGCTAGAGCTCAGGAGTACCCCACAGTATTCCTTCAGTTATTGCATCAAAACTGCAAAGGAAAACATGCTCACAGCCCAGGCTGGTTCATGAAGGAGAGGGCAGGCTAAGTGCTAACTAAAGGAACATAATTTTGCATTTCTCAGGCAAGCTCAAACGGTTATTTTTGCTGGAGCAAGCCTTGCTTTTCTACACCAGTCTATCATGTACCAGCAGGAGGTTTTTGTATCTGGTAGATGTCACTCTGCTTTCCTCCATCCAAACACAGCTATAGCAATTAATTTCAGAATTTAGCCTGTTAAGATGATTGAGGGTGTAAGGAGTCACTGGAAGGGGAGATTTATAAAAGAAAACTAAAGAAAGAAGAATAGAAAATACCAACTTACTAAAAATAAATCTAAGAACTTTTTTCTTAATTTTGGAATTCAAGCAGGAAAAAAAGAACACTTTTAATTAAATATTGTGATTTTCTCCTGATTTCTTTTTGCCTATTTGAGGCATTCAACATTTAAACCAGGAAATTGCTCATTTTATAATATATTAAGATACTGTTTATTAAAACTAACAGAATGAAATCTGGATTTAGCCTTCAAATACCTCAGATGGAAGATAGACCAGCCTGTATTTGTCTCCGTGAGTTTTTCATGGAAGATATGCATTTTGGTACTGTCTTCTACTGTTTCTAAGCATGTCTATAGGGCACTGGAATCTATTCCTTTCTGTTCTATAAATTTTTCAAGCAAAAATCTGTGACAAAATAACATAGCTTGATACTTCTAATTATGTTGCTCTGTGCTGTTGAACTAACCCCCAGATCTATAAGACAGGCTATACTATAAGTTATGCCTACATAATCTTACAAACCTCAAGATTCTTGATGGGTATTTATAGGTGTAGTAGTATATTATAGGCTTATAGTGAAAAACTTTGACAGTTTTGCAAAGAAATAAACAGTGGAAAAGGTATACATAGATGTAAAATAATTTTGAGATTAGAAAAGTTTTGTTGTAAACGTGGTTTAACACATTCTGAATGTTATTCTCCCTTTCATTCTACCTCAATAATTTGAAGCTATGTTTGAGAGAAAATAAACAATAAAATATAAAACAATTTTATAGTGTTTCATTGTATCATTTCTGAGTTTCTCAGCTCTCTCTTTACATCAGCTGCTCATTTATAGTCCTAAACTTAGAAATAACAAACATATTCTATTTAGATACTTTCAAGTTAATTCTTACCAAATGCACAAGGCTGTTATGAAAATTTACCCGACCAGACCCCAGATTTAATCTCATAGTTTTACTAAGGAGATGACTGGGTGAAATCTAATGTTAGCTCTTGCCTATGATGAGATTTACTTTTCCTTGGATTTGCTGATGGCTGGAACAGCACTTAGAAATGGAATAATATGCAAGAAGGTATCATGGAGCCCTACCACTTGCGGCTCACCAGAAATGCCTAATAGTCACCCACAGACTGACCAGTCTGACTTTTGGGCTGGTGGAATTATCTTGAATATTCATCTGCAACATGACTGCACCCACTGCTAGAGATTGGAAGAAGGTGCTGAGAGTACTGCAGGTTTCCACTGTACTTGATCATTTTTCACTGTGGATCTTTCCTCCCCAGTCCCATGAAATCTACCTCTTCTTCACAGTCATGAGGATTAAGTGGCAGACAACAGAATAATATAAAATCTTCTAGCTACCCTTTTCATTCACATTGCAGAATAATGGAAAATATTTAGGAAAAGTCTCTGAAGAAGCATACACATCAAGATCAACACAGTAAAAATAAATATCCCATAAGCAAAATATTTCATTGTTACTCTGCAGGGGTACTTTGCATCAGCCCTTACGCAGCTGTGGCTGTGCAAGATGTGGTTTATCTGCATAGGTCCTCTATCCACAGAATACATCTGGGACAGGCAAAGCAGGTCCAGTTACTTGTGATGACTAGCATGGGAGATGTGATGTAGGAAGGAAGCATGGCAAGAGCATCCTGACTCGAGAGAAGGCAAAATATCTTAGCTAAATATAGATTAGATGAAGTCTTGAAGTTGCTCCAACTTTTGAGAAGGTCTGGAATGCCCTGACTGGTGCCGAGATGGCTCGGAGTCTGCCTGCTGCTTGTGGTGTGCCATGCAGGTCCCCAGGATAAGCATAATCTGATTCCGTATCATTCAAGTCACTGAAAGCTCGTTCAGTGATGTACAATGCACATTTCTTCCTTTTTCAGTGCTCTTTTCTTGGACAGATATTCAGTTTAAAGAGCTAACATTTGACCACAGTTTCTTTGGGTAGAAGCTGAGCAAGATGTTCCTCTGAATATTCATAATAACTAGACTATTACTAATCTCAACTGAGTTTGTTAGTTTGGGATCGGAGTGGCATTTCAGTTCAGAAGTAGCCATGAGAATTGATCTAGAATTTTATCTGGCATAAGATTGATGAATGGGTAAATTGTGTGTGAGTGTGTAAACACAAAGCTTTTGCTGTCTTTATTTTTCTTTAAATGAATGTTGTGTAGTATTTGGTATGAACAACTCATTGGGAAGCTGCAGCTAGGTAAAAGGCAAAAAAAATAGAGGCAAACAAGTATAAAGGAATTGGAACTTTAACATACTCTCTTCACTCCAGTATTTCAACAAATCTCTGAAAGAAGGCTGCTCACATTGATTTACTGATAAAATCAGGAAGTTAAACTTTTTCTCAAGTTAGCTATTGCTTCTTTACAAGAAAGCCTCAGATTTTGCTACTTCGGGTTCAGTATGAAGGAAATGCTTATAAGAGATTAATTTCTTAATCAAGGGCTTATGTACAATTCTGATTTAGCATTCTTGAAATTTCACCAATCATAGTTAAATTATATTCATCAGTCTGCTTTTTAGCTCCTGTGAAATAACTCTAAGTAAAGAAGCTGTGAATTTGTAAATCTTCAAGAATAAAAAGGACTGCTGAAAAAGATATGGGCTGTGATTTTCAGTAGTTTATCAACTGGTGTACTAACAGTTGCCTTTCTATTGAAAAGCTAAATGCCATATAAAAATTGACCGTTTAAACTTCATACCACCTCAACAGGCCGTATCACTGTCATCCTTTTAAAACAGAGATGCTAGGACTAGAATTTTCATAGGTTCCCAGGTTCCTGTAAAAATTAACTCTATCCCAGCTGAACCCAGGACAGTTGGTCAACATATTTTCTACTCCCATGCTAAGACATTGGAGACCTGATTTTCAGAAGTACAGAACATCAACTCCAGCACAAATCTGTAGGTCAAGAAGCTGCTCAGTGCCCGTGGAAAAATCATGACCTGCAGATGCTTTTCAAATGTGACCTTAGTGATTGCCCAAAGCCAGCTCGTGAGACATAATTGCTGCTGAAATAAGAGTTAGTGACATTGGGGTTTTTTTTAATGCTATTATGTATTTGTATTGTGCTAAAATTGAAAAACACTATAAAGAGCGGGTCACCTCCGAAAGACATTTTCTTACTTTTGTTCTGGTTTTCCCTTACATTTTTCCTTCTGCAGTGAGAGCATGATGGCACTCAGTTGTGGTGCATGACATGAGATCCACAGCCAGCAGGAAGACAGAATTTCTGGCCAGAAATCCAGGTTTTGCAGGGGGACTTGTGTGCCTTTGGACCCTTTGTAGGCTCCGAGCTGATTCAGCAGGGCACTGTGACCTAAGACAGCATTTTAGTACACACTTAACTTAAAGGGAGCTTAAGAATGTGTTTAAAATCAATTGTGATTTTAAGTGCTTACTCCAGAATTCAGGCCCTGGTATATAAATTTTGTTAAAGCATAATCTACAAACATCATGAATATATATCTATGTGCAGGTAAGGGAAGAAAGGCATTGCAGAATATTCACGTCATAGAAAATAAGTGTACTTCTAAGACAAAATCACCCAGATTTTCTTTGCATGAGCAGAAGGGAAAGAACATTTTCTTCAGCAAGCCTCAGCAATCCCACTTGTATCGCAGGGCAGTGGTTAGGTGCAGATCCAAGCTGTGCCCCAGGAAAGCAGGCAGAATGTGCCACATTCAATGAAATGCATGCCTGAATGTTTTCCCGAATCGGGGCCTCAAGGAGGAAGTTTCCTTTCCCTGCCTTTGAAATGACTGGCAGATTATTCTTTTAAAATTCTTTCCTATCTAGTGTTTAACCACTCTCACTTTCTTCTGAGCTTGCTCACAAAGCCTTTATCTTATTTGTCAATGTTTGATATTAAAATAAAAAAGGTATTAATCTCTGCAGTGACCTTTCTGCTTTATTTCTCCTGGAAAGGGATGCTGCATCTTTTGTAAGTAACTTCAAGGCAAGATACTATGCGACATTCAGACATATGGCTTTTATCCAGTTAATCATTGTGCATTACCTACTTTCATCAATGTTCGGAAACTTAATTCCAGGATTACTCATCCCCCCAAAAACCCAAATAAGAAAATCAGAAGAATAGACCCAAACAATAGAACTTTTATACCAGGATAATTAGAAAAGGAACCTATTACCCAGGATTATAATTACTGACTAACATATTAAATGACCTTTAACATTTACCTTAAGCCCCAGATTTCTAGAAAACCAGAAAGGTTATGAATGCCATATTAGTAATCTTTAATCTTTATTACTGCTGTGGACAGAATTTTAATGATTTTTAAATAGGCAGCGGTCACTAACATATCCCTATTAAAATAAAAAAAATCTCATAAAAAATTAAATGGATTAAGACTTCAAATGTACCATCATCAAAAGTATTATCTAATTATGGAGTTCAGTGAACAGGCCAAGTGAAATGGTTGGTAATATTAGTTACTTACCACATGGGAATGCCCGGGATTTATGCACAAATAGATTCTGCTTCTGTTGCAACAT
The DNA here is from genome assembly GCF_964188355.1 of Buteo buteo. Lineage (NCBI taxonomy): Eukaryota > Metazoa > Chordata > Aves > Accipitriformes > Accipitridae > Buteo > Buteo buteo. Next base: position 15,984,642 of record NC_134189.1, on the reverse strand, counting down.
AGTAATTAAGAATTTGTCAGGGAAATTTGACCCTCTAGGGTAGATATTACTTTGTAAAATAAGAATGGCAGAGCACTAGTCTCCTTGCTGCACATAATTTAACTTGATTATTTATACATCAAAGGGAGTCTGCAGTGACTGCAGTATAATATTTAAGTAGAGGGATATTAGAGAAAGAAGCATCTAGTGAAATCTTTTTCCCAAATCTCCGTGAGAAAATAGAGGAAATTTTCATAAAGCATTTCATTTTGCATATAAATTGGTGCCTAGATTGTGCCTGTGAATTTACTGCTGTCAAATTTAATTTTTCTTTAATTCTTCAGGCCCAGATGTGAAAAGCTCTGTGTGCAGGCTGCAATTTTCAATGCTTACAGGTAGCACCCGGATCGATAATGTGTCTTTATGAGAAATTACCGTTAATGTTATTGAGTATGCATTTTGCTTTATAGGATAATAAGGTAATATGAAATGCCAATTCATTCATTAGGAGAAAGCTAAGTGCTTAAATGAAATGGGTGACAGGTCTGAAAAAAGATGTAGTTGTGGGCAGGAAGTCAAGAATGGATTTTTAATGACCTAATACCAAAAGGTTTTTACCACTTATTTGCATTTGCTTCCTATAAACAATATTAACTTTAAAATAAAAGTGCTTGAATATTTAAATTGCAGTAAGTGATTCCACTTGAAGAGGCTATTTGGAAATGCTAGGTTTCTGGGAAACTCTGCCTAGCCTTTTTGAAGACCACAAAATGAACTCATCTGGTATAAAAATTAAAACAGAACTTATTTAAATTGACAGGCATAAAGTGAACATATTGTGGGCATGGCCAAAAGCCAGAGGTTAGTATGTGAAAAAATGAAAAAAAATGCTTTAGCTCTTTGTTTTAAGTACAGTGTACTCCCAGCTTGGTAAGGTAAAACCAGCAGGTATTGAAAACAAGACCCAAATGCTTTGTCCAGAGAAAAAATTCCAAACCAAGCCCAGACCCAGTTGTTATTGTTCAAAAGAAGACTGCAGCTTCCCTAGAGTACAATATCGTAAAAAAAAAAAAAAAAAGAGTTGTGTGAAAGTTTCCTCATAAAGTAAGGAATTCATTGTTTTCTAGATACGTGCAGTGTCTGAAACCACAGCCACATGAAGGAAAGTTAATGGACTTTTTCGTGAACCCTCACTCAGTTCTTTCTCCTCCTCAGCTGAGTCCTAACTCACTTTTGTGAGCCTTTCAGTTTTCACTGGGTTGTTTCCCTACGTTTTCTCTGCTCTGGATCCCCCAGGTGCAATCCCCGGGGCAAGTGCCTGTGCTGGCTGGCCCTGCCAGCCTGACCCAGCACAGGCTGGAGCCAGGGGGAGGTTTATAAGGTCTTTTCCAACCTAAATGATTCTATGATTCTATCTTCTTCCACGGGGACAGGACCCGAGCCTTCAGGAGGTGACTGCTGGCGACTCCTGTGCCTGGAAACCAGGCTGGCTTTGCTCGGAGCAGTCCTCTCTGTTGGAGACATGGCCCCATTCCCTGCTCCTGCCTGCCACGGAAAGCCTCCACCACCCAAGCAAAGTCTCCTACAAACTTCTGACTTCAAAATGCCAAGTTTTACCTCCCTGATGTCATTCATTAGGACGGAACACACGGCAGGAGAAGGGAGGAATTCATAAGCCTACGTGGTGAACAGCGCCATCCAGGTGCTCCAGTTTTCCTCATTCCCACTGCGAAGCATTATCCCCGTTACAACTAAGTACATGTGTAGCTTAATGCTAAAGTTTCTAAAGCTGCTCTTCTTTCTAGAGAGGTATGGGTACCTGGCTCCAGTTAAAAATGATGGCATTGTCTTCAATTAGATAGCCAAATCGTCCAGAATTCCTCAACAATGATTTTCCTAAAGTTTTCATTTGGTCTTTTATGAATTCTACATTTTTGCTCTTCAACAATAAATAAGATACATTATTTACTATCAGCACCTTAAGACAGCATTTTGAAAGCAGAAGGGGTTTTTTTTCTTTTTTTTTCTCCCCTTTAAATAGCTAACACTGTAAAAACAAAGGACAGATACCACAGATACCAGAAAAACCTTTAAAGATTTATTTTTATTTCTACTTTAACTTGCAATGGCTGCTTTGCCTAAACTTTTTTTTTTTTAACTTTTATGTAGGACGATTTTTCTTTTTTTTTTTCCTTGACCTTCAACATCTCAAACTACAAAGAGAGGACTTTCTCTAACGCTGTTTGAATATACTGTATTTTTCTTTTAAGGAGCCTTCCACTGATTTTTATCCTTCAGGGATCAATGGTTCCTTCAGTTCCATAATCTGACAAGCTATAGTAAAAGCAAAAGGCCCCCACTTCTAGAGCCATAAGTGTTAACGTGAGATGGCAACAGATGTATTTTCACACTGAACTCACAACAGCCTAAGGAGAGCTTTAAAGTATCTTAGCCTAAGTCTCTGTCTTTGGGAGGAATGAGATATGGGAGGAACTTTAGTATTATTGTTAATCTGTATTACAAAAGCACCTAACAGCCTCTGCCGAGTTCAGGGCCCCATTAAAAGCAAGGATGGATAAAACTGGTTCAAATGTGTATTCATTTCAGCATAACCTATTCATGCCTTTTCTTTCTGTTAGTCTGTTTTCCACAAAAAGCTCTTGTTAAGTTTGGAAAGGGGGAAAAAGAAAGAAAATAAAAATGCTGATTCACTACTAAATTAAGCACCACTCATTTAGCTGCTACAGTTATCTGGAAGAAACAAAATTCATCGCTTTAATGTTAATGTAGTCAGTTGATTTCCAAGGGACTTTTTGATCAAAATCATCTACATATCACCCCATACTTCTTGGAATGACTCCTTCCCCAATGTCTCCCCGTGGTCCTTTGCACGGAGTATCAATACTCCCTTCTACTCCATCACATACTACATGGAGAGTTAACGTTCTTCATTTCTTCAGTACTTCAGTACTTCTTACTTTGTCTCACTGATGTCCAAACACCTTGCCATGATGCCAACCATTCCTAGAGATTGAGAAACCAGCCAGGAGGTGTACCTGGAGGAGCATCCCACGCAGGGACCACGTAGAGGGAGGACAGATCAGCAAGCTGAGGTGTGGAGGATGAAGAAGCTGCCCTCCAGCACTGGTCCTCCTACAAGAAAGGCTCAGAAACCTGGTTGGTAAGTCTCTGGGTGGTACTCTCTGAGAGAGAGCAGCCATCCGCAGCAGTATTTTAAGTTCCCAAGTGGGCAAAATGAGGGAATGGAGCTGGGCCCCTGCTCACATCTTGCTCTGACACTATCGTACTGCCTCTAGAGCATGCTAGCTTCTAAAATCAGAGTGGCATCAGAGGGATGTTGATAATTTAACAGCTCTTTGATATAGGCAGGTGCTCACACTGGGATGGTACAACTGAGGTAATGCTGTCACCATTTCAGATTTGTCAGAGTTGATGTTGTAGTAGAAAAAATACTAACTAGGATTTAATGTAAAGCAGTTAAATGGAATTCAGAGGGAAGATAATGGCATATATTCACAATGAGTCGATATTTATGTCCATTTTCTCTAGAAAACAACAACATATTGCAACCAGATTGTGACAGGTTTAATTTACATACGCCTCTAAGCTCCTGTCTTCAGTACTTGAACAATAGGGCACTCCAGGCACTCCAGTTTCTACTTCTAGCATCAAGGTATATGAAAGCCTTTGGCTGGGAGTGGGTAACAAGCAGCCTTGGCAAAAATGAAAATTCGTGTGCAAAAATGAAAATGCGTGTAAGTAGCAGACCCTCTATATTTGCTTACCTTAAGAAAGAATTACACTACCTCTCCGTCTATCTCCTGTGGATATACAGGCACTACTCTTGACTTCTTTGACCTTGCTTACTATGTTAGCACTGTTTCAAGAGCATCATCCTCTGCTGCAGCCAGGGCTTTGACATTCCAGCTAACTTCAAGTCTGCTGTTGAGATCTCATGATTTCTCCTTCCCACTGTTATTTTGAATCAAAACATTGCTGAGCTATGGCTTATGTGACACATCCAAAGAGTATTGCTCTGAAAAATATAGTTATCTTCTAGCAATCAAGCAGTCCCACTGAAATAAAGGAAGCTAAAAGACTGAGTCAAAGCCTATTAAACTCCCTGGATATTTACTCCAAAGAGTTTTGGATCGGGCTTTTGCCATACTTTGTCTTCTATACATTGTCTAAGGGTCTAACAAAGATATTTACGACCAATTACTAACAGTAATGATTGTAGAGGTTACTGATGATCTATAGACTGCAGTGGGACAATCACTGTGATAAGACATTCTTCTCTTCTCATTGCAGACGTCTGGATAGTATTGTTACATTGCTACAGTTAAAGTGGTTGTGCAAGTGATTTCTCTTAATAATCTAATAAGTGCTTTGGGATCTTTCTGAATAAATGGATTTCTAGAGCACATGCATTCCTCTTATTATTACTTATCTGCCTGAGTACTGTCACCCAGAAATAGGGATTGTCTCTGTTTATTCGGTTTTGAAATAATATATAATCAGTTCAGCTATAGATCTCAATCATGTAATGGGAAGCAAAGCACTATCTGTTATAATATATTAGCCAAATGTATTCAGACAAATGGATCCAACAGCAGCTTAACATAGACAACAAATTTCTCTAGTCCTTTAAGAATGTAGGGACGTGTGGGGTTTTTAATGTTCTTGTCGTTGCAGTTCTTCTTATTAAAAAGCACCTAGTCCCATATACAAAAATTCAGGATAGTTCCTCTGTCTCATCTGCACAGGCAGTTACTCAGTCTCTTTATATATTCACCTGTTTGGACATTGGATGTAGTTTCACATGTTCCTTCCCTAAAATGAGGCCGACATTAAACACATCTTCCCTAAACTATTATTATCTCCTATGTGTAGTTAACTGAAAATAGAGCAGCTAGTTTGAGTATAATTATTCATAATTTGCTGAGAACTGATAGCATCCATCATTCTTCTGTCAGGAGAAAACTTGATTCCTACACCAAAAAGCTTATCAACAAAAGCAAGGAAATTTATGATTGATACTAGAAGTATGAGCACAACATAACCCCCCAATTATATCTGTAGTGAATTTTGGCTGATATTTGGCTTAATTTCCTAATTTAGGCCGAACAAGTCCCATATGTTAGAGAAATTCAGATTTAGATCCTGACTTTGCAAATCTAGTTTATAATGGCATTTAAAATATGTGAAGCCTAGGAGTTTCAGAGAGGGGGACAGAAGTCTTTCAAGATAACTACATGTTCAGTGCATGCTGAAAATTCTAAGACAGCAGAACCTATTTTTCTCTTGTTTTAACAACCAGAGGTAAGTAAGATGCAAATATGCAGTCCTACTCTTGTGTACACTTGTGTGTCTCTATCTATACAACTACTTAATATTTTATATTCATGTTGTAAGTCACACAGTGAACTTTCTGTGGGGGCTTGCACAGTTCTGGCCACAGAGAAGTCTTCATCAGTGACTTGGACTTGCAAGCTCTGCCCCAATGCAGATAAATACATAGAGAGAGGAGAAAGCTGCAAGTGTAAAGGGCAACACGGAAAGAAGTTCAGTAAAAAAAGACTCTTTAAGTTTAGTCTAATTTTTCCCTAGAGTCCAAGACTTCTCTTCTCTTTTCTGGTTTGGTACTTTAGTGGCTTCAGGAATGCAAAAGAGTGCATTTAATGCCTGTATATAGCAAGGAATATGATACAACAAAGCATTACAAGTACCTGAATGATGCACTGGCAGTTAGTATGGGTGTTCCTTCAAACTTGGGAAAACTATTCGTGTTGATCTTGACTCTACTTCTTTGTACTGGCTATTTGCACGCAGACACACAAATAATGTTTATTGGCCCGGTTTCCTGGTAAACTGCTATTCTTAGTGTCTTAAACTGTCTTTCAGCTGAGGACCAGTTGCCCTCCAGTTGATGCAGCATGACTCACAGTTCATGTGAGCCCTCTGTGTGCCATTCAGTAGACCTTACACAGTGTCACTCACTTTGCTCTGGGTCCCTGGCCTTGACAGCAATGTCTGCAGGGGTAAACATTCACATCCACATCATCTGGTGTTTCTACAGAAAAGAGTGGTCATTATTTTATAGCCTTGTTTTCCTGCTTGAAAATGTATTTATCCAGGTAGGACCAATTCCATCCAAACTAAGGAACCAATTATGAGCCAATGAACAAATGCTAAACAATCGAAAAAACAGTAATAATCAACAAGAAGGTAGAAAAGGGACAGTGGGAAGAAATCTTTGCATAGCCATGGTGCAAAGATGTTTTTACTGGCTGGCCCTGCTTCCTTGCTGAGGCTGGATCTGGCATGTATTTGTATAGCAGCAAGGAGCAGTGGCAACACATACACAGCTGTGGGTTTCTCACGCCCATTTTTTGTGTGTGCATATTTACTAATTTACTGCTTTTCTAATGATTAATGAATGGAAAAATGAGTCTTTTTGCATGAGACCATACAGACAAAGATTAGCAACATCTAACCTATCACAGGAGAAAAGAGAAAAGATTATGTTTAATTACAGAGTTAATCTAAAAAGCCAGGAAATTCTCCTTCACTTCAGGGAGGAAAGAAAGGGAAAGTTCTCATCAGATTCACAGCCTCTGAAGAAGATTGAAATCTCTTTCACAAAAGCATATCTAACTTTTTCTTGTCTAAATACTTACACCTTTTACTCTTGCACTTGATGTAAAAAGCTGAGATTTCCTCCTTTCAAACATGGAATGAGACAATGGAAATTAACAGGGAGGAAATAAGTGAAGGAAAGACAAAACTTCTACTAATACAGAAAGTTTGTCTTCTGTTGACACATCTTTTTTTGAAAAAGGCTTCTCATCTGCCTGAGCTAACATCAGTTATTAGTGTCAGTAAACAGTAGTTGCTGCCTTACCTACTGGTGAACCAACAAGTCTGTTAGGGACCCAAGTCCTCCTCCAACCTCCATCTTAACAAAATCTTAGTTACATTTAATAATAATGCCTAGGTATTCTGAACTAATTTTCATTCAGTTTTACAAAATTTAAATTCAATATGCAATTTAGTGGGAAGTAAGTTCACAAGACGTTGCACAGTTTTTAGTTCACATTTCAATCCAAAGGAGCAAGGAGAGAAAGGTAGGGGGTGAAAAATATATAATGTAGCCATTCTTTCTTTTGCACAACTAAAGTGTGAGAATTTGAGACAGCTGTTAGTAGTCACAAACGCTTTTGTGAGGAGGCCTTGTGGGGTCTAACTCTTGAACTACCAAGAAAGCACAGGGATCATTTTTGGTGTCATTTGCTCAGTTACATGGGCTAGAAGGAATGGTTTCTTGATGCTGAGAGGTTTTCTATGTATTATTCTGGTGTATCTATCTCCTTTTGAAACTGGACAGAGCTCAGAAACATCAATAAAATATGAAATAGATTTTTCTTCCTCCTCCTTAATTCTACACCACCACCCCCCAACACATCATTCAGGTTTTAGGTGAAGGGTTGAGTCATGTCCCCTCCATCAACATTTCCGTAGATTTGTTTTCATGCTTCTGCAAACCGTATCTCTTTCCATTGCACAAGAAATCAATCACAGTGTTGGGAGAGTTGAAAATATGCCGCTCCTCAGAAGAAAGAACTGTATGGCTGGAAAGTAATTATACTGAGAAAGCTGTTCTGGGTGGACAAAGCTAACCAGATCACTTAAGAGTGTGACAAAATGCTAAATTGATCTGAACTGTCTAGAGACAGCTTAAAATTTCTTCTTGGGATGTTCTGTTTTAAGACCTTATTACTGTAACTGCTCAGTCACTATATGTCACGATCATGAGTTACTCCATTTCAATGTGTATTTATTTTCTGTTAATGTTATAACTTAGGAAATTCAAAAGGATGGAAAGGGTACTTGGTTCTATCCCTAAATGTCAACCATGTAAGTGCTTTGACTTTTATTTTCTATTTGCTTTGGTCAGTGTAAATTTCTATGGGTTTTGCTGGTTGGGGGAAGGGGATTTGGAGATGTGCAGTTCTTGGTTATTAATATTTGACTTTGTTAGTGCTATCTGTTTACCGTATGGCTTCTGGAAAAAGATAGGAAATATTAGCTGGTGAGTCCTTAAAATGCATGATGTGTGGGCACACTCCTTGTACCTGTACTTTCTTAGCACCGCTGCTTCATTTAGCCTGTGAACTACCATTCAGGGTTTTGATATTGGTTTTTTTGATACTACTTTGCTTTTACTTCATTATTTCACTCTTTTTACTTTTAATACATTTGGATGGTCAAGTTTGTTTGAGTGAATTCCACATGCTTTATAGAGGCTGCTTTTTTGCCATATTTCTGGAATAGAAAATATGAAGGCTTTTTTTAGCCTCTGTTTACATTCACAAGGCTGGATACTGCACATAAATGAGTTTTTATACAAATGCCTGAGATTTTATACAAATCCCATTCCCCTTTTGCTCAGAACGAGTTACAAGACAGCTGTCTCCTAAAGCAGAAAGGGCTGTTGTTAAGAAAGCAATAATAGGCCAGGCTTAAGATACTTAGCAGGCCCCCTTTATTTTAGGACTTCTTTTACCAAAGGCTGAGATGGACCCAAAGAAAATATCAAATATCCACTAATATCGAGGGCCTGGTACTCATATTTGGCAGGGTATGATATTTGTTTCTATAGGAAATCATCTTGTTTTACAGAAAACTGAAGCTGTGTGAAGGCTTTTTTTTCTTTTCTTTTCCCCAAACTGTACGTGAAAACTTTTGAGGGTTGGAGGTGATGGCATATTGTACTGTGAAAAATTAATTTATGCTCAAATACCTTTTGCAGTCACAAAATGATTCCTCATCTCTTCTTGTATGAAAAGCCAAGAGTCACAGGAAGTTTCTCCTCTGGGTTTTTTGCTGAGACCATTTGTGCTTTCCAAAGCTGGATCCAGGTCCCAACTGATGGAGCAGGACTGTCACTGCCCAGGCACTGTCCTACGGCGTGTTTTCAAACAAGCCATTTTTCTTGTTTATGTTTATTTTTCCCTCTAAAAAGTCACAAAGAAAGAAGAGGACGTCGATGTCAGTTAGATTCACCGACATTCCCTGAAATGCTGCTGTGACTTTTATTATTTCATTGCTACTAAGGAGGTTACGCAGCATGCAGCGCGCTGTGTAATTGTGCTGGCAAGCCACTGGGTGTCAGCAGGAATGTAAAAGCAGCAAGGCAGGGACACTGGCTTTCCCCTCTCCATAAAATGCCTCGATTCACACTACACTTGTAACAACGCCGAAAAGCAAATAGTGGACAGAACTTTTTCACCCTGGAACATGAATGGGCAAGTGGCCCCTACATAACTCAGCTCAGCCTGAAGAACAAAACTCTTTTGGTCCTTCTTCTTCATCATTCACTACCTTTGAGAGCTGATTTTCAGCCAGTTTTTAAAACCAGACTATGAGCTCAACCCGATGCCTCAGCTAGCTAGCAGGATCACTCAAAATTAGAGCAAAATCATCACTGAAATGCATGCTGGCGCATACCACAAAGTCTTTTTAGCACATCTACATTCCAGAGAGTAATGCAGAGTTCGATTATCCTTATCATTAAACTGTACCAAAGTTGTGCACAGCTTTCACCAGATTATTTTATACGCATTTCAGTAGCACCCACAGATCATGCTCTGCTCTATGTAAAGCCTGCTCTGTTCGACTGTTATAGCAATACAGGATAATCCTTTGTTAATTTGGACCTCAACCCCCACAAGCTTTAAGGACTCATCTTTCTTTGGGGTCCCACAAAAATTGCAAAATAATTTAGATTTACATGTCTTTTTAAGGTTTGCCTGCCTGCTGTTATTGGCACAATGGTCTGGCTGGTTGTGAGAGACAGAAACTGAGACAGGCACCACACTCCAAATATCAGATTCAAGATAAACTCAGCTGGTTTTGAAACATGAGCATTAATAATATCTTGTAAACATATTATTCTGGGTCCCAGTGTATGTCTTCTCTAAATCAGTGATGGAAACAGTAGGATGAAACAAGGAAGAAGCAGCTGCTGACACTTCTGGTTCTTCTGAAGGAGGAGATGTATACAGCAGGAAAATTTCGGATGAAATATTTTCCCCTAGCAACTTCTAGACTCACTACCGCAAGGTAACACCTGAGGATCAAAATCCCATGAAATACAAAACGTCTTGAACCTTTGTGGTCTTCAGTGAGAATGGAGAGTACCCAGCTTCTGGCACAATTAGGTGTTTACTCCCATACACGTTCTCAACGCATTTCTCTGTAAATAACACAGGAATGCTGTCACAGTGGACTCAGTCAACAGCTGCTGAGAAAATGCTCTTCCCCTTAAGAGACATGGCTTTCAAAATACTGGCAACAAAGTATTAGCTCATGTCTCACTCTGTGGAGTGGCCTGATTTAAATAACTATACTTTATTCATAATGAGCAGGAATGCACCGATTTACTCTCTCTTTTCCCTCTCCTCCCCTTTCATTGCCCTTTTAAGGTGCAGAAGGTCATTTTAATTCTACTCAGAATTACTTCTCTAAAAATGTTGGTAATTCTGACAAAAGCATCACACTTTACTGTAAAGGCACCCAGTGAGCAACACTATGAAGGTTACAGGAGAGCACCAGCTATAGCTCTGTTGTTTTCATTTGCATACAAATTGTCAGCCAGAAGCAAACATTTTCTAACACTCTGAGTTATATAAAACCAGCTTTTTGGACTGAATTTTAATTTTATTTTTAGCCACAAGAATTTCTAAAGAAATAACTTTTTTTTTTAAAGCAGGAGATCTGAACTCACTCAAGGTAATTTCTCCAAATGACAGATATTTTGAAATTGTTTTATAAGTTCTTTCTAATATAGCAGCATTTGAGGACTAGCAATCAGAGATTAAGACCCTATTATGCCAGGTGGTCTACAAATGAAGACAGTCTTTGGGCCAGAATTGCAAAAATAGATTTATGACAAGAAAAAACCCAGACATACGGGAAGACAGCAGGTGGGAAAGTGAGGAAAAAGTATAAGAAGGGGGGGTTTTTTGCATAACAGACAGTTTATCACCTGTGCTGAAACTGTCAGATGATAAAGTACCACAATGGAGATTTTAGAGGTACTGGAAGAGACTAACGTTTTACTTGGGAGCTTAATAGATATGACTACAAAGCTTCCTCTGTTTCTTTCAGCCTGCACTGGAGAAACTACGAGCTGAATTACTTCCTCTCCTCCCTATGAGCTTTGCTTGTATATTTCTGACAATGAGAAGCAAACATTAACAGCAAATAATATGAAATAGCAGATAGCATAGAACAACCTGAGTTATAACTTACCTGCTTTATCCTTCTACAGTATGCCGTTACATTTACGAGAGCTTTACTTCTCACAAAGGCTCTTCTGTGCTCCCCATGAGATAATGTGAAATGGGACGTGGCTGACTCCTAAGCTACCTAACACCCATTGTGATGATGGACTCTAAACTCACCTGGGGCTGCTGATGCTTTTGTTTAGGGGATCAGTAATACCTTGTTTTTATAAAGCTGCAGGCTGTGGCTCTTGCCAAAGCTGGAATTCAAAAGCTTGTGCCTGGGGATGGAGGCAGTAGACATGAGGGTCTTGTCACAGGAGGCTGGTTATAAGGTTATATTGTGACTATGTGTTGTGCAGGGTAATGACATTTGGTTACTGCTATTCTTCCCCAATAAAAGTTGGTTACCCATAAAGAAACTAAACAAAACTATAGTGTTATACAAAGGAGTTTTAAAATATTAATCAGTGTTAAGCCTGTGACAAATGAAGGTCAGCAAAGTTTAATGTCATATTGTCTACTTGTAGTGGTAATTCCAATAAAAATATCAGTGAAATACTAATTTAAGTGCTTTTTAAAAGCTTGCAGCATTTTGACATTGTACACTTTATTTTCTTTGCTCTTGGACTGTGAAAGATTAGGCACACCTGCACTAAACAGATAAAAGTTTGCTTGGAGAGATTTTATTGTGGTTCTTTTTCTATTTGTTCTTCCTTCCTTCCAGAATAAAGACTAGGGATGAGATTTTCAGCTGGCATAAATTGGCAGAGCTCTCTGCTTAGGGAACAGAGCAGCGCTGCTCCACAGACATTCAAAATAAGGCCTAGAAATCTGATAGCTGCTGAAAACCTGGATCTGTTGGATCTTTCTCAGTGATGTATGCATATTTGCACACTATCTCTTTTTCCCACACTTTCAGGTTACCATGTTATTTCAACTTGACTATTGCTGCTATGCAATTCACCTAATTAATTAATTTTTTAAATGATATTTGTAAAGTTTATCCCCCTTGCTCCCAATACTCCCAAATATTTTATTTCAGTGTGATATACTGACTTAAATTCTGTGTCTATCCAAACAGGCCAGGATGACTTGGTTTAAAGAGCAAACTTCTCTTATGTTTGATGGCCTACTGAGCTTAACATTTGCAAATTACACACTCTGTGCAAAATGTGTGTGCATGCATGCATGGGTGTGTCTGCATGTACAAAACATCTAGAATTTAATTTACAGCATTCCATAACCTGAACATGCTCATTGGCTGACCTTGTGACCATGTTAACATTTGAAAGTTGGGAGAAACCAGTCGTTAAAATAGACTTGTTATAGATTGCTCTGAAAAGCTTCTTTAACCCAAAGATTGTCAGCTCTGAGCTGAGCCCCAGCAGAGACCTCTTCATAGGCATCACATAATTGGCTGATCAAGTTTTCAAAATTGAAGGGTACCACATAGATTTCACTTTGTGGAAGACACTGCACTGTAAGTTTGAGTGGGATCCATTTAACCAGTGGTAAATGTATCAGCTGCTGACATCTAGGTCTGATATAGCCACTTACATACCTTTTATATTCGCTGGAGTGATTTTAGGATGCAAGGATTGGAAATGTCTAAAATGGGTCAGATGAGTTATGAGCTAAATGTGCCTGTTCCTCTTTATCGAATAGAAAGGGCACTGAGGATGGCTGGCTGAGGTGTAAAAATTTATGCTGCAGCCATCTAAGTCTAGGTGAGGTGAATCTCACACTCACTGTCTTAAATAAACTCATCAAAATAACATTGAACGAGTCTCCTTAACACTGAGCGTGAGCAAATGCAAGGCTCTGAATAGCATCTGTGTTTGCTCAACTTTTCATTTCAAATTGAGCACTCCAGTATATCATCAGTTGAACAGAATAAAAGATTGGCTCTGCCTAGGAGTATATTTTGTGGAAACACACTAGTATACTTGAAAAACACAAATCTTAACTGATGAAATGAAAAAAAAACCCTCAATACATTCAGGTTACTATTCTTAAGACATCATATGAAATGAAGAGGCCTTTTTTTGTAGGTATTAGAGGGACTGGAAGGAAACAGATCCAGTGTATCAACAATGTGCCAACAAACCGTATGGGCCTATCCTTTAAATCTCATTCAAACAGCCCAGGAGAGAGGTCCTGTGGAGCTACGAACAGACACACAATGAAGTACCAAATTGCAAGGCAAAAGTATCTCTGAGTGGTGTGGACCCCATTCTCTGCCCTGGGCATTTCTACAGACATCAAGTAGAAGCTGCTACAAAATCAGAAAAGCTGCAGTCCTGCAAGCTGCTGTGCAAGGAATAATAGAAATTCAGATCTTTTGACTTGGACACAACTCTCCAAGAGTGCTATCGGTACGCAAACATCAGCACGTGAAAAGCATTGCACAAATACCTGGCTCACAGAGTGAAAAGACATGTTATCTGACTCTGAAGCGAATTCCTAGCTATGAAGATGTAAAGGGAGAGGGGAGGAGAAGGTCACTATGTAGTAGAAGACAAACATATCTGACGCATGCAATCAAGCAGGGTCTGTAAATTAATTTTCAGCTCTAAAAATTGACTATCTCCTGGGGAAATTCTATTATCGAAAAACAAGATATATTCCAATTAGGAGAGAGGTCATATAGAGGGCAGGATAGAAAAGAGAAAAGGAAGAAGACCAAAAAAACCACTTTACATATTAGAGCTCTAAAGGTATGACCGTCACTAAATGGGACAAAGGGGAGGAGGCTCTTAGGAACCTTAATTTGGAATGCCCTTGATTTCCGTCATTTTAAGTTAAAGCCTGCATATTTTAACACAGTGGTGCCTTACAGAATTCCGGCACATTGTGTGTACTGCTACCTGCTGTGGATCTGGACCTTGGATCACTGCTCTGTCTCTCAGCATGACATGAAACACTGAGGGATAAATTTTCAAAGCAGTAAGTGGGGATTTCACTGCGTGATTCCCACTGAAGTCAATGTAAGATATGTAGCTGAAGCCCTGTGGAATGATTTGAATATTTCCCATATGACTTTTTAGAATTGCCCAAAACATTTCTGGTATATAACGGGGTACTAGAAGTTGCCAGGGACCTCTTCAATTTCAAAGCCTTTACTTTGTAAATTTTGGGCTTTGATAGGTTCTTGGAAGTAACCAAATATTGTTACCATCTGTCTTCTGTAGGTGTTGTCAGCTGATCATCTCATGATGAAATCCACTAATTATTAGTGGAGACAACAGATACCCACAGAATGCTTCACTGTTTTGCTTCAGTAAAGCTATACAAACATTGCACATTTTGGTACCACCTTACCTGTCTAGTTTGTTTTATAAGATTTTATAGTATTTTGGATCACAGAATGGTACTCAAAATTCTGTGCTAACCTGAGTTTTGCTAAACTTCTGCAAAGAGGAATTATTATTTTTCAAGCAGCCCTGTCCCCTCACCCCAAATGCATACTTTTTAGATTTTTAGAAAGGAATGATTTTTTCTTTTCCCATGGAAAATCAGATCTTCTGGAGTAGAATGAATAAACTTTATTTTTCAGAGAAAAAAAATTAAAATGCCATCCATCATCTAAGTGGGAAACTGACATCAGCTTTTAGGAAAGGTAAAAATATCGAGCAGGTAAGAGCAAGGCAGGAGACTGAGGGTTTGTATAGGCAGGAAAAAGAATTTTAATATATTTCACTGATGCAAAGTTAAAGACGTTAATGTGCTCAGATAAAGAGAACGAGAGGATCATTGTAGCAGACTCTGGAAAGAGCTGGTACATGGAGTGAACATTAATGTAAACCACCATTTTTATACAGAAAATAATAAAATTATTACCTATATTGAATACAGGTAAAGTGGTGAGCGATATGAGCAACTACCTTCCTATAGATTTGAACACAAGAACAATGTAGCTTTTAGACAGAACTGGGAAGACATTCCTACCAATACCATACCGTAGACAAGGTGGTGGCTAACGGTAAGACTGACGTGGGTTGTTCTGAGAAGGAATGCTTTAAGTTGGCTTAAGTTCATACCTTTACTGGTGAACCTGACATAAAAAGGAGCAAAACGGTAGAGAAGTTTCATGACAAATTTGGGAGAGATGAGCAATATGGAGCAAGACTAGAAACACATCTACCAAAAAAAATGAGCAAGTAAGTAGAAGTACAAGGTTTTTAGAAGCCAAAACAAACAATTGCTCTGTATTGAACATGACAAAGAGAAAGAAGAGTGACTGTGAACCACAAATGTGATGCAGCAACAAGACGGGGAAATATAGACATAGGATGTAACAGACATTTGAGCTGGAGAAGTGATTAATGACACCGTACAAGTGTACAACACCTGAAGAGACCTGAAATGCTGTATACAATTCAGTTCATTCTCGTATAAGAAATATGAATGCAAATTGGAACTGATATAGCAAAGTACTAGTAGGTTGGTCAGGAGAATGGAGACCCTACTTCATAAGAGAAAATTAAAAATGCCCTAAGAAGCTGTGTGTCTGTGCTTCAAGCTGCTCTGTAACAGCCACAACTTAATACAGTGCTGGAAGTAAGCTAATATGTCCTTCCACAAGGGTGGGTACATTAGGCTGAGCACTACACCTGGACACTTTTTAATTAGCTTGACGTGTGTGAACACAAGTTCCCCAAAATCTTGAACTTGACTTATCTAACACAGTGGTTAAAGGGTTTGAATATTTTTATAGATATAGTGAAAGGATGAATACCAAAGAGCTAGATGAGCTAAAGTTCTTAAGTTTCAGAGTATTCTGGCAAGAGGAAAAAAAAAGGTCACTAACTGCCCCTGAAAAAACTTTAGCTGAAAATTTACAAGAATCTTTCTAACCACTGGTGGGAGTTGTTGAAGCAGTTTCCAGTAAAACTAGTTGAGAACAATTAACTAATTTTATGATGAAGTTTGACAGGTTTACAAATTGGAGTATCTAATCCCAAATGACCTTGGGATACCTCTGAAAAAGAGGTTATAGACATATCGCTGACGAACAAGGCAGCCACACACAGTCCTACACAATTGTGAGAAAACAAAAACATTTTTCTCCAATTTAAATTAATTTTATTTTATATCACCCTTACCTTTTGTTAAAAACAAACAAACAATCAATCAATGAAAAGTAAAAGCCCTTTTTAGTGATATTTCTTAAATTAAAATGACTGGTGGAAAGTTTGTTTTCTGCAAATCAGCATTTGAACAATGGAAGATATTCCACCAGAGAGTGTTGACAAGCTCTAGTTTCCTGGCTGTAGCTGTAATGCTAATTCTTATAGCTATTTTGAAATAAATATGCTGAAGGAAGTAATAGGAAAAAAGCCACAGTGTGCAGCAGATGCTAAGTCTACCCCTTGCAGTCTCTGCAGCAAAGAAAAATCTTGTAAGTGGGGTCAATTCTTACATGTTGCAATTGCAAAACAGCCTGTTACCCTTATTCAGTGAAGGAAGGAATGATCCCTGATCAAAGCATGGAATAGGGGTCAGATTCAGTAGCAGCAGAAGGCGGACACCTAGTCACTCTTCTATGTATCTGGCTGGCAGGACCTGTCCCAGTACTCATTCTCTGAGCACGCCTGCTAGATTGGCTCCATTCTTCTGTTAAATGGGTTCACTGATTAGAGTATTCATATGGGAAATGTGGGTTCAATTCTTTTCTTTCTCTGAGCATAAACAAACCTGCATCTTCCAGGGGAAAACTCCAACCATTATGCTAACAGGTATTCGGGAATGATGATCTCTCTCAGTCCTTCTTGTTGAAGCTTTGTATGGAATAATAAACATACATTAGGCCACAGAGGAAAACGATGTGTGAGCAAGACTTTATAGCCAATGGTTAGCAGACTCTCACAAGTCTATGTGCACCTATGCATGTGTATAGATTTGTAGACACACTGTGGTACTTAATGGAGCAGTGAGTAGCCCTCGGGTTTCTCTGCTTCCCAATAGCTCCCGTTGCCAGTAGAGAAGAGAGCCATGCTAATCTTTGCTTTTTTCCCACCCTGTTTCTATTACTTTTAGTTCTTATATGCAACCTGCAGAGCAGGATGAATGGACCACTGAGACATCCACCCAGGAACATGCTTTTGGCTGACAGGTTCACAGAGAGCTGCAAGTTCAAAACCTTTTTGACAAAGCCGGAATACAAATTCAGATCTTCCACTGGCTAGGTTAAGTTCTCTGGGCATTTATCAATGTGATACCAACAAAGGGGTAAAAGTGGCTTTTCCTTCAACATGTGTTGTGAGGTGAGGTGGACACCGATATCAAACTTAAGAAGACTCATGGTTGGTCAAGGCATGAAAAAGGACCAGGGTTTAAGTCACTTCTGTGTCCATGGCAGTTTGTAGAGGCTAGTTTGGATGACCAAGGTTTCTTTACACTTATATATACTTCCCTGGACTCAAGTTTTAGGACCCCATTGTCCTCATTTTAAGCACCCTGCAGTCCACTTGGGGTTGTACATTCTTCTGGTAACAGGCATTTGAGACTGGGGGTGCTGGAGACAACCAGCATTGTGATCTGTTGTGAATTTAGCCCTAAATGAGTGCTGTAGATCTAGTCCTGGGCATGTATACCCTTTTGAAAATGTTGTTTTAAGAGACTGAATAATAATTCAGTAGTTATCAGTTAATTACTGAATTGTGAAAAATGGAAGAGCAGATGAAGAAGTACTCACACAAAGCCAATGTATTCATCTCAACAGCTACATTTGCCTGATAATGCAGTTCAAAATTATTTATTTACACTCATATTTGCACTGCAGAGTATTAATAAATGTTGTGAAGTATTTTTTTTAATAAAGAATCAATCTCACTATATTTTGTAAAAGTCAGGAAGTTACAATAATGTGAGACCTTACAAAATATTGTATCTGCTATTAAATATTTTCTGAGAAATGGTGGAGAAACCATTGTTTTTTATGTCAGTTTTATGGAATATGTGGATAGGTAAAATGCAACTTAGTGAGCTTTTACTGTATTGCTTACTGATTCCAGGCATATAATTTACAGGATCGGAGGATAGATTTGCATACATTTGTCTTATTACATAAACCAAACAGAGATTTCTTGTAGATATCAAACAAAACCTGTTTGAAATATATTCCTATGGCTGCCAAAAGGGGGTTTGTAATGTGTTGCTAGATTACGCTTGTCAGTGGTAAACAAAATTCAAGAAAACCCCAGTGAATGTGCAGAAAAGAAATTTGAAGGTGCGCTCTCTTCGTAACAGTTACAGTTTAGCGTTTTGTGAACTTGTTGATAGAAATTTTCTAAGCAGCCAGTTCAGGGAAACCTGTGCTGACGATCCTCTCTGACTTGCACTATGACCAAACACTTTAACAAATCAGGACAGATGGCCCAAGATGTGAACTTGTCAGTGGAAAGAAAATGCAGGATGACATTGCGTGTCTGCTGTACAATACTGCAGGAAGAATATTTGACAATGGGCACAGTATCTTTTCCCCCCTCAGCTTTGTAAGGCATAGCTGTAGGCCATCTCTCCATGACATATTACCTACTGGCATAAAGACAATAACATGTAAGATTTCAGAGAAACATCATGATCTCATTCACTGAATTTAAAGAGGGGGAGAGAGAAAAACCCACAGACTGGAAAGAGGAAAAATGAACAGAAATTTTTAACAGTGATGGTGGGATTTTCTTATGCAGTGAAGTAAGAAGCTGGAGCTACCCACAAATCACACCACTTCAAGAAACATGGCATTTCTCACAGCTGATCTGACAACTACTCTAACTTCTGCCTCCAGCTGTGGCCAATACCTGATGCTATCAGGGGCGTGGGGAAGCCCCATAATACATTTAAGTCAACTGAATGGAGGGAAACAATCCAACCTGACTATTACAGCCCAGAGCATGAGGCCAGAATTCCCTTATTTACCTGCGCTGCCAGAGTTACATCAGCTGAGTGCAGTATGACATTTTTTGCACATTCAACCCTTCCTGTTGAAGTCAGTGGGAATGTTGAGCGCACATGAACTGCAATGATCATAAAATTAGTCAGACTTATTAAAAATCCACTCACAGCATTTAAAACTCCATGACCATCTGTTGAAATACATTCCACAGGCCAACTAGGGAAAACTGAATTTAAAAAAAACCAAAATCAAACCAAACACCACTACCAGCAAAAATCCGATCCTTGCTGATTCCAGTTGAGCAACTGAAATTTTTAAGCTTCTCACAACTGCAGGAGGTACAAATGGCAAGCAGGATGAAAGAGTACAGAGCAGGAGACAGAAGAGAGCCTGATGGCCTAAGTTGCAGTTTGAAGAACGTTTCTTTCAGGAACAGGTCAACACAAATAGCCTCTGAGACATCCTGCCTCCCACCATTACCACATGCCGTCCCTCTTAAATGCTCATGCAACTGTTTGGGGTTGCTTGCGAGTTATTTATAACCTAATGAGTTCCCTGACCCAGTTCAGAAGTAGCCCCACAAACACACAGCAGAAGGGAAAGCATGGGGATGGGATTAAATGGCCTGAGGGCCTGTGAGGTTTTTGTGACCTTGATCTCTGTGAGCATTTTACGAATTTAGACCCTTATAGTGCTTTTGAATTATCAAAATGTAGTTGAGACTATGCATTTATTTTTGGTTGTTTAGCAAACAACTGTGCGGACAAAGAGTAGCATATGCTGTGCTCCCACACCGGTCGTTAGGAAGCCTTGCTATGCTGCTTCCGTAGAGTGTGACCAGTCAGCTTCAGTATGGAGCGTCAGATGGTACCATGCCTCTTTCCTCGATGGAAATGTCAATCACCTTTTCTATTAGTATATTGGTTGTTCTACTTATTATGTATAATTATTTGATTAAATCTCTTTCCTAAATAAAGTTTTTTTATAAAATATAGAACAAAAAGGACTTACCTATGTGGCTGCGAGAGGCTCACTCTGTGAATGTATTACCAGTTGTGTTAGTATCTGGGATACTTTTGTTTCCTGAGGAGATTCCTGTAAAAGAAATGTGCTTATCACCTGAAGGCTCCTAAATGAACCAATACAAGGGATCACAACCACCAGCAGAATGAATTGATTATCTTTGTACATAAGAATAATTTTTTGCTCTCCTTACGACAGTCTCTGTCGACACAGAGTACCGAAATTTCCTCTAGAACAATCTACAGGTGCTATTACACATTAAAACATGGTAGATGGCATCTTAGAAATTTGTATGCCCCAAAGGTCTGCTTCCTGAGCATGTCAAAATCTCTAATTACAATATTTATCCTTACAGCACCTATATAAGCCAGAAATGTATGGTTATGGCTGTAATACAGATGGGGAACCGAGATAGGTAAGATTAGCTCCAAGGAAAAGGTTTGTTCTGCCTATGTAGAAAGCAAATGCTCGAGTTCACAAATCCTCTGTATATTCCAGTTTGGTGCATGAGAAACTGTAGGAAGCTGTGTTTTGACTAATATCTTTATTAAGTGGAATAATTTTTATTCAGACTACTGAAGTTCTGCTATTGACCAAAACAAAGCTGTCTCATCTTGGCTGAACTGAATATCTTATCTCAGGTGAGGGTCCCCTATCAAGAAAATCCACTGAGGACCATGGATCAGCAGTTCAGAAATCCTGTGGAGCCTCTTCCATTCAGCATGTGCCAAGAATCACAATTCAAACCCACATCACCAACATACATTACAAGATGTAATGTAAATATGTCATGGTCATGCACTTTGGGAACTGTAGTTCTCTTACCTTGTGCTCCCAGACTACTCAGAGGTGACTCCATGGGAGGTCTCTGGTACTGCCAGGTTCTGGGCACTCTGCTCCTGCTGAGGGTCCAACCCTAGAGACATGGGAGATACCTCAGTTTAATCTTCACTCCCAGCAATCTTCTCTCTTTTTTCAAGTGATTATTTTGTGCAAAATGCATAAACACTCACTAGAATGAATTAAGCTTTCCTCAATCTATTAAATAGTATAGAAAAAAAACTATAAAAATTAAATTGTGATTCCATTCATGAAAAAAAGCTAAAGATATATGACACCTCTTTATGCCACAGATATTTTCACAGTGTGATAAGGATCATACCGGCATGAGCTACTGAGAAAAATACACTTTTATGGAGATAAAATGGTGAGAAACTTACTTATATGTTCTTCAGAAAGATTTTTTGTTTGTTTGTACTTTTATGATATTCTTAAATGTTTATGGAAACTTACCATATTTGTAGAAATCTCCATTCTAGGAATATAACTGTTATTGCAGTCTATGACTGAAAGAAGTAACTTTCAAAGAGCTAAGCAGGACATGATAAAAACTCAAGTTCTAGCTGTTCCTGCCAGGAATAGAGAGTTAAAGCACAGAATAGATGTATTCTGTGAAGGGGAATACCTCAGGTGGAAGAATTCATTTTTGTTGCATTCTAAAGGGGAGTAAAAAATTTTCCTAAGATTCTCATTGCAGTCATTTAAAATATTAATAATTCCACTTTAAAATGAATGCATTTTTCTCAATTATATTTTTTTTCCTGTGGGAAATTATATTTTCAACTAGAGGAATCTTTGAGCATTATTTTTTCTTTGTATCAAAAGTACTGTTTTTCTTACCACCTAAAAATACTGATCTTCACTATCACAGTGCTTCAAGGCAACTACAGTCCATGTCATGTTTTCCGTCATTCCAAAGACTGGTCACTGTCTTTTCCCATAACACATAACAGTATGGACTTCCTATTAAGATGTGTTCTCTAAGCGGGGAGCTGAGGTATTACAGCAAATATTGTCTGAAAAGGAAGTTGGACTCTCAATAAGAAGTGTTGGAAAGGAATTCTACTGTGAGGAACTCCAGTGGCATTTCTAAATCAAAATATTCTGACCTTAGCTGAAATGTTTTTATTCTCATTATTTAAAAACAAAGAAAACCAACAAAACCTTTTTGGAGAAGTGTTAACAATGAGTATTTTTTTATTTTCACTGAGATTTTCTATCAAAAAAAAATTTGACCAACTCTCCATGTACTTGAAAACCAATAGAAAGATCAGCATTCAGGTTCCTTCTAGATCTATGTATATTAATACATTCAATTCAAAATTCCTCTGGCTGAAAAAGGTGATAAGAAATAGGTGAGTGAATATACTAAAGTAATGGAAATAGATATTTCATCTGAAGTAAAATTTAAACATTGTGTGGGATTGTTAAGTAACAAGACAGAAAGGACTGAGGCTTTTTTTCAACTGCAGAAAATGAGCTTTGCAGGTTTCCCAAGGTGAAATTAGCTATTGAATAAAATGTTCTTCATTGAAGTGGGAGAGCAGATTATTGCAAGACTGATATTTCTGCAAATGAGGCACTTCGATGCCACCATTGTTATGAAATGTTGTGATGCTCATGCAAGTCCTTGCTTAACGCTATCAGTCCTCTCTCTGAAGAGACAGTGCTGCAGCCAAAGTGCTGAAATAGCACAAGGAGGGCTCCACTCACCACATCCACAATGCAATATGTGCGAGAACTTCTTAGGGACAGTCATACTGAACTTCAGCACACAGCTCAAACAATGTTGAAAATAAGCTACCAGGAGGGAAAGGGCAAAGTACACACATTCAAGAACCCTTCCACAGCTGTCATTAATGTTTTTTACTTTTGTTGGTTGACAAAGAAAGATGGCAAGATGCCCTGCACTTGGCGGCACTTTTTGGAACCCTCAAGAAAATACCTCTGTGCTCTTAAGCAATTATTGACATCTACACAGGGTGTGAGGAAAACTTTTATCAAAATGCAGCAGGGATGTAGCCCAGGGACTCTGTAAATAGACAGTAAGCCTACAAAAGCAATTGAAGTAGGTTTTTTAGGAGGGCTTGACAGATTGCAGTCTGGTGGCACTACTGTTACTTTCTCAGTGGCAAGCTGGCTTGATCTGATTAACAACAAAGGGATGGAACAGCACAAAAACAACACTGAAATATGGCTTAGAAGCCATGGAGCTTTATGAGGTTTCTTTGTTTTTCCAGGGAAAAAAATAAAGGAAAAAACTCTACAGACTTAATTAAATGACACACAAACTCATAGTTCACCCTTACCTCTGTAGGGAGAGCTAGCTAAGATCAGCAGCTTAGACTCTACTGCATGTTAAGCAATATCAACAGAATGGCTTCCATTCCAATAAGGTCTATCTACACAAAACTGTGAAAGAAGTCATGCCATCAATTGTTTATGCCATATAAGGAAACCTGAAGTATAAGTGTCATGGCAAGCAGCCTAATTTGGCACAGAAAACCCTTCTACTAACAGGGGAGAGGCTGTGCAACGTTAAGAACAGCATTTGAGTCTGTCAGACTAGCAATTAAAAGAAAAAACTCTTCATTTATAGACTGGAAAGGTTTTACAAAGAATAACTAAAAAATGTTAAGCCTGGTGCTGTGTTAATAGAATCAGATTTTAAAGTAGAATACTTAATGTAAGTTGCATCCATCATGCAAGAAATACATGGTACTCCCAAGTATGTGAAATCGGAAAAATTACAAGACTATCTGCATATGCGTCTTTGTTATCTGAAGAGTCAAGTCCAAACCTGCTCCCAGTGAAAGAAACTGGAGTTCTGTCATTAAATTCAATGAGTGTAAATGTAACCCCTTTAGGTCTGTTGTGATTTAACCCCAGCTAGCAACTCAGCACCATGCAGCCACTCGCTCACTGTCCCTCACCCAGTGGGATGGGGGAGAGAATTGAAAAAAAAAAAAAAGGAAAACTTGTGGGTTGAGATAAAGACAGTTTCACAGGACAGAAAGGAAGAAAATAATAATGATAATAATAACAACAATAATAATATAATATGACAATAATAATAAAATAATTGGAATATACAAAGCAAGTGATGCACAATGCAATTGCTCACCACTTGCTGACCAATGCCCAGTTAGTTCCTGAGCAGTGATTCCCCCAGGCCAACTCCACTGTTTATATACTAGACATGACATCACATGGTATGGAATATTTCTTTGACCAGTTTGGGTCAGCTGCCCTGGCTGTGTCCCCTCCCAACTTCTTGTGTCCCTCCAGCCTTCTTGCTGGCTGGGCATGAGCAGCTGAAAAATCATTGACTTTAGTCTAAACACTACTTAGCAACAACTGAAAACATCAGTGTGTTATCAACATTCTTCTCGTACTGAACCCCAAACATAATGCTATACCAACTACTAGAAAGGAAAATTAACTCTATCCCAGCTGAAACCAGGACAAGTTTTTATAGTCCACCTCTATATTTTAACAGATATAAATTCACACTATGCACTAGTTAGAATTCACCTTTTCTCCTGTATAGATTCACTATCTGATGGTGATCAACTTTATATAGATGAAAACCAATGACCTAGATGCAGAAGAGCTTTACCAGTTTAATGTTTCCTCAGGCTACTTGCAATAACTACTAAAGTAAAAAACAAACAGAAAACAAGAAATACAAGATCAAGAAACTGATTAAACAGGGCAATATGTTTGTGTTTAAGCAGGCTCAGCAACCTCCTAGGAATAGCTAAGTAGATTCTCCCTTTGGGAAAAGTGGTGAAGAACACAGCCAATTCATGACAAGAGCCACAGGAGAGGGAGAGATTTGAAATATCAAATGTAAGAGCATTGATAAAGTTTTAAAGGGCCATAAAAACATTAAGATGCTAAGGTACTAGCAGTATTATTAATAATCCCCAGGTTAAAAATTAATGGTTAACATAAAATCAAAACAAAGTTCCATGCAGTGTGTGGAAGGTGGCTTAAAAGCAAGTCTTCAGGTTTGTGAATGGAACATTTCTAAATTGAGCAAGATTCGGGCACAGTGCTTATATTAGCTAAAAAAAAATCCTTAACTGGAAGGCCTTAAACTTGCAGCACATAGCCACTGCCTTATATACATATTTATCTTTGAAAAATATTGGATATATCCACTGAGAGGAGAGTATTCCCTCTGATCCGCATGAAGTAGAACAGACTGGGAGGTATGTCAGAATGAACGAGAAGGTACACCGGTAGTCACAGAACAAATTCAGATGGTTCTGCTGGCCATGGATTTCTAAAAAAGGGAAAGAAAGATCCATGGAGTAAAACATTAATACCCTAAACAATTTCCCTGTCTTCAAATCAAATTCAGAAAATGGAATCTCTTACACAAACCAATCATACCAGCAGCAACAATAAAAATATTAGACAAGCTCTGACACATGCGGGAGGATTTTCTGCTCCTCTTTTGTTACAACTCTGGTCAGTCAAATATAGAGAGAACTCAGACAGAAAAATAGACAGAAAACAAACAAAAAAATCCATTTCTGAAATCGACCTTATCAGAAGTGGAAAAGTGGCTCTAAAGAAGATGTTGATCTTTTGTTTGCATAATGTTAAAGGTGATTTTCAGGGGGTTTTAGCTTGAATTTTAGGTAAAATTGTTGATTTATCTTTTTTTTTTTTTCATGTAATTAAAGCTTTGTTTTCAGTAAAAATTTTGATGTCTATTTCAATAAAAATGTTGACAAAAAATGTCATGACAGATTTCACAAGAATTTTGGGAAAGATGGGAATTTTATATGTAAATATATTCATTTTTGAAAAAGGTTCAGATTGATTGTTTTGCAATAAGTACATGCACTTTTTTACTGCTTTTATTTTATTGGAAGAACTCCAGACTGTTTCAAAATTTGGATCTATGTTTGCATTTTTTTAAATTCAAGACAGCTGTCAGTTTTCATATTAAAACCCCCCACCCCCTCTGCTGAGAATTTAACAGTATTTTAGAGCATTGTGAAACAAGGAAAACATGCAAAATGTTTGCTTAGACACTCCATACTTTCTCCTTGTATCTGCCATGATATAAATTTAATTTTTTCAAATTTTGATGCTTTTGTGCTAGCTGTTTTGGTCAAAACCTTTCCATTATTGAAACAGCTAAAAATTCTGGTGAAGTCAATGGGAACTTCTCTTCAGTGCCCTGAAGAATCAAATTTTTATGATGTTACTGAAGGAAAAAGAAACCCAAAACAGTTTATCATGAGGATAAAAAGAAAAATTAACTTTTGATTCTTAAATCTCTGCCATACTTACAGTAAAATGCAAATCAATCCAAAATTGAAATAGAGTGTAAATTGATATTAACAGAATTAAAAAGAAATACCATTCTGCACTGGCATACATTCAGTCACGTAAGAAAGCATAGTATCTAAGATGTATTCAGGTCTATGTTAGAGTGGTTACTTGAGAAAATAATTCTGGTATAGTACTGATTCTCTAGTTAATCTATCACATTGCATAACCATTTGTAACACTGCAAATTAATACAACATACCCAGACTCAGGTTTGGTACTGCTTTACACCCATCTTGCACACACACAGCAAACAAAAATATGAATGCATAACCATATAGAAATAAGTCCATTTTTATCCCCTACAACTTTATGAATGAGTAACTGAATTTCTAGCAAACTCATACAAAGTACATACTGAGGAACATGAAGCTGGGCTTTCACTCCTTTTTGATTTTTTTTTTTTTTTTTTTTTTAAATTTCCAAAAGGCAATATTATAGTTCTCTGTTTCTTGAAAGAATTTCACTCTTTTTTGATTGTGGAAAAGGGGAAAAAAAAAAACATTTTCCAAATCCCCAGCATATTATGTAAATGAGACTGAGCTTCCTGACCAACTCTCACCTCTACCCAGACATGGTAGGTCTCCACAGACAGTTCTCTGGTGTCCAGGCCAACCATGAAGAAACCTTATTATTATGGCACTGTGACTTCCCCTCTTTCTCTCTTCCAAGCATTCTCCCCGTCACCTGGTTTTACCTATTCAACACATGACTGGTATCACAGAGAAAGGGCAATACCAGCTCCAAATCTCAACATAGCAGAGATACACACACCTTTCATTACACCCACTTTTGCCATCTTTCAGCATCCTGTGCTAGGGCCCTCTGAAACAACTTCTGAAGGGCTTTATCTGATGACGGTTTGCAGGGCAGTGAGGACTTTCCTATGTACATCAAAGAGTCTAAATAACGGAGACACATTGTTGTGTGCAGATAATTTGCCAA
The DNA here is from genome assembly GCF_964188355.1 of Buteo buteo. NCBI lineage: Eukaryota > Metazoa > Chordata > Aves > Accipitriformes > Accipitridae > Buteo > Buteo buteo. The sequence continues at coordinate 15,957,294 of NC_134189.1, read as the reverse complement.
AAGGAAAATGGGAGGGAGAGACAGATAAGAGGTAGATAAACAATCTCTTCTGATTTATGAGCATGTAAGGACGACAGTTCTTTACACATGAATGTGATATTTAAGTTAGCCTAACAAAATGAAGTCCCTGATCTGGTAAAGATTTAAGCACATATGTAGCTTGACACACATGAGCAGTCCTTTGGGATACGAGCCTGTTAACATTCAACAAAGGAAGCTCTTGCAGAGCAATTCACCCGCAATATATTCAAACCAAACTGAGAAATCTGAAAAAGGAAACAGCTGAGATATGAATATTTAAAACTTTGCTGCAGCAGTGGACATGTGTAATAACTTTTCAAAGAGATTTTCAGAGGATTTTTTTTAATACTGTACACACAGCACTTGTCCTAAATACATATTTACATGATGGACTGGAAAAGCTCTTTTAGAAACTGTTCTGGTCTTCTGGGTAAATAATATTCCTTTTAAAAAATTATGAATACATACTTAACTGATAAACTAGAATGACTCTGTTAGGCATATCATAAACAATTTTTTTAACTGTCTAGTGAATATGTTTACTGTAGCACAGAAAAGGATCCAGATTATTTAACCTTCTGTAATTTTCAGCTGCAGTTCTTTTGCAGTTTTAAGCCCCCTCCCCAAAGAAAAATAAAAAATTATCCTCCCTCCCCTCCTTTAAGTACTGTCTGGTATGAAGCTTAGTATAGGTAACTGAAGGAAAACAAGAATTTTTCTGTGAACAGTATTGTTGAAGTAGTGTGTTCCATACCATACATCAATCATTTTTGGCTCCTAGACGTATGATGTTTAAAAACCTTGTCATTTCTGTCAATGATATGGGTGCCCTGGGGAGTTAGAAAAACAGGTTGGAATAGTTTTCCCTTCTACCCCCAAATAGAAAATATAAAATCCCAACTGATCCCAAAGAACCTAGTTAAGAACAGAACTCATCTCTATGAAGATCCACAACTTAGTGCCAAGACAGTGTTGGTTAAGCCATTTATATTCAACAAAAGAAAGACAGTTTTGCCTTTTTCCACTAAGAAAATATTTAAATAAATAGATTAGTAAAAATAGTGACCATTCATAGGAAAAAAAACAGTGAACCGACCATTCTGCCTGATTTATTTACTCAGTTTAGCTCAATGTCTGCACTGTTTGTGATGTGTAAAAAACATGTCAAGCTGGTACAGATATCCACCTTATCAGTAAACATATTTGGCCATCATTATTCCATGACTATTAACGACTTTTAATGCAACTTTCCAAATTACCTGATTAGGTAGAGTTTAAAGCTAAACTTTGTTCACTTACAACCATATACAGGAATATAGTGTGACAAATACCACCAATCTTAATAACATGAAATAGAAATAGAAGATATGGAGAAGGAAAAAAAAAGTTCTCCTCTGTAGGACAAATTTCCAGAAGGGATTTGAGACAGATATTCATGTGCTCAAGATTTTTAATGGCACCATATTTTTAACAGAGTCCCAACTCCATTTAGACACCCACAAGAGTGCTAAGATTTTCAAAATGCTCCTTAACCAAAAGGTCCTGTAATGATATTTCATATTTTCAAAACCACTCAACATTCAAAGTGCTTTTGGAAATCTGGCCCCAGCTGTAGGCAGTGACCTCTCCTGAAAATCTGTAGGGATCTGGCATGAAGGCATATGGAACATTGCATTTAGTTGCGGGAATCTTAATTACCAAAAACATATTGACAAATTAGAGAGAGTTCAGAGAAGAGAAGCAAAAATGGTCAGGGGACCAAAAGAATTTACATATGAGGGAAGATAAAAAGAGCTATGTATGTAAGGCTCAGCTATGAGATAATTTAGAGAGTATATATGTTAAGGCTCTACAAGTGTTCCTAATCTTGTGTGGAGAATGGGGAGGAACAAATTAAATGGGATATGAGGTTATAACTAGAGCTGCAAGTGAAGAAGAAAAAAAAATAATCAACTGGGTCTTCAAAAGAGCACGCTGGCAGGGAGGTCAGTTAGGCTGTGAAATGTGGTCTGAGGAGACAACGTCCCATTGCTAGGGTTGTGTGAAAGTTTACCTGTGGGATACAGCTCTGAATGCTCCAGAGAAGTCTCTTCAGATTCCACTTTCAAAATAGACAGTAATTTGGGGTTGTTGACCTGAGTGGAAGTCTCTTTTGAAATAGCTAAATTTGCTCTGATGGGATTAATATAAATTCCTGGAGAGGATCAAAAATCGAGCAATTTGTGTCATGTGTCAGGTAGCATACCAACTACTGGATCCTGTATTGAGTTATAACAGAGACACACGCCATCTGGAATTTAGAGAAAAGAAGTGAGAACACTGAAAAACACAACCAAGAAGTCAATACACTAGAGGAATTAACTTGTGAGGAAAATGTACATGCAGAAAAACAGGTAGTGGGCTAGGAACTTGAGGGGAGAATATTCCATTTAAGTTCTTCAAACCAAATCAGTGCACACTATTTCAGAGACCGTCATGTTGCTAAGGCACATCATATCATTATTTTAAAATAGTAGTAGGACTTTTGGCAGAAAAATCAAAAGCATATGTAGGGGCAGGTTTTGGAGGACCATGTGAGACTCGGTGCTAGTCAATGTAGTTCAATGCCTTGAGATGTAGGAATGAGGTTTGACAGAGGTATGACAGAAACAACTGTGTTCATTGCCTGCTTCCAAAATTATTCTGCCAGGTCATAAAGAAAGAACTCAGGTATTTACAACATTCTCTTATTTCTTTACTTTTCATTCCAGATGCTTAAATATTGCATATAACACCGTTGCTCTTACTACTATCTGTTGAACATTACCGTTCAGTCTGGTCATATGAATGCCAAATATACATGATTTAAGAATACTTACCCAAATATCTTCCTGGACATTACATTATCAAGTGTTTAGACTTTTAAAATATTAAGAAACAAACCCATTTGAGAAAAAACATTGAGAATATGTTTACCAAAGTATAAAATAGTCATTGAGTCATCATATTTATTAAGCCTCATTCCATTACTTGAAGTGTTATAATATAGTTGTTGTTGCCCTGATCTCAAAGGAAATATGCAGCAGATCCTGACCACAAATAGTATTTTAGAACTATGGGAATTAAGAATAGCAAATTGTGATCCATGAGGTCAGGTAGGTCACCAGAACCCTGGCCCAGACGAGGTGGTAAGCATGTGATTTTGCATACCTGTGAGCAGACATACCCTTGTACAGACAGCAGCTAATTAGTCAATATACCTAGGTTTATAACGTAGACAATCACTACTAACCTTGACTGATAGCTTGAGGAATTAAAGCAGGCAGGTGAAGCGAGCTGACCTGGGCTGCAGAGGGAGTAGAATCAGCCCTGTGCTCGTTGCTTTGCCCCACTCCATCTCACACCACACAGCCTCCTGTGCCTCCTGAGCGTGGTGCATGGTCATCTCTGCCAGCTGACATGGGAGGAAAGGCGAACTCTGGGTGCACAGTGAGCCACAGTACTTGTCAACATGCAAACTGTAAAGAGCCCTTTAAAAAGCCTTAAGAGGTTTGTATCTTTGGGACCCCAAAGACATCCCTGAGACACAGAAATCAGAGACAATCCTTCTCCTTGAGACTCTTGTTTCCCTCACTGCCTCAAGCCTCACTTTGCAAAGAGAAGGGCTAAAACTACACATTTGGAAAAGGAAAGGAGGAAACTCATTTCTGCTTCTAATCCTTGAAGCAGAGGGACTTCCAGAGGTGGCCTCCAAAAGGGCAGCTCCCAAGATCTCCTTATATATCAGCCTCTCAGGCACTAATCCTACCACAAGCATGGCACAGTGGCCCTGCAGCAGAGGGGTGCCCAGGGGCATTGCTGAGGTTCTGCAAGGAAGCTGGAGTTGCATGCGCGGCGCTCCCAGCAGTGTGGTGGCACCCGCTTTACTGGCATTCACTGAGAATGACTGCTAGCATCAGGTCAGACTAACATCTGCATTACGCACGCTCCACGTGGGAAAGAAAAACAGTCCATCTCAAGTAATTCAAATTCAGAGTCAATTGTTTTTAAAAGTGACTTTTTGCTGGAGGACTCCAGCATCAGCCATTTTGAAAGAATGGCACACTTTTACCTTCTCTGGTTCTAGCTCCAAGGAGGGGCAGTGTTGGGCAGGACTAATGACACTAGGAGCTAAAGAGATCACTCAAAATAGACAGATCAGAACGTTCTGGGGCATTTTGACAGTGAGTTTTTATTCAGCAATTCTTCTCCTACCTTGGCTAATTCTATAATCAATACAAATAAATTTTCCTCAGCAAAGCATAGTTCAAACCCGTGGAACCAACTGCTGCAGGAGGTCATCGAGTCAGATACTGTAGTCAGATTTAAAAAAGGGCTGAATACATTTTATGGCCAAACAACATCTGTACAGTCATCCAAGCTAAGATAATGGTGATGAAATTTCATGCTTGAGTGTGTAGAATGATTGCTACATCACTCAGAAAGGATTTTTTTTCTTCCCAGGTAGAGGATTACACAATTGAGAAGATGCATTATAAAGAGGTTTCTGAGCTTGGGTTTTTTTTATCTTTCTCCAAAGAGTGAAAGATCAGCTCATGAACCTCACAGAATAATAACTTAGCCTTCTAATTCTTCTCTTCTTAAATATAATGAAGCTCTTAAATGAGATGTTTCATTTCAGGGCCTCCAAGTTTCTTTCATTCTCTCCACGCTAACTGCTCTCACATGCAGGTAAAATAACTGAAGCAAATCTTAGCAGCTGCCAAGGTTACTAATTCACCCTCGTGACCCCAACAGGTGAGAGACGGTGAGTTTGTGTACAAGCATGGAGAGGCCTGCACGTGATATTTGATGCAACAGCTGGCTGCATTTCTCATGCAACTTGCATTTACTGTACATCTGGCTTCATTTAATTAGAAAACAAACCAAACAAACAAACGAAATCGATCTTCCCTCAGTAGTCACCAACCTAATGATAATTTTGACCATTCTTTCCTGTTTTCATCAGCTCAATTTCATTTCCAGACCTTAATCAAGGAATGAATTAAGCAGGGACACAATATATATCTAACTAAAGATTTCTGTGATATCTTGCAGTAGATTTAATTCACTGGGATTACATAAGGGAGGAAACCGTGGGGTGGAACAATTGCCGAAACACTTAAAACCTCATTACCACATATCCCCACTTCACCCTGAGAGCCCCCAGCCTGTCCATTATTGTCCTGCTCCTACTTTCTGTGGGACTTTGAAAAGAAAAGGTTCAAAGAGCAAGACTTTCATGCTCCCTTTTCCATGTCAAACACTTTCAACTCCTGATTTCAAAGTGCCACTCGCTTGCTGTTCAAAGGCCTGTGGACACGTAGGGGGTGAGATAGGAGTAAAAGGTTGCACTACAAAGCCTGCTGAATTCAGAGCAATACCCAGCTCAGAGATACAAATGGTAATATAAACTCAAGTACCTATCAATAAAACTGCCAATATATGAAAGGAGGGTTGGAAAAATTCTAAATGGCCTTTTTCTGCCCCCTCTCCTGCACTGGCATTGTGTTGTTATTGGTTTGGGTATAAGCCTAATTGATATTTTGAAGTGCAGCTTTTCCCGCTGTTGCAGTTACGACCAGGGGACTGCGGAAGCGGGAGAGAAACCCAAACCCCAAATAAGTTAGCTAAGAATACCTAAAGAAGTTCCTACCAACATCTGAAAAACCTGCCTTGCTCTCGTTGAGTATTCATCTACCTCCCCTTCTCTCTCTGTATCCTTTTCATCTGCCTGCCCACAAGATTTGGAACACCATTAATTGGTCCTCAGGGAGGCTGACAGGCCTGCGCTTTTATGACTCGATTCTTTGTATTGTACACATGTGGGCATCTCTCAGGAGATAAACAAAGGGAAAATGTGCTGAAAAGGGGGGCAGAATTTGTATAAGACTAAACGCAGAACAAACCGCCTCCTCAATTTACTGCTAATATCCTAAATTGCATGAATAAATCCACCCCCCTCCCCATCTTCCCTCTTCCCCACATCTGCTTCTCTTAATCTGCTTTTCCTGATCGCTACAGGCTCGTCTTCTGAGGAATTCCACCTCCCATTTGAAATCAAACAGTCTAACTCCTTCTTTGCCCCCCCCCCCTTCTCCCTCCCCCTTGCCAACAAAAGAGTGAGGTGGTCTTATGGAAAGATAAAAAGAATAGTTGATCATAAGAACTAACCTGGAGCCAACACCTTGGTCTTTCGTCCCTTCAGCAGTTTCTAAACCCTAAGCACCTGCAGCTAATTCTCATGGCTTCCAGCCTTGGTCTGGATTTGCTGAGGGGGAGAGACTTTTTGGCACAGCTTTCACTGCTCAAGAAAAATAAGCCTAACACACTCAGAGACACACCGATGCACAAGCATGCATGTGCACAAGCGCTTGCGCACCTGCGTGTTTGTGGAGAAAGCAGTCTGCGATGTACAGAGGTAACCGTAATTTTAAAAAACATGTACTAGCAACATTTACTGCTAACCAACAACATGCCAGAATTTCCACTGAGTTGTTATATTTACCAATGAAACAGGCATGGGACATTTTTTCCCCAAAGCCGGACATTTGCAAAAGAATTCTGGACCAAGTCCTCCTGGCTTTACTTATAGCACGTTTGATAGAAAGATAAGGATTTACCCTGCTCTCAGATCTAAAAGCCACTGAATTTATGAATCTGATTCACAACTGGGAGGCAGGTGCATGAGTGCTTTTCTGTGCACCTCAGCACATCCTAAAAATCTGGTCCTTAGTGTCCATGCTTAGAAACTAAAACAACATACACAGAGCAGGACTTGGGAATCAAAATCCAGAATTTTCATTCCATCTTATTCCTCCCCTTTCTCCCTCAGCTTGCCTATATCCTGCCAGACATGGAAGCGCATTTGAAACTTCTGTCAAAGGAGGAGACTGAAAATACATCTTTCGTGGCTGGGAGGAGCACTCTGACTCCTAAACCTCTGTTTAAAATGTGGCACCTTCTTGTACACTCCAATTTTCAAAGATAGAAGTGATCGGTTTGAAGGAAAGGGCCTAGGTAACCACAGTACTGAGTATTGCCAAGAAAGGCATCTAAGAGAAAAATGGAATTTGTTGCACTCTTGTCCTGACCTTTCTTCCTTGTTATGATATGGAGCTCCTTGCTCAACGTGCCAATTTTTGTGAATGATGCTCCAAGGCAACTAACTCTTCCTTTTATGCAGGGACTGCGTAAACACTGTGAATGCATTTTGGAGGTTGGACCCTTAATTTGAAGATGATGGAGGCAGAATGTATTGTAATGACATAAATCAGTTTTGGATGCTAAGACTTTAGAGCCTAGATCCTGTAGGACTTTTTGTAGACCTTAGCTATATGAAGGTCTTAGCTATATCTCTGACTCGGTTTAGAAATCTGAAAAATAGTAAAGCATTTACCAGTAATAAACAATGCTTTAAAATTCTTAGGGAAAAAAGAAAAAATCCCATTTGCAGCATGTTTGGTTTTTTTTAAATCCACAAAAAATATTTTTATTCTTAACCTTTGAATATATACTCAGCATTGGGGTACTATGGCTTGTTTTACATTGTTTCAGGGAGGATTGTGTATACTTGGCATGGGGTAATTTTTAAAATTTATTTATATTTTCCCAGAGGATAGCCTGTGAAAGCAAATTTCTGCAGGGAAACTAGAGGAAAGGCCACAGCAAACACTTTACATATGTCAGTTCTTGTTCTTCCAACCTTTTACTGAAGCACAGCAATATCTACCTGGCTTTCATACCATACTCAACAGCAGGAATTTCAGTGTGGGTTGTAAAACCTGCTTAAGAGCCTGTGTAATTTACCTCATGTTGATTACCCTGTGTGGAACAGCTAATGGTACATGAGTTAATTAATCTATAGCCACCTTGCCTGTCTATGCTAATATAGTTGTAGTTGCTATATCTTTGAAAATCTTGAGATACAATTTTTTTAATTGTTGCCAGTGACTTTGCGCACCTGGCAGAAATAGGTATTTAAATGACAGGGTGGGGTCTGATTTGATCCCAGGTCTAAAGACATCTGTAATAGGAAAACTTCCTCAGAGAGAATTATAGTCCTGCAAAGCAGCCGCTGCTCTCAGCCTGAGAAAACCCTGCAGCCAGGCAGGGCAGATTTCAGTACGGGCAGAGGACAGCTAAGAAAGGCAGCAAGCCGCAAGATTTTGGTCCTGTATTGTTCTCACTATACCGGCTTGAAAACTAAAGGGCAGCGTGAAAGGCCCCGTGTGTCAATACAGTTACATGAAATACTGTCACAGTTAATTTCCTCTAGTTTCCTGGAAATGAGCCAAGCAACCATTACTAAGCAAGGCTTCTATAAAACAAAAGTCACCATTTAAATCTACTTAGCCCCGATAGCATCCCTGCTACGTATAACGACACAAACGCGGTCCAGCCCCGGCCAGCTACGAACGACCACTGCGAGGAGCGGTGCTCCTCCCCGCCGCCGTGAGGAGCAAAGCACTGCCATTCAAATGCTCGCAAACTGCTGGAATTATTTGCAGACCCGGACCTCCACGTAGCACCCACCAGAGGTGTGCCCTGAAGTGGCAGCGGGGAGGATAGGGGAGAGGAGCTCAGCCCAGCACCGACTGATGGATGGGACCTACCTCGCTTTCCTCCTGAGAGCGACCGATGCTAGAACCAGACCGGGAATGCCAGATGCATTTTTCAGCACACAGCTGGAGTGCCGGCTCCTAATGCCACCCAACACTTCTCTGCAGCTCAAGACTCCATGTTTTTCTGGTTTGAAATCTGTAGTTCAAGACAGAGCAAAAGTGGCAGAGATTAGGTTTGCGTGCTGTCTGTGCTTCTTGGCCATGCGTCTGTGGGTGCCAGAAAACCACTGTAACACGCCTTTATACGTGGCAAAGAGATCACTCAAATATAGTCATTTGGCACTGGCTTATAGCCTTTCTGGCATCCAGTCCCAAAAATCAGTGTCTGGAGCCTGACTTTCAGAGATTGTGTGCCACTTTATGTGAACAGGACAGGTGGCACAGCTTTTCCTTTTAATGCTTAAGAATACATCCTTGCACTAAAATAGTCACTTTTCAACCCCAGCTGAAAATGCCCCTTTGGGGATTCTCAGCGTATGGATAGTTACATTGAAAATCAATTCTTTTGACATTCAAAGCTTTCTTTTGGAGAGGTTTATTTGCTCTACTAACCATTTTAAGCCTCTGTGGCACCTTCTTACTCACCGTAACTGCTGTGCTTAGTATCTAGCTCATAAGCATTATTTGATTTCAGTACCCTGTACATTGTGTCACCTTTTAAATGAATATAAAATTGCTTCTGCAGTCTCCTTGTTTGTGTTGGTCTTAAACCACTCTTGTAGAAACATGAGTGGTGATGAAGAGTGTAGGGCATTAGGGATTTGGGGCGCACGATCCCCATCTCCTCTGGAGTCCTCCCTCCCGCGGCGCAGCTGCGGAGGGCTGTTCTCCTTGGGTCATCAGGTGTATACCAAAGACGGTTTCTTCAACAGTGGTGATGAAAGAGGTACATGGCTCAGCTCACAGGTCCATTTCTGCTGGACCATGCAGAGAAAGTCATCTAAAGGAAAAATAAAGATGCAAAATGTTGATTTTGAGAAAGCTGGTTGAATCAGAGTAGTTGTGGAATGTCACTCACAGGACAAAATACAGGCCACAGGTTTACTTGCAAGATGTCAACTTATACAAATAGGCCATAGAAAATATAATGGATTACTTCCTTAGGGAAAGCTCCTTGAGCTGAAGTGGTAGTAGCTTACTTTGGAAACGAAAATAATCTCTGGTAACAACTCCATTCTGCCGGTGTTATAGCAATGGCATCTTTTGGTTGCAAGTTTCACCATTGCTCCAATTCTGTTGCGGGCCAGATAAATCTGTTCTTTTAGTTCAGTTAAATATTTTCTACCAAACTTATTTTTCTTTTTTTCTTTTTTTTTTTTTCTTTTTTTTTTTTTTTTAAGGAGAAGTTTCCATCTGGTGAAATCTTTCAGTGTTGTCAAAGAAAATAAACAAGAACAAAAATATTTATAGACACTTTTATTTCCTGAAACTAATAAAAAAAAACCCCATATAGATACCGACTTGGATCTTTCATATTCTAAAAATAATAATAAAAAATCTTATGAAGTAGAAGCTTATTTAAAAAACAATTAAGTTTGGGTTTTTTAAGATGTTTAGAATTGAAAATTCTCTTGGAATAAATGAGATTTCAATTTACTCCTCCGCAGAAGAAGCTGCTGTTGCACGGAACCACACTCCCACTTCAAACTCTAATGTTCACTTCATCTGTAGATTTTCAAGGCCTCTTGCCTGTAACAGTAAAAATATGGTTAGTTTTTCTACAGTCAATGCTAAATTGCTATAATGCTCTGAAATTGGTGAGTCTTAGGTGCTAAGAAATAATGTATCAAACAGCAGGCATCTTGAGACATGCTGGACATTCTGTTTTTTCATTCAGCTATCACCAGCAAAAGAAAAGCTCAAGCACCTGTTTGGGAAGATACGTTTTATACAGCTACTGATATAGTTAATCCTTTTTTTCTGCCAAACTGGTCCAATCAATACAAATAACACCTCAGTATCCATAGAACAATAAACTATTTAAACATTTTTCTAGTTCATTGTTAAATGTCTTACTGTGACCTTCTTCCCTATTGCCCTCACTACCCTACTTTTTGGCTGAAGTCTCTTTAAGAAGGGGAAGTTACATCAGCAATTTCACCTACTCTGAAATCACCTCATTCTGCCCTGATTTATACCCCATGAAATCCTATTGCCCTCAGGGGGGTTCTGCAGAGTGTAAGGCTGGGCAGAGTTTGATCCAGAATGTTAAATACTGGAGCATCAAAGTTATAGGTTTATTGCAATTATTATTGGTCCCCATTGGTTATTTACTTATGCTGTATCTCAGCTACAGTTAAATTCCATGCTACAAGGTATGTGGGGAGAAATAAAAGCACAAACAGCAAGTGAGCGGATTGATTTGGAATGGGTTTGAACCTATTTTTATGCCCCAGGACACTGCAGACATGGAGGGATTTTCAAGGCTCCCCCCAAAGTGACCTGAGAGTTGGGATTTTGAGTTGTCCTAAAAAGCTGCACTGTAAACTGAGGCAGCTCAGCTGCTGATACATAAGGGACTAAACTTTCTTGGTCTGGGGGGCTGGGGTGGGCGCTGGGAGCTCCGCAGCTCTCCCCGCTGTGCCTCACTCACTGATGAAGCTCTGCGGAGGGACAGGCACTCACTCAGCCACATCTTCACCAAATCGACGCCAGCAGTTCTGATTCCTTCGACACCCCTGGTAATGTGTTTCTGAAGTCTAAGAAGCAATTCTTGGTCATATTTCAATTAACTGTGTCAGGAGGAGGACTCCATCCTAATTTACCAAACTTTTGACTCAAGATTTTCCATATCTAATCACAAATTCAATAATCTGGTATTATATGTAACTGGCCTTTCATTATAGATTCCCTCAGTCATGGTCCAGAAGTTAAGACAGAATTGAGAAACTAAAATCCTACCTAATTATGTACTATTTCCACCCTCAGAAATTTTTTTGTAGTGTATGAGCCCAATATCACTACAACTATTACAGGAATTCTCCATCACGTGACTCAAAGATAGTCATAACACACACATACATCACTTCTGAACTCAAGTGCCTAACTGAAAATCTAAAATCAAATGTTCACATGTCAAAAAGATATTTTGTAAAGATGGACTAAAATAAAATAAAATAAAATAAAATAAAATCAAACCAAAAACAATCCTCCGCAGACAACTGTACAAATACCACTGTCCCTCAAGCCCAGGGGATTTTACATTTCCAGCTTCATAGGGTTTTCCCTCAGCAGTGTTTGGGCTGACTGAGGTGGTCTAACCCTGTTATAAATGTCACAGACACAGAACGTACTTCAGAGAGATGAATACAACAGTATAACACAGGTCACACTTTCCACTGAACTACCTTAGAGCTAATCACCATTATAGGAAATCTATCAATATGCAATGAAATTTAAAATTTAAAACTTACAGATTGAGGGGCCAGACAAATATGCACCAAAAATAATGAATGTTTTAAATTTACACCTTCTCCTGGCTCATACCATGTATGAAAAAGCAACGCAGAGTCCTTTATGGGTAGCCACATATCTTACATCAAATGGCTGCCCGATGTTTTCCCTTCTAGACTTTCTGGTTGGACACGTGGGCCTTCAACACAATAAAAAAATGTGTATACCATGTATTTTCTTTCCTATAAAGCCTTCATTTTTTTAATCAAATAGCTGGAGCTAAGAAGTGCTCCAAATTAAATCTCTTTTTTCTTTCCCTATGAAAAATCAGCTTTTTCAGTAGTTAAAAAAAGAAATGCATTTTACAATCAGTTCTACAGCAATGATTTTTCAGGGAAGGTCCCAGTTATACCACTTTATGCATGGCTTCTCAGTTTGGCCCACACTATCTTGAATTTACGATTACCAAAAATTAACTTTCTAATTTAGCAGTCAGATTTGCTTGTCATAATAAATAGCAAACAGAATGACATGGAAAATATTTGTCCTGATAGTTATTACCAGCCAGCTTCTCAAGACTCTTTTACTGGTCAACAAAACAGTCTTCTCTTCTTTTTTATTGCACTCAGTAATCAGGATCTAGTCTGCCTCACAACAGTCAGCTGCCATTGTAACAAGTTACGGGAAAATTATAATGCTTCCTAAGCATTTCCACAGAAACAAATTTCATGTGTGTGGGTGGATGGTAGGAGGAGAATAACCTTGGGAAAACCACAATTATAAACAGCTGCAGCATGCATTAAATGTAATTATGATTGATTCCTATAAATAATTCTTTGTGTAAATTTCCACTTAAGCTGGATTTGCTGTTCGGGTGCAATGGACATTTCTGCATTAAGTGATTATGTCTTTTTATTATTATTAAAAATACAGATTCTTTTCACTTGGGAGAGGAGATGGGGAAAGAAGACTTATTGTACCAGCATGAACTGCTGAAAATCTGGACTCTCACAATTAATGGTTTAACAGCCTGGACACGATGAAATTGTTTGTGCCTGAACTACAAAGAAGGATTAAAATGAAAAAGAGCACATCATCCAAAGTTATTGTCAGCAAAACCTCATAATACTATTTCAACAAGATAATAAACATATAATGATAGATAGCATCTGATCAACCACTATGGAAAGCTGACTATATTAATAGGACTTGACATTTGTTCTGTTTAATGGAGAAGGTGCTGAGCACCTAGGTTTCTGCTATGCTAATTGCTTGGTCATTTGAAAAAGAAATCAATACAACACAGCCCTCACAGGAGAAAATCTTGACTGATTCTTTACACTTCGTACAGCAAAAATACCACTAAATCATGATCATTAATTCATTTGACTAATTCAACACTTCAAATTTCATTCATTCTCATATAAGGTTTTACAACTGTATTACATGAACGTACAGCAGTGGTAATGACAGGAAAGATGATATAAAATGACTAGGAGAAGGAAGAAGGTTTCCTTTGGAAGCTTTATGTATCACATTCCTGATCCCACTGAAATTAATTACAGCTAGCCATTTACTTCAGTGAGATAAGACAAGGGCTGTGTACAGGCCTTGGTACATCTATGTGCTCTCAGTTCTCATTGTATGTGTGGGAGCTACTAAGAGCTGCTCAGCGCTTTGAAAAAAAAAGATCTTAAAGCAACTGTATTACCAGAGCTGCAACACTGATGTGCTGCAGCTGACCCTCCACCAAAACAGGAGGGTCTAGCATCATATTCAGTTCGATATTTATTCAAGCTCTTAATACATTTATAACCACTTCGCTTTTAAAGATCATAGAAGACAATGCTCATGCTAAAAGTTAAGCAACTGCTTAACTAATATGATGGTCCAAGGCCATGTTTCTACCCTATGTACCTCCTCATCAACGTAGGTTTTAACTTAGACTTTCTTTCCAGCTGGGATATATCCTTAATTTTTTGAATGGAACACATGGATACTGCAAAGCATATCAACATTTGCAAGAGAAAATCGGAAATATAGGAACCTGCTTTTCTCACAGATATCTCTAAAGGTGTTCATGTTTTTTACTTTCTTTTTTTTTACAATCTTTTTTACTTCCTTGACATCTTTCATCATGTTTTTTTCTGTACATCTGCAGAGAACTTTATTAGCTAACCAAGCATTCCCCATGTGCAGTAGGGATGGGGTAACCATGCTAGAGATTAATAACTTCCAGTTTAAAAATGTCACTCGGGTGGCTTGTCCAAATTAGCATGGTTAGTGTCAAAGGCAGAAGTGAATTCAGAGTTGTGCTCTGCCTGTGTTTTAACACAAACAAGGTTTCCTTAAGAAATGGCTGCCTAGAGTGCCTTCAAAGCAGAGTTGAAATACTGCACAGTTTTTTAGTATTAGATCTATAGATGTTTTTTCCATTTCCACCTCCTCTGCATGGCTGTGTGATTAGCTTAATTTAAAATAAAACCTTGCTTTCTTTCCCCGTATAATTTTGGTGGAACTACAAATGAGACAGTTTGCACCTGACACAAGTTAGGTTACTTTTACAGACTTTAGTTGGAATTGTTGGTAGTTCAGAAGCTTTAAGCTCTGCATGGAAGAAAAAAAGCATTATTTGCTCCAAAGTTAGAGTAAATTAATATGGAAAGCTCTGCTGCTGTTCAGGTTGCATTTAGTACATAACATACAGAAATACTGTTAAGACTCCACAGAATCCCGATGATTTGCTTTGTGCTTTTCAAACAACAACAAAAAAAGCTAATACATATTTAACCCCCTCGAGCTAATTTTTTTAAGTCATGCCTCTAAAACTGCATCACAATATTTTGTGAATACAGTTTGGCACGCTTGACCTCCATTTAGGTGCAATACAACAGATAGAGACTTAGAAGCTCTATTTATCCTTTTGACCATAAAGACATTCCTTTATTATTCTTTTCCTTATGATTGGGTTGAAAGAGCTTTTTTTAAAGCCTCCATCACCCTTTTAAAATAAATATGCGAAAAAATCCCCAACTAACAGGGGCTGTATATTTTCTGCAAAAAAACATCCTTACATCAATCAAGCAAATATACATTAGCAAGAAGGAAACACATTAAGACTCATTTTCCTTTTTCCTGTGCCAGGTTGCTGCTTTTGTACTATATATCAGAATAAAAGTAATTCACGTCTTAAAACAAAATATTAAAGAACAAAATATGACTGTGATGCACTTCTGCAGAATACAGTCAAATTTCCATAAAATGTCTGCAGGGTTTTGCACATTAAAATTTCTCTTACTAAAAATGTTTATGGAAATAGGTCATTATGCACATTACTAATAGAGAGCAATTTGTTGCTTTTAAAGGAGCTTTTATACTAATAGTTGTGAATAAACACATTTATCAGACATCCTAAATATAAACAATGTATATACTGGCAAGCATAGTACTCCTCACATACACAGTAGACATGGATTAAAGAAGTTGCTCATTCGGGGCCCAGTTCTGCCAACGCGGAGCCCAGAGGAATTTTTTGACTGTTTTTATTACATTGATAGGAGATGAATGCTGTCTGAGCTATGGAAATGGGCTAATGGATAGTGCCACGGAACGCAACACCTCGAGTCCTACCTGCTTCCGCACAGCCTGGCCAGAGCCAATAGGGCTTTCCTTGTGTTTAGGAAAAGTGGGAGCAAGGGTAGGGATCCCCAAATAAACCTCGCCTCTGCAGCCGGAGCTGCAGAGTCCAGCCCGGCAAAGCCAGCCCCTGAAAGGCATCCTCAATCTGTGGAAAGCAGCCCTGTGCAGCGCAAAGCAGATTTTCACATCGGCGGTAGAGATTGTGGTAGTATGGTATCAGAACTGGGCTTGAAACAATACATATCAGCACTTAGAACCAATAAAAGAATAACAGCTATTGTAATTTTACTTGACTTCTGAGGAACAAAAAATATACAGCCAGGTAATTACACTGTGTAGTTTATGATACTACGAGAAGCAACAAGATACCAGCTTAAAACTGCTAGACTCACTATGGAACATCTTACAATATATTTACACAGTAGCCAGCATCAATTCTCTTAAAAATCCCACTTAAACAACAGATTAGATCACCTAGAAAGTGCAAATGAAAAGACGTGTTTTAGGAAGATATGTTGATTCCTGTGGTCCCTTGCTTGGTTGTCAGTAAAAGTGAAGAAAATGTAAAACATCTATCCAATTATTTCAGTTAATATACAAGCATTAGGCATTCAAATTCCTAATTAAGAGACAACATGCCCTGTCAGGCATCTGCATGGGCTATTGAACATTGCCTAGATTGTTCCATAATTATCCTGGCTTAATAGCTCTAAAAATGTAAGCAATGTGCATCCATTGAGGAAATGCACTACTTATCACATGAGGAGGAACAGCACACAGAACATGCTCGGCTACCATGTATTCGTGCTGCAGGTTTTTAGTGGAACATAGTTTAATTAACAGCGGGCAGCCTCAGCTTAGTAGCTGGCTTCTGTTGGCAAGGAAGAAATGTAACTCGTATATCAAAATATGTTTCCATGACCAGATTTAGATGTATACAACTCAGCTGCTGGAAGTGCTCAATTTCAGACTCCAGTGTCAGGCACCAAAAAGAAGAGATAGTGTGTACAGAAATATATATTTGTACTGATTTCAGCATGCTATTCTTCAAGCCTCGTTTGTCAAAATCCTCCATCTCCCGGCCCCTCCTCACCAAAATAAAAAAAAAAATCATCAGCATCCTCTAGGGCAGTCATGTTGTCAAGGAAACAGATTTTTGCCATCTTCTATGATTTGCATTGTCAGTAAATTTGCTACAATTGCCTTCTTTTCAAGCTTGATGCCTGTGTTCAAGAGCTGACCAACGTTGCCTTGAATGCTGCAGCCATAGCATCAAGATGTCTATTCTTCCATACTCTCTGGCAAGGCTGGGCAAATCATGGATGCACTCTCTGATGAAAAGTTTACAAGGAACACAAAAAAATGAAATATTTCAGCTATTTGAAGTGGTTTTCTTTTGCCCTTTAACCAATAGGTTTTGTTCTGGAAAATAATACAAGATGCTTGAAGGGCTTCATGTACCTTTCTCTCTCTCTTCTTTTTCCCTTTGCTCTTAACAGAATCAAATGGGAAAAAGCAAAACCAAAGAAAGGCCATTTAAAGAAGACAGTGGAAATGTGAAGAAATCTGTAGAAAAACTGAAAATCTGTAAAAAAAATATTTTTTTTCAGCCATGTTTTTGTTTTAGCTAAAACTCTAATTCTACTGTTAAGACACCAGTACATGCATATTGTATGGGATGCAGCTTCTTCAAATCTGTTTGCTTCCACCAGACACAAAACTATAACGGGTAAATTTGACAGCCTCAGGATGTTTCATGCAACAGAGTGAGGGAGCTACCCCTCAACATTTCTCTTGAGACTGCCAGGAAGAGTTGAAGCACTTCTCTGGTTTCCCTGCAGACTGGCATCATATAAATAAATAACATGAATAAATATATCTTCTTACCTGGGATAGATCCAGCAGAGTTGAGTTGTTTCAACTTGTTTTAGATGGATTTTTTTTTCCATTCTCATCTCATGGTAGGGATAATTGTCATATAATCTAATTGTGAACTTCCATCTCTTTAAAGTAGTTTCACCATAACATCTCGTGTATTTTGCTAACACTTGGTGTGGGAAAATTTTTCTTCTCTGTTCTTCTAAACAGGAACAAATATGAGTTTAAAATATTTTGTGTATTCACCTGTTCTTTCCTGTTCCTGTCTGTTTATAACTAGAACTCTGTAGGCCATACCAGACTACAGTAGCCCTCAGCTGGGTATTTACTAGTCTGGAATTTGACACCATAATGGATATTAAATATGGATGCTTTTTTCTTCACTGAATATGTAAACTTTTTATTAATTAAATAGGAAAGTAATTATCCATCTGCAAGTGCCAAAGGAATGTCAATCCAAACGATAGAATTTATAACATATATTTCGACTGAACTGTTCTTGTCATAAGATATAGGTTTTTTTCAAAATCATAATTATCTATATAATATTATTTAATGTTTTAATGAAATGCAACAATGAACTTTAAACAAATTAAAATGATATATTTAAAGACTATTTTTAGATCTCAAATCCTTTTTATCTCCTTTCCCCTTCTGGTACAAAATTTTAAACTACAACTCTTTTTTTTGGCTCAAATCAGAAAAAAAAAATCATCAGTTTTCAACAGAACAAAAATTCTTGTTCCTTATGAGATCACAAGATAAATAGGGCACTTAACAGTATAGGTGTTTATAATATTAGGCCATTACTTCTGTGGACAGAGATAACCTTGCAGATTAAGCTCCATAGGGAAACACATTTTCAAAAATATTGCAGTGCGTTAGGAAGGTTTGTGCACCTCTTGGACTTGAAAATCCCACCCAGACTGAGTAAACGAAAAGTAAATTGGAATAAATCCATGTGTTTTTTAGGTTTTCCTCTCTGCAAAATAGCATTAGTGGGCACACTACACTTTGGATCCCTCAAACTTGTGCATCATAAGGAGCCTGGAGGTCTTCTGCGGAAGGAGCAGCCAGCGTGCTCCTGGACACAGCAGTGTGGTGGTACAGACCTGGGCTTGCTTGGGGAAGTCTTCGCCATTTGAGCTGCAAGCCAAGTGGACTGCCCTCTAATTGCTCGTTAATATTGAGGACAGTGTTAATTACTCCTATGGTAAAAATCTCATGGAACTTTGAAGCCTGCTTTTTGTCCTTTTTTCCTCTCAGGTTCGTGATGGAGAGGCTGCCTCTCCCCCTTGGAGAGTACAGCAGGAACCGCTAGAGCGGGCCAGGGACGCCTGGGGGAATGCTTTCCACAGTTCTTCTCCATAGGCCTATATGAGGGAGGAGGGAGGATGGGGTGTAAAACTGGGAGCTGTGTGCACCACACAACATTTTGGATGTCTACCTTTGGCTGCAGAAGTGAATAACTCTGAACTCAAAGGCCAAAAGCAGCCAAGGTGCCTGGTCTTTGCTGTTCTGTGGAAGACAGGTCTACACGCTTTCTCCCCTTTCTAAACACATACATTTAGTTTGGGTTGCTTTTTGCACCCCACTACATTGTTCGCCTTCTCAGGCCCCAACCTCTGAAAAACCCATTTCTTCTGGATTGCTAAAGCATTAATTCTCAAAATCACTCAGAGGAGGCAGCTCCCAAGGGACTAGAAACAGCTGCTTCCTGCAGCTGGAAAATTTTCAGTGCCAGTCCAGACCTTGATCTAGTAAAGCACTTCTGTTCATGAAGAGCCAGCTGATTTCCATAGGAAAGTTTATGTGTTTGGGTGCCTCACTGCACTGGGTCCTACAGTAAATATTACAATTACAGTCTCTTATTGTAGTTATATATATGAGTAATACAACTTATATGGGGTTCATAGTATCAAGGATGTTGGCTGTCCCTGTGATATGGGATTAATCAGATTTGGGTAAGTATTTCTTTCTACAACTTTCTTTCAGGCTGTTCTCTTTTTTTCCCCCCTTTGAGAGAGATTATTTACAAATAAAAAGGCAAGAAATACATATGGTATATGGGTAACTCTGAAATGACAGTGAAGAACATTGCTTAAATGAGGGTCCACTGAGAGCAGCTAAATTTATTTTTAAAATGAAGAATTGTGGGGAATATGTAAGCACTAGGTTTCACCCCATTGTTCTCTTAGACAAAATATGCACTGTCAGGCAAAAAGAGAGAAAGTTTTGGTTTGGTTTGGTTTTGTTGTTGTTGTTGTTGTTGTTTTATTAGATCGTTCAAAGCCTTATTTGCTCAGTGAACTGCAGTCATATAAAGATCCCATGGGAAGCTGAAAACTTTTCCAAATTCAAGAAGAAGGGAACAGTAAAATAGTTATTAACAGGCAAGGGAACTCATTATATTTTTGTATTAAAGAAGTTTGTAAACTAGGTTCCATTAAAAGAGTGTTTACCTGCACTGCTGTTTGGAAGTTCAGAGTCTATCTTGTTAAGTATTCACATTTACTGACTCATTGTTTATAAAATCAGGTGCTCTTAAGAGAAGAGGTATTTTTTACAATAAGTAATTCTGTTATGAAACAGAGACGTATAACTGAATTTATTAGAGATCACCTGCATATATATCTGTGAAAAAGACCTCAGGAAAAAAAGTACAAGGCTGCTGCAGTGTGTACTTTGGGAAAGCATATATAAAATATCTTCAGGCACCATAAATTTAGATGGCTTAACAGAAAACATTAATAACTTTCCCAGCACAAAGGGCAAAACAACCCACCCCACCCAATAGACGGTTTCTATACAGCATCATTCCCAAAATGTCTCTACTTCCGGTAAGCATAAAGTCTATGTTTAGATTTGGTAAAAATACTGGAAAAGAGCATTAAGCAGTCTACTTTTTTCAAGGGATGAAGGTGCTAGCCAATAAAATAGGACACCAGCGGCACTTTCATATCTTCTTTGTATCTTCATACTTTCTACCTCCTTGTCCTACACTAAAAAAAGCAAATTGCTTAAATGTTTTGCTAAGACCTACTCACCTCTTAGGTGTTTCAATGAATTTAGTTGATATGGCTCCTTCATAATCAAATGTATTTTCATATGCCTATAGCTTGTTGATTACAACTCATTTTTTGTACTTGACTCCCCTGAAAAAAGAGCTCTGTATCAGTGTGTCTCTCACAAGCCAGATACTGGTAAAAATTGAGCTACTTCTCTGATGAGCCCTATCAAGCCCATTTTTGGAAGTAATGTAAAATAATGTTTTTCTTCTTCTTTCCGCCAAAGATATTTCATATCCTGCTTCATATTAAGTTGCATATGATCTTTTAGGAGTGTACCATTATCCTTTTCCAAAGGACATTGTAGCATATGAGTACATCGATGCCAACTCTGAATCTCATTCTGGGAAAACTCAACAGTTAAGTGGTGGTCATCTTGGTATTCATCAGGGCATCATAATAGTGATGCTCTAGAATTGTGTTATTGTTTTCTTGGTAATGGTGTTTCTGGCTAGTCTGAAATTATCCAGTATTCCTACCCATAGGGAAATGTTTTGAATGAAACAGGTATATTGGCTGGTAGTGGAACTATTTTGTAGAGGAGAACCTGGTACAGTAATTCACTCCTCCAACCTCCCCACATGTGTTGGACTGTTAAAACATGTTCCTCACATTTTTGTTCCTTGATGGTGACAGAAAATAGCATTGTCCAGGTATGTTCTGCCCTCAGTTGCAAAAGATCTGCAAAAGGAGAAGAGAACAGGGACCTAGGAAAAAAACCTGATAGTTCCTCTCTGCCCCTTCAACTCAGACCTTAGGTGCATGATGGCCTCTAAGAGCGACAACCACACCGCTAAATTATTCATCCTTTGTGTAAGGTTGAAAAGGGTTTTCCCTCAGAGATCTGAAAAAAATTCATTGTATGTCCATTGTAGTCTCCTTCATTTGTCTTATCATATACTGGTGAGATGTGTTGAAGCTGCCACTTAAATCTACAAATGTACTTTTTCAAATTCTGTACCCTCATCATACCTTAACATGTTCATGACGAGCTACCCAAGCCAACTGCATTGTAGTTCTCAAGCCCATTAGTAATTTTTCTCCATTTAATTACCAAATGCAACAAACTTTGAATTAGGTATTTTCTATGTAAAAAAATTAACGGGAGTGGGCTACAAATTTTTAATTAGCCCTATCACTCATTTCTGTCTGGTGTCTGATGGTTCTGTTTACTGCACACAGTTGAGAGCCAGCACATTATACATATACAAAATTTAAACCCATGCTTAAAGTGCATTGTTACTCAGCCTTGTGTGTATGGAACGGTGATGGAAAGTAGGGCAAGAATGAGAAAAAAGAGGTATAATTCCCTGTCCTCCCAAATACTTCCTTGTACAAGTCTTTCTGCCTTTGTACTCTACGTGAAAAACATCGTTGACAATATAATTTTCTCCCTCCTGTGTTCAGTCTATCAAGTATAAATATTAAACTCTACTGTCAGGACTATTAATTCTTACACATTAGAACAAGAGACCTGGGCCAAAATTATTTTTTCTCTGCTACAGTAAAGAAAAATAATAAGGGGATTGTTATTTCAGTATGGTCAGTCTCATTCTAATCACTTCAGGTATAGGATAAATCTAAGTTGGATACTTATTATATCTTTAAGATACAATCTGCCTTCCTCAGCCAGACAGTTTAATGTCTTTCTCAGGTACTCATTATCCCTTGTTTTAATTATTGCATTTTTCTTACCTTAGCAAACATGATCATATCCATCCAGAGCACTGCTGCAAAGAGCACTCTGCCGATCTCCTGTTCTGTCCATAAGGTAGGCATCTTCATTGTCAGGTGTTTCATAGGTAACGTTATCTTACCTGTAGGCTTTTGCTGAATACTCATTAACTCCCCAGGTCTGTAAGTCTTCACTTTTCAACAAGTAGGTTTTAGAAAAGGACCTCTGACTTTCCTCTCAAAGCTGCTCCTTGTCCGTGGGAGAAGTCACCTGAAAATATCCAGTTATGTCAGTGTCTTCTTTCAGATTTCTCCATGAAATTCTGAATTGCCACAATCCCTATGAAAAACTCCATAACTCACTGCTGATGCACTGAGGCCATCACCCAGTCATAGCCCTGTATAGTAGCTTGCTGTACTCTTGCTTTCTCATTAGCCAGTTCACTTCTCTTATCTCTCATACTGTAACTACTTGGAGGCAAAGACCATTTTTGTATTTGATATGATAGTGGGCTGGTCCACCATTACAGTACATAGAGTTGTTACAGTACTACTAAAAATAATAGTAATTGAAAGAAATCCCCAAACAAATTATTTTAAACAATTATATAAATAAATATTTATACATTGTATTATGTAAACAAAACACATAGCTATATAACCATATATTTTTATAAAATATCATCTATTTATATGTGTACATTTAAATATAGGCATACTTATATTTTACATTTGTATAAAAATAAATGTAAATTCAATAATGTTAAACAATGAAATTATGCAAAAAGAGCCTAAGCCACCAGTTCCTATAAACCTAATCTCAAATGTAACAAACTTAAAAATAAAGACACCATTAATAGACCTCCCACTATGCAAATACCATGTCAGATCCCGGACATGAAACAATGAGAAGATTTAATTCCCATAAATCTTTTTCTACTGTACTACAATCATGTAGCTGTGAGCATCTGCCTTATTTTATTCAACTGAAAAATAGAGTTAGTATATCATTGATTATTTTCTGGAAATACTTGAAAACAAGGAGGTCAATCTTTTGTGTTTAAGTATGCATATATCCTTTTAGTTATTTTTTTAAATGTTGAAATGATCTTAGCTGAACAGGCTGAGATCAAGTTTTTTTTCTCAGTTTAAAAAAGAACATGAATGAATCATACTCTTAGTGTCAGTAACGTGAAAACAGCAGAAAAAATAGATGGGCAGCACTTCTGATGGTGTAAGTCATTTCAGTAACAAAGAAACTTCTGTTAAATCTGTTCTATGTAATATGAGATCATACATATATACAGGTGGGCCAAAGTACCAGTGTCTGCCTAATAAGGCTGCTATTAATCTCTAATTGAAACATACCCGGTAGCAGAACACAATTATTTACAAAATTTTAGTTGTTTGACACATGAGACATCTCAGAGCACCCTGAATAACTTTTTTTTTTTTTTTTTAATTTTTTAAAAAAAGCAGGAGACTGGGCTTCTCATAATCAAGTCCCCAGTGAGACCCTGGGTGCAACTACATTTCTTATGCTCCCCCAGAGTCATGACTTACTTTATGCCCTGGGCAAAGGTTGGTCTAAGAGAAGTTCACATTGCATTATGGAAAATCCTCCAAGGAACTTGGCCTTTGTAAAAAAGTGCAAGACTGAACCCCTACTCCCATGAGTATTCACAGAGAAATGCTGTTTAATGATTTATTGAACAATTTAAAAATGAAAAAATTTAACCTCTTTCAGCAAAACAAAAGCACTTCTGTACTTGTTATGCCAGATGTATGTAGTCCAGCAGATTTTCCTGAATGTAGGTTTTGGGGGACTGACATGTACACCCGCACAAATAAGATTGGCAGATACAGGACTGTCTGGGCCCTTGATAGCTTCTGTACTCTGTATTTAGCAATGGCCTTGATATATCCTGCCTTACAGCATGTATGAAAGAGGTGGAGGAAAATTGTGTTTATATCAAGTTCCTCTATATGAAAGGGGCCAGTAGCTAATTGTCCTGGTTTTGGCTGGGATAGAGTTAATTTTCTTTCTAGTAGCTGGTATAGTGCTATGTTCAGTATGAGAAGAATGTTGATAACACACTGATGTTTTCAGTTGTTGCTAAGTAGTTTTGGTACAAAGTCAGGGATTTTTCAGCTTCTCATGCCCAGCCAGCAAGAAGGCTGGAGGGGCACAAGAAGTTGGGAGGGGACACAGCCAGGGCAGCTGACCCAAACTGGCCAAAGGGATATTCCATGCCATGTGATGTCATGTCCAGTATATAAACTGGGGGGACTTGGCCAAAGGGGACAGATGGCTGCTTGGGGACTAACTGGGCATTGGTCGGTGGGAGGTGAGCAACTGCATTGTGTGTTACTTCTTTTATATATTCTGATTATTTTATTACCATTATTATTATCATGTATTATTTTTGTTGTTATTATTATCATTATCATTATTATTTTCTTCCTTCCTGTCCTATGAAACTCTCTTTATCTCAACCCACAAGTTTTACTTCTTTTTTTTCAATTCCCTCCTCCATCCCACTGAGGGGGGCGTGGAGTGAGCGAGCAGCTGCGTGAGTGAGCGGCTGCATGGTGCTTAGTTGCTGGCTGGGGTTAAATCATGGTACTAATGCTTAGAGATAGAGTACAGGAGCAGGGCAGGTGCAGAGTGATGCTTTTCCTCCCAGATTAGCAAAAACTGCAGTGCAACTATAGTTCCAAGCCAGACTGTTTCCTCGTGACTTTGTAATAGTTTCAGCTGAACTTTTCTTTCATCAGTTTCCCAAACTTTATTTTGAAGCCATTTATATTTTTGAATGCTATAACATCATGGGGCAAAAAAAAATCACGGTATAACTGTGATTTGCATGGAAAATTACTTCCTTCAGTGTTAAATCTCTTTGTTACCTCTATACATAAAGGTCCACTGGAAACAAATATCTTTTATACCATGTAGGTATGATTAACTTCTTTTGCAAAGCAAGAATAGAGTAGGGAAGGGGCAACACAAGAAAAATGCTTGCTGGATTTCTAATGGAACTGTGAGATCTGTGGGATCCCCATAAAACAAACATTTGTCTAAAAATTCTTTTGTGTTTTTAGGGACGGCTTCAGATGGAGACTCATGTTTGCATAAACAGAGGCATTCAAAAAGGTCAGTTATGGGAATGACAGAGAAAGACAGTTTCTAGCACTCTGGCAAAGGAAGGTGCCATCATGCAGAGTGGGAAGCAAGTTTGCAAAAGAAATGCTATGACTCTCTCTCAGCCTTCAAACCATTCCTGCAGTGTGTCTGCCGGAATGCCGGTAGCAAAAATGACAAGTATTCTGTGTCTACTAAGGAAGAGCAGAATATCAAAGCCTGTATTTTTTGAAGGGAACATCCCTTAAAATGCGTCTCTCGTATAGCTTGCTGTTTACTTGTATCTCTGTGCAAGGCAGACCACACAGTGGAGACAACGTGGGGAAGGCATGTAAGGTAAAGGCAAGATGCCTGTGAGTTTTAGGAGGTCACCTGGGTCTTAGTGGGACTTCTGCAACCCTAATATTGGCGTGCAGCCTGCAAATCGCCCCGGCTCTGGCGACTCCATAACGCAGAAGATGCTCATTGCCTTTCCCCTCCCCTGCGGTGGACCCCGGCGTTTCTGCGGGGGTCCGTCAACCCGGTTGCGTTCGCCAGAGTTGGAGGCAGGCTCACACCCAGCTCTGGACGGCTGCTGTGGCCTGTGACTGCCCAGACGTGGCTCTGGGCCAGCCCCAAATATAACACGAACGTCGGGTGGGTGGAAACTGCTCTTAATTCCAAAACCGAGATGCTCCAGGGGAGTTTGAAATTAAGCGAAACACATCTGCCCATCCCTCATTATTGTTGTTGTTATTGTTGTTATAACCTTTCATTACACTAATCCACATTTTTGTTCCACATTGTGAGTATGTGAGAGGCTGGAAATAGTCATTAAAATGCGATAATGTTTAAAATTCTAGCACATTAACACTGACATTTTGCCTTCTAAACAATCCCAGGTAATGAAGGTCAATACAAGCAAACAGTCTGTCTACGGCCCTTCGTTAGAGGCTTTCTGTGCTTGGACTTCACAGCAGGGGACTGTCAGGCAGAGTGTTTTCCTCTGTGCGGCTTCTCTCCGAGTGCTTGCTGCAGCTGGCTTCAGCATATGGTAGAATATGAAGATATTTTCTGGGGTCCACTGCCTCAATCACTGTTTAATGATTAATTACTGCAGGCTGGTGTCAGGGTGAGACATTCAAGGCTTCAGGCAAAAGTCTTAACTACAGAAAATGACAGCAGGCGGGATTTTGCCAAAAAGAGTAACTTTGCACTGCTAGTTCTAATGATTTGCACTGCCTTTTGATCCATTTGTAAACAGCAAGATGGTAAAAGACTGAAACTATCAGGCAATAAATGCCAACAATAACAAGAAATTGTTCCCAGAGAGAGTCTTAGGATGTTTGGTTGTGTTGAGAAAATGCTCTAACTACATCTCTTGGAACAAAGAGGGGACTTCTGGGCTATCTTCCCTCAGACCATCTCCAAGCAGGAGCGAACTCAGCCTCCAACCACCAGGACGAGGAAGACAAACACACTCCGAGACAGGGAGGCTGAGCCCCACGGGGGCTGTGAGGCCCAGGAGCTGAACCTGGAAGTCCCAGCTCCGTGGTGGCCGGTGTCCTGGTGGTCACACCGCCTTCTGGGCCAGGTCTGGAGCTAGCACTGACCCTGCCGGGAGCTCCTGGGTGGCACACGGCACCTCCAGGGCACGGGGGTGCAGCATCCCCACCGGCACAGCCACCTGGGGCTACGTTCAGGGAGCTGGGATGTAGTCCTATGGTCTACCAGGGGTACTAGGGGAGATTGAAACCCACCTTTGCCTTAGTCTGTGGTTCTGCACTGTGCACAGCCCCATCAGAGGAGAGACTGTGGCCCCCTGAGCCTTAACCTCATGATCATCAACTCTCCCCTCCAGTTACATCAGCCTCAAATTGACGTAATGAGGACAAAAGGGATCAAAGCTGTTTAAAGGCTTTTGTTCAGTTTTTAGAAAGGCGTCTTAAAAACTTTTAATTTGCTTGCATGACTCTGTGTGTGTATAAAACTACCCATAAGATACAATTATCTTCCACCTACAAAGATAAGAATTGTACGTGTGCCTTAAAAAAGCCTAGGTTAATTTTCTTCAGATTGTCCTTCATCAGAAATGCAAAATGAGTGTAAATGATACAATTCAGATTTAGTATCATGTACAACTGCTTTGTGCTTGTGCCAGTGACTCTACGGAGCAACAGAGAATTAGATCTTTCATCTCAAGTGCCTTTGTCTTTGATAAAAATACGAAAAACACTTACTTTGAAGATGGAGCGTTTCACGGCGTATAGCTTGGGATTCCATCTTCCTTGTGCTGTGCCATTACTGAGGCCAAAATCTCACCATCTTCTTTCAAGTGAATATAGAGCTGATTAGCACTGGAAATGCTTTTGGTGATTCAGTGAAAATACTTTTCTTTCCCAGGGAAAAACAATATCCAGTATTGCTGGGTGTTGGAAGCCAAAAAAACGTTTATGCTTTTGGAAAATAGAAGAAAAAGAAAATCGCTTTTATTTCTTCTTCAAATATATTAGATAATTTCTAATGAAGTAAAAAAGAAAATCCTGTAAAGTGTATTTGTTGCAGGAAAGGTTATTTTCTGAGGAAACAAAATTGACTCACTCTAGATGAATTTACTGCCTTATAAAAGTGTTTTGTTTCCATGAATTAAATAAATTTTTCACAGTGCATAATCAAAATTTTTTTTTTCTCTCCAGGTTGAATATTACAAACTATGGAACGACTCAGTTGTCTACTAATAAAAAACTAATTTTAGCTGCATACAATCTTTAATCCTTTTATTATTATAGGAAGAGAATGATGCTAAGTGAGAAGCAGCAGAGAATTAATGGGCAGGTTACCCAGCTTGTACAAGTTGCAATAAAATGCAACATTATTTGTCAGTTTTTAATGTGATATTAACTGGTGATGGGTGAACCACAAAAGGTTGAGAGACTGTTTGAATAATCACCAGAAGCATAGATACTTACTTAAACTTTATCTGAATGTCTAAACACTGTAGAGTTGGGACTATTAGTGGAGCTGTCTGGGCAAAAAGGGTGATGACATAAAAGGCCACACTTTGGAAATAAGACTTTTGGTTCTTCCATCTGGACTGGAAATACTGTAAAACCAATACTACTACTTCTCTCTTGTTTCTTCTAATAAAAAGCACTAGAGAAGACACATGAATAAAATTACTCAGTCTCTTAAAATCTCCAGAAAAGCCATGAACTTTTAGCTAATTTTTAAAACTTAATCTAAATCAGTCTGCATACTTCTAATTTTAACAGTAAAAGTAATATAATTTGCTGATAAATTAAATAAATTAAGCTTATAGAAACCAGATTTTTTTTTTTAATCACCACCAAAAGAAAACTTATTTTGCAGATTGGAAATTTCAATCCAAAATAATTGTTGTGATCTTAAATACTTAAAAATAATTTAAGGGAACAAATCCTAGGTGCAACTTCAAGGCCCATCAGACATAAAGGCACAACCTGTGGCTCAGGGCATTCCTGAGCTGCAGATTCTGGGCCATTAAAAGGGTATTTTAGTGAAATATCCATGTGTGTTTTTCACTGGGAAACATTTGAACCTTTGCTATCATGCAGCACCATCACCCCTATGATGAGTGGAGCCAGAAGTGACCAGCAGCCACACTTGACACGCAATGCCTCACAGGTCCTTTTCATCTGCTCTGTAGATGGGCAGACTGTGTCCACTAGTTAGCCAGATAACCTGGTCAGAGTGGGGTGAGTCGTCTCAGAAGCAGATGGCAGAGACAAGAAGGCATTCCCTTTAATAAAAAAGCTGTAGTATCATTACCGTCTAAGGACAGGGTTAGATTTTTCGGGGGGCGGTGGTGGGGTGGTAAGGTAGTCTGCGGCCCCTAGGGTAATACACTGCTGTGCATTCATTCACAGGGTATTCGCTCTGCCCACAACAAACACGGAGCTGCTGACTGTGGTAGTGACATGAGAATAAAACTTTATGTAAATAACTTCCAAGATGAGTCTCTCATTATTAATGCAGACAGTTCTAAAGGCAAAAGCAAACAGTATTTGGCAGCAGGAACTTTTAATGAGAATGTCATTAAGGAATTCAGTCTACAGACCACAAAGTGATGCACAGCAGACCCAGCTGACTTTTCTGCATCACTTTTCTTTAACGTCTGTTAAACTTAAAGAAGATACTTTGGGTGAACTAAGTATGTGTCCCCAGGTGAGGATCCCCACTTGCAGCAAATCATAGATTTGCCAGAAGGTTAGAATCAGCTTCTGGCAAATTGTCACCATGGGTGGATGATTTCTTGGATGGCATCTCTACTCATGTTCTGTGAAACTGCAGAAGAAACGGAGAAGACCCATATGGAGTTAACATCCACCATAAAGAGGATGGAAGGAGTTTGACTAGAAAGTACAGCCCAGATGGAGTTTTGGTACAGAACTGAAAGGCCAGTGCATTCAGGCTTAGCAAGCTCGTTTTCACATTGCAAAATATATAGGTTATCAGTCTAGCCAGGAGCAAAATCTGTGTCCTTGCTATCTAACATTTGTAACTCCACCTGCTACCACCTGGAAGTTCCTAATACACCAAAAGAAGGACACAAATCAAAACAGAGATGAACAATGAGTATACAAAAGAATCATAAACTGAAGTTGCTGTTATTTTGGCTTGGCAGAGCTTGTGATTAGCATCATCAGCTGCTATTCAGATTTATGTCAGGCCAGTCTTAAATCTTCAAGTAAAATTTAAAGGGAAGCTCAAACATTAATCACCCACATTAAAGAAAAGAAAAAAAGATTAATGTGCTGTTGCAATTGTATTCTTGTCATTCCCTTGTGTTTTAGCTCCTCCACTCCAGAAGTCATCTAATATCATTTTAGATGTCTTCAGAATTCTTCCTGTTACCTATCTGCCTTTTCGTAAGAGTGCAGGACTCTCAGAGGTGTCACGTCACCTCTGCTAGCACTGTGATGGTATCCTAAATCCACTAGGTTGTCTGTTAGGTTTCCAGATGACTGGATATATTTAGAAACAAAAGGGCAAGAGTGTGATTTTTCTTAGACTAAGACTCCCCAGTAGGCTACAAATGGTAGAAATTTTTAAAAGATTTAGGTGAACACTAGATTTTTGGATGCCACTCTACAAATGGATGTATGCAAGATCTCTGATCTCGTTTAGTTGAGCTGGCATATTTATATCCCAAATTTTATGAGGCTTGAGCTTTCAGAGTAGTGGTGTTATGATGAGTTAACACCACTGCTTAGATTGTTCACCAGCCAAATAGCAAAATTTCTTAATGTCATTTTATGGGACTTATAAGACATTAAACTAAATATGATTGCTGCTCCATAAAACAGAACAGTTCTCCATATACTGTATGTATGCAAATACAATATCCTATCTCAGCCTCCAGTGCCCATAGTAAGTTATCCTTAGAGTTTAGACTGAATAACTATTATTCGTTTACATGCTCCTATATCTTTGCATTCCACATAACTAATAAAGAGAGAAACTTTTGAAAAAATAAGAATGATGCCTTATGTGCCTGACCGTACAGCTGAGAAGCTTTTTTCTTTCTGCAAGAGTGGTACATTTGTCCAATTGAAACACATTTGGACAATGAAGAAGAGAAAGATTTTCAAAACCAGGCAGGTGGGATATTCAATGAATGGCAAAAGATTATTTAAAAAGCCACCCTCACATGAGGGCAAACATTCATATGGATCAATGGACATGGTAACCAAGGTATCTAGAATCAATAGATCATACTAATAAAAAGCATATCAGGTGAAAGTTTAAACATACTTATGGTTTAAACAATCTCTTTCTACCAGTTATGAGAAGAATGGCTTTTGTCATAATTACCTAGTCTAGAAACTTAACTTCAAAGCATATTGTCCTGTCTTGCAAAAGAAATTTTGATGTATGTGGACCCCCAGTCTGTTTCCGCAAATACTTTCCTCCTGTATCGTACAATGGGGGGACAACCTTAACACAGGGCCTTTGCTATGGTCCTATGCTTGATGTTAGGTATTGAACATAAAACAATTGCTATTGTTTTCCAATAAATTCTGTTTTGGAATGCATTGAATCTGCAATATTTGCCAAATAATGCCTGAGCTGAATATTATGAGTCGGAGGGCAGAAAGGTGCATGAGTTTTTTAGAAGGTGGGAGTTTGTATGGAAGTGGAAATGAATCATCAGTTTATGAAATCACCAGCACATGAAAATCACCAATTAATGAATGCATAAGTTAGATAAATTCTGAAAAAAGTCACGTGTGCAAGTCAAAGTAAATATTCATACAGCTACTGATCTTGGCAGCATTACAGAGGTAACATTTTTACAAGGTTAAGCTGCCTTTGAACTTTTCTATAATATATTAGATGCAAACAGACATTTCTTCTGTATCAAGCATTTATGTCTTTTTGTTCCTTTACTTAAAAAATATCTCAAATTATGACAACTGTAAGGAAAAAAAAATCCTCTCCATTGTATTTTACTTCTCTACATCACATAAAAAATATCTGAAGATATTAAACCAAGTATTGTTCCACATCCCGTCCTTTTCAGATTCTCTGTCTGAAATAAAATGGTCTTAGACTAGTGGTACTGTTTAGTGGCCATATGCATCTGTAGGTCTGTCTTTGAAGCAAAAGAATTAGTAATTCAGAATGCAGCATACAAAAATTGAGACTTGGAGACACTTCTTACATCAGCCCCATAGGTTTGTAGAAGTGATGTTGAATTGACAAGACTCAATAAAATGTATTTGAGAATTAAAAAAAAAAAAAAAAAAAAAAAGAGGTGTTATTGATTGCCTTCCTTGGGTAGCCTCAGAGGTGTTTATAGAGGATAATGCCTAGTAATAATAAAATAAGAGAAACAAAAAAGAAGAAACAAAGCAGAAGAGGGAGCCCTGACAATAGGACACAGGTTGGGGGGGTGGGGGGGACGGTGTTTGTTTTTTGTGTAGAGGTTTCAGGTTAAAATTCAGCCTAGGTGTGTCATTATTTAAATTTATTTTATGAAGGCCATTTGGTACCCTAAATGAAATGGGCTGAAGCACTGAGTATTCTTTCCAGACATAATGAATATCTATCTATACTAAAGCCTTTGAAATGATTGGCAAGACAACTTTGTGGATAACCCTGTCAGAAAGAAGACCATTTGCTATATATGTGTCATCTCTTTTATATTCACTTACTGCAACTGTATAGCTATTCTTTCAGAGAGACTCTAATTTTGATCTTTCATTAGTCTGAAAACAGAATCACACAAGCTGGAGAACTGTGTATGGAAAATTGTAGAGATGGATGGGTAAAACTGCCATTACACTTCGAGAAGACTATCCTTACATATAAAAATTAGGGAGGTCTGAGCATAGGGGTCAGAAAATTAATTCCATATCTTCTTTATGCATTAGTATACAAGTTAAAGTCTTTGATTCAGGTCTTTTCAGTGTTAGTACCTGATATTGCTGCAAGGAAATTAATAGGGCTATCTCACTGACTTCAGTAGGAATGGGCTCAGCCCCTAAAATCCATCCCTAAAGCTCTCCTAAAACACAGATGTGTTTGTTTTGAGGGAATACCCAATATGTTCTGTTCTCTGAGGTACACCAGTCCCTGAAGCTGCTTCAATGGAAGTTGATGGAAGCTCAGGACAAGTTAGTTGATACTTCCTGAATATCTTCAAGGAGAAAAAAACAAGTAGCATTTTACCTTCCCCCACTCCTGTCATGTTGCCTTTTGGCTAATTTCTGTGAAATATATGCTATGCTTACTGCACAGCTGTCTGAAAGCAATGGTTTAAGTGGGTGTAAGAGATTTGGATCAGGTGCTTCACAAGCAACCGTCCCTGTGTTGGAAGTTTCAACGTGCAGGGTTATGCTGGTTTTGGGTCCCCGCAGTCCCTTTTAGCGAGATTCCCAAAGGACTGCAGCATGGCAGCTCAAATTTTAGTAGATACAAGAACACAGATTTCCATTATTTCTTAATCTTAACAGTATTCATTAAGCTCACTTACTTTACAAGTCCTAAAAGCCTAGTAGAAATAAGGATTTTTCAGTGTAAATCATGTAAAGAGATGCGGAGACCTCAAAGCAATGTTGTAATATATCTGTGCCACTGATGCATGAAAAATTATAAACAATCTATGTTAAGGTCAATAGATGTGAATATTAATTATTTGCTTTAATTACTGATTTTACATAAACAGGATTCAAGTGTCTTGTGTTTTGGGGGTCTGACTGATCTGCTTTACAAAACCTTCTCATTTTCTGCCTTTTTTGTAAACTATTTGTCACACCTCTTTGTTCTAAAATGAGAGTAAATGTTTTGCTTTATAATCTCACTTTTTTAACTAAATAAAAGTTGCTGCATAAAGTTTTAATATCATTTTAAAATATGTCCTTGTAGAAGTTGCCATAAATGTCGACATTTTCAGCAGCTTGAATTTATGATGACACTGAATTTTTACGGCACTATAAAAGTCCGTAGTCATGATGACATCTACAGCTGCCTTTTCACTAAAATATAAGAAACTATATTAAGACACATAGTTCAACATTTCCAGGGATTTTAAGGAAGAAACTGTATACACTTCTGAGTGCTCACAGCAGTCTCAAGACAGAATAGAGGTAACACCCTATGATTATTTAGCTGCTAAATCTTTTTATATTTAAATGGAAATCAGCAGAGGGTTCTTTTGTTCCTCTTTAGTTTTTATTTTTTTCCATTGATCAGGGCAAAAAAGGCACTAATAGACCTTGAAAATCAGCTTGAATTGAAGCATTATTCTGCCAGGCAAAGATTACCTAATAACCTGCTTCCCCCCCACACACATATGAATTATGTCCCTTCTCAGGAGAATGGACTGTTTGCAGAGGTGAGGGTGTGGACCCTAGTGAAGGTACACGGTTATGGTCCAGCTTCACAGAGGACAAAACTACAATTCCATTATACATTGGCTATACCTCGGCTATTGGAGACTGGAACACTGCATCTCAGCAACGTATTAGGATACTTTGGGATACAAAGCTTGGTTCCAAGGGAAAGGAAAACTACTTTCATAGGCTGGAAGCGGTAAGACATACTCCTAACAAATCTTTGATTTGGGTTACTGAGAGACCAACATGCTCAGGTTATGACTACTGTGTTGCAAACCTACCCTTAAGTCTAGATGTAGCTAGTGCATCTGGTTTTCATTTTGCAAACCATTAAAAAGTACCTCAGAGACACCAGAAATCTTCATATCTTCTGTAACTAAAAGGAAAAGGCTGCACTTCCACATGGAATTCCAGGAAATGTGCACTTATATAGGAAGTGAAATCCATGAAAAATTATGCACCATAAATTCCTACACCGTGCGCAGGTGAGTGTGATTCATACTGCATGGCACCTCTACAATAACATTAGTTTATTGGAGGTGGTGCTTGTATATATGTTCAAGTCCCAACCCATGGGCAGTTCTGCTTAAGGAAAGTCTTTAGGATTTCCCTCACTGATAAGAATACTTCATTTAAATGAAATATTTCAAAGGCTTGAGTATTTCAATATTCGGGCTATGGGCAAATTAAATATACCACTGGATAACACATTTCCTAATTGTCACAATAGTAGAAGTATGGACCCAACTCTTCCATCAATGCACACTCAATGTTTCCATTGAATTAAATATGAGTTACATGTACATAGGGACTGAGGCAGTCTGTTTTAATTAGTGTGAAAATGTCAAGTCCCTGTATACAGTGCAAGCCTAAAAACAACAAGACAGTTAACCCTTTAATTGCTATTGAGCATTGTATACAAGTCAAGTTAGAAAACCTCAGAGGAATCAAATGAGTGTAAAACGGCCCAGAATGTCTACTGGAAAATTACTAGGAAAATAGGCATCCAAAAAAAATTCCTATCAAACGTTCACACAAAGGAAAGCCTTTTAAAACTGACCTGAGTTTAGCCCATCAAGTCCATTGTTAAGCAAGTGGTGAGGTATTCAATGTCAGTGAGAACCTGTTAGTTTTCATTGATCTGGAAAAACCAAACCACTTAGGGCAGTCCATTTCTAGGGGGAAAAAAAAAAGAAATTATTAAGCTTGTCCAGAAATCCCATTGACTTCAATGTCCAAACATTTTATTGAAAACCAAAGTTATGTATCATACAGAAATACTTTGTTGAATTGAAGCGTAGTTTTTCAACCATGCACTTAAAAAATTACGTTCTCAATTTTCAAAAAAAATGGAGCTGTAAGAGAAATTTTCTCCATCTTACAATGCAACTACTTTACAGCCCTGTTAGATGCCCAGTGTAGAAATATTTGATCTATTTTTTTTAGAGGAGCTAACTCATACTTTGTTAGCACCGTAGCTATAGCAGTAGGAACCCCTATGCAGGTTGTCCCCTGGGTGTGTCTCCTTTTTCCAGAGACAGTCAATATCTTAGAGCTGCACTGCTTCCACAGCTGTCAGTAGTCTTAGCACAAGTTCGTCTTGACTGAACATTTAAAGACACATTTGAGAGCATCAAGGAAAACTCAAAGAATACAGCTCCAGCCTAGCTACAAAAGGAGCTTATCCTCAATTTTGATATAGTTCTTCTGCATCAGGAAATTTTAAGCAGAGTTACATACTACTAATGCCAACATGCAGCAAGATAATGTGTAGAAGGAAGATTATTTACTATTCCAGAGCTTAATCTGTGACTTTCAGATGTCTTCAGAATTAGTTCCATAGCATGAGAATACAGCCATAGTATGAGAATACAGACAGGTATTTTCAGAAAGCTTCTCTAGGGTGTAGGAACACTCTCCTCTTAGCAGGTAACAGAAATTGTTGCTGTGTTTTTGAAAAAAAAAAAAAGCTCCTTAAACGCAAGCTTTTCAGGAAAAAGAATCTGGTTTCCCCTGGTGACTACAGCCTAGCACATCTCCTGGACCAAAGCAGTAATGACAATATGTGAACTGCAAGAACAGTACAGAAGAACATAGGTAGGAGGATATGGTAATATCTGGAACACAATCACAGCACCAACAGCCAGCCTTTCCACTTGGACGTTCAGCCTCACATACATACCCTGCCTCTGTGCAGAGAAACTCCAGAAGAACAGCTCCAATATACGTAGGGCCATGTGCTCCTCTGCAACCAGAAGAAATGATCGTTAGTAGAAGAGCAATAGGACCACTACATGGTCTCTGAGGAACTGTGCATTTTATATAGAGCTAGCAGTACATACACACATCTGCAGCTAGCATTTGTATATAATTTCAAATTAAGACATTCCGTTGGCAAAAATAGACAGAGTGTATGTTGTAGAGTTCATACATACTGTTATTTTTGTCTGGAATCAAACAACTGGCTTCAGATAGCATAATTAAAATTACAAACCTTTTAATCACAGCACAAGTTAGTAAGATATGGACAGACATAATTACATAGCAAAAATTGTCTAGGCTCTGCTAACTCCAATATTAAGATATTTCATGGGAAATGGCAAAAAACAATGTCACATTATTTCTCCAATTCATTAATAAGCATGTTTTTTTGCACACTATTCTTCATGGTGTATTAACTTATGACAGGGGTCAGGGCTACATTAAATTATAGGATAAATTATTATAGCTAACAGTGCTATTTGACGGCTTCTTAAGTATCTGCTGCTCTTAAACTTGTTCTGCATAGAATTATTTTTTTAACAGCACAATAAGAAAAGTCTTAAATAATAATGCTTTTTACCTTGATTCCCAACTTTTTGTTACACTTCTCCACACAGAGAAAGTGGTGACCAAAGATAACTATAAGAAAAGAATAAATCATAATAGATCAACTCAAATTTAACATTCACAGACTCTGAAGGTGTATAATACAAAGCAGAAGTTTGTCCTTCCTTCCACTACTTCTAGGTAGCATCTGACCTCAGATTCTCCAAATTCAGGGTGGTTTGAATATAGTAAGAATCTGGTCCACAGTCTTGAACTGCAATGTCTTATAAGAAAACTTAAAAAGAGATCAATTGTTTTCTTGCAAGAGAGTGTGCTGCATTATTCAAGAAAAGGTGAGATCCTCCAGCAGGTACCAGCTATGTTTTTGTGTTCTGTAAGGACTTTTTGCTGTTATATATTTATGTTTACATCGTTATCTATAGCTTTACACTCATTATGACCTCTTTTGCATCCCCATCCCTGTGACCAGTACTCCCTCTCCTCTTCCCCACTGCATTTTTACTGCAATTGCAGAGATATGTGCACAAAGCTGGATGGAGAGACAGTCCTTTGCCATGCACCGCACATGTAACCACCTCCCTGAAATTTTGTCCTTCCCTTCTCACCTGTGCATTTTAGTTGCGCCCTAATGTCACTCATTCCCACTATATCTCTGTCTCGAGGATTCCATTTGACTACTGAAACTGGTTTATCCACTGACTTTCACGTGTCTGCACATGGGACGTTCTCTGAATAAACTGTCATAACTCACATCCCTCTAAGCCAAACCTTAAAGTTATTGACGCCATTGTGGCTATATTGAAGGCCCATCTATGATTTCTTTCTTTGTAAAATTTTATTTGTTGCTGATTACCTCAACTAATGGGGGAGGGGGGTGATGGTAGCTAAATTTGTATATGTCTTATATGTGCACAGGAGACCATCAGTCTCAACTGCTGCATTTGGTAACTACTACTGTTCAAAATTTACAGATTATTAATAATCATAACAAAGACAAGTATAACTGTGGAATCTATGGGTTTCTGTAAAAAATAGGCATTATTTAAATTATGTTGGTGTAGCAAGGAGAACCTGGATAGTCACAAACCAGAGATACACAAATGCTTTTGAACCATGTTAGCTCTCACAGTGACTCAGATGGTGTCGGACTAAGGCAGAGCTAAAGTTCCTCCCTTTTATATGTAGTAGAGTATTTCTACCTGCTCACTAGAAATCAAGATGTTGAACACATAATGCAGAAAGAGATTAATGTAGTTTAGCAGGAGATGAATAGATGACTCCAATAGCCAGATGAAATATAATCCTGGACTAAGTTTAAATATTTTTAAATCATGTAGACTTAAATCACCACTTCTGAACTACTTCTGTAGTACAAAAGAGGCAGCACAATTCTTGACTTAGCCCTATATAAGAAAGACAGACACAGTGAGTCTGTAAGTATCAACTCCGTAGTCATCAAGTATCAGAAACAAGAATATAAGAAAGT
This sequence comes from Buteo buteo, assembly GCF_964188355.1. NCBI lineage: Eukaryota > Metazoa > Chordata > Aves > Accipitriformes > Accipitridae > Buteo > Buteo buteo. The sequence continues at coordinate 15,918,664 of NC_134189.1, read as the reverse complement.
GCAACACAGTTAAGGAAGAATCACATTACAACCTTGTATGGGAAAATAAACTTTGGAAAAATGGCATTTCAAAAAGTGATGAACCTATTGAAAAAGACCCTGAAGTCAAGAATGAGGAAATTAAAATCCTTGGACTTACCATGAGACTCACTTGAGCATAATATAGTAGCCACTGAAGGCATGAAAGCCTGTAAACAAAACAAAACAAAACAAAACAAACAAAAAAAAACCAAAATAAAAAGGGAAAAATTCTAGTACAGTTAACTAATGAAGTTCAAGAGGTCATTGGAGCCATATAGGCACCCTTCAGGCAGTGGAAACTAAGCCCATAACTCTTCCAGTTAGTGTACCTTTCTTTCTTAAGCACTTTTCATACACTATACTTTTTTCTTTTTATTCAGTAATCATACAAGGTTTTAAGAATGCAGTAGAGGTCTCTTCAGTTTTGAAATACACTCCAGTGTTAGAAATCCAATGTTTGAAAAAACACAGGTGTGGCATGTATAAATATTTTGCAAATATTTCATTCCATTGCACAAATGTACCTCAAACTAAATTTGACAACAAAGCAGTTTAACCTCAATGGCCCATCCAGTCTTGACCTTTCTATGGATCTCTCTAACATTCCCAAAACCAAGATGAAATTAAATATGGATAAGTAAAAACTTTTCCTCTCAGGAAAGAAAAAGCAAATACACAAATACAAAATGAGGGATGACTCAGCATTGATATAGAAGTGTATTCAAATAAAACATGTCAACGACTTGCAGCAACAGCAACAGAAGGATAAATCTCATTCTAAAAGGTGTTAATAGGAATGCTTACGTAAAGTAAGAGACAGAAAGCCACTATAACACTTGTTTCAAAGTCCTGTTGCCAGCTGGCTACCATACTTTAACAAAGATGTAGGTTGGCTGGAGATAGTACCAAGTAGAATAACAAGAACAACAAAAAGTGGACAGGTTTAAGAAACTACTTTGTGTGTGTGTGTGTGTGTGTGTAGAAAAGCAAAGGTTACGATAGGACACTACAATGATTATGTAGATGAAGATTATGCATTGTTTATTTTCCTACTGGTGGGACACAGAAAAAATGGGTACTGGCCAGACTCAGCTTCTTATTTAGATGATAGCAGATAGCTGGCAACTCTTCCACAGAAAATACAGCTGGTTAATTCAGCAGTGCCAAAAGTCACCTTGCCAGATCTACAACTAACAAAGATTTCCTGGTTTATAAGTGAACTGAACATCAGGAATCCAGGGCATCGTATTCCCTGCGGAGCCATCAAAGGGAGGAAGTGGGAATACCACAGAAACAAGCCAACTGCAAAGGGCAATGTCTGTATGTGAAGTAAAGCAGCTCTCAAGCATGGGTGGCCTATCCAACACCACCTATGATTACTGTCACGTGAATAGCCTTGTCTCTGAAAACATGTCATTTTGTTATTTTCTGTTCCTAGGAGATCAGGGAGTAGGGTGTGGGGGTGAATTCTGTGTGACAATCTGTAATGCAGATTCCCTCAAACTGTACTTTGCATCTGGCAAAAGTTCAGCAAACAAGGCACATTTTGAGATAGAGGTTTCTGCATAATATCTGATTTTGATCGCCAATTCCAGACAGCATCACGAAGGTTACAGCCTGGTTTCCAAATCATTATTCAGGGTTACTCTGCAAGGGCACTGGTGTCTAGACCCTCTTTGCTGGACAAATAGATTTGAGAAAAAATTGGTAATTGTATATTGAAGTGCACACAAAAATTCAACAATTAGCAGTACAAAGAAAACTTACTGATTTACAAAAGTAATACAGCATTAGTAATGAAGCCAGCAAGTGTCCTGTTATAACTCCACTAGAAATTAGTCCCCAATATGCAACTGGCACTTGCTTGTTCCAAAATGAATGTCTGTGTGGTGTGAAGGAACTTGTCCTGGAGGTGGGCTTGCTGAAAGGCAGTGGAGAGCTGTAAAGCTAAAATCTGTGTTCAGATTTTGAAAAATCTTTAAGTTCAGATTTTGTTGCACACTTGTCTTTAATCTTAAGGGAAACAATACTGATGACTGGAAAAAAAAGAAAATTGCAGGAAGAAGAAGAGGTAAATTTATTCTGGATGAGGAGAGGAGCTATGTATTTGCAAAATTACCGTAAGATCTTTCAAGTATCAATGGAGAAACCGTGTAATACCTTGAACCAGTTACCAGAATTAAGGCCCTTGCAGGACATGACAGAGCATGTCATTTCTGGAAGCCAAAGATTTCTCTCTGTGGTGTTAAGCCTGGCCTACACAAAGTTGCATCAGTTTAATTAAAAGTGTATTTTAAAATCAATTTAGCAAGCCCATACAAACCTTATGTGGGCACTTTTAATTTTATTTCAGACTTGCATTAATTTATCTTAAGTGAATTCCTTCCTGTCTTAGGCTAAATCAATATAAGCCAGGGCAAAATCAATTTAGGAGTGTCCAAACAAGTGTTCACATCGGTTTAACAAAATCGATTTATAAAGCGATTCAAATTAAATTGGTGTAACTTTCGTGTGAAGACAAGCTTGGCTTAGCTAATCTCCTCAAACTAAACTTCTCACAAAACCAGCCAAAGTGAAAATTGTGGTATTTCTTTTGGATCCAAGCTTATTTGCATTGCAGAATTAATCATCTTCAAAAAGTTTATGGCATTTGAGTTAAAAGGAAATTCTGAAATAAGTAAGAAGCACAATTACCAGTTCGGTTATCAGATATTTATCTTATTTATTTATGTATCTATGAGTTCAGTGAAATGCAAGCAGAACTTGCAAAATACCCAGGAGATAAGATGCTTGCTGGACACTAACCCCTAAAACTACTGTTTCATGGGTTAGACCAAAGAACAGAAAAAGTTCCCTTGAACTCTATTTTGCATCTGGCAATTGTTTCACAGACCTGACATATATAAGGTACAGTGGGAGAGAATCAGTCTGTATGCCTTTGAAAATACCAGCCTAATGGCTGTGAATTAAAAAAAAAACAAAAACATACACACCAATCCACAAAAAACAGAGTCCTAACAAAACCATTCTGAGGAAGGAATTCTCAAAGTGCTAGAGAAGTGCAAACAGATCAGTATTTGAAGCATTTCCAAAGAATGAAAACTTTTCTCTTCTCATACAAAGTACCTTATCAAACTAATATGAAACTTCTTTGTAAGTTTCTTGTGTCAGGACACATATTACAAACTTGCAAGTTACAAATTTTGCATTAGTCAACTAGATATAAGTAAAAAAATATGTAGATTATAGAGGAACTTACTGTCTTATTTCACTCACCTTCTGGAAATTCAGCATATTTCCCCATGTTACTGGTGATTTCTACTAGCCCCGTCCTAAAGTTTTTAATATTCACAGACCTACAATTAGCTTCCAAAAATTAAATTCGTACCTAATACATTCAAAAATTTACAACCAACCTTGATTTCTTTCTATGGAGTATTTCTTATTGAAAAGTTAAGTATTATTTGAAGTTTTTGTGCAAAGGTGTTTCTGAACTGACCTTCTACAAGAAAAACTGGAAGGCTATCAGGAAAAGGAAACAGTTTTTTCAAAAACCCAGTGCTCCGAACAGCAGCCTGTGTACCAGTGAGCTGACTTCACAATTCTCTAATATTCCTTGCTTTAAGAATGAGCAAGAACATTTTCAGAAAGACAAAACAAAAGATTGTTAATAAAATCAGTGGCAGAGAGGTCAAGTTGTAGCATCTAATTGTAAGTGTAAGAAATGTTAATTATGGACTCAGTATTACAATTTCATAGAAAACCATCACAGTCCCTGTTCAGTGTCAGTCAGACACACAAGAGAAGCATTTCTGATACCTCTTACAGTCATCCTTGCAAAAGCTCAAGACAGTGGGATAACCTAATGAAAAAAATCCATTAAAAAAAGCACCAAAATTCAGTCTTTAGACTCTAATATACTATTAACACTGTTTTCAATAGCATACGTTTTATATTTACAATACTCTCTTAATTCAAAGCAGGGGCAGTAAAAGAGAAAAAAAACCGGTATTGTACACTACAGATCCATAAATCTCCTCTGGGATGGAAGTACTATGAATCGTCATCACATATACCCCACAGCCACATTTCCACTTGTTCACATACTAATCCTATGGCCTATGGGAAATGGCCTTGTCTAAGATCTGAACACCTTTAATAGTGCTATCCTGAAGGTTTGAGCTATACTTTGCTTTCTGCTCAAGTAATTGCAGGTTGTCAGTAGAAATTCAATTTGTGCTGATACTTCAAATATAGAGGTCACACTGGGAAATACATTGCTGTTATGTTTTTAACCAGCCGTATAAATGGGAGCGAGGGAGAACCTCTGCTATTTCAAAGGCAAAGGTTACTCAGGCCAGGCACCATTTTAGAGCAAGGCTGTGCACCAGCTGTGCGCCTTCTTCTCCTTCTCCTCAGAGTTTCCTAAGGTACTGCTGGCTCCACTGATAATGCCAGAGTGCAAGAAAGTGGGCCTTGGGACTAACAATGAATAAAAAATGACATTATAACTTATACTTCCACCTTAAATGTGTTGAAGACTGCTGAGCCTGCCCCTGCATCCCTGTTCACTAATTTACACAAGGGACGCAGCAATGCCCTGTTACACTGTCATGCCACAGTGTCCAATGTCTGCAAAGATCAGGCAGCAGCTGAATTTGTCCCTTAAATTTTCATGACAATCAAGAACCGTGGTTTTGGTGTTCTTGAACACGGCCCTGCTGACTCACCTTCTCTCCCCAGAGACAACTAGAAGGTCAGGCTTAAGTGATTCAGGCAGAGATGGTGTCAAGCATTCCTCTTCCAAAGGAAATGGATGTGACCTACAAAGGCATGAGAGTAGGGAGGTAGAAAAAAAGAGAGAGAGAGACGGGAAAGCATGAAACTCTGAAACTAGGCTGTTACATCTGGGTAACAATATTGTATGAGAAACAGCATCACAGGAGAGGTCAAGAAACCCTGGCTCTGCACAAACTGGAAATATTTCTGTAGAATATACATATTTTTAAACATCCTGGTGAAAAAAATAAAACACTAGAGGAAAGTATTTTGTGAAATCTGTGTTATTTTAACCTGGAAGTAGGCTTTCTGAATGTAGTTCATAACACCTTTCTCATGGCTGGATGTTTCTATATGACCTATCCCTGCAGCATCTGGAGCACCACTGAACTTCCACTTCCATGAAAGCTACTCATTTTCTTATAGAAAAAAAAAAAAGTTTTATTTTTTACTGCAAAAAGTCTAATTTCATGTCAGAAATCAAGGCATTTTGTTGAGTGTAATATCTGAATCTTGATATGTCTCCTGTACTAGGTGTAACAATGCTTTTGTTCTTTGTGTCGTTACCTTTTTCAAGCTGCTAAACACCCTTTCCGCTTGCAAAGGTAGCAGTAATTTTGTCCTCAGAGTTGTCTGTCTGCTACCAGAGGATGCATGCAAACTGTGGGTTTTTTTAAAGAGGCTATCCTTTGCTCATGCTGGTTTTAGCATAAATTAAGTCAATTTGCGTAAAGGTGCACAAGTGGCAAATTGCTTATTTTTGTACTTTGTCAATAAGTTGCTTTCTTGCTATTTTAATTATATTATTTACCTATTATTCTTACAATGTATTTTTGTCTCATTAATATTGCTCAGTTTTATCACTGAAATTTCTTGAACCTTTTTGCTAGTCAGAGATACAAAGCACTAGTATCATATCTATTCATGGCACCTGTCAAAGTGATACAGGGAAAAACATTTTTCCACCCTGAAAGATTTGCAGACATGATAGAGCCTTGGCAAAATAGATGGTGAGAACAAGCAAAACCAATGGAAGACAGAAAAATCCAGATGAGTAACCAGCACAGCAGACGTGGTTGGTCATAAAAAAAATGAAAACCCCAGAGATTAAAACTGACCTCTAGCAACTCTTCCTTTTGCACAGTAATTGAGAGTAAATTTGGTGGAAGACATGAGAACCTTACCCAAATTCCTGATGACTGGTGGGAGCTTCAGGTCTAAGCCAGACAAAAAACAGCAGAGAAAATCTGTGGGAAAGCTGCCTTTGCAACATCATGTTGTGCAGGGCAGGTTTTCCTTCTTACCTTTCAACCTGCCTGTGGAAGGGCTGGCCTCTTGAGTACCCGTCTTCCGTGTTTTGCAGCTTACATGGATCGAAATGTGTAACAAGATCTGGGTTGGATAGGGCCCTCAGAGTTACCTGGTGTCAATGCAGTCATTTGGATGATCATTTACATTTTCTTTTCTCTCTGTGAAAGCACTGTTGTGGCACACAGGAATCAACAATAATCTTCCTTCCATAATTCTGTAAGCTATTTTGCTCAGCCTGCTTGCCAAAATACTCACTCATGAATATGCAATGAGGTGGAAGAAATATTTCTTTAAGTTTTAAGCCCCTTGGGCCTTTAATCTTGAAGGCTTTTAAATCCAGGATATGATTTTTTGTGCGTATGCATGTATATGTGCTGAAGTGTGTGTATTGGTGTCACTTCTCTTAACTTGTGTGCATACTTGATTGCTGGAGGGCTTTCATTCTCATTTAGATATATCATGTACTCATGCACACGTACAGTAAGGACAGTTTTTGCCTATTTTTGATAGTATGGAGGAGACTGATTATCCAAAGTGTTTCCTACTGCAGCTATAGGGAATAAATATTGATGCATTTTGCAGTAGGGCAAAAAAGGTAAATGAAACTTTTCAAGGGCATCTGCCATACAACGACCACAAAAATTATCTTAAGTGTCCAGCATGATAGCAAGTTTCTGTATAGAACTGTGTGAGATGACTTATGCAGTGATCAACTGGAAAATATACATGTTAACAAAAATGTTTTCACAACAGGCTGGACACATTTTTTACTTGGGAGAGGCCCCCTTTCTGTCTATCTCCTTTGGAGGGCCCTTGACTTCTTGGGCTATGGGGTGATGAAGAAGAGAATGCTTCAGCGTTTGGTGCGTGCGGTCAGGTGAAAGGAAGAATGCAGTGCCTGTTTGCCACACCTCAGCTGGCAGAGAGCTGCACCTGGGCTCCGCGCCCCTCTCTGCTTGACTACGAGCAATGATGTCAACGTGAACTCATGTTCTGGGGCACACTACACTTCCCATTGAATCTGCATGCAAAACTGAAGTATTAATTCAGTTTAGCCTGACAGCCCTAACCACCATGGAACCATTCTTTCTCCAGCCTACCTGGAGCACTTTCCTGCCTAAGAGCTAGAGCACTCATCCAAGGGTTGGGATATTAATGTTCAAGACCTTTATTCAAAACTGGCAAGAGTGAGTCCCCCAGTCTACATGGATCTCCTGTATCAGACTATATTATTTCTTGAACCAAGGTTACAAGCATATCTGTATCTTCCAGTTATAAGCAGCATCAAAATGGCAATCTCAAACTGATTTGGGAATGCCAAAATGCCCAGTTTTATGCCTACTGAAAATAGACGGGAGGAGGAAGGAAGCCAGTGATTCAGCTCTTTGACTCAGATTTCCAAGTAACTTTTGGTGCCACAAAATCACATTTTTTGAGCAAATAAACAACCCTACAAAACTAAGTTATTGCTTCTCACGAAGAATTACTCACCAGTCATATAAACACAGTGCCAAGAGACAGTTCTTGCCCAAAAGACTTAACAATCTAATGCCCCACGGAACTCTGCTCTGTCTGGAGAATATACCATAAAAAATAATAATGAACTGGTAGCACAAGTTCTATACTCTGAAAGTGGCCCAAATATTTATTGTAGCAATTAAAACTTCAGCTCTTGTGCTGCTTTCTACCTCTTCCCTGCTTAAATTTCTGGCTCTCCCGATTCTGCTTACTGACTCCCACAAACAGCAAGGCACACACTAAAGCCTTATGAATTCCTCCGAAAAAGGAGTTCCAGAGATGTGCAGTCAAGTATACGCTGTTTTTAGAGGAGCATGGAGATGAGACACAGACAGTTGGATGGATAAGTCTGAAAGAGGCATGAGATTTAACCACATTTGGGGAAAACTGCAATTTTTCCACCAGAGGTAGAGCTGAGGAAGTTGCAGAGTAGGTGCAGAATATGTCCAGTGTGCCCTGAAGATATCTGAAGTGGGGAAAGCAGAAAGCAAATTGTCCATAATCTTGAATTAGCTCTGTGAATTCTGGCTCGAAACCATACACTTTACAAATTGGGTAAAGTGAGGAAAGCTTTTTTTTCCAATTTGCTGTTTTCAGTTATGTGTGTATGTGTGTTTAAGTGCTCCTAAGTACTAAAAAAAAGGGGTTAGGGAAGAAAAATCTAGAAAAAAAAGAAGGAAAAGAAAGAGATGTATCTGTCTGATACTGTTAGATGAAATTAGACTATAATGATTACTGTGTGCCTTCACAAAAGACATTTTGTAACATTTAAGATTTCTGCTAATTGAACGAGGTACATTACCATGCAAAAGAATGTTAGTGAAGGTTGAAAAGGACAAACCAACTATTCTCGTACATCACCATAATTATGCAGCCCCATGTTCGAACAATTACATTTATGTAGACCCACTGTTAAAATCAATGTTACTTGTACAGCTAGTCCTTAATCAATGGAATCAGTCAATTTACCATGGTCACATCCTTCTTCTTAATTAAGACAGTGATATCTCTAGAGCGCAGGGTCTCAAAGAGATAAATAAGTACAGAGGTTGGGAAATGTCAAAGAGGTGACTCCCCGATTTTACTCTCAACGAACTTGGGAGGAAATAAGACAGTTCCCTCAGTTCAGGGAAGCAGCACAATCTTCTAAAGAGATGGCTTAGCATTCATTAAGAAAAGAGCAGGTAGCAGTGTCTGACAGAAATAGCACTAATGAGCAAAGAGCGCTTTCAACATGCATATCCTTCATAGTCATAGTCTGAATTATGAAGGTTGTGCCACCTAAGCCAATTTTAATTAGACTGAGCATGGACCTCTTTGGACAGTTAGCCTTTCTTTCCAAAATCCATTTCAATATGGTGTCATTTTGTTGTCATAATCAAAATGGCAAAGTGATGGAATAACCTACTTAAAATGTCTGCAGTGTTAAAGCAGATATGGCAAACATCCTCTAATGACACATGTAATAAGGGTATTACCTAGAGGACTTTGACAGTGTGTTCTGTGTTGTCAGTGTAGTTGGAATAATGATAGAGGTCTCCTCTGGAATAGGACATAGGTCTTTAAAGACCAGGTCTAAACTTCCTGTTCTACAGGTAAGCTATTAAACTCCCATGTGCTGAAAGAAAAGAGAAAAATACAGTTCTACTGAGCCACCAAATGCAGACGTGATCATAACTCTGGAGGCTTTTTCCCTCTGCAAAATATACTTGTACTGTCAAACTAAGATTATTCAGTCCTTCTATAGTAAAACACACATCGAAGACTACTACATAAAGCGAAACAAACCTGGAAGTTATTTATACTTGTTTGTTTATGAAGGAATGACTTTACCATTATTTCTGACACTACATTATTATGCTATTTAAATAATAATAATAGTAATAGTATTAGTAATAATAATAATAGTAATAATAATAATATCTTTTCCATTGGAGGGGACCTATAATGATCATCTAGTCCAACTGTCTGATCACTTCAGGGCTGACCAAAAGCTAAAGCTTGTTATTAAGGGCATTGTCCAAATGCCTCTTAAACACTGACAGGACTTAAACACTGGCAGGACTTCTCATCCTGAAGTGCTTTAGGTGTTCTAGGTCCAAAAGTTAAGGTATGAAAGGTATTTAGGGGCACAAAAGCCAGCTAACTGGAATTTCTCTCTTTAACTTCTGTTACAATCCATGACTAATTTCTTTAAATATGAATGAAATCAGTCAGAAGCCTAGCGGGTCCCTATCTGTTTTACTAGGTACTTTTGGGAAAGATTTGAAAAATCTGGCCAGAAACATCTAAACAACTTTAAAAAAACGGGATCCAGGAGTCTAAATCCATGTCCAGTGCTGGATTGTGAAAAAACACTTGTAGTAAGCTCAAATCAAAGATTCCATAAACCTAAGCAGCAGAAGGCCAAGTGAAATGTTATCATGATGCAATTTTACTGCTTCCCATACCCAAACTAGTACCTGTGTTTGGACACACAGAGCATTTTTGACACAAAAAGTTGAGGTTTGGGCAACATATTCGGTTTTGTTTCTTTTTAAAAGGCAGTAAAGCAAAAGAATATTGAAAACAAACTCAGTAGCCAAGAACATCCCCAACTAAATTTGAAAAGAAAAGCAAAACTTTGGCATTTTTCTTGAGGTCATCAATTTGGTTGAAGGAATAAAACCCCCCAATTTTTGAGAAAAATCCTGAAAAACTTATTGTTCTTTAAAATGTCATCTGAAAAAAAATTAATTTACTGAAAACCTGAAAAGAAAATCAGTTTCTGAAACATGACCTTTTTCTCAGAAAAAAAAAAATTAAATCTTTCATTTGACTTACTGTTCCCACAAGTAATAAGAATCAAAATAAAAATGAAAATACTAGAAGCTACAAAAAAAGTATACTAGAGCAAAAATAAAGCTCTGTTGTAGGGATATACAATGAAGTTGTAAACTTTTCTTGTTTGTGGACAGTTCCTATGGACCAATCTATAGCATCAGGGATTGTTTCATTTTCTATGAATACTGAAATATATAAAGTATGTTTCAGTGGGTTAAGACAATGATGGAAAGGAGCGACTCCCCTAGATTGAATCTCTGTTCTGTTCCACATTCCTTGCATTGTATCATCATTGTACCAATCTCTGTATTTCACAGCTGAAAACTGGAATATTTTCTCTCCCTTTAAGTGTATTATTAAATTTAAAAAAATAATGTCTTAAATGTGCTTTGAGAATTTCAAGGCAAAGTAGTGAAAGTTAGTGTTGTTAAAAACTGTTACCTTGAGCCTGAGTCAAGCAAATATCCCTGATTTGGACTATGTATAGAATCGTGCATATAAATTCAGTTTGAAGTTCGCTGCAGCAAGAGCAGTAAGAAAAAAATTCACACCACTGTACAAGAATAAATAATCTGATTTGCTATAGAATTATTCTTCTCTTTCCATCTCCCTCCATGTTATGATTTGAAACTCTGTTTAACTCCTCTACATGTATTTACTTCTGCATTTGGGGTATTCTGGTGAAAGCCGAAACTATAAACTTGAAATGGAAGCGATTTAATATTTGGGGAAAATTACTATAAAAAAATGGAATGATTTTCACAGTGCTTTCTGTAAAGAAACAGAATTAAGAGGAAAAAGCCAAGAAAGCTGCAGGGATTAAAGAAGATATTTTATAAATTTGAAAGCAGCTGCTCAGCCATATGTGCTTACCTTTTCATTTTTTCTCAGCTAGCACTCTTACCCTGGATCTTTACCAACCTGGCTTGTTTTTAATCCAGCGGTATCACTGCCTGAATAACCAATACCCTCCCGATCTTCACAGTGGAATCAGCAGTAAGGAGGCTTTGCTGTGGTAGGATAAAACACACAAATACTTCATTTTCTTTAATTTATTTTAAATCCTGCAGATTCCAGTATGTTGCAGTATTTCAAGATCATGAATTCCTTGAGCAACTTGGCCGTGAGCCTCACAGCCTATGGCCATATAACAATACGGCCATACATCTGTTTAATAGCCCAGACTACTATGCCCTCCATTCAGTAAAGAATATAAACATGTGATTAACTTTTATCATATGTTTATAACTTTGCTGAAGAGAGGCAATATAAAGTAAAACTTTACCTACTTTGTTGATCTGAGACTTGCAACAGTACCTGCATGAGTTTAAATATGATGTCCCTATAAATATAGGCACATGCCTCATCACAGACAGAACTATGAATAAAATAACCTGAAATGAGAGCCAAATATTCCCAAATGCTCATGAAATTCCCATTCAGCTCTCAGTATCGCCTTTTGGAAAAGCTTTCTGTGTGCTATCATTTTACAGAAACTATCTTAGAAGCTGCTAATTTATGTGGTATGCTGTCAGGTGTGTGTTCTGTTATGTCAAGAAGATATTTCTTATATACTAATTTAATTTATTTTATACTGAACTTTGGAAAGACTGCTCATGCTTTTGTCCTTCTGGGTACTTATTAATGGAAAAATGTGACAAATGGTAGAGCTACAGCAAAGATAGCGTATTTAGAAAAGGAAAATGAATCACTGCACATTCAACAATGGATCACATCAAAAATGTTCTTAGCCTTGCATACTTTACATTCAATGGTCAATCTTTGAACAAACTAGTGTCTGAGCTATAGGTTCCCCAACTCATTCATCACAGCATAACTCTATCTTCTGCATTTCAAGAAAATTACAGAAAATAAAACTGCAATAAAACCAAAAAGCTGGAAACAGAGATGACACCCATGACAACATTAAAAACAGAATACTGAAGGCGTGCAGCCATCCATTCAGCTTACAATTAATGCAACTCAAGATAGATGTCTGCTTTTTTCTAATGCAATATCCATGAGGTAACCCTTAAGAAGTAGTACAAGTTTGCTATAGTCATAGGACACAAATAATAGAGACCAGTTTCAAGTAGGGATGGAAGAACTAGCCAGAGAAAAATCAGGAATGTATTAAATATTTTTATATTAAGCCAAATGTTGAGCCATATCGTAGTGTAACTCTTGATTCAAATACAGTTGCAGCATACAACACAAAGTCCAAAATCATATGCATGGCTTTTCTCCCCACAATGAATTAATCAAAAAATTGTGATTCAGACACTGAACTGAGTGGATCATTATCTGACTTTGCAGCTTAATGCCACCTTTAATGAACTCTACTTCACACAAAGTAACTTATTTGAAAAAGTTACTTTTCTTCTTATTTTGGACTTCGCTGCATTCTGTATATCCTGATTCCAGCCTTGCCAAATATTAATGCCAAAATATTATGCCAGATCTTGAGAGTTTTTCAGCCAAGTTTCATCCTCAGGAGGGTCATGTTATTTACTGAAGTTCACTTAATCATCCATATTTTGAAATACTGAAGCAGCCTCGTAGTTGAATGAAGCCACTCTTAATTTGAATTTATCAAAATATTTCCAAAGCTTCTCAGAAATCAAATTGCATACAAAAATATTCTTTCCTTTATGGTTGTATGTTTTTTTATGAAGTATGAGATCTTATGTTCTTCTCATCTGTGTATGCAACCAAGGGATGTTAATCAAAAAGGTTTATAGAACATCTGTCCCATATGTCTACAACCCAGCACCCACAAAACACCTCTAAAGAGCCTGTAACAGGCCTAAGACTCATAGAAAATAAACGGAATTCCACTTTATCATACCACAAAAAGATAATTGGAGAAATCAAGAACACTCAGAGAATAGTGTGAAGTCTGAAGTTATTCATGAGGCATCAGCCCTTTGACCAGGGACACTTTCTTCCACACCTTAGCAGTATGCTGGAATAGTAAAAAGAACACTCAGTATTGCCTTTGAAAAGTTCTGGTAGTCCAATAAATGCATCATGCATGAAAACAAAATTTAAAATATGGCTTTTAGCTTTAGCTTGAGAAAAAAGAAACTGTTGATTTGATAGCAGTCCTTTAAGTATTGTTACTTAAAAGGAGTTCCTTGCCATGTTTCATTACAGAGTTATAACTCCACTGAAACAATTTCAAGAGGGAATGTCAAACATCAGAAAACAGTCGTGTAGTGAAGAAAGAAAAGCTAGTGTAACACAGTTAAGAATAGGGTTTGTCCTTTCCCCTTCCCATTTACTTCCCATCACACAGAACACTGAATATGTATTGGCACAGCTTGGGCACCATTCAGAATAGAACAGAATTTATTTAGATATATGGCCTTTCATGTTCAAGGTATCTCAAAGCACTTTATGGAGCAATGACTTAGATAATGGAGCGACTGTGTTGGCAAACTTGACTCTCATTATACAGTCAGCAATAGATCGTACATAGTCCAGATATCATAACTGTGAGAAAAAGTAGAAATGTTGGCCAAAATATGGGGCATGCACCTTAAAAAAAGGCCATAAAGGAGTGAAAAAAGATACCTCCCATTTACCCAAAGCAGGACAAGATGCAACATCATTTGATAGCTCAGTTAGTATAATAATTGCTTGTACAAAGGAGTCTTCCTGTTCTATTTAATGCCATATACCATTCTGTTTCAAAAAAATATTTCATGACTTGGTCACAAATGTGTTTGCATGATCACAAGTGATTAGCAAATGGCAATGGAGTCATAAGGCAACTGTTTTTCAAACTTCATATAAAATACAATTGCACCTTTGGAGACTAATTATACTCGAATAATTAGACTAATATTCTAGTCACTCTGATAAGAATTGCACAAGTAGACTCAACCAAGGCAATACGATGATTGACCTTAATATTGCTCCCTCATAAGGATAAATATTTGTGTTGTTACAAATAAATACTAAGACCTCACCAAGTAGGGAAAAAGCCTTTTTGCCAGAAGGCTAGGCAACCTGGTAAGGAGAGCATGAAATTAGGAATGATGTTGGTGGGGAGTTGACAACTCATAATCAAATGAGGATGTGGTGCACTTCCTCATGAAAAGAGTGCAGGGTGATATGGATATGGGAGACCTCGTAATCAGCAAAACAGGGCTGAAAGAGGTGCATAAAGAAATGTTGATAAGACAGCATTATGGGAATTTTTTCTGGGGAATCAGCATGACTGGCTGTATCTCCAAGGTGCCTGTACACTAACATATGTATTACAGGGAGCAAACAGGAGGAATTTGAGGTCTGCATGCAGATGCAGGGCTATGATCCTTTCGAGAGCACAGAGGCGTGCTGGGATGAAGAACCATGTGAGAGCTTACCAGTCAGGATTAGAGGGCAGACCAAGGCAAGCAACACTGGCATCAAAATCTGCTCCAGATCATGTGATGGAGAAAAAGAAGAAAATGAGGCCTTCCTCAGACAACCAGAAGAAACCTCTCATCTGCAGGCCCTGGTCTTCACGAAGAACTTGAACCATCATGATATCCACTGGAAGGGCAACATGACAGAGCATAATTAATTCAAGAGGGTTTTGGAGTACATTGGTAATAAATTCTAGACACAAGTGACTGAGGAACCAACAAGGGCAGATGCTGCTGAACCTTATACTTAAAAACAACAATGAACTGGTCAGCAATATGAAGACCAAGGGCACCCTGGGTTGCAGGGTCTATGAGGTGGTGGAGTTCAGGATCATGAAAGGAGGGGCGCAGCAGGGGGCAAAGCAAAACAGAGGATCACAACCCTGGACTTCAGGAGGGCAAACTTTGCCCTACTCAGGGACCTGATTGGAAGAATTCTTTGTGATATGGTCATGGACCAAACAGAGGTCCAGGACAGCTGGTTGATTTTGAAGGATCACCTTCTGCAAGTTCAAGAAAGGTCCATCCTAGTGCACAGGAAAAAAGGCAGATGCATGTAAATACGTGGTGGGGCAGGGGGACTAAAGAAGATGGAGCCATAGTCTTCTCTGTAGTACCCAGTGACAGGCCAAGAGTCAATGGGCACAAACTGAACTACAGTAAATTCCATTTAAACATAAGAAAAAACTGAGGGGGTGATTGGATGCTGGAAGAGGTTGCCCAGAGAGGCTGGAGACCCTCCATTTCTGGAGATAGTCAAAACTCAGCTGAATTCAGTCCACAGCAAACTACTCTAGCTCACTGTGCTTTGAGCAGGGGGGTTGGACTAGATCTCCAGAAATGACATCCAAGATCAGCCATTCAGTGATATTGTAATACCTTAAAAGCTAAAAGGGATTACATTTATAAGACAATGCATATGAACACTTCAATGACACATCACTGAGACACACAGAATTGTTTAACATGTGTGCCCACAGGTACACTCTATCTAGAATAAAAACAAGGTCCAAAGGTGTAAATTAACTCCCTAAAATACAAAATGGCGACCAAGGGCTGGGTAAGTCTTTCTTATTGTAAAACCCGTGGAAGGTGACTGAGAAGATAATGGCTTGATTCCGCTCACAGGAATGAGCAGATAATTGTTTCATTTCTCTCCGAAAAAGTAGGATCTATGTTACACTTTCAAAATTTCATCAGTTTTAAAGCTCTGTTCACCTCCTTTCTAATCCTGCATACCTGGGGAAAGACAGTGCAATGATGATTCACAGAATGGGACTCCAGCTCAAGTCACAGAGATCCACCATTTAAAGATAGTTTTTTCCTGGGGTCTGTGATGAATTTCTACAGGATGAAAAGGGGTTTAATGTATATCTGCCATATTTGTCCCTTTGCTCCTTTAAGCTTTTAAGCCCCCATTCCAATGGGACCTCATCAAATAAAGTGCACCCTCCAAAGTCTCACGTAGAGAAGCACTGAATCCCTATTTCTTGCTTTCCACAGAGAAAACATAGAAAACCTATGCAGACCCTCCACATACAGATCTGTGGGGCACTGTTGCCCTGCCCACAAATGAGAAAAGATCAAATGAAGAATAATTCATATTTATAAGGAATCAATTCCAGCAAGAAATTGAACCAAGAAGCTTTGGGCTCAAAGTAGTGTGGCTTCCTGCTGAGATAAGAAGAAGCGACTTTGTCTGTCTCTAACCAACTAACTAGGTGTCACGTGTGATGTTCTTGCTTTAAAGCCTGCCTTACATATGGTGCCTGATAACTGCATGGATAAGGGGATAGAAATACATGTCACAAAACACTACCAGCATGTGAGTGGGATATGCATAAATGAATGGATGTGAATGGCTCTTTTCTAGGCCAAAAGGCTTTCTGTCGTTTCTTCATTATGTCTGAAAGTAATCTTCAAACATGTAAGTCTTCCCTTGAAGAATATATTAGCAAAAGAAGGGTGTAAAAGTTCTGTGTCATTAAGAGGACCTGACTTTAAGAGCAGTTTATGCTGCTTGGGAAAGAGTAAATAAATAAAGTGCTGATTATAAAATTAATGTTCTACTATACAGCCCAGAGGGGGATAGTGCAAAATGCAATGATTTGTGCATTGATAAAAAGATCTGATTGGCACTTTGTCATTTGTGTTGTTCCTCATATAGTCATAGGGCCAGCGAAATGGGAAAATGCTACTTATCTAGTGTCCATTTAGTTGATAACTCCCTGTAGTAGAAAACTAAACTGTGAAGAATGCTTATTCTTGGAAGGGCTGGGTCATCTTTGATCATAGAGCATCAGTAGTTTGTGGTTAGGTTGTCAGGAAATAAGTGACAGGAAATAATTTCTTAAAGAGCTTTTGATTTCCTGGAATTAAAGATAAACAAACAAACACACACATCCCCAACCTAAAAAAAACCAAACAAAACCCAAAAACCTATTCTACCATGGGAGGTTTTGGTCTAGATTGCTGTTGACATGATACTGAGGGCACACCTATATTGTAATTATACAGGGTTAAATTTTAAACTGCAGTTTGCAGAGGTACGCCTGTGCAAAAAAGCTAGTCTGGTCACTGACAACAGTCTTCCTGTAGATGTGGGCTAGAAAACCCATTCAAGAACATGTTACCATTTAGCCATATGCCATTGTGCTCTATACTCTTACCATAATAAATAAATAAGAGCCTTACCCATTGTCCTGGTTTCAGCTGGGATAGAGTTAATTGTCTTCCTAGTAGCTGGTACGGTGCTGGCTGGGGTTAAACCACAACACCCATCCTCACATGAAGAGCAGACAGATATTATTCAAATTCAGCCTTCACCTTATCAATTCTCAACACAAAAACGTTTAAGATACATATGAATAGGGTCATTACACTACCATAATACTTTACAAAAAGAGTGCATGCCTTAAGACTCATCAAACCTCAAGGCTCCTCTTTAAAGATAGATTATTAAAAAATAACTCAGACAAACTAACAATAAGTCATGGGGCTAAGAATAACTAACGTATCAAACACCCTTACTCTAATTTAGGCTTTATAGAAATTATACTGATGGGCTTTCTTTTCTCCTTTGTTCTAAAGGCTTAGCTCTGACCCTTAATTGGAAGTAATTAGGATCATAGGTTTGAGCCAATGATGGGAAATAATCACAAATTGCTTCAGATGATTGCAGGGATTTTGTCTGTGTTCAAAAAGCCATCTTTGCTTTGCCATAAGCACTGACTTCAATAGGAGCAGGAGCACTCCTTGGTTTGACCATGCATCTATGCCATCCATAAGTATTTGATAAGATGCAGTTATACAGAGGAGACTTCAAACAGCGAGAGGGGAAAAAAGGTGATTTTGACACGTCCCTCCTGATAACTTCTTGGGAAGGGTTGCTGAACCACCATGATGTTGCTGAGAATATCCCACCATCAACAATGTGTGCTTGTGAGTGGGAAGCAGGGAGAGAAATAGAAAGAAGGAAAGGAAAACCATGAACTAGTTGACAAGTTGGTTTTTTGGCAGGATCTCTTGATGTTTGCTGAGTACTCAGTCAAAGAAGCAAGCAGAAGGAAATCATTTGCTTCCTGCTCATGACTTGAGTCACACCCCACTCAGACAGCTGTTTCAAAGGAGGAGCTGCTGCAGCAAGGGAAACATGTTGCAACTGGCAGCCACACTTGATCTTTGGGGTGCTTGAAAATCAATAGTTTTGTAAAAAACACCCAGGGAGATTTTGAAAGAACTGGATTTCACCAAGCAGCAACAAATAAATAACAGCTTTAAAAATGTATTTGGCAAGGAAGCCAAGGAAGAGCATTAGGAGAAAGTATTGTGGGAAAAAGAAATGCAGGAGGGGCTGCAAAAAGGCAAAGGAAAGAAATCCACAAGGGAGACAAGCTCAAAATTACTAGACAACAAAAACCTAAAAATAAAAAAGCAGAAAAGAAAAGTGAAACTGCAGTAATAAATGCAGTAATGGGGCCCTGCTCTGGAATTCTTCATATATTAAGGCTCCTCATACATGCAAAGAGTCCCAGTGCATTCAGTAATAGCCTTTGTACAAGGTTATCAATGGTGTGGTATGAATAGATCATGAAGAGCTTTTAGAGGGGAGATCAGCAGTTTTCACTTATTGCAGTAGAGAAGGGGGAAAGAGAGGAAGATCCAAAGGGAGGTGGCACTATCAGAGACATGGGCTATGAGGACAGTCTTACCACAACTTCTGAAGATATATAATTGGGTTAAGAACATCTTTCTCAAAGCCGTTGACTGATGTTCAAGATGACAAGAATGTCAAAGAGATTTTTAATTATTCAGTTGAGTATAAGAGGCTATACCTTAGAGGTGTCATGGAGAAAGTAAGCAACACAATAATACCCAATTTTATATTTTTTATTGATTATTATTATGTTGCTTAGTTTTTATGTATCTCTCAATGAGTTATCCATGGTCTCCTTTTCTACCCATGTCAGTGTGGTTTGTGCTCTGATGCAGTGCAGTGTTGAGGATGGAGAAAGCAGTGGTGAAAGAACATATGCGACATCTGTAAATGGGCAGTAAAGGAGCAGTTAACAGGACAACTCACCTGAGTTCACATTGGCTCCAAGATGATGTCAGGGGAGTACATCCGTAGCTAACAATCTCTCTCCCCCTGTCCTGTGGTAAGTAGGTACCAGTTTTGTTCAGTTCTCAAGGTATGCCTTGAGTCCACTGGCCTACAGGTTTCCATAAGCCTTAAGACATTTACCGAGGCTTACTCTAAAAACTGAATTGCTTTCATTTCTTGACTCTTTTCATTCCATTTGTGTTCTCATGAGTGGTCTTGTCCTGCTTTCTTGCAGTTCTTTCATAATTTTTCAGCATGGTCTATTTTCATCTGTTCCTTTACTGTTGTCTAGGTTAACATTTTCCTTGTCCTACGGCTCTGTGAAGTGAACCTCAAATTTATAGAAAATTATGCAAAACAAGATCTTCCCTCTTGAAAATTTCAAAATGACACAATGAGAAAACTTAAAAAATATCAGTGTAGAGATTTGTCAAAATTGCAAATAATTTAATTTCACAAATCAGCACTTTGAATCCAGAAATGTTTTAGCCATAAATGCCAACCAACTCTACCTATCGCCTCTCTCAGTAGTAACCCAGGATCTCGTGGTGACTGCACAATCCATCTCTAAAACAAACATCTTGACAAGCCATTGTATTTCTGAGCATCAATGTTATGGATGAATGACCAGTGTGTGCTTGGTAAATTTAGCCCAATGCTGAAAAGTGCTGAGCATCTGCATTGAATTCAACTGAACTGAAACAACTCTCCTATAACCACTTCTTTATCAGACTCTTCACCCTCATTTTTTTTCCTCCTCCCTTAAGACTTTCTGTACATTCTCAGTAAAAATTTGATATAATCTAAAGCTGACACATTAGCTTGGTGTCTGAAGAATGCTGCAATCTGGACTTTTCTTTATTTACATAATTCTGTATGTTCAGTTCCATATATACATAGACAACTGTGGATTTCTAAAAGCTATCACATTCAGGAGGAGAAGAAAAAAAAACATTTCTCCTATCAGATTACTTATAGTTGCCATATTACTTATGGTTATGACTGTGCTATGCCAGTTGTTACAATATTAATATATTTACATGCCATTTACTACTCAAATGCTAATAAAACAAAAACAGAAAATTAAAGAATGGTAAAATATCTCATTTTAATTTTTTTAATCTTTGATATTGATATTTTTTGTAAATACAGCAAATGCTTCTAATTATATTTTAACAAGCAGTTATGAAGATGTATGCCTCCTATTGGATCCTAAATGACTAAAAATGACCTACTTTAATTTTATTCATTATCTCTAACTGTTATTAGAACCTGTATTTGACATATGTGGATATTATTTGATCTTTTCAAACCACATTCATTTTCATTAAGAAAGCCCCAAGACATTTTCTTTCAGAATATTTTTCAAATATTCTGAGATTTTGCTTGTTATGTGAAATGTGACAGCACTTTCAAGTTCTTTATTATAGTTTTTTTCCACGGCAAGAACCAATTATCCCTTCCCAGTACTAGTGTCTAGTTTTGAACTCAATATTTAAGCAATTAGTATCTGTATCTGTAAATTAATACATCTATATTGCTAATGTAGTTTTAATCATAGAAAATGAGTAAGAACAGCCTTTTTCACTGTTGCTAAATGTAAAGAAATGTTTATTTAAAGTTAAAATGAAGTTAAACTAGGAGAGGACAACCAATGGATATAAATTTTTGTGGCACTTCAGCTTTTCTTTTTCTGAAGACCACCACTTAAAGGAACATTACCTTTTTTCAAACAGTTGTCTGTTTTACACAAATCAAACTTATTTTCATACTTTTAAACTCAGTAATTGCTGACTAAATAGACATCATCATGACATCCTCAAATCCGTTAAAGTATTTGAACTTTTAATACAAAAACTGCATTTCGAGTTTGGAATATGCTGAGTATTATGCTGAAAATGTTTCAAGTTAAAATTATATTTAGCCATAATTAAGTATCAGGGCTATGAGTTATTATGAATACACAGTGATTGATATAGATTTTATTGTTTCTTATAAAGCTCCCTTTTTGGGAAGTATCTGTGATATTTCACTAGATCAGAGAAATTAATCTGGATATGTACAGATGCATCAGATTTCAAAATGCATTTCATCAGTAATCTACACAAAATAGCTCTTCTGGCAAATGAAAACTAATTTCTTCATTTTGTTTTCTTATCTTGCCTGCAGAAAATGAGTAATAACAGAACTGTACTACACAGATTTGAGTTCATTATTACCTTCTTATGTTAATCACCAATTAACGTTTTCTTTCTCTCATGAATAAAAATTCTATAAATATTTTAGGTCCACTTGCTGATATGCTGATGGATGGGTTTATCTGACCTGCAGATGGCTGTTGTTACATCCTATTCATAGTGATGGTCTTGGAATGTCTATCCAGAAATGCTAGAGAGGAAAATAGAAAAGTTGAGAATGAAAAGAAAAATTACTAAAATTGCATCGACTCTGCTATTCAGTTCAAATTTTGTGTAATACTCACATCATTGTATTTCTTTTCCTGATGTGCAGAGATTATTCTTATACTACACTTATAGCCAAGTGAACAAGCTGATGAGAAAAAAATTGAGGCTGGCTTAACATTTGACTATTGCAGCTAGAATTGCCTTAACTCAACTTTGTTAGATTAGATGGGAAAAGATAAATGTAAAAATTAATGCAGGGAAAAGTTTTCCTAGGAGTTTCAAATACCTAAACAGGAGATGACTGAAAAAGGACAGTAGGCCTGAATACTTGAGAAAATTTAGTAAAGTTCAGCTCTGTCTCCAACCATCACAACTAGCCACTGTCTCCAACACTGAACCAAACACTCATATCTCAGTTTATAATCCAATAAAGTTCGGAAGGTAACTTCAGAGTTAACCTGCTGATGCACTCACCCTGCTCAAGAAACCCCAGGCAGTCTGTAACTGGCCAACAAGGAAATAAAATCAGAAAAGGGAATTTCAGGCTGTCCTGGTACAAAAGAAGGCCCATCCTGCCCATACTTAAAGGTTCATGATAGTGCGAGGGTACTGTGGTTAAAGAGGATATTGTATAAAAAGTGGAAAAGTGGAGCAGTTATGCCAATTCAAGGCCAGTCTCTGCTCTCTAGGGGCCAGATGCTGCTTGCATAATTCATAAACTCTGCTGGCTCAGTGATCAAATCACACCCGTCCTCAAATCAAATAACCAAACTGGGATTTGTCTGAGGAACGCCTGCTCCTCTGCTAGCCTTTCCCCATACACTCTGACTGGTACGGAATGAAGCAAGGCATAGAGGGGGCAGAGCCACATCTGTGCTTTGAATTTATAACTTTTCTTGTTGACTGAGAGACTTGAGTGCCTAGCTCCTGCTGTCATTAAAACATAGACATTAGCAAGGTTTTCTCTTAAAATTGTTGCAAATAATAGTTTTTAACATGAAAAAACAAGGTCTTTTTTTTCCTAATCTTGTTCTTGGGAACAGTTCAACTATTTTAGCCTGAGGCAGATAGTCAACCCAGAAAATTTCAGCCAACATTTCTGAAGTCTAAAAAAGTTACAAACAGCTGAAAACAAGGTCCTATGCTACAAAGAGTTAGTTAAGCAATTAGAGGCATAGCTGTTCCATCTAAGCTTTTCCACTTAGATCATTCATGTGTGGACAGAAATGTAAACATTTTGGAGCCTTCATTGCAAAGGAAGATGCATAAAACTGACCCAACAAGTTCAAGCCAAAATTAGCCTTGAAGATTAGCACTTAACACAATGAAGAACCAAAGAAAACCTGCTTAGACTCAAGCCATCCTACAGCTACATCTCAGCTAAAGGGTTAGAAGGATCTGATCTATGCCCAGTTCACAGAGCAAGTACACAAGCCACAGGCTCTGTGCCTGTAAGTAACACACAAGAGTGGTTGGCTGTCCAGAGAAGAAGGCAGAGCCAGGTAAAAAATGTTAACAACCTACTGGTGCACTGTTTTCAAAAGCAAGACAAAAATAAATGAGTAATTATGCCCAAATAATTTATCGTCTGTTCTCAGCAGAATGCTCTTTTTCGACAACAGGTACTTTTTGGTGACCCTCTGTCATAGAGACAGATATTCCTGATAGAGAAAAGCAGCCTGGGTTTTTTTGTTTGTGGGGGGGTCTTTTGGTGTGGGGTTTTTTGGGGGGTGTTTTTTTTTTTACAGTGCAAAACTTTAATGTGGGATTAGCGGTCTTTAATACATACTCTGCCTGATGAAAAGAAAAATTTCTGTGTTTCCTAGATATAGGTCACAGCAAGTATGACATTATTTTTATTGCTCTCCTCATTTTTGTCCCTTATGCTTAAAAAGATACCACAGATCTTAGGACACCCTCAGATCAGTGGAGTGAGGGTATGCAGTATAAGTAGGTCCAGAAAAGTGCAGAAGACCAGCACAGTAAATCCTAAGGTGGGACCAATTCATCTCGGAAGGTATTAATGCAGGTCCTCTGGGCCCATTATTTCAAAACCTCTGTCAACTTGTTCTTCACTTGTACGTGAAAGGAGAAGGAAGATCCAACGTCTGCTTAATTTACACAGTAGTAATCTGCAGCGGTCCTCTCTCTTACCCTAGTGCATGTCGATAAAGCTATGCAGTGACCCAGGCGGGGGGAAAGCTTAGTTTTACCCCAGATTAGCCCCACAGGCTGGACCGCTCCACAGTGTTCTGAATCCTTATGTCTGGGCAGGAGAGAGGAGCTGGAGCACCACTGAGTAACCAGATTATCTTAGTTTCAATTGCTTCTGGAGAGAAATTACTTTCTAGTCAGGAATAACTTGTTCTGAACTTGCAAACAAGAGATACCTGGCAGACACAGCTGCCTTTTTCTCCCTGCTAAGAACGTGTTTTATTAGGTTTATTCATCATAAGCTATGCCTGTACTTATTGCAGTGTTTTCACTTAGGTGTACATGAACCATGAACTAAAGCATGTAAAGATTAACTGCTAATTTAAATTATCCTCAATGACAGTTCAGAGCTCAATGCAGGCCACAAAGAAACTGGGTCTTTTGGTTAGTCCATAACAAGCTCCATGCTACCATAAGTACACTTAGCTATAACTCTGATACAAGCTGGGAAAGTACTGTAACATCATTTGTCACTCCCTGAACTTCTTTTAATGCTAAATATTCTTATTTACTCTCATTTTTCACTCAATCACACAATCCTTATTAGTCACAGAGTGGGTTTGTTTCCACTGGTAAAGACTTTTAATATTTTTACATTCTGTTACTTACCCTGTCTCAGAGAGTGTAGAGATGGTTTCCAGGGTGAAATCTGTTACTTCTACTCAAATAAGTAGAATGCAAAACTGTGTTAGGGAAACAGAAGCAAAAGTAAAAAAAGAACATTTTTAATTTTTTCTATGCAAAAGTTACTACAATTTTTCATTAAAATTTCATTAGGCCGGATCTATCTTTTTTTTTTTTTCCCTTGGTAAATTGGAAGCATTTAACTCTTCCTCTAAATGTAGATTTCAACTATAGGGAGTCTGATTTTTCCATCACTTATGTACAAAGCTAATAACTATAGCTACACTGAGAAAGCACCTTCAAAGGCAGAAAGCCTATGGTTTATTTTAAGGAGCTTAGTCTTCACTGAAAATTCTTTTTTTCAGCCTCATGCTTTGTACCTGGATCATATTTGTTTCACACAGGCTTTGTAACCTTTGCTGTTCTTTCAGAGAATGCAAATATTACCGATAGAAATATCATTTTTCAGGTAGTTCTCGATATGCTTAATGGAAAAGTGATCTCACTGGATAGGTAAGCTGACATATTTGGCATATCCCGGAGCCTTAACATTGCTTCTGCTTTAAATCGTGTACATAATTAGTTACAGCAATATAACTTGGCAGTAAGGAAGACATTGATCACTATGACCAACCTGGGAAGAGAGAGAACTTGCTTATTTTTTTGTTGCTACTATTGCTGCCAGGATATAGATACAAACTAAATGAATGGGATTATGAGGCTACTTGACATTTTGACATCTCAGGTACCTCTTCATCCTTTATGCCATTTACTTGGCTTCAGACTGAAACATGAGCTTTTCAGCCAGAAGTTCATACCTTGTTGGCTACTGTTCCAGAAGACAAGCTATGCTTCTAGATATTGCTAGGAAATAGCTGCCTGTCCACAGAGTCTCAAGTCAACAGCTTGAGAAAAGCATGATCTAGCCCCACAGAACTACAGAGAAGTGGAAGCAAAGGAGACAGAGGGGCAAGGAAGAAGAGTTGTCCACTG
Organism: Buteo buteo; assembly: GCF_964188355.1. NCBI lineage: Eukaryota > Metazoa > Chordata > Aves > Accipitriformes > Accipitridae > Buteo > Buteo buteo. The sequence continues at coordinate 15,892,958 of NC_134189.1, read as the reverse complement.
CTTACCCCAGACTTGCGTTTGCACTCTACGCTGCATGTGCTGTTAAAAAGAAACGTGTTGTGGTTGACACTGGGACCAATGCTCCAGAAAGGCTGAGCAGAGTGGCCATTGGAGTCATCTCTTGGTGCTAGGGGATGTGGCCTCTGCACTGAGGTTGGCTGCAAAGCTTCCAGAGTCTCCCTTAGCAGATGTCACATGCTTTCAGAAAGCTCAGGTACCATTTTCTCAATGACTTTGTCTAGCTGTTAATGGGAACTGCCTGTGTATGTGCAGAAGAGGCTGGAGAGCTAATCTGTGTTGAAAGGTTTTGGGCTGATATGAGTGAATATGAAAGTAAAATGTATGTTTCTTAAGGAATACAGCCACCCTGAATAATACTGAGAGTTCTTTATCTCTTATTCAAATCATAATGACCGTATTTTTAAGAATTACATCAATTTTTAAACACCATTCATCTTTACCTTATTTTAATTAAAATGTTCTCTGCCTAGTCCATATACATGCAAAAATGTAGTTTGCAGTTTGACAGGATATTATTGAACAGTATGTGAATTGGTTTAAAAGTAACCAGATTTGAAGCATCCATCAGTCAGTAACAGTGCACTCATAGGTCACTGAAGCTGTCAATTTCAATCAACTCTGTAATTAAATACATCACCAATATAGATTTTGTGTAAGAATGTCACTTGTTCTTCAGATGTCTGCTACTAGGACAAATCACACTTCAGTGTCTTTGAATGTGCCTTCTAAATACAGTTTTTTAAAACAGCATAACATCTCCATCCATCTCAATCCAATTTGCTGAATAGAAATCTGTTTAACTAATACATAGTCTAAACACTGAATTAAAAAACAATATGTGTGTTTCCTTTTCTGTTTAAATGAATGCTGTAATGCTATAGTAGACTTTTTATTGCTTTTCTTTAAACTCTTCTGCTGGTATTTGTTACGTAAAATAAAAAGAAAGAATAATATCTCATCAAAAGGAAAGAAATTGTTCACATCATCTGTAATTAAAATTACTTTGCTTCATGTTCAAAAATAAAAGAACAGGATCTTCAGACATGAGGAAATAAATCATTAATTCTAATTTTGCTATAGACAGAAATACCAGGCATTTTCAAATTAAAAAAAGGGAAAAAAAGAAAAACCCATTTAGTGCTTTTGAGTGTCAGATTCTTCTATTATACTTGCCACTAGATTGGAAAAGCCTGAAACAAAGCTGAATTACCAAATATATATTGCCTGCCATTTGATTTAATCTTCAAATAAGCTCCAGGAAGCAGGTCCCTGGACAGTTAATCTTTAGTTTTGTAGCCCATGCACATTTTCAATAAGGTTACCAGGGAATTAGGCCCAGTAGGGAGGGGAAAGGCATATTGTCTTATTCTAAAGACAACTGTCAAGATCCTGCTAGCAAATTGTAACTCCCTTAATATGAAAAAACTTTATTAGCTGAGTCCCTACTGCAATGAAACAGTAGTCACTCAGAAGGGGAACGTTCTTTGTGGTTTTTCCCTGGAATCAGATACTTGTCCAGTTTAAAATATATAAACTGTAAATATCACAGGTATAGTATATTTTAAGGTGCAATTCTGCAGCCTAGAAGACACTAAGGATGGTATGACTGCGGATTCTGAGGGGAATGCTAATGGATTGGGGGTGTCAGAGATTTACCACATGCAATAGTTAGGTTATGGAAGGCTGGTTTACTTACCTCTTTAAGCAGCAATATACAGTTAACTGCATTTGAGGGAAACTGGCACCCTTTATGATTGCACCTTGAGCCAAGAGGAAGCTCTGGAAAAACAGAAATACATAAATAAAAACAGGGGTTTATCTTCTCTGTCCTGCAATTCCCAGGGTATGAATCAAAACCTGTAGCAATGGAAACACTTTAGAACTCTTTAGAATATTTAGGTCTACATTCCCAACTCGAAAGCATATGATACAAGCAAATTTTAAAACAAATACATTTTACAAAGTCATGGAACACAAGACATCACAGTAAAAATTCAGCTAAAATATTCCAGTGTAAAAGTCCTATGAGGGAAATGTATATGTCTAGTAGAATAGCAGAAAGATAATAAACAACCAAGGGAAAGGGGACAGAAAAAATATACTTTTAACAATGGTAGTTTCAGGAAAATCTAGAGAAAGGCTGATAAGACCATTTTTAAAGAAAGATTGTGGTACAGAAGGGACTAGATGCAAAGGGTTGCATCAGAGTGGAAGTTCAATAGGTAATTTGCAAGAGTAATTTTGGTATTGGTTCTTCAAACAACTGAAGAAACCTTAATATCAAATTACAGTTAAGGTAAGCATGTGTCTCATTTAAATGCAGCAATACCTTATAGTCTATTTGTATTTTCTAAATTGGTAAGGTAAAGAAAAGAAACCAAAAAAAAACCCCAAACCTATGCCAAGAAACATAAACAAAAGGTTCTTAAAACTCAGGGCAAATTCAGGGAAATAGAAGAAATAGAATTTTGTGGAGGAGGGAGAACTTCATTTAATTCATAAATCAATATAAACAGTTGCTGTTAAATAAATATTCTTGCTATCGCACAGTCGGCAATGTTTTGGCTGTGGTTGCTATCTGCAGTCTCCTTTTATCTGTGAACTTGCTGATTATACTATTTACAATCCCATCAAAAATACCATCATGTTCCTTCCAGTGCAATGAAATTATTCTTCTCAGTTTAAAATGACTGCTTTCTTCATCAGGATAGCTAGGACAATGCCTCCTTTCTCATCCTCACTGACCTGTTACATGCCTTTGAAGCAGTGAACCACACTCTTCTTGAAACAGTTCCCTTTTGGCCTCACTGACTCTCTTCTTTTGCACTTTTCTTCCTACTTTTCTGGTCATTTCTACAGCGTACTCCCTGGTAAACCCTCCTTATTCTCTTCCAATGTCCTACTGGGGGGCCTTTGTCCTCCGTCCGCTTTTCCTTGTTTTTCATCTCTGGGTAATCTCATATGCAAAAAGAAGCTCAGTGAAATGTAACGCTGACCTCTAATCAATACCTGAGACAAGTCTCCATCTTCTTATGGACCTTGAAGTGCACGTCTTCCTCTTTTTTCCATTCTCAGGCTACAAAGGGTATACAAGAAAGGAGGAAGATGTGCATTTCAAAATGCAGAAAGGATGAAGATGGGCCTCAGAGGAGTACCTTATTATCATCTGTAAAGCCACCTCCTTATTCATCTTCATAGTCTTAAAACTCACTTGTGTGATGCCAACACAACCTGATAAATGCTAGGTCCCAGCTGTGCTGAGACTGCTCCTGTCTCCTTTCTTTGTCTCCCGTTCTTGAATTCAACCATTGTCTATTTTTTTTTTTTTTAATGTTTATATTGTAAAGTCCCCAGGGCAGGAACCATTTTTGTGTTTGTACAGAGATCAGCAAAGTGAAATCCCAGACTTCAACCACATCATACAGGAACTATGATGCCAGAGAAAGTTGATAATGTGCACAACTCAAGTGTCTGTACCATAAAAGAATTTGTGCTTCCAGTGGAAAGTTGTATGGAACTGGAAGAACAAACAGCATTGATTTTGGGAATGTGCTAGTGTCTCTGAAATGCACTTTTCCTTTTCCTTAGAAAAGTCATATGTGTCTTCAAGTTCTGGCACTTGGTAGAAAGGAGCATTGCAATTATAAAGGCAATATTAAGAAATTAGTTTGTTCCTCCTCCAAGGAGTAAATTAGCCTGGGCCAAGTGGACATATTACCTAAGTCCACTTTCACATGGCCCCAAAGATTTAATTTTATCTATACTCAGACATGTTAAAGTATATCATTCTCTCTCAGTGCCCCAGAGCAAAATGTGCAGATTCAGACCATAGTAAATAGATTACTGGAGAGAGGAATTTAAAAATCCATTTGACCAAATCATGAGAACTTAATCACTCTACAACCCAACCAGAGAAATTTGAATAGTATTTCAGGCACATTAACCTCAAATAGCTGATTTGAGCTTTCTTTTTTTTGTGGTCATCAGTAACAGGTGATAACTCAATTGCAATTTCTTGTGAATTACAGTACATGGTTCAATATATTTTAAAGGAATCCTTCTATCAAGACTATAACTCAATATCTACATATGGGTTTAAAAAAGGTAGCAGAGAAATACCAAGACATCAAAATTTTCCCTGGAGCTTTGTTCATGTTCAAGAACCAGACAGATTTTACAGGGATTGATCAAGGGTCACTTGCACATAAGGGACACTTGTAGAATGACAGGCCTGTAACATGTGAAGCCATGTTTAATAACCAGTATAGGCTCTGTATGGGGACAACTATGATGCAAATGACCTTGCTATTATATTATGTAAGTACTGGACAGAAAACCTGCCACTGCTGTCAGCGAAAGAAGCCCTCCTGCACTTGGTGACACTGTAATTTTACTCCTAAACATAATTTTTATTTCTGTGATGTCATACAAGTAACATAGTAATGGTACTATAGCAGCACCTCCAAAGATACTGGCAATTAATCTTGTTTATAAAGACTCAAAAAGAAATTTTACCATTGGCATGTACTAAACAGTGGGATATTGCCTTGGATGGATGGCTGAATACTATGAAAGAGATTTGGAGAAAAGCAGAATCAGGAGATTCATTACACTTTGGTTTAAAGCCTGGAATTTCCATTTTGCAGCACATATCACAGTTTTTTTGATCAGTTTTCCTTCTGAATCAATAATAACATACTGGTGAGCCAGAGACTGATGAATCTCATACAATCACTGGCTTTCAGCAAGGGTATCAATGTATTTGTCTCAGGGACCACCAAGAATGAGAGATTTCGGAAGGTAAGCTTTCAGCATTTGCTGGATAGGACCCCACGTGTTCCAACTCTAGTTCACATTCCTCTTCATATTATGCCTGTTATACAGTCAGAACAATAGCATTTCTTCATTTATTTTATTCCACTTAAGTAAAAATTTATGAGGGAAGTTAATTTTGTGTTAGGGTTATGCTCTGCTTCTATAAAATTAAAATCCTTTAGTCTAATCTTGACTTTTTAAATCACAGATGATGGTTAACAATCCAAAATCTAATACATCTTGACACAAAACATTGCTTCAAATCCAAAAGTTTCAATGGTCCATTCCAAAACTAAAATGCTTTTTTCCCCACAATTTCTCTACAAATTTGCCATATTCCCACAGAACATTTCAATGTTGACAACATAACATTTTTGATCAGATCTGCTTCATGGTAAAGGATTATTCTATTCTCCCCCACTAAGAAGGCAGCAATTTACACCTTGGAGAGTCAATGAGTTCCCCCGAACATGTACAACTTCTGGGTATTGCAAAAAGCCTTCTTAATGAAATGTTCTAGATAATTTATCCCTTGTAAGGTAACAAATTTTCCTTGAGAATGTCATCTTGAGCATTATAGTGCTTAGCCATTCTTTTCCAATATTACACTGCGATAAATAAAACGGGCAATGAAATTTCCTATGACTCTCAAAGGTGAAATTCAGTCTTAGATTGGCAACCATAATAAATATCCATGATTCTTAGATCTGGTTAACTGACCACCCAAACAAGAAAGTGCTGGGGTGTCAAGTCTCTATAGTAAGGATGACTAGAGTAGATGTAGTGCTGGGAGACCACACGCCACAGCTTTTTAATGTGTGCTCCCAGCACAATAAGCAATGTTCACTTTCCACTAAAATGGACATGTCTTGAAATAAAATCTTTGGGGGGGGGGGGGAAGTTCAGGAATTCCATCTACAAAAAATGCTGACTTGACTGTGAAGGCAGACGACTTATAGTACATACCATTGAAGCAATATTTTCTTCTACCTCTCCCCACCAGAAGTGAATGGCCAGTATTTCAAGGGCCAAGGACGCCAAATGACACAAAGAATGCTGTTCTTGTCCCCCATGGTGATGTCTGCTCTGTGGACATTTGCCTTCCGGAAAGTTTGACTTCCCTGAATCTTTCTGAAAGGGAAGTCTTTTATTACTGTTATTACTCTTAGGCCAAATTTGAACTTTGTGGGAAGAAAAAAAATTTCACTTGCAAACGTACTTGGAAGCAGCTTAGCAAATCAGAATTAATCTGCTGAAGACAAGCGCTACAGTCATTCCATTCATCCTTGCAGGGTGGCCTTAAAAGGAAGTCACTGAGCTGCACAGCTTATCATCTGTTTCACCAAAATACAGAGAGGAAGAGAAGCAGACAAGACGATGGGGAAGAGGGAAGATTGAGAAAGAATATGTGAACAGTTCCTCCTACCTCAGGTGCTCCTCACAAACTCGTGCCTGGGAGATGCCCTGCCTCTAGGAGACACTCTGCCAAAGAACAGTGCTGGGAGACAGGACATGTTGATGAACAGAGCTGGCATGGACCTGGTTTCTAGCAGATCTCCTGAGACCTATAAGGGATTGCAGTTTTACTTTCTCAACAGGAAAAACCTGCCTCCTTTAAATAGTATGGCATCAGAGGGAAAATCAGTTAAAACCCAAGATTTTCTCAAACACAAAGAGTTCAACTCCAAAATGTTTTATGAAATAGAAAGAAAAAGATAAAAACAATACAGAAACACCATTTAGCAAGGAATCTCTTGCAAAAATCCATTTTAAAAAATATTTATTGGCCATATTAGGAAAAAAAAAAAAGATGAAGAATTAAAAAATAAAGTCAAAGTGTGACCTTACTTTGACATTTTCAAAAGACACAATTTGATTTAGGCATTAAAATCCCATTTTTTAAATAGAAACTCAGCACTGGACTCAGACTCTCTTAAAAAAAAATATCTGTGCTTCATTTTTGACAGCATGAGGATAAATGAGAAGCTTATGGAATGCCAGATAAATGTGAAATAAACAGAATTTTTTAGACATGCAGGAATCGGAGGACTGCAACATTCAAGAAAGGATTTTTATTTTTCTCAAAAATGGCTATCTTTTTTGTTCCATGGGGCCCTGTTTTAACTTCTCAACCAAGGCTACTTGTAAAAATACTGTAGGTTTCATAAAAAAAGTAGGTGATGGTTTTCTTTAAGTACTCAGAACTTGCTGGAGAGATAGATAGATTGACACTGTCATATTCAGGCAGTCAAATGTCATTTGTATGATGGTATCTTGGACTGTCACCTGATCTGGAACAGAAGCCTTTATTTGACTCCTGACCATAGAGGTCCTATCAATCAGAATTAAAAACCAGGAACTTCACTCATGACACTGGAGTTAAACAAGGAACCAGTTGAGGCAAGAGATGTTTTTTCATTTGCTGCAGAATCATAATAGCCAAAGAGAATTTATATATCATATAACTCACAGTATTGTTACATGCTTACTTCTGCTCTGAGCAGACGTGAGCTTGTTTTGTCCATGGTTCAAGCTGACTTGAAGCCATTTACTGACTGCATTTGGTGCAATGTATTCTGCCTCTCAGCAAAGCTTATTAGCTCGGCTCAATACTATACTAATATGTCTACACACCTCTTGGCTTGTGTTCAGCCTGTTCAGAGCACAGGGAAACAGAGCTCACACCTGGCTGAAAAATGTTAGTTACACATATATTGTATTAGGTATAATAGAGATGTAATAAGAGAGAGAGAAAATTATACTGAGAATAACATCTTCTGTTTTTTCACTGCTTTGGTACAGGACAAGAAATACACTAAAAATACACTGAAGTTGATTTTGCTTATAATTTGAAGAATATCCACTTTACAGATTATTAAATTAATGACAATCTGACCTTGAAAACACCTCTATCTGCTGAAAGAGCAACACTCCATCACCTGTTTTGATTCATTAATGTATCATTTAACTTGGTATGACACATGTTCAGCAGTTATAATTACATTATGGCCTCCCTATTACATCAGCTCTGCTCCAAGTTTCTGTCACCACAAGTCCAATTTTCAACACAGAGCAATCCAGTGCACTCTTTCCTTATTAGTGTCATCTTTAATGTAGCACAGAGTCTGAACCATTACTTGGCACTGAGAGTTTAACAGCAATTAACCCCTGCTCTATCCCCAGGGACAAGTACATCAGCAACTTGCCAAAACACTGTAAACAAGCTGGCCAAGATCAATGCAAAACCATGCTGGCTGCAGAGCACCTACTGTATTAATTTAGGATTGATATAGAAAAAGAGAAAATAGTCTGCATGAAACTGACCTAAAAGGATTGCCCACACAGGTTACAAGATTTTCTTAAAGCTGAAAAGGGAAAATTCTAAATCCCTAATCTGCTAGTTTACAAACACGCATTGTTTTCTATCTTGGCTCTTATACTATGTTGATCACCATAAGACTGCCAATTATTGTGGAGAATAAACATTTATTACCTGCTAAATAGTTAAAAAGGAGATGAGGTGAATTGTTCTTAGGTGAGGAATTAAATACATTTCAGGCATTATCAGGAAAGAAAGTAGCAAAAAGGGTGAAAATGGCAATTTCTCTTTTGTTAATGGTTGTTGAACAAGACAATGCATATCGAAACCTAAGCCCAAGGTTAAGGTTCTTCCCCCATGGAAGCAAAACAGAGCAAACCAAGGACTGGCGAAGTCCCTGCAGGTCCCTCTCACCAGCTTCCCCTGCGGTGGGATGAAGTCCTCAACCATCCTCTAGCGGGGTGATGCAAAACAACCGAGAAAGAACGTGACTGCAGAACAGGCATGCTGTTGGGTATGATGGGTGCCTCTGGGGACTGCCACCCCTCCCACATATCTGTGCCACTGTGTCTGCACTGCTGTTGTTAGCAATCAGGTAGGCAGAAGGAATAGCAACCTTGTAGTATGTGACTAAACCAAACTACAAGGCAAATACTTCAGTTAGGACATACAGGTAAAATGTTTTGGAGACAATACAGCAAAAAACCCTCATTCACATATAGTTTATATATGTTTATCTGACCCAGGATGAAATATTCCTTCTTACCAAGGGATGTTTTCTGGGTTTTTTTGACATCACAATTTTCATCCATAAAGTTTTGATTTTTCCACAAGCCAATGTTCAACTAGAAACAAACAAACAAGCAAACAAAAAACCTCAACCATGTTTCCAAGTGGAAGTTTACCAACAAAGTCGTCCTGTGTAGAAAATGGAAATACATGTCTGAATACCTTATTTAACAGAAGAATTTCCAAAATTAGATTGTTTTAAGAGACATAACAAGAAGTAAAATTCTTCATTCATTCATCTCAGTATCCCTCATAAACGGTACAGTATAATTATAAATCCTGATGAAAAATGTAGGGAATGTAAGAGTAGGATTACCACTACTCCTGGTGGGGTGTAGATCAGGGCTTTTAATGCTCCTAGCTAGTAGAAATGGCAACAAGTCCAGGGTGTTATCTGTGAACAGAAGCTGGGAGTCTGGTCCTAGAGGAGGTGTGTTGTACTGCAGGACACCTCTCCTGGTTGTCATCAGCTGGGGTTGGGTTCTAAAAGTTTTCATGCCTGGCTGCTTGGAACGTTTCCTGGAGAGAGAAGATAGAGAGAAGAGGAGGAGTTCGGTAATTGCAAGTGAAATAATTTCAATGTCTCTGTCTTTAAATCAAAAAGGATCTGTGTTTACAATTAATGAAATATATGAATCATGGAACAGACTTGTTTCATCAGTAAAAGGCAAAAAGTAAACAGTGAGAAGTACAGCTCTTAAAGCTTTTTTTAGTACTTTTGACTTACCGATCTTCCACACTAGAAGTAACAAAAGTACTGACATTTAACCATGAACATTTTAAAGTCAGTTGGTTAAAAAGACAAGTTTTACACTTAGAAAAAAGCTCTTGTAGTGCAGAAGAAATAGTACATAAATTATTTGGAAAAAGAGTGAAGGAAGTCTTACATTTGAAATTATCTAAAGACTGGCTATTTGTCCATTTCCATAAACTGATAAATGAGGTGTTTCAAAACAGGAACTGTTAACCTAATTATAGAAATAGATGCAGAGGATTTACATGTAAAATAGCTAATATTGATCTACTAAGTCTTAGGAAGACCAAAGCATGCCAGTTTAATACTGCTTTAGCATTGGACTGTTAACGATAGCATAGGACCTTTCTTTTTATACTTTGCGGATTTGGACTGAAAATTTCAAATAGACACATCTGTCCTGGTTTTGGCTGGGATAGAGTCAACTTTCTTCATAGTAGCTGCTATAGTGTTGTGTTTTGGATTTAGGATAAGAACAATGTTGATAACACACTGATGTTTTAGTTGTTGCTAAGTAGCACTTATCCTAAGTTAAGGATTTTTCAGTTTCCAGTGCTCTGCCAGTGAGCACGTGCACCAGAAGCTGGGAGGGAGCACGGCCAGGACAGCTGACCCGAACTAGCCAAAGCGATATTCCATACCATAGAACATCATGCTCAGTGTATAAACTGGGTGCAGTTGGCTGGGAGGGGCTGATCACTGCTCAGGCATCGGTCAGCGGGTGGTGAGCAGTTGCACTGTGTGTCACTTGTCTTTTCTTGGGTTGTATTTTGCTCTTTTTTGATTGTCTTCCTTTTCATTGCTATTATTGTTATTACTATAGTTTGGTTTTTATTTCAATTCTTAAACTGTTCTCGTCTCGACTCATGAGTTTTAGTTGTTTTCGATTCTCCTCCCCATCCCACTGGGGCAGGGTGGGGAGGAGTGAGTGAGCAGCTGTGTGGTGCTAGTTGCTGGCTGGGGTTAAACCATGACAACACCTAAAGATATGTACTTAAATCTGCTTTTTCTGTAATTCCACTGGGGACTGCCAGTGCTTTTACTTTTGAAAAATCAGGCTGTAATTTAACCCTTCAGTTCTGAAGTTTCTGAACAGTCACTCTTAAGACAGTTGCTTAACAATTTTAGTATATGATCACTATAAAAACCATACACAATTAATATTTCAAGTAGAAATGTAGCCAACTTTTTTTTTAATAACTATATTTTAAAAATGTAACAAAGAGAAAAAGATATGGTGCTACTAGGTAAGCGGTGGGAATTTGAGTGGAAAAGCTAGAATGGATTTAATCTTCAACGTGCTGATCCAGATATAAAAATTCAGAATTGTCAAGACTGAGAGTTGGGGGTTTTTTTCAGTTCATTTGCAGGAAGGAGAACACTTGAAATTTAGAACCTAGAACCAAATTCAATTTGTGTCTAAGTGTGACTGCTAGCCAAAGCAATGGAAAGGATTCTCAATGGTTATAAAGATAACTACAGTGTTTGCCTTTCTAGTTAAGTTAGAAAATTGTGATAACAGGAAGAAGATTGAATAGAAAACAGTGGGAATAAAATGAAAATTGTGAAAAACAAACAAAAAAAAGGCAGCTTATAATGCAGAAGAGTTCTTCCAGATTGCAAGGCTTTTACATAGTTGCCTGTGATGATTAACTTAAATATCAAGAAAGATCTGAAAGACCATGAAGAAGAAAGGGTGATCAGGAATAGTATATGGAAAGTAAATTAAGTGTCAATATGACATGACATTAGGAATGGAAAATTAGGTGCAGAATCAGCTGGATATAGTGATTCAGTGTGCCTACCATCTTCCACATGTAGATCATAAGGTTACATTATGCTTTTTATTGCCTGTCTTACCTCTTCATTGGCAACAAAAGTGTTTTCATCGCAGTATCACTATTCTGTAAAAATACGTTGGGTCGGTAGCTTTTTTCTGGGGTCTTTTGTTTTACTGTGGTGTAAACACAGGTGAAGTTAATGCTGAACTAGAACTAGGAGAGCAAGGCAGAGCACAGCTATTTTGCAGCAAATATTCTTAGCACCTTACATCCACTTCAAAATTCACAGCAAGGGTTTATCAGCATCTGTTTAAAAATGAAACAAAATCTTTATACCAAAGACAAAAATTTTTCTGGAAATATGAGGATATTCTATTTTGGCCTGTTTTCTGAAATATGTTATAGTACAAAACACATTCTATCCCTTGTGTTATTCTCATACCCAAACAAATTTAATATAATGGAGGGAAAAACCAAACTAACTGAAGTCCTAGTTTAAAAAAAAAAATCAATAATTTATTTGGCAATAAATTAAAACTCTGCCTAGCCCCTTTAGTCAACTATCTCCAAGTCAAGAGTCACAGATGTTAAGAGCTGTTACGATGCCAAGTTAATTTCCTGAAAATGAGTGCCTGAGGTTGGATGAAGAAGAATCTTACCAGCATTCAACATGACTGATAAAAAAGAAAAACAGAGCTTAGAAGAGATAAAAGAAAAGGTGATAGTAGTGGAAAGAAGGAAAATTGTTAATTTTTTTTTCCTCTAAATAATATTTCAGCTGATCATAAAGACCATAATGCAGATACTCCTGAAAAATTGTTCCTTGGCATGCTGTTTCTTTTTTCCACCTGACCTAAGAATACCTACGTGTCGTGGTTTAACCCCAGCCAGCAACTAAGCACCACGCAGCCGCTCACTCACTCCCCCCCCCATCCAGTGGGATGGGGGAGAAAATCAGGAAAAGAAGTAAAACTCCTGGGTTGAGATAAGAACGGTTTAATAGAACAGAAAAGAAGAAACTAATAATGATAATGATAACACTAATAAAATGACAACAGTAAGTAATAAAAGGATTGGAATGTACAAATGATGTGCAGGGCAATTGCTCACCACCCGCCGACCGACACCCCGCCAGTCCCTGAGCGGCAAATCCCTGCCCCCCCCACCCCTTCCCAGTTCCTGAACTAGATGGGACGTCACATGGTATGGAATACACCGTTGGCCAGTTTGGGTCAGGTGCCCTGGCTGGGCATGAGAAGCTGAAAAATCCCCGACCATAGTCTAAACCCTACTGAGCAACAACTGAAAACATCAGTGTTATCAACATTCTTCACATACTGAACTCAAAACATAGCACTGTACCAGCTACTAGGAAGACAGTTAACTCCATCCCGGCTGAAACCAGGACACTACGTTTGCTCCTTTTCCTGTGCTCTTTGCAGGGATGACATTTCCATAAGACATCACAGAACTCCCACACTGCACCACAGTTCTTGCTTCCAGAGGAGATCTAGCTGTATTGTATACAGATAATCATTCTGCCCCACAGGATAGAATGGGAATGAGTTAGGAGAACAGCAAATCCCTAGGGACACCATCACAACAAAACAAAGAATAATATTGAACCGGCTCATCGCTGTTTCTGACCAGTTGAACAAACTGAGATATTTTATTTGGGTCCAACAAGCCCAAAACTAAATAATTTTGGCTTGGATTTCCTGATGTAAAATCAAAAAAATATGTGCAAGAATAAGTTTTTTCTACAGAAAACTTTTTTTTAAAGAGAGATCATTTTATGAAAGAAAGTTCCCAACCAGTTCTGTGACTGACCTTCTTCAAACCTCCTTGGTCAGATAACTTTATTCAGAAGCTTCTTGAATATTTGGCTTTCTTGTCTTTTGCAATGCTTCCAGTCCAGCTGCTTGCATGCCTACTTATCACAACTGGAGGGTAAAGCCCATAATGACTGAAACCAAAACCAGTAGCAACAAAGTTGTCACATTTTTGATCAGTCCATCTGTAATAAAAATGCAAATTTAGCTGAATGAATATTGTACCAACTTCCAAAAGGGAGTAGTCCCAGAACTTTTCAAGTTGTCTTTTAACTTGTCTTTTAATGTTGAAAGTTGGTCCGGGTATTTCCACAGACTCTCTAGAACTTCAGGCATTTCCAAATACAAGGAGCACTCCAAAACCTCACATCAAGGCTGTAGGCAGGACAGAGTCAGGGTTGTCGAGCAGCAAACACCAAGACCAAAGACACCACAGAACCAGCTAGTGTTCCAGCAAGTGACCTCTTGCATAACATCAGCGACACTAATTCATCCAGCCAGCCTTACGGTGTGACTAATTTCTTCAGCTTGGTTGAAAGCTAAATTGCACAATTACATGCAGGCTTGATATCAACCCTTTGGTCCACTCTTTTCCTTGCTATTTTAATTTCCGGGACAAGAGGCTTGTTTATATATCTAATATGAATACTAGTTGGTTTATCTTCCTGCCACCGGTCTTGTACTGTTTATTTCTCTTATTTCAGTTATCAGTAGCGTCTCTCCAAGAAGGAGTTTACACACTGTAATCAAATCATCTCTGATCCTCTGTTTAAAGAGCTAGTATTGCATTTTTAACATCTTGCTGCAAAGCACTCTTTCGAGCCCTTGCATAGTTACAGTAGCTCTTCTCCATACTCTTTCCAGGAGTTTAATATCCAAGTAAGATATAGGGCTTGATTCTCTGGGACTTGTTTAGTCATTCACAACTCTGAAAAAGGATTATAAAAGAGAATCAGTAATGCGTTAAACCAGCCAGGTAGTGGTGTAAATGACAACATCTGAAGACCCAGGCATCTAATGTTATCACTCGAGAGATCAACAGCGAAGTTTCATTTTGCCTCCTTTCTCCTCCAAAGACTGAGGATGTTAAGGTCACGTTTCAGACCCATAGTTCTGACATCATGCACCTTGAAGTTTAGTACTTTTGCTTTTACTTTCATCAAATGTCAGAGTCAGCAGGTATGTCTTCTCACAAAGTCAAATTACAGGTTTGAAGAAATTCCTGTGAATTGAAACCGTACAGTTCTGCTCAGCTTTATCCTTAACTGTGTCTGTGTAAATCTATCTTGCAATTCTTCCTACCTCATTACATTTGAGTCTTGAGTCACCGAGCAATTGTTTCAAACTCAGAATCTAAAGTCTTTCTCATCTTTTTTTTCACCCTGATTGGTGTCATCTGTAATAAAATAAAGTATATTTCCAAGAACTAAAAATAATGAAAACACACCATGAGTTGAAAACAACAGTTAAAGAGCACGTACAGTTTTTCTGTTCTGCCTAATACAGTCATTCTCAGGCTAAACCAAGGAAAAACAATTGCAAGACTTAAAAAGGACTCTAATAATGACTGGTAGCAGTATATATCTGGAACCTTTCACCTTCAGAATGGATTTGGTCCAGATTGAGAGCAATTTAAAAGAAATATTGACTTCCGGATGCTTAGTGACCTGTGTAAAAATGAATTAATAATCCCAGCTGTTTCCTATAAGACATCACTAAAATTGTCAGCACTGTTGCCAGACCAAACGGCACCTTCATTGAAAGGTGTAAAAGATTTTTCACTTCATTTATCAATACAGCACACATAAATAGGTCACAGACTATCCAAAGAAACTGAAATCTTTCCAAGTCCCTGGCAGATTTTGCTACATCCTGCAATCCATCACTTAGTCTACGCATGTATGGACAAGTGGCCCATGTGTTCATGTGTGGGATATTGGGTTGGATGGCAAATTACCAAATTCCTCAGGCTACTCACAGTCTTAGATCGTTGGACAGACATACACTGAGGGTGCTGGGCCTCTCTGGAATGAATGGACAGGTACGGCATGAAGAAAAAAGTGAGGGGTAGACAAAACATTGACTTTCTTTCCTGCAACACATGTGGACAATGCAGTTAAAGTCATAATTTGTTGTTGGCAAAGGCCAGCAATCAATTACTATTTAGTGGAAGATGGGCTATAAATGGAGGGAAGTGATATATCTCCTGGAGGTAACTCTTAGAGATGTCAGGGATAGGTCAGAGACAGAAGAAACGTCAGCTCTTGCACAGATCTATGTGAAAATTCAGGTTTTACTGAAAGAGCTGTTCAGTTCTAAAAAGAATCTTTTGGCATATACATTTTTCTTAAGCTATTTGCAGATGGTTAAAAATACATTGTGATCCAAAACTTTAAAAGTGCAATGAAAATGACTAATAGGTCAAATCAACATCTGTATTTTTTTAATTAGCTAAATCGTTTAGAAAACTGTTACCAAGAAACAGGTTTTACATGCTATTTGTCTTATTCTCCTCTGTCATTGTAATTGTTCTCTCTTCTCTTTTGTTATTTCTAACAATTCCCTCCATCCTTTGAGCTCATGAGAGGTTAGCCCTCCTCATCTGAGGTTGAAATAACAAGCTGGATTGGGGTGGCAGATAGGCATATATACTACTTGCTTTTCTAGTGCTCTTAACTCCAGAATACCTCAAGAACAGCATTTGTCAGCCACATCTACAGGAGCCATCAAAGCAGGAATAGAAACGAGGATTTCTAGGTTTCCAATTAACTTTTAGCACATTTCCAACACGACCATGGGCAGATCACTTTTTTCCATGTGTAAAATGAAGAGGGTAGCTACTCAAAAATATTGTGCAAGAAGGAATTAATTTGTATTGGCAAAACTCTTTGACACCCTTTGTAAGCCACAAATGAAGGACACTACTAACTACATATATTTTACCAACTGGATATGTATTGTATTACAGTCATTATCAATATCGAGTAATTAAGAAAGTATTTCAAAGGATCTTCAATTCCAGAGAGTGGTGACTGAGAAAAAGCAGCAGCCAGGCTGTTGCTTTTAACTTTAACAGTGCAATTTCACTTTCTCCCCATGCCATTTCTAAAGGAATAGCCAAAACTGATCAAGAGTAGAGGCTCCCTCAGTCTCAGAAGTGACCTTCTTCGTTAGCAACAAGTACTGAGAGACACCAGCCCAGCTGCTCCACAGGCTGGAGAGTTTAGTCTATATGACCTGCAGTCCAGAATTTGTCATGATACTAAGCTATAAAGGAAGAGGAAACCCAATATTGTATAGTACAGTTTAAGTGGCAGGATAGTATCCTGACCTTCCACTGGCACCCTGAAGAAAATGAATATGATTTAATCCTTTTTCATACTGCGTAGGGCCTTAACCATGGATGATGACAATATGGGTGGGAACAACTCTCCTGACTTCAGGCATCTTCAGACAGTAGATAACCTCTCTCTGACTTCTTTGCTGTTTAAAGCTCCTGTCACCATGTAAGGAAGACTAAAAGACACTTCCAGGCTCCATTCATCTTGAGCCAAAATAGCTGTCTGAATTAACTAGATTAAGAAAATTTAGCCATCAAGCTTAGATGAAGGTATCCACACTACAGCCATCTAAAGTTAGGTGAGATGAAGCCTGCAATACAAAGCTGGGAGACTAGGAAATGGAGTGTTTTCTGGAAGGTGATTCTTGTGCTGTTTTAAGGCAGAGTTGAGTACCTCTAACAGCCTACAAACATCAAACCCACCTCACAATGCTAATTTCAGCCTGAAAGTTTGACATCTAAGAAAGTGAATCAAAATAATGAGGCCCCCACTTGCAGCATGCATATGATGAGTAAGTAAATGAAACCATGATAATTAGAAACTCAAATACAGGCAAAAAAGTTGCACATAGACAGTGCATCTCTCTTTTTGATTTTTTTCCCCCTCAGGCATTAACTTATCTTGGCCAAACCCTCCTTTCTACAAGTTCAGAGATATTTTAATTTTGAACTTCAAATGAAGTGCAAATAAAACACCAAACAAACTTAGGATGTTGCACAATTGTCAGTGGGGCCCATTTTAATATTTAATGACCTGGACACCTGTGACTATTGGAAGAAATAAAAAGAATTAATTTAAAAGGAATTATTGACATAATATAACACATGATAGTCTGTTAATAAAAATGCATACTTCTAATTGAATGCTGGCACCTAGCCACCAACTAAGCATAACTTCAAAAGCAACAGCTGGGAAAGCATCTTTTAGATTTTAATTACAGTAGCTTGTAAGCCACTTATCTTTTCAACTTTTTTCTTCAGAAAGCACTTCTGTTTCATAGGAGTGAGTTCAAAGGTATTTACAACATGTAGGGTAAGAGAAATAGCTCTGACATAGTCAAACTTCACTTGTAAATTTGGATTCTGGACTGAGACAACTATTCTCAGCTTTGAAGTGTGAGTCCCATTTGAGCCTGAAAGAACACAGGCTTCAGGCTTGCTGCTCAGGTTTTTTTCTTTTCTATCTCTAGACACAGGATAAGAATTTCTATCATATTTGTTCTTATCTATTATTTGTATTTTAGTGTTATCTTAGGGCTGCCACTGAAATTGAAGCTTCATTGTGCAAGTATTTTACTATTCAAATACATAGCGAGCATACATAATCCCAGATGATTCAGTCATAAAAGAGAGAAGGAACTATTGAAGAGTGGAAATGGGCATGGATACAGACCTGAGTACTGCAGTGATAAATTCTGTGGCTGGATCCAGAAAGCTGTTTAGGAATAAAATATGAAAGCCCCATTGAGTAGCTACAGATTAAAACTCTAAATGAGTTAAAATGATTTGCTAGATTGGCTACAGTGCTTGGCATTTTTCAGGAACAAGGCCAGAGGGGGTTATGACTTATTTCACCTAAGATCTGAAGTCTTCAAGTCTATGCAGCTACTAGACTTCCTCCACTATTAAAGAGAGAGACAAAGTGAGACACAGAAAAACAGCCATTGAATGACTCTTCCACACAAACAGGTTTCTACAGCCCATCTTTGCTCACTGAGTCAAGTAATCCTGATCATTTCCTTAGATTAAGCACCAACATTTTAGCCAGCTAAAATTAAACTAATTGAATCCTACCTCCAATGTCTTTCGGTCTGTGGAACAACTCTCTTCCACAAACCAGGAAATTAACTGTCTGTCTGTGATTCAAGACAAGAAATTCATCCCCAAGACCATCCATCTTTCCTCCTAATATGCAAAGACAACTGCCAGCTAAAGTGTTTTTGACAGCAATAGAAACTATACAAACCAAAATAACCTTTATTATTTCCTTTATACAGTTAACAACATTAGCAGATAACCACCAGAAAAAGATTATTGGGATGAGTTAGTAAGTACATTTGACATAATCAGGAGGCCTTTAAAGAAGACCTTCTAGAATGCTGTGGACCCAGTGAGGTCTTGTAATACAAGCAAGGAGGCAAAAAAATCTGTTTTCTTAAAAATAGATTCATTTATGAAATGGAATTTATGAATTGGCAAGTGTCATGGAAGGGGACTGAACCTGAAGTGCTCTAGAGGTCTTTTGCTGTCCCACAGAAATAACATACATAGGAACATCGCAAGTTATTCAACTTGCTGGAGGATTTTGCAGACTGTAATTATATTATCTATTAATTAAAAGTTATTTCTAAAGCAGTTCATATAAAAGACAGATCTGTTTACCTTTTCTGCAAAATAAAAATTTTCTTTAGCCTTTTTGTAGCTTTTCAAGACATTATTCATATGCAGATAACAGTATGTCTTTGTAGGAAAATAAATAGGATGCAGGAAGACTTGGAGTCCTCTGTCCACTCTGCAGACATAATTCAGACCAGATTTTGTCAAAAGACTAAGAAAAACATCACTGTGTTTTGTGCTAAGGTGTCCTGCCCTTCCCAAATGTACAGGGCTTTCAGGAGAAAAGATGACATAGGAATTGTGCCTCTCACTTCTTAGATATATGTCAAACTGCCAAAAAAGCTTAGAGCCTTGAGCAACAAGTTTATGAAGGAATACTTTTTTGCACTCAGTTCCAGTCCCTGAGGAAGTGGCAGAACTGTGCACTGTTCCCTGAATCCTGCTCTCCTCCATTGAAATTGTGCTTGTTTGAATGATAGCTACATAGCAGACCAGAGCAGTCTATAAGAAAAATAAAATAAATAAATAAATAAAATCGTACATGAGAATAAGCATACCCAGCTACGAAAATACCAAAACTTCAGTCAGCACTACTATAATCTAGATACTGCCTGCAGAGTTCACCACAAATTTTGAGATGCTGTGATCATGGTTGTAAAGCCCTACATGATTAATTTCTGCATATGTGGCTACAACTTCTTTCACAGCAAAGTCCAAGATATTTCCACAAACCTTGTGCTCTGCATTTATACCAAAGCATATGAAAAAGAAAAGTTAACAAAGAACCTGTGATCCAATGCAAACAGGATGACTGGAGTTGATTAATCATAAATGAAGGTGATGAGTAGTTCAGGAGGCATATAAATGAACCAGCAACCTTGCTGAAAGGTCAGCACCTTTCAGTAGTAAACAGGCTCTGCTCATTTCAATGTAACTTTCTAGATTTGGGGTCAGAAAGGATCCCAAATGCAACTACAAGACATGACGGATGCTTTACATCATTTTAGTTTTGTCCTTCTTGTTTAATAGTTCTGGGTTTAGAAGTGCAAATAACTTGGTAGTTAGGTTTTTAGGGGATTCGACAGAAACATTTTGACACAGGTAGCAGCTGCAAAAGCAATAAGATTCCCTTTCCAAGAGTTTGACCTTCTGCTTCATTGTAATTACAGTCACTAGGCTAATCCTGAGGTAAAGGATTGGGATCATAAAATTTGTTCTTTGTGTTATGAATGCCAGTGTACTCCAGCCTGTGTTGAGGTTACTGTAGAATAGGGATCCACTTTTCAAGACTCCGATTTCCACTTTGAGCTAAAATTTTTCTGAATTTACTAACATCTCCATCTCTGGAATATGGGCTCAATTCTTCTGAAGGCAACCTTTTCTGTACTATGCAAATTTTGCTTTTTAAATTTAAATAAACAATTAGTTTTCTGTACAAGTCTCCTTTTGTCACAAATATTTGAGGGAAGGGGAAGAGATTTCTAATGGCACACATCCATTTAGATGTCAAAGAGAGTTTTGTATGTCCACTAAATTAAAACATCATTTGCTGTCAAGCTTTAAGGAATTTGGCATTTCTTCTGATTTCTATTTATGACAGCTCTCAGAGGACATGCTGTGAAGTACTTTTGCCTGCTTTAGGACCAATTGCATGTGACAAATGCATTAGTTTTTAATACCAGAAGTGGACATATAATTTGATGAAGTATTTGTTTATGCTATTAGCTGTTGTCTGCCACCAGCTTTTTACAAAGGCACTCTAAACAAGATCACCCCCAGCTGCCTTGATGATTCAATCTCTTTTTCTCTTGTTACCAGACCAAAGCTAGCTTGAAATCAACAGAAAGACTTCAAATGGGGTTTGGATCAAGACCGTAAAGCTAAAAATTTCTGGAGGTCTTTCTGTCTTCTCCTTTTCATGGGGAAGAGCAGCATTCCCTGGTACACATGGGCGGTGTTCATAGCTCTTGTTCTGCACAGGTAAGGACCTGCACAACTTTTTCAGGCTGATGTAGGCAGTCTGATAGGACCACATCACCCCTGCTAGGCTGTCCACTGTCAAATTCACCTGCAATGTCTCTCTGCATGTTGCTGAGCACCCTTCCAAACTCATCATATCTCTGCAATTGTTACCATGAACTCTCAGTGTGATTCCTCTGAGCTCACTTGTATTATTCCAAAGATCACGGCACGGCTTCCGCTATGTGTGAGAAAACAACATTCATGTATATTCAGAGATTTGACCACCTTGGTAAAGGTAGAGCCACTTTAGACATCTGCCTTTTTTTTTCCTTAGAGCACATGATGGCAATATATAGTCTATATTTTGACCTCCACTAAGTATATAAACCTGTCTTAAAGTATACATTATTAACACATCTGTTTCACACACTGAACAGTTGAAAAACACTTCATTAAATCTTTCTTTTCTTGTCTTTTGATTTTTTACTTTTCAGTAGCCAGCTGTACACCTTCTGAATTACTGGTGTCACGTGCCCAACAATTTCTTTACAGTTCCAATTAAGCAATTAATTAATGCCTATGGTACAAAAATAAATAAGAAAGTAAGAAGGAAAAGAACATGAGCAATGAGCAGTGGGTTGTTTTTTTTCCACTCTAGTTAGTGAAACTTTCTGGGGCAGCTGCTATAGTCTTATCATTATATTTTCATAGCTTCCATTTTGCTGATATGTTTTTATCTAAGCCAGTCAAATACCAAAAGAATCCAATACTGCAGATGATTACATTATTTGATGAACATTTCTCTTATTTGCTAAATAATTTATCAAACAAAGCTGCAGAAGCTAGTCAAATCCAGCAAAATACTATTCATCACATAAATTATTTGATAAAAAAATAGAAACAATTATTGAAGAGTATATGTGAAAAATAGTATTTGGCTTATTTTGTTGCATACCTGACACATATGACAGTTTAAAGAGTGAGTTTTGAGATTAGTTGGGTCTAAAAGCAGATCCCAGTTGCAGAGACCTAATAGTAAAGAAGCATTAAGAACTGAAGCTTCAGTTTGGAAAAATCACTGCTCATTTGCAATTGTAGCTGCCTGACTAACAACATTAATGTTCTGTTGGATGGTACTTAAATTAAATTCCTTCTATTAACATACATGTCTTTTTTAGTATTCTAGTGGAAACAGTAACAACAGTTTTTCTTCACTGAAAAATTAAAGGACATACTTAACTACAGTAGCAATGTCATCAATACTCCTCATGAACAGTTCTAAAATTTTAGGAGACTCTAAAATATGATTTTATTTATTGACTTACTGCAACAGCAGGGGAAATCAAATCACCCATGAATGTCTTATTAGAGCAATCTCTCTTTGACACTTCTCTTACATCTCACTTTATATCTTTAGTGAATTTTTGTAAATTAAAATAGGGAGTTGCAGGTAAAAATTTTTTAAGAAATAATCACATTAGTGCTTTCTAGAAAAAGGAATTACATGTGAAATAAATAAAAAAAAAAAAGGAGATCACTCTGGGACTGTATTTTGAACTACATCTCTCTTTTGCTTAAAACCTAGAGAGTTGTCTCTCCTGTAGACTGTGGACAAGTTGCAGTCACTTGATCTTTAGTTACAATTTCTTTTCTTCCAATTCCTTTTTCAGACTGGTTATTTTTAAGAATTGCCAACTTGTGCCTTATTTCCCTTTATAGTATGAAGATCTGTATGAAAAGCAGCAAAGCTGCAGAAAGAGGCTTGATGTGTGCTTTTTTTTTTTTTCCAAAGAACAACTTCAAAATCAAGTAAAATACCTACCTTTATTTTTGCTCCTGCCACTTGAAGTAATACAGTTTGCTGGAGAGACTCCATGCCACTGCAGTGCTTACCATGTTATTCAGATATGTCTTCCAAAGCATAACTGATATGTGATCCTCAGAGAGCTTGCGCCTTATATACTGTATGAGTCGGTATGTCTATTTATTTCCACTGCTTATATTATTCCCCTCTTCCCTCTACTTCCACTGTTAGGGGCAACAGGCAGACCTCTCTTCTTAGTCGTGAGGTTTTAGTCACATGGATGTATGTCCATGTTCTGCACCTTTTAAGGACTACAGTGATTAAGCATTGCTGTTGACTAGGATTTCTACATGGAGGTCCAGCTCAACAGGCAGACCTTTGTGCAAGAGTATAGCTATGAGAGGCAAAAAAGTAGAATGCAGGCAATTTGTGAGGTCCCTGGATTCACTTAATCTCCAGAAGCTCTTCATGACCTTCTAAAAGAAATTTTACAGGCTAAGTTATCTCCTAAGGTCATTTATAATAACGGTTTAATACCTGATTAGTAAGACTAACTTGAACTGGCAGGAGCATGGACTTGGCCATCTAATATGTCATATCTATCTGATATGATCCCAAAATTCTCTTTGATTTTGCCTTAAATGGGAGTTAAAAGTTTTTTCACTGTGAAGAACATGAACAACCTGGTAGAGGGGACACTGCTCTTGTTCTTTTCCTCAGGTGATCACAGAATAGCTGATGGAAATTCTGAAGGAATACTGTAAAAGTATCACAAGTTGTTTTCATTTGATTTTCTTAAGTCACAAATTAGAAGTTATTGGAAAATCATGATGCATGGTTACCCAGCCCTAAGTGGAGTACCAGTGATGAATCACTGTTTGCAAAGTAAAATCTTATACCTGTACCATATGAATTGCTAAAACTGAGATACATAACTCATTTACATGCCAGCATTTTGTATTTACTTATATTATTGATTCATACAAAAGAAAGCGCATACTAAAAAAAAAAAAAAAGGAAATCTTGCAAAGCAAAAGAAAGACTATGCAGGAATGTTTCTAGAAGCTGGCTACAGTTCCAACTGGTTCAACAGAATCCCATGCTAAAAGTAGTTACTGATTAGAAGCAGAGATTTGCATGATTTTTAGGATCAGGGATTACCCTTGTTATTAACAAAAATTCAGTTGATTATTTGAACTCGTTGGGGTATGTTATTTAATGATGATTTTATGATATCAATGTATTTCTTTGGAACATATCAATTTAATTAAAAATTTATGCTGGATATTACTGAAATATTTTGTTTCAGATAGATCCTTTTATCATTTGGTAGCATACTAGAGAAGTGAAAAACTAATTTTTGGAGAAAGTTGAAATATTTCTGTTGACAAAAAAATAAAATGTAAATACTGCATCTTGATAGGAAACTAAATCAAACTTTGAAATATCAGAATCTTCTCAGGGAATGGAAATTCAGTCACTTTTAATTACACTGTTACATCAAAAAAAATAAAGGTCTATTTGACAATGATTGTGTTGCCTTTTTTGTGATTGTGATTATCTTAGGATCAAAGTGCTACCTGAAAATCAGATTAAAGCACACTTTGAGGTAATGTGTAAGACAACAATAATATTTTCCTCTTTGTGTTGATGAAGAAGCAGTGCTGTTCTTTCCCTTTTAATATGAATGCATTGCTCTTTTGATCTTTTCTCTAAGAAAAAAACTACACCAAACTAAAAACCAGTAAATCTTGCTGTATTTTCCCCTGGATCTACATATTTGTTTCTTACTTTTAGAGCCATGTGAAGGTCTATGCTGCCCTAGAACTTCTAAAAATCTCTTTCTATAGCAAATTCTCTTCAATATGGAAAGTCTCATTCATCATCTCTTGGAGGGCAATTCAAAATTTTTAACCACCACAAGCAAGGCAGATTCATATTGACTTGATGCAGAAAACAAAATAACCATGTTAATCCCAAAAGTATATTTCTCCCTAGTCACTAGGCAACTCACTTCTCAGCCATCAAACACAACTCCTGTACTTAAGAATGCTTCCTTTATATTTCAGTCAAATTCTGTTGACACAAACAGTTTTTTCAAAGGCACAAAGGATATGATTTCCCCCATGTCCTACCTTTATACAGAGCCAAGCATGGGTTTTATATGGAATTTCTAGTTTCATTTTCTTGACTGGTTTTCTCCTCTCTCTCCCTTATCTTCCAAACTGCATGGCAATAAGGGCAGCCAAAGACAAGAGCAGGTTGCCAGAGAGTTTGTGCCACCTCTGTTCTGGGACGTGTTCAAGATTCAACTAGATATAACCCTCAGCAACTTGATCTGACAACACCTGCTTTGAGCACTGAGTTAGACTAGGTGGCCTCCAGAGGTCCCTCCCAACTAAAATAGTCTGTGATTTTAGCTAAATGTTTTGTGACAGTTTCTGTGTGATGTTTTCCTGATCAATCTCATTGCTCAGGAACAAGCAGCCTGGGGTTTTTTGTGTGTGGTTTTTTCTTTGGTTTGTTTTGTAGTTTGGTTTTTTGTTGTTTTTCTCTCAGGTTTTGCTTTCCTAGTATTTCTTACACTTTCTGAGTCTCACAATGCCTTGACATATTTCTCTCAGAGGAATTCTTCACCATTGGTACAGGGTTAATTTGGAAAGGAGAAAAAGGAGTGCCTTTAGGTTTTTTATTGACATTCTGCCTACTGGATAGCTGATGGTCATTAACATTGCACTAAAAGTTCTGTCTTTCATCTGGTTTAGAGCTCATTGACTAGCTCTTGCTGCTATAGTTATGCCCCAGCTGTCATATCTACTTCTCTGCCACAGCTCTGGAGCTGGCAAAACAAAAGGTTTGCCTATGCCTCAGCTACAGCAACTCAGAGTATTAGATTAAACCACAGATAAAGGTGAATTCACACTTCCACTCTGGATGGTGAAGTGGAACATCTGAGTTGTAAGTAAATATCACCTATTTCTGCTGCTCCAGCGGTGGAGGCAAAAGTTGCCTGTAAGACAGCTGTGATAAACAGCTGGGTAGTATATTAAACCACTGCAAACATTTATTCAAAGACAATGGATCAGAACCCTTCAGTATGGTTAGCTGGACATTTGTTCTTCTGCTGACTTAGCTAAGGTAATGTGAATTATAACACTATTTCCAGCCATGGCCATTAATATGTTAGAGATACTGCTATAAAATTAAAAAAAAAAGAAGCGCCATCTTCAAAGCTCTCTTGTTGACTTCTCCTCAAAGCTGATATCTATGAGTATTGCTTAGAATTTCATAAAAAACAATTGCACAATATAATACAATTATTGTCATTAAAATGCATCCATTTTGTTTTACAAATTTTAGAAGCCCAATTAGAGATTTTAGGAACATTAGAAGTAAACTCGTTCCTGATTAGTTTCTGGGAAAATGTTCAGTGCTTCTTTCTACCCCTCTGCTATTCTGAGTCCCTAGATTAGAAACACATTATTCCAATAGCTTTGGTTTGATTCAATTGTTGTGAATAGGTCTGCATTTTTACATCTGAAGCAAAAGCAATCTTTCCTCAACTAACACTTTATGAAAATCAACTAATATAGAAGAAAAGCTTATTTCTATACCTGGGGAATTTCAGGAACCTTAAGCATTGTCCCCATGCCTACACCCAAACAAGGGTCTTTTAGCCTTTTAAAAATAAAAAATAGTTTCATGCTTGGCTCATTACAGTGAAACTACAGCAGATTAAACCTCTCTATCAATTACAAGCAGCTGAACATCCTTTAGCATCAAACAGAATGACAAAAAGCTACACTATAATGA
The DNA here is from genome assembly GCF_964188355.1 of Buteo buteo. NCBI lineage: Eukaryota > Metazoa > Chordata > Aves > Accipitriformes > Accipitridae > Buteo > Buteo buteo. The sequence goes on along the minus strand of NC_134189.1, from coordinate 15,866,391 downwards.
GTAATGGCTAAGGCCAATTGCTATTTAATTATGTAGATGACTTAACATCCTTTCATTGATGTTATCTGTATGTTTCAGGATGAAAGTTATCATGCAGTGCTGTGCTACAGCTCTTACAGTATATGATAGCAGAAGTAAAAAGGAAGTCTTTACCAAATAGAAATGGCTATAACTAACAAAATATATCAGCCCAGCAATACAAGTCACACTTCACCATGTACCTACAACAGATAGAAGCTTCAACATATTGTGGAAGACAGAAATTCACGCATGACAGCTTACAGCGGGGAGGATGCTTGAAAGAGAGAGTGACAACTGCAGCGGCAAGAGCCTATGTCATGAGCAGTTCCCATGAAGATGTCTGGTCCCTTAATTTTGTAAGTGGGAGATAACAAGGACAGTGAAGTTAGTCATAACATGAGAGATATTTTAGATGGGAAGGACCTGTTAGGTCATCTGTCCATCCCCCTACCTAGGCAGGATTATACTTTGCAGTATCTTCTCAAAAAGATTGCACAGAACAATTTCACATGAGCAGAGGAATGGAGTAAAGGACATAATAGATCTTTTCCATCTCTAACTTCTACAAGTCAAGAGGTCCAGTCTGTAGCTGGTGTGAGGTGGCTGTGGGCACAAATACTGCAAGTGTTGTAAGAAAGGAAATTTGGAGGAAAATTCTACCCCTGGATCAAATCATGCAAGTATATGCAAAATGCAATGTATGATGTTAGTTGAGCACAGAAATTACCCCATAAAGGACATTTTCAGTTCAGCCATAATCAGTGACCCCATTTCTGTGGGCACGGTGCTGCATTTTTGACAACTCGTATATGTGCATCGCGTCATTCAGACAGATAGATCTATACTTATTGAAAAGGATATATGAACTAAATTATTTCCATTAATATTATTGATGGAATCTTGCACGCATAATTATTTAAGCTTCCAGTTTGAGACTGTAAAAACAGATATTATTATAGAATATGTTCACTTGTGTATTTACAGTATGGGGATGACAAGGTTTGTTTAGCAACTATTATTTTTCTTGAATTAAATGGAAATAGCAGCACCTGAAAGTATATGAGGTCAATGCTAGAGGAAGGATTGTAAGACCTTTTTTTATACACATCTTATGTGAAAATTTCAGTAAATAATAGTTCCTTGCAATCCTTATGAGAAGCATAAAGGAGGAGGTAATACCCTTGAAAATGCAATTAAAAGACAACAATTAAAAGCCTTCTTCCAGGAAATCCTTACATGTGTTTAAAGCTAAGAATGAAGGGAATCCCACTGATTAAACCTAACCATTAATATATTAATTTGCAGGATTGAAACATAAAATATTAAGTAATTAGAGAAAGAAAAAAAATAAAACAGACAAGCTGTTGGCTGCACAGATCTTAAAATTAGTTGGTTTGCCAAGACAAGGTTTTACAGAAATGAGAAATTTTAATCTGTCTCTATTTTGTGTTCTCCCTCAACATTAGGTAATTTTTGTCGTCACTGTGATATAACTGGACGTAAAGGACAACTAGCAGAATTTCAAAATACCATGAAGGTACATGTGTATTTTGCTATACAGAGATCAGTACTAGTGAAAGGCTGAATCTGAATTGAAAATAGAAAATGTTGGAACATCAAAAACAGTGTTTTCTATTTAGCTGCTGATAGCATGAAAGAAAATAGTTGGCAAATTATGACCTCCTAATATTAATTTATGTAGATAAAATGTTATGATTAAGAATGGTATTCGAATATGTAATTATTGGTAGATTAAATTTGCAACATCAGAAATTATAACTTGTCATAATAGCTTACATATCCAGCATATGACCTTATGAAAACATGTATATGGTCTAAATAAGGACATACGCACCTCTTTGGAGCTGTTAAAGTTCCTCTGACTTCTCTCCTATTCTGTTGTCATTTAAGTCTTCATTAAATTTATATGTCATAGATTAGAGTACTTTACAGTTGCTAGATTCAACAGATTTTCTTTTTCAATAACACTTTTTGATTTTGTACCTAATCCTATGGTAGCCTTTGAGTCTTGATTACAAATGCACAATCAATGTCATTGGAGTAGCTCAGCACTGATCTGTCTGAGGGAGCAGAATCCTTTCTTAATTAGCACTTACCAAAGAGCAGCCAAGATACTCTCTTCTATTTTGATGGTGGGGAACTGATCTTGTTGAAACTGCATATAGAGCTTCATTTCTTATAGAGATAAATCCTCTACAGAGAACCTTTCTCATATGTCCTCTAAAAACTTCACAGCTCTGTATCTTCACAGTGGAGAGCACACCTGAGAAGGTGTACTTTTCCAAGATAGAGAGAGAGAGATAGCAAAAATATTTAAGACAGATCAATTTAGAAATAATCAGGTAATGAGTCTAGAAAAGGAACCTCATTCTGAAAATCACTTGGCTAACATGAAGAAACTGTGTCAAGAAAAGAGGGAAATACTTTCACCATTTCTAGCTTTAAAAATCAGGATAACAGCAAGAAATGGATATGAGAGCTAGTCATCTCAGCCTTGGGGCACAGACCTAGAGGGAAACTAAATCAGACTCTAAAGCATATCAAATTATGTGTCTGATGAAATACCAGTCACGTGGAACCACAAATAACTTTTCCCTATCAGCTAGCATAGATTAACAGGTACAGAAATCACTTTCCAAAACAGCAGGTGCAAGAGAAACACATTTGTTATTTCTGTTCTCATGTTGGTCTTTCTGTTACTAATGGCCGAAGAGATGCTTGCTTTGATAACCATTGCAGTTCCCTGAAGCCTGACAGCCAGCTCAGCCTTTTACATAGAGGGCTAAGCACACATTTCCACTACTAATTTTTATTTGAGTCAGATGTGAATATCCGCACACACTGCAGGAAAAGTCAGTGTACTTTTACGCAAGCTCCGCTGGGGGAGGCAACGTAGTTCAGTGGATAGGGATCTATTTTCCGCCAGTGATTTTGTTTGTGAGTTTAGGCAAGACACTTTACATCTCTCTGGTCCTGTTTCTATCTCCTCTTCCCCACCTGGTCTGCTCTGTTTGTTTAAATTCTAAGGCCTTCCAACCCAGGACTATCTGTCACCTGGTATTTGTATCGTGCATAGCAAAATGCCTCATCCTTTTCACTTGGGCTTACGGGTGTTGCTGTAACATCAGCAGTATTTATTTATTCATATTATTGTCATAGAAAGAGAAGCAAGGGCTCTACTATGCCAAGCATTGTGCCTACACAGAAGAAAAAGAAAGTCTGTGCCTACTAACTTTACTCTTCAAAAACCTGTTACACCAAATAAAGTAGTTTCATCGTACATCTTTTGGGACTGTTTGTTGTGTGACATCAAATGCTTTGCTCCTTGAGAATGTGTGTGAATGTGAACACAAACATGTTTTATAGTTCAATATCAAAAATACAGCTTTCTTTCTATTATCCCAAAGTCATGCAAAATTTTCTATTCTTTCAGATACTCTTGTTTGTAAGCAGCAGTAGCCACAAAAATGGGAGGTGAAAAGTTTTCTTAAGGGGCGTATAGTCTTTCACAGAGATTTACCTTGGGTAATTTCACAGAGCATTTTACAAAGGTCAGAATCACATAAACTACACTAGCAGACTCTAAAGCCTATGAAGTGGAGGGTAGAAGCAGAATAGAGTGGGGATATTTTTTACTTTCTTCTGATAGGGTTTTTATAACTTCCTCATTACAAGTATGTAGTGAGAAAGGAAAGACATGCAAGTTCTTAAGAAATATGCCAAATACTTTATGCTTCTTACCTTTCTGAAATAACATGTGGATTTTCAGACCAAATGCTTTCATCAACTTTCATCCTTTAGCCAACCTTGAGTCTATAACTGGGACCCCTCATTTTGCTCATGCAAAATTTTCAGCAGTGCCCTTTCAGCACCAGCAAATGAGCTCCTCTATATTCAAATATCACTGTGGTAGTACCGAGGCGTCCATTTAGTCATAAAAATCCATTCTGAAAATGCAAAGTTACACTTTTTTTTTTTTGTATGTTGTTGAATCTAAAGCAAACTTGCCAGTTTCCTTGCATGTCAATAGAAATCTAAAGAAAGCAGCAATATTTTTCCAATGAAATCCTGCCGTATGCAGCATTTTGTTTTACAACAGGATCTTTTGGTAGAAAAAGAAGAACAAAAAGTCCTGATGGACTCACTCTATGTTTGTTCTTCCTATACTGTCACCTTTTCCTCTCAGATACACAAGCCACAGGCTTCCTCAACTTGAGGGGGCAGCAGGAGGGAAGGCAGCCCACCATTTGGCCCGTTGTGCTTAATAATGTGCTTCTGATCCACTGAACAGAAAAAAGGAAAGTAAGTGGGTGAGGGTGTTGAAAAATTAGGAGTCACTTGCACCTTTTGAGATATTTGATGTCACAGCACTGTGTCTCATTCAGCAGTGTAATAATGTACTGGCAGGCTAAGCCGGGCATGCTTGGTTTCTCAGAAGCGAGTCAGGTAAGGATTTCCATTTTCTTCTCTGCACTTGTACTTCGTGCAGTGTAAGCAAAGCCCTGATCCACTAGAGGCATGCCTTGCCTGTGCAGACCACTATAATATATCATTTTCAGTTCATTCTTTTTAATTACTTTTTTTTTCCTCCAGAAGATTTCTACAACTACAGGCAATCTTAATACTAATAAAGTGAACATTTAATAAATATTACTCGTGCAATTCTTAAAGGCCCTGTTGAATTTTAATATATAATCGCTTTATTTCAAGCTTTGGGATGTAGATGATAAAGTGAACAGAGGTGACTCAGAGTAAGGGCAACACATTGCCACCTTTCTTACTCTAGAAAGACACTCTTCTGCAGTGCTTAAAATGTAAGGAGAAGTCTAGTGATTGATTAGCTAGTTAAGTGATAAGGAGGTATATCAGGCAGGGATGCAGAAAAAGTACAGATGATAAGGACAATCAAGTATCCTTGATCTGAAAAAAATTACAGGGCTTTCTAATCATTTAAATTATATTTTTAAGTGAGAAAAATCTACTGCGCTGAGTCTCTAATTTTCTACACACTTTCTTTTTTTTTCTCTTTTTTTCTTTTTTTTTTTATTAAAGACAAAAGCTATGGGAATTGTGTCCATTTTTTCTAGTGGTGTAATCTTTCCTTGAAAAGGAAATTACTGGATCACCAGACTTTCATTTGTCCATATAACACTTATATTCTTTGATCTCTTACTGGCATATTGTAATACTGATAATTATCTACTTCTGTTTTTTATAATACCATGTGGCATTCTATTACAGTTTACATTATTAACAATATTATACATATAATACAATTCTGTCAAATCAGGTTGTGGAAGTTGTATGGTATCAGGTAGGCTATTAGTTTTCAAATTAATGAACTCTATAGGTCACAGGCACACTAAGGATACTCATAAAATATTTTCATTGTGATTTTCAGGACCTTGTACAATTATATTAATATTTCAGATATTTTATGCTTTTTATGTTCAAAGGGGAGGGATCTTCATGATCGGATGACAACTCTCCATTTTCTCATTATTGAGCCTCCATTACCATAAAAGCCTGTGCTGTGGAGATTCTGCTTTTGCTTAAAGAGGACTTGCAACAAATGTCATTAATATGTCAGAAGCTTTATTACTGGTCTCGTTAGAGTGGTTGCTGCCAATTCATAAGCTCCTGTTATTGGGATGTCTTCAGATCAAGTTTCAAAACCTTTTTCTTCTTTCACTTTTGTTACGGTAGGACCTGAAGGACTCACTAATCCTTTTTTTTTTTTTTTTTTCCTTTTTTTTTAGTCAATTGTTAATCTACAAGATGTATTTCCTTCCTTATCCATGAAAGCTTGTGTTGTCTTTTGATAAAAGACACTGTCATGAGGACCTTTTTTCTACACACTGAAACAGCTTCTAGTGTTTTGACTGGTAAGCAGCAGTAGTTTTCTGGATCACTATTTTGAAATACAGTAGTTATCTTTATTTATATACTATCTCCATTAAGAATAAATTTCCATTTTTACAGGAAACCTTAATTTTCTTAACAAAACTGTTTTAACTTTGCATCTTCATCACTTTCCTCTCTGTCTTTTTGTCCTTCTCTGTAAGGAGAAACAGTCATTAATTTCTAGTGCTTTTCCTTTTTAGAAAATTTTGAAGGTTTCTCAAGTGCTTTATACAGACTGTGCAGTTTCCAGAAGATAGTCAATCACCAGAGAGTGGACTACCTCTGAGGACAAAGTCCAGCTCCTCCAGCTAGGGTTTACTCTGAAGTCTCCTCTGAAGCAATGACATTAGTTCCAGTCCCCATGGCACTATGCCCCTAGATCAAAGACTTACCCAAGGGGAAGTCACAGCAAATTAATGCTCCTTATAGCAAAATTTCTAGTCATCCGAAAGGAGTTGTCATCCTCTTCTGCTGACCTTTAGCTTCGGTCAGATAGTGAAACCAACTGTTTGGGAACAAAGGCAAGTCTTCACTCTAGCTGTACTTCTGTACATTTTCACGAGTACAAAAAAAATAACAATTATCATTCACATGGGCAAAAAAGAAAAAAAAACTCAGTTAATGCAACAAAACAGATATGAGCGAAGCAACTATGGGTAATCAATATTAAACAATGTGATTTCACTTTTTCAGTTGGCTTTTCCCTTTCCTCCCCTCTGGGGGGCACAAAGGAGTTCCAACCCAGCAGGGGATCCAAGTGTGCAGATAGGTACCTCACCAAATGCTGCTATACCTGTTGTTTCAGGTTGAAATACTCCTTTTATGTAAAAAAAGAAGTGGCATTCAGTTGAGAACAGCTACAAATTGGGGAGGGATTTAAGAGAGTAGCAAAAGTTGAGAGAGGAAGCAAGGAACTAATAAGATCAGAAGGCTGAAATTTGTACCTTGCTTTTAAGCATAATTTTCCCCATTACCTGATTCAGCATAGAATTAAACTCTGTGAGATTTAAACAAGTTAGGCAAATATTTATGTGCCTTGCTGAAAAGGGACAGTTTGCTGAATGATGTTTTATTGAATCAATGTTCTGCTACCTCCAATGAAAATCTAACCACAGTCAACTACAAATGACAATCCTGTGCTTGCTTTGTTTATTTATTTATTTATTTCCAAAGGTCATGCATTTGTATCCTGAACATCTCTCGTCTCCCATTTATTATACTATTTCAGGGTTGGTTAATCTTTACAATATTGAATTATGTAAGTTTCTAAAGCACAATTTCCCTGTTTCCTTTTTTTTATAGAAAATTACTACATGTTTAAAAGGTTATGAAAATTAATTATACCCCTATTTACTCACATCTGTGGCATTAGAAACTGCTAAAAAAAAAAAGATATCCAGATGTCTTCTATTTGTGTTGTAGAAGCTTAACATTCAGTTTTAGGGATTTAAAATCTGACTTTTTTTCCCCTGTAGTTAAAAAAAAATACATATAGACAGATACAGATATCTTTGAATTATATCTGTAGGCCACAACCATGCAATCAAGTTCAAAATGCAAAAAGAAAATTTCCCATTACTTTGCTACAGAAGTGCCTAGAAACTGTAAATGAGACTGAGGCCTCCTTGTTCCTGAAGAAGTATCATAAAACATAGTAAGAGCTACAGTATTCTCTGGTGAGGTTCTTTCTTAAGCTCGTATATTTGGCTTTGTCATATCTCAGTTTAGAGATGAAAGCCTGAGCAACAAAATGCTTGCCCAAGGCCAAATCAGTATTAGATATGGTAAGTGCCAGAAAGGTATACCTACCATGCTTTTGTACAACCAAATTCACTATACATACTCTTTTGCATTGCCACACTGCCTGAAGGCAGCACAGCCAAACCTAAATTATTTTTTCCTACATTTTGCAAAATGCTTTTTGATCAATCAGGATGAAAAATTAGATCCAATTGTAAAGGAAATTTTTTCTTATTTCATTTCTTCCAATAGTAAAGATTGTTTTCTAGTCATGACTTAAGTCAAAGCTGTAAACAGAAAGTAGCATTTATTGTCTCACCATTTGTGAAAACAAACTTGAATGCATACAGAAACCTAAATACTACATTTTGCTACAATGTAAACCACTGACTTTCACTATAGCAGTACTAACCTTCAAAACTTTTTTTTAAATCTAGGAATCAATTTCCTTAAAGTTTTTTATTTTATTCTCACTGGAGTAAGTTAAGTTTTAATACCAAATAATACCATTAAACCTCATCTTTTCCTTCCCTCCTGAATTTTAGGTCTTTTCCATAATCAGACGATCCTTTTGTTCTGATGGACTATAGCATGTGTTCTATTTTTGTAAGGTATTTTATAATCTTTTGTCACTGAGCAATAAAGTGTTTTACTTTATTTATCCTTAACAATAAACATGATTTTTCTGGTTTGTCTTCATATTCACAGTGAGATTGATACAGGCTTTGCTAATTTATTGTGCATAGCATTATGGAACATAAAATTTGCGATTTAATATAAGTATTTGGTATAGGTGCCATTACGTTAGAAGAGAGTTGTAAATGTCTCCAGCATTTGTTAAGTTTTATGACTAATCTTCATTCTAAGTGGTCCCATTGGACAGAGGTGGTGGTTTTCTTCCATACATATTCTCTTTTTGGGCCTAAACACCCCCTTTCTGATGAGAGCCATTTAAGAAGAATAAAATTTGCAGGAGTGCTTCATTGCCTTGGGCAATGCTTACTTTGAAGTCACTGCAATCTACTGTAGGCAAACTCAAACTGGCCCTGTAAATAACTGGCTTGTACCCTGGTACCTGCATAGCCAAAGTGCCACAGCTTCAGTGCCAGGTTGTGTCCCCTACCTGCCGGCCGGGCTGCCCTGCGGTGGTCAAGCCATGCGATGCTGCAGCTCTTCCGAAGACAGCCCCTAGAAGAAGACAGAACAGCTATATAACCTCTACAAAAAAAAATAATCACATCCTAAGCCTGTGTGTCCATGGCAGTCAGAGGCGTGACACACTGAAACCAGTCTTATTCTAGGACAGTAGTATCCCAAGTTTTACGCCAGATGGGCAACGTAGCAGCTTGAAAGCCATATGCCTAAATATTCCCCTTATGATCTCACCGAAATGCAGGAATTCCCAACTTCTTGGTTAGTATTTGTCTAGTCCCATAATTATATATTCAGAGAAAACTCTGTGATCCAGGTGCTCAGTGTTCCTGGCAGGGCTGGTTGGACTCTCCAGTGTTGCATCTTCACTTTATCTATTATTCTGTTTGCTGAAATGAAGCTAAGCGTGCCGAGGGCACCAAAGTAGAACTTTGGAAAGTAGGTGCATAACCTGTGCAGGTGCCAAGTTCACAGCTAATGCCGTCTACATATGACACCAGTTGGTTTCCAAGGGAAATGCTGCATGTGCCACAGCTACACATACACTGCCTTCTCTCGCCTTGGTCCACAAAATACCTGGTTTGTCTCTTGTTTGACAATGTCACTTGGACTTAAATTGCTCTCATGTTCCAGGCATGCCCAGGAGCAAGGGTCTGCGCTTCCACACTTTGAAAACGTCACCTGCTGGAACGACAATTTCTGTGATTCCTGATTAAATTAACAGATTGGGACTTGCAGATCAGCGAGAGCCTTTCTACTTGTTGGAAAAAGGCTTTGGATGATATTTTGTTCAGCAAGATTATAGCCACTGTTTAGGGCAGCTTACAATTTTAGATAGACTGAAACTCACCTAGAGGCACCATCATTGCTCTTACTCTCATCAGATGTTAAGGCAGGTATCCAGAATCACAGTTTCAAGGTAAACTGGCCCCAGTAGTTCATGGTCCATCATACAGCAAATTCTTTGGTTTCATCTAAGAAGGGAAAAGAAACACATCCATGAGAAAGAGATCAGGGAACCCTAAACTGACAGTGTATTTAATTTAATTCAGTTAAGCTGTTGTAAAAATTTCTCATTTCTAATTGCTATATAACTTTAACTCTCACTAATTTTAATGGAAAGAACAAGACACTGACCTCCATATATGAACACAAAAGTCTGATCAAATTGAATCTCCATCCTCAATACTCAAAAGCCGTCTGGACATGGTCTTGGGAAACTTGCTGTAGGTGACTCTGAGCAGGGGGGTTGGAGAATATGACTTCCAGAGTCCCTTCCAACCTTGACCATTCTGTGATTCTGTGAAGTCTAGGGGTAATGCTGGATTTCAGAACTAAATCTTAATTTACTGGATTTCATGAGGAGTCTCTAAAACATAATGTTAGAAGATGTTCTTTATATGCTTATCCTGTTAGTGAAGGGACTGATAATGTTCACAGGATATCTTTTTCCTTATTACATTACAGTTTATAAAGATTGACCATATGTGTCACACTTTCACTACAGAATTCTGAGAGTCATATTATTATTTTCATCTAAACTCTACTTAGTCTTGGAAAACAGAATTTAGTCTTGGCAGAAGGAAAACAATGATGTATAAGCATTTTCTGTTGAAGTGTGTGTTCTGTAGGATAACCACAGAGGGAATTTAATCTCTTGAAGTTTAACTTTCTAAAGCCTATTGTGAGTACAACATGGATAAGAGACTTGTCATTTTATTAATGAAGAGTGACCAGTTGTCACCCCCACATGGGAAAAAAAACATTGTGACACATTAGCAATGAAGGACCATGAGACAAACCAAATGTAAATACCGATGGTTTAAAGAGATAATTAAAGCTCTTGAGACTGCAATTATGACAAGGCAGCATGACAAGGCACATGTATGTCGACAGAATATATTTATATTGACAGAATCTGTCCAAGAAATCCTTTTTGTACAATATATCTGTCTGTCACATCTTTGGACTGCACATGCATTTATTGACTTTGTGTTAGTGTAGATCTTGAAATTTGTCCCTTTGCCTTATTACTCAATGACACTTGGTTAAATATATCGTGCTTTCAAACACCAGGCTTCCTGAAGCTATTTTTCCAAAAGTTTTAATTCAGTGTGTACATTACTAAGTGATATTTCCATTCCATTACATACATTATACATATTTTGTTACTCTCACTGACAGATTCCTAGTTAATATGAGTGAATATGTATGCACAGTATGGATATTTGGACACTATATGACCTAAGAATACAGGGGACTGTCAAAATCAGATCTGATCTTTGGACATGTGATTAATTTTCTAAGGAACTTACAAATACACAAGTTAAAATTAAATTTAAAGTAATTTTAGCTTAGGAACTTAGCACCTGCATCTTTCCTCTCCTTGCCAGGACAGACGTGACTTCCTTCTCTGGTTCAAGCCTCCCGACCCACCCCAGCAAAGAGGGACTCTGGCCACAACAGAAGTAGAGTAGTGTGGCACAGAGGAAGGGACTCCATCTCTCTACTACAAGGTCAGAGGCAGTGGCATCCTTGCTTGAGGACATCTATTAAAGACAGACAGAAAGAACCTGAAAAACAAAAGTACTCTCATCAAGTTCTTCTCCTTTGCTCTTGGTAGACAAATAGATTCTGACTATATTTTCTTGGGGGGTGGGGGGGAAGCTGGTCAATGCATACTGACACATAAAAAGAACTATATTGACAAAATTAATTTGTATATACATAAAAAGAAAGATAATATTCAGCATTTGTATACAGAGATTTATTCAACTACATTTTGCATATTGAAGAAATAAGGATGAAGTATTGCCAAAGTAGGATGCTCAGTAAATAAATGCTTCAAACTGGTCAATAATATTCTTTAGGTAATAAACACAGACATGGATTAGAAATAGTTTCAACAGTTTCTTTAGCTGGGATCCAGTACTTTTTTTTGATTAATTTTATTACTTTTAACATCTGATTTCATTATAGCAGCAAGAAACACACACCCTGGTTTATCCATCAAAACAAAACAAGAAAAAGCCTACCTTCCATTAAAACACTAGCATTCCAATCCTTTAAAAAAAAAAAATCTCATTAGATCTATAACTGAGTTTATACTGAGTTTGACCCAACTTTATAACTCAGTTGCCAGGAAGAATAGACAAAGAATGTCTCCTCAAAAATATGCTTAAGCATTTCCTTCTATACAACACAATCTCCAGAAATCAGATGACTGAATTAAGAAGAAAATCATCTTTCATTTAGTAAGTACTGCATTTTGAACACTTGTGACTTGACAGAAGAGTGCTAAAAATGTGACTTACTGTTTCAGAAGAAAACAGCAGACAGAAGGTCCAACCATGTTATTTTTTTTCTTTGTTTTAAAGAAAACTTCCTTGTTTCAGGTGGCCCGGCTTACTGATTTTGAAAGGTCAGTGGTAGAAACAGAGATTTTATGACAAGTGTGAAGGTCTGCTACAAATGACTAATTTCCTACCATTCGTGACTGTATTAGCTCCTGGTTTACTGGCATTTGGGTGGCCATTTTGGGAAAAATCTTCTACTGTTTCTCATTGAATTATGGTTGCAGAAATCCTCTGCCTAACATCACTATTGACTCTGCTCTCACAAGATGCTGAGAAAGAGTTAACGCAGGGATTTTTTTAAAAGACAGAAGTTGCAGATTTAATCCTGCTCATAACTGTGCAAGTAATCAGCCCTTCTGAGAGTGAGATGAACTTGGAGGAGGGGAGAGTTTCTCTTGACCCTTGAAAATTCATGGCCAAAATCACAATTCCTAAAAATATTTCTCTTCTAAGCATGTAACCACAGAGTAAGAAAAGGAGAATATGAGAACAACAAGAAGGAAAACCCTGGCAAATGCATGAATACACAGGTGTAAGGCAACACCGGGAAATTGTGCTAGATGTAAACAGGGGAAGGGAAGGGAGGTCCAAGCAACAATGTGAACCTGGAGGACAGAAGGTGGAGGGAAAACTAAGGCACACTGCTCAGCTGCTTTACATTGCTCTGCCAGTGCAAAGCATCTGTAAATACAGCTTAACTGGCCAATTCACTCTGGCTTCCTCACAGTGCTCCAGATTGACATAAGGCTTCTAAGGTACATGTTCAAATAAGTCCATAAATAATTAAATGATTAACACAAAGAAAACCTAAGTTTGATATTGCTTTTTCAACTCACTGTGAGGATAGCACACGGCAAAATTTTCTTAACATTTCCTGTGGAGACCTCATCCATAGGAAAAAAATGTACTAAAAAATAAAACAAAAACCTGAACTCTGTCCTGCAGTGATACAAATAGAGAACAATCAATATTTTAAAAAATCATTACATTGTGACAACAAGCATGTTCTGTGAAGCCCAGAAGTGCAGGTGAGGGGATGGATTACTGGTTTCCTAGAAGATAGCACTGGAGAGAAGAAAAAAAAAAAAAAAAATCTGACTTTTATCCCCTTTTCTTTAGCTGTCAAGTCCAGAAACTCCTCCTGACATCTGAGAGGCACGGTTCTTACTAAATCCTGCATCTTTGCTTAAAGTTTATATACTGTTGGAAAAACTCCCTTTCCTCATTGAAACATAGATAGGAGTTTCCTTACTGAAAAGTGGTCTGAAGTACATTTTGTACCCACTACTACAATTTAATAATTCTGGAGAGACTACATAAAACCTCCTCCAGTGCTCCTCCTCCTCTCCTTTCAAGTTCTGGGAAAGCCAAAACAAGACAGTCTTACTCAAGACTCAGATTTGAAGAACTAGCTTTGCTAAATGCAATAGTCAGATCTGTTGCATCAAAGATGCCTTTCCAAAGCCACTTTTCCAAGGAGAGCTACAAAACTTTAAATCTGTATTTACTGTTAACACTTGCTACGGCAGACCCCACTGCCAGACTGGGCAAGTCTAAGTCACAGGTGAAAGCTTTGAAGAATGAACTGCAGTGAACTTGAATGGGCCCTTGCTAAACTGTAGGTTTGCCACATTGTATTGCCTTACCATCTTCTGCTGAGCTAGTGTTCCATGAGTCTGGAGAACTTCTCCTTCATGCAAACAACAGGAAAATCACAGCTGGGGGGGAGGGGGAGCAGAAGGAAAAAAAAAAAAGGAAAAAAAAAGTGTCTATAAAAAGGGTGGCTTGCAAATTAAAGATGCCCCAATCTCTGGTCTTCAGGCATGGAAGTCAGCAGCAAGCACTGCCTGGTAGCAAGGCATGATGCCCATTATCCCTGCTCAAGGAAAGAGGGAGTCCCACACCTTTCCACTGGCAGGTCTCCATCTCCAGTTCTCCATCCACAGCAGAGTTATCAATAGCAGAGTCTCTGCCTGCTAAAATGATTGTAATCTCTATCTCAACTTGCTAACATTAAACATCCCACCGGCAATCAAATACAGTGAGCTGAAGCCTTCAAAGAGAACTACTATAATGCTTTTCTGGATTCATTGATTCCTCTTCATTCAGGAGCATAGTCCTAAACCCAGATAACTACTTGAGGTTAAATTAAAAACTTCAGCTATCGATTTGTACCCTTAAATGTGTTGGTACTGGGACTTGACTATAATTTCTTTTGTGAATTTGCCATTTCTTCTCCATTTTGCTTGCACTGCTATAGACTCCAAATGGAATGTTGTCTGACATTACCAACTGGAGAAACTTGCAGCTTTTGAGGGCATTATACTGTAGGGAATCAGGAAGAGAAGATTTAAGGATGAACTTACAAAAAAACTCGCCTGTATCAATGAATTAATTTCTAATATAGACATGACTTTCCTTAAACAATTTCTGTCCACAATTTGTAGTCCTCTGGGAGGTGTGACATAAGTAAAATTTTATGATAGACAACACATTCGAAAAATCTGTTCTGCAATTCTCTTTAAAGATTTTATCTAATCATAAAATACTTTTATTTTAAAAACACAAATTTTTTTCCAAAAAGTATCATTTTTTCAGAAATATTTTACTTCCTGACAAAAGAAACAAATCTAAAGCTTTTTTAATAAATGAAGAAGGTTTAAAAAATTTGTTTATTTTTAATGTCATTTCTTATCACAGATAAATCCTCATGGACAGTTCTCAAGTCTTGCTGCTATCTAAAAACTCTAAGTGATCCATTGGAATGGTTGATATACACCTACCTGGGCTGAAGTTGAGATCTGAAATTCCAGTTTAAGTCAGAAGCTGTCCTTTATTTCCACTTACAAATATGCACTGTATCTGGTTAAAGTAAAAAAAAATGAGGAAATAAAGCTTAACAGTCTGCATTTGGTATGCTACACTAATATGTTTTTTCCTTCTCCCTCATTTCTATTGCAAATATTTTATAATCTTAAAAGTTGCCAACATCTTTGCAAAGCCAGACAAATATCTGAAAATCTAGGACTATTTTTTCTGCCACATGCCTCTTCACTATGATTCCAGTATTGGTGTTATAATTGTTTATTTGTATAGAAAGATTTTTGAAGTATCAGTCAGTGTACCATGTAAATATAGTATGAACCTAAACACTTGCATAAAACAAATATGTGCAATATATCTCTGTTTTTAAAAGTATCATTGGAAATGATTGGAAGTAGCATCAGATGTTTTCAGAGCTCTCTCACAACATCTGTCCCTGGAAACATTTACACTACACTACAGTCTGGAAAATACAAAGCACAGATTGGGTCAACAGCAGACAATCTGGATGAACAACATGTTTGTTTTTATTGTTTGACGGTCCTTTGCAAAGGTGCTTGTGCGATGTCTTCATGTGTTCAAATAAACTGAAAATATAGCAAGAGTATACAGAGCTGGATCGCTAGATCCAGTTCCAAGAAAAACATTTTAGAAGGTTCAACAGGCCTTCTAATAAAGGAACAAATTTCAGTGTTTACCAGTTGCCTCTATCTAGTGCAAAGAAGTAAGTCTCAGAGGTGCTAATGTTTTAACTATAAATATGCTATAAATCTAAACAATGCTTTCTTATGTCTGAAGTTGCTCTCAGTCCTTGCATGCATGAGCAAGATTTGAGGAGAAGCTGAATACTGAATATCTAGATTTTATGCTGTTCTTTTAAAGAATCTCATTATCTTTACAACCAATAAGGTATAAAAGGGGTTGATATGCTCAACATATTGTGGCCAAGATGAAAATTAGCATTTCAAATGGCCAGAGCTATTGTGCTCTTAAGTATGCCTGTTTAACCCATCATTCAAGCAAGGGAAATAAAACAGATGAAGGGCTTCGGCAATTTTTTCATCAGAGTCGATTCCAAAGATGGTGTCTGCTGTAACTAAGATCTGGATGTCCCTTTAGCCAGTGTAGTGACTGTGCTTTGGGAAGCCACAATGCCATCCTTGGCTGTGGATGTGAGATAAGGACGCTGACTAATAAGAACAGTTCTAGGACAAGCACAAATGAGATTACTTTAAGAAGACCCTAGGTGTGCCAAAACCTAGGCTGACTTTTTTGTCTTGAGCTGTCACAGCTGGGAAGGCTTAAGCATGTGTATCACGTAGTTTTAAAAGGAGGTTGCAAAACAAGATTTTCAAGGACAAAGTGTCAGTGAAATGACACGAGGGTTGGACTTGCAGAAAAAGCCCAAAGAACTAAACCTATTAAAAAACTGGCACATTACAAATTTGCACTCTGTTCAGCAATTTGGCAGAATCCATTTATAACAGATTTCATGTTGGGGATTGAGTCCAAAAACGACTCCTCCCCTAATTATGAACTGAATCCCCCCCTCCGTTTCACTTATTTTATACAAAAATAAATGTAATAAAACAACGTGAAAGAAAATAAAACCTCTTCTTTTTTGACTTGCAAAGAAACACGAAGGAAAACGAAGGGCAGGAGTTTGAGTCTCCCCATCAGGATACGTTACCAACTGGAAAATTTGGAGAGAAGCAGGAACGTGGGATTTGAGGCACCAAGCTGGTGGAATCTGAGTATGTCATAAAGGTTAAGCACAGTCTCCGAAGGGGAGCCAGGCATCCCATGCAAGAGTAGCCCTGCAGGGTGATGGCCAGCTAGCATTGGCATTGGTGCTGTGGCAGATGCTCATTTAAACTTCCACCCTAAAACTTGCTGGAAGAAAAGTTACAGCAGTAGGTAGGGGGAAGACGAGAAGAGTGAAATAGGAAAAAATAGTAGAAGGACTGGAGACTGAAATAAACTGGCTACCATACAAATGCATTTGAATTGTCAATGTGTAGCTAATGGTTCTTGGTCCCAACTGTGCCTTTGGCTGCCATCATTTTTATCTTTGGGTCATTACAGCATAATACATCTGACAGTTACCAACTTTCCCTGTAGTTCTTTTACAGCAAATTGAATTACTGTTTTGCAACTATGGTCATACTTTAACTGAATTGTTACTTTGTTACACTGGGAAGTGGGGAAAAAAGGTATTTGACAGGGTGCACTCCATGTCACTTCATCCTAAAAATAGTTTACCTGGAAAAGGTCCATCCAAAGTCCAGTTACGAAACTGGCTGACTGTGTATGTCGGAAGGTTCTTGATTGCCATGCCAAAAGTGAATTTGATTTTACACATACCTGTGTCATTATAGTTTGATGTGAGATTTGAAACTAAGTGCACTGACTTTGGAGAGTTTCTTAATGCAGATAAATTGCAGCAGAAGCTTAGGCTGACCTGCAAAAATGTGACCCAAATGATCAGCACAATTTTCAAGAGAGTCTATGCAAAGTGGGAACTCTAGTTCAGGATTTTTCAGGTATTTTCCACTGAAATTTCCTGCCTGAATTTTTCCACATGAAATTATGGTTTAATTTACATGAGACTTTTTTCCCAAAATATGTGTTCTTTATATTTATGTCATTTTGTCATTTATTTCATAGTGAATGCCAGATGCGAGCCTGAAATCTAGCAAGAAAAGGGAATATGAGGCACGGTAACTAGCAATCCTTGGGGTACTAACATGGCCTTCTCATATTGAAAGATATATTGAAATATATGTAATTATGCAGAATATACAACCATACTACTATAATATAGTGATATTAGATCATAGTTGTAAACCAGTATGTATAAATAAGTATGCATATTGATAAACATATATAACTAAAATAAAAATGCATCCCAAAAGAAATTTTCTGTACTTACTATTCAAACAGGACCCCATTGGTTGCATTTTCAAAAGGCATTTATTTGCGCTGGCCTTTTCTAAAATCTAATGTACAACATGGCAACACATTTTTTTTTTTATTGAATTGGAAACTACTACTACATGTGGTAGCCTATTACTAACCTCTCCAAATTTTTTGTTAGTTTGGACACAGTAGTGGCTTACAGAGTTCCTACCTTCCCGTTCATTTTCATGTGATACCAACAGAAATAACTGAGGCCAGAATTATAGGTTTGAAAAACCACACTGCATGTACAAGTTTTCTATTTATTCCAGACAATTTCAGTGATCCAGTTAACTGTGAAGCATCACAAATATTTGTGCCAGGAAAACTAAGTGGGAAGTGAAGGTCTAGAAAAAGATGTGGGAAGAAAAGGACAGAGATCTGTTGCTCTCAGCAGTGATTGCTGCTGAGGAAAAGGCAGATAGAGACAGATGTTGGGCCTCTTGTCCAGCATCTACCTTGCAGTGAGGCTGCAGGCAGAAAAACTCTGATACTACTTAGCTCTTTTAGGAAGTCTGCAACGGTACATAGGTGAGTTAATCAAAATTATCTCCAGACCCATGGGTGCAATGCTAGTTCCCTGTTATTGTGATGCCAGTTAACTATGGATGTTGTTCACTATTGATCATTTTAGTACGAAATTCCCAGCTACTTGGAAGCACACGCTGCTGGGTTTAGGTAAGGTATTCACCATCATTCCCAGTGCTTTATGTGACCTTGGATTAACTAATCTAGTTAGTTTACAGGGTCAAACATCTTAGTGGAATGAAAGCTTTGTGATAGTTTCATAATGCAAATCAAAAAGCTGTTGATTTCTGAAGCCAAGAGCTAACAAGTGCTACTAGTGACTGAGTCAGGTTTGTTGTAATCTTTACTTTGAAGATACGCTGGAGTTCTCAAAGGTTAATGAACCACTTGTGGTAGAGCTTTCCTTCAGACTTTAACTCTGTTTTATTCTTGATAGAACCATTAACTTCTCCACTAACCTTTCTACTTGTTACTATTACACACATTCTGCCCACTAAAGCTTTCTATTGATTTTTGCCAGTGAGCTTCTATAAAATGTAGGTTTAAATACATGGCGTTTGTGGTTCTGTTAGCATTGGGTGGTATACAGAGAGACAATGATTAATTTGTAAGTTTTAATTTATTTTAGTTATATTTTACAGTCACTTTGGCAATATCATTGTCCTTAGGTTTTGTTTCTTGAATCATTTGCTCTAATTATTCCAGGTATCTTTAATTGCCATAGCTTCCAGTTAAGAAAGTAAAATTTACAAGATATGATGAATAGTTTTAGCAAAATATATTGAGATGCTGGAAATTCTCCCAATCCTTCCAAATTTAGGATCTGATCTATGAAGAATGGTGCCATAGGGGCAGAGGACCAACAGTTCTTGCCCTCTGGAATCTAGCCATGCATTAGAAAATCTTATATTCTCCTTTTAATGTTTTTATCTCCTACCTCCTCACTTTGTTTATGAGGTTTTTATATCAAGATTCTGAAGACACATAAATTTTTTCTTTGGTAATATAACCTGTGGTGAATGAATTAGAAAAAACTTTAGGCCAATCTTAATTTGGGGGGGGTAAAAATTATTATAGTTTTATTGTATTTTTCCCTTTTTATTTTCAAGACTTTAAAATATAATCTATAGAGCTGGTCATCCTCCTCAATTTCCTTCAGTCAATGGCTTATTTCTATTTCTTCTCTACTTGAAACACTGAAGGACTACAGCCGTAAATATTTAGTGAATAAAATGTTGGTTTTATCCAACATTTTGAGTCAAAGATGACTTTTCTTGTATTGCTATATTTCTGGTTGTATTTTCAAAATAGAAAATCATGCGCTAATCAGTGCCAATTTGTCATACAAGCAAATAGAAACATTTCCTCTGCTAGAAAAATAAATCAGGGGATAAAATGTTTCTGGAATTTTTTGATGACTATTTTTTTTAACCTCACTGTAGGCAGCTAGTGAAAGCAGACTGCAGGTAAAGTATATTAGGCTGGTTGGAACACTTGTGCTTTGCAAAATTACTTATAGTTGTTCTCCATGGGGATTTTACATCAAGGCAGCTATTTCAACACTATTGTTTTTACAATGGATGGCAATAAAAGCTTGGATATTTCCTTGTTTGATTAGGAAAGAAACACATATACCCAGTCCTGGAACCTAAGCATGTTACTACAATGAAGATGTTTGGAAATTACTTTCCATTTTTAAAATTACTATTAAAAGAATTCTTTGCATTATAGGTCAAATTTCTATCTCTGTGTTCAGGCTTGGCTCCCTTGATTTGATTGCTCTATACATTTCAGAAATCATTGTGGCTTTGACAAGAATTATTTTCAGTAAGACATTATTCATGTCTGCCCAAGAATTAGACTTTGAGAGATTTGTACTAATATTTTCTATTATGTTGGTCAACAGGGTGGCATTCTGTAAGTTTCACTTTGATATTCAGATTCAAATATTCACAACAAAAATATGAATGTCTCATGATTGCAGCTGTGCAAATAGCAAGGGATTACACCAACTTTGAAGCTGGATTCTGTTCTTATTCCTTTCATTATTCATTTCCCTGTGAACAGTAATGGCAGAAATTTGGGGAACTTGCTTAAATTGATGGACAATAATGCATATTCACATCTGACCTATTTACTATGGTAAATAGCCCCTATGCAACGGTATATGTATAAAAATAGCCCTGCCCTAAATTCTCAGAACAGGTGCCTACCACTAATACACATTTAATAATTTGAAATGGGCAAATGGATAGCATTACATCAATGCACTTTTAGACTGCTGAATGCAGCCACAGCTACATTCAGCACAGAGACAGTAACTATACAAGGATCTCACTGAATTCTTCAGAAGTAACATTGCATGTATTATTCTGTGGTATCAACGTAGCAAGAGAAAATTAAATGTAAACACTTGCTGTAAGTAGCAAAAAAGTCTAGCATTCAGCAATTTAGGTCATGATCCCACAGTTAGAAGGAAATAAGTTTTAAAAAATCGGGTGTTTGTGAGCATTGTCAGAATATGAGAGTAGCTGGATAAGTGAAAGAAAAAAAAAAGGTTAATGTAGCCTAATTAAATTACCTGAGACTTACTTTCTTTTTCTAAAAAACAGTCTCAGTATTTTCTTCATTCAGACATTTGATAATAGTAATTGCATCACATCAAGGATTAAATATATGGGAAGAAAATGACCCTATTAGTTTGAAAAGTAAATTCAGAAATAATACTTTAAGTGTATAATGGCAGTCCAGAGGCAAGAATTTGTCAATAGATAATATCTGTTGTGTAATCTTGAGTAGGAAACACAGTCTTAAAACCTATGCTATTTACAAGCAAGCTATGAACAAAGAAGAGTTAAATCCATTGAATTAAAGTATTAATAACACATATAGTTCTGCCTTCTCTGATGCAGTCTAAGTTAGCTCAAAAATAGGACTACATTTACTTAAAGGCTTATGAACCACAGTGTAACTTTTCAGCAAATTAGAGCAGAGTTTGAAGCAAAGTACAAAACCACAAGACCTTAATGTGGTGTAATACTTCACAGTGAACATTTCATACAGCTGTATAAATAAAACCACCATCATAGTGAAGACAGTGATCAATGATTCAGTGGAGCATGTTTCCAAGAACTAAGACAACTCCATACTGCTAAAATGGAAACCAATTTAGCACGAACTAATAAGTTAGGAAGTGATAGTTTGCTTAAAAAAAAAACAAAAAAAAAACGACACCAAAAAACAACAAAAAAACCTTCTCTTCTTTGTAAACACTGAAGCAATATAAAATGTAATGCCACAAGTAAAGGTCTGAAAGCACAAATTTCAACTGCAGTTCAGGAATAGACAAGGCCAAAATATGATTCTAAACTAAGCAATTTTCTCTGTGCAGAAAGCCACTATGTTCCATGGAAAAATAATTGGTTTTAAATTAGAAAATAAAAGCACTACATATGTATACACACATAAACATATATAAATTCGTTTTCTAATATGATGCCAGTCATTATTCATTATACACAGGACAACATTTGAGCATCCCTCTAACCTGTTCTCCATGCATCTTCCAAGCTCTTTAATGTTAATGATCCTCTTCCAAAGAAAAGGCATAATCATATACCACATAAAATGTAGTCCCATGAACACATAGAAAAACATAATACATAAAAACTGAGGTATGATAAATCAGAACTACAGTTCTTCTGGAGACTATATGGAGCTAATTACATTATATCCTTATCAGCTGAAATGTTTTGGTTTCCCAAATTTTGCAGCCAAATTATTCTAGCTAAATTTGTCAAGTGTTTTCAGATCACATTTTTATAGTTAACTATTTAAAACACAGGATCATTGCAAAAGTCAGAGGTGACAACATCATGGTTCCACTACTACCACTCCAGTTGCTTTTAAGAAGTTTGATGCAGGTTATGAAGTCATATGAAGGATAGCTTTTTGCAGGAATACTGAGTAAAGGCCATTCTTGCTTTTAAAAATGAATGGGGGAAATTTTGAATATAAATACAGGTTGCAAATTATTCAGGGAAGAATTCAGAATGGTAATGTGGATAAAAATGTTTCCTTTGAGCCTATTTTGAATTTCAGTGAAGAATTTTTAATACAGTTCATTCTTCTTAAGTCCTGCAAACCAAAATACAACCATGAGGTTCTAATATATAATGAGGTCTAAAAGCAGAAAAAAAAGGAAAAGAAGAAAAAGCGCAAAAAGAGAATGTGAAAACACCCATATGTTTATAACAGATGATGAAACAACTGGAAAATCTTAAGAGAAATGAAAGTTAACATGGATAGGTAAATTATTAAATTATTTCTGTGCTATTACATTAAACAAAGCACTATAGCAAAAACATTATTTTAAATGGATCAATTAAAAACATTTGCAACCCATCTACAATTTACAGTTTATGTATCCTAACCTAGAATTTCAGTGTCACTTAAGATATTTATCTCATCCGTTTTACATTTTAAATTTAGATTCCTAAACCACTAAAAACCCCAATTGATTTCATACTAATAAAAAAAATGCTGAACACTGTTTCCAATACATTCAGTATGATGGAACACCAGGCTCCAACACATGGTCCCAAACGCTTTGGTCAGAAAAATGTAAATCTCTCGCTCATGCTCCAGCCTCTGCGCGACAACATGCATTACTGCTCTTACTACACGGGCTTTAATACCACTGCATCTTTAACTTGCCTTTTGCCAAAAGATTTAATTTCCATGCATAAAACCTGAACTGCACATCTCAAGAATGCACACCATCAGCATTGCAGTAGCATGAACTTTTGCTAATCTGAATGGTAAAACAGTCCCGGGGGGGTCGGATTAGAAAGAGTCTACCCTGTAGTGGTTTGTATAAAATGATCATGAAGGTCGCAGCCCAATCCCCAAAAGACAAGTGTTGATATCATAAAAATCACCACGCTCAGTAACTGGCAGCAGTGCTGACAGACTTGGCAGAGAGGCCAAAGATTCAATTGACCTAAAGACTAAACAATGCTTTTTTTTTCTGGTGCAAATGCTCCCTTTAGATCAGAGCTGAGATACAATTAGCATGGCAACAGTTCTCCATGAAACAAAGCCATTCCTTATAAAAATATCCTTTAAAAAAGTGGCAAAAACTGGCTTAAAACATGAATTTGAATAAGAAAAATGTTCTTTTCCAGAAGGTAAAGTGTGTCTTTATTCATCCCATTTGTTGTTCAAAGATATACACACACACACAGAGACATACGTGCACACATTTAAACACAAACTAACTGAAAACTAGCAAAGATCATTCTAGACCCAAATTATAACTGTATATCTGATTGCCATTTAAATACAAACAAAGTATCTGAGATTAGAATATGCGCCTGGTAAAGAGGTTATTGACTGGATGTTAGTGCATGCAAGACAAATTCAGTTCTCAGCCATACCACCTTAACTCTGGAGAAACCCCACGGTTGTCAATGAAATGGTATTGGATTTGTAATGGAGTGAGAACAGAATATTGCCCAGTATATTTTTTTTTATATATTTTATTTTAAGCAAAACATACAGAAGAAATCTTCCTTTGCTCCCCTGTTATCAATCAATGACCATTGCTCTGTTAATGTATTACAATAAAGTATCTCAATGGTGCATTGAGCTGGTTGACTGTAATATATCAGCAGATCAATGGTTTGCAAAAAGAAAATGGTCAAATGCAAGACAACCTTCTCCAATTAGATAATTTTCAAAGATTTCACACTGAATTCATAACGGCTTGGAAGAAGCAACTCAACAGTGTTCACTGATTCACTGGAGATATCACAGGGCTTTTCAAAGTGTTATCCTCCTTCTTGTTCCCCCATTTTTAAAACCAAAGATAAATTATACATTAATAATTTAAGGACGCTTGTGTTCAGACCTGGATACTGCACCTTGGACTTATCTCTGATGTTAAGAAACTCCTACACACTGAAAAACCAGGAAAGAAAGTAGTGACACGGAGAAATGGAGGCCTGCAGCCCACATCCTCGGTGTGGGAAGTTTTCAGGCCTTTTGTAAATTCTGTGCAGGACCTGTGCACCCACCAGGTCAGGCTCACGCACCCAGTCCTGCAAATGCTGCCCCAGAACACAGGACCCTAAGCTGTCTCCCCAATGAGACCCTGTTTGCAAGACTTGACAGTGCCATTTTATAAGCAGTTCTTGAAGCTTCTAGCACCCTTTGCATACGTCTTAAAGGCAGAAGTAATTCTTCAAAAGATGGTGTTTATAGCACTGATGTGAGAGCCAGGAACTTCAATGGAAAGGCGATATTGCGTATAGTTGAGAAAAAGTGAACCAAATGTAAATGGACTTTGGCACTCTTCTCTGTCGGCTATGTGTTTTTAATGCCCGTGAATACACAGTTATCTGTGTGAAGTCATCAGAAATTCTGTTTATGCAGAAAAACTAACACAACAAACTATGACTTTTTTTTTTTTTTAACAATAATGTCAGGACTGCAGAACTCAACTTTTTGGGCTACTTTCAGGATCCATTCATTTCCAGAAGAATCCTGTGTCACCACTGCAGTGTCACCCTGATGGGAGCCATGTCACCGCAGCATCAGTTCTTTCTGAATACATTTTCCTTTGTCTAAGAACCTTTTCAGGTCTTTAATCATACTTATGCATGGAACCAATGGTATTTACAGAGCAGACATGTACATATGTCTTTGTATGCAAGCAGACCTCTGAACACACAAAGCAAGAAGCTGTGCTCCTAGATGTGTGATTTCTTCCTCCCAAACAAATTTATAGCCTTCTTGTGGGTGAAATTGTTGACATGAAAAAAATAACTGTTCAACTTTAAAAGCCAAAGCTAAAAGCTTTGCTCTGCATGCAGTTCTTCTGCTGTAAAGAATTTTTTATTCATACATCTCTCTTTTTCATTGACATCATATATTTCTGTAATGGTGCATAATTAAACATTGACAAATCTAAATCAATAAACATCTTCATTGGTTGGGGTGGCATCAGCACTTAGAAGTGCTGCCTATAGAGAAGCTCTGGGGTCTCAAAGATCAGATTATGTATTTCAAGATATTGACATTTCTGATTTGTTCTGGTCTGGGAATACAATAAGGAAAACCTCTCTGTTTTGCTTTGTTTTTTTCCTCATTGAGAAAGGAGAAGAATAAATAAAAAAAAGAAGCTGAAGCAACATAAACAGTTACGTCAGTTCAGTGCAGTCTTCACAAGTAATACATATTTTTAGAATAAGATCTCCACGTAACAGAAGTACAAGGTGACGACTTCTCTGCAGACCCAGATTAGTGTCAAAGAACTAACAAGAGTAAGAAGTGGAGAGATGGGCTTTGCTGTATGCTGTGACTCACCAGATGGAGCTGTTCCAGACAGCTGTATTTACCTGGCAGTAAAAGCAGAGTGCCTGAAGAAATGCTTCTTGTCAGATATAGTGCCTTCTTTTAAGCAAATTGAATCTATCACCAATAAAGTTTGTTCTCCATATTCAAACTTGCCCCTGAAGCACAAAAGCAAACAATAATCCCTAGTGCCAAAGTATTACAGACTTCATTTAATTACTCAAAGCTCAACAGAGATATTTTAATTGAGGGGGTTTTTTCCTTTTTTTTTTTTCTCCTAATGATTACATATGCAACAACAACAAAACCCAAGCAATGCATGTGTAGAAAATTATCATTCTCTGCCACATGGTATTTCTGTTTCTGCTCAAAACTAGAAATTGCAAAACATAAAACAAAAGTAAGCATAACAAACAAAAAATTTTTTTCCATTACTCAAAATAGGTAACACCCCAGAAAACATCAAAGATCTGAGATGATATAAATGAGCACAGGTGTACTATAAGGTCAGAAAAATTGGAAGTTAAAATTGTCCATGCATTTTTAAATCAGTCTCTCCCTTTTGTTTGCTTTAGGATACGGTCTATTATTATCACTAACTATAATAGTAGAATTTAATAATCGAATATTAATAATTCGCATTTTTCAATAGTAAGTAATCTCAGAGGACTTTCTAAATAATTAATTCCTCCTTACATCATACTTGTAAGTAGAAAGGAAACACTGTCTTGCCATTCCATGTGGAAGAAAGAAACAGAGACAAAGTTCACATAGAAAGTTAATGCCAGAGCTGGAACTAGTTCCTAGTTCTCACATTCTGCTTACTGAAGCTCAAACTACGGGCTGTACTGAATTAGTGCAATATAAAATGTGGTGACAGTCTTAGAACTGCCTGTGTTGGATCTTGTATGATCCAGAAGTGGTGCATGAAAGGAATTTATAATACACTGCTTGTCATAAAATACAACATATCTCACAAGAGTGCTAAGAAAAATTGTATGTTATTACAATTCAGTATTTGACAAATAGTATATGATTCCATAATGACTCCTGAAGGCTTCAAATCTTTAGTCACATCAAAGTCAAAAAGAAGTAAGGATGTCCTCAAGGTCTAGATATAGTCTTAAATAACTTGTGGACTACCAGCAGATTACTGGGCTCCCTCAAGCAAGCAAGTTTAGCTTGTTAACAAAACATAAGGTCCCAAGTGAGTGATTACCTCCCATGGACAGCTAATGAAACATTAACTATGACAATTCTGGACTACCAAAAGTTTGAACTTCTAACTCCAATTCTCTCCTAATATTTAAAAAAGGTCTTGAATATATAAGATTTTAGTAATTTTATTTTTAAAAAGGCAAAATACCTACAAAAGGACCAGGGGTATCTTAGAAAGGAATATTTTAGCTATACAAGGTAAGGGCCACATAGCTTTCTATTATTTGAGGGACATGAGGGATGAGATGAGTTACCTGGACCAGCACCTGTGCAAAGCACACAGTCAACAGTGAAGGCATGGAGTGAGTGGAGCAGGATCTGTCCCCCCAGCTCACAGGGGCACTGTACACTTCCACAGAGATCCACTGCACGTCAGCACAAAGGGCAACATTATTGTGTCACAACACAACACCACAGACACACAATGGCATTTGCTGTAATGTGATGCTGTGCCAAAAACATTAACACCTTTTACTGAGATGTTTCCGCTCAAGGCAGGGACTTGTTCATGTCAGAGTATGCCCTACCGGACAAGCTATGAGAACTGGCAGCTCTGAACAACGTGTCCACTTCACAGTCATCTTTACCTGCAGGATTAAAACCAAAAACAAAACAACAAAAAGAAAAACCCCAAACAATTATATTTTTTGCAGCATTAGAAGATGGCGAGGCCAAATTCTATTCTATTTAACCAATGCGCTCTACCATTTCTGACAGTTACTCCAGCATGACTGAGAGCAGAAATCAGGTTATTATTGTAGCCTTTGACAGAAAATGTTGTTAAAGTGATGTTGTCTTCAGAGTCTTTCATGTAATCTGTAAACATGTTTAACATTTCTTTGAATGGAAAATATGGCTTGTCAATCTATATTGACTCAGTGAAAAGAAAAGCCCAATATATTAAGCTTAGATCCTTCAGGCATTTATTTTCTCTAATGATTAACTTTGCAATATAATTTCATCCTTTCACAAATCAATCACATTAATCATAAGAACTCAAAATGAATGTTTACACTGCATTTGTCTTCTGGTTTAACTCTTTTGGACAATGCTTGACTGAGCAGAATACAGTATGGGGAAAAACATAGCATAAGTACTGCTGCTAAATTAAGATCACAAATTTACTAACACAGAAAGAGTTACTGAGTCTTTAATTCAAGTTCTTCAGGGGACCAAAGCCCATCCCACTGAATAAGATGGCTAGCTTTTCTGAAATAGGGTGATTAGTAACAAGCATGCCATGATTATGCATCATGCAGGTAAATCCATGGCCTATAATCTATACTGTTTATAACCTACACAAGGATATTATTAGTCATGCAGAACACCCCTTTATGGACCTTGTGTAAAATGGATCAGGAAAAACTAAGATAATCTCTATTTGTGGGAAATTTTGAACTCAGAGAGAAGAATTTAACACTGTTTCTGTGTGGCTGTGCTTTTCCTGTGCTAAATTCTTCTTTCTAGAATTCAGTCTGTATGTGGACAGAGAAGGTGGTCACCCCAAATCTGCATGTCATTGTGGTTTGGACTTTAATCCCTAAGTTAAAGGATGAAAGCACAATGGGCACAACATTATTCTGGCTTTGTAGTATATTTCCATAAAGCACATATTAGCACACTTTGACTGTTAGTGATAAACTTTCAAATAAATGAGAAAAAAATAGACAAGCAAGCAGAAACAATGCCCTGTGATACGTACGACTTCATATGTGGAGAATCATAAATAAGAAACAGGAAAGCCAAAATGAATAGGTCATAAAATCCCATAGTTTAAAAAAATAAAATAATCCAGTAAGGTGTGCATTACTCCATTACTGTGAACTTGGTAGTCAGGTTTTGATGCTTACTACTTGGGATGGTACCAATACTTACTTAAACCTAAATATGAAGATAAGAAAAAAAAAAAGTTTTATTTGTTGACATCAAACCAAACCTGTGGGACAAAGACAGGTTTAATAAGATTCTGCCAAAAATCAGTCAGGATTGAAGGACTTTAACAGGACTTAGGTTTTGAAATCTTCCCATCAGTTGGTTTCTAACCAGACACTGCTTGGTTTACCGCCAGCAATCCTTTCTGACCCCTCAGAAACCTACCGAGTTCCTGAAGTCAAAGGTCCCAAGCTCTCAGCCTCCAGCCCAGCCACACTGAACAGAGAACAGTTATTTTGTTTTGTACAGTTTGAACATAAAGGAAAAATATCAGAAGTGTAAATCCTCACAGAAACAGAATTGCTATTTTCCACTCAGGTCTAGAGGTAGGAATCACAACCTTTAGGAAGCCTAATAAACAGTCACCTTTGATGCAAGATTTCTAGCTGTGTGGATTGATCAAGGGGACTGAGGGGGAGCAGCACGTGGTCCCTGCCTGCGTGGGGTGGTGCTCCACCCCACTCACTCATTTGATGCTGTAACTCCACATACCTGGCTATACTTCCCATTTCATGGAAACTCCTAATAAGCCTTTAACCCTGAAAGGGGGCTTGGATGTACCTTGCTTAGAATATTTGAAGTTTATTCTCAGGAGAAACTAACGCTACTAGTCACAAAATCAGTGGCTATAATTTATTTGCATGCATTATTTGTCCAACACTTGTGCACTGCCAACAATTAATTAAAAAAAATCATGACACATTTGAAAAGATGAAGGGCTACTTTTGCTAAGTAGCTGTTTGTTAATTAGATCCGAGTTGGTCCTTGTTGAATAAGGACTGAAAATTAAGCGAACCTGCTCCACATGACATTCCCTAAGTACTCTCACATGGGACATACTAATACTTCACCCAGTTCTGCAGCTGCACTGATACAGGGACATACTCTGGGCTAAGTATGTCTCTGAAAGTCTTCTTGATGATGGCAGTGGTTTAAGTGAAGTCTGTAACTGAAAACCAATTTGCACTCAATTTTATTTGCAAATGAACAAAAAACCAAAACAGCAATTGGGACACACCCCACCCCACCGCTCCCCCCCCAAAAAAACCCCACAAACAAACAAAAAAAAACCCCAACATACAACCCAACCAAAAAGAAAACCCCAAAACAACCTACCCATGGGTGCAGAACCAGCTCGACGCTAGTCAGATAGCTGGGGAAGGGGCTGCCTAGATGCAGTAGTTTTGTTCCCAGAGTGGCTGGACTGTTCCTCCAAGATAGTGAGGTAAATCTTCAAATGAGCATCTAGTCATGTCAGTCCTCGTGTAAAGAACTTGATACCGCCAACATTCCCTTACTTCAGCAAATAACAGGAATCTATATCTTTCAAATAGATAGCGAGATAAGACATACTTTTTTAATCCCCACTATAGGAAGACTTTAATCAATAAAACCTCCAGTTTTGATCTACAGCCAGCCAGACTGTATATGAGCGTACATATTGCCTGCAAAACAAGCCATGATTAGGCTTTGTGAGGGCCAGTCTTATTGTTTAGCTTACTAAAATTTTAAGACTGCTTTAATTATATATTTAATACCCTGTGACAACCTGTATTCAAGGCTCAACAGCAACTTTCCAAATATTTCTGAACAAAAAAAAAAAAAAAAGGGTGGTGGTGGTGTTTTTTGTTTGGTTTACCATGTAATAAGGTTTTAATTTACATTTTCTTAGCAGCTGTGTTACATGGATAGTCATGGGAAACATGCTAGTATCCCGTCAGCTATCATTAATTCCCATTTCAATGAACAATACACAGAAACTTTTTCACCCCTATTTTCTAGTTCTTTAGCAAGAAGCACATGCTCACCATACCTCAGATACAGTGTGGCTGGAGGGTAAAAAAGGAATTAACCAGATTCTACATCCCCAAAGAAATTCCTGGTGCTAGATGTTCTTGATAGGCAGCAAGAACTTGGTGTAATAAGACACAATTGCTGAAATATGAAGGCACACCAATTCAGCTCAGAAGTAGAGTACACATGCCTAATAATAAGGTATGGGACAGTGGGACTGTAGTCAGTTCTCCTATCAATCACCCGTAGTCTCTATATCAGGACTTGTAGCAAAGGTCTCTAGCCCATAGTGACATTACTGTGACGGCAGAATATCAAGTGAGGTTTGATGGCTTGTGATATGCAAGACAGATCAGATGGTCACCAAATTACCTCATGTGAGTTTTCAAAAAGTCTGTGAAACCTAACACATAAATATACAAAATAATTAGCTGTGTTGCCATAAACCATCCTCCTGCCCCACAGCAATGCTAACTATAAGAAAGCTGAAAAAATGATACTTTATGTTCTATGTATCCAAGTATATACATACACATCAGGAAAACGGTCCCAGAGCTTGCACGTTTTAATTGCGCATACCATTATTAAACCAATTTTCTTCAAATTTGTCTTCATATGTAGGTCTCAGCATGCCTTGCAAAACAAAGGAATCTTGAAGAAAATGTTCTTAATAGTTAAGGCTGTATATTTAAATTCATCATACAACTCCAGGAAGGCAAACTCAGAATAGGTAGCCAATATGGCCAAAAGCTCCCAAGAATTTATGAGGGTGTGTAAACAGTAAACAATAATAGAAACATGTTTTCTGGCTTTAATTATATTGGATGCTAACAGGCTGAATATATATAGATAATTTATATTGAAAATACCACTTGAGATTAGAGAAATCTAATTTAATTTTGCAAAAACAGTAGCAAAGAATTCTCACTTGATTTATTTAGTGTAAGGTTTCCTCCTTCCCCCCAAAGCCACAGGAACAAAGGCATGGCCAGCTGCACACATATGGGTCTTACCTGGACAAGGTCCCTGTGGCACTGTGAAGTAAATCCAGAACCTTTAACTCTGCATTTTTGCCACTCCAGCTAAAAAGAACCCTTCTAATACCTATAAGTAGAATTAGAGTTTATATCCTCTTTTTTAAGGTTTACAGCTACTAGAGAAGAGTGTGATTACTAATGCTGGAGTAGGAACATTTTTATTTGAAAGAGGGCAGCATTCATGCTTCGCAGGTGATGCATCATAGAAGATGGCAGTGGGTCACATCTGTCTAGCTGCTTTGTTCCTAAACTTGCCCAGTGCATATGTATTTATCTATTAAAATGCAGCCATTTCCAGGATTGATCATTGTAACCTCTAGCACACAGCAACATTATATACCAGGTTAGGACAGGAATTGAAGAATAGCTTTTCCAATTAATGCCAGATAGGGAAATTCATTACATAGGATGCAATTACTTAAACTGGAATTTGTCCAGAAGCTGGAGTTCAGCCAGGACACTAGTTTAACATTAAAATGCTAAATAAAATAAAATAAAAATAATAACGAAAAAAACCTTAATGGTTTCCAAACCAGAGAATTTCTTACTTCTTGATCACATTACCTTGTTATCCGGTCAATGCAGAGCATCTATGATACTCAAAATGGGTTTTCCCTGGGACCTGAAGGTAGAGAAAAGGGGAAAAAACATTATGCAGTGTTCTCTGGGGTGTATTTATTCATGATAATCCCCTAGTTAAACATATGACACTCACGTTTTTTATTATAGATTTGGAACAATTATCTAGCTTTGACAAAATTTAATTTGATTTTATAAATGATTAAATGACTCAGAATAAAAATAAGGACAATTTAAACATGCAAAAAAACCCTCCCCCGAAACTAATGCAAATGGACACTGATGGTTGTCAGACACCTCTAGTGCAGACAAACATATGACAACTGTAAAATGTGCACAACTTTGAATGATCTACTTGTACATCATATGCAAATGATATTACCATCTCTAGTCCTGAAAAACATCATCATCACTTCTAGGATTTCCCATGGATTTTCCCAGTTCTCCTTAGGAAGACTCCCATTAAAATCCTAGTGAATATCTGCACTCCAAAGTACACTAAAAAAATAAATCTAGTTAATCTGAGAGCAGCAGAGCTAATGAAGACTGTTTCCCAAATCCCCACTCAATATATCCAAGTCCTTCTCTATGCTACTTACAACCTCCCTCCAATCTTGCATTCTTGTTCAAAATGAGGACACAGCGCAGACACCTCCCTCCCGGATTTCCTAATTGCTGAACAGGGAAGAGGCAGCACAAGAACTATATTTATGCTGCTTGGCCAGCCGGCACATGCCTGCTCCCAGAAAGAAAATAACACGAGCTCACAACAGAGTCTTCCTTGCAGCAGGAACCCTAATTTGCATCACCTTCTCCTCTTGCTAGTAGCCAGTTTCCACAAAATTGGTAGAACTCCCACAGTAAACTTTGGCTGAAATTAATTAAAAGATTCCAAAGTTATTTGGAGCAAGCCACCAGACAAACAGCATGAAAGCATAACCCGTTTTTCTTAAGAAAGCAAGCTAAAAAAGGAAACTAGTAGTAATTATTATTTCTGTATACCATGAGGTCCAAGTTCTTGACTAAGGCCCATAAACACTACCATGATAGTTACAATAAACAGAAAATTTGCCTAACAGAAGGAACAACAGTAGATGAAATGATAACACAGCTTGCATTAATTAACAACAGAGCTCACTTTTCAGTGAGGAAGTTGCCATAAGTATACAGACCTGGAGCCAAATTTTCTCTAGAGCTGAGCTCCCATTTGCTGAGGATGCTAAGACAAGACAGGCAGTTTCAGATATACCAAAAAGTCAGCAATCCCTATTTAGGTATCAGCAGAAATACTGAGAGCTTAAAAAAAATGAGAATAGTCTCCTACTGTTCGTTGCGGCTGGGAGCAAGGATGTCCCAGCAGGAGCTCTGGTGCTTTTAACTTGGTGGGGGAGCCAATGGCCTTAGATTGCCTTTTCCAAGCCTGAATATCTGAAAGGCAAATAATAGCTGTAGTAATAAACCCAACATTACTGAATAATTAATTCAGAGTAGAAACAAACAAACAAAACAAAACAAAAAAAAAGGTGGGGCATCATACTAGTACGGGAAAGTCCTCTTTTAAAGTAAGCATTTCATGGTTCTCAAGACACTGCCTCCCTTGCCTTTCTTAGAAGACATTTAAACATCATTGGAAATTAGTAAGATTTAATGGAATATGTAGAAGGGACCTACTTTCTGAAAAAGAAAAACCCTTAGAAGACCAGTCAAAGGTAGAGTAGAAGAGCACTTAAAAAGTGATTATTATGTGACAATAACTATACCAGTAAAGTTCACCGAAGTCAAATTTTTGCTCAGCAGCTCTCAGAAATCCCTTGAGAAAATCCTACCATCATTCGGGGAGGGGGCACGGAACAAAACCAAAAACAACCCAAAAAACCCAAACAAACCAAAATGTGTTTTCAAACTTCCAGTAAAATAGCATTTTGCTCAGATACCAAGATGTCCTCTTTGTGGAAATGAAACCTCAAACCTCCAGAAAATACGCCTGAAAAGCCACCTTTAGAATTACAGTTGCCTTTGCAATTGTCCAGGTGTTCTGCAGAGCATCCTGTGAGTTGCTATCACCAGATCCATCTAGAAGGGCTCCATTTTACTGCAGACTTAAAATTACACAGGTCAGCAATACTCTCAGGAACAAATTGCAAAACATTCCCATCAAGTCCTACTTAATATACATTTGTGTGCTAAGTGGTTATGCTTCACCTCCTTATTTATCATTCTGCACTTATTTTTCTTTTAAATAGGAAAACAAATGAATAGGATTTCCCAGTCTGTCACACCACCTTGCTGGCATAGAGGGCCTTTATAATATTTGCTGCACATCTCTGCAACCTCATTTTACCAAAGATATGGGTGTGCATGAGCTCCTAGTAAATAGACCTAGAACACCTCAAAACAATGTTACACAATAGAAAAAAAGTAAATTTTATGGACTTAAGATGGAATAAGTATAACTGGATGCAGTTCTCCTACAAAACAGGCTTTTAACCCATTGATCTTGGCTTCAGGAGGGCTGAAAATATGCATCACGACATAAAATGCAGGGAGAAATGAAGCTGGAGAGTGGTCTTGGCACAAATCATAGTTAGGTCCTTTGCTAGGGATCCATCGTACAATGAATTATTTCTTTGGGTCCATAAGTGCTTTCCAAAAGCACTGGGCATTCTGCCATTAATTAGATATACATCCAGTTATATTGAATGCAGGCAGCCCTTTCTCCCCCAAAAGATCCAGATTTTTCCAGTAAAACACCATGTCTCTAGCCCTCCCACCCCTTGCTGCCTTCATTTTACTGTGCCTCTCAAAGGAGTGAATTTCAAAGCTCTGGAGTCAGCAGCAAAAACCTACCTCTGTCAGAGTCCTCCTCTGCCAGACTGACCGAAATACTCCTGGTTGGAATATCACAAGGATATAACCCTAAAAACTCTTCCCCTCCTCAAATTAGATTGGGTTTAGATCATTTAGGTTTTTAAAGGTTAACATCCATCTCTGAAATTTGATGCAGAAGTTTAGCGGTAACTGGTGCAGGTTATAAAACCTAAGTCCCAAAGTGGGCTAGTTCTGGAGTAGCAGAGATCTCAGTAGAAGTGGATGAAGCTGTTACTGGCAAGTCACTTTGGTGGTGGCTGAGCCACCTGCAGAGGGGTCGGAGAGCCCCCTCCAGCCCCGCAGCGCTCTCCAGACAAGCTCCCTCCGAGCACACAAAGCCCTGCTCAGACACGCTCTGAACGCCGGGTGATGAACCTGCTTACCTCCAGCCCACGCCTCTCCCCTGTGATGGGGCCCGAAGTGTGAGCTTATTCCTGGCTTCAAAAAACACACCACGTCTGGGGTGCCTCTAGACAACGTGTCACCGTGCTGCGATCAGGAATCAAGAGGAGTGTGTACCTTCTCAATGACCATATGTGGAAAAGGCTTACCTTGTCACAGCTGCCATTTAATTATCTAAACACAGTGGCTTGTCTAACTGGATACTGAAATTATGAGCTTCTGAGCCTCTGTGACAATAATGACTATTGATAACATCTATTTCTTTCTTTTTGCTCATCTGCCACATCTTTGCTACATGTAAACAGAGCCACAATTGTATGGATTGACATTAGTCATTATTAGGAAGAGATCAACAACTAAAGTCACAAATACCAGCCTTGTTTTATATTCAGGTATAAAAGCTGTAGCAAAGTCAAAAGTCCAGGACATCCGAAGCAAACAGATCCTTCAAGATGACTTGGCAAAACCACCTCTATTAGTTTAATCAAAAAGGGAAGATTAAACACTACCTGTGGCAGGACAGATCGTTAAAGCCAAACGATGATCTCTCAAGCAAAGGATAGTTGTAAAGTTGAAGGCCGTAAAGATGAAGGCTTGCTAACCTCCTTAATGATAACCTTGTCCAATAATAGATTTGATTTCCTCTTCACAACTTTTGACAATCAGGAGAGAATTAGGTTTAAAACAGAGGTGGTAGGTCATCACTTTTCCACCACCACTAGTGCCTTAACAAGCCACATAGGCCAGAAGTAGTGCAGTACCATCAAATGTTTTATAATGAAATTCTATTTTATGGCAGGCTAAAGTAAATGGAGGGTTTCATTGTACAATTTAAAGAGAATATGTTTTAGTGGTTCAGAGGAAAGTGGGAAGGAAAAGAGTGGGGAGAGAACCCCAGGCACGTAGGCAGCACAAGAGAGTTGGTGACTTGGTCTCTTTGAGAAGAGACTCAGGAGAGCTGCAAAGAAGAAACCGAGAAAGGACAAGGACACCCAACACTCCTCATCAGGATAAGAAGGAAAAAACCGAGGGTAGTGCAAGCTTCATTTGAACCTTCTAATGGCATTTTACCAGAGTGGCTCAAAACCCAATGCTTGTTTATGCTTTTAAGAACATTTTGAAGAATGTGATGGAGATTAGTCTCATCAGACTGACCAGAGTAAACTACACCTGTTTTGTCTGAGAAAGCTTCTATCCCAAAGTTCATAGTGGCACATGGACCAAACATGGAAACATTGCACCAAATATTTAAATGGTATTTCCTTTTAATGTGAATATTAATGTTAGCTTAATAACCTTAAAGCATAGTCATCCTCGGTTAGGACGTGTTATAACTGTCTGGCACAGAACACATGGAACTTATAAAAGGGCTTTATAGAACATTTCCAATTGCGTTTGTGGTTTAGGCCAATCTTCTCTAAATCAATATCTTCAGTGGATGAAATCACTCGCATGATGAGCGATAACAAATTTAGCTTTACATAAAATACATCATCTCCAGAAAGGACAGTGACCCTTCTTATCAGGCTAGGTCACAAAGGCGTGAGGATTGGCAAAAGAGAGGGAAGGAACATGTAAAGCTTGGGCCAGTAAGAGCTCCTGGACACGCAACGCTGGGGATTGCTACTGAGCTGTCTCCTGCTCCACATCAAAGATGTCATCAGTCTCTGAACTAGCAGCTGCCTGTCCTGCCTGGCCTCCGAGCTTTTGCTTTCCTACCCTGAAGTGATTTCGAGGGGGCATGGCTGTGTGAGAGGTACCATCCTTTAGATGAGTTAGAAACATATGGCACTGACCACATGTGGTCATTAAAAAGTCCCACGCCAATTTTTGCAAGGCTAACAATATTAGCCCCAGTATCCTGGCCAAATTCCAATATAGGTAATTATATTCCGGGTAATGACATACCGGCTAGTTTTATAAGGTTTAATGTACATTGTGGAAAGTGGCTTGCACCTAAGGGCTCTGAGTTAAACGCATTGCATAGTCAGCTGGGATAAAATTAGAGAAGAAACTACCCAA
This sequence comes from Buteo buteo, assembly GCF_964188355.1. Taxonomy (NCBI): domain Eukaryota; kingdom Metazoa; phylum Chordata; class Aves; order Accipitriformes; family Accipitridae; genus Buteo; species Buteo buteo. The sequence goes on along the minus strand of NC_134189.1, from coordinate 15,828,680 downwards.
GCATATCAAATGTTTAAGCTTTAAAACCCTGGGTAGAATGAAACAAAAGAGGAAGGGATCCAGGGGTGCTTTAGCATAATCAAGCTGGCTCATGCCGCTGAAGACACAGCTGGGATTGAGAGCTCACTGCTGTGAGGAAACTTGTAACAGTATCCCCACCCCACCTTCAGCAGTGGGTGTGCATGCATGTTAAATTACCGGGTTAAGGAAGAAGATGGAGCAGTATGATGCAAAATGTTTGCCGGGTTTTTTCTTGCCCACTCCCCACCCCCCTGAGTAAAATCTAACCAAATCAGGGTCTTATTAAAAACAAAACAAAACCAAACCAGAAAAAAAACCCCACTCTTCAAATACTTACACCTGTTGCACAAGATCCCTGTGACCCCAGATCAAAATGTAGGAAGGAGTATGCTACTCTTTCACTAACTTCTGTTTGTCTCATTGCCCTGCTTGAAGACATTCTGCCAATTCCAGCACAGGATCCCACTGTGACTGCACTCTGTGAGGGTACCCACTAGGTACTGCTGATGAAAAGCTCTGAGGCTGATGTGCAGCCCCAGAATAATCTGGGTGGCAGGACACGTCCCTCCAGCATGCCATTAAAAATCAAAAAGGGAGGTGCCACCCACACCTCAGTTGGGGCTGGAGGGCAGGAGGCACTCACTTGCAAGGACTTACCAGCTTCATTCAGAACATGTTGACATAACATACTCGTTGGGATGACACGGAACCTTGCGATGAAACACAAGTACACACATCAGACCTAGGGGCTGAGAGTACGATTGGTAACAAAACGGTTTGGTTCTTTTGATTCCATAAAGCTTTCTGCAGACGGTGCATGCCATTTTACTCATTGTACAAACCTGGAAACCACCCTCCCCCCCCCAGTATTTTACACCATGCAGATAGAAGAAAAATGTTTTCTAACTCAAAATCACAGGTGGAACAAAAGCCACAAAACCAGCTTCAGATTTGAAGCCCCACCTTTGGCCAGCAGGACATCCAAAGCAATAACACTGCAGTGCAAGGAGCCATCACTTCATCTTGAAATGAAGCTCAAATGAAGCTGCAATTTTTTTTTTTCCCAACTTACGAGTGGGTGTGGGCTCGTTTTGGTGGTACCATCCGGATTCCAAACTTCAGTCCATGTATTTTAGGTGTTAGTGTGTATATCCTATACCCCCAGGCATGCCACCTCATTTCAAGATGATCTGTGCCTTTCCTGCGCTTGGATTTCAAGCTGTCGACGATGGGAGACACAGGCTCTCCCCCTGCTCTTCGCGTACAGAACACTGTTTCATCTGCTCGATTCCTTTCTCCATTAAAACACATTCAAACATAATTAGTGTAACATTAAAAATGGAGGAAATTTTGTAATTGCCAGTTGTTCTGTAGCCATGGTTACATCAGAGATTTATACCAAGCGACTCCGGCCTGAGCACGCACAAGCAGTTAGCAGGAACAGCAGTAGGATAATGTTTGTGTGCACGTGCAGGTGTGCTGATGTGCGTGTTTGCCAAAAAAAAAGATGGGGGGGGGACGCCAAGAGAGAGAAAGGAGGGAGGATGGGGAGGGGAGAGACAGAGAATATTCGGTGACATTTAAGGTGCTAATATCTGGAAGTCAACCTTTAATTTGACAGCTTTTAGTGCTAGTTAATTTCACTCATCCAGACGAGGTGTAGGAAATTTGCAGCACCTTTAAATTATCACGTTTTTCCACAGTGCCTGAGGCCTATGTGGAATACCTGAGCCATACTTTCCGCCCCCCCTCCCCGGCTTCCCCTCCCCCCCCCCTCCCCCCCCCTTTTTCAGGTCAGTTGAAGTAAAACTTTCATTCCCTTTCTCAGACAATTAATCTTTAGCTAATTGAAGCAGGAATGCTGCAGGATGGGTTTCACTGGGGCCTGTAAATCTCATTTAGCAAAGTGAATTCCAGGCACATGCTGCACCTAATGATGTGACAGGTGGGCTGCACCGCAAGACAGCAGCCGCCGAAAAGTTGATTCTCATTAGACCCTCGGAGTCCTGCAGTCAGTTTTCTGATGGCTGAAGAACACTAATCGCATCTGTTTGCTGCTGGGTGGGGTGGGCAGGGGGGAGAGAGGCAACGATGAGAGGCGGGGGGGGCCCCTTCCTCTCTTTCATGAGTTAATATCCTTGACTCCTGCCCAAAAAACCAGCAGGCCTGCCTCCCACCATGCGATCAGCCTCCATTCTGCTGACTCCTACAGGGTGCACCCTTTTTCTAATTAACTGGAATGGCTATGGAAAGCAAAGGAGGCCTTGTGTTGGGTGAACCAATTATTTTGAAGGGTATTAAGTCATCAGATTTACTTTTATCTTGATTGCATTGTGGAAATCGTGCATAATTAATGGTGGGAGCTTATTAGGAAAATGATTAGGCAAATTACACAGGTGTCGGATGCATTTTTTATGATAAATTTGCTAGAACAATCCTGCAATTCCATCTGTTCAGCTCATATCAGAATGTCACTCTGGAAGAAATTAATGGTGCAGAGTCACACAAAGTTACTGGAGGCCTTGGATGCAGATTTATGTTTTAAAAAAAGATACAGTTAAAATTACCCAGCAATTTCCTAATAAATACTTGATGTTACAGTTCAATAAATTACTTATTTAATCTTAAAAGAAAATGATAGTCAGCCGGAAACTAAAAAGTGGAGAAAGCATAAACCTCATTTTGTCAGTTTGATGTGTATGTAAATAAAAAATAATCATAAGACGTAATAATTCTTTGCTGTGGGATGCTGACTAGAAACAAGCTGTCAGTATCCAAGTACTTCTGCTAGGTATTTTTTTCCACAGATACTAAGTCTTGTCTTACAAATCCTGTGCTGGTTCTGTGGTGGCAGAGCCAGTTCCCTTTTCTGTAATTTCTGCAGTGTTTAACAGCAGATTCTGGAGCTCACATCCTGGGAGCTAGGGAAGATGCCAAATGCTGTGCTCATGTCCACGCTTCTTTAACCTTGCATTTCCTACCAACACCAGAAGATTAAAATTATGAAACCAAAATCCACAAACACATTGTCCTTTGGAGTAAGCCGGTAAATGAGTGCATGGTGTTTTGTGTGTGAGTCTGTGTGTGTCTGAAAGAACATGTGTATGTGCATTTGCAGAACTAAAACAGTGAAGGGCTGATATTTTACCCCTGGAAGTGCCAAGAAACCGCAGTGATGGAGTAGTTATTATGCAGCAAATAAAAAAACCTCATGTCCCATAAAGGAAGCATAATATTGTACTAGCTAATACAACATGATTTCTCAAAAATCATAAGTTAGGGGGCAGAAGTCGCAGGAAACTGTGTGAGGGGAACATGACAAAAAAAACCCAACAGTTTAATCAAGGCCGGACAGTTTAACAGTCAAATATGATTTTTAGGAGTATATTTTTCATAACCTGACCAGCTCGCTGTAATCACTGCTCTTACCTTTCTTTCGGTACTTCTTTTAAAACAGATTGACTAGCAAACATACCTAACATGGCTGTTGTCTTCTCCAGGGACAGCTCTGAGGAAGGCGCAGCCCCAGATATCAAGTGGCTTCGGGTCTACATCCAGCTCTGCTACAAGGGTCTGCATCACCTTCGATAAGTCCTTTCGACCACCCTCCCGTCCCCTGGATATAGATCACAAGACCCGTGAGGTAAGGCTAGCAGAGGATATGGTGTTTTGCACAAAGAACAGGATAGGACTGCTCTCAGGGTTGGAAGTACCCCTTCAGGATTACTACAACAACACAACAGGCCTCTGAAAGGGTATCTCAACACTGCAAATGCTGTCTATATTCAGCCAAATGAGCTACCAGCTAGTTTCACAGTATAAGGTACTGTCTGGCACTGCAGGTAAAGGGACCCTGGCAGTAAAGGTCTCAAGTACAGTTTGCAAAATCCATCTAAGAAGCTGAGTAAAAAAGTTTATCTGTTTGTTTACATGGCTGTTGACATGGCTTTGAACTAGCTTGAACATCTTGAATGCCTCCAAAATCACAAAGCAGACTTGCCCCATTTTGTAGATCCCTCCCTGTGGTGCCCCAAGGAGTATCATCCTGCCCAAACTCCACAGCACTGTGGCTCTACTACTTCATTCCTCTCTCCTATTCCTCAGTGTCCCGAGAGTTTACTCATTGCCACAGGGTCCTTGGAAGGAAGACTTTTTGGCAATGTGGCACAGTCCATTTGGGGATTTCTGTTCTTTTCAGGATCTTTAACTCATTGTGATGTTATTAGAATAGAGGTAAGTATCTCACTTTCTTTTGGCACTCTGAAAAGGAAGCTAGAAATGATCACCTATTTTTTAAAAAATGCTTGGAAATGTACAGCTAAAAAGCAACCCATAAGAGAAGTGCATTATATTTCTCCCTAATATCCAAGTCTTGTTAAATACCAATGATACCAATCTCTGTGACTTTTGCATCTGATTAATCCTTCCCTTTGAAGTGGCTGATATCACTCACTACCATCTGCACTTGTGGTGAAGGCAAAGGAACTGAATTCTGAACAGCCTCTGTCTGCAAGAGAGGCCATGGCAGCAACACCTCGTGGGTGGTTTATATCCATTACACAAGGAGCGCTTGGCTCATCTGAAAACCCAGCTTCTCCTCCAGACCCTTCACTAGGCACATTCTTTGAAATCTGCTTTCATACGGTTCATTGTAGTGAGTGTTTTCAGAAAAATTACAGGGACGGACAAGCAAATGTGGCAAACTAGTGCGCCCCAGAGTCAGTTTGCTACTGCTTGTTAATTAAGATTATTGCTAACTCTTGGGTTTATTCCATGAAAGCTATCAGAACAATATAGATTAACGCTGTTAAGCACAGCAGGTAACCCTAAAGCAGTCACTGAAATATTAGAGAATATTTGAGATAAATTTGAATTTAGGGTGACCATCTTCTACATTTTAAGGGATGTCCCTTATCTGGTGGCTAATGGCCCATGACCCATATCCAATAAAGAGTTGCTAAGAATTTGATCAGATAAAAAGAATGTTTTCAAGCAATCATTATTCAAAGGATCAGATACTGTGATATTAACGTATGATTTTGTACCATGAATAAAACATTTTGGATTATATCCCTCAGAAAATCTATACTGGAATTTATATAGGTGAGCAAGGAAGGGTCAAGTGAATTTCACAGAAGGAGATAGAGACCTGTCTGGATTAAATTAAATGGGTAAATGTAAAACATAGCAAGGCCAAGAGTCATGGGTTCAGAATACATAGCCCTAAATGTAAACCTGACATACAGGTTACTTCCCAATTTCACATGGGTCTGTCCCCATCCTGTAAAAGAAACTAGTACTATTTATTCCTAGAAGACCTTAGCTAGTCATCAGTATTATTGGCAAGATAGGACATAATAGAGAGGAATCAAGCAACTTGGATGTCCTTTGTAATTTCTGTAGTTAATGTGAGAACACAGACAGAAAATTGCTGTCTGGCCAACTACTCACCTGTACAACCCTCTGAAGTATACCTCATCCAGTTCTTCTTCAGGTGCCAGAGTATCTCCAGGTGCTTTTACACAGAGGCATTCAGACAGACCAAAAGTCTTTGCCTCACCCTCCAAACTCACCAGTCTTGATGAGCTCTAGGAACCTGTAGCAGGAAAAGCATGTTAGAGACGTACTCTGAAAGTATTAATCTACCCCAAGTCGGCACATTTGCATAGACATATTCCTAGAGGCATCATAGCAAGTAGAAGACCTTGCCAAAGCCGAGGATCTCTTGTGAGTGGCTCTGAACCAAAAAGCATGCCCAGGCAGTCTCTGTTCCCGGGAGTGTAGAGCTCAGGCAGAAGGGAGAAAGCGAAGCAGAGAAATTCTTAGAGACGGGCAGGAAGTTACTGGCAGTTAATGCCAGAAACAAAATCTAACTCTCACTAATCTCAGTCCAAGTCTCAAGCACCAGCCACACTGTTTCTTTGATTTTGAGTGCCGGCATCATATTTCAAATGTACAGTATCCCTCTAATACTGTAATCAATATTTGGTTTTTAATTAAACATTAATTTTCTTTTCCAGAGCATCACTCAATTTTCTTTAAGCCCTACCAAAATAACTAATTCCTAATCCTTAGCATAGATAACTAGATCAAAACAAACAGGCCCTTTTGTAGTATTGACAGTATTACACTTTTAGCAAACAACTAACTTAACAACCAACTTTTAGCTTGCAACTAACACCTAGACATTTCCAAGTGCTACATGCTCTGAAATGTAGGTGGTAAAAACACAAAGCTATTTGTTTATCCAATTTTCTGAGTACATCTCCCACATAATGGTTTCAAAGTTTAGCCTTTCAACTGCAGAACATTCAAGACTTGGCACTGGTTTTGCCCAGATCAGATTTTCATTAGACAACAGACCTATTCATACAAGCCTCCAAAATTATTTTAAGTGCGGTTTTTTTCTTTCTTGGTAAGTGGTGCAAAACAATGCTTCCCATTGAAGATAAGTGGAAGGGCCCAAACATAGATCATATATCTAACCACAGAAATGTAGGACATTTTGGATAGACTTCTATTCTTTATCCAGGTTTTCATGTCTTGTCCATCACTGTAGAAACAAGGCCTTTTTCTGCAAGTAGACATGGCTTTAAACATTGAGGTCTAGCTGATTGAAGCCTTTCACCAAAACACCTTTGTATTTTGTTTCAGGGGTGCGGGTTTGGATTGATGAGGAATGCCGTTGGGATGCTACTTTACAGATGGTGAGTGGTAGAGCAGGCAGTACTTCCCTCTGATGGGGAGGAGGCAAACCCTTCATTAAAACATCAGCTTCCCCCAAAAGCTCATACTGTCTGACATGCCTAACCTGTGTGCATATGTCAACACAGAACGCTTGCTAATGTTGCTGAGGCTGTAAATAAAGGTTCATACTATACTATGAGGGAGATTAATGAGTAGAGTGCTTCCTTCTCTGCTGGAGGCTGAAGTAGGTTCCCTATTAAGATGCAGTATCTGTCACTGTCAACAGAGACATGCTGTGTGGGTGTGAGGGGAGGTTAAGAGGTGTCGCTGAATCTGGAAATTCCTTGCTTTTAAGGGTCTAGTGCAGAGGACTGACACACTTGAGCAACATCAACTTCCTGAAACATGTTTTCCATTAATAGAATAAGTCCAGTAATGTCTGTGCCTAAAGACAGGGAAATGCAGAGAAACTGGAGATACTCCCTTTTGAGGAAAGTATAGCATTTTCTTCTTAAACTTAGAAAAGGAGAAAGAGAAAGACACTAGTATGCTGTGCATAGGCCATACAGATTTCAGGGAAGGGAGAAGCTAGAGATCTTTCTTTCTCTTAGTTCTTCCCATTGTACATATTGAGAGCTTTCTGTGTTCTCATGATAAATTGGATGTCTGCCTTCCTTACCCATGCTCCCTTATCTCCTTCCCTCTTCAGTTCAGGTAGATGACTGTTTTTATTTTCTTGTATAACATCCATTTCTATAGTATCAGAATGTCTTACAGAACTGTCTCATCTTCATGAAGCATTTGATATCATCCTCTGAAGGAAGGGCAATACATTTTTTCACATGGGGAAACAAAACACAAAGAGGCTCAGTGCCATGTTCAAGCTTACACTGTAAATGTGCCAGTGAAGAAGGGTCTTAATTCTGAACTCACAAGCCCTTAAGTACATCTCCGCTTTTGGACCTGGAGTCAGAAAAGAAGATTCCCCTACGCCCCATGCCTGTGTTGCAGTCAGGAGTGCTAGCAAAGGTGGTCAGCTCACTCAGCCTCAGCCGAGGAAGGTCTTTCCTAGGTTATTAAGGAAATATTTGCTACGTGTTTGAACCACAATGACTTTCTAGATCAGAAACCTGCTTCATACAGTTGAATAATACACACGAGTTAAAAATGCCTATGCATTTAAAGACAGATGTATAGCCCACTTGGTCCTTTTAAAACCCCTAAGAAACATATGAGTTTATATATATCAGCCTTTCTCCATTAATTAGACAGTCATCAGCCTTTTTCCATTATTTAGAAGACTGAATAAAATGAATGTAACACAGAGCAATATTATCCATTTTGTCCTAACACTCACACCTACTTCACAGAAGCTGAAAGAACCTGAGGAACTTATCTAGCCAGTATAGTCATTAATTTGAAAAGAAAAAAAATGTAACAAAACATTACATTAAGATTTTAAGATCTGGTTAAGTTCAGCAAAAGCAAACGACTAAAAAAGAAAGTGAAAATTTGAAAAGGTAGAAATCTGTGGAAAAAAAATTGGGAACCTGTACTTAAAAAAAAAAAAAAAGAAAAAAATCACTTCTAGATTTGCATGTTAAAAATTTATCTCACTTAAATACCTGGATATGTAGCCCAAAGTCAATGAGAATTGCAAAGGGCAGCACCTCTGAATAATAGTTCACTTCTTTAAGCTCTCTTCTCAGTTATAGACATAAGGCAAATGCTATTTACTCTTCCTTTACATCACCAGCCTTACTGAACACCAAATAGTTCTCTTTTTTTTTTTTTACTTAGAGAATAAACCTATTGATAATAAATTTTCTCCATAAAAATACAATAAAATTAGAAAAGCTGCCTGCAAATCACATGTAAGGAATAAATAATCTTTGGACACTCACATCAGAATGTTAGGTCATGCCACTTGAAAAAGGATAATCAAGGAAAAAATGTGTTTCCTAATTTATCAATAACATGTTTGGTTTATGTATAACGTGGGTATTAAGAAATGAATGACTACACCATGCAGTGATGCTTTCCCAGCAGTAGCGGTAACTTCTCTGGAATTGCTCAAAGAGCGTTTGGCTCCAGCCTTGCACATGGTGCACCCAGTGTACAGGGAGGGTGTGTGCCAGGGAAGGCGACGGTAGCTCTCCCAGCCACTGCAAGCAAGGAAGCACATGCATTTTAGGTCTTGTCACAGAGTAGGCTAGCAGTGTCTTATTTGACAAAGGGGGGGAATGAGGGCAAAGCAGATGACCAGAGTGACAATAAAAATTAATAGAAAGGTATACCAGAGTGAGGCATTTGGCCTGATTGCTCGGCCCGCTCCAGAGACGGAGAGCATGACAGCTCCAAGGCCAGTGGGAGGGAGCGTCTCTGAGCCAGCACTTTGCTCCTGGCATTGCAGGTGCAGAAACCAGCAAAGCTCTGCCTGCTCACTGTCTCCTATGGTGATAACTTCAGAAAGTTCTTAACACTTCAGGGGGTGTTGGGAGGGAGGAGGCTTTTTTGCCATTTATTCACATTATGAGCATGCTTATTACGAAAGGTTTATATTGCAATGACAGACACAGAAAAGATAGAGTACATTGAAGCTGAAGGACCTTCAGGATGACCAGGATGAAGAAGGATACATTATTTTTCACATTTGCATGACTCATTCTTTAGCCACCCTATGTTAAAGATTTTTATGAGCTGCTTCACCTTAATATTGCAGTATTTTCAGCCTGGACAGTGGGAAGTGCCATCCCCTTTTCCTTCAGCCTATGAGAGATACAAATTGATCAATGAACAGTGGACAAGTGATACTGGCTGTAGATTTTTTAAAATTTGTTATCAAGCATATTTTGTTTGTGTGGAAGGAAGAGCTAAGCCAAAGAAACAAACCGTGAATTAAACCTCAACATTGAGTTCATTTTTAGAGGTAGAAGTAATGTAGTCCACTCCAGCCCTTCAGAAAATCCCAAATTTAGAGTATGTTAAAGTCTCCCAGAGAAAAGTTGATATCTGGTCCTTAATGTGAAAAAGTCAAAATTCTTCTTGTTGGCAAAACTGAACAAATGAACTCCTCCTTGCTTTCAGCTGTCTAGCTTTTGTTCCATATGTATAGCCAAAGGACTTTCAATAGTTTGTATGAGTCTTATTCTATAGACATGCTGTCCTAAATCTTAAGCTAACTCCCTAAACCTACTTATTGACCTCGGTTAATAGCTCAGAGTGGGAAAGAGAGTACTCTGAAGTAGAAGGAATATTACTTTACCTGGATCAAACATAGGAAAACATTGTGGAAAAACAATCAAAATGAATGATAAAAAAAAGTCATTAAGAATCAAATGAGACTTAAAATACAAGGGGAATCCTTCTTTTGCTACAAATAATTCTCTCCACAACCGTTACTTAACAGCTCTTCATACTTTGTGGAAATAGCTGCCAACAGCATATGGAGTCACAAAGTTCAAATGACATTAGAGGTAATTTTTGGACTGCAATGAATGATGTACATTAAAATGAGACCGAGAGAGAGAGAAAGATTATGCTTATAGGAAGGTGATCTCTAAAGTACCTAAATAGCTAAGGGAAGTGCTGTGTGAAATGAAGTTATTGGGACAGGTAACTAGAGCTGGATTTCAATAGGAAGTTATTATGGAAAGAGGAGACGAGTCCTGGGCATTTCATGAACGATGAGTCTGCTGTAGCAGCAGCATGACATAAAGTGTGCGCTGACTCATATCGCTAAATTGATAAACTGCTTCACACCAGAGTAAGCCTTTTTGGGGAGAAGGGAGACAGAGAGACAGAAATAAATCTCCTGTTCAAATCTCTGGATAGAAGATACCAGAGCGTATATGTACAAACCATGTCTTACAGAAGCAGATATGATTGGTAAGATACCTTTTTTTCCTCAAAAGAGATGATTTGTATGTATATCTCTGATGATCTGATATGATTAAAAAATCTCAAATAACACCAACACCTATTGACCCATGTAAAAATCGGGGACAGATGCCATCAATTGTTATGTTTTGTTTGTAGAAAGAAGAGAAAATTCTCCAAAACATCTTCCTTACAGTTTTTTGGATGAAGAACAGACAGCTACAATAGTATAACTAGATTCCCAAAATGTTGGGAAGTTGGCATTTTATATGTTTGGGGAAAAAGAAAAAAGAGCTGAGAAGACCTCTCACAGGTGTCAAGCACAAAAATCACAGAAAAAAACTCCATATAAATAAGACTAAACTTCACATATTAACAGGCCAAAATGCAGCTGAAAGAGTGAAATACAAAGATGCAATTTTCTCGGAAGGAAAGGACATGGTTTTTTCATATTAAAACCAATTCTTAGCACAAAGTTCATCTTTGGTTTACTTTTAATAGAAACATGAGAGCAGAATTCAAACTGAGAGACCTGACCTGTTCATTTTTACTTTAAAACAAATGTGTATGTTTCACTTAATGAAAGAACTAAAAAAAAGCAACAAAAGATCCTATAATTCTCTCTCAAATATTTTTATCTTGAAGTTACTGTTATATATTTTCCTTCTTGAAACAAGGTCTTCTTTCATCATTTTAGGTTCTGAGTGTACTGAGAAAAAAAAAAATAATCACTTTTTAAAAATTTTATTACCAACCTTTCAATTTTATGTAGTTCAGTCCTAACATCCACATTTTATAAACTACTCAGGCCTTTCTGGCATGGAAAGGAAGCAGCAGTCAATTTCTTAGACGGAGGACTGACAACTGTCAAAGATTAATGGCATTACTGGTTACTTATTTGGCCGGCAGCCAGGCACCACTTTTTTACATTTCATCTGAGGAAAATATTAGTTAAAATATTAGGTGCAAATAACTATGCTGTACATTAACTTCTGTTTATCTTCTGAGACAGCCCCAGGTAGCAGTGAATCCCATCAACCTCTTTGACTCTGTTGAGGGGTCTCAGCCTCTCAAAACTCAGGCCCTGGAAGAGCCTCTTTAACTCTCCTTTTCAGAAGTAAATTCTATGAAAGACTGTGAGAATGCAGTGTGAATATATTAACACAGGTGGAAGCAGTCAGTCACACAAGTGGATTCACACAATACTTTCTGGAGTACTTCCAACAGGTGATGCCAAATAATATGCAAATTATTTACATCCCCAGAGAAGAAACCAAAATAATGGATAGAATTAGGTTTTTGCAACCAAATCCTGACAACCTTCCCTAGTCATTGACATTATTCTTTCAAGTGGCATTAGGATCTGTCACTAAGTGTATAACTGCTCTTTTCTAAAACTAGGTAGAGCTGAAAAATTCAGAATACAGGCAATACACGTTCATATTTCAGAGTTTGTGAATCATTATAGAGCCACTTCTGTTAGCAACCCTTGGCACTACACTTCCTGGAAAAAAATTAATAGATTACATCCTTTGGGCATAGCATCAAAATGACCCAACCCAGCAAAGATATGTCAGACCTTGCAGTCAATTTAAACTGAAAGTGACAAATCTACAGTAGCAGAATTCAGGTTTTAGAAAGTGGCTCAGATGATTAATTTCATACAAAAAGGCACTGGAGATTTTAATTACTCAAAATTGGGAGAATAACAATTTGTAAGAAATGACAGAAAAACAATACAGAACACTCTGGACATGACCAGATTCTTGCAAAGTCATTACAATCATTCCTGCTTTTTGAAGTCAAGCTTCTACAGCAAAGTATTTCCATCCAAAAATGAGTTTTTAAGAACTTTGCATGAAGCCAGCTGCCTGTCTGTTCACTGCATTGACATAAGCATTGCCACAACAGAACAGGCCATTTCAACTGGTCTTTTCCAAATCGGTCCTTGATGATCAATTTTGAAAATTTCAAAGGTTGGCAGAAATCCTCTATAGTGCATTCAGTGTACTATATCAATGAGGGAGCAAAGAGTTGTTTTTCATGCCAACTAGTCATGAAAGTCTTCTGAAAAACTATGGTGGTCCTTAAAAAACAAATACATATTTATTGACAGGGAATAGCAGGGAAAGGAAGAGGTATGAAGGATCTACCACAGAACAGAAAGTAAGTAAAACTCCCCATGGTTTTGGAATTTTTTTCCTCTAACCTACCAATGCCATCAGGACAAGTAAACTAATAAGGCAGTCTGAACAAACTCAAATAACATTTTTTTCTGCAACCTTAGCATTACCTAGCTGATTATTCTTCAGTACACACACACACACACACACACACAGTGCAACAATTTATTTTAATGTAATGCTGCCCCCTTGTGCTTTTGTATACAAGGAAGTTTTTGTCAATAACCAAGGTTTGTAGCAACTAAAGAAAAGCAAGAAATCAGCCTTCTCCTCAGCTCTGGGCTCTGAGCTTTCTTACAGATTTTTTTCACTTGAGCAGTAATATGATCTTATGCAACAATCAACAGTCAGAGCCTAAGGAAATATGAAACATGTATTAACATAAAAATTAAAGACAGGGTAAAAACGAAGCACACCATATGTAAGTGAAAGATGAAAAACAAAGGCAAAGGTCAGATCAAACAAAGTTACAATTAAGCTACTGAAAATAAGTGCAAAACAAATGTTTAGATTTCATACATTAAGTTGTAGCATGCCAACACAAAGAAACATATTTTACAGAGAAAGGCAAAGAAAAAGTGATAGGGCAAAATGAGAATGAGAATTCTACAGCTCATGAAATTAGTCTCCTTCACAATAGGAATCTAGCACCAGTCAGCCTTGGGTTACCAACTTTGGAATTCCCTGCCGTAAAAACTTGTCACGTGTCCCATGTTAAAGGCACTATAAACTTTTGAGAAGTTCATATGAGAAAAGTACCTCTTTACAAACATTTGGCTCAGAGTCAATTATCTATCAACTGCCTTTGTAGATCCAGTAACTAGGGACTGCTTGGTAAATTTGTCTTCCTTAGAGATGGTCCCCCACAAAATTGCTAATTGGTTGAGCTACAAGGACTTGGTACCACTCCATATGGCATAGTTTATGGCTGAAGACAAGAAAATTTTTTTAGCATTTTTCAAGAATACTAAAACTTAAAAAAAAAAAATTATAATAGACAGTGAAGGATTTAGGCATGATACAAAGCCATGGATGTATAACATCAATATTTACATAAGTGATAAAGCTTATATGTCTTCATTCACTTTTTACATGCATGTTAGGCAGAAGATTTTCTTTAAAAACATACCTTTTGTTTTCAAGTTTTCACAAGGCCTACTGATAATCAGTAAGCCCTTACAATCACAGAATAAATACCTATATGTAGATATCTATATACTTGCTCTCTGTGTGTGTTGCATTCAGGCTGCTGAATACGTACCTGGCCTTTCTGACCATTTTTCTTTCTAAATTTCACAGCTGAAAAAAAGAGATATTCATAAGTAAAACAAAGAAAGAAAGAAACAAAACAAAAAAGCTTAAAAGCTTGTTTGCGTCAAGAAGAGTGTGACAAGTTCAGGCAACTTTTAGTAAAAAAAAAATATGAAAAGCAAGTTGGAAGTATTTTGTTCTGATAGCTACTGAATGAAAGAAACATTCCCATTTTCAACTAGAATTGGTTTTACTTACAAATTTACTCTCTTTGTATTTTAAATATTTCTAAGCTTTGACAAAGTCAATGAAAGTCAGGAAGCTAAACAAAATCTTTTGTTTCAATCTGAACAACATCTTCAATTTGAACTGAAATAATTTGTTTCAGCTTTTCAGAATGTTAAAGGAAAATTGAGCATTTTTAATTTAGGGTTGACCCAGAATAATTTTTAATTGTGTATCTGGGCTTGGCCATTGACCTGAGTAAAACACAACATAATTTTTCAAAAATGTCTACTGTAAATAAGATTTACCTTCAGAATTTCTATTCTTTACCTTGTTTCATTACATCTTATGCTTCTTATTATTTTTTTATATAGAAACTCAGCAGATGCCTTGTGTAAATCTAAGAGTCTATAGTGTATTACTAGAATGTGTGAAGTAGTATGCGAAGTGCCATCCTCTGATTTTCTCTTATCTCTCATGAACGTAGATCTAAAACTCAGGTAATTCAAGTATGTTGGCACTCCATCTGAAGCTATGATAGTCATTTTTAAACTCTAATGTTCTCACTTCTCTTCTCAACATATACATCTTATGTAAATCAAATTAACTTGGCCAGAATCACAAGCTAAACATCATCCTCTGTGACACTCAGGTGACAAAAAAATGGGCTGTAAAGCAACTGTAAAACCTGTTTGGGAATTGTCTGGTTACAAAAAGAGATTGTGTGTCTCACCGCCCATGCCTCCCCACCGCTGTTGCAAAAGGAAGGAGCTGCAGCGGCAGGTCCTGGGGCAGGAGGGGTTATGGAGGGCAAGACTGTGGCATCCACTCATTATGTTGTTACTCCTCGTGCCAGACCTGGGATTTGGGGAGATGTAGGTAACGGCACTATGCCCATTCATACCTGAGCAAAACTCAGTGCAGACAACGATCTGACTGGCTGCCTGTTATTTTGCCCAACAGCCATCTTAATAGTGGTTCTAAAATTGTAAGTCTTCCAATTAATTCATTTTTTTTTAAAAAAAGTTCTATTACTTTCAGTGACAATATGGCTAAGGTCATGGGAGCTTTTGGCTAGCAACAGTCCTTCAGAAAGAGCTCGTGAATCAAGGAAAACTTTTACTGTATTCTTTCTAAGCAATACATAACTAGTAATATTAATATGCTTTCATTTCTGTTTTTGTGAGCCTTGAAGAAAAAATACCGTTAACCTTAGTATTCCAGTGCTTATAATTTCTTCCCATTTCTGTAATTGATTTCACTTGGATTATTTTCAGATACTATTATTTTCTGGTTTTTGACCTACCTTGTATTTTCCTCACTTTCCTCCATTATTTCTCTTTTTTCAATTATATTTTCAGATAGATGTGTATATTTTTTAAGAAACTTTTGCTATAGTTACTGTTATCATCGTTATTAAAGGTCTTAATACACATAACTCATCACCTTCTTCCACCATTTCAAAAAAGCATGTAAACAAGGAAATTATTCATGATATCTACAGACATCCATTTCAGGGGGCCTCAGACCCTTCTGGTAAAAGTAGAAAGAGTCCTCTGGGGGCAAGCCATAGCAAAAGAAGACTTGGGTTAGTTTAAACTTGGTTTCTGATGTTGTCTTTGATGTTTCATTGCCTATACTAGGATTTTTGTGAAATTAGGCTCCTAATCTAAAACAAATACTTTAACAATTATGTGTTAAAGTTAAGCGGTATGAATGCCCCTCAAATTATTAATAACTGGCATTAGTAAGCACTATACTACCTGATGAAATATTTAACTTGTTATAATCTAAAAATAAACCCAAAATTAATTTATTTGTTGTGGTATAGTATGTTTTGGTAGAACCCAGGTAGTCCAAAGCAAATTTTTTCAGTCTGTCTCAGACAAAAGTACTGGCAGCATGAGAAACAATTTAGCCAGTTAATTTCTAAACAACTCCTGAACCTATTTGGCACACACTGGATCAAAGACCGTCTCTCACATTAAAAGCAAGGAGACTTGCTCCATTTAGAGAATCGTGACTACTTGACCCACATGTAGAGTCTTGCTTTCACCAAAAGGTCAAATTCAGGTTAAACTGAATTTGTGTGATGACCCAGGCACACTATAAGAAAGCATTCATCGTTGTAACGGCACTGCTTATGCACCAAGTTTTGTTGCCTGAGTCACTTGCTGACACCATTCTTGTACATGACAGCTTGAATGTCTGTGTTAGCTTTGTAGCCAGAAGCGTACAACATTCGAGACACATCTGGAAATTGGGTTTTATCTCATCTAAGCCTGGAATCTTCAGTACTACTTAGATTTATCTGGGATGAAAGTAAAACCTTTCCTAATTGCTTGTGTATTTCTATTTCCAGTCTTTAAAAAAAAACCAAAAACCAAAAAACAAACAAAAAAACCCAAACAAAAAAACAAAAACAAAAAAATACCACCACAAAACAACAAACCAACCAAACAAAAGAAAATCCCAAACCCAACCCAGAAATATTGGTCTTTTTAATGGCTTTTTCATCAGGCTAAACATTTTTCATGAGGCTAAAAATACATTTTGATTAATTCTTATTTGACCTAGGGAATTTAACTTACTCCTGAAAATAATAATAATACTAAAAAAATTAAATCTCCTACATTATATTTGTAAGTGAATCCAAGATAAGTGTTGATTGAAAACATGTGTGCTATATCTTGTGAAAAACCAATAGAAAAAATCAAAATACTATTGCTTACAGTGAAACAGAAAGCTTATGACAAGGGTATTGAGACTTAATTCTTGAGAATAAAAAAAATTTGGGCTGGGTTTCAGAAAGCATTTTTTAGTGGTGAGATCTGATGAACTACCGCATAGTCTCCCAAGACATGAGTCTTATTGCATGAGTTTCTTAAAACAATGCAAAGCACTCAAGAGTAGAGTATAGGGAACACTCTAAATTGGTCCCCCGGGTAAGGACTAGCTGACCTAATTGGTATTTCCCATCTTTAATTTATGTGATCATACAGTATGCTGTTATCTTTTCATTACATTAACCCATAGGGTCAAACATTCCTCTGGTGGAGTTCCATTGGCACAAGCAGATTTGCACCAGGGCTCACTTTGGCCCACACTATTTAAATATGAAATGAATTTCAAACATAGCTGTAATCAGCCTTATGGAGTAATATTATTCTCAAGCAAGAAGACCATGTGGTTCCCCTCTATGAAAGACAGATAATTTTATCAATGCAAACTTTATAAAACATAATACCCATCAAATATTACATGCCAGAACAGCACTAAACTACTTAGAGTGGTAAATAAAACATTAGTTTGGAAAAGTATTTGGATTCTTCCTCACATTATTGCAATGTTTTATTCATACCCCGCTTATATATTCTCTTCATTCTGTTTCTCTAAGTGACCAGCATGTGATCAAACTGTGCAGTTCTACATAGTTCGGCTTCCTTTGAGATTGCACAGCACCTCCCTCACCTTCAGGGCAAGAGGAATGCCACCATGGCCATCTCAGTTTACAAACATGTGCCTTTTAATTCATCTATCAATCTTTTTTCACCAGGCTGCATCACTAATGTCAAGTAAAACAATGGTAAGTTCTGGAGCAACCTTCAAATGACAGTTCCTGCAAAATGGCAAATACCAATTTTCTGAAAGTAAGTCAAGGCGGCAGTCCAAAATAGTTCTCTTAAGAGATCTGCCAATGATGCAAAGATGTTGTCTTCAATAAGCAGAAACATGGGCAATAATTCTCTCTTTTATTTTATTCCTGTTCTATCAATTAAGGAAATCAAAATATCTTAACTTATAATTCTGATTTTGCCTCAAAATTGCTAAGTAGGCATAAGCAAATGATGTGCCATTGTTTATTCATCTGTCAAATGGTTTTGGAGTCTTTCTGAAATTTTTGCAAGGAACAACATAGTAGTTGTGACACTAAGTCAAATTTGCAAATTTGCAGCATCACTAAAAACTTTAGGTGTTGAACAAGTTGCTAAAAACTATTCCATCTAAACTGATATGTGATGGATAGACAGACAAATGGTTTCATACATAATCAATCAAGCAACAATTCAATTTTCTCTAAGAAAGCAAAACCTGCTGAACCAGGACAACTTGAATTCTGAAATGCAACTGTGCCTCACAGAAGCTGTTGGTAACGCCTTTTGTATTGAGCCTTTGGGACCAAAGCCCAAAGATGTACTAAATGATTAAGAAGGGTGACAGTGGAACATCATAAAAGATGTAATTATGTCTATGCTACAGGAATCTCAGAGGACTTTCTGGTTTCTGAGCCTGCACCCATCTGGCCACATGCAGCCTCCATGGAGGATCTCACCTTGCTGCTAAGAACATGGTAGAATTGAAAATCAGTAGTAAGGTCTTCCCACAGCCAGCTGCAGAAACTGTTCTTTTTTTCGGCCTATTTATGTCTTCAAAAGGAGGCACTCAGAAACTGAAATTCTGGTCATGACCAGTTAAGAAAAAATTGTCTTTGACTCATCTCATGCACTCTAAACATGTTCATATCCATGAGGACAAACACCATAACCTATCAACAGGACACAATCCATATGGAACTCCACACAAGAAGGAAGAGTTAAGGCTTTATACAAATGGGGCTGCAAAATCAAATGGGCTTATTATTCTGAGGTATAAGAAGTCATAACAGAAATTGCATTAATTTATCCTAAAAGTTGGGGTGGTTTTGTTTAAAATTTTGTTTTGGTTTTGTCAAGAGCAAATATTAATATTTTTCTTTGAAAATGAAAATAAATATGTGAGTTTGTGTTCTTTTCTTGTCATTTTGTTTCCACAGCCTGAGAAACACGCCACTTTTAATCTTGTCTCAGGGAAAAGAAAAAAAATAAAAAGAGTGAAGATACTGAAATGAAGGATGAAATTTCAGTGATAATTACTGTGCATCAAATAGGTTTATGAAGCCCAGTACGTAAAATGCTTTCATCACTTGGAGAGAAAAAAAAAGCCACTGAAAAATCTATGAACTGTCAGAAACGGGGTAAGAATTGCAAAGCTATCCTATCTGCCTTACCAAAGGGTTACTTCATCAAGTAACTTATAAGTTACAGGCACACATCACTGTTGAGGGAAAAGTAATTTGTTGTAATCATTTTTAATTATAGTTATTCTTAATTATCTTTGCTGTATGTTTAAACATTAAAATACAAACAGTGCTGCCATAGCACAGATGGCTGGTGCCTGCTATGCAGACTGTCAAGCTTCATTTAAGCACCACTGTCATTTTTCCTTACAGTTGTAACTTAAAGTAATAATGCACTTTCTCTGAACCATAATTATTCATGTTTTAAGAAGAATACCTACCATAAGGTACTTAAACGAAGATATTCTGAAGCAAAAACCAATGAAACCTGAACCCAAAACTGGGTGTACCACTAAAATCATATTCATAATGGAAATCCTAGTGGATAATTCTAGCTGTAAGCAGCTGGGAGCAGAGTCTTAAGGGCAGGGCAACATGCCCTACAAAAGGAACAGAAAGAAATTACTAGATTTTGTTATCCTTCCCCCTCCAGCTGTGTTTTCTTTTGTTTTTAAAAATGTTTCACATAAGAACTAGGCGGGGGTTTTGTTCTCTTTTTACTTCTGCATGTATCAATACAAGCATACTGTTCCTTACTGTGTTTACTCGTGACATTAAGAACCATTTTCTCAAAACCAAACTTAAATATTTCTAAAATGAGATATCACTTTAGTACTAGAGCATTTTTATGTCCTGTGAAACCTCAGAATCATTTCATGTGAATTCTCAACACGGGAATGTAAAAATAAGTTCAAAAATAGGTGAGAGAAATGTCTCAGTTCTCGGAGACAAATATTTCTTCAAAACTGAACCCAGGGAGATCCAGAGCAGAGGAGAAACATGAAAGAGTTTAAAATATAAGTACTCAAGAAGAGACTGTGCCTGGTCAAGAAAGTTCTTTGAGGAAATTTGAAAGGTGTGACTGACTGAAGAAACTTCCTGGACACTAGTTTGAAACAGCACCTGGGTGAATAAACAATACACCATAAAAGATGGAACAGTGGGTGCAGGAAGAACAGTAGGCAGGCTTATAATGTTAAATGATATGGTTAATTGTGCAATAAAGTGATGTATCACATGCAGGTTTGTAGTAGTCTGCTACTTACTTTCCTACTGTCACTACAACTTTGTCATCATTCTATCATGAAAGTGGTACCTTGTTCTTTCCAGAAACATCATTAGCTTCATTCCAACTATTCTACAAACTACACGTCATGTATATTAGTGATTCCTTCACTTTTATGAACAATTATTTTCACTCTTTTATTCCCTGTTTCTGTAAGTTCTCAGCAACACAGTCCTGATTTGCAGGACAGAGACAATCTTTAGGTCGACCTAGGGAGATACCATTCTCATCTTGCAAATAAATATATTTGATGAATGCTTTCTCATGACGGTACTACTTCCAGCAAAGGAGAAGAAAATAGCCCAATGCACATTTATTAGAGCAGAGTCTGTTTGGAAAACTTGTAGTGACAAGAAACCCAACCCATTGCCTTGAGAACCTGGAACTTCCACTGTGGTCAGTGACTCAGTGCCACAGATGAAAACTCACTACGGATAAAGCTGACACAAAGCTTGATTTACACTTTCAATACAGAGCTGAAATAGGCG
Source organism: Buteo buteo (assembly GCF_964188355.1). Taxonomy (NCBI): domain Eukaryota; kingdom Metazoa; phylum Chordata; class Aves; order Accipitriformes; family Accipitridae; genus Buteo; species Buteo buteo. The sequence continues at coordinate 15,807,764 of NC_134189.1, read as the reverse complement.
TATGGATTTTATGACAGGTCTTTAATCCACAACACTTCTAGCACAATGAGACCAACTTGCTGATTGCATTTAGGCCCTACTACAACATGAACAGTTAAATCATAACTTAAATGAAGAGTTAGTAACAGCGGAAAGTTGCCTGTTTTGGACTTGTACACTTCCATCCTTACCACATTTACTTGAGCTGTGAATGCTCACTATGCTGCTCCATCAGCACGCTTTAGTTAATGCTTACTCCAGAAGAAGAAAGCCAAGCTCACACTAAAGTCCCTTACTTCATTCTTGGTCTCAGTACCATAGGCATCCTTCAGTATTTTACGCCTTTTTTTGATGGCAAAGTTGTATGAATGGGCTCATATTTTCCTAGAAAACAGACATATTTAATGTCTCATTCCTCATATGTCATCAAAAAGATATCATGTAGTAGTTTCTGACCTCGTTTGAAAGTCTCCTTATTTCATTATCAATTTGCTGAGCCTCCTACTGCCACATTGTATAGTTTCGGTGTTAATTTTTAATATTATTTTCATGCATTTTTAAGGTAAGAGTGGTTTTTTAAACTAGAGTGCAATAATAGCTTCTCAATATTAAATAAATAATGTTACAGTGTTGAGACAATTATGACTTTTTGACAGTGTTGATATATTATTGTTTCAGCTACAGAAATTTATCTGTTTGATGTATTTTATGGGCACATTTTGTTCTTTACCCTTCTTTTTGATTTTTGAAAAATTAAATTTGTCCAATTGCCAAGATGCTTCCCTCAGGCCAATACTGACTAACACTTCAGGGCTGGATTTCTTTTTTTTTGCTACAAATCAATTCAACACACAATATCTACCTCCATTTCCAAAAGATCTATAGCAAGATTCTAGGAAAAAAAGTGATAGAAGCAATGTTTTATGAATCAGGCTCCTTTTGATGTTAGGTAGTGGGATTAAAACCTTTGTGAAAATTCAACATAGTGTTGTCATAAAATCCAAGTCAGTATGAGACCCCATGAGGTTTTACAGGTCTTGTGTCCTTCAGAAGACTTTTATCTGAAGAAAATAGTTTGTATGTGTGAAACCCCCAGATGCACATCCACTTCCTAATAAGCCTCAAAACAAATACACATGTAGGGAATGGGAGACATGGGTTTTGACAAGCCTAAACTTTCAGAGTAAGACTTACTTAAGAAACTTGCTCTGAAGAAACATATAAAGTGCTACTTTACATAAAAATTGAATTTTCAGTTCAATAGAAAATCCCAGCCTCCTCTTCCTCTCCACCACTGCTCCCATGTCCCTCCCCCAAATTTTTCAAGTGAATTTAGATTTTTATAAACAAAATTTCTACATGTTGGTTGTGGATTTGATTGGTAAAGATGAGAGAATAGCAGATATTATCAGAGACACAAAAGAGATTTATATATAAATATTTTTTCAATAAAAATTATAGCCATTTCAATATATACCTGAAGATGAAAATTCCAAACAACAGAAGGTTTTCTAAATTTAATACAGGTCATGGGGATTCAGTGCTCTTTTACAACATCTTCAAGAGATTTTTGGATATGATTTAGCAGTAAATATATTCAATCCTTGCCTAGAGAACTCCACTCATAACAGAAAAAATGAGACAACCTCAGTGATAATGGCTCCTATGCACTACTCTGATGCATCAATATGCACTTTCCTTTGCTCATGTTCTCCGTCTCTATCCCTTATTCTCAGCCATGCTGACTTTTAACTTGCACTGTTAGTAAAAAAGCTGAATTGGGAGCATTAGAATCTCCCAACTGATCTTTTTTTAAAATATAAAGTAAAGTTAAAAACCACTTCAACAAAGGGTAAAGCACTCTTAAAAGCCACAGACACCTGCAAAGGTCAGCTTTAAATTAGAAGCCACTGCCATTTGGGGCAGAGGGAGGAGAGCAATGGGATAAGTCCAAGAAAACTAAAAAGGAACAAAAAGTAGTAAGAAGAAAAAACAAAAACACAAAGTAGTTTAACATTTTCTTTAAAATACACAGAACCACATCGCATAGAAGATGATGCGTTTCTACACAATGAGAACACCATCCAAACATACAATGTTCTCAGACATGAAAAGGTCACAAAGCATTCAAGGTAGCATCTTCAAATGATGGCAATTGACTTAGCCATCTCTTTCCAATTAAAATCAGAGAGGTTTAAGATGCATCTTTGCATCCTTCTCTCATGCTGATTGCCCAGTGCTGAGGACCAAAGATATCAGCTTCACATATTACAGGAAAGCTGTTACCTGAGAAAAAAAGATTTTTCTTTTCTTGCAAATACCCTTAGATATAGTTGGTACATAGTCCAGACAAATCCACTTAGTCATCAGCACCTTCAGACATAGCAGATGGAAGTATCTGGGAATTAAACAGCTTTGGTTGCAATAATACTCATTATGAAAAGTAAGTCTTTAAAATCATGATTTTCCATGGTCTGGAAAGTTAGGTCAAGATAAATGTTTGAAAATTATAGTTTAAATCCATATTTAGATATCTGATAAGTAAGCTGGGTTCCAGAAGCGGCAAGTTACCCACCAATTCAGACTGGATTCAAATTTCAGTTCCTAGCATTTCCGAAAATCTTTCTACTTCCTAAAGTGCCTGAATATGGATTTGAGAACCTAAGTTCAAGTAATGTTTCAAAATGCAGTTCATATTTATGTACCTTAGGATCTTCCCTGAGAACCAACCACACTCATTTTTTTCCTCAAGCCATATTGAAGGCTTAGTAAAGGTTACGAAGTTGCAAATACTGTACCATAAGAGCAAGTTCTAATTGGCCAGTCCCTCCCTGAGGACACACTTTCATAGCAACTTCTCAGAATTAACCCTTACAAATTAACCTCTTACAGGAGTCACAGTAGCCAGATGAAAGATTATGACCACACACATAACTGAATCCGAAAGCCATAAATGAGAGTCTAATTCCTAATAAAAAATTATAGACTTTTTAGCTTCTCTAACATCATCTGTCTTGGTGCACTGACCCTTTTTTTAATAGACATGGACAACCTCAGCAGAATGGTATGATACCATAATTCTACATTTACAGGTTGGAATGTAGTGGTATCTGCTACCAAGAGATAAGCTTACTTCTTCAAGGTCAATGACAGAGCTAGTTAGTATACCTAGATCATCTTCCTTCCATGCCTAGATTTTAGGCAGTATCCAGAAAGCCACTTTAGTGTCTGCAAAGACACTGGAGCAGCCATAAGTGAACTAGCATGCAGATCCTGGTTCGTCTCTGCTATTCTTTACTTCTACTTACAAAGGTTTGACATTGGCAGAGGAAGTTAAAGTGTTTCCAGTACACAAATGCCCAAATCAAGGGCCAGAACATTAGGGTTCAACAGATCTATGCCAATTTACATGAGCTGTGGATTTGGCACATGCTGTCTACCAACACAAAAGGTGCATAGATATTCCATGGCACCTCTGATCACTGAACTGATTGCTTAATTGTCATGTTTCTCTCTGCTGGGGTCCCTGTGCCAATTAAGGAGACTCAACTGTGTTTTTCAGAACTTATTTAAAAAAAAAATACTCAGGCAAAACATCTGTGTGCCTCTTATGTGTTTATTTATTCATTACATGAATCTCTTTGTTAGATGTAGAATTTGCTAATGGAAGCAGATAAACCTTTTCATTCCCCTTTTTATATGTGCAGTTTGATTTGCAGGCAATAGGGGAACAGCATATTTGGATTGAGAGGGGCTATTGGAAGCCAAGGAAACAACTTGCACACAGTTCATTTTATTCCCTTGCTTAAAGCAACTCTGTTTGATAAAAGAGCCATTAAATATGGAGAACTGCACACAACATGTTCAGTGCATTGTGCTGAATAAAAGATCTCAGTGTGGCTCTCGCAAAGATCCACACGGATTTTTTTTTTTTTTTTCCAGCTCCATTAAAAGAGCAAAAGATCAGCACGTTTCAGGATCAATCCAGACAGGAGAGTCAAGCCCAGTCATACTTGTAGCTACAAATAAACCTGAACTGCCTATACAGTTGCTGATCTGAATTCCTCTCAAATCTGTAGATGTTCAGTCTGGGATTAACCCCAGCTCCATACCAAAACCTACCAGATATGTTGACTAAGATCAAACACTTATGCAAGTGGTGATATTTTCATTGCTGTAATAATATACTGAGGGGCTTCATGCTGGGAGGACTAATTAATATCCAGTCCCATAAACCTCCAATGAGCACTAAAAACAGAAGAGAGTTCAGCAGACGACCCTCACAAAGAACAGAGGAGCAGAGAGTACGCAGGTCAAGGGATGAATGTGGTGTGACTATTTAGTAGGAGTGCACACAGCAAGCCAAATGCTGTATGAGTGGGAGCACGAGGCCACAATAACACCCTATGATATAAGTCGTAACACAAGATCATGCTGACTGAGCACCAGATTTATGCTCTCAAGGCTTCTGAATCTGTGGCCCTTCCCTGAGCACACAGATTATATGAATTAATGCACTGTTTCCCAGGACTTTGTTCCATAATGTTACCCAATTCACATTTAAGATGTAACCTGAAATGCAACAACTGTATTGAAAAGACATCATACATACTTAATTTGCCCAGTGCTTCCTTCAGAGTGGTCTGTATTCTAACCTTTTTTCACCTCACCTCCGCCTCCTTAAAAGCATCTTTACACCACCAGTATCACCAGAAAAAATAATGTTCACTACTTACTTTCTTCCCCAAGACCTAAGTCAAGCAGCTAATACTGTAGTTCCTACAGGAAATTTAAGTTCTTTGCCACTGAAAGCCCAGCCTAGAGCTGTTTTACTTTACAGTTAACACAAAAAAGTTAAGCCTTGAGTAAAAGAACTAGCTGTAGCCTTGCAACCCCAGCTATGGACAATAGAATTGCTGAGGGTTTTTCCAACCAAAAAATCAGTTCTGACTTTTTGGGCCTTTAATGACTTTTATGCCGACACTCATTGTACTTTGTTCATTTAGCAGTGGGAGGAAAATCCAAGTTCTCTTAATATTTCATAGGCTCTACACCAAAGGAATTGAGTCACTTTACATCACATTTTGAAGATACAGCTTTTGAAAAGTGCTGTTTGTCTTAAGTAATATTATTTACACACAAAACCAGCCATATGAGAAGATCTGTTCATTTTGCACTTTCTGGCTATAATTATTTCATTGTAAATATATATTGTACAGAAGTTACTCTGGATCATTTAATTAAGGTAAATCTGTTAATTCTTATAATAAATCTTAACACAGAAATTGTACTGTATTTATTTTTTAAATCCTTACCAAGACTGATGCTGCTGTAAGAGCTTTTAGGAACAGATGGTTGGTTCTTGTGTGTGGTGGTTTTCTTTCCTCCTCTCTTTTGTTTTTTTTTTATTTAAAGCACATATTGTTAACACTTGACCTGATGTGTTCCTTTGAATAATTATTCTGGCATCCTTAAAACAAAGACAAAATTTTTATCCTTATTAACAACTTAAATATAATTTAAGAAACTAAGAAATGTCAAACACGCTTGTAAATACCACTGAGCATGGTAGGCTTGGTGTTTTTCTTCATCAGCTCCAACTCTGCCTTCTGTATGTGTTACCTTCTTTAGGCGGGTGACTTTAGCAATTAAAGAACTGAACGCACATAGCACAGAGTGATCTCAGTTACCCTAAGCAACTTAATTCCTTTGAGGAGTTTCTCAGTACATCACAGGACTGGATCCTCAGTTCTCTTTCAGCTGTTACACAAGTGAATAATCAATGAGACTCCTTGACTGAGCAACAACTACTTAAGTGGGAAAACATTAAAAGGTCTCTACTCTATACAAAAGACATTGTTAAACAATGCTGCTAGATGTTTATAGCTGTTCTCCTGGCACTGAAGTATTTCAGGACTTGACATTACCAGAACAGAGAAGAGTCCAATAGGAAAAAAAAAACCAACAAAAAACCAACCTCAGTGTCAAACATATGTACAACATTTAACAAACCTCTTTACATATTCCCAGACAACTGCAAGTATTTTACTCATTTATTTTCTCTGCATACCCTGTGCTCAGATTTTAGAGAGAGACACCATTGTCCTCTAGACTCTGAGGACCATAAACCTCTGATTTTACAGTGTGTGGAACTGTTCCTCTAACTCAGGGCCAAGCAAAACAGTAGGAACCCACTTGTTATGAACTTACCTAGGGAAGGCTCAAAAAAAGGCATATGAAATTCCTTTCACCCTTTTAGACTTGCAAAGAACAAGCATTTCTGACACATCATCTTACTTGTCTGTTGAATGGCAGCTTTCATGGGTGTGGCAAGAGGTGCTTAATAGTCATGTAATATAAAAAAAATTAGAAACAAATAAAAAAAAGCAAAGATCATAAAAGGAACATATAATGACAAACTGGGTCTATACAGGTGAAATGTGTCTTCACCTTTTGAGAGTCTCCCAGTGCTGTGGTTTAAGCCCAAACAGCAGCAAAGCGCCATGAGGCTGCTTCTGCTCACTCGTCCCCCCTGGTGGGATGGGAAGGACAAAATACAATGAAAGGCTCATGCATCAAGACAAGGACAGAGAGGGATCGCTCACCAATTATGGCCACAGGCAAAACAGACTCAACTTGGGGAAAAAACCCCAAAACCAATTTAATTTGTTACCAATCAAATCAGAACAGGATCATGAGAAAAAAAACCAAACCTTAAAACACCTTCCCCCCCTGCCATCCCTTCTTCCTGGGCACAGCTCCACTCCCGAACTCTCTACCTCCTCCCTTCCAGCAGCGCAGGGGGACAGAGAACGGGGGTTGGGGTCAGTTCATCACACGTTGTCTCTGCCGCTCCTTCCTCCTCAGGGGGAGGACTCCTCACACTCTTTCCCTGCTCCAGCGTGGGGTCCCTCCCACAGGAGGCAGTCCTCCATGAACTTCTCCAGTGTGAGTCCTTCCCACGGGCTGCAGTTCTTCACAAACTGCTCCAGCGCGGGTCCTTTCCACGGGGTGCAGTCCTTCAGGTACAGCCTGCTCCAGCGTGGGCTTCCCATGGAGTCCCAGCCATCTTTAGGGGCATCCACTTGCTCCGGCGTGGGCTCCTCTCTCCCCCGGCTGCAGGGACATCCCCTCCTCCCCCGCTCCACCTCCCCTCCTTCCTCACTGACCTCGGTGTCTGCAGAGGGGTTCCTCTCACATCCCACTCCTCTCCACTGAAGGTTTCCCCTCTTGAATCTCTTCTCCCAGAGGTGCTACCACTGTCACTAATGGGGTCAGCCTCGGCCAGCAGCAGATCCAACTTGGAGCCAGGGAAGCTTCCAGCAGCTGCTCACAGAAGCCACTCCTGTAGCCCCTCCCCCACTACCAAAACCCCACCACACAAACCCAGTACACCTCGGCATGAGATTCTTCTGAGATTTCAACCTTGTAGTTAAATAGTCATATATCAAAAAGACAGTGAAAACTGCTCCTATGCAAGAAGTTCTAACATCAGTCTCTTAGCTCTCAAGAAGAAAAACCAAAACAGACTCTAAATTATCAACTCCCCCTAAACTTACAACTCTCAGCTAAGATAAGAGTTTCCAAAAACAAGCTTGAAAAATCTAAGCATCCTCGCTTTTGAGATTACCAATTTAAATACTGCGTGGATGCCACAGGCAATTGTTTTTTTTCTGTGAGGATCTACAGCACATGTCATTACTTACAGTGCAATGTTAATACTTACTATTTTCTGTCACTTTAGCACGATCATCTTAACCGAAACTGTAAATATTTTGAATCAATGTAAAATTAATGCATCTTTGCTATATTTTACTTGTATGTCTGTGAGTATGTGTGCATATAAATATATTCCCATACGCACAAAAATGTTAACAGAGAATTAAGGTCGCCTACATTCACTTCTTAAGTCTAACCCACTTAAAAAGTACAGTGCTAGACAAATTCATGCTAACTGGAAATGTGGATCTACAGCCATCAAGGACTATTAATAATAAAGTTGAGATGAGCAACCAGAGTAATCTTAGTCCATGTCTTACCACGTAAACATTCAGACTCATTCTCCTCCACAAAAAAAAGTTCTAGTTTTCATCAACATACTCTCTTGGATAGATTTACAAGGGGGCTAGAGGAAGACTGTCCCTCCACTGGAAACGCACGCTGCAGTATGGATACTGTTTCACAGTAAAGGCTGTGCTGTTTCAACATACTGTCTTCGCCTACCCACAAAACCCCATCCTCAGTGATACAGTCCACTCCTTCCAATAATATTCAGACACACCATCTTAATTTTAGCCTTAGCTACATTAATATCTCTTACCAACCCAGGCTTTAGAAAAATACAGAGCTGATTTATACTTTAGTAGAGAAATTAAAGATCAAAAAGATTTATTAGGGTTACTCTACCATCCCCCCTACCAGTGCATAATCATTCCCCACCGTATATTTTTTATGGTAATTAGACACTCAGGGCTCAATCCTACAGAATGCTAAGTGTTCTGGCCCAGTCCAGTAGAGTGATTAGGTGTATGCTTAATGGCCAATGCCTGAGCAATCCCTCAAAAGTTAGCTATGAGTAGGTGAACCACCCTCTCTATTTAAGCACATCCCGAATTATTTTCCAGGACTAGGTTCAGAGGCTCAGCATCCAGTAGAATAGACCTAAAGCTTTGTTTATGTCACCTTTGTATCTCTAAAATGTCCCACTGCTATCATTGTAGCAACAACGATGACATCAGTAGCAAACTAAGCTATTGGCACCCTGCTTTTAGCAGCAACTCATGCTGATTTTCACTAAACAAGTTTGCATAAAATGATTGTACTGCTTAAAAAGTCATCACCTTTGAACCAAAACACTTAGAGCAAAACTTCAAGACCACTGCAACAACCACTGGAAATAAAAAATGCATGTCCAAAGCAGAACTTGTACTTAATCCAGTGATATGCTCTGGGTACATTATGCTTGCTTATGAGCTCGCTGCTGCCAGAAGCATAGCACATTGCTGCAAAATGGTGGCTGCCCTTCCAACCCCACAAGGAAATGAAAACACCAAAGGCAAGAGCAGCCCAGTTTCATGAGGGAAGACAACCACATCTTCACTGTACAGTGCAGGTACGCACACCTCCGTCCTTTTTTCTCTTCCTTCTCTCCCCTTCCTTCCTCATTTTCCTCTGCGACTTGATACAATAAGAACCTACATAAAGCACTGTGCATTGTACAAGCAGTTATAGTGGGAAAGTTCTATGCTCTCTAGTCTTGGGTGTGTGGTGGTAGAACAGGACTGAATCGATACGTTAAAATTGATTTAAACATATGCTTAAATATCAAAATGTATTTAAATGCCTTTAAGTTATTTATGTTATACACACAGAGGAAACATTCTATCCCAACAAGCACCTCCTAATATTTTAAATAAGCACACGAAACATATGGCTGACTCTCTGCAGATGTGTGTGAAGTTTATAATCTTTAATTTTTATTCCAAACACATTAATGTTTCTTACTTCAAAATGACCTGGGTAAACTGTGAAATTTGCTTAAGCTATTAAGAGTAAATCTGTCACACTGACAATTTCAAGCAGTGTCCTTATTGCTAAAAGGGCATATACTGTAAGTTACAGGCTTAATGGCTATTGCTTTTTGCTCTGATGTGCACAAGTCCTTTACCTTCACATTTATTTATTTCCTGATAAGCAATCAATGTACAAAAATAGAAAAGCCAAATGGATTAAGAGACTGGTTCTACCCTGATCTCAGTCTAACAAAAAGGGTTTATTGTCATGAGTAGAATCAAATCTACAGTTAGAGGATTTTGTCACTGATGATTGAATAGATCAGTATGAAACAGCATCACAAGTACAGCTCGTCTTGTTTCTGAAGGTTAGAGGTCCCACACTCTACTTAAGTCATTGACATGGACATATGCAGGGCACAGGAAATTTATGTGCATTTTCTGTGCTACACAAACATTTGACTGCCTAGCCCCGTAGCTGCGGTCTAAAACCCTGTCCTTTTGACACTTACATGTCAGCTTTCCTTTATCCATGAAAACAACATAACTACTCATGAACACAAAGGCAAGTGCATGTATGAGTGTTTGCAGGAGAGCTTTACTCATGTGGACTTGCCTACAATTGACTTTAACAGGTCACCAAACAACTGAGACTTTCATTTTCCAGATATTATATGGAATCAGATTAGTGGAAATAAAAAAATATAATACCACATACGGCAAGACATAGACGTACTGTGAGGTTTCAGAATTTTCTTTCTTCATCTAAGAAAACAGACACAATTCCCTTTCATTGGTGAGACAGTACATAAAATGTTTCACACCTATACACTATTAGTAACTTGAGAGTAATTTCCTAGCCCTTGTCACCAACCCTGCATCAAGGGAACAAACAGTAGTTCCATGCCTCTGAAAGCAGTCCATTCCTAAAGATTACTCTACAATGAAAACCATAGGTATTACAGACAAGTATTCAAAAAGAAAACTAAAAGTTGGAGTTGTTTTGGAGAGAGCAAATGATCAGGAATATATTAGGTATAAACCAGAGCACAGGAGAATTTAGTCCAAGGACCAGGAAACTATTCCTAACAATGAAGTCTAGTAGAATGTCAGGAGGGGAAAGTGGTGGAAGAGTTCATCAGCTGTGTCACTTAAAGCTGCACAAAACAAAGTACTTGTGGTATACTGGTTAGAATAATTCTGCATTATCACAGAGAGGGTTAAACAACTGTAGACCCAACAGCTCTCATCACTATTTCTCTGATTCTAAGCATCACATGTTATGTAGGTGAAGTGGTAAGGGTCATTGCTACAGGAAAAAATTAACACGTGCAGTGATGTGTCAGATGTTACTGTACATACTATATACAACTGAAAACCCTTGGAGGAAAATATATGCAGGGCAGATTTGTGGATGACCTTCTAGTTTTATATGTCACACCAGACATAATGGGTTTTTTACTCAAATAAGTGTTTTCTATGAAATTAGCAGCTAGTGGCCTGATCCAGTTCTCAATGCAGCCACAAATACAAGCCTCTATTTACTGTATGTACAGAAAGGCACACTCTCAAAAACTAGACTTTGGAAATCATTCCTCCTCAGGCTTCATAAAGATGCCTTTTATAGAATGGAAGGATTTCAGAAGATAATGCAGAGGAGGTGAAATCATTAATAAATTACAAGGAAGAGAGAGAACCAAAACATGAGACTAAAGAAGAGTTATAAAGGAAACCTGATCGCGATGAGTGCAAAGCCTGTTAGAGACAGGCAGCTGATAGAGAGGGGACTGCAGCCAGACTGGAGCATTGCATACGCACTATTCCCTGCCCACGGCATTGCTTTGCGGAGACAGACATCCTCTGTTACTGGTTTGGCTGGCTGCTGGGGCCATTGATAACCATATGAAACCTTGGAGTTGAGTCGAGTGCTTTCAGAACAGCTCATAGTAGGATGGAGTCAGGCTGTCTGTCCATTACAATCCACATCGTGAGCACCTAGGGTTTAATCTAAACAAGGGACTTATGACTGCAAGTATATCACTATATTGGCGTATCATATTGACTTTCTGATAATGTTCTAAGCCAGTCGGGTAAGAAAGCGAAAGTGCCACTGGGTACAAATTGTGGCATCAATTCTCTGCCAGACTGATCAATTGAATTTATATATTACCTCCAGCTACGTACTTAAAATCTATAGTTTCACTCCCTTCAGTGCACAGCTCACAGTTTAAGTAATTGCAAATACAAATGAATTTTAAAAGGATTTAGCAGGCTTTAAATTAAAAATGTGTGAACATTGTTATTTTAAGCACGCTAAATTATTTACTAATATAACCCAGTTGGTTCACTTTTCTCTTCTTTCTGTCTTTGCTTGATTTTTTGATCCCTGAAGCCTCAGTGGAGCTTAACATACATCCGATAAACTGCAAACAGTAAAATAGTGCTCTATTTTACCCAATTAAAAAAGATCTTCAAATTCAGTCTACAAAATAACTAGCGAAATGTCAGCAGTACGAGGCCTGTTAAATCCTGCATTAGAAACAGGCAAGTCATCAAGAGACATAAACGTGCAGTTAACTTAAAGCACAAGTCTAAACTCTTAAAGTTAAGCGAGGGTTTGGGGGATCTGTTTTACACGGGCACTCTGGTGATACAATAAGTTGAGAAGGTTACAAAAAATGTTTAGTGCAATACCTAAAAGCACTCTGGTTATAAGACACACTTGCTAAGTCTGATTTACCTTAATCAAACATTGCAGCTGTTTTCTGTTTTAATCACATCTTTTGGATTAATCTGTAAAATACTTGAGTCATAAGATAAACATCACATCAAAGTAATAAATTAGGTCACTTGAACTTGTGCTAAAACAGTGAGCACCATCTTACATTTTTCCATACTTTCTGACTTCAGTCTATTAATTGTAAAAATGATTCATAAGCTTCTTCAGAGACAATAAGGGGGAGATTAGATGCAGTAAAAAGCATCTGCATACAGAAATAATGACAAGTTACTTCAGTGTGTCTACTTACAGAGCCAGGTCTAGTGCTGGATCATGGTTTATACCTCCCTTATATACCACTATTTATATATGAACTACAGAATTTGCTAAGAATAATCTTAAAAAAGCAGTTAATTCATCTGCAACATTAGATTCCCAATTTACAAGGGTATTGCCTATTCCCTGAACAGAGAAATGTGATAAAATTCTATTTGTCGTCTTGCTGGGAAAAGGTATAGGTAACTTTATATATGTTTGTCCTCACTGGTTTTTTTATTCAATTTGAGTGAGAGAAAGAAAAAGAAGCTAATGTGTAAGGATTATAGCACAGTGCATAAAAACATAATGTTGGGAATTTGAAAATAATTGAAGAAAGGGTATTATTGGTTTGAAGGAAATAAAGTTATATTCTCATTATGGGGATAAATATACAATCACAAAAGAAATGTTTGTCCTCATTACTGTTCTTTTTTATTGTAAAAGTTATGATCTGAGGTAATTTGAGATTACTTTCTCCCCAAGTAATGCTGCAGTCTTCATTCAGGTACATCTTCATCAAAGTCAACAGTAGTGTAACTAAAACCCATCAAAATTACTCTTGCAGTCAGCATCAGTCCTGTTTTAAGACTTCTTCAATTCTGGTACTTTTTTTGTAAAGCCTGAAGTAGGGGAATTTGCATTTACATCCAATGTATATCCATAGGAAGCTAAAATCTTACCACAAGTCCATGTTGAATAAATACAGAAAATAATTTTTCCCAACACTGACTCCCCAAATTCATCTGAAACACTGTAAAGAGGACTTTCTTAATCTAGACTTCAACAGCAGTTAGATTTTTCAGATATCCCATAAGATATAGGATCCTCATGATTCCCGTTTGAAAAACCAAGGCCTTATTAAAAGCATGCACAACACATAAAATATACACTGTTACTTTTTTTCCCCACAGAATTCCCATTTATTTTTAATGTGGACAATGGATCTGAGGCTGAAAGACAGGGAAATCCTATTGCTTCACCAATGTTCCCATACCCTACCGCATATGACTATCACAAAGCTTAGAGCTGCTGCTTTTCCAGTTTGCTGTCATCAGCTGACTCTCTTTGCTCTGTTCCCCAGGTCTCTTTGGATACGTCAAGCTACTGGCTAGCCACTAGTAGCAATTATGGAAGTAACCTACAGAGTAAGCCATAAGAAACAGTAAGGGGAATGGAAATATTCAGAATCTGCAAGGTTGGGAGGAGGGATAGAGTTAAAGGAATGCTCCTTAGGGCTCAAAGCCTCAAATTTAGGGTTTTTGCTTGCTTTCCTGAGTGATTCTACCATGTGTGAGGAATACCTTTAAGGTTAATGGGATTCTGAAATCAATAAAAATTACTCACTAATGGTTCAGGGAAGTTTTTGTATTACAGAGTGTGAATTTACAAGGTTATTATCTATTCTGCAACAAAGCTCTTATTCTGTAGTGATGCACCGCTTTCAAAATGGAGTGATGTGCCTACAGGAAGACTGTACACAGGACGATATTGTGGAGTGCCTGCATATTCTGAATTTACACCCCAGCTTACCTACTCACAGGGTTCGCTTTGTGCACTAGTTAAAGTATGTGAGATCAGCACTGAAAGTAGCAGGGCGATATATGGTGATTTGTAATACAATGTCATGTACAGAAACATGTCTGCAAATTTAAGTAAATATTGATTCAAACAACTGAAACAGATTTAAAAGATTCTACTGAAGGAAAAATTTTCAGTATGGGTTTTTTAAACTTTTTTTCCCCAATACTCTGAGTTTGAATAACATGTTATTTTTGCTATTAACACTTACTGAAACCAAGGAGTCTTCAATTTGACTTTGGGCCTTCAAATAGAGTGTAAGGTAGCCCAGTGTCTCAGAAGGCAGCTGCAATTGCACAGTGATTTCATTCCACATGTAAAGCTGAAGCAAAAAATCTAAACAGCCAAGTCTCTTCATGAAGAGGCAATAACCAACAGAACTGTATATTGCTGCCATGCTAGGGGGTACTCCACACTGTGGCAGAACCAGCCTCACATCATGTACCTAGAGGATATATGCACTAGCAGTTTTTGCTGGAGGAAACACTACCCTTTCAGATATCTTGTCCTCCCTGATTGAATTCCACCCTGATTTATGTAAAACATACTATAGGTTAAAAGTGATGACTCCATACAGTTAACCTCCTGATATGGAAACAATTCCCCACATTTTAGAGACTTTAAAATTCTCCTCCTCCTTCACCGCAAGAATCATATCAGTATTACTACTTCAGACATAAAATAATTCATCTGTGTTTTCCTTAGAAAAGAGAATTGTTCAAAGAAAATCTCAAGGAAGCAGCCTGATCTGTCTGGTATTAAAGATTTGTTTGACAAAACAAATTTGCAATAAACACTCAGAAAACAGGAGCCATGCCAGTTAGAATGATAGAAAATCATGTCAAAGAGATAAATGGATCATTAAGGAGAAGGTACTTGAATTTTCATTACAGATCGCTACACAATCACTAAAGGTTTCTGAACTTGTCTGGCTTGTTGATCTTGTGTGCTCCTCCTACCTCTAACTATTATGCCTAATATCCATATTTTCGCATACCTTTTTGAAACCTATATATTTCATCTTCTGAAGGTATCATTAAAAGCTCTTTGTAACCATCAGAATTCATGAATTTTGATATGCATTGGCCTGAACAGTATAAGAAACTGTTTAGTGAGTAATAATGTGAACATCATACCTAATGATTCAGAACCTGCATGACATAAGTGATGGTATTTTGGTGAACATATGGATTTTAACTAGAGCTTGGCAGCATAGGACCCTTGTTTAGTTCAGTGTGTTGGGCTGCTGGGGAATCTAAATCAGAGGGATGACTGAATTATTAGTTAGGATTTTTCCCTTTCTGTAGACTTGCAAATAAAATGATACTGGAAGCCAAGAGATCTAGTTATAAACAGGAAGCTAGCTTTCTGTTTCTTGGGGTTTTTTAGTGCCATAAAATTGGAAGAATAATTTTTGCTATGCACCTAACTCCTGCAGTGCAATGAAGGCTTAAATGCTCAGGACCCAGCTGTCATTAACTGCTAGGCCCCATAAACACTGGCCGGAACAACTGAAATGAACACTAATTTTCCAATGTTTCAGATTCAAGACGAAACATGGTTTCATTCCTAGGAAGTGCAGAACGGGTACTATTTATTCTTGTAACAAAAGGACGAGAAAGGAGATCAGTAAGATGTAGATCAAGAAATACTTCGGATTTCTACAGAGTTTAAGTTGCAGCAAAATTTGTATCAGCAGACATATCTCGGTTTAACTAAGATGAATTTTGCACACAAACTGGTATCTCTTGTCATCGCTATGAAAGCACTAGGTTAAGACAGCAATATTCTGCAGTTGTTACTGGAAACTTTCCAGCCTAGAAGAGAGTCTGTATCCCTGCCTGTTAACCCCGAGCTCATGGCTCAACTTAAGAAACAGAACAAATTACCACAAGGTAATAGGAAACAAATTGATTCCCCAGACCAAAACAAACTGTAGGTCTCCAGACACTTTCCTCTTACTACTTCCAGCTTTTAAAAAGGAGAGTCCTACTTTTATCCAGGCAGTTCAGTTCTTTTTACCTGCCTGTGTCATCCTGTGACAGTTACGCCACAAAGAGAAGAAAAAATAGTTTATCAGTACATCTGTCAGGTACAACTTTGCTTTTGAACCCTCGATGTACAAACCTGAATGAGTTGCAAAAATCATCCAGAGAAACATTACATGTATCATCAAAATCACATTAAATCAAAACATATTCAATTTTCCTCTCCTTTCTGGGGAAGGACGAGATTTTTTTTCTGAATACAGCTGTCTTAAAGAGTTTGAGAAGCCGCAGCGAATCAACGACACTAGCACTAGTTTTCTAGAACCAGAAATATCCTATTTGATAACAGCTGATTTTCAGATAAAAGATAGAATTTCTAGCAAATAGTAACAAACATACAAAGGGCACAGGAGAGCTGGGAATATAAAAGCATTAGACTTTGATTAACACATAATCCTTGTTTTCTCACTAGCACTGGGTTTTAGACCTTTGGCAGGGGGAGATGCAGGTGATATCTACAGAGGGGTGGGTGGGAGTCAGAGCTGTGCAGCAAATGTCCTTGCACAGCAATGTTTCTAGTGTCAAAGCTATGAGTTGATTATCATGCATGAGCCTCTGCCTGGGGAGAGGGGGAAGTGCCAAGAAGGGGCAGGAGGTAGAGGAGAACCCTTAGCTGTTGGCAACTCATAACATATAATGATATAATGATACTACACATAGTATAGTATGTGTTTTGAATAATGGAAGTGCATTGGAATAAATATAGGTATTATCATTAAGGTCTCAGCTAAATTATAAGTCAGAAAATTAACTTGCTGCCCTCATAATTTTCTTAGCATGTTTATATTCTGTCCCAAAATGTTGTTTAATGATTGAATTCAAAATCACTATTTGCTATCAATGTTTTATCACATAAATGGCTGCCTTACAATGGTGGAAGATCTAGTCCCTGTATATACCCAAATTATAGCCAAATTTGTGGCTGCTGTCAATGCCAATGGTATGATTTCCAGTTGGCTTGCTCCTCTTCCAAACACATCTTAGCAGCAGCCACTACAAGTCTGATAGACATGTCTGGCATTCACACCAGTATATTTACTTCTACTGAAAAATAGAGAGACTTGATAAGAGCCTTTGGAAAATGAGTCAAAAGAAGAAAAATAATAAAGGAAAAATCCCTAACAGCCAAAAGAATAAAGATGTTAAAGAAGTTAGTCGTATTATAAATTTGCTCCGTACAAATTTTGTACTCTATTGGCTTCAGGTAGACCATCTGCACAATGAAAACTAGGTGAAACTGGCCTTGTATGTGTCTTAACTAGAGAAAAAAAATCTGATGTTGTTGCTTAGCACATTTATGTATTTTCCAGCTATAGATCCCAAAGTGTTTATAAAGCTCGAGAAATATAATTATCTCTGTTTCATAGCCAAGGAAATTGAAAGGCAAAATTAAGTAGTTTGCTGAGGGCCACATAGTGAATCATTTGAAGAGCCAAATTGTTACTGTAAATCTCCACACCTAGGCAATGATTATGCTGCTATGACTCAGACAAGATATTATTCTAGAACATCAATTGCTGCTGCATAACCAGTGTCATACACTGGCTCCTACACACTCTTCGTTATGTTCAGCTGCATGCTGGACTTAACTTGTCTCCATTTTGCTCAGCAAGAAAGTAGGTGCTCTTCAGAATTCCCCCCCAAAATTCTTTTAAAAAGGCAGCCAGCTTTCCAGAGCTGGAAGTTTCTTCCTAAAAAAGCACTGTTGAAGACTCTAACTTCATTTTGCCAGCTAACTTGCATTCAGACTCAGCAAAACAATGCTATAAACATGTCTTTGAGGGGTAACTTTCCTTACCCACCCACGTGGATCTGAGATAAAAGTCTAGGAGACCCTACCATAACTGTATTGGCATCTATATTCTGAAGGACAGAAGAATAATATGATTTTCTGATGGCCGCAAAGTAAACAATTTTGGAGAAATATTTTGACCTCACTTGAAGTGTGGGCAAGTCCCATCATTTGTAACTGTGTGCTCTAAGCTCTACTGCTGCTGGTGCAGCTGTGTAATCTTTTACAAGAAGATGGGACAAGTTTTGCCTACAATTCAAGCCAATGAGAAACTGTGATTAGTATGGCACCAAGTCAGCCACGCTGTTTTCAGTTTGATGAACATTTATGAATTGGGCCTATTGCAGCCCTTTTCCTCACAGCTGCTGGTCTGGCTGAACTTGTATTTGGCTGCAGAGGAATATGGAGCCATGAAAGATTGTCTTAAAGCTAGATGACTTCTTGATGATGCTGAAAAAGTGATCAGCTGTTAAACACAAAACTATATTCTAGAACTGGGTCTCCTCTAACATCAGTTTTTCATTTGTGTGACTCAAGTAACATTCAGGTAGGCTTAGTGTTTTTTAGTTCACAAGCACTGATGAAAACCTGCCCTCACTTAGGCAGGAGGTAGACACTTCTGAAATCTGTCTATTGTCACAGATTTTGAACATTTGCTCTTTGTAACATCTGAACACTGGCTGCACATACACACATTTCAAAAATTTTGTATCTGGTGCTGTTACTCTCCAGTAACATCAGATACTGTAATTTGTATAAGCTTTTATGAGTCTTCTGCTAACAGAAGCATCCACATGAAGTACCTTTCATTCTAGCAAACAAGCTTATGCCTTTCAACCATAAAATTTATTCCATTTAAACAATTAAGCAGTCACTTCTCTCTCAATGCACTGTATAATCTCAAAAAGATATACTAAACATAGATAAAACCTTTCCAATGACTTATTTCAAGCCCTCATTGCAATTTTATTAAAATCATCCCATGCCCTACCTATATGTCAACCATATCCATTCTGTCATCTCTCTTTTGCCTTTGGTTTAAGACGAATCTATCATTCCTGATTCCAACTTCACAAGTGCTGCAGAGTCCACAGCTGCTGAATTCCACCACAGAACTGCTGCATTTTAGCAGTAAAACCAGACCCCTTTGATAGCATAGCAAAAAATTCCTCTAAGGATTTGCCCAACCAAAACCTGAACATTTTTGCTACATTTTTAGTCTGCAAATAATTTTCACAATTATTTGTTTCTTTTCACAGATTTATAAACTCCCAGACTAGAAAACACTGACTGTCATAATCAAGTCTGACCATTGTGTGCATAGGTAATAAAAAATTTTCCATAAAGACTCTTTTAGAGAGATATCTCATCTCAGTTAAAGATGTCAGCCTATGATGAATCTACTACTTCCTTCAACAAACTGGTCTAATATTTAGTTCCAGAAAGCTACATCTTTTGCAGGTAGAATTTGTTGAATACATCTGCAAAGGAAAAAAAGCCTCGTCTGTCAGGTCTCTTCTGTATCTTTTCACATAAAAACATACACAGACCCGTAAGGTACATCACACCCTAAGGTTCATTTGCCAGTATCTAGAACAATTCATTGGTGGTCCTTTCTGCTTTGTACTGGTATTTATGTTCATATTCTTCCTAAAGGGCAGGTCCAAAATGTGGACATGATCTTTCCAGCATGGGGTGTAGAAATGCGGCTTACACCTATTCCTGGTGTAAGCTTCCCTTTTATCCACCTAAGGATGAATTGCAGTCAGAGCTCGTGCCATGGTAATAATTTCTGAGGACCCACTAAAGTCCTTTTCTGAGTCACTGTTTTCAGAGATTGTCTCCCTAAGTGTTCCTCCTAAATGTATTACTTGGCTTTTGGCTGCATTTAAATATATTTTTCTGGTTCTTGACTGTTAATCAGGCAATTCAAATCAGTTTATAAAAGTAGCTCATCTTTCTCACTGGGACGTGTTCACAAAACCCTTATCTAAATGGTTGGCAAAAATATTGAATAGTAGAGGATCAAACCTTGATCCATGGTCAGCACCACCAGCAATGCTGTAACTCACTGATGTTTCTTCATTAACAACTCCACTTTACGATCTGTCGGTAGGGCAGTTTTTAATCCGTTTAATGTGACTTTTTAATCCTGTATACTGCAAGTTGCTATAGATTGCTTGGGGCCCTTGTTTGTTTGCTTGCTTTTTAAAAAGATAGTATATATTCCTGAAGAAAGTAACTTGGAGATATCCTAATATACAATAAAGACCATTGACAGCGCCATGTTTGCATCAGCCTAAGGAGTACGCTACAAGAAGTAGAGATGAAAAACGTTTTATGTTTGTTCAGTGAGACTTGTTTTGCATCTCATGGTGGGGAGAGGTATTTCCACTAGTCTCCCAAAGTAGGGAAGTTAGGTGCCTACAAGACAACAGGGCAGGATTGATACCTCCATTTTCTACATTTTGATAAGCTGGCTAAATTTAGCTTCTTATCTAGTTCCTTTGAGACTCTTGGGTCTAAAATAATCTAAGCCTGTTGATATGAATATGTTCAGTTTTAGCAGTTGCTGCCTTACCTCTTTCTTTGTTACAGATGGCAAACTTTCATTTCCATCCACAACATCATATGGGATGGATACATCCTCCTGTTTCATTCCAAGTGCGGAACAGAAATATTTATTAAACATTTCTGCCTTTTCTGCGTCATTATTTACGATTTCCACCATCTGCATCTTCAGTGGAACTATATCTGACCTAAGATTCTTTTTGATGCTAAAATGTTTTTAAATTGCCTTCTTGTTGTTTTTAACCATATTGGCCATTGATGTTTAACTGAGTTGTTAATTTCTTTTACCAGTTACTCATAAGTCTCAGTATATAACTTATCCTCTCTTTTTCCATTCTTGACACATAATTATGTTATGTTTTTACACTACTTTTATGTGTTTTAATCAGGATATTTTGACTACTGTACATTTTTGTGTGCAAGTTTATGTCCTTGAACAATTCCCAGTATTCATTAATACTTCCTAATTAAAATTTACATTCCTGCTCGGTTATGCTAACTGATTCAAGCTTGGATAAATTGGTCCTCTAAAACATCTAAGTATGCCTACTTGGTGTTATATACAGCTCATATTCATAAAGCAAATATAACCAGGTTGTGATCACTAGTCCTTAACTCTTCTTCCTGTTTGACGGTCACTGGTGGGCAATATTTATCTCTTTGGCCATCAGAATAATGTTTGGTTTTGAGCTTCTTTACAAAAGATGAATCTCTACACTCTGCTGTTATTTTTAGAAGCTCTAGGGAATCCTGATGCCAGCAGAACAAAATCTCAGAAAATATTCCCCAGTTTAAACTCTACTATGATAGTAGAGGATTTTTTTCTCCCCACATTAAAGGAAATATGTTGAAAGAGCAGCTCATCCCACTGTCTACAAGGTTGGTTTTTTCTGTAATGTGCACAGATATCCTACCTAGAGTTATATTTTGATTCAGAAGTACTGAGTTCCTGTTACTTGATTATTTTTGACTCTTCAACATGTGACATTGTACTTGATGCAACAGTCTATCTCCAATCCCTCTTTCTAATTTATTAAGAGGATTAAAAAATTCAACCATTTTCAGTGAGATTCCAGCACTATGATATCTTACCAAGTTTCAGAAATATTAACTATATGACATTTCTTCTTGTATATGAATACTGCCTCTGCCCACTTATTACCAAGATGCTTGATCGTTAGCTCGGTGATTCTTTTACAATGAAATATGTCCCTTATCACTTGGTTTTATTGCATGTCTGGTATCCTGGTTGTAATTCACACACAGAGCTGCAGACACACAAGTACATATTTGCCACAGTTTCCCTTTATTATTACTCAACTCCACACTTAGTTTAAGGCCCTTCTGGCATTTTTAAATTGACTGGTTACCATTACTGAGATGGTGAACAGAATCCAAGTTTCCCGTCCCTCTGGTAAGAAATCATCAACAGCTTGTCAGATGATACCTGACAAGGTATTTGTACCAGCCTACATCCTGCTAACTTGAATCACACCTGGGCTTGACTTAAAATTCTTCATCTTTGAGCTAGAAAACCAGAAAATTGTCAGTTGTCCTTCTACTCCCTTGAAATGTCCTGCAGGTTCTTCCTAGTATGGTATCAAGAAAGCTGTAAAGAAGGACATTTTATTGTCCTGCTAAGGATGCTTTCATGGGCTTTTTCAAGATTCTCCTGGCCCACACTATGCTCTAGTTCTCTTTACGAATGTTAATCCAAAAGTGACTTCTTAAAGTTAGACAAACGACATGGAAAAATAAAACCACTTCAGTTACAGCAGGTCATTGTCTTGCAGGTAAAATGATCAATTATAAATAGATAATGTATGACATAATTGCCATGTGAAACAGCTTGCAGGCAATCTGTAGACTGAAATTCTTTGCCTAAACTATTAATCAAATAACTTCAACTGATGAACAAAAGAATTCAAGTCTGCACTTGGATAATTTGCAAATAGGAAAAAAAGAAATAGATTTGTCAAATTAAATATTAATTATAAGTAGTTCAACCAGATCTATCCCTTTTTATCATTTACATTGGTTTTAAATTCTTAAAGTGGTTTGGGAACCTTAAAGAGTAAAATTCTCTATAAATGCTTAATGCAATGATCATTTATATATAGCACTGTAAACGTACAAACATATTTTACTTAGCATTGAATTAGGCAGTGGAGACCATGAGAGAGTGGTGATGACACTTTTAACTCCTAAAAAAGATAGAAGCCTAATATTTTTCAGTCAGACTGAAGTATGAACTAGATACCCACAGTTTGAAGCTTATTGCTGCAAGTGACCCTTACCACAGCTTAAGGACCCATTGCCACTGTGTCCATATCAAGGCAATAAACCAACATAGGTTCACAGAAGGTGATCACAGAAGCAGACAAATGTATGAATACATTGCTTAGCTCAATCAGCGTGATTTGAGGTGGGACTCTATTTTCTAAAATTTCACTGCTTTCTGACAACTGGAGTAATATCATCAAACACATCACAATAGCTCAGATTCTGACATTCTTGTTCATAGTATATACCATCAAACTCCATATGCAATCCTACCAAAACCATGTAAAAACTTATACTGTGTACTTTATGTATTACTATAATCAAAACTACTTGCTAAATTTAGAAGATTACATGCAATTAGAGACATCAGTGACAAACATAATTTTGAAGTTTGACAATGATGTAAATGACAGAAACAACAGGATTATCTTTTTCAGGTGTTTGGGGTTGGGGGGCAGGGGGGAGGCTGGTGTTGTTTGCTTTGTGCTGTTTTTTACAGCCCTGGCATATAGCAGAGAGGCTCTGGTTTTAAATCTAAGTAAACCTGACATAGAATCACCTGAAGGAAATAAATATAAAACACTATGAGGTCACACTTACAACCACTTTTTTTTAAGCTCTTTCTGCATTAAGTATGCCACGTCTGTGCATCACTTGTGTTGTACTGTGTAAGCAATGCAGTATTAAAATGACTTTTAATGACAAAAAGCCCTATATTTTAGGGTTGAACATGTTATCTGTTCAGACAGTGAGTACTCAATTCAATATTTGGGTGAATAATTTGCAAATTCAATGCATAGAAAATTTTGTACCAGTGCTAAGGTTAATTTATTTTTCCTGGGATGTTTTGTAGCCAAATGGAATCAAAATGTCCTCACACATTACTTCACACCTGCTTACTTCTCTGAGAAACTAAACAGTGAGTTGGACAGTGCTAAAGGTTCTAAAGATAACATGGGATAAAACAGGATGTATGAATAAAGCAAGAAAGAGAAAAGTGCTTTAGATGTTAGTCTACGAAATGCACTTTTCATCTCAGTACAGCAGAAACAAAGTAGTAAAAAAAAAATTAAAAAAAAAAAAAATCGACAAAGGAACCATGATGAGAGGTACCACTGTTTGAATTTCTTTATTGTTGCAAGCAGCTAGTAACCTAGTTTCACAACGAGAACAGTGCAATATCCTACACATGGTGTTGCATAGGAAGCTTTCAAAAGTCTTTAAAACAGGAAGAAACACCTTTTATCCTCAAATATTTAATCTGCAACATATGGCTTCATACATTTGTTGTTGTTTATTTTAACAGAAAAATTCACCTGAAGACTTCTTACTTTTCGTTACAGCGCTGTATGATGTTTCTAATGGGGTGGTATCAGAGTACCTAACCTGTTACTTTGTGTTGCTAAAGGGAGATGAGTAGTCCATGAAATAATTCAGTAGTATCAATGTCCTGGTTTCAGCTGGGATAGAGTTAGTTTTCTTCCTGGTGTAGTGCTGTGTTTTGGATCTGTGCTGCAAACAGTGTTGATAACACAGGGATGTTTCAGTTGTCGCTGAGCAGTGCTCACATGGAGCCAAGGGCTTTTCTGCTCCTCACCCCACCCCACCAGCGAGGAGGCTGGGGGGGCACAAGGAGTTGGAGGGGACACGGCCGGGACAGCTGACCCCAACTGACCCAAGGGATATTCCAGACCATAGGACGTCATGCTCAGTATAGAAAGCTGGGGGGAGTTGGGCAGGGGATGGCAGCCCGCTGCTCAGGGACTAGCTGGGCATCAGTCAGTGGGTGGTGAGCAATTGCATTGTGCATCCCTTGTTTTGTATATTCTTTTATCATCATTATTATTTTGCCTTCCTTTTCTGTCCTATTAAACCGTCTTTATCTCAACCCATGAGTTTTACCTTTTTTCTGATTCTCTCCCCCATCCCACCAGGGGGGAGTGACAAACTGCTATGTGACATTTAACTGCCTTGTGGGTTAAAGCACAACAATCTAGAAGCAACAATCTAGGTATTCAAAAGCTTAATGGGGAGTGAGTGGCTGCTCGTGTGTGTGGTCTCTTTGCTCCTTGGTCTAGTAGTTTGGCTGTAGCAAATGGAATTAGTCTGGAAGACTAGGGTTGTGGAACAGAAGTATGCTTACATTTCTACATATACTTTTGATAATAAAATATTAATAAGAGTACACTGAAGCAGAGCCCAGTGGAAGTTGTTCAGAAGCCTTTGGATGAGGCCTTAAGAATTTACCGTCTGCAGATTTCAAAGGTCATTAACAGCAAAAATGGACTGGAGGGTAGTAAAGGGATCTGAGGACTGCTAAGGTTACCCTCTCCTTTGCCTATATTATTGTTTATAATGTTATAAACAATACAGGAAGGTACCAGGAGATTCAGAAGCAAAAACTAAGCCTGAACTCCCAGTGCTGGACTGGAAAACCAGAACATTTTCACCCTTTTAATCTGTGCCTGGCTCACTGTCACCTTAGCAACTCCACAGGCAAAGGTTTGGGGAATGAGGGAGGGGACAGGAGAAGGGAGGAATGCTTTGCACCTCACCTGCAGTTCTACAAACCTCATTAAGTAGAAAAATCCTGTTCTTTAACAGGTTACCTCGACTTTCCTGAGCACTTAATTTTCCCCCTTTTTACTGGGCTTCTCGCTCCAAGGAATCTCCCTGGAATGGACTTTCACACGATAGACTGTCACTGATGTCATCATTAACCTTATGTACAACATCATTATTCACAGCTAACTGGTTCCCAGGTATGAAAAAGCCTTTTGTCCCTATAGAAAAATGAGATTATAACATTCTATCCAGAAATTAAGCCCAGCCTACTGATGCCTCATCATGCTTAGTGCAGTACTTGATTTCAACACATTAAAGAATTAATGAGTCCCATATATGCTTCCTATGTATGCTCTAAACTTGCATGGTTATAAAGTTGTGGGGTTTCAGGTTGATTCATTAGCTTGGGAACAAAAAATACAATTAATTGTTGTGACCACTGTTCTAGATGAAACCTGCATCTCTAATGAGGCTGAATATAGGACAAAGTTGCTGCATATTGTCTGCTGGCTTTCAAAGCGGTCAGACCAATTTTCAGCACCTTCTCTGAAATTATACCTCTGTTTTTAATTAAAAAGAAGAGTGTTTTATTAAGAAAATCCACGTGGGTGTTTTGTTATTCTTCAGTGCAGAATACCAAATGGCATCAAATGTTGTTCTGCATGTTTCTGTCAAAGACTACACAAAGTTTTCAGTCCTTCTAGTGCACGTTAATACATACTCCTGGCAGCTTTTCTATACTAGCTCAATCATATGAATGGATCCAAATTTCACATATACAAACCAGCTGCCCAAGAAAGAAATGAGATAACATCCTATTTCAGACCATAGCTATTTTAACACTCTCTACCTACCTTTTTAATACTGCAAGAGAAAAGTAATGGAAGAATCACGAGTCATTACTGTTATGTCTGTTACAAGTATCTTCTAATAATCAAAGATTTCTTCCCAAAAGTGTAAAAAGCTAAAAAATAATAATAGTATCGTTTCTCTAAATGAAAAGAACATCTGAGAAACTTTCTCGGACAATATAATTTGGATGTTTTCAACATCGCTTATTTTATTTCACAACAAACTTACATTTTATCACATGATTGCTTTCCCAATTATAGTGCAAAATAAAAGGCATCATCAAATAGTTTAATAGGTGCAGAGGAAAATGTAGTTTTGTTCATCAAATGATGCAGAAAATAACGTGACAACAAAAAAATCTGTGTTGGGATGGGAAATTATTGCTATGGAGTTATTTGTCCTATATCTCCTCAATGGAAGGAAGGGACAGAGGGCCCCCAGGTTTGATTATTATTTTTCTGATAAAGTGCACACTGGGATAAAGGGAAGATTTCCTCTTCCAAGCAGGGTCTGCAGTCCTTCCGGTGAGTGTGTAATCTCAACAGTTAAAAGACAAATCGCATTTATCCATAAAAACAGAAGTCCACGCTTAGGCTGCAGGGTAGGAGATTTAGGAAGAGAGACTGACAGTCTTTCTTTAGAAAACTGTTTGTATTTTTACCGCAATCTACTCAGACATATACTAATAGAATTTTAAAAGGTCTGTACACATCCACTGGTGCTCAGATCGCATGTTGATAAGTACCTCCCGGTGATTTTCAGCTCTCCTTTTCAGGCGTGGGCCGGTGATTACCTCTATCTGCCTGGCAATACAAAGCACTAATCTCTCTTAAAATAAAGGCCCCAAAGAGCAGGCAGGGTAGCAAGTGGTGGATCACCCTTGCATACCACACTATTCTTATGAGGGCCTGCATCCAGGTCGCGTAGCACAGCTATGTATTATTTATAGCTATGTCTCCGTATGATTACCTCCGGTTAACTTGAATCCTCTTTAAAACAAAGGTTGCTCTAGTCCTCCTTGCCATTGGTGCAAGGCCCTCCTCGCTCCCGCTCTCCCCCACCGGTGTAAGCAGACATAGCAGCGCTCGGACTAATTAGCTGTCTTTAAGGCAGGGCTAAGTGGGCTCAGTGGGGGGAAGAGGCTTTCTCGGGCTCCTCCAAGCCTCTCCTTGGCACTGGCAGACAGAGCGTGCACGGCCTCCAAGAGGCACCACAAGCTCACTGACATTATGTCCATGGGTTATCATTATCATCTTTTTTTTTTTTTTTTTTTTTTAGAAAAAAAAAACCTGATCGATTGCTCCCGACCACAATGATGCTTCAGGGCATCTCTCTCTCTCTGCTGGGGAGTGATTGACCATTGGGTATCATTAAAGAGGGGAGTGAGGGGAGGGAGGGAGGGAGGGAGGTAAGGGGAAGACAGAAGCGGCTGCGGTAGCAGCACCAGCTCCGGCTCCTCCTCGCACGCGTCTCTCCCTCCCGGACGCCGCTGACCTTTCACTCAGGAGCCAGCTGGAGCCAAGAGAGATTTAATTGAATGGCTTCCTCAGATGTGTTTGGGGTTTGGGTGATGGAGGAGGAGGATACAGCGCTGGGAAGAGAGAAGTGGGGGGAGAGGAAGGGAAGGGAAAAGAAAAAAAAAAAAAAAAGAGAGAAAACCAGCAACTTTGGATGACCTTCAAAGACTAACTGCTTAGTTCTTCCTAGGCCTTTGCTGGGCTTCGACTCGCGTGGGGACACTGACATTGGCAGCGCCAGGGCTGTCCTTCCCCAGGCACCGGCACTTCCAGCACAGCAGCCCTGCTGCCCTGCCTCTCCCCATCACCTTCCCGGTCCAACCGACCGTAGGCAAGCCAAAGCGGCCGCCTCTGCCCCTCCTGGGCGATGCCACACAGACGGGCAAGGGGCATCCTAATTTCCCAGACGTCCTCATTCATTAGAGAGAGATCTTGGGAGGGGTGGGGGAAGGAGGAAGCGTCGCTCTGAAAGAGTGTATAAATACGCAGCAATGTACATAGATAATTTCTTGTTTTCTCAACGTTGCATTTTGCTTCAGTTTGAGTACAAAAATGGGCACTAAACAAAACCAGAGGAGGCCCTGGCCAGAGAAACCCGGCTGCTGTTCTGGCATTCCCTCTTTTCCACTCACCTCCCATTTACTCGGGTTTTGCTCCTTTGTTTGTGCCTGGGATGCTGCACCTCAGCAGTGCAACCCACAAGCCTCCTCCTCCTCCTCCTCCTCCTCCCCTACTTTCCTCCCCCTTCCCCACACCTCCCCCTCGATCCAAGCTCCCCCCTTTCTGTTTTAACATAACTAAAAAGGAACGAACGGATCTCAGCTGAGTTAAATGGGTGACAAGGGAGATGGAAAGAAGGAAATTCATCCCTTCTTGTCTTTGAGAGCAATTTAATTAGGCCCAGGCCCCCTGTGAGCGGGTAAGGGAAAGGCTGAGGATTGGCTTGTCTGGGCTTCCTCTGAAGGCAAAAGCGGCCTTGGACACACATACAGAGAAAGGATTTTTAAAGGATCATGTAAGAAGATCAACAGATAAGCAGCTAATTTTGTGTACTTAGGGAGCAAATGAGTGTGCGCACTCCCCCTGGAATAGCCAGAGTGATGGGATGAGAGGAAGAAAAATGAGGAGGAAGCAAGGAGAGATCTTAAGGTATTTCACTGTTACTGCTGATCGCCAAAATTAAAGATTTATACTGCTTGATAGGGTACTCTGGCTATGGCTTTCACAGCGACTGTGCATGTGTACATATATCTATATACATACATATATAGATATAGATTTTTCTTTATACAGCTCAGTTATTTCAAGAATTTTCATCAGAAAACCACTTTTAAACTAATTGGAGTCTGTGGAGAGGAAACCTCATTTTTGGTTCAAATGAATTTTCTGAAAATGTCATTTGATTCGGGAAATATGACTGATCTGCCCGATTTCTTGATAAGAAATGAAATGAGCCGTTGTCCTTCAGGATATCATAGACTTGAAATGGGGGATTTTATGGTTAATGCCATCAGATAGAAGTGTCCTACTTTGAAAGGAGAAGTCCATCAGCCCCAGGGAAAGGCTGAAGCCTGAATTTCGTCTCTAAATCCGCAGCTGCAGTTAGAGCTGGCACAGAGCAGTGATAGATTTTTTTACTTTTTATTTCCCAAGCAATAATTACAAAATAAATGATAATAAATAACAAAATGATTAATAAAAAAGAAGTTAATACTTTTCCAGCTTTTCATTTTAATTGATATTTTTTTCCCCTCAGTGATGTGGTCAGCAATGTCCACAGTGGCTAAAATTAATCCAGAATATTACAACATCTTAGGTTTTAATTAACTCACACACTCACGTACAGTAAACCTGTATTTGGAGATGGCTGACTTAGTGCAACAGAAACAGGATCTCTTGGATGTCAGTGTGCGCTGTTACCTCCATTTTTCATATGGGAAAATGGAGAAAGACAAGATAAGTGACTTTCCCAAGGCCACAAAAGGAATTAGTCAGAGAGACAAGAAAGTCCCTCAAAGTCCTTGCTGGAGGGCTGGCACCATTAGTTAGTTTATCTTTTTCATAGCAGCATATATGCAAATAGAAATGGAGTCATACGGATGAAAAAATGAGATCAGGGACAAGAGAAAAGGCAAAGAGAGAAAGCCAAATAAGTGTAAGAAAATGTTCAAAAAAGCTGATTCAAGCTAATATTGAAGAAGCAGGTTTTAAACAAAGTATTAAGGAGAGGAAACCTGTGTGAGACTTGTAACAGATTTGGGTAGAAGATTGTTTTACAGAAAGATTGTTTGCAGAGATTTGCCAGGCTACAAAGTTTGGATGCAAACTTTCAGGCATTGAAACTTGGACTTTTAGCTCTAGCCCATCTGGCCTCCTGCCCATACTGTGAGCAAACAAGCCTTAGGTACTCAACATGCTGTCCCCAAAGTTTATGGCCAAACTCCTGGTGACTTTGCTAGGAGCATAAGGAAGTCTTTACAGAACAGCAGCTACTTTATGGTGTGTTAGATCCAGGAAAGAAGGTCTAATGATACTACAAGTTTCCCCTCAACTTCAGGATGCCACAAAAAAAGCCAACAGGAGGAGAGAAGCAAGGAAAACCCAGGTGTTCATATTTCAAAGTCAAGAAATCTTTAAGGAGCAGATAGACAATATGTCTCAGTTTGATAAGGGTTTATTTTACCAATGCAGCATCTTGTTAGTGGAAAAATTACCAATTCCTTTACTGACATTACTAAACTGGTTTCTCTGTATACAGATTCACTTCTCAATTAGTGACTGGACAGACCGTTTCTTAAATGCACAGAATGGAAGTAGCAAGATGATGTACTACTCTAACCTTTTCCCTGTTAAATGGAAACAAATGGGCCTTTCTGTGATGCATCACTGATTATTCTCAATGCCTCTTTGTATTTCAAAATAATGTCATGTTAGAGCTTTGCCAGGGCTCTTGCAAGAAAGAAATCTAAAATGTGCTAGAAACAATTTACTCCCCCCCAAAACTGCACATCAGTGCACACTACATGTTTTGCACCTTCTTATCAGCCATGGCTCCCCAACAGTGACTGCAGGTATAGATGAGACAGGACTCAACAGTGGTCAATAGGAAGACAAATCCTAGGACTGCTTCTTAAAGAGAAGATCTCTGTCTCCAAAACATTATTCTGCCCTGCCTAGGGTCTCTGTGAGGCTTGGCCTGCTTCAAGTTGTCATCCATGGCAACGATGTCTGGGGCTGCTTTTTGCAACCATCCTGAGATAGCAGGTGTGAAGAGAGTGGGGGAGCCTCTTGCCTGAGCAGTAGTTTAAGAATACTGCATGTGTAGATCTGGTTCTGCCTTTTTTTCCCCTACTAGTTTTCAGTGGGTATGAAAATTCTGGGTGGTGTGAAAAAAATCCTACATAAAAGAAAAATGTTTCAGCCTTTCTCAGTCAGGATGAAATCATATTGCAATACATAACTCTGAAACTCAGGCATAAGTATTACAGATGGAAAAGAGTTATTAGGTCATCTAGACTTGTGCAGGATTGTTCCCTACAGTATATTCCCCAGTTCTAAAACTAGTCTAGTTTTAATTGACATGGGCAATGGGCTTTCCATCATGTTCCTTGGGAGACTGTTCCACTGCCTGAACTCAGTATTAAGAAATATTTCCTGATACTCAACCAAAATTTCCATTGCTTAATTTTGTCTTACACCACCAATACACTACTCCTTATACTGCATTCTGCAGCATGAAGCACAAGCTACCACTAACTTTCCCCAACAAGACGTTTCTGCTTATGTGCACTGAATGCATTCGTTTCATTGGGTGGATAAATGTATATGATATACAGTATTGTCTGAGCACAACATACATTTGTTTTGTACAGCAACTGCTGAATAAAGAGCAGGCCAAAAAGAATTACAATGGTGGAGACTTTGATGTACGAATAGTTAGAAGAGCAGGAAGAGGAGAACACATAACTCAGCCCCAGATTGCACCCTCAAGAAATCATGTTGAAATTCCCAACAGGTAAACACCTTGACAAATCCTTACTAGCTTGATGAAAGCAGTTCGCAAAAATATCATAAGAGCACGGAGTGGATAACATAGCAGATAGATCAATTTCTTTCCCTACACTTCTACAGCACCCTGTTTAGCTAGAGATACAACAATGTTCTACTGCATGTAGTATCAATTAGAAAGATTAAAATATATCTAAGAATCTCAGGAAAAAAAAGTATATAATTACATAGGAAATGTAATGTCGCAAATAGCATTTACAATCATAGCACAGCTTTTTTATCTTCAAAGTGGTGTACAAACACAGACTAAATGAGTGATCAGTTTACTTTTACAGATCCCCATGCAGCAGGTAAGCATTATTCCCAGAGGTAGACATGGGGGCTCATCCTGAGGAGTGCTGAGTACATTGCTTCCCAAGACTTCAGAGAAGACTGAAAGTATATGCTTTAAGGCTACAGTGTAACAACATTGTGCATCCAGCTTTAGGTTTTCTCTGTACTAGGTCAAAATCTCTGAGACGACACAATACAAAACACTGATCTTGTATAAGCTCACACTGCCCCATCAGATGTAATGAAAATGGTTTAATGGCTTAATTTTGTAGTAATAGACATTATACTAGGCTATGCATCATCTGTTCTCATCTCTCTAACTTCACACTGGACAAGGTATCAACTGTCCTCCAACATAAAGACAACATCAACACTGAGTAAAATCTTGAAGACAATATAAACTCTCAATAAGCTGTCCCATTCTGCCAATGCCCATAAAAAGACATACAGTTAATCTACCTTGTAAGTACAAGATCTTGCAGTAGATCCCACAGTGCTGTTAATGTCTATTAAGGAACACGGAACCAAAGCTTTAAGATCACAGCCCATAAGAAAATGGTCAGGACAAAAAAAGCAATGTGATGTGGTGCTCAGAGCTGCAGCCACAGCTGTGATCCAGTGTGATCCAGCTGGTTGGTGACAGAGGAATTTGGTGTACAATATTAAATATGTAACACAGGTTTTTTGCTGTTCAAGTGTGGAAGCACGACAAGGGTGGCAAAATCACCATGGATGCTGCCAAACAATGACAAGTTCCTTGCAAACGCTGCTTACAGCTGCAGAGTAGCTAGCATTTGACTACCACTCCTCTTCAACTAACTGCTGTATTAATAGTTGGTTGAGTTCAAAGAGTCAGGGAGCACACAGCCAGCACCCATCCTACTATTTCTGTGTTCTGCATTTTGCAGTGCATGGCACAAGGTACCAGCAGCAACAAGACATTTCACCTGATATGCACTGGGCAGAGACTGAAGAGGAGGAGCAGAGGCTAGAGAAAAATCAGGAGAGGTTGCTCTTCAAACAATCTTTAAAGTGTTAATTGGCATTATCCATTGCATAACTGTAAGCAAGCACATAACTGCTGATTTTAAGGTATACACCCAAGTTGCATTTAGTTGCTTTAGATTCTCTGATTTTTTTTGTGGTTGAGCACTCACTCAATTACTTGAAGTGACACTTCAGTACACGTATGCTGAAAAAAATATGTTGTCCAGGGGTAGGTGGTAAAGCATTAGCAATAGGAGGCATTGATTGTAAATGGAAAGAATGGAAGATAAATTTCCCAAGCATACCAGGAGAAACAGGGATATGTGAAATAAAGGCATATGGGACCAAATCAAAGCCCATTTTCCTTTGTGCATTTTTATACAACACTGAGACACTTCAATGACTTCTGCCGTGAAAACCAGGTAGGGGATCTCCTACCCTTTACACCCACCTGCATCATTCCTCCCATACCTACACTGCTCCTAGCCATGTGCTCCTAACATGCTCCACCCTTCCTCCCAAAATCTAGGACTCTTCTCACCCTCAGTGAGCTGGTCTCATTCACTTGGAATAAGACAGGGGAGGAGCAGGGGAAACAAGGAGTAGTAAGAGCCTGATGCTGGTAACAGACTCTCAGATAAGGTGAAATCACATTCTGTGGTTGAGTCTTAGTTTAATTTCCATCTCCTTTGTTTTCATCTCCAATACTGATTTTTGCCTTTATGTCCTACATCAGTGAAAAGCTAATTAGAAATACTGAGGCAAAGAGAGCTATGCATTAGATAGACACTGTTCGTACTGTACTTCAGTTCTCCATACGGACAGTGTATACATTCCTGGAACCTGTGTATTAATTTGTAAAGGGCTTTGAGATCTTTTTAGAAATAAAAACCTTGATGAAATAAACCTTGGTTTTGAGTACGCTGACTAAAAGCAACAAATTACAAAACCCCAGAGTAACACACCAACTCATGGAGACTAGATCATAGTTAACAGAAGAGCAGTAATCCATGCTAGCATTTTATCAAGGTACTTAACTTTTACAAGTATATAACATTCTTAATAAAAATTTTAAAAAAGCAGAAGGAAGAGTCAATATAAATCCAAATGTGAGAGAATGAGTTTACCACTTATTCAAAAATCTAAAACGGAAGAGTTACAGCAGAATTCTAAATCGATGGTATCAGCAAAAGGAAAAGAAAAATGCCTAAAATGTCTCTGTGCAGTCAAAGTCTAAAAATGACATCTAGACCACCTAATCTTTATCTTTTATGTCACCAAACCCCAAAGTACCTTGGGAAGAAAAATTCACACAAAACCACACTTCCACTGTTTCTCTTGTCCCTCCTCCACATGAATGACATAATGTGCACTGCTTGGTCTCACAGGTAATTTTCCCACTTGCAAGATGTTCACTAAACCTCCCACGACCACCAGCCCTGAAAAGGCTCTGCAGTACGACTGGAAATTCAAGTGTTGCACACCTTGACAATAATGAAATATACTGAGAGGCGGATGAGATTGAAAGGGTGAAGTACGTTCCCAGGCTGAATGACAGCCTCTGGAACTTCTCCTTCTCCTTCCTGGACCTGTTAAATCTGCAGTTAGTGATGGCCTCAGGGAGGACAGGGCACCTTAGCATGTGTCCCTGTCAGGATCAATAGAGCAAGGGATTGAATACCCCCATTTGGATGCCTGGAGCAACCTGTGACCAAACCAGGGGAAAAAATAAGGGAAAGAATGCATTTAACTTATCTTATAAAGAACATATTTTCAAAAATCTAATCTTCTAAGGATCTGAGTAGCTTCAGGGTTTTGTTTATATTTTTCATTTAGGAGTCTCCCTTGGGTCTTTGCTTTGCCAGGAGCACAGTGGGCAAAATCAGGATCTTTGGCTTCCCCAATGTGCTCAAGAACTCTATGGATAATTTAAGCTTTCCTACTGCAGTAAAACAGAAAGTTCATAAAAATAAATAGAGTAATACTTTGCACTCATTCCACAGGAGGCTTGTGCTTCACAAAAACTATTCAGTGAAACATCTCTTTGAAGTAGGTAAGTGTTGTTTTCCCATTTCACAGATGTGAAATGGAGATGCAGGATGTGTCAAGACCACCTAAGTCACTGAGGACGATTCTTCAAAATAATAATTTTGTTTTTCTGGAAGTCATGACTAATTCACCTTTATGTGACATGTCACCTTGGCCTTGGTATGCTTAAAATAGTAATGCCTAAATATATGGATATTCTTACTGTTATCCTCACCTCTCAGTAGTGCATAGCACATCCACAGCTGAAACAAACATATACCTGTCCCTCAATGCAAAGACCAGCATACTGTTTGAAACTGCTAGTGAAGATGTATCAGAACTAAGATGGTGGACATTGACCTGGAGCAGCAAAGCCACTTGTACAATTTTCATTCTGATGTTACCAGACAGTGATGTTTTACATCTCTGCACCAAAAGCTCCTCTAAGTCCAAATGACTTCTGAAAATGGGACAGGTGCTCCTAAAAACTGATTCCAGTGTGTCTTGATGTCATCCTCTGATACTTTGATCAAATATACAATCCAGATCTTCCAAAAACCCAGTTCCTCATGTAATGAGAAGAAATTCTATCAATAGGAAGCCTCTGAGATCATCAGCATAATCTCAGCAATCATTGCATCAGCAGCAAAACCAGGACATATCAACATTTCTCTGTTATCTGTGAAAAGCTAACTCATCAAGTGGCTTTTGGTTTTCTCTTCTTCCAGATATTAAATTCCATTAATAGGCAGCTAAAAAAAAAAAATATGTATGAAACACCTTTGATTATTTTTCCATAGGAGCAGCTGCTGTAGTCAGAACATATTATCCCAATGGCAGCTAGTGGGGGAAGGGGTGGCCTGTATGATCTCAAAGGAAGACCTAGAAGGGATATTATTTCAAGAATGATTCAATATATAGTCAAAACAATGGCAATAACAAGACATGAGGCAATTCCTCCCTTTCCCTTCCACATTTATTTATCCTTCTCTCCATTTGATAGTGTCCAATCTTCTGCAATAGGCAGAAGAATAGAGAATGTGAAAGAAAAAGGTTTAAAAGAAATTCAGAATATGTCAATAATCAGCTTGGTTTTCTTTGTTTAATTGGTACATTCTTCATCATGATGGCTACTTTACAGGGATCTCTCCCAGGAAGCTAATTTAGCCTGAATAATGGGTACCTTAGCCTATTAGACTAATTTTCATTACTGGAGACACAGTGATATGGAACTTAAATGCCATCTAACCTTGTTTCAAACAAGTTTAAAATCTAAACCAGGAGAATTTAATCTGGTAGTTTAATCAAAGTTATCACACATTCAGGAACAAAAGATGTGAGCTGAATATTTCTCTTACAGACAGAAAAACAGCTCTCCCAGGTTAACTGAGTTGCATATCTAACCCAAAATCCAGTTTTTCAAGAAAGGATTCAACTCACCTGTCTTTAGATATTTAACTTCTAGATATTAAAAGTTACTTGTCTATACTTTCTCTAAAGTCAAAGGAAACAGGCAACTCAAGAACACAATTAATTACATCCTTAGCTGGATGGGGAAATTAGAATATGGGAGATTAACCTCATTGAAGGTGCCCCTATACTCATTATAAACGGAACCTAAAGTTTAAGTCAGATGATCCTTTAAAACACAGTTAAAGTTAGATGCACTGAATCTTGTTCTTAGTTGTCAAAACTAGATTCTTTTTAGGAGGGTGAAAACAACAGAGACAGCAGACTAAAATGTCTGGGTTCCCTAATCCTGTTCAGCTATCTTCTACTTTCCTATTTTTATTCAGTACAGGAATTGACACAGTGAAAAGTCCCTTTTATTTTAAATAATTGTGTCTCTTGATAAGGTAATCTGACTTTAATGGTGTACCTTTAACCTGTTTCTCTCACTGGTTCTTGCTACTGCTCTGACTAGCTCAGCTTCCAATTCTCGTTCTTCAAGACCATTTTCCCTGTTAGGACTAAATCCTTGCTTCTCCTTTCCAGTGTCGTCTCCAAGTCCTTCCTCTTCCTCTTGACTATTCTCCCACCATTTCCTGAATGATGCAATTTTTGTCACCACCCACTACAAAAAACAGTCTGTCTCCTGAATGCTACCCAATTCTACATCCGTATCTGAACTGATAAGGTGTTTATTTAAATATGTTATTCTATCAACAGCCTGCTGAAACCAAGAAAGTTGAACTTGATCAAAATAATTCAGATACACAAGGGTCAGTGCAGGTAGAACTTTGTATGCTGCTCTGCTTTATTAGAGAGGGTTCTATTGTACAATGGTTGTCATAAGAAAGTGGAAGAAATGTCAAATTGTTAGAGGAAAACTTTAATTTTAAAATTCAAAGAGTTAAGAAGATGAATGACAGTTAAATGCCTATTACCTTAAAATGCCTGTAGGTGACCTCAAAAATTTCTTCTTTACCTCCTAAGCAATGGAGTTTGATGTCAGTCCTAAAGTGACATCTTCAAGCAAAATAACCCAAAACGATTGCAGAACTACTTTTGCTTTATTACATTTTTATTCTAGCCCACAGCCACAAAAAAGCCCAGGTAACAGCAAGTTTCTGGCCTGTAAATTACGTCCATCTCATTCTGCCATGTTGGTAGAAAGCATGGTGGAAACCTCCAAAGGAAGGAAGCCTCAACTCATCGTAACACTCCACTTGTCCAGAGATCAACAGTGACATGAGTGGGATGTGGATAACTCAGAGATTTAGGCTGTGGAAAGTCAAGACCACAGGATGTTATTTCTTTTAAGGACTTCTTTCCTTCTCTTTTTCACTTGAACCTCTTCTTCCTGCCCTTAAGGCCTGCTGCCATTAATAATATCTGCCTACTGACCTGGTCATACCCAACACCTTTCAGAGTTCCAGCTATGCTGATCTTTAAAGATAATCCAGCATTTGGATTGAATACAACACACTTGCTGCATCACATCTGTCACATACTCCACTTATTTCAAAAGTGACTTGGCTAGACAGAAAAGGCCAGATTCAATGCTGTAATATCTGTAAATCTGAAATCGGTCCTACTTAATGAATTCTTACAAGACCAACAGCAATGAAACAAAGAGCAAAAACTAACCTGGAGTCAGATTTTAAACCCAAGTACATCATTCAGCTAGCACTGGTCTAAGATGTGGGACTTCTGCAACCACACAAAAAACTAAAGGCTATACCACATTCCCTATGATGCGAAATGCATTGCATTTATTTCCAAATGTATTTGTAATCAGTAGGAAGTTTGTACATAGTTAAAAAAAATGAAAAAAACAAACAAACCCCCCAAATCTCAGTTCAGTGAGCATTTTTAATTGTGCAAAGATATTATGGTATGGTAAGGAGAAATATCATAGGTGTAAACTCCACTAAATATGATTTTAAGACTGAATCTACACAGCACATTAAAACAGCATACATTCATGTTTAAGATTTACACACAAAACTGAGTACCAAATGAACAAATTGGTTCCTTAGGGATACCCTCCAAGGCAACCAAGGCTATATCTTGCATTTGTCTACCCTTACACCATTGCCAATCCATCTTCTCATCACTTTTACCATTACTACTAAAATTTAGACCAATTTTAAGATGACAGTCATGATATATCATAACTATAGGTTACAGTCCATACTAGAAATTCATACAGGTTGATCCACATCTCAGTTGAAAGACTATGTTGCATTCTTCATCTTACAGGGAAAATTGGTGGTATCTAGGTGCTTTTTATGAAAGCTGTATGTTACAACTTTCCAGATTTTGGCAGATTCACTAGCATTTATGAAAGGCATTGAATGGTCAACCCTAGAATATGCATTGCTGCCTTCCCTGAAAGATTTTGTGATGTGATGCTTTGATAATTATCTAAGGAATAATTTCTTGGTTTACTGCGCTAATTCACAAATGATCAAGATTATATTCAGTCTTCTAAACTTATTCTCCTAGGAGTGTTGAAATAAGGGGTGGGATATATTTACAATACAGGTGTTTATATCAGAGGCAGTTGTTTGGCATTTCCATAGGTCAAGAGAGAAAAATAGACTCTCTTATGCTATAACTGGATGACATCATAGGTGTCAGCATTACTATGAGCCAAACCAGTGTTCCTGCCTGTTGCCCACAGCAGGAAACTTTCAGTACCTCCAAGATAGACACCTACTTTCTAGATTTCTAAAGTTAAGTGAAAGAAAGCTCATCTTGAGTGCTGCTCTTTATGGTGAATTTCTGAGAGACAGTGTCCTATGGAAGCTAGCAGAAAATCAGTTACCAATCTCACATATGCCAAACAAGTCAGGTCTCAACAAGCTATGTGAATATCTGCCCTGTAAAGCTGCCGAGTTTTATAGCGGTATATACCAAGCTGCTGAAAAAAGTCAGGAAATAAGTTTTCTGTTCCTGGCTTGGCCACTCCACAACTGCTATGTGACTTCAAGGAAGACACTTAATTCTCTCTGTGCTTCAGCTCCATTTTCCACATTTTGTTTTTCCACCACAGAGAGGGAGGGAGAAGGCTATACTTCAGTCAGCCCTGTGGAAGCTTTTGCTTCTGAAGTGAATTATACAGCAGCCAAAACATATATTTGGTGCTAAGGAATATCCTGAAACTATCAGCCCTGCAATCACTGCTGCTTGCACATATGTATTCTAACTTTTAGACCCATTTCAAAATCTGTGATATCTCAGGTCAGGCTACAGTTGACTAGCCACCAGACTCTCAGAAGATTTTTTAGGTGCACTGGGTTCTTCAGCACCACAGTTGAGTCTAACATCAAGTAATACTGATAATATTTGAACTAGTTAGGTACACACATGTAAAGAGCCTTCATGTTAAAAGAAATAAATAAAATAGGTTTCGTTGCCTGTAATTTGTTGAGGATGATTTTTTTTTTTCCCCCCTTATTTTCTGGGACATATGCACAGCATGGTGTTTCATTGCTATCAATACCATATTGTATGCAGTGTGGAATTTAGAATGACAGCAGAATGGTTTGTATTGAGAAAATGCTAGCTGAACTGTACTGCAGAGTCTATGTATTTTTTCTCATTGCTAGATCTCTTTATAAGTGCCTGGAATATCTTTTTAGCTTTTTTTTTTTTTTTTAAGAAGAGAATATATTTATTATGTAACTGGTTATTTTTTGGTCAAACAATGAGGCTGTCATTTTGTAGAAATATTGAAGGGGGAGGGGATGGAAGGTAAACATCCAACCAATATTAGCTCTGAAGTGCTGGGTAATTGTACAGGGCCCTGGGCAAAAACAAAACAAAGATGTGCAGTAGTCATAGCACATCTTGTCTTAACTTGTCTTTGTTAGTGTAAGTGAAAAGGTTAATGCTGTTCAATTCCGTCAACACAGAATGAGGCACTGTGGCACCTTTGAAATCTAAACTTACCCACAGTGCAACTGATGTGATTCCTGAGAGAATCACATTATTTACAAGTTAGTTTAATAATATGAATGTCAATTAACCACGTGCTGGTGTATTATATAAAAAAAAAAAAAAAAAAAAAAAGAAGCCCAACAGATTGCTTTTAGTATGCTTATCACAGGGTAAAGCTTTGCTGCTGTCTACCAGCAGCATATGGTAAGGTCTCAGCCACCTACTAGCCATAAGGGCTTAATCCTACTAGCCAAGACAGATACCAGGGATGGATCCCTGCAAGAGTTTTGAATAGCATGCATGGCAGTTCTAAGGAATAAAGCTGCCTTTAAAGCAGAATAATTGATGATGACTTAAATTCAATGCCAATTAAAAATGTCAGAGGCTGCTTCTTGACTGCCTTGCACTTTGTGTAGTCAGTTAAATTCAGAACAAATTGTGTGCAAGCAAGCTGCCAAACCATCCGTGTTTGGCACAGACCTGGCAAAGATACACATGGTGACACAGGTGTAAGTCAGGGAAGAAGCAGATACTCAGTTTTTAGGGCCACATCTTCACCAAGCAAAATGCCATCCAGCTCACCTTAAATTACCTAAACCATAAATCAAAAGCCTCCCAAAAGTGAAATAAATATTTGTATTGACTATCTGCTATTTCCTTATGAACCTCTGACTATTCCTATTCCTTTTCAGTTTTCTGTTTCCCTAACCAAATGCTTTTGACCATTCTACCCTTTGGTGCCAGCATAGTAACTATAACATAGACGGACTAATCTCAGGAAATATACAGCAAATAGGGATGTAATCTCTTCTGTACACATCTTGCCCTATTAATAGGGCCAGAATATTGGGGTTTATCATTTAGAGATTAGTCAGCCTAAAGGGCTAGGTATAGGCAGCTTGGACCTCCCAGCATATCAAACCATGTCAGCAGCGCTGCTGACTTAAAACTCTGCACTTGAGCAATAGTACTCATTTTTACAAATTGCAGACTCTAGCAATCAAGCCCTGCACACAGACATTTCCTTAGGTCTTCTATTAGCTTCTCCTACCTGATTCCAACAAGCAGACCTCATGTGGGAAATGTGAATAAGAGGTCAATATGAAAATATACCCCGGTATCACTACTGCCAACTCCAGAGCTGGAAGTATGGCCACAGCCACAGGCGTACCTAGCTTGCATGGGATGATTATGACACTGAATCTGCATAATGCTTCTGGCTCCATTCCCAAAGCTACCCTCTGTGCTAGCTCATGCAGGGCTGGCAGAGGATTACTCCATGAGGCACAGACAATACAGAGGGGCCCTGTTCTTCTGCTCCTATGGTGATGCCTCCCTTAATGCAGCATGAGGCCATGCAGACTCCAGATTGAAGTTTTCTACCACCACACATGACTAAAAATCCCTTATTCTTGTCATCCCCGCTCTGAGCTTGATTTCAGAGGATTCCACATTTCAACATCCGAAAACATGAATATGCCAAGAAGCAGACCCAAAGCTGCAGGTATCTTTCCTATATTGCTAAGGATTAAAAGAGATTAAAGATTTTGTCATATACCAGCAGTACACCTATTGTACTACCATCGGCCGCCAAAATATGATCCACTATTTCAAGATCACTCGTTTTGAGATGACCAGCTTTAGAACCGGGCATCAGATTTCCAGAAGTGGTTTCAAGTAGTGGAATCCCATGAAATTTATTCAGACCAAAGGTATCTGGAATTGAGCACTTAAAACAGGGAAAGAAAACAATCCTCATCCCACACACACACGCAAAATCTGCAGGAAGTGAACACTTCTCAAGAAGCATTTAT
Organism: Buteo buteo; assembly: GCF_964188355.1. NCBI lineage: Eukaryota > Metazoa > Chordata > Aves > Accipitriformes > Accipitridae > Buteo > Buteo buteo. The sequence continues at coordinate 15,765,472 of NC_134189.1, read as the reverse complement.
TTTAATTCTACTTTTGATTACCTTTCTCCTGCATTTTATTTCAAAGCCTTTTAATATTAGCAAAACTATGAGTCACACTCACATTATTTTGATCAAAAAGCGAAAGGTCTAAAATACTCCCTCTCTCTTTGTCTCTCAGCAAGAAAAAGATGGATCAAGTCTCCTCAACAGCAATGGTCCAATCTCTTTTATTTTGACTCTCTCCATTCACCTTTCCCTGGCCAGAGTGGTTCTTCTGATACAGCTGGAACCCATCCCTACAGACCTACCTGAATTCCTCTTGGGACTGTTATATGTCAGCCTACTCCGGGACAGACAGTGAACCAATCCACGAGGGAAGGACATACCATATCTATAATACCCGTGAGCCAAATTCTTGTCTTCATTTGTATGAGTAGGCAGAAAAAAAGTGTGACTAATGTTCATGAACACAGGTGTTCATATATAGAAGCAGACCTGGCCTGTTTTTGTGCCCAAGCCTATCATTTGTACATACAATGAGGAAAAGAGAGGAAATAGATTATCACGTAACAACGGAAAGAAAGTGGTATTTGCGTTCAATGCCAAAATAAAAATTGAAGCAAACTAAAGCATCTGCAAACAGGAACATGTTAGAAACACCTTTCAGACTTCCACCTTCTTTGCTCAAAGAGGAGATCTGTACTCTTGTTTGCTATTGACGTCTTTCTAAAACAACTTTAATTTCTCTTGCTATTTAATACGTGTCAGAGCACTTGACAACACTCTCAATCTCTATTAATCAAAGCCTCAGTAGCTGCCACAGCCTGAGCGGGACTATAATCCTTAAGATTCAGTCCCCCCTCAAAAAGGAAAAAAAAAAATGGCAGTAGTTTGCCTGACAACAGGGTAAACAGATTATTGTGTTATTGCTGGCTGATTGCCGGAGTTATTTTGGAGCTCCATAATTCGTTTAAAGAGATTTTTGACATTTATGAAATGACTTCTATAATCAACTGACAGTGCAATATCCTATAATTGTTCAATTAAAAATGACTACTAGTGCATTCATTTATTAGTAGAATCAGATAATTGTCTTGCCACTAAAGAGTACTTCACACTTTGCGCATCAAATGAAAATGTTTGAGTATAAATCTGTGGCACAGCAGCCAAAGTCCTGGGGATTTTTTCAAGTGAAGGTGTAATTATTACAGGCCTCTGAAGTAAATATGGTTTCATGTGATAATCTTTAAATGGATTGCATGTGTCTTACAAGATACACTTCTGCATAAACTGTCACATCTGGCGAGATGGACACAAACAGGTTTTCAATGGCAGGTGAGACTCCTGTGACTTAAAACAGGGTCAGCTTAAAAATTGGCATCTAAATCAGAGCTGATCTTCCCTCCCTCTGCTCCTCCATTTCCTAGGAGGGCACTGTTCTACTGGAGGAAGGCAGCAGAGGGGGAGTGCACAGGTAAATCTGTTTTGCGTGGGAAATTGGACTGGAATATGAACCCATAAGCTACACAGCCCCAGTCACAAACACACATACATACCCTGTACTCCTGGGGGATATCAACATCTTCAGGAAATATCTGGTGATTTTTAGATATATTTGAAGTCCACTTGAGGTCACTCAGCACCTTGAAACAACTTCGGAATAGAGACTTTCTCTTTAAAATTTAACATTTTAACTCACATTATCCAAACCATCTGCTAAGCAAAATCACAGATCAATTTTTCATTAAATAATAAAAAAAGCTCTGTACATCAGGTAGGTAGAGATGATATGGAAAACCGTAAGGAAATCACTGAAATGCAAGCAACAGCAGCAACCCCTTCACAAATATAATGATATTTTTTTTAATTATCTCTCTGTTTCTAAGGACAACCTTCCAGAGTTCTTGGCTAAAACTCACAATTCATATTCAGATAATAATAATTAAAGAAATCCAGTGCATAGCCACCAGATGGAAGATAATACTTAATTTGTGGCTGTTACAGTATACTATTTAGCAATGTCATTTCAGAGTCTCAGCTGAGCTTAAGCCCTGCTCCTTTCTTCCATCCCTCCCCCACCGCATACCAGTTTGATAACAGAACATAACGCTTCTTCACCTCGCACTTGAGCTTTTCTGTATCGCCTTTCCTCCAATGATCTTCAAATGTTTTAATGAACCAATAATTAATGAGTTATTTCTTACACTGTGGCTTAGCCAAGTGTTACTTTCTCCCTGTTATGCAGGGAGAAAGCTGTAAAGCGGGGGAATTACTGCCAAATTTTTCGCTAGCAGTCCCAGGATTAGGGGGAGGGTAGCTGGCTCCCATCTAGAGAGCGTCAACAAGGGAGCATCTGGAGAGCACCTCATTTTAGAGCGCAGCACCAATTAAAACCGACGGGTGGACGTAGCTGCGTGGAAGCGAGCGGGACCCAGGCTTCAGCTGGGCCCCCCTCCCTCGGCAGACCTTTACCAGGCACGCCGGACCCCCGTGGCAGAGCCCACGCCAGCCCCAGCTCGCCCCTTCCCCATTGGAATCACAAGCCCATCCTTCCTCCCACTTAGGGGAAAAAAGAAAAAAAAGAAAAAAAAAATTTTAAATCAACGTGTCCTCGTATCAGATCAGCTTCTCCACAAAGCTTTGCAAATGACCCATCAAGGATATGCTGCTTCATCGCCTGCGTGCTTCTCCCCGTTTTCTCCCCCCGCCCCTGCACCCTTTTTGTTGCTGTTTGTTGTTGTTTCAAACCCATTTTTCCTGCCTGTTGTATGGGTTTTAGAAAGACTTTTGATAAAGATGGTCCTGGCAGCTGGATGATAAATATTATTTTCTTAACCTGCCTAGCTTTGTCAGCCACCTGCAACTGCAGCCTGCCACGCGTTGGAAGCAGCTCATTAACTTTCCCACAGCTTCCCAGGAGTTTTCCTTGTTTTCTTTCACCTTGGGTGTGTGCTGCCTTCTCCGCGAACAGTTAACTACCCGAGCAGGCCGAGCGGGCTTTGGCACCACAAGCATAGCACGCTTCAGGCAGCCTCCCTGCTAAGGCTCAAAATCTCTCTTAAACACATTAAGCAGCCCATTTTGGATTGATAGTGCAGTAATTATTCTGCTTCACCCTAAAAACCATCCTGGGGTAATTGGCGCAGAGGAAAATTACCCAGAGTCCTCTGCCACCTGGTAGTTAAGGAACGAATCCAGGGAAAGATAAGTGAAGCAGGGAAAAAATCGGCACTTATTTGATTTTAATCTCACCACTTTGCAAGCATTTAAATTGCCTTAATCAGGTGGCTGGCTCCCAGCCTAGCTGGTAATCTGTTATCAAATTTGAAACTAGATTTTTTAAAATGTCAGTGTAGGCTGAGAATTGAAGTCTATTAACAGTTATGAGCCTCCCTCCTAAACTTCCATAATCTATGTATTAATGATCCCTTTTACAAAGCTGTCAAATATTACTTTATTATAACTATATATTAGTAACGTCAGTGTAAAAGCAGGATTTAATTATTTATTTTTTAAAGATGGGGGGGGGGGGGGGGGGGGGGAGCCAAACCCCATACACATACACAATGCCAACATTCTTAACACTAAAACCCGATTTTTCCGAGGCAATAACTTGAGTGTATGGAATAACCTTGATAAATGTAATTGAATTTTCCTCTGATAAGATTAACTAGTGGTAATTGTGAATGGGGAAGGTCTGACCCACTACAAATGAGATGTATGACGAGCTGAAAATAATCAATTTTTTTTTCTTTCTCTCTCTCTCCCCCCCCCAGCCCCCGCCTCCCCCCGGATAAAAAAAAAAAAAAAAAACAACCAACCCACAACCAAACTGAAATAGTAATTTGGGGCCTGGCAGGATGAAGCATTTATGTCTGAAATGTTTTTGTATGTGCTGATTATCTGCTATCTTCTCAGTGTGTCTAATTGTGCTGAGCTCAGTTTAAAATGAGATCAACACATTTAAACCCCAGAAGGCTTAATTAAGGGAGGGACTTAATGCTTTACAAAAAAGGGGAATTTACGTCTTTTGAGAAATGTAGTATAAATTCTACCTGCAACTTCCTGACTAGAGTGCTCCACAATTTTGTAGTTTACTGAATTGCTTTTAAAAACAAACACAAAAGACAGAACTTTAGAACTCATAATTGCTGGTAGTGGTTGAGAGCTGCGATTTTTTTTCATGCTTACTACTTCTTGCTTTTTGTTTCCACATGCTCTTGTTTCAAGCTGTCCTGATCAAGCAAGCAAGAATGCAACATATAAAACAGGCTTGAAAACTCCAGCATTTAAACTCTGTAAAAGCACACAGCAGCTATGTGCCTTTCAGAGTTGAAGATGCCTCTCCTGTTGCATGGAAAAACACACATGCAAATTCAGACAAAGCATTCCCCTACCTTGCATTTGTTTCCACTAAGTAGGCAAACTATTGCAGTGGAAATTAAAAAAGGGTGATGGGGAGGATTAATTCTTTTTAGTTATGTGATAAAAGTCAATCAAGTATTCTTTGAAAATAATGCCACAGTTCATTTTTTTTTCTTCCTCCCTCATTATCCTGTAACTCTGACCATTGAACTTTAGTGCTGTAGATCAGGCTAAAACACCACTGACAACTGGGTATTCATATTCTCTTCATTGAATACTGTGTAGGTTCTGTGAAAGACTCTTCAGAAACATAAAATCTACCGACAATGAAATTAATCACAAAGTACAAAAGAAAAGCAGCTGGCATCCAACTACTGAATAATGCAAAATGTGCAGATTTAAATTACATGTCACTGTTAATGTATACAATATATCTATATCTACACACACACACACAGTTGTGCTATAATCAGTAAATAATTTTTCACTGTCTGCAAAAGTAGTATTTTAATTCAGAAATAGTATATACTGAAATTACATCAAAATTAAATACCAAATGAATTCATCATGATTAATGTTACTGCAGTAAATACCAGAAGGAATTAAACTCAACAGGAAATGGTTGCAATTTAAAAGGAGAGGGTTTTTTTTTTTAAAAAAAAAAAAAAAAAAGCTTTTTTATAGGAGAAAGTTGTAAGTGAAACCAGTAAAAATCTGTGTCAATATCTCTGCATATTCTAAGTCTCTAATTAGTCAACAGGATCAAATACAACAAAGAAAGAAAGTTAAGTTTTCTCCATTTATGTGCTCATTAGAACAGGGATTATTTATAAAGGAACTACCTGGAAAACTATAGAAGAAAATCACTGGTGAAGTCACTATTTTCATGCAACATTGTGGGTAAATTATAGTCCTGGAGATGGGCATTATTTTTCTTTTATCCAAAAAAATTAATAGTAGAATTAAAGAGAAAAATGGAGTCCGTAACTACTTGCCTTGAATTTTGAAGTTTGCTAGCTCTGAGCTGCACAGCCATATATCCTTGAGAGCAAACAAGAACCCCATGTACTTTATTTCTCAGCTTTTGACAACCTTTATTATTTCGTTTATCTGCTATTCATAGTGAGATGTAAACATCTTACTTCCCGGTGTGATCCTCATATCAACAGTGGGTCAGTTTAAAATATTGGGAATCAATACGTTATAAAACATCAGCCAGTACTAAAAAGACAGAGCTAGAGCAAATTCATTGAATGTCAAATAAAAAATAAACAAACATGGACAGATAAAAAAATGTAGCAAGATGATAAATAAAAAGAAAAGGAATTAGAAATACGCATTTCTGAGACAATGACTTGAGAGGGAAGATGTCCCTACGTTAAATACTAAGCCATTTAGAGCAAGTTCATGTAGACACAGAGAAAATAAGTAGTTTTAAATGAATCTCTTAATTTAATAAAAAACTTGCACGGTAATAGTGCTTATTACTATTACAGGAGTGGCGAGAATGGATAATATAGGTAGAAAAAAACTTGGTTCAGATTCAGCTTGCTGTTTTGTTTTAATTTATTGGACTAGACGTTTCAGACTGACTGTGTAGAGGCGGGGGACAGCATTCACATCTTAGGCAAACAAACAGGCATCATGGACATCTTGTAACACAAGCTTGACGCAAATGAACCAGGCCTCCTGCTGTTCTTTCCCCTTCACAGACCTCAGTCTAGTCAATGATAAGCCTATAAGCAGAAGTGATCTAAAAAAATTTCTTTGACAGAACCATTTTCCAAGGCAAAAATGTAATTTCATTTAAAAAAAAAAAATCTAGGAAAGTGCTAAGTTAGGCTATTGTTTGGTGTTTTTTTTAAAAAAACTAGAGAAGCCCATACTGATCCTTTCAACACTGAGGTGATTAATCTCAGAGAGATAAAAATATTTTGTTTAGATATCATAATTTTGATTATTTGAGAATTTCACATTATGCCAAACACATTGATGCAACAACAGATATTTAATGAGAATCTATGAGTTAAGTGTATTTATATGTTGTACATTGTATGGCAATGTTTTGCCATGAGCAAAATGAACGTACCAGAAATTATCCAAATTACAGACTACAACTTCACATTTTTGAGAACTTTTTTCATGAGAGGACTTGATCATATTTCTTTGTTAAAAGTCTGAAATGTATTAGTTTCTTATCAAACATAAATCCTTTTTCTGACCAACCATGCTTATGAATATAATGTATGTTTTTCCTCATTCTCAATTAACTGTCAAATTTCAAAACATGTGGCTAAAACAGACTAAACAAAAACTGGATATTGAAGCCTTGAAATACTGGGAGACTTGCAGAAAGGAGGAAGACAGATAAGGAAGAGGAAAAGGAAAAGGAAGTATGAAAAGGGAAGAGCTGGAATCCAGGGGTTTGGGTCAGATCTTTGTCTACCTTGCAGAGTATGAAACATCATTTCCTTGTGACCTTCCTTACCATAACCCCTCCTGGCTCCACCAATCATCGTTATTCTAACAATGCATTATATCAAAACAGAATGAAGCACACCAAAATGTGAACTCATCTCCCTTATTTATGCAACTTCTGTGAAACACTGGTCTTCTGCATCACTTCGTTCAACCTGAAACATTTGGTTGTAAGCTATTATACGGTTTCAATTTTTTTTTTTTAATTTGGTTTGTGAAAGTTTTCTGTCTTTCACTTGAAGATAACTTTTTAAGTGCCAATTTGAAATGAGAAGATTCTTTTTTAAAATGAAAAAGTACATCCTTTCTGAAATGACACTTTGCATCACAAGAATTGAAATGTTTTCAAATCTTCCTATTTCTTCTCCCAAATTTCACCTCTCAGTTTGTCAGCTTCCATTCAAATTTGTAAATAGATTTGCAGCATTCATTTCCTCCCCTACAATGATGTTCCCAGCCATTTTGGCAAATATACTATTAATCACACATATACTGTCCAACACTCTTAATATCCATCTTGTGGTTTCATGGGTACCCAGGTGTTGGGAATTTATCATCAGCCACTGCTCACAGCCTTTCTGAAGAACCTCACATACAGTACCTGATGGGCAGAAAGTACCATAAAGGCAAGGGTAGGAGGAGTAGCTAACTGGTAAGCTGGAAATAGAGAGGTCCAATGGAGACAAACTAACAACGATGGTACAGAAAGTGCAAATCATTCCTTACTGGAATTGCTCTCCTACACCTCCTCTCTCATTCCTTTTGTTGGAAGCCTGCAGAAAACACCAGCTCATTAATTGTGTCACCTTAGGACCCTCATTTTTGGTTACCTTCTTCTATCACTTGCTGCAACACCTTTTCCTACACTCAGAAGCCTGCACAGAGACAAAGCTCAGTCCAGCCGGCGCTCTCATGGTGAGTAAAAGTATAGGCTACAAAGACAAATTCACAGAAGTCAAGGATGAGACCCAAATCTTTTTTCACAAGGTTAGGTCTTCAGCCATGTTTTCTGCGGTCTCTTGCATGGTTTCAGGGTCATGTAGACCTTCTGGCCCTGGCCTTCAGATGATCATCCCTACCTCCAGCCCACAAAGCCAAGAACCTGCTTTCTTCTGCTTGTCCTATTCCCACCTGCTCTGCAGTACTGCAGAACACAGGAGGTACTATCTGCCAGGGTTCTCGTTCATTCTGTGCCACAAAATCAACTGGAAAGCATCTTGTGTTTCTTCAGTTAGAGTAGACTTGTTCTTTTTGGTTTGATTCCTTCTCTCATCAACTCTGACAGTTTTGGATTTGGGCTCTTTCCAGAGTAGGGGGAGTGGTTTGAAGTCAGGGAGCCTGTTTACAGCTTGTTAGGTCAAACGCTGTAATATCATTATAGTCTTATATTTTTATAGCATGCCTACTATGCATCGATGCCCCCTAAAGTTCTTCCATCTCATTTATTGCCAGTCTTAGCATGGCACCTTCCTACACAGAGGATTTAAACCTCAGACCAACTGGCTTCTAATCACACAAACATGAAACAGATTCTTGTTCTGGTGTTCTTTATCACTTGACTTTTTTTTTTTTTTCTTTTTTTTTTTTTTAAGAGATTTTTGAAAATAACAGTAAACACCAGTCTGGTAAAATGGTAAGTCCTTGAAATTTCACTGGCAGAGAGGTGGTACTTGCTAGCCGATGTCTGAGGAGTCATCCCCTCTGAAGTGTCGGCTCTGCTTAGGTTTGACCTGGCAAGTCAAGATTGCAAAGCAGGAGCTCCACCACTTGAAATAGGAAAGAATCTTTCTTGAGAGACAAAAACAATAAAAATGAGATCATCTTTCAGGTTTCCTGACACTAGAGGGCAAGCCCATTTTAGGTAACACTATATTTGATGAATCTTAAAATATGTTTTCTTAATAGTGAGTAAACTGTGCCAACTCTCAGTCACTTGTGTCTCCTCATGGACTCCTCTGGCTTCTCAAGTAGAACAACTCTGCTCAAGTTGGTGAAACTAAGAGGGCTGAAGAGAGCAGTCATCAAACCCTAGACCATAAGTAGTTACTCTCAGTGCCTATAAGGAAGGTGCTGATACTAGTGATGGGTAACAATCAGCTCGAATCGCAAGGACATTTTCCTTATCCTTACAGATCTTTTATTTTATTTTAGCATTCTAGACTTCTGGTACTTGTTATAAGAATATTGATTGCCCAGTGGTCAGCAAGATGGATACAGGATGGAGAGAGATATGAAAAAACTTGAGGAAATACTCGCCCTCGAATTAGCACCTCATCTAACCATTTGTACCCACTAACAAGAAACAAAAGGAAAGCAGTGTTTAACTTATGTCTCTTTCTGCTTTGCAGGCTCCTCCATGGTGCCTTTCTCTTTACTGAAAATCAGACACCACAGCTCATTAAGCCAGCCTTGAAAGATAATAAAGCTTATAGACTCCTTCACTTCTCTGAGGTTAACATTTCTTTAATAGAAGACAATGGTCTTGTGGTTAAGCCACAAATTCAGTGTCAGGGGACCTTGGTTACAATCCATTACACATACAGACTTTGGCAAGCCATATTACTTATCTTGCCTTAACTACATTTCAAAGGTGAGGGCTGAATAAGTTTCCCTTTCTACGAGGATAACACAAGGATAATCAAGGCACAGAATGGATGCTGTGCTTCCTGAAAGGAGGGCCTCCTTGGGTTGAAGGGTTTGTGTCCAACCCAGGAGCATAAACCCTTTGTTGCTAATCAAAGGTGAAAAAAAAAGAAAATTAAAAAATCATAAATCAGCCTCCTTCAGATGAAATTGTAAATTAATATGATAGCAGGTATTGAAAGAATTAGAATGAGCATATAAAAAAGGCATCTATACATCTATTTTGAAACTAAGTTGTACCTTTTTTCCAAACACTTGGTGTGCAGGCAAGCAGATATGTCATTGAAAAGGTCTGGGTCTCAAGACCCCACCTTTAAGATGCGTGGTCTGATAAACACAGTCAGAACCTTGGGGTTGGACTCAACTACCTAGACCTCATTTTAGCATCATTTTAGTCACCCTAAGCTACCTTACAAACTCCCCAGCTGCCAGTGTGGAAGTACACAGGTCTCCAGTTTGTGCTAGGTCATATGCCATCTGTACGTAGGTGTCTTTCATGGACTGTAGCACCTAAAATACCAGTAGACATTTGCGTTTAGACACCCAAAGCTCCCATCTTTATTCCCCCAAGCAGAAATATTTGGAAAATGGGTAGACATGAAAGCTTCCTAGCAGGCCTTATTTATGTTGCAAAGCAGGGCACCTCTGAAGTTGTGATTATTGACTTCAGCTAAACTATCCAGAATTACACGATGCAGTAATATGTATTTCTTATTTTGCAGCTATTCAAAATTATCATCATACAGAGTAACTACTTTGTGTACAATAACATTTGTAAACCTTACCTTCTTTCAAATACAACAGACTCGGTTTCCATTTGAATATCACAATTTAACAGCAGAGTGCTGTAGTCACTAAGACCTTAAAGACTAAAGCAGGCATAGAATAAATGTGTGCAGCTACAACTGAGAACTGTACGAGGTAATTCCACTATCTCGCTTCTGAATTGTGCAAACTACACTGAGGAACATTCAGTCAAGTCTTGCATAACATTTTATCATAAATAATTACAGCTTAACTACACTTGGCAAATAAACTTACAAAGCATTTGTTATAAATCAAAATATCATCTTTTGAAATTTTACTTATTCACCAGCTAACTCAAAAACCCCAGCAATTTGCCATGCACTTCTTAGTAGTTTTTGTAGAACAATGTGGGGGGTTTGTAACACGAAGCCTGAAAGTATGTGAAATGTAACACAAAACTGCTAAAGCTCCCCAGTTTGGAAATAACTTTACTTATAACAGACTTCTTTTTACCCAAACATCAAATATTTGGAATCTGGCAACACATTTGGCAGGGCATGTTTTAGAGTGATACAGTTTAAAACAGTAGTAGTGCTGTCATATCTGCGATAAGCTTTGTAGGAAGAATTGATCAATTTATAAACAGATTTGTTGGGAAAATATTTTTTCTAGTTCAATATAATTTCCTCCAACTTTGTCACTCAGTTCAAGAAAAGATATTGTTGTTGCTTGCAAAGCTTGTGTCGTTTTGTTTTTGTTTTTGTTTTTTAAAAAAAGCAGACTCTTACAAAGACCTGATGAGTAAAGCTTCCATACACTAGTAGTTATGGGATGCCATGATAATTTGTGCATTCCAGACTAATGATTATCCTCTCCATCTCTCTTTATTTAGAGTGTAATGCCTTTTATCGTGCTATGTATTGCTGCTGCTTAGAAATATTAATTCACTATAACATCTCATCCAGAAAGAAATGCCTATTCCCCGCACAGTCACTGTGAAGTCAATGTGGTATTTTTGGACTATTAGAGATCTTTCACTACTGAAGTAGTGTATTAGTATATAGTCTATAATAGTTGCTGCAAGCCATTAAAGAAAATAAAAAACTTGACTTTTATTAACCTATCATTTGTATGTTGCTCTACTGTATTCTTTTATCCAGAGAACAATTCATTCAAGGTAAACCGTACACTCATTTAAGGGGAGAGAACTGATGTCCATTTGTTGCTAACTAAATCATCAAAATGTCTGAGAAAAATTGTACCACAGAAACATTGCAGGGAGAATAAGAAGTCTGTGTGTGGACCACTATTGAACTAATACTGGAGACTGACCTTCCTGATGCTCTCCATCTTCATCTATGTCTTTGTGCAACATAGATTGCCTAGCAAAAAAGAGACGATTGGTTTGTCATAGGAATTATATGATTCAGGTGTATTTGGGGAGAATAAATTCATCTGGATTACAAAGGGAGATTAGACTGCTGAACTCCAGATCTCCTTGTGAGTGTGTACTATAATGGAAAAGTACTACTCAATGTAGAGCTTCATCAAAGTAAATGGATTTGGGTGGGTAAAAAAATGAAAGTATTCTAATGCTGGGGATAACTAAGTGCCTTAATAAAATTGTCAAACAAACAAACAAAACCACAAAAAAAACCCCACCAAACCAGCATTCCCAGATCGGTATCTATTTTATAATTTCCAGTCTAAAGAAGTAAAAAATGTAAAATTCTTGTACTATTGTAGAAATGCTGAAATTTTCCATGGAAAAGGAAATTCCAGATGATCTAAGGGGCCTTAATGCTTGTGCCTGACAGATGGAAATTGTGCTGAAAGTTCCTTGAGACAGATTCTATTTGCAGCCTAAGGCTGATTGCATGTACAAGCTCAAATACAGTTTTGAGATTTTTAAGGTATTTTTCTGAAAGAAAAGCATCTACTGTAGATTACACTTGACATGCTCAAGATGGTCTAGGTAATCTATAAACAAAAGATAAAAGCAGCTTTCCTATCCCCTTCGCAAAAAATTTTTCTAAATTGTTTCTGCTTAAGACTCTGCCTTTTGTCTTCATTAGAAATTTAGCTTACTGTGAATAATAGGTTTTCTTGCTAACTCCTTAGATGCTGATATAATGCAGCTGTCAGTCTAAGGTGTAGCTCTTAGTTCCATCTTCTGTGCAAATTTAAAGCAACTGATAGATTAAATACGCAGCCACACCAGCAATTGAAACATGAACGTCAATCGGTCTTCTGCATTGTGCTTGCTGTCTGTTTATGACATGTCTGTTCAGAAGCCACCTAACTTAATAGCATCCTAGCCCATATCCTCAACCCAAAACTGCCTGTAGTTACACCTCTGATAAGACAGCAGGAAAAGTGTCTGGCAAGTAGCCCACTTTTTCATTGGGGTGGATACAAACTAGGTGAAAGTAAAGTACACAACTTCACGTTCTTTTACAAAATATTCATCAAAAAGGTCAGAACCAGTTGGGTTGTGCTTTAGTGAAGGAAGAGGAAAACTTGAGAGACATTTCATTTACTTGTAAAGCAGATCTATGTAGATGCTGCATGCCCTTTCCCTTACTTCATAAATGCTTCTTTTTATTGAAAACCAGACTTTGCCTAGTAATGACAGCTGTGCAAGGTGAACTGACCATAGTTAGCCTTGGTCAGCTTTCATTGCAATAATCATTGCAAGTCAGATTTGCAAACCCCTGCAAACTTGTCAAAACTCAAAGAACCACAGATTACAAATAAACATTTTTAAAAAATTATAATCCATATAGTGGGTAGGCACGCTATAAAGGCAATAACAAATGCATGAAAATTAAACCACATTTGTGTGACAGATGACCTGCCCACATTGTGAACAAGAGAGAAGCCCTTACAACTGTTTCCCTTATACATGTAGTCTGCAACTTTTTACACTATAATAGCTATGTTATAGCTGGTAATTTAACCACATTTTACTCTACAATTACATTTGACCAAATCGTACTTCAAATTAAGGTGCACTGGCTCTTACTGCATTTGAATATCCAAAATGCAGTCAGCAGCCACAGGCTTCCAAAGAAAATAAGGTGCCTGAGTCCTCTGAAGAGCAGGTCACCTCTTAAAATACCTAAACATGACTATATCTGTCTGTTTCTCAATATCCATCTCAAAAAAAATATATATTTGTCATCACTTACAAGCTATTTTTGGATGAAAAACAATACTGCTTGATACCAAGTTCCTTAGTAGGAGTAATGTGGAATATGTTAAACATCAACATTCATTGAGCTTCTTTGCCAAAAATCACACTCTGAAACAGGTGTTTAGCAATAGGACTATGATATTTTTCATCAATGTGGTGTTTCAGAGGCACAAGTTACTGTATTCCTTGAAATCATGTTTCAGAACTTCAACATTTTGTGGGTAAAAAATTCTCATTCTCATTTTGTGGTTTGGGGAACTAGACTCTGGGAAAATAGGGAGGTCATACCAAAAGGTCATGCCATATCAAGGTCATACCAAAAAAGCTTTTGAAAGACACTTGTGAAGATCGCTTTCCAGCTTTCAACTAAGTTTTTATACTTCTTCTAACATGAATATTCCACTTATTCCTTTAAAGCACTATCAAAAAGAAGCATTAAGATCATCACTGATATAAAGAGTCAGAAAAATCTTGGGTTTACTCCATATACAGAGAGAGTGGGTAATTTTTTTCTGATGCAACAGAAGGAGAAATTACAACTCTATCTATTAAAAGGACATAATGCTATATATAATAATATAAAGGTATTGCCAAGTAAATATTAGGCCTTAACTGCAGAAGTAGCTTGTGCAATTCCTCAATATTGTAATTGCCAGCTTTATTTTCTTACGCCTGAGCAAAAGACTGCATCTTTGGGAAATTTACAATTTGCACTATTTATTGAGACAGTTCCAATTCCTTTTTTATTTGTTTTCCAAAAGTACCTATTTTTTACCTCTGCTGACCAGTGCAAAATCAGGCCCACTAATGTTTATAGAATACCACATTATTGTTAGATATTGAATCCAAATGCAAGCACTGCAGCTTCTAACAGATAGGAGCTTGATGGAATCTGTCTGGAGATTGCAGGTGTCCAGATTGTCTCGGCACCTACTCTGGTAATAGCCCCTGACACAGAAGGCAGAAAGAGCTCAGCATTTCCTAAAACTTTCTGAAGCTTTGACATTTTAACAAGAATATAAAAATACCTCTCTTGCCTTTAATTTTCAGGTTTATAACTATCGAGCTCATAATAAACTCAGAGGAAATCCAGGCAGTTACCTATTAACATTTAAGGTAGTGATCTGCAGCACCGCTTGAACAAGAGAGAAGGGATAGTGTTGATTCCTTTTTTTAACAGCATTTTGATCTAATGTTTTATCTAGAGTGTTAATAGGACACTAAATGATCAAGATGGCTGAAGCTACCCTGGCAAACACAAAGAACTGAACCTTCACAGTGCTTCAGCAATGTAACCAACTACCTAATACTTCTTGCTCTTACATAAAACTTTTTGTCAGTAAATCTCAAAATGCTTCATTAAGGAGGTAAACATCAGTATTCCTGTGCTGCAGACACCTATAAAAATCAGCTCAAAAATCAGCGGGTGAGTGGCAGGTCTGGGAGTACAACCAAGATCCCCCGAACTGCAGAGCAGCGCTCTGCCTGTTGGTAACGCTGCCTCCAAAATACATCAGCAGTCCCGGGCAGCAAACCCAAGTCCAACACAGACGGACGGACATCCGCGCCTCCCAAGGCCTGTGCGGAACAGACCTTCCCAGTCCCCCAGGGCTGGGGGCGACCTCCAGCAGGGAGAGGGGGGCCGGCAGCAGTGCCTGGCCCCTGGGCACAGGGCGAGCCAAGCCAGGTCCTCCGTTTGCCGGCCTTGGCTGGGACACAAGGGGCGAGCGGAGGTCCGCCGCTGTTAACGGGGGGGAAGGGGGAAGATCTCCCTCCTGCAGGATTCCTTCCACCAAGCTCAGTTGCTGCAGCACGGTGTGAGGAAGGAGGGGTGGATTTCTCTCTCGTTGCTTAGCTGAAAGCAATTGCTCTTCTGACTATGTTAAAAAATAAATTTTCTTCTTACTTAAAGATTCATAACCCTAAGAGGAAGTTGCTGTGCATGCGCTTTTCTGCGCTCCGTAAACAGCACACAACAGGCTTCTGTGTAAAACAGGACTTGATATTTTGTCAAGGTCAGTAGGGTATGGACTGTACCCTAACTTTTTTCTTTAACAGACACATTATTCTATTAGATGGAAATAGTACCAGGGCAATTCACCCCCTCCTGGCTTTTCTATCTATGTGTGAGCATCTTTGAGAAGTGGGATTAGAGAGAAACCTGCAGGCATATTAATAAATAAACTTCACATGCTGTTTGATATTAAGTAAACATACCGCTAAATATTTCTCTAGGGGATTGTGATCTCATAACCCATGGACTTCTAATTTGGTTACCTGTGACATGTGGTTCTTACCCCCGGGGTTCCACAATGAATTAATTTTAAAACATTTTTTAAAGTTTAACATACTAAGATAAAATAAAATAATCAAACATATGTTCTTAAAAAATTTTGGCTCACTTTGCTTCATAGATAACATGAAGTGCTACTATAAAAAAAAAAAAAAAAGAAAAAGACTACTATACAAGTGGGGATCCTCAGTGAGGGACACACACATGGGCCCGGTATAAGTTAAGAGGCTAGAACTCATTCTGGAGTAAGGGTCTGCCTCTGTATTGGGTAAGCTTCCTCTCCCAGCAACACCCTATCCTCTGTTGTTACAACAAAGAGTTTCAGTTTAAGAAAACACATGTTTGTCCATGTATTCACATATAGAAATATTTTAAGTCCTTTCCCTACATGTTTGTCCATTTATTCCTCACTGTAGAGGATGAATATTTACCATTGAAAAAACAGTTAATGAAAATGTGTTTGTAGATTTTGGGGGAGTGGTTTTTTTCCCCCCTTCTTAAGCAAATCTTGATTTTGCAAGAGGTGTGTCTGCTTGACATTGCTCAGACAAACTGGACTGGATGTTACCCAGACTACAACTTCCCATAGTGGGCAACGAGCAGGAACTCCCACGATTTCAGATTTTTCTTCAATATGACACAAGGCTGTGAGGAATCACAGGAAATGCAATTCATCTAAACTGCTGGGAAACTGAACATGAGACATCCAACTCACAAGTTACTACTGAACCCTGACAATGCTCACAACTCCAAATTTTCTGAGTTTGGTTATGTTTTCCACCCAAAGAGTTTTTTTGAAAAGTAGTTAAGTAGTAATAATTTCCCTATTCTGATCACTTTTGCTTCCAAATTCCTTTTCTCAATCTCAGTCTCCAGTAGTTTATTTCTCTAACAGAACAGAAAAGGATTGCAAATGCTCTTTACATTACATGCAATACAAATATAGACAAAAAAAACCCCATATATGTTTGCCTCAGTTTTCAGTTAGGATAATGACTGGGGAATTAACTGCAGAATGCTTAGAAATAAAGTTTTTAAGTCAGAGGGAATTGATAATGACCCCATTGCCTTCATATAACAAAAAGCAGGATCATTGATATCTGCACCTAAGAAAAACAACAAAACAGGAATATCAAAATTCCTGATCTGGTAGTAACAATCTTTAACAGTGGTTTTCAATCAGGAACAGGGCTCAAGAACAGCAAATATTCTCAGGAAAACAACCTTTGTAAATACAGAGCTACAGGTCTCTTATGCTGATGAAGTCAGCATGAGAAAAACAGTTTTGAAAAAAAGTTATAGAACAGGGCACTTGATCAGAGACCATCTTTTTTACCTCCTCAAAATGTATTTTTAAATTTATCTCAAATTAAATCTGAGCTAAAAGTCATGACACCTAATAAGTATTGTTTCATTTGCAAAAAAAAATATTCAGTGTTTTTTGGCTCAAAGTATTTGATTTTTATATATTTCATAATGTAACTGAAGAAAGTGAGAAATTTTTCATTCTGAGTATTTTATTTACTTTTGTTTCCTTTTTTATGTGGGAAGTTGGTCAATGCCCAACATCCCATCAATAATGATTGCTTTGACTTGAAATGCACTTTTATAGGGAAAACCTTTAATACAAGTCTTTGGACCACTTTCTGGGATGGGAACACTGTAATACAGCCTGCATTTGTTTTTCTACAGAACTTAGGGGATGTTCAGTGCTACAAACTGCATGTGCACCAAGCATTGTCTTTTATATTTTTTATTTTCACATTGAAAGCTGAGGAAACAGACTTTAATTGAGATGGCCAACATCACACAGGACAGTCCAGGAACAGAAGCCAGATGGCCTGATTAGCCCAGTGAATTAACCAAAAGGCTCTCCTGCTCCTAGAGGGAACACACAGCTATCCCAAGATAATAGACCTTTTAATATCACGTGGATTAAAATTTGGCTGTTTGTGAAGAAATTTTTTTTTTCAAATTTCAGGATTCAGAAAGTAAGAGACTCTAAGCACTTGACATATGTTGCATTCATTTCTCCAAATATTTTTTTTTTTTAAGAAAAACCTACTCCACAAATGTAACTGAGCTTCCTTGAAAAAAAAAAAAAAAAAAAAAAGAAAAGAAAAGAAAAAAAACCCAAACTACCTAGACCTCCAATCATGGTCTAGCTTTGCTTTTGAATTTCTTGTTTCTCAAGATGGACAGTCTTCCCAAGATGGGAGAATCATGTCATGTATGTCAGTAGTTTATTATTTCTTACATCAGCTTTAGAAGAGTTAAAAATTTCCTTTAAAAAAAAATAGATGAGATATAAATGTATACATGACAGAATCCATTTTTCTTTTAGCTAAAGGGCATAATATACAGCAGTGTGTCTCCTGCTGCTGAAGGGAAATTATTGGAACATCATTCTACTGCCCCATGAATGGGGACTATCAAAGAGCTTAAAGAAAAGGAGAGTTACTAGGGAGAGAGGGAGAGGACAGGAAAAAAGTTTAATTGTTTGACTTACCCCTCTACTCCCTACACAAGAAACCTGGTGTCTAAAAAAAATACATGTAATCCATGCAGACTCATACATCCTTGACTCCGGTAGGAAAACAGAGCTGTGCTTACGGAGAATTTGTCTGTAAAACATTTCCTCTTTTTCCTGGTAAACTAACTATACTTCGGCTTTGAAAAAGGGACAGAGGAGACCCCATGCTTTTCTCTTCTCGGTAAGGTGCAGCCTAAATGTTCCCAAGCCCTAGAAAGGCAGGCTGGGAGCTGGGAGTCCAAGAGTGGTTTCTTTTCCATCACACACCTCATTTGCGAGGGCTGCCTACGCCAACACCTGGGCAACGCTCGCAGTTCCCAGAGCTGTGCGCTAGGAACTACACCGTGGCCAAATAAACATTTTTGTTGATGCTGCACAAGAGCACCCTCCTATTTCACTCCGCCTCTGTATTAGCTCTGCGGCGCTGACAAGAGCAGAAAAGCACCGAAGACTTTGTTTTGTACAGCGTAGCAGCTGCGTGTCTCTGCACACACACAGAAAGCCAGTATTTTGAGCTGGATGATGTTACTTTTACACGGTCACTTTCCAGAGAATGAGTGGACGTCCAGTCTTTGAGGAGGACATAGGGATGAAAAGGAAGAAGAGGAAAAGTAGAACCGCCCATTTTGCTGGCAGCAGAAAAATACTTTATTAACTCAATCGCTACAGTTCCAAACGGCACTACGCAGCAATCATTGTAGAAGTTTGTGAGCTTTTCTGTATTGGGCACTCTTTCCTCAGGGAAGGGGCACCATGTTGTTTTGTGCATATTAATGTAAAGCATACTGTATTTGTTTCAGTATCTTTATAGCTATCAATATAAAGACTTATAAACTTCCACTGGTTGAATATGACTGCAGGATATTTCCATATTCAAAAGTATCTAGACAATAAGACATAATAAGAAGTATCTAGACACTTAAGCCTGTAAACAAAAGGGTGTTCTCAAGTTGTCTGACAATTAAACTGCATGTATCTGAGCATAGCGTTAATTGACAGCAGAGTTTGGGGGGGCAGCATAAACTGGACAAACTATATAATGTAAAAAAAAAAAGACACTTTTCTAGGCACAGAAAATTGGGCAGAGACTGGTAACAGCTCACTCTATGTAGCAGAAGACACCTCTAAGATTTAGAGGTCTCAGCCAGGTGGAGGCTGTGGCTAAAGCAATGTCTGACAATCAGATAGTGCATTTTATGTCACGGTTGTTACTGATGTAGTGCAGCATCAGCCCTAACCTCCACTCCGATAGAGGTTAGGAGCATAAGCCTACCTTTTCTGTAAAGACTATAAAGGAAAATAAGTGAAAAAGTAGAACAGATACCTTTAATTCAAGCATTTCTTTCATTCCCTGTAACACAGAATGAAGAAAGGGAGATTATATTAATAATTTTCTTTATTCTGGTTTTATTCTCAAACAGCTCAAGAACAGCTTCCATCCCCCTGAGGAGGGGATGTGGAGAGGGAGGTGCTGATCTCTTCTCCCTGGTATCCTCTGATAGGACATGTGGGAATGGTTCAAAGCTGTGCCAGGGGAGGTTTAGACTTGACATTACGAAGCATTTCTTTGCTAAGAGGGTGGTCAACACTAGAACAGGCTTCCCAGAGAGGTGGTTGATGCCTCAAGCCTGTCAGTGGCATTTGGACAATGCCCTTAATAATTTGCTTTAACTTTTGGTCAACCCTCAAATGGTCAGGCAGTTGGACTAGATGATCATTGTAGGTCCCTTCCAACTGAAATATTCTATTCTATTTTAATTAGTGCTCTAATTCCTTTCCACATGATTTTCTGACTAGGTTGAATACTAACTCAACTGCAGGAGTGTTAGTTAGAAGGGGAAGAGGGAAAAGGTCAGGAAAAATAATTAAGTGGAAAATTTTCAATCCTGCATTCTTTTTTTGTCACATTGTCCAATCCTTTCAAGTACACAGTGTAGGTAAACTCACATTTCAACTGAATTTAGGAGACATTTTGTGTGGACTTTTCTTAGAATGCACCTTGTTCTTCTGTCATTTGAGTTAAGCCAAAGAAGAAATTCAGACACTGATGGCCTATTTTAAAGGGAATTTGACCATAATACTTTGCAGTAGATCTTCATTCCTACAAGACATTAAATAAAATTAAAAAAAAAAAACAAAACCAACAACAACAAAAAACCCAACAGTGTGGTAATGAAGTTCAAAGCCAAACTAAACTTCGTACTTCCTGGTCATCTATAACAAGCAGATTTACTAATGGCCCCTTTTTAGAATTGTGTTTCTTTCAGAGTTTTTCCAGAGACAATTCATAAGAAATAAAATTTAATGAATCTCCAAAGCTGTACTTTCTTGACTTATTACATTAGCAGGGCCTCTCATCTGATTGGGAATTTTGAGAGAATCACAGAATTCATTAAAGCAATTTACTGTATAATGGTAGATGGCTAAGATAGATCCCTACTAATGAGATGAACATTAATTAAACGAATTGTAGAATAGAAGTGAACTGTTTAGCTGAGTTAAAAAGGCTGGCAAACAAGCCTCACACTCTACATGTCTGCATTTTGTTCATAGAGAAGCAGACCAGTTTATTTTTTATGGGAAGGCATGTAGCCAGCTGGTCTGGCAATGGTGACCAGCCTAAACCTGTAAAAGCCAACCACATGTTTTCCCAAACAAAAGTGCAAAATTTTTTTGTTGCTGTTGTTGAATTATAGATTAGAAATGGAGCTCAGCAGGTAATCATCTGTAGTATCAGCAAAGATCCAGTGCAACTACAAAGCGAGATGGCCCTCAAAAAAAAAATAAAAGACATAAGCTTCAGAATGGGGTCCCCCTCCTGGCATGTGCAGGTTGATTTAATGACCCAAATAACGAGTAACTGCAACATTACAGAAGAAAACACGAAGGAAAGACTAGTATCCAACTTTCAAAACACATCTTAGCTTTATATTATTGTTTTCTTTTTCCAATACTTTTTATCTACTACCTAAGCATCAACCATTTCTTTGGTATCACACAAAACAAAAGAAAGACTGATTAAACCATTATTTACTTAGTATCTGGTTTAGGTTTTACAAGATGCCTTCAGAGACCCCAAGGATGGTGTTAACTCCCAGCTGATTCTATTTTTATTTTTTGTTTACTTCAGTCCACTTTTGAGATGACAGCTTGAACAATATAATAACTCAAGCTTTTTGTTCTGTAAGGTCCATTTTACACTAAGCACTTGAAGGTGAAAAGAGCATACATCTGTTAGAAGGAGATTATAGTACTCAGAGATTTTTTCCATAGATAGGCACCAGCGTAAGGTTTAAATAAAAATAAAAATCACATACAATCCAATGATAGGTGGATTTAAATGAGAAAACAAGGTGGCATTACTGAAAGAACAAAGGAGATAAAGGAAGAACAGGATAGTCAAAACCTTAAGGTGAGGCTAAGCAGTATAATATGTGAAATATAACGAGAGAAGCAGCTTGTGCAGTGACTTGAAAGTCAGTCATGATCCAATGACCATGATCGTTAGCAGGCTGGGAAGTTGCATTTAGCCACTGCATTTTGAATGAATTAGAAGGGGATGATGCAGGTTTAAGAGAGGCCAAGAAGAAAGACAATGCAGTAAACAAATGTTTTAAGTCTGGAAAATTCAAACAGAGAGGGAATTTCCAAGGGACTCAGGAGGAAGCAGCAGCAAGATTTGCAAACAGTGGAGTAGTGCAAAGAACAGAGGAGCAAGCACTCATAGGGCTCTGCACCTCTTTGCATGGAAACATTGGCATCTGCTGTTGTCCAAAGGGATGGAGAAGGTAAAATAGGAGGAAGCTTGGAAAGAAGAAAGAGAAATTTGTTCAAACCTTACCCTGATCTTGGGAGGGTAACTACCATCCAGGGTTATGAAAGCCGGAGGAACTGAAGATTTTCATTGCAGAAGACAGAGAGGTGGGACAAGCTAAGTGTCCCTGGAGACACATTCAATAAGGACTCAAATTAAGTTTTGAAGTCCACAATGTTTAAAAAACTCAGTCAAGCCAAAGTATGCTACATGAGCAATAAGCTTGACTTTCAGCAACCTTGATGGTTTTATGCATGCTCTGACTCCTCCTTCCCCAGCAAGATGCCCCTGTTAAAGGCCTTCTCTTCTAGCCCAAAGGAGAAAAAGCAGCAATACTTAATCTTGAAACTCTTCGTTATAACCATTGCATAGCAAGTTTCTGTAAACCGATTAACATTGCTACCATTTGGAAGACAGCCAGTCCAGCTGCACATGGTGAAGTGTGTTTTATATAGATAGCACCAAAGATGCTGTAGAAAGATGTCTAAGGCCAGCCAGGTAGAAAGAGACTCCATCCAGAGCCCTGCTGATAGGGAGCAGGGGTATAAAAAAAAAAACAACAAAACAAACAAAACAAAAACCAACCAAACAAAAAGACCCAAACAGTATAGTGTAACCCTGTCTAATTGTTGGGTGGGGGACAGGTTTTTTTGGAAGTTCAGGTGAGCATCCTTGCCTATTTAATAGAAATAACTTCATCAATTAAAATTAGCTGAGTCAGGATAATAATGAAAATAAACAGATAATTAAACCAGTTTTCTATAAAGAAGCAAGTAAACTCAATTTTTTCCCTCTGATAGAATCCAAAAATTTCACTGAAATATGACTTTCAGTGTGTTAAATCACATATAATTATGCCTATCTAATTGTCTCACAATCAAAAGAAAACAATATTGCATTGATCCTAATAAAGAAATCCCCCCTTACTTATTTCCAAAATATGTTTTTAACTTAACATATTCCTGTGAGAAGTTTGAGTTTCAACAGAATGGCTTTTTCTGACCAGTATACACACAAGAACATATATCAGAAGACATCTTACAAAGTTATCATTATTATTGAATGATACTGAAAAATGAAGCCCATGTATAACACATATGTGCCACTAAACTCACCACTACATTGCCTCCACCTGGTGATATTGCTTGGAAGCAACAGCAATTTTAAAAGACTTATTTAAGCAACCCCCTACTTAAAAGTCAACCTAACATTTTACGTCTAAGCCAGTAAATCCTGGAAAAAGTTTTCCACTCACAGGTATGTTGGTCTGAAGAACTTACACGTGGAACTGTGAGGATGGGCCCTTTCTGTGATTTGAAATAGCTCATTTGTACTGTTCCTCCTTCTAGCACTCAAACCAAGCCTAAGCTTAGCGTCTCCAAACTGTCGTATGTCGTGAGTGAAGCGTGGGGAACCTTGGCTGGGCTGCTACTGTAGAAGTGTCTGTCTGGCCAAACCGGTGTCTGTGCAGGTAGGAGTGGCAGAGGTACCAGTGGTGCGCTGTCCTTCAGAGGAGGATTGAGACACCAGGTTGTAAGAGAAAACTTATTCTGACTCTGCCTGCTCTGTGGATAAATAGAGGGCTCCAGTGTTGTCAATACAGCACTTTTGCTACCACTCGATTCATTGCAAAATAAATGAGGATATTTTCCTCTTGCAGCATGTATTAAATCCCATTAGCATTAATGAGAGTTACACGTGAGTTTGGCAGGGAGCATACACAAAGTGCAGAGCAGACAGTTTCCAAATTCTCAGCCCTCCTTTATATCTTTCAGCCATCTTTCCTCTGTGAAAGCCTTACCGTACAAAGTCCAAAATAAAAATAGCAAATCAGATTACTGCACGTACAGTATGTTAAAATGATGGGTTGGGGTGGGGAGGGAGGAATCCAAAGGGCTAATGTACAAATAATTACTGTGCTTGCATTTAGCGAAGTGCTACCAGTTAAACTCCCAGACAGCGCTAATATAGTAGGAAAGCTTCGAGTTGGCTGAGCAACTTTTCACAGCACACTGGTAAAATAATAAATTGTGCCATGACCGATAACATTCAATAATTTCTCTGATATATTGCTACAGCCACTTTTTCTACAGTATAAAGCTCATATTTCTCTGTCATATTAGTAATTTCCATATTGCATTTCGGGCTCCGTCTTAGAGTTAGTAGGAAAAAGTACATCACAGCAGTAACAAAAGGAAGCTGACTGTTCTTTAAAAAAAAAAAAAATAGAGACAGAAAAAGAAGGCAATGTCAGGAATCTTTTTTTTTTTTTTTTTTAACTTTCACAATACACCAACTGATGCCTACAGGAAAAAAAAAAAAAAAAAAAAGAGACAGCAGCTGCTACAACACTGCTTCATTACAGACCCAGCAGAGTAAAAGCCGTGGATCCATTTTGCCTTTTTCTTCCTTGATGATATCACTAAAGCATTAATGGAATCCTTACACTCTATTGGTATAGTATGAATTTATCTACAGCGCATTCTTTATTGGTTCGAGTACAGATATGCTATTTTTGTGTATGGGGAGATGGGGGAAAAATGGGGTTGCCTGCATCTTTTAAAGAAAATACATTCCTCGAAAACTGAAAAAAAGTTTAGTACAAAATAAAACAATATTGATATTCAGGTTAGGTTATGAGAATGAGTGAGGAATTAATTTGGAACTTAACTATTATAAAAACTTTTTTGACTTGGCCTTAAGTTATCCATGCAGTCTCTATTAAAGCTGGCAGTACAAGATGTACTATTGTTGTTATGGCTGGCACTTCATGTTAAATCATATCACCCAAAAAGAAAAAGTAGCTTTTTGTTAAGGGACATCTACCTTTGGAACTAATTATTACATAGAACCATAAGATGTCATTGTCCTCATTTGATTACAAAATTGCAAACATTTTACTGATTATTTTCCACTTAAAATTTTATTTATTGACATATAAAAATATGTATTGAGTAGGGGGCAAGATAACTTTTTCTACAACATTTTAGATATGATTTTTAGCATATAGAAATATAATTTTTTCTTTTTAAACAACAAGGATCATTGTGATCATGTACTGTGTTGTTGAAGTCCATGTGAAAGAAAACTATTATAGCTACCAGATAGCATCTGAGTGGAATTTTCCACCCACAATTTTATTCTGAACTTGGCAACCAGGTTCCCAATTATAATTCCCTAAGTCCCTCCACTCATCAGTACCATTTGGTTTTCAAGCACAGGGAATGATCACACGCAGCATCCCTTTACACATCCAAGAAGCAGTATAAACTTTAAGCACTAGACAAGATTCTGCCCTGATGTTGTACTATGAATGAAGTTGAAAATGAGGAGCAGGAGCCAAAACTCAGTCAGTCCTTGCATCTAGCTGACAGCAAAACTGGCTGAAGCAAAAGGGGTGGGGGGTGAGGAAAGGAGAAAAAGAGGAGGAGGAAAGGAAACAAGGTTTGTACAGTAATTATGGTCATGCTTCCTAACGGAGTTCACAAGTGGGTCCTCAGAAGCATAAACAAGATAAGTGGGTCAGATCAACCCTTCCAGGTTGAGAAGAGATGTAATGAAGAAGGCTGGTGGGACAATTCCAGAGACTCTGGTCTCTTGTAGAAAAGGACAAAGATTTTTACTATGAACCCTCCCAGTCAAAGCTGCCATCTTACAGGCTCTTCACTAGTTTAGCAGATGCAGCAGCCTGGCTTCCTGGTGCCCTAGAATATGCCAAAATCCACAGGACAACCATGGCTATTTTGCTGCCCTAAATTGTCTGCTTAGTCTGTGCTTGAGAGTGGCTCTGCTTTTCACCACACAGCTCTGGGGAGTGTTGACCCCATCAGGTCAGTACTAAGAGGAACAAGAGCTTAAATATTTTTCAGTATTTCAAGAATTTCAAACTTCCAGTATACAGGAGAAATTCAGTGACAGTAAACATCTTATTTTCTATCACATAGCCAGCGTCAGTTTTCCAGGCCCTAAGTAAATTACAGAGAAACCTATCTATGCTATTGCCTAAGGAAACAGCAAGAATCAGTGTCAGAGCAGAGCTCAAAACACACAGAAACAAGCCAGTGCATGTAAATGATCACTTCAGAGGGCTAAGTCTAGTGAATGAGAGCCTTCGTACCCATGAATAATGTCATTGCAAGGAATTGTGAAAACCACAGGCTGAAAAAGTTACAAGAGGTTGATTTATTTATCCAAACGCTTGTCTATATAAGAAGATTTACTACAAGTCTTTGCTGTAACTGCTTTGTACTAACCAGCCTGTCCAAACTAACAGCTGTGTTTACTAAGAGTCCTATAATGAGAGGACATGAAGAAGGGGAAGGAAGAAGGAGGATGTTCTTTCATGTATAAGCACAGCTACGTGACCAGGTAACCTACTCTGCTCTGCGTTACTGCCTGCCTAAGGCATTTCTGGGTTGGTGGCATACAGACATAACAGAAGTTAAGGAGAGCCAACTGCTTTTTGCATCTAGGGATCAACATCCCCAGATCCTCATCAACTTCCTTGCCATTCCTCGAAGTAGATGATATGATTCTCAGACTCTCAGCAGATCAGCTTGAATGCCACACACTGCCTTATGGCAGTGCTGGCAGTTGCTGACATGCCAGTTTTATCTGATACGCTATTACCAAAGAGCAGCAGCTTTAAGGCCAGCTCCTATGACACCAAGAAGCATTCCTGGTTGAATGATTTGTACAAGCAGCCGTGGTAACTACCACTGCTTGTCTCTGCTTGCATGGACAGATCCCTTTTGGTGACTGTGAAAGGCATGGAGTGAATTGTGGCTTCAAGAGCAACAGTTTTCTGGAACAGCCTCTCCCCACAGAGCCATTTCTGGGCTCATGAAACAAGCACCAGCTGGCACTGGAGAATGGTACAGAAGAGAAATTATGCCCAGGAACAGCTGCAGAACTTCAGCCTAAAGTATTTCCTTTGATGTCAAAGAAAGTGTAGCTTAGTCTTGAGCTGTAGCAACAGGGTATCAGCACGAGAACTGTAGGAGCTGTGAGGAATACACAGCCATGGCTAGCCAGTAGCTGCAGATCTCAACAGTTAGACTGATAGAGTGGAGATGCAAACTGCTCTTTTAAAGCTCATTGCTATATATGTCTTGCAAGTCTTGCCATTCCTTGGGAAGACAGTGACAGTTTGCATTTCCCTCAAGGTTATTTGCAGAAGATCTTGGAGTTTATTAGAGGAAAAAAGTATTTTGACACAGTACTGCATGACCACCATCTACACACAGATGACCTACCAAAAAAAAAAAATTAAAAAAAAATCTAGCTTGCATTAAAACTGCACACTGATTTCTGCTCAGAATCTACTAGACTAATGGGCATAACCTCATCATTAGCTAGAGGTAGCTTAAAAGCCTCTATCAATGCAACCTATAGGATACCCCAGGATTCCTATATTCCTAATTCCTACAGGATGACCTGTGCATATACTTTGAGGAAAGAATATTACACACACTGGGTATTTGCCTTGTACAGCAGTTTCTTCTGCCTGTTGTGGCTTACATCTGTGGCAGAACTTGCACAGGTTCCTCAACATAATGAGCCAGAGGAGGGCTTTTTAGTTCTGTGGAGCTGATTTTGCATATTGTGCAAGGCTTTTTTAAGGTTAAACAGAATGGAGGATACCAGTTCATGGTGGAAGATATCTCAACATTTTTCCAACATGCAGTTTTATGTAGAAAGGCAGATATGATTTTCACTAGGGTAGTAAACATCAGTGACAACACATGACCTTGCCTTTAGGGACATAAGAGGCTCTCTGGTTTCATTCTGCTGTTCTTGACACATATGTATTGTGTGCTTTCCTGAGTTTCTAAATACATGATACTTGTGCTGTTGCTTCAGCACTGCCAGCATCACAGCCTGGGGATGATGGTGTTTCTTGTCAGCAGGCAGTACACATGCTCTGTGGATCTGTCAGGAACTGTGAAACCAAACGGAGGATAAGGCTTCACTGAATTGAGACACTGACTTAAAAGTAGCAGTTAAAAGAATTCTAGAATTAAGCAAAAGTCTATGTTTTTAAAGTAGATGTGCTGTGCAAACAGCAAAGGCTTGAATTGAAAGGCAAGAGACAGCTCAGCTTAGACTATTTAAAAATAATAATAATAATATAAACCAGCAGCCAACTGTCATTTCTGGCCACAGAGTTTTCCTTTCTATGGCCAGTCAGGCCAAAAGGCTAAGGAGGTTTGCCAGGCTGTGAAACTTTCATGACCAGTTGGAAGAGGATAGCCACAGTTTTGAGAGCTTCAGAGAGGGCTTCCTTATTCTGCAAATTTAGAATTATGCCTGTATTTTAGATATATTTTATATCTAAAATTTTAGATCTTGTGCAGGCATGTTAAAAATTAGCTGTGCTGTTAATTCAGCTTTTCAATGAATTTGAAGCATATTGGAAGTTAATTGTGTTAATAGGTTTGTGCAATGTGTTTCCTATCTATTACTTCAATTGCTTTTTTTAAAATACATTTGCAGTGATAAAAATCACCATTCAGAGATTTGTACTGATAAAAAAAAGCCTTACTGATAACAAACTTGCACAGACAATCCAAGTTAATTGTTGGTTTGATTAAAATGCACTATGTATGTGATAACTATGAGATCTTATGGTCACACTGTGATTTTCAAGCAACACAGATGTGATAAGTGCTCATTTTTAATCTAGTACAGCTAGCATGTGCACCAACATCATGTTGGAGGGGGACATATGTTCCCATAGATTAAGTGACAAACAACTGCTTCAGGATCCCCAGTATCAACAGGAGTGCATGGTGCCCAATTGGAGGGAACGAGAGAATACTGGGAAAAAGAGATGTGCTAGTACCATCAACCTAGTTCTTGCATCTTCCCAAACATATCCTCATCATTTTAGCATGTTGTGAGAGGTAGAAATTTAGAGGAAAGATGAACAAGAGTTCAAAAACTAGTATGAGATTTTATGAGGTTTATATCCACCTTTCTCAGGAGAAAATATCTAGCAGGTGTGAGTCAAGCTCTTCAGACAACTTTTAAGGTTAATGTCATGATTCCCTACAGCCTTCCCCGATGGCAAGCAGAGCTTTCAGGGACCCCTCCATCCCAGCAATGTCTTAGCCAGGTCTCCTGTCTGTCAAAAGTCTCATGGCTCTCAGGCACTGCATCATACAACAGTTAACATCATCATCCTCATAACCACAGAGCCATCACACCTTAAACAACAATATTTGGGGATGATGTCCTGTAACACAACTCCTTCCAATTAATCTCTGGGTAGAGAATGGATGATGCACCACCAGAAGTCCTGTTTCCATCTTTTTACCTCTGTAGCATGTGTTTGAACCCACCACTGCAGAGCACTGTGGGTATGACCCTGCTTGGCCAACAACTTGGCACTGCCCACAAGCTTTCTATACTACTAAATCTGGGCCTTCACATCTCCAGAAAAGAAGATACCCAGAACATAAGTACAACTCAGCTGGAAGCTAAAGAGTGCTTAGTACAGATATAAAGCATGAAAGAAAAACAGAAATAGCATGCTTGCTGGGTATGCAAATTCCTAGAGTACAAGCAAAGTCTGACCGTGTACCAGAATTTAAACTGAGAAGTGATATCAATACTTCAGAGAAGTAGAGGACCTACAGGTAAGTAACATAGTTAGAATATTCTGGATACATGCAGAGATACAGCTGTATGAATAAAATAGTACATATTCACATTATTAAAGACTATATTATAGCGCATATGCAAAAGAGAAACAAATTAAGGTTCCACTGGCATCTTTAATTCTAGCACTTCCATTATATACATATTAGTAAATCAATCACTGTAATTACTGTAAATATAGCAACTTAGCACAATTTGGTAATAAAAACTGACTTTCAGCAGAAAAATCTTGCGTCATATGAGATTGTCAATAAAATACCCCACAGCTATGCAACTTCAGACAGAAAACTGTGGTTTACTTTCTCCAAGGAATTACCCAGAACACTTTTCTCTTGAAATTCTCCTGCAGGAGAGTAATCTCAAGGTTGCAGCAAGTGTTTCCTGAGCTCAGCGGAGTGCTAGCATTGCTCATGGTACTGAAAGCCAACATGCTTATGCCTTCTCTGGGTTGAAAGCATTGTCAAGACTCATGCACTCAGCTGTATTTAGTGAAACACCACCTCTGTTTGGCCCTATAGTTCTGACAATGGTACGTAGCAGCTATACTTCATATCATCAACCTAGGTGTAATATACTTTACTCTAGCATGATTCATTCAGTCATGTCCTGGGCAAAGCAGTTGCAAAAGTCATCCTTTTTTCCCTTGCTTTTATACAGTCAACACTTAGACAGAACTAAAATGTAATGCTAATAGCAATCTTTCTGTATGGAACTGCTATGTACCTCCAACTTCTTCCATGAAATCTCAATTCTAAAAGACAGTCCAGTAGACAATAATAAAGAAACTGTTGCTAACAGAAATGAGTTATTGGGGCTTCAGGATAAGTTTTCTTATGGGACAGTACTTGTACAGTAATGCAAACACAGTTCAATACTCTTTAATCATTGTATGTGATAAAACCATAATTTAATGTAACATGTTGCATACATCTGTTTATTAAGGGATGTGAAGAATAATGCATCCAGCAGAAGAGAAACTTTTAGAAAGATTTTATGTGGCCTGATACTGAAAGTAACACAATATACTTTACTCCTCACTTACTTTTAGATTTAAAGTATTCATCTATATGTCTCTTAATCATTTAAAAAAAAATAAAAAAATATATAATCCTTGGCTAAAGTGAAGCCAAATAACTCCTAAACCTCATGCATGGGCTAAGATCTTAAACTGAAAATCTTTGGTTCAGTCAGATGAAATAAGTGCAACGTACCCTGAAAAACTGTCACATCCAGGCAACTTTGGCACTAGCAAGAGGATATTCCAGAAGCACAGCACTGCCCCTTGGCCACCAGCATAGCATCCCACTAGTCACTCCCATTTATTAATATTCATAAAGACATATAATAGCCTTATTTTTCCTTTAGAAGTAAGTGACAGATGAAGAGATAAGAAACAGCATCTTCTGGTGGTCTTTTTAGGTCCAGTCTATAAAGAATGATCCTTGCCATCTGCTCTCCCTCTTTTCTAGTGCAAATCTATGCGCTATAGTCCCACCAGAAACAACAAAAATAGTATGGGAAGACGACAAGCTTTTGGTCATGAAGTGTTTCAGCATCAAGAGAATGTCATGTTGCATTTTCAGCTTCTACTCAGAATATTTTTAGCAGCTTTCAAAATAAAAGGAGGACATTGCCAAACCTGCAACAGTTTAAAAATTTGAAAACAGAGACTAGACAAACAAGATCTGTTTCAAGGAGGGAGAAATATCTTTCTTGAACTCAGAGGTAGAATTTGAGGCGTGGAGCAATTTCTCTCCCTGCTTTTTCCCAGTCCATCAGAGGAAACAGAAGTAGTCAAAGGGAGCCTGTAGTTGAGAATCCTGTTCATTAATAGCTATTACCTAGATAACAAACAATTCCTACCATCAAGACTCCAGTTCTTGTAAAATTATCAAGGAATCTTTAACAACTCTAAGTGACTTCAGTTTTCTAATTAATCTGAAAGGTATAACTCAAGGTAGCGAACTGGTAAGAAATACCCAGTTAGGAACAACTCTGTAACAGGTAAGGATAAGGGTTCAGCTACATAATATATGTTAATGCAGTGACAGCATAACTGCAAGTTATACTCAATAAACAGTTTATAAAGTACTGCTGGTGTTTACCTTAAAGATCAGAATTCGAGTTAAACTTTTAAGTCTTAAGTGAAATGAGTTTGACGGATTAGGTGCGGTTACTAGTTGTCAGTGAACTACATCAAAAAACGGCACATACATACACAGCTTACTACAACTAACTGTTCTCTGCTCAAGACAATTTCCCTCTGGAGCTAACATGAAAATAAATGAACTCCTATCCCCAGGGAGAAGTGTCCCTCAATGAGGCAAAACAATACACACTCATAAACATGCTACAGTGCTGCTGCTTTTCTTGACTGTTACAAATAGAAGCAGAAGTCTGTGTATCCCAGTAGTTGGATGTGGGCACTACATGAACCAGGACATTATTAGAGTGGGCACTAGGCAGGGGAGAAAACCCCTGGAAATGCCCTTTTTTTTTTTTTTTTTAATAGAAAAATAAGCCTAACATTTTTCTCATCTGGGGGGATTCTTTTCTTATGTCTGTTGCTGTGTCCCAATTCCTGACAGTTCTTCAACAAAAGGCAACATTTCTTGTGAACGTACGACATAAGGTTCTTTCTGCAAGGATAAATTATCTCACTTTCTTTGCTTTTCTTTTTACTGTTTTGTCTCTTTTTTCTTTATCTTCCAACCCCTCCCCTTCATACTACTTTTGCTATTTGCCACCATTTTCTGAAATGAAACAAGGCTTTAGCCATCCTACTGATGTTTGTCCTATCGCTCGCTACATCACTCCAGGATATCCTGCAATTCCCTTCCCTAAAATTGATTTCATTAGGAACAATTCTCTCCGAAGTTTGCTGTTGAGCATATTTGCTAGTGCTTATTTTGAAACAGCAACCACTTTAAACACAAAGCCGTCAGTTCTGTAGTATTTTTAAACATGTCTTATCTAAATGACACTGCTTTGCATCTGAAGTATAATCCACAATCAAGAAAAGTCAAAAGCCACACTAATGAGATTAAAAAACAGGAATGATCTCTAAAACAAAGTGTCATCTGCACAAACGCATCTGAGGATCCCCCAAGAAATCCCTAGGATCACCGAAATGTTTCTTGAGTGTCAGCATCCAATACCTTTATACTTGCAAACATTCATTGAGGATAAAACTAGAAAACCTTTATTAAGTGTGAAAGAAACACACTATCATCAAGAGAAATACAGCATGTGCTTCATATCCATACTTGCACCTATGCAGAGAAAAATGTTTGCAGAGGTTTATAACTGGGTCCCTTGTGAAAGAGACCCATAAAATGTTGCCTCCCTTTCTCCAGCCACTATGGCAAGCAATGAACAGAACATCACATACTTGCACCACTGAAGTCAAGGAATTTATTCAGGTCTGTCTCCAGGTTCTAGGAAATACTTACTTAGTCTTAGCTTCTTGCCAACACTTAGCAAAGTTACAATGACTTTGGATGCCAGCAGTGGCAAAGACTGGAAAGGCTTCAGCCTGCCTCTGTAATTTCCTTGCACAAACCTCTCTGCAACTTCCCTTCTTCCATAAGATTTTTTTCAAGTTATGTGCAATCTTCATTGGAGAAAAAATTGTCATTATGCAAGCCTACATGTATGGCTCTCACTATCAGGCATGCAGAGCCTCCAACTAGTTAGTAGCCTTTTCCTTCCCCTTTAAGTTCCTTTCCAAAATGTAACCATTTCAGAGTGAGTTACAGAGATTCCCAACATGATAACTATGGTTACATAGGTTATGCAAATGACACCCTTGCTGTAGCTCAGTTCATTTCAGTTCACCCACAGACTAAAGCAGAGAGATCTTTCCCCTCCGGTGGCTCTGTTCATCTCAAGTTCTGAGCAAATCACTGTGCAAACAGCCCTGGGGCAGCATTTTACCCTTTTCACCAAGAGAAGAGAGCAGAAGACACCAGGGCTTGCATCAGACTGAAAGGCATAAGAAGCTGGCAACATCCTTTCCTTACCAACACAACTGTTGATATTTTGGCTTAACAAGTGATAGACCAAGTTGAATAACAAAAAGGTACACCTTTACATAGGATAACAGTATCTTTTAAAATAGGTTACTATGTAGCAGTATGGCTAAACCCCTTCCTGTTCTGGGACTCAACCATGACTTCAGTTCCCAAGCAACATCTCTTGCAACCATCTTTTCATGTAATTAGATAAATATTGAAATGAGTCTGAATCCTCATATTAAGAGCCATGCCATTACATATACTTTCCCATTTATGCAGGACAGCAAGTCTCATCTCACAGCTGCTGCTGATTTTTATCCTCTTCTTAGTTTGATCTAATCTTCAGCCACCTCACCTTTTCTACTACACATCATGACACCCATCCTGCATTTTCCTAATCTTTCATCAACTTAGACTTTAACTGCAGAATCCAGATGTTTGTGCCCAACATTTTCTTTGCCTTATTACAAGTACAATTCCTGCCTAGGTGAAGGTTTGATTTTGACTTTCATCCTCATGCCATAACTCAGGGCAAATTCACTACTAAAGTTTCAGATTTGGCCTGATA
This sequence comes from Buteo buteo, assembly GCF_964188355.1. Taxonomy (NCBI): domain Eukaryota; kingdom Metazoa; phylum Chordata; class Aves; order Accipitriformes; family Accipitridae; genus Buteo; species Buteo buteo. The sequence goes on along the minus strand of NC_134189.1, from coordinate 15,731,196 downwards.
ATTTAAACAGATGTTAGTGAATAACTTAAACAATGGCAGTATAAAGTTGACCTCTAATTAATAATGAAAGCCAGAATTCTGAATGAGACGAGAGAAAGACAGTCTGAGGTTGGCAGCCCCCAAAGAAGAAAGGTACTAGCAGAGAAAGCGCCCTTCTTATGCCAGGGTTCAGGATTACTGATGCAGGTATTTTCTAAGCATTTAGTGACACAGGAGGATATATTATCCAATAAAGATACTATCCCAGACACACAGGTGGTGGTCATTGATATACATGACATATTCTGTCATCCCAAAAGAGGGATGTGATTCTTTGCCTAAAGAAAAACTGCTTGAAATAGTGTTGCAGTGGTGATAGGTTTTTATTCTCTAAACTCAGCACCTCTGGAAGGCAGTGACAGGGTTAACAACTTTGCACCTTCTCAAACCATCAGGCCATATGCTGTGTGAGCTCTGTTACACAGCATCCTGCCAATCTTACGGATATACAGATCAGCTGCTTACTTCAGTCCAAGTCTGAAGAATCAACTCAACTGAGATGAAAGGAGGGCGCTAAATGATGTGCACGCTCACAAGTGAATTATTGAGTGACTTCATTCAAAGCAGTCTCTTCGGGCACAGAATTTACAAGGGTGGGCTGGCAAATACATGTGATATACACAAAACCACTGACCTAGAAAGTGGGGCTCGCTCTGTGACAGTCGGTGGCAACAGTTTGAGAAGGAACCTTTGAAAAATTCCATTTGAGGACAACAGGACCTGGCAGCTGTCAACCCTGGTAGTCAAGTCAGTGGGGAGAAAGGCTTGGCTAGCCATGTCAGAGCCTCACCAAGCTGTATTGGGTAAGGCTCTAGCCAAACCTTTCAGCACACTGGACATAATTAACGCAGAAAAGGCCCTTTGCCCCGCAGCAGCCTGAAAGGAGCTGATAGGGAAGAATGGATATTGCCCCAATTTTATTCCTGGATTATTTAGTTCCGTGCACTCATGAAATTAGGTACTTGCAAGAGTTCAAGACAAAATATATTATTTCAGTTTCTGCAGGAACTGTGAAAGAGCCCAAAGTGTTTATTTGTTGATAACCACTAACGTAAAAGCATGCGCAATAATCACCAAGCATTTCCTTAAGAGTACAAATTATGGTCAAGCCAGAATATATACCTTTATTTGCTGGAGACTTATACGAAAGCTTCTATCAACAGAAAGTTAGAAATTGGTGTTGCAACAAAATCTTCCCTTCTGTAGGCATATCTTCAGGAACTATAGGAATAGGCATCCTGTTATAAGTTGCACTGTCAGTGGGTATTCAGGTTTTAGCTTAGGCACCCAGTTAGGAATGTAGACATCCTGTACAGGCGAAGGTACACAGGTAAAAGTACAGATAGCTTTTTCAGCGAATGATTTAGAATGGGAACCTACCTGGAATGGTCTCATTCTCAGAAGAAACCATCCCCTCTCAATTGACTATGCAGAAAGCTTATCTCCTAGACACCTGCAACTAGATGCTTGGACCCAGTTTCGGCTCACCTAACTGCAACTATCTAACAGTGTCCTCTATCTCCCTTTGTAGGCAATGGGGAGAGTTAGACAGTTTGGGATGCACCTACATACTCAACCCTTACTGTGCACCTACTCACCTCTTCAAAGACTAAAGAAATTTGGATAATACATTTAAATTAAATACCCAACTCTTGCGCTTGTGATGTCAGGCAGAATTAATCCCATGCTGATAGTAAATCTTGGGATGAATCCCTTGCCTCCTTCTAAACACAGCCTTTTTTACTAACCATAAAGGTATATTGCAAAACCAATCAGATCCCACATGCTGCAAATAATGCAAACAATTTTTCTCTCTTTCAGAAATGCACTGTTAAAATTCACCACCTTCCTGTGCACCCAGCATCTACAGCTGGGCACACTTTCCACAGTACTCCCTCCAGCGAGATGCCAGTTTGCTGGAGCTGTTGATAGTAATACAGCACCCCATTGACTTAGCTTCTGCCAAACAGCCCAGTTACTGTTTTGCAGTCATGATGGAAGGATTTGGCCTTTCTCCTGTATTCTTTCTAGGCATCCATGTAAGATACTTAGAACGGATGCTGAGGATTAGATATACATAATACTTCCAAAAGGACTGAGCAGAAAGGAACAGATTAATACAAGTAACCACATCACACCAGTGCAGGCGGAAAATATTCACCCCAACAGACAAAACCAGGAATAGCAGAGTGTGTGTGATTTGTGGCTAAACAGCAACTCAGCATAAGTGTCAGAACAATGATTTAGATGTTCTTGATATCTAATCTTATGTTGTATTGAGGACATTACTGTGCAACTCTGAGCATCCAATTCTGTATTAGCTACAGCTGTACATATTAACTTCTATACAACATTGCTTCTGTTCTCATGCTGCCAAGCCTCGTGTCCCTTCCTAACACAACATTATGAGGGATTTTTTTTTTTTTTAAATCACAAGTCAGACACAACAGTCTGCTAAATCAAGAAATTCTCTTTAAGAAAAGCAATAGATTTTGAGCCTCTAGAGTACTTTGGGGTCACGTTTTCCAGCTTTCCTCCACAGCAATGAAGACCACAAATATACATTAAAAAGAGAAAAAAAAAATAGAGCAAGAGAAAGAAAATTAGAGTGGAATCACTTGCCTCCAGCATCTGGCTCTTGAAGAGAAACATACGTGACTACTATTCTTTCATTAGCCTCTACTCACATGATCCTTACCACCCTCTATTAGATGGAGAGTCTCACTAGATGATTCACAAAGCTCTCTGTCTGCCAAGCATATTTGGGGCCATATAATTTTACCCTTTGATTATAAATATTGTTGTTATGTAAGGATGTGGGCACACTTACCAGGTCATCAGTTCTTTTGGGAGGCAGCGGTTCTGAATTGCAAGCTGTAGTCAGCAACAAACTCTGCCTGATGTTCTGCTAGTTAAGTAATGCTTAAATGAGAATGATATCAAAGTGATAAATACAAGCCCTCTTTGCTTTGCTCTTTTCATGGCCTCAGTCTACATTTTATGTCAAAAAGTACTGTGAAGTATTGTAGATGGAGCTGATAATGAAAACTAAAGTTATGGCTGCTTAACATTCTCAATTATAACCTCTTATTTTCAATCATTTATAACTTTGCCAAAAACAATGCCTCAAGCTGGTTTAAAGGAGGAGGGGTTCAGTAATTAAGTTAATCTGTTCCTGAGAGCATCAAGGAAAACTAGTCTTTAACACCATATTTAGAGAAAAAAAAAAAAATCCAATGATTTCTTTGAAGCATCCAGACATTTCCCTGCTCCAAAGCTGGCATCCATAAGTATGTAAAGGATTGTCCTAAAATAAAGTAAGTTCCTATTTCACGAAGTCAGAAAGCCTTTGGGGGGTGAAAAAAAAAAAAACAAACGAACAAACCAAACCCACACACAAAACATTTTGAACTTAATTACAGGAGCAAGGATCACAGCCAACGGGGAACATGCCTTAGGACCACAATCCAGACATCTGTATTTTGGGTTAGCTGATAGGAGCTGTGCCAAGTGGGGCTGTCCAGCCATCCCTAATTCCTCAGCAAATGGAGCAAACAGCAAATTGGAGGAGAAAGGGGTGGCTTAAATAAT